>NC_088916.1:69645000-71065000 GCF_963576675.1 Euphorbia lathyris | reverse complement strand
TATGTTGTAAACGTTAAGCCTATATTGGTGCTATTTTGAACGTTGAGCTGGTATTTTCCCAAAAACCTTAGGCCTATTTTGGTACCTTATCCCTTAAACCTTTGATCTTTTATTTGGACACATGAGCCTCTGGTCTTTTTTTTTTTATCTCATTAAGCTTTTGTTTGCCAAATTAGTTAGTTGTGAACATCTAATTCAATTAAAAATACATTTATTTTTTTCATCTGTTTTAAATTATATTTTTTTACAATTTCCTTATAGTCATATTTCGCATATTAAAAACTGTGAAAAATATGAACTTTGAACACATCTGAAATGAATAACATTCTGTTAACGGGGTTTTATATTCAAAGTTGATATTTTTGGACATCATGGGCTTAATGTGACTAAAAATAAAAGATCGGGAGCTTAATGTGATAAAAAAAAATTATCCAGGGTTTAATGTATATAAATAACAAAAATCAAGGTTTTAATGAACCAAGAAATGAAAAATTAGGGCTTTATAATACTTTGAATCTTCACTCTATGATTCTATTAAGCCTAAATCTAATGGTAAATGAGGAAATTTATTTAAGGCTTAATACATCATTTGCCCCCTGAACTTTTAAAGTGTCTCGATAGCCCCCTGAACTTGCATAAAATGTTCAGTTAGCCCTCTGAACTTGCACAAAATATAATCAATTGATCACTTGGTTGCAAAAAAGTAAGTTAAATGTGACAGATGTATTGCACGAGTATTAAAAAAAAGTAAAACGACCGAAATCGGGCTATATGGTTCATAAATTAGAGAAGACAAGTCGTATAATTGAGCAAGCAATAACTTCCATTTTAATATATTTTTGAATTATGTAATAACATTCTAAAATGCGTGGAATACATCTTCCGTATTTAATTTATTTTTTGCGACCGAGTGATCAATTGATTACATTTTATGCAAGTTCAGAGGGCTAACTGAACATTTTATGCAAGTTGAAGGAGCTATCGAGACACTTTGAAAGTTCAGGGGGGCAATCAATCTTTTTGAACAAATTCAAGAGGCAAATGATGTATTAAGCCTTTATTTAACAGTCAAGGTACATTTGAACACTACTGTTTCCAAGTAAATATTAAATGCTATTCCTTATTCTTTCCTTTTATAAAGGGAAGATGTTATACATTAAAGTTATGTTTGTTTTCCTGCTTTTTATTTCATATTTATCTTTTCACTTTGAAATATAGAGTTATAAGTATTTAGTTTGTAGCCTCGTGTTTATATTTTATATATAAAAAAGTAAAAAATGAGAGAATCTCGGATTTTTAGAAAATCAACCTTTCCCGATAACAAACAGAAATAAACCAAACGTACTCTAGATTAATTAAATAGGAAGCCTAGGAAATCAAAATAAATGAAATATGTTAGTTAGTAGTCCACCTCCATCACAATGTATTCACTTCCTTTGCCAAAAACAAATGGTACAAAATTGTATATTGTTTTTGCTTCTGCAACTATTTTTTCTATTGTTCACAATCACTGTTCAAAATCAAGGTGGTTTGCTGGAAACAGAGAGCAAAAGTCTTATGGCATCAGGAGGGAGATTTGAATACTCGTTTTTACCACTTTTTCGTCAATGGAAGACGAAAGCACAACAGTTTAACAGGGCTGAGGAATAATGAAGGAGAATGGATTGATGATAAAGATGGGATGGGGCATATTGCAATACAATATTTTGAATCAGTTTTCTCTGACAGTAATAGCGAATGGGGTGGAGTGGTAGATTTAATGCAACCACGCATCACTGAGCGGGATAATGAGCAATTATTGAAATCACTTACAAAACAGGAATTCAAGAAAGCATTATTTGATATGCATCCTGATAAGGCTCCAGGACCTGATGGATTTAATCCAGGATTTTATCAAAAATTCTGGGACATAATTGGGGATGACATCTTCAATGCTGGGTCAACATGGTTTGATCAAGGTATGTTCCCCTCTGAGCTTAACAATACTGTCATTACTCTCATTCCTAAGTGTGAGAATCCTGTTATTATGACTGAACTTCGTCCAATAGCACTGTGTAATGTCATACTTAGAATTTTCTCCAAAGTCTTAGCAAATAGGTTGAAGATTCTTTTACTTGGGATTATCTCTGAAAATCAATCTGCTTTTATTAAAGGGAGATCTATTCATGACAACGTTTTGATCGCATTTGAACTTATTCATAGCATTAACAGCAATGTTGCTAAAAAAATAGGAAATGTGGCACTAAAAATTGATATGAGTAAAGCATATGACAGGGTAGATTGGAATTATCTAAGAGAGGTAATGTTGAAGTTAGGTTTTGCAGATAAATGGGTTAATTTGATAATGCATTGTGTATCTTCTGTGCAATATATGGTTAGAATAAATGATCAGTTGGTTGGTCCAGTTTGCCCAAAAAGAGGGCTCCGCCAAGGTGATCCACTATCACCGTACTTATTTTTGCTTTGTGTGGAAGGATTGACGTCATTATTGGTGGCAGCTGAGAATAGGGGGTTACTGCATGGATGCCGAGTTAAGAGAGGGGCGCCTGCGATTTCACATTTGCTCTTTGCTGATGATGCATTTTTATTTTGCCAGGCTACCATATCTGAAATTAGAATGTTGAAAAAGTTACTCAGAACATATGAGTTAGCTTCAGGGCAAGCTATAAATTTTCAAAAATCTGGGATCATGTTCAGTAGGAATGTGGCAAATGACCTGGCTATGGGAATTTCTAGCATTTTGGGTATTACTAATCCGTTAAATACGGGAAGATATCTGGGTCTTCCATCGTTGGTGGGTAGAACGAAACGAGCAATCTTTGCACACTTCAGAGACAGGTTATGGCAGCGGCTACAACGATGGAGAGGGAAAGGAATATCAAAAGCTGGTAAAGCTACACTTATTCGAGCAGCAGGGCAAGCTATCCCAATCTATTTCATGAGTGTATTCTTGCTCCCTATATCGACAACTGAGGAATTACAACGAATGCTGAATTCATTTTGGTGGGGTAATAAAAAATCAGGTGAGAGAGGATTGAATTGGATGGCTTGGGATAGATTATGTGCTCCAAAATTGATAGGAGGATTGAGTTTCCGAAATTTCACGGCCTTTAATCTTGCTATGTTGGGAAAACAGGGATGGCGGTTATTTACCAATCCATCTTCGCTTGTTAGTAAAGTTTTCAAAGCTAAATATTATCCAAAAGGGGATTTTATGGGGGCCTAATTGGGGCATTCACCAAGTTTTATATGACGAAGTATCTGGAGTCCTCAACTAATCATTAAAGAAGGAGTTAGGTGGAAAATTGGAAATGGTCAATCAATAAATGTGTGGAGTGAGAGATGGTTGCGTGATGAAAAGGATGGCTTTATAAGAACTCCTATGGTGGAAGGGCTGGAGTATCTGAAAGTAAACGATTTGTTTATCCATAATTCCAGGGATTGGGATGAAGAGCTATTGGAGGAACTTTTCGAGCATAGAGATATTACAGAAATTCATAAATTATCTGTTGGTACTTTGACTAAGGAGGATCGGTTAATATGGCAATTCCATTCTTCAGGACGATATACAGTGAAAAGCGCTTATCGATTGGCTACAAAGTTGGAAGCAGGAGAAAGATTTCATGTTCAGGGAGCCTGAAAAAAATTATGGTATGCTGAAATTCCACACAAGGTTCGACACTTTGGCTGGCAGTTAGCACGCAATTATCTTCCAACAGGTGTAAATCTTCAATTTCGAGGGTTACAGGTATGTAGTAATTGAGTAATATGTAATGAACCTTGGGAGGATGGATGGCATCTGTTTATTGAATGTGCAGGAGCTATAAGAGTATGGCAAAAGACGGGACTTCTGGATCGAATTAATGCAGAGGCGGCGGTGGTTGAGAACTTGACAACATGGTTTCATAATATGATTAGAGCAACCCCAGAACAAATTGTGAAAACTTTTTTGATGCACCTCTGGAGTTTATGGAATGCTAGAAATATTCGTCTTTGGCAGTATGAGATTCGCACAACAGATCAGATAGTGGCTCAAGCTTGCACTGTATTGAACGATTGGTCAGAAGCTAATGCCTTGAAGAATCAGACTGGTATGGGAGAACATCAGATCGGAAATACATCAGCAGGAAATATTTCATATGCTGGTTGCACGGCTTGGCATACGCCACCAGAAGGATTTCTATCGTGTTGTGTTGATGCTGCATGTTTTAATGCTGATGGGCGTGCAGGGATGGGAGCAGCAGTACGAGATGCAAATGGGCAGTTTGTAATGGAAAGGTGTGCGGGTTTGTTATACTGTCCAACAATACGAGAATGTGAGGTCGAAGCTCTATTACAGGCTATGCAATGGTTAGAAGCTAATGGAATAAGGAATGTGGTTTTTGAGTCCGATGCTAAACAAGTGATTGATGCAATAAATTCCAGTTCTGTTGATGATTCTGAATTTGGGGATAGAATTATTCAAATACGATCGATTCTAATGTCAAATGACTCTTACTCAGTCAAATGGATACGGGGGCAAGCGAATGGGATGGCACATGTGTTAGCACAGTCTTCCCGTTTATCCACTTGCCCTTCTTTTTTTAATTTATTACCGAGTTCTGTTTCCGATTTATTGTTACAATATTGCCAAAATTTGGCCCATTAATGCATTGTCTGTTTGATTCAAAAAAAAAAATCAAGGTGGTTTGAATCATTTAGATCAGTTTAAATATTCGAAATAAAAAATCCATCCTGATTTTATTTGATTAGACTCTTTTGAAGTTTTTTTAACCGATTTTTAACCGTCTGGACGCCGTCTAAACGACGATAAACAAAATCATTTATTATTATTATTATTATTATTATTATTATTTACTTTATTATAATTCACTTTTAAACATGATCGCATGGTTATTCGTGAATTATGTTTATTATTTTTGAATATTTTGATTTATTTACGTTTTCTATTTATTTTCGTAATATGGTTTAAGACTGTAAGGACATTGTTTAATAAGTTTTGGTAAATTACATTATTAGTAAAAATTATATTTTATTTGTTTGACTTGTTTCCATGATATTGTTGTTGAAATGTTAATATTTACACATTTTAACAATATAAGTTACAAATATACATGTTTTTAGATAATTTAATACATATTTTAATTGAATTTATATAATAATTTTGTTGATTACAAATAAAAAATATAAAAATGCAAATATGATTAATCCCCTATTAATTCTCGACTAATCTCCAATTAATCCTTGATAGCAACCCAAATTATTCTTGAATAAGGAATAAGGGAAAATAAATAGAAATAATGACAAACCATTATTCCTTCTAAAAGAGATATTTATGCATGATTAATATGGAATTAATGACAATCATTGCAGGATTAATGCAGGGGTGAATATATAAATAACGAAGAAAAGGAAGGAGTTTCTAGCATTATGCCACATCACGTGGACCATGGCGAGATACGCCATAACGAGATACGCCCGATGAGAGCGAGTAGTCGAGACCCGCCATAGCTCTCAAGGAGAGCGTACATACGCCTTGACGGATCAAAGAATATGAAAAAGCGCCTTTATTACCATCCATGAATGGGAATAAATATAATTAAATGGCAATTAATAGCCATTAAAGGGGAATAAAGACTTGACTGTTCGAATACCTCAACTCTGAGGGTTTCAATGCTAAATGCTGGGATTAATGGAGAATTGATAGCAATTAAAGATGAGTAATGACACAACTCTTCACATGCTTCCCCATTAATGCTGAAGGTTACAGAAACCTATATAAATACCCAAGCTTCCTAGGATCAAAGGTACACTTACTGATTCTCTACTTTTGTGCTTACAGTTTATTCTCAGAAATATTACTGACTTTGGCATTGGAGTGTCCCCGACCGATCCCAACGGCGCCTCACAGGGAAGTGCTCTGATCAAGGATTTTTCCACAAGTTATCAATTGGTGCGGTGAGCGTGGATCTCTAACAAACAGAAGATCACAAAATCTTGATTGTATAGAGTTTCACAAAGAACAAAACAATGGAGTCAACGGAATAGAAATCACAATCTCAAACCTTGGCTCAATCAGTGCAAACAAATCTATCCAAATATATAGTTCTCCATATATTTGTGGGAAAGAGTTTTCTACATTAAATCTGGAATTTTATGATGAAAACGATAAGTTTCCTCCCCTTTCTTATTCCATTATTAATTAAAGAAAATTGAGATCCCTCACTCTTATAAAGTTCTATGAATATTATTACATGTTATTATGATAAATCTAATAAATTGTGAAAGATAAAGTAATAGACACAAATCTTTCATTAAATCTTGCATGCTCAATATGCCTTATATTTTTATGCATGACGAGTATAATATGTCATTATCATTGAATTAGTACAAACCCATGTATAAGACCCGTAATCTTGGGATTTACAAAAAAAAATCATTCATTCAATGTGATTTTGTCATTTGATAAAATATCATAAAAGGGCTCATGTAATTACAAATGATTTAGATCTGGTCGGTCTTTTGGATGAACATGCATATAACTATTAGAAAAAATTACAAAAATCATATTTGGTTTTTCCTTATACAATTCACCATCTATATATGGCTTTTCTCCTATATAGTACTTTTAATATCAGAAATTCATATTTTCGAATATTGTTTTGTCAAACAGTTATTTAATTTTCCTTTTTTACAAGGATGTGTCTATTCATATAAAAACTGTTTATTTGACATTGTTAGAATTTCTGTTACCAACACAAGAGACTTGAAAATATTGAGTTTATTTGTAATTACCCTGTAATTGTCCCTAACTATTAAGGCCATTATGGGCTGATGAATTACCAAATTGGATAAACAAAACTTTCATGTCCTGAGCTAACTACAAAATAGTGCAAGTGTCGGTTTCGGATCAGAACATTAATTTATGCAAAATTCTTAGGATATGTACATGAGAATTCCTTAAAGATTGGAGGATTGTATGTGAAGGTAGGTGAGAGTGGATTTTGAGTAATTTTCATTGCACTCCAAATTGGAGGAGAATCAGTACATGTATTTTTCTTCCAAAATTACCCTTTCTCTTTTATTTTATTCGTACAAATGAAATGATATAAGAGTAATTTTATATATAACTATATTATTAAATCATCACTTACATTTCTTTAATTACACCTCATTCAAATGAGGCTTTAATGATCTCTGAATGCCATTAATGTATGGATGCACAATATTAATTGCAAGTAAATAGCAACTATGTAAGATATCTTACCCAATATAGAATGTCATAACTTTTATGACGTTTAAAATATATATGCTATCTTGGATATTAATGCGCATTGAAATAAAAAAAGACATTATTCTTAAACCATTCTCATTATGGTTATTTATTAAGAATTCATTATGATATTCATGTGTAGTAGCAATCTTTATGGTTATGGCCGTTATACGTGATATTATTATTAAAACAAGCACGATTAAAATTCTATTATGAATTTGTTTGACATATAATATTTACTCGATTTTATCCTTTGATTAAGTTCATTCTAGAGTCAGGGACCAACGTGAAGGAATTATTAAGTTGATTCTAAGATGAACTAAAAATTCCATAAAAAGACATTGCATTATACATGATATTTGCCAACAATGTCAATGCAAACAGTCTTTTGCTATGAAGTATGTTCCATGGATCAAGCCACTGATCCCCAAGGTAAGTGAATATAGCTTTTATGCCTTACCACAATCTTTTAATAATGGACAGGGCCTGCCCCACTTCTGGAGTTCTTTCAGTGCTAACCCACAGGTACAAGGGAATTGCTAATAATGCAACTAGTGCCAACACTAGCATGAAAAATAAAGCTCAATCCAGAGAAGTGTATATTCAGAGTCACTTCAGAAAAATTCCTTGACTATGTCATTAGTAAAAAAGGAGTTAGAGCAAATCCAGATAAAGTAAAAAGCCCTGCGAGGAAAAAGGTGAAAAGAACGCCTAAATAAAAGTCATGCGAGGAAAAAGGTGAAAAGAGCGCCTAAATGAAAGCCCCACTATGGGTGAGAAAGATCCAGAGGTTGAACGGGTGGATCATCGTACTAGAAAGATTTTCAACAAGCATATCAAGGTATAAAACAATTCCTAGCAGAACCACCCTTGATGAGCAGACCAATCTGAAGGGGAGACCTGCATTTGTATCAATCTGTCATGGATAAAGCTATGTGCACCGTGGTTATTCAAGAAGAAGAAGGTCAGCAGTTCTCCATCTATTATGTTAGCAAAATGTTGAAGGATGCGGAGACAAGATATTCGAAGCTAAATAAAATGGCTCCCACGGTTGTGACAACATCCATCCGCGTTAAACCATAGCTCCAAGCATAACCTCAACATGATCGCGATCAAGATCAAGAGCCGGCTTCACCATCATGATTCAACATTGAACACACGAATGATGAGATTGAAAGGCGAGTGCATGCCGCTCTGGATAGACAAGAGAACAATGCAGAAAGATACGCCATCCAGTTAACAGGAATTCGCCATTCACAGCACGAATCATGGGGTACGAGGCGGAAAAAATGATTAAAGCTTCCAACTTGCCACAATATAAAAGAAAAGAATCAATATAAGCGGGACATTACATATCTCGAACCCAAAGGAGGGGAGTATGTAACCGTTGGAAGAAACGCCAAAGCGTACTACAGGTTGGCCACCACACTGAAGCTTGCTGGGAGCTGGCAAACTAGATAGCTTTGTCCAGAATAACAAATAACAAGACGACAAGCAGAAGACAGATCCCAAAAAGAAATTCAAAAGTGTCATTAATGTCATAGCAGATGGACTAGTGTATCAGCCACCCGTGGAAAAAGCAAAAATATCCGTTCTGGATAAAACATCCCTCAATTGCCCCTTTTGCAGAAACAAGTCCAGTAATCTCTCCACATACAGATGCATTGATAATTGAAGGATGGGAGATAAAATGAAGCGAGTAATGGTAGACACGGGCAGTTCTTGCAATGTCATCACCATAGGTGCATTCGCCAAACTAAAAGTTGATCCGATCCAAATAGAAACAACCATTGTTGACATCATGGGAGTGACAGATCACACTATCCAGACTAAGGACCAGGTAACTTTGGAATGCAAGCTAGCGGATGATGATCAAGCGTGGATTGGTGATCTGGAGTTCTCTATTATGAATGGACAATCAGCTTATAACATCATTCTTGGGCGGCCGTTCATCTCAGAGGTTGCAGCCCTAATTTCCATCTGTCGTATGGCAATGTACATTCCCACCAGCAAAGGAGGAATAATGATTAGCGGGAACCAAAAGGCAGTTCAAGGGACCTACTCGGCGTCGCTATCGATCCGCCCACAATTCAAAGATGACGAAGGTGAGGAAGATGAACTTGTCACTACAACTTTGGGCGACACAGAAACGCTCCTTATTGCTGATGGCAAGCGGGTGCGGATCACCAAAGGATTAAAACCTGAGATCAAGGAGGATGTTACGAAAGTTCTCATTGAGTCTGAAAGCCTATTTGCATAGGAGAATGAGATCCCACAGGAGTAAGCCTAGATGTGATTACTCATAAGTTAAACATCATTGAGGATGCGGTTCTAGTTGCTCAGAAAAGACGGAACCATAGGCCTAAAAATCAGTATTTTTACGTATTCTTATATGTGCATTAAACTGTTATAGTATCCTATATTTTATAATTTATTCTTTCTCGCCATACTTCTTATATTCATTTGCCTAGCTTTTATTCCTGATATACGCCCAGTGGCTGGCGAATGAAAAGTTCCACAGACGGATCAATTACCTCAAAGATAGGACAATTGATCCCCATCACGGGCGTATCCCCTTTCCACAAAGATAAGAAGCACAGACCCTCAGGAGCTTTCAAATGAGCTCAACTCTCTCCTTAAAGACAGGAAAAATATTGGTCACCATCAAAAGCGGGTTAAAATTATCTCAAACATGAGAAAATTACACCCTAAACTTTCTCCTCAAAGATAGGAGAACAATAATCTCAGCGGCGGATCGATCTACCTCAAAGATAGGAAACAATTGATCGTCGTCAGAGACAGAGTTAAAATATTTCTCAAACGTGAGAACTTTACACTCTCAAATACTCTTCCCAAAGAAGAGTCTCAAGACCTGGCGGCGGATCGATTCACCTCAAAGATAGGAAGCAAATCGAGCGCCTAAGGCAGCTTAACTTCCTCACCAGGAATAAAAGCTTCTAACCTTCACAAAGGTTCACACATTGGGGTACGGCTGGCCACCTACCCCAAACAATCGGAGAAATCCTAAACCAGATTCTAAAAAGTTACTTGCTAAAAGATATAATGCATTAGTAAAAATAGTTCTGGAAAGAAAAGGGTTCATCCAACAATGAAGCCTCGTCTTCATCAAAGTAATGAAGCCTCGTCTTCATCTCCAAATAATGAAGCCTCGTCTTCATCCAAATAATGAAGCCTCGTCTTCATCTCTAAATAATGAAGCCTCATCTTCATCCAAATAATGAAGCCTCGTCTTCATCCAAATAATGAAGCCTCATCTTCATCTCTAAATAATGAAACCTCGTCTTCATCCAAATAATGAAGCCTCGTCTTCATCCAAATAATGAAGCCTCATCTTCATCTCTAAATAATGAAGCCTCGTCTTCATCCAAATAATGAAGCCTCGTCTTCATCAAAACAATGAAGCCTCGTCTTCATCTCTAAATAATGAAGCCTCGTCTTCATCCAAATAATGAAGCCTCGTCTTCATCAAAACAATGAAGCCTCGTCTTCATCCAAGCAATGAAGCCTCGTCTTCATCAAAAGCAATGAAGCCTCGTCTTCATCAAAAGCAATGAAGTCTCGTCTTCACAAATGCAAAGTAAAAACACTTTGGAAAATGAGTAAATGCTAAAAAGGCAAGTGCCTAGAGTGTCAAAACCCCCCACAAAATGCACAAAAGTCCCTAAATGGATGATCATTCTTACTGATCCCTAAGGGCGGGTCATTCTCCTCAATATGGCAGAACTGAAGAAAAGAAGTCCCTAAGGCGAATCATAATCCTATGCGGTAGGAACAAATGGTCCCATGAAGGGCAGGTTATTCCTTTCTAAAGGAAATATAACTCTCAAGAAGCCCCTAGAGGCTAACAATAGATACGGTTGACCACCTATCCACGAAGAAGCAAAATCCCCTAAAAGCGTATCATATCCATATGTGATCCCCCATCTAGGGCGGATCCACTTTCCTCCAAGATAGAAAAATGAAACACCATTTAAACAGCCCTAAAGAGTTTTTTATACCTTTAGGGGGGCTTCTGATAACAACCCAAATTATTCTTGAATAAGGAATAAGGGAAAATAAATAGAAATAATGGCAAACCATTATTCCTTCTAAAAGAGATATTTATGCATGATTAATATGAAATTAATGACAATCATTGCAGGATTAATGCAAGGGTGAATATATAAATAACGAAAAAAAGGAAGGAGTTTCTAGCATTATGCCACATCACGTGGACCATGGCGAGATACGCCATAACGAGATACGCCCGATGGGAGCGAGTAGTGGAGACCCGCCATAGCTCTCAAGGAGAGCGTACATACGCCTTGACGGATCAAAGAATACGAAAAGGCGCCTTTATTACCATCCATGAATGAGAATAAATACAATTAAATGATAATTAATAGCCATTAAAGGGGAATAAAGACTTTACTGTTCGAATACCTCAACTCTGAGGGTTTCAATACTAAATGTTGGGATTAATGGAGAATCGATAGCAATTAAAGATGAGTAATGACACAACTCTTCACCTGCTTCCCCATTAATGCTGAAGGTTACAGAAACCTATATAAATACCCCAGCTTCCTAGGATCAAAGGTACACTTACTGATTCTCTACTTTTGTGCTTACAGTTTATTCTTAGAAATATTACTGACTTTGGCATCGGAGTGTCCCCGACCGATCCCAACGGCGCCTCACAGGGAAGTGCTCCGATCAAGGATTTTTGCACAAGTTATCAATTCTCAACTACATTGTCTTCCCAACTAGCCCCTAGCATTTACGTAATCCTAAACTCATATAATATCAGTGGCGGAACCACTAGAGCAAAGAATCTTGAGATTTTCATCATTTTGTCTCGCTTGATTCTTCAACTTGTCGTCTCTTATCCTTTAACTCCTCCTTATTTTTCATAGGCTCCTTAACCTATCTCTTAAAAGTTGTTTAAGGTAGATGTTATTAATAAGAAACAATAACTCGAACTCTTTAATTTAATAGTGCTTCTGAATTTTATAAGTATTACATTTTAGACATAAAAAAATAAATTACAGACACAAAAACTCGCTCATTTCCAATATATAAAGCAATAAGCACATAATCCAAAACAAATTTATTTGTAAACTTACTCTATCAATAAAAAAACAAACTTGCAATCACACCTTGTATTAGACGTAGCGCCTCCCTTGTCAAAAGTGAAGTGTTTCTTTCTTTTCTGAATGTCGAAAAGACGAAAATAATTAAGTTCGTAATTAATCTAGTAAAAATTGAGAATTAATTAAATGAAAGAACATAAACATAAATTGATAAATATTGTATAGAAAATGGTGTAGCAATTTTAATTTGAAAGAGGTGAAACCCTCAATTTACAAGTTACCTAATTAATAAAAGATGAACCTTAACTCTCAGATGAGCAATTCTAATTTGATTTATAAAAGATAACTTACAAACATAAAAGAAATGAACTTATATCCTTTTTAACCTAAAGGATAAAATTACCTCAAAGCCCAATTATATAAAAACCTAAAGGATAAAATTACCTAAAGCCCAATTCTATAAAAACCTAATCTAATACAAAGAGAGGATCAAATAGTCAAATTATAAAACTAATAAACCTATGGTCATCATTATAATTTAACTAAAGGAACTAATTAAAAAAAAAAGATAACATTATAAAAGAAATTAAAGCATAAAGGTAAAGACGGAAAATGTTGGAGCCAAAATGTAAATTGCCACTGAAAGAAGGACCTAGGGGAACATTCACCAACTATCACTTTGATTCAAAGAATCAAAGCAGTAATATGGGAAAAGGGATAAGAGCTGAATATGACCTTAATGGTTTTGTAGAAGCTCATATTTAGCTCTAACATATAAAATGTTCTAAATTTAAATCAAATGTTTTCAAACAATGTCGATTTTAGTCATACGTTACCAAAAATTGAAAAAAAAATAGTTTAACTGTTGTTTAATTGTCAAATCGGATCTTCAAAATATCAATTATGTTTAAAATATTTAATGTGATACTAACACAATTATGAAAAAAACTGTTAAAATTAAGTCTGCCACATATAAGTGAATCACAATTTTTTTTCAAAGCGTCTAAAATATTTACCGTGCTACTAATACAGTTACAAACAACCAACTAAAATTGTACAAAATGCTCGAGTTTGTTCAAAAACTTATTTAGAAGGTATGATGTAACAGTTAAACCAACTTTTCAGATTTTCAGTAACGCATACCTAAAATTGATCTTGCATGAAAATATTATTACACCATCAAATTGTGTTCGACCAATTTATTTATAACGAGTCAGAAACTAACTTGTTACAAAAAGCTTACTTGCACTGGGCTTATCAATACCGTCACAAAAATTTAAGTTAACTTGATTTGGTTAGACTATTTGTAACATGATCTTATAATGACTAATACGAAAAATGTTATCGCAACGATGCATGCATGAGCTTGTTACAATTATAGTATTACTAATGATGTTTTTCTACTAATGATCTCTCTTAGATAATTCCATTCAATTCGATCATAGACCTTACTCAACGAATTTCAATGTAAAAATCTCTTTTCTTCCCTTTTAATCTAGTTTCATAATATAAAAGACTTCAACAACTACTATAACATGACCAGTAGGAAAAAGATATCAAAATAGTCTTAAGATTTTTATGGAAGAATAATTTTGTCTCCACATACAAAATAGTACAATTTCAGTCGCAAGATTTGAAAATGCACAATTAAAGGCTTCATTAATAAAAATTGACACATCAGATGAACGTGTCATTAACCTTACAATCAGAACCCTCAAACTCAGAGACAACTCATAGAGGGTGGAAGCATTATATTGATGCAGATAGCAGTTCGAAGTAGAAATTGTTTGAAAATTTTAATTTTAAACCACCAAAAAGATTCTCAAGTTAGTCAGAAGGGTCACCCCTTATGTTGAAGTGCCTTACTCAAAAGAGCAAGGCAATTTAGGACATCGGGCAAGTTGTGCTCCCATCAGAGTCTTGGGTCGCCAACCTCGATGTGAGGTCGATGACATGAGACGATTCTGTCGAAAAATAAAACGAATAGTTGGGAGAAATCGAGTTAACGAAGTTCAACTCGAAGCAAAGAAGGAGAATCAAAATTCATTATGCCTCTTATTAACTCGAGAAAATAGTAACAAGACAATTTGAATGTTCGGATGTGCTGAACGATTTAGAGTTCAGTGAAATACATCAAGATATCGCCAGGAAACAAAACACATGTCGAGAAGCATTTTCAGGGGTCCAAATTGTCGACCCGAGAAAGAGAGTCGACTCAGTCCCTTTTATTTTTCGACGGAATCGACTCTCTTTCTCGGGTCGACGATTTGGGCCCCTAAAAAATGCTTCTCGACATGTGTTTTGTTTCCTGACGATATCTCGAACTATTTCACTAAACTCTAAATCGTTCGACACATCCTGAACATTCAAATTGTCTTGTTGTTATTTTTTCGAGGTAATAAAAGGCATAATGATCTTTGATTCTCCTTCATTGCTTCAAGTTGATCTTCTTTAACCCGATATCTCCCGACTACCCATTTTAACATTTTTTTTATCAACTTAATACCGTTATCAAATATGACATCTAGGTGTAAGATACATTAATCCAATGTTTCACATTTAGGAGTAATAATTAAATTAGCAATCATCCAAAAACCTTATGAATATTATAATACCTTATTACTTATCATTAATAAGATTCCCAAGCACAAATTGAAATCTATTAGCAATAATCTTTGAAATAATGATTGCAATGGATTTTGAACTTTTAACTAAGAGATAAATAAAGAGTAAGGTTGAAAGAAAGAGGCATAATTCCCGCACAACCAAAATAAGATTAAAATAATAGCGAAATTGGCTCATTAAATTATAAAAAAATAGTTTGATAGGTGAAAATGATTTGATACGAATGAAAGCTAGTATTATTTATTAATCATTAGGCATCCCTGCCGACACGACTTCTATCTCCTTCCTTCTCCGATAAATTTGGCAGTTAGTTGCTGATATTGATATGGATGTTTACTTACAATTAATCATATTTGGGTATATTAGATCACAAGAATTTTTACATACACCTTAATGAGCGAGTGAATTTACTCATTCACCGTTAGATACAGACTTATTAAATCTAAATTTAAGAATACTTTAAATCTCAACCTTAGGATTCTAATAAGCCTAGATTTAACGGTGAATGAGCAAATTCTACATGCTCATTAAGGTGCATGTGATCAAGACTGGATTAGACCATTAGTTATTTGTGATTGTTGTATTTGTGACGAAATTTCGTCACAAATGCGACAACAATGGAGGAAAATGGTGGAAAATATCGAAAATTGAAATGATACCATTACAGATAAAGAAAGAAGCAAGACTAGCGAGAAAAGCAGGCGTATAAGTTAAAAACATATAATTTCTACGGAAAATTGAACATAATACTTCAAAAATCTCAAAAATCACTAACGATTGATATCAGAAATCGAAGAAGATGAACCGAAGAAGAAGAAAATGATGAAGCAGATCCTTTGATCAATAGAACTAAGGGTAATTTTGTCCAAAGTGGATGAAATGGTCTAATTTGGTAAAATGGAAGTAACATGGGTTAAATATATAAATGACATCTCTTAATTGGACTAGATTTGTAATTAGCCTTATATTAGACCATTGTTGTTAGTTATGGTTGTTATTAGCAGTTTGCCATTAGTGGATTAAGATCCGTTTGTTTTATCTACTGTTTATTTTGTTTGTTGTTTGTTATGGTTTATTGTTGGAAAAAGCTGTTTTTCCTGAAAGCATAGATTCTCTGTTTTTATAAAATGCTACTTTTCAGGTGTAAAAGGCAAACATGAGGTCCTAACCAAACACATAAAGCTCTCTATTTTGAAGTGAAAATTCATACATGAGTATGAAAATGAGCAAGCAAATGCCTCTTAAATTTTCAGTGTTTGATAAAATTATTATAGTAATATGTAAAATAATTAATAGTTTTTTATTTGAAAATAATGTCAAGTTTTATTAACTTAAATCAGATAAAAGAATGTTGCTAAGAAATGGCGGTAAACATGCTCACTCACTCCGAACAGACATAGAATTGACTGCTTTTACTAGAGCATGGACAGTTGAATTCGTTGAATGCTTAATAAAGGCGATAGAGCACAACTTTAAATCTCGTAATAAAAGAATACAATCAGATATAATATCAACTAAATACGAATGACGTTCTAAACCTATTTGAATTGTCTTGATTATGATGAGACAATCCGACTGAATTTGAATTTTTCTCACTAGGGCGATGCATCTTAATCCAACTTAAAGCTTTTTTTTATAGTCATGATCTCGGTTAGCTAAGGACTTAATATGAATATGTTTTAAATTAGTTAATAAATAAATTATAAAAATAAACAAAGTAATAAAAACAACGAATAATAATTTATTTAATGGAATAAAAACTTGTTTTTTTAGTAATAATATTATAGAGATAAAAAAAATTAACGTTAAAAAATAAACGTGTTTTGTGAAAATAAAAATGATAATTTTTTAAAATTAAATAAATACAAACAACTTTTTATGAAAAGATCTAAAACTCTAATGCTTTCATCAAAAAGACTAGAAATTGTTGTTTTATAAATCTAAATAAACACTGTGGGGTGTTTGGCAGCTACTTTTTATGTTGTTGTTTGCCTTTTCACTTCAAAAGAGAGGGGTTTAGGCGTTTGGTTAGTGACCTCATGTTTGTCTTTTACACCCGAAAATCAGCATTGTATAAAAGTATGGAATCCCTGCTTTTTGGAAAGACAGATTTTTCCAACAGCAAACCGTAGGTAAAACAAACAGACTTTATATTTTCTGCGATTTGGAGTGAAACACTAAGAATGTGTTTAGTAAATACAACTTTCTCAGCCTTTCTAGCTAAAAGCAGCTCTAAAACCTTAACGGGGTGTTTGTTAGAGGGGATATATGAGGTGGGATAGAGATAAAAAAAAACCGAGATAAGTTAACTCATGTTTTTTTGATAGATAGAAGAATGAGACAATGGAGGCATGAGCCTCTTATCACTTTAAAGTTATACCTAGAGAGGAGTGATATAAGAAATAGAGATAACTTATTTGGATGGAAAAGTCTAATTTGTCCTTCAATTTTTATTATTTATTCCATTTGGTGTGTTTTAAAAATTTAGTAGGATGTTACGAATATGTCTCAAGTTAATTTTAATCTTTGAACTTTTAAAAATCTAAGTTTGTCCATATATTATTGCAGTATCAATGTTGAATAAAATTAATTAAATTTATCATCTTTAAATATATTAGATATTCCATTTTTTTTGTTTTGAAAATTTAATACAGTGTTTCAAGTATTTATCAAGTTATTCCATTTTTTGTATTTTGAAAATTTAATACAGTGTTCCAAGTATTTTCAAGTAGGGAATTCTAACCGGGGTATCTGATTTCAGTGGATCATAAGATGCCTTATGAAAAAAGTATAACCGTCAGGACACGTGTCCAAATCACAGAGTCAAATTCAAATATATGTTCCTAATACTTAAGAAGCGCCGTAATTTACACTAAAAAGGAGACATGTATAAAAGCATACAGAATATGAGCAAATTAGGCATCAACACGTGGAGAACTACTCATCAGTATGTACTTTTTATTTATCTATAAATATATTCCTAAAGAGACACATGTACGCAATCAATTCCGCCTTCACTCTGCTTTCAAGTCTTACTTTCTTCCTAATAAAATCATTGACTTAAACATTAAACATTGAAAAAAAGGATATCGTACACCGATCCTTTTTTAACAGTTTTTTAATTCTTCTCAGATGACTCTAGCTCAGTCTGTCCGACCTATTTTGTAAAATGGAAGGAAATCAATATACATTGACAACACAATTTATTTATATAACTAAATAATTCTCAATCTATAATGAGTCATTTTGTGCACATTGTGTAAGAAGATAGGAATAGAATTTTATTAATTAGTGCTTTTCATATGAGAGCCTGCAGATGCAAGCTTATCCCATAACTACAACTATTACTTTAACCAATCCCAGTTTCTCTTAAATTAATAAATATATATCAAAGTTCACTTTAGCCACATGCTCACATTGTGATTACAAAATCCCATTCATAAAAAATAAAAAGATAAAGATATAAAAATACTCAATCATTATTAATAAGGAATAATTTTATCTCAAACATGTAATTGAAGGTTTAGAGGGTGTTTATTTTTACTTTGATGATTTTGGAAGTATAAATTTAACTCTGTTAAGTAAGATCAATTTTAGCCATACATTATCGAAAATTTGAAAAGATTAGCTTGACTATTATTTAACTATCACATCGAATTTTTAAAACATCAATTATATTTAAGATATTTAATATATCACTGACACAGTTACAAATTTCTGGTTAAAATGCTAACAATTAAGTATGAAAGAGGATGGAAGAATTGCTGCCGGCAGTGTATTGAGAGATGCATGAGGTGCTTGGTTGTCAGGTTTTGCTCAGAATCTGGGGTTGGGCTCCTCTTTTATTGCTGAGCTCTGGGTATCTTTTCTGGGCTTAGGGTGGCAGAGGATCTGGGGATTTGGAAGCTGCTAGTGGAGTCAGACAATCTCGAAGCAGTCAGGATGATTTCTGATAAAAGGGCTCTGTGTTTAGGGAGCCAGAATTTAGTTGAAGCAATTAGAAGGATTTGCTCCTCTTTCGATTCTATCAACTTTTGCCATGTTTTCTGGGAGCAGAATCGGGTGGCAGATCGGCTTGTTGCTGAGGGCCATGAGAGGGGTTTGAGCGTCTCTATTTTCTCTTCTCCTCCTGATTTCCTGATATCTTTGCTTTCTGAAGATATTGTGGGGGTTAGCTTTTCTAGGCTAATCCCGGGTTAATTTGTTGTGGTGTTTGTTTTTTCTTTACTTTCTTTTCTCTACCAATAAAAAAAGTCTGACACATAAAAGTTAGTCAAATTTTTTTTTATCAATGTGTCTAAAATGTCTACTGCGTTAATAGAGTTGCAAATAACCAACCAAAATTGTACAAAACTGTTTCAGTTTATCGATAATTTGTTTTGGAATGTCTGATGTGATAGTTAAATAACAGTCAAACCAGTTGTTTCAAATTTTTAGTAATATAGGACTAAAATTAATCTTACTTAAAAATATTAGCATTAAATTTAAACTATTTCATACGTTATGATCAAATCTGCGGTTCACTTAAAATAATAGATTTAAATTTGGCTCTTATTTATTTTTACTTTTCCAAACAGTTTTTACTTTTTTTACTTTAAACAATAATATATTTAGTGTTTAATTAGGTTATAAAACAAAAGTTATTATTAGCTTCTTTGATGAAAATAAATAGATTTTTTTTTTTACTTTTCAAGAAAATTTAATTGTACTTAGAGATTTTAAAAAAAAAAGTGTATTAATTTGATTTTAATAAAATTATTGTTTATACTTTTAAAAAATAGATTTTTTGGGTAGGGAAAAGAAAGTAAAGATAAAACAAACACTACAACAAATTAACCCGGGATTAGCCTAGGAAAGCTAACCCCCACAATATCTTCAGAAAGTAAAGATAACAGGAAATCAGGAGGAGAAGAGAAAATAGAGATGCCCAAAGCCCTTTCATGGCCCTCAGCAGCAAGCTGATCTGCCACCCGATTCTCCTCCCTTTAAACATGGCAAAAGTTGATAGAATCGAAAGAGCAGCAAATCCTTCTAATTGCTTTAACTAAATTCTGGCTCCCTAAACACAGAGCCCTTTTTATCAGAAATCATCTTGACTGCTTCGAGATTGTCTGACTCCACTAGCAGCCTCCTAATCCCTAGATCCTCTGCCACCCTAAGCCCAGAAAAGATACCCCAGAGCTCAGCAATAAAAGAGGAGCCCAAACCCAGATTCTGAGCAAAACCTGGCAACCAAGCACCTCCTGCATCTCTCAATACACCGTCGGCAGCAATTCTCCCGTCCTCTTTACGCGACCCATCGGTGTTCAACTTTACCATCCCTTCACCTGGTCTATCCCAGCCTATCAGCTGAACAGTCATCTTTTGGATAGAACCTGTTAAACTATCAACCTTGGAACACTCAATTATTGAATTAACTTTTCTAAAGAAGAAAGCCAATAAATTAGGAATGACAACCGCTCCTTCTCCAAATACCTCAACATTCCTCCAATGCCAAATTTGGTGGCAGACCACAGCAAACAGAATTACTCCATGTTCGAGCTCAGCCAACAACTTCCCTTCAACACCCTCCCTAAACCAGTCTTGTTCTGAATAGGAAAAGAAGGCAAAAAGACACTGCTCAGACAGAACTTTCTTCCACACGGCCTTACTTCCAGCACAATCTCTAAGAACATGGCAACTAGTTTCCGCATAAGCTTTACATTTACTACAAGCATCAGAGTCCACCAAATGTCGTCTTTTCCTTTCAACATTCGTTAGAAGCCTATTCTTAGCACAAAGCCAAAGAAAACTCCTAATACGATAAAGAACCTTCAAGGACCAAATACCTTTCCAAAGGTTTGAAGGAGTAACATCCAAATTGTGATTAAAGGCCTCAAAAGCAGATTTACAAGAATAAGCACCATTATTAGTAAACGACCAACAGTGAGTATCGCCATCTTCCTTCATACTGCTAACTTTAACTCCCTGGATTCTCAAGAGCGTTTCGAGATTGAAAAAACGATCAAATGTAGACCAATCCTACTTGCCCTCCTCAGTCACAACATCCGCAATTCTCCAATTTCGGACCTCAAGAGGCGGATGAAAAGTACAAATCTCTAATAAAGGCCGCTTCCCAAGCCACGCATCATTCCAAAAACTAATCGATCTACCATTGCCAACTGACCAACCAATACCAGTACAAAATTCAAAAAAAAACTGCATTAACCCCCTTCTATAAAAAGGAATAGACCTGAACCTTTTCTTTTTCCCCCCAAAAATCCTATCATTCCTATATTTCTCGCACAGGAGCCGAACCCACAGAGCAGACGGAGATTGTCACATCCTCCAAAAGAGTTTCATTAATAACACTTTGTTATTATCCCTAGCCTGTCTAATCCCAAGGCCACCCATACCTTTAGGTTGGCAAACCTCCTTCCAATGAACAAGATGAATTTTCCTTCCCTCCACCGAGTCCCCCCACAGGAAGCGCCGATTGATTTTATCTAAACCGTTGAGAATTGGTTCAAGAAGACGACAAGCTTGCATAATATGATTGGGCGAGGATAGCTCCCATTTATATAATGTTTTTAGGATTAATTTAGATTGTTTTAATTAGCTTCTAGTTCAATTTTTGTATTAATTTGATAGTTTTTAGTTAAATTTAGTATTTTCCATTATTTATGGTATTTTCGGTGTTTTCAGGGTTTTTCAGGACTATTTGAGCATTTTTGAACCAGACCCAAGCCTATTGGAGCATTTCCGGATTATTTAGGGATCGTCAGAGCACTTTTGGAATTCATCAGGGACCATTAGACCACTTTTTGGAAGCCCATGGACCTAAACAGATAAAAGTCGGAGCAAAATCGCCCCATTTAGGACCTGTCTCGTCGAGACAGGCCCTCGTCTCGTCGTGTCTCGGCGAGACGAGGCGGGGAAAGGCACACCAGCGCCTTCCCCCTTAGTGGAATGCGCGGATCGGACCCTAAAGCCCATTAAAAACACTTTGTAAATGTCCTTTTTTACCCTTGAGGCATTAGGGTTTGTTGGTCCCGTGTAACTTAATATGATTAGTTCCAAGGGGGGTTAGGAACTAATATAACTTTTTCGCTTAATAATGCTGACTTAATTAAATGTTTGATAATTTAACTCAGCTTTAGTTCAGCAAGGCTGAGTGAAGTGTGAGACCGCTTTAATCAGACACTGACTAGAGCTGTTTCGATTGTGAGTTGGAAAATAACACTTTAGGTCAGCTTCCAACTCAGCACTCTGATTACTCAGTGTCCGCTTATACAAATTATGTACTGAGTAATTTAAGCAAGCAACACATACATATATATATTAAGAGAAAGGGTTAGAGATTACTCAGCAGTCTTATCCTGGTTCAGCCTCACCGCCTACGTCCAATCCCCAGAATCCCTCCGGGCTTTTTCAATCCACTACTGAGCTCTTTAAAGGTAGAGCACAACCCATTTATAATAGCAATTGAATATGCAAGAGTACCGTCCTCTATTCGTCTACTCAATCCTATCAACCACTGAGAACTATAACCGAACACTCAGATTTTCTCTACCATTGAGTACTAAAACCGAGTACTCAGCTTCACTCTTCTAACCTTTACAATTGATACAAGATTGTTCTCACTAAATGAAGAACACTTTAGATGAATACAAATTCACTCTAGACTTTTACACAATGATTGGAAATTGGGTGTAAGAACTTGCTTTCTTTTCAGATAGCTTCTATTTTGGATTTTCACTCTTGTGAAGATTTGCTTTTCTGTATGTTTTTGCTTGTATGTGTCATAAGGATCCAAATGATGAACTTGTCCTTTTATAGTGTATTCTGAAGCTTCAAATCATTTGAATTCCGATATATCCGTTGGGAGTAACGGTCTTTAATCGTCATTGAATGGTCAGCTTACAGAACCGCAGGCCAATCCTGTCTTCTGATTTGCGCAGGAGGCAGGCTTGCCAGTTTCGTCTTCTTATGTCAGGTTTTGTTTTCTAGCGCCAGGTTTGTCTTCTAGCCAAACGCCAGACGGTCCATGTGTCTCGAAAAGGTCTTTGATCGTAATTCCGAGGCTTCTGATTTGTTGCAGAGATCTGTCGGACCTTGTCTTTTAGTAAACGGATCATTGGCGCTGACCTGACGAATACGCAGCTTGATTGTTCGACTTTGCCTTTAAGATTTTTCCTTTATCGGGACTGAGTTACATATTACTCAGCTTCTTTGATCGGCTTTGCCTTCAAGCGTTATTCTGAAGAAGACTTTTCTTTTAACGAGGCTGAGTTACACTCTACTCAGCTTCTGCTGTATGTCTTTTCTTGTGCTGACTTCGTTCTGTCTTTCTTTTCATGAACAGTTCCTGTTCTAGTCAGTTTACTTACTCAACATTGAACAGACACATTAGTACAATTAAATCAAAGCACTTAAATTTAATTGTCTAAAACATGGGATTAACGTAAATAATTTTATCAAATCAAAATCATGTGGAAAGGTGTTTCAACAGGGTTTCCTGCCTAACTCTATAAATAGGGAGCTAATCCTAATCTTTGAGGGGGAGATTAGTCATTCAATAAAGAGGGGGAGATTAGTCATTCAATAAATCAGAGAGCCGTTAGGGCTTTCTCTCCTCCACAATGTAGATTTATATTTTTGTTTAGATTAGATTTCTAACTTTCTAGATTAGGTTTATTTTCAGTTTTTATTTCTTTCAAGAACAATTGATGGGAGAAGCTCCTTATCTTCTATTTCTGTTATCGGAATCGATAAAGCGGGTTTTGGATTTCTATCTCTCCCTCTTATCTTTTACTTTTATATTTAATTGAAGCTTTTTCCATTATTCCTATTGTCCTATTGCTATGATTGGTTTGTCTATGAACTGATCTCCATCCAAGTTGGGATGGAGATGAAATTGATTGTATGAATATGTATGATTAGGGAACTAGGGCCTTTTGATTGATCAGTTTATGCATGCTTAATGCCTAGATGATGTTAGGAAGAGGATTTATGCTAGAATGAGCATTGATAATGGTCAACTAGCCTATTTATGTATATAATGTGCTTAATGCATGTGACCCTGACTTAGATAGGATTATAGATAGACGAGAACCTGACTATGGAATTGTCTATACCGAATACCTGACTTCGCTAGAGACCACTAGGAATGAGGCATTGTGGCTGGGCTATGGCTTTAGCCTTAGTTGTCAATAAACCTAATGCTTTGCATGACCTAGGGTATATGCCTAATCAAACCTTCACCCGAATGTATGTGAATAGGAAGGACGGATACTGATCACATTAGTCTTTCACTTGGGACAATTACCTTCAATCATTGGTAAAACATAAATCTGAACTCCCTAAACCCATACATAGGATTTAATCAAAGGATTCCTTAGCCTAGATTGTGCCATCCATTAATTCATCTTCTACCCTGTCAATTGTTAACTTTATTTTGTATCTTTATTGCTTTCAATTAGTTAATTAGTTATTCATAAACCCAACTCTTTATCCAACCCTCTAAACAATTAGATCATTCTAGGTAGATTTACTAGTTGTAACAAATAGCCTTTGTGGTTCGATCTCGTGATTAGCACAATATTACTTATTGCGATAGGATACACTTGTCCTATTAAATGTTATATACTTTACGAGCATCAAGTTTTTGGCGCCGTTGCCGGGAACTATTTCGTTTATAATTAGATTAAATTTATCGGGAACTATTTTATTTATGATTAGATTAAATCTATAAATACCCAACAACACCACCATCAAGTTTTTGTTTGGTGGCTGTTGTCGGGGACTATTTCGATTTTGATCTGTGTAAATTGAATAGGTTGAAATAATTGTTTAGATTTGTATATATATATATATGTATATATATTTTCGGATTTTTCGTGTCGTCTCGTCGAGACACCTGGCTGTCTCGACGAGACGTAAAAAAAAAATTTCCGTCTCGTCTCGGCGAGACACTGTTCATCTCGCCGAGACGGACTAAAAAAAATTTCGTTTTTAAAAAAAAATTAATTAAAAAAATTAAACTTTGTTTCTTTTTCTTTTGTTTTCTATATTCTTATGTTTGTTTTCTTTTTTTTTTGGCAGAACCCTCTCATCGGAATACTCACCGACGCCAAATTGATTTCCAGGACATCCGCTTGGATTTGAACAATTTAGCATCGTATATTCGGGGTTGGATGGACAACCACCTCTGAGGGAGTTTTTCTATCCTATTTCTTTTTTGCACTTTATGTTTTGCTTTTATGTAATGATGGAAGTAAATGCATGTTGTAAGTGTGGGGAGGAGGTATAGTATATGATGATTTTTGCTTCTGTCATTTGCATATTTTTAATTTTTTTTTTTTTAAATTTTCTATATTAGGTTGCATGTTTTTGTTTTAATTTTAGGATTTCATGCTTTCTGTTTTTGTTTGCTTTTTATTTTGATTCTAGGAATAAAAAGAATCCTAGGCAGTTGAATTTGATACATTTAGCTATCCCGCAATACAGTTGACAATGCGCTTAAAAATTTGCACATTCTAGATGAAATTTATGCATGCGAAAAATCTTGAACAACGTTTGAGTCTCCAAAGAGTATTGTTTGCCTAAAATTGACATGGAACAGATCGTTAGTTGAGGCTAGAATTGATACAAATAACCCTTAAATTGTGAGTTAGAGCCAGAAAGATCAATATTTTTAGACTCATATTTAGGAACAATTGATCTCTTAGGTGTGGGATTACATTTATTGTCATTGTGCTCATAGGAATTGGATCCAATACTGGTTGAATGTTGTGTTTTTATTAAACTTGAAATGATTAGACAACCTAGGTATAGCACTTTGTGATTTAGCCTATTCTTTGTTTAGCCAAAATCCCTTAACAATTCCACTAGAGCCCCTTTTGAGCCTTTTACCTCTTTCTTTGATCAACCCTGTTACAAACCTTAGCCTTCTTAAATATCTTTTCTCACCCAAGTTAATTGACTCAATTTAGTTTTGATAAATCCTTAGACACACATATCCTTCAAATTCCCGCTAGCAATCATTAAAAGGTTGTAATTTTAATAGACGAAACAACCTTTACCCAATTGAATTTCACTCTTTTCCCCCTCTATTCAAAAGAAAAAAATGGTTAGAAACCAAATAAAAAAATAAATTATAGAGGAAAGGATAAAAGATGTGTTTATATTTTAGTTGCTTTCCGAATTCACAAAAACAACCTTGAGCTTCAACCTTCTTATAAATAGCGGAAAAACGTGTCCATTTTGGATTCTGACTTGCTTGAGGACAAGCAAGATTTAAGTGTGGGGAGGTGGTTGATAGCTTCCTAATGCGAAAAATGTGTCCTTTTTGCAAAATTTTTAACTATTTGAGTCATTAAATTTTTGCCTACAAATTCCCTTTTTCCTACCCTAACCTTTAGCCAATGTTACAACCCTTTAAAGACCTATGATTTTATTTAATTTTAATGCATTAATTTTGACCGGGTGCATGATGCAATCCCAATGTGACCACTTTGTGCAATAACTTTTAGAGCGTTTACAAATAAATTTTTTTACCTAAACACTTGAGCGTTAGAGTGACCACTTGTGAGCTATCAATTTTAGTTCTCTTCTTTCATTTTCGTGAAGTGTTGATTGATAAAACCAATTAATCAGTTTTGGAGACTCGTCTGAGGTTCATTATGTTTTTAATTGCAAAATGAGTAGTCTGAACTATTGTGGATAATAAAGTGTAGTAGATTCTTGTTTTTGTAAAGGAACTATTTGTTGATTTTTCTCTGTTGTGAATTCTGTCTTGCTTGAGAACAAGCAAGATTCAAGTGTGGGGATGTTGATAGCTCCCATTTATATAGTGTTTTTAGGATTAATTTAGACTGTTTTAATTAGCTTCTAGTTAAGTTTTTGTATTAATTTGATAGTTTTTAGTTAAATTTAGTATTTTCCATTATTTATGGAATTTTCGGTGTTTTCAGGGTTTTTCAGGACTATTTGAGCATTTCCGAACCAGACCCACGCCTATTAGAGCATTTCCAGATTATTCAGGGACCGTCAGAGCACTTTTGGAATTCATCAAGGACCATTAGAGCACTTTTCGAAAGCCCATAGACCTAAACAGATAAAAGCCGGAGCAAAATCGCCCCATTTAGGACCTGTCTCGTCGAGACACTCCTTGTCTCGACGAGACGAGGCGGGGAAAGGCACACCAGCGCCTTCCCCCTTGCTGGAATGCGCGGATCGGGCCCTAAAGCCCATTAAAAACACTTTGTAAATGTCGTTTTTTACCCTTGAGGCATTAGGGTTTCCTCCCTAACTCTATAAATAGGGAGCTAATCCTAATCTTTGAGGGGGGGGGGGGGATTAGTCATTCAATAAATCAAAGAGCCGTTAGGGCTTTCTCTCCTCCACAATGTAGATTTATATTTTTGTTTATATTAGATTTCGAGCTTTCTAGATTAGGTTTATTTTCAGTTTTTATTTCTTTCAAGAACAATTGATGGGAGAAGCTCCTTATCTTCTATTTCTGTAATCAGAATCGACAAAGCGAGTTTTGGATTTCTATCTCTCCCTCTTATCTTTTACTTTTATATTTAATTGAAGTTTTTTCCATTATTCCTATTGTCCTATTGCTATGATTGGTTTGTTTATGAACCGATACTCATCCAATTTGGGATGAGGATGAAATTGATTGTATGAATATGTATGATTAGGGAACTAGGGCCTTTTGATTGATCAGTTTATGCATGCTTAATGCCTAGATGATGTTAGGAACAAGATTTATGCTAGAATGAGCATTGATAATGGTCAACTAGCATGTTTATATATATAATGTGCTTAATGCCTGTGACCCTGACTTAGATATGATTATAGATAGACGAAAACCTGACCATGGAATCGTCTATACCGAATTTGTATTAACCCGACTTCGCTAGAGACCACTAGGAACGAGGCTTTGTGGCTGGGCTACGACTTTAGCCTTAGTTGTCAATAAACCTAATGCTTTGCATGACCTAGGGTATATGCCTAATCAAGCCGTCACCCGAATGCATGTGAATAGGAAGGACGAATACTGATCACATTAGTCTTTCACTTGGGACAATTACCTTCAATCATTGGTAAAACATAAATCTGAACTCCCTAAACCCATACATAGGATTTAATCAAAGGATTCCTCAGCCTAGATTGTGTCATCCATTAATTCACCTTCTACCCTGTCAATTGTTCACTTTATTTTGTATCTTTATTGCTTTCAATTAGTTAATTAGTTATTCATAAACCCAAATCTTTATCCAACCCTCTAAATAATTAGATCATTCTATGTAGATTTACTAGTTGTAACAAATAGTGTTTGTGGTTCGATCTCGTGCTTAGCACAATATTACTTATTGCGATAGGATACACTTGTCCTATTAAATGCTATATACTTTACGAGCATCAGGCGCCGCACAGTTCACTGACTGAATCAAAGTAAGACGACCTGCAAGAGAAAGTGATATTGCCTTCCAATTAGCACTCTTACAATTAATTTTGTGAAAAACATCATTGAAAGACGTCATAGATACTCTATCACTATGGAGAGGAATCCCCAGGTAGTTGCCCAAAAATTTGGTAAGAGGAATGCCCAACAACTTACTCAGCCGTTTACAGACACCCTGATCCATATTATTAGAACACAACATCCGCGATTTTTGGATATTAAGTTTGTGTCCAGAGGCAAAACAAAAGCAATTGAGGATATCCATAATCACCCAAATTTGCTCTTCACTTCCTTCGACAAACATCATCACATCATTCGCAAAAAAATAAATGCGTCACCGGGAGGCAAAACTTGTTAATGGAAACAGGATGAAAACTCCCAGTTACCACAGCCTCCGTAAAAAATAGATTTTTATAATATTATTGTTGAATAAATAAAATTTTGCACTAAATTAGAAAACTCTATTGAAAAATTCAAATTTTCAAGATAAAGAAAAAATCAATTTTAAAAATTGGTTCTCATTTTGTAATTTGAATTCAATTTTTGAACCCAAGTGTATCTTGATTACCGTATCATCAGGGGAAAAATTAAAAACATAAGGATTCTTTTGGGTTCCAATTTGTGATTTCCATAATTTCAAAGGAGCTTTCAGTAGTTACAAATTTTGAAAACGTTCAAACTTCAAAACACCCGTTTGGATAAACTTTTGATTTTAACAATGTTTTGCCCAACGGATACCTTTACCGTTACGTCACACAACAATCAAATCCAGATTGACTAATGACGAAATTGACCCTCTATCAATCTTTACTTTACTACTATAAAAAAAACATTGACAAGAAGTAAATTACCTTTAATGCAATTTGCGTAACTTCCTTAAAAAAAAAATAGACAGTTAAAAAGTTAAAAAGTATCACCAGAACCTTAATGTTTTAATTTTTAGTTCATTGCTTCAAGATCCATGACGAGTTTTGTTAAGCTGATGCTTCGTGACATAGAGGTTCCCGATGAGATATTGAAGGAGTTAGAGCATCTCCAACAGCCTCTTAAGTTGGCTCTTAAGTTAAAATTTGAGGATGGAGAATAAAAAATCAGCTTCAACAGTCTCTTAGTAGCTCCTCAAATCACTAAGAGCATCTTCATCCCCTCTATTAATAGAGAGCTTCTCTCCACCTCTTAGGCCTTGTTTGGATGACGGTATTTTAAAGTAAAGTAAGGTACGGTAAGGTAAGTGAAGTGAATTGAAATAATTTGTTGTGTTTGGATAGAAGGTAAGGTAAGTGATGGTTTAATAATGTAATTGTGTTTGGTTTGATGGTAAGGTAAAGTAAGGTAAGGTAAGTTATATACAAAATTACTTTTATATCCAAACAATGTCTTATTTTAAAATAAACTATAGAGGGTAATTTTGGAAAAGAAAAATCTGTCACCTCCCTACCCTCCAATTTGGGGTGTAAAGAAAATCACCCAAATTTCACCCCACATACCCTCACTTACTATTATATTAAATTACACCTCAAAACAAACAAGATTAGCTACCCTCACTTACCCTCACTTACTTTAAAATACCTCCATCCAAACAAGCTCTTAGTGTCTTTTAACTCATTTTTTATTAATAATTTTTTATTAAAGATTCTCTCTCCTTTCACTATTGGTAAATATCACAACAATTAATAATTTTAATGATAAAATAATAAATAAGGAGTGAATATAAAGAGTATTGTTGGAGATGATATGTCTTAGTCACTCTTAAATCACTAAGAGTCAATTATTTATATTATTTTTAGGGAGTGCACTAAGAGTCTCTTGGAGATGCTCTTACAAATGCAATTGAACCTGAATTTGTATAGGTAAATTTTTACCGATGTCAGTTAGAATCATTTGAGTCAAACAATGTTTCAGGTTTTTGAATTTTTCAATTTCAAATCAATCTCTACCACTGTCGGCTAAGTCTATTTCGGTCGGGTTTTCACCATAGGAGGTCCGTCATGATGTTACACTACTGTTTGAATTCTGATTCCAATTAAGAAACGACAACTAAGCATGACATGTGTCAAAGAAAGAGTCGCCACTAGGATTTTAGGTCTAAAAAAGTTAAAAAGGTTTCTTGCGGAAAACAATTAGGTTCGAAAAGTTAGATACATTTAGGGAAGATTAATATTCTGATACATCCCCAACCTCATGAACTCTCATTTTTTTGTCATTTAGCGTCGTGTACTTAGTGGCCAACTTTTTGCCTAAATTATAACACATTTATGACTAGCTAGTTTCTCCTTAGAAGCATTAGCAATAATGTCGATATATCATATTATTCTGACTCGAAGATGGAAGTTAGAAAATCAAATGAACAAAATAATGCAACAATTAATTTTGGAATTACATTTATTATTTATATATGTTAATTTAAAACATGTATGTATTAGTAATTTTTATACTAACAGCAATAGCTAATATAATTTTAATAAACACTAAAAATCAATTTGCTATCGAGAAACAACTAACAACAATAGTAAATAGTTGACAGTAACAGTTGAATCAAACAGTTCTTAAATATTGAATTCACTTTTACCTTAAACAATAGTAAACAGCCGATAGAAACAGTTGAATCAAGCAGTCCTTAAGATTATTCGGAAGTTCAGCTTTACCTTACAAAATAACTTAACTTTATCTTATTAGTACAAAAATTGAATTCACTTTTACCTTTTTACCTTTTTTAATATGAAATTTCATTGCTATTGTCGTCATATTTAGTAAAAAAAACACAATATTGTACTAGGTTTGTAAGCAAGGATAAAAGTAAATTAAAACTTTTATTATAAAAGGAATGTCTCATTTATTTGTCGGAAAATGTTTTGTAAATAAATATTTTTTTTTAATTTTTCGGTATATGTTTTCTTAAAAAAATAAGTTAATGGATTAGTTAATAGAAAAATATATTACAAAAGCGAAAAAATATTATACTCTTTCCAACACCTTTCAGAACCATATACTTTATCCCGTTGGATTGAGACTAAATCATAAAGCACTAAAAGATTGAAGCATTTGGATTTGCAAAACGAGTCAAGAAATTCATTATGGAATGTCAATAGAGGTGAAGAGGTTTCAGGGGAGAACATGAGGGAGAATGGAAGTGGAGAGGGAGAAAATAATAGTGGTTTGGATATGTAAAACGAAACTAAGGAAGGGGCGAGGAAGATATCAGGTTTTTTGTAGGGGCTACGTCGGCTAGGGGAGGCGGGAAGCAATTCGTCGAACCGACATAGAGTTAATGAAGAGGGGCGGAATAGGGAGGCAACGAAAACTTGTGAAGCAGGAGGCAGACAAACCAGCAAGGGCAGAGTTCTAGACAGTCAACGGCAGAACTGTGCAAGACGGCAGCAGCAAAGCCGATAGGTACAGTGGCAACGTCTTATGCGGGGTTGGTTGAAAATTAACATAGACGACGTAGTGTTTCAGGCAAAAAAATTCAGTGGGTGGGGATGAGGATGTGCAATTTATGGCAGGAGCAATGAACAAGACAGACGGAGCGCAGGAAGCACGAATGGTGGACGTCTACGCGCTGAGGGAAAACCTAAAATGGACTAAGGAACAAAATATTGAGGCAGCAACTTCTGAGACAGATACGAACGAGATAGCAGATAAAGTAAATATGGAGACATCAGGCATTTTGTTGTTTGGAGACTTCATATATGATTGGAAAGAAATAATACAAAGTAATGCATTTTTGGTATCATTTATTCCTAATCTAACAAATAGAGCGGTTCATTCTGTAGCCAGAATAGCTATTTCTCATGCTAGTATTTTCTAATTCTTTGATTTGCTGGATTAGTTATCAGTTGTTATTCTTGATGATATTCATGCCCTCGTTAATTTAAAGTCCTAGTATTGATTAAAAAAAATTGAAGCATTTGTATTTTTTTTTTAACTCACGATGTAAATAGTCATGAATGTTTTTTAAAGAGTGGATTGTTTTATTCTATGCTGATATATGTAATATGTGTAATAAACATTTCCATTTGTTTATTACAGGCCTAATACATCACCAGCTTCCTGAACTTGCCTAAAATAATAGACTTTTCCTAAATTTTGCAAATGTCTCACTAGCTTTCTAAACTTGCTTATTTCGTATCACCAGCTCTCTAAATTTGTCAATAAAAGTAGATTAGCTCTCTAAACTTTGCAAGTGTCTCACCAACTCTCTAAACTCTCTTATTATGTAACAACTAAATATAAAAACTTATTAAATATAAATTCTAAAAATACGTATTTATCTATTCGAGAGGTAATTTTTTCGCTTCTCCTATCTTTCAATCTATTATAAGAGTTAGTGTTGCAGGTTTTGAGAGATTGAATGGATGAGGATCGAGAGTTCGTATTATGGTTTTTGTATTTAGTTGTTACAAAATAAGCAAGTTCGGGGAGTTGGTGAGACACTTGCAAAGTTCGGGAAGCTAATCTACTTTTATGGACAAGTTTAGAGAGATGGTGATACGAAATAAGCAAATTTAGGGAGCAGATGAGACATTTGCAAAGTTCAGAGAGTCAATCTACTATTTTGGACAAGTTCAGGGAGCTAGTGATATACAGTAAAACCTCTATATAGGAATACGTTTGGGACCGGACAATTTGTATAACAATTGGGAGGTTATTCTTATATAGAGTTTGGTACCCAAAAAAAAATCAACACTTAAAGTTTATAAATTTAATGTTTAGCATATCAAGTCTACGAGTTTTATTTCCAATACCTAAAGAATTGGAAGAGTTTTGAGTTTAGTTTCCAATACATAAAGAAAAGAGTTTTATGGGAAAATGGTAAGAATTTATAGTTAAAGTTGGAATTTGTGTACCAACTCATATTTAATCTCAATAATTTTTAAAATTTTTAATAAATTTTGTTTAAATCCTTAATACATATATACATTATTTACATAATTATTCCTATATAGAGGTCTAGTTTCTAAAGGTGGGACTTGGATTATGTATAACAATTAACATTTGGGAGGTTATTCTTATTTATAACCGGCCCAAGTTGGGACCGAAATTTTTTATAACAAATTGGAGGTTATTCTTATATAGAGTATTCCTATATAGAAGTTTTACTGTATTAGGCCTTTATTATAATATATAAATTTTAGTATAATTTATAAAATTTACAGCCGAAAAATAAAAAGGGTAAATTATATCTATGACAACTGAACTGTACACTTTTTAATATTGATGGTCACTCAACTTTAAATAACTCATCAAAATGACTATTAACGACCTCAAAAATGAAAATACTCAAGAATTAAAGTTGTTTAGAAAGACATTTACCATGAAACCACATTTTTTATTTTCCAAAAACACATTTTCTAGAGCTTTTTCTCTCTAAAAATTCATTATCTCTACTAACCAAACAACACCTAAATGACCTCTATTTTTTTAAGAAATAAAGTTCCTTATAATAAAACTCTTCGAATTTTGTATTTTGAAACCGTCAACGGTCGTTTTGAGTCGTTAAGTGTCCACCGGTGTTAAAAAGTGTAAAGTTTAGTGGCTATACCATTAAGTATTGAAGTTCTATGACCATAATATTAAAATAAGTAAAGTTCAGCGGCCATAAATATAATCTACCCAAAATAAAAAGTATAATATACTACAAGTTAGTGATAAAAAATATTATTCATTCCCTAAAAAATTTCCAAGAAATAAACAAATAATTTTCTTTCCAACATAGTATCCAATCACCGGAAAATATTTTCATTCAACTATAATTTTTTTATCATCCAATATTTTTCAAAACATAATATTCTAAAAAAAACGTCTAAATTAGTCTATTTTATACAATATAGAAATAATTTATTTTACAGAACGATTTCTTGCTAAAATTTAACTTTTATCCTTTATTTTAAGGAAAAAAGAAAAAAGAAAAAACCACCCAGTACTCAAACGGGAAAAAGCCTAAAAAAGATTTGAACCCTATATATGAACTGATTTATGTGTGTTAACAAGTTTATGCATGTTCTTACAACTGGAGGTGTGGAGGGGAAATCGACAGAGAAGCCCATGTGGACTATGAATACACCTTCTTCATAAGGGGTGTTTGGAGGGCCCTTCATCACGGCAGTCCATTGCCGTCGGTCAGGACCATATATATTGACAAGCCACCTGGGTGCCTCATATCGGAGTAGGGAAATCTGAAACTCAACATTATGATAGAGGTTCCTTATAAGTCTATCCATGCTCGATGTAACTAGAGTAAGTATAGTGTTAGGTTGCCTTGGGTGACTCTTGAGAATTGTTAAACGCTTCATATTTATAATGTGGGTGGGTAAGTGAAGGGTCTCAGAATGGAGAAAGGGTAAAACGAGATTAATTAGGTCTATCTGTATACGGTACGTAATTAATGAGCATCATCAATTGGTTTTGCAGATATCAAGACTTTGGGGATTCTAGGAAATGATGACTTAGATATGCTGCAGTTCAAGTTGGATTTGGCTTTCCAATCAACACCACCACACCTCTTGAAAGATTGACTACATATTGAGAGATTTGGAGATGTACATTGCTTATTTTTTTTATCTTACTACATTCAGAAATTTGTGTAGTTCAAATGTACCCAATTTTCCAGTGTTTGTTTGGGCAAAAAAATAAGTCAAAGAAAAATAAATGGTAAGTCAATGGAAAAGGAATGAAGAAATAAGGGAAAATGTTTTACCATTTTCAAAAGGGTAAAACATTTTCCCCAGAACATATGCGTTTAGAGAAAAATAAGGAAAACGTTAAAAAATTTAAAATACAAAAATATGAAACACGAAAAAACATTAATAATGTGAAAACGTTACAAAACACGAGAATATGAAAAAAACCCCGCAAAAAACATGAAGAGGAGAACAAACGTGAAAAACACAAAAACGCAAAAAAAAAGCAAACACTTGAAAAGGCACAAAACATGAACAACGCGAAAAAGTGGAGAAATACGAATTATATAAAAACGTGAAAAATACAAAAAAAAAAAAAACACAAAAACGTGACAATAAGTGAAAAACGCGATAAACATGAAAAGACAAAAAATGCAAACAAAACATGAAAACGTAAAAAACACGAAAAACTGAAAAATACAACAAAAAAACATGAAAAAACGTGAATAACACGAAAAAGTAACAAAATGTGTAAAAAACGTGAAAAAAAAGAAAACGTGAAAAACCGAAAAACTAAATGTGAAAACACAAAAAAAAATGAAGAAAAAATGAAAAAAAAAAAAAAAAACACAATAACGTTAATAACACGAGAAAAAGCACGAAAATATAAAAAATGTAAAAATGTGAAAAAACATTTTTCATGTTTTTAATATTTTTTTACTTTTCGTGATTTTTGCATTTTTCCACTTTTGTGTTTTTAACAAATTTTCAGTTTTTTTTTGTGTTTTTTCACGTATTTAGTGGTTGGAAAATATTTTCTAGTGTTATAACCAAGCACCGGAAAATATTTTCCAGTGGTGTTGCCAAAACAGAAATTTTTTTTATTTTTCTGTATAATATTTTTTCTGCATAAAATTTTCAGAACACAATATTTTCCCTCAACAAATGGGGTCTAAATATGAATTTGAACGTATATCTCAAAGCACCAGAATTAGGAGACTTGAATTTGAATGATCGGGAAAAAAATATCATTTTGGATATTCGATAATAACCACTTAACGCCATAATTAATTTCTTAAAAGTAGTAATAAATCTTAAAACAATCTCAATCAAAATCAAAATCAAATCAAAACAGGCCAATATATCATTTCTGTTATCAATTTACGGATATGAACTGAAGTTTTAATGATTAATGACCTTTATTTTTTTATTTTTTTTTGCGATTAGGGACTTAATTTTTGAAACATATTAATTTTTAATTTTTAAATTCATAAACAACTCAAATAAGGACTTTTCTTATCTTTTTCCTTTCCTTAGTTATTATTTTTGTTATTACTATCATTTTCAAATTCTGCACCGACCTCTAGGCATATGGAAAATCATTTTTTTAAGAAAAATATGACATTATGAAAATAATGAAATTTTAATTTTAATAAAAATATAAAAAATTATAAATTTTAATAACTTATAATTCTTCATGTTTTTCTTTTGATGCTTATTTTTTTTTTCACTATATGAATTAAAGTTGAAACGAATTACGAACAATGTATAAGGTCATGTTATTTTTATTTATATATAATTTATTATTAGTAATTTCAGTTCAGTTCAGTAGCATTCAGTTCAGTGATTTATCATTATTTATTATAATTATAATTATTTATATATAATTTATTATTATTTATTATAATTTATATATAATTTATAATTTAGCATTATTTATATACAATTCATCATTATTTTATTATAAATATAATTATATATATATTATATTATATATATATATTATATTATTTATAATTTAGTATTTTTATATATAATTCATCATTATTTATTATAATTATAATTATTATATATAATTTATAATTTAATATACATATATTTTATCATTATTTATTATAATTATAATTATTTATCTATAATACATAATATATAATTATTTATTATAATTATAAATATTTATATTTATATATAAAATTTATCATTATATATATATATAATTTATCATAATTTATTAATTTTATTAATTGATCATTATTGTTAATTCAGTTCAGTAAAAAACGTTTAACTCTCAAAAACTTATTTTGGACCTTCATAATATTCAAATCTCAACTCTTGTTTGATGAAAATAATAAATAATTTACTAGTCCTTATATTTTTATTTAACATATTGTATACTTCTTGTATTTTAATAATCATTAACTTTTGTTTTATACAATAGTTTAGTTCCTTATAAATTATATAATAGAGTTACTAAATTGTTTAATAATTCAAATATTTAAAGGATTTAACTTTGAATATAACAAAAGTTAAGTACTAAATAATGTATTATTAAAATATAAAGACTAAACTGTATTATTAGGTTCCTCTATCCATGTCCTCTCTCCAAACAGCCACAAAAGGTATTAGGATATACCCTTCCCTTTCCAGAACTAAACCAGACAGACAGGGAAATTGATGACCATTTCTTTATTTTCTGCTTGTTTTTCTTTCTTAGATTCATTTCCGTTACCCATGCGCGAAACAAACACCCCTAAAAGTTTATATAGTTGAACTGTTATTTACTATTTGTTTTTGTTGGTAAGCACTATATATTAGTAATTTTTCCCTTTCAAAATAGCATGTACCACATCCACCTTAGGGGTAATGGCATTTCTAGGGATGTTAATGAGCTAAGGAAGTTTGGAAATTGTTCAAGTTCTGTCGGGTCAAATTTCGGTTAAAGCTTGATTCGAGTGAGCTTGGCTCGAGCTCGGGATTGGCTCGAGAAATTAACAAGTCGTATCTGAACTTCATTAAGTTGGGTTTGAAAGCTCACGAACAAATTCGATAATTTTTTAATACTATATATATTTAATTAATCTTTAATTCAAAATAAATAACTAATCATTGTGGTAAAAAAATAGAAAGAAGAAGACTAATTAATCTTAGGGCTTGATTGGATGAAGGGTAGTGAAGGGTTAATAAAGGAAGGGTAGAGAATGGTAGGGAAAGGTAATGAAAGGGAAGGAAGGGGAAAGAAAGGTAATTTCTAACCCTTCCAAACCCCCCAAATTGGAGGGTTTAAAATTGTATGAAATTTCTTAAAAATAAACCCTTCAAAACCCCTCCAAACCCTTACCCTTCTAATTTTTTTGTGTTCCAAACATGGGTTTGTAGAAACTCTTACTAACCCTTCCCCCTCCCAAACAAGGGTTTCTATCAACCCTTACTAACCCTTCCCTTACTAACCCCTCTGAACCCTTCATCCAATCAAACCCTTAGGGGGTGTTTGGTTGCTCCTTTTTAGGCTCCTTTTGCCTTTTCACTTCAAAAGGGAGAGTTTTAGGTGTTTGATTAGTGACCTCTTGTTTGCCTTTTACAATTGAAAAGCAGCATTAGGTGTTTGGTTAATGGTCTCCTGTTTGCCTTTTATACCCGAAAAGCAGCCTTTTACAAAAGCAAAGAATCTCTGCTTTTTGGAAAAACAGTTTTTTCCAAAAGCAAACAGCAAACCGTAACAGCAACAGCAAACAACAACAGCAAACAGCAAACTGTAACAGTAAACAGCAAATAGTAGGTAAAACAAACGGGCCCTTAGACTCTAACTCTCAATTAGTCATAATTCGCCAGACGATTCAAATAAATACTTAACTACTGCTTTAGGAATTTGACTAGGTGAAAAATTAAGAATTCAAAGTTAAATTATGCTAAAGACTAATCAACTTCTCGCTCTCCAAGTTCTCTCTCTATGTGTACTTGTTCTATGCATGAATGATAAATATGGTTAAAACTAAGTAAAAGTTTATTTTAGTCAAAGTTTGGTCAAACTCGGTTTGAAATATTAGCGAGCCAATAATATCGAACCTACGTAGGTTCGGTATCAGTTCGGCGGCTCGTTAACACTTATATACCTTTCTCGTTAACACCCATAGGGCTTTCTGCAAAAGCAGGTTTGATAACTCGAATAATATTCTTATCTTAAGTTTCAATAAAAGCAACTAAGCTTTAGGAGGAATTTTATTTGCCAAGGATTACAAATTTTTCACTTTAGAGGTTTTGACTAGTGAAACCTCTAATAGTTGTGTTTGGTGAAGAGACGTTTGAAATAACTTATTTAGTAAAAAAAAACTAATTTTTAAAAAGTTTATTTTAGGAGATTTTTCAATTACCTTATTGCTCCATCTCTTTTTATGGATATTTTTACTCCTAATTAATATTTTTTTAATCCCAAATGAATGTTTTACCATATCCTTATTTATCATTTTATTTAAACCGTTATTAGCCATCAGCTAAATTTTACCAAATAAGTTTACAAAATCCACTAGTCAAATCTGCTAACCAAGAAGGTAATTAGCTAACAACTAATGTAATCAATTAATTGCTAAATATGATCATTATTTAAGTTATTTATAAAGTGTAAATAAATGGATTTTAAACATTAGTAAATCAAAAAAAGAATTAAAAAGATTGGGTGGGTAATTACACATGGGCCATTACGACTTCCAAACTATTTAATGGTGGAACCAAAAATAGATAGAAGCATATGAAGCTGTTAATCTGGTTTGTTTGGGGAGCTTTTAGGATTCGAAATGAAAGGGGCAGTATGGGCAACTCAATTATCCTCCTAACACCGGCTAAGCAAGTAAACGCCTAATAAAACCGACAGGTGGCAGTAATTCACAAGCACATGGTAGGCATAAAACCCTCGAGTAGTAGGCGGTACGAGATTCAAATTGAAGTCTAGTGTTGGAGGAGGAGAGAGAAAAACCAGAGGTTTGGGTACCGGGTATAAATAGAATCGCCTCTCTTTCATTTCTCTTTTCTTTGCTTTTAAAACAGAACAAAGAGATTTAGAAAAGAAGAAGAAGAAGTAGCTGCCACTCTTTCTTTCTCTCTCAAAATCATCCCCAAAATCAAAAATCAAATCACCACCATTAATACGCAGAAACTTCCAGATCAGTATACTCTACTCCTTGGCCTAACCTAACCTAACCTAACCTAAAACCTATCTTCGTCGTTTTCTCCGGATCGGTCCTTTCTTTCTCCGGCTGAAAAAAACCTAACTAGCTCACTCACTCACTGTGCAGTAGGGGGAGGGAATTGCTTTTGTTCTCATTCATCTTTAATTTTGTATTGCTTTTACTAAGGAGGAGGAATCGATTAGAGAAAATAATGGAGAGGATCACTCCGGTGAGGAAACCACATACTTCTACTGCAGATCTGCTTGTCTGGTCTGAGAATCCGTCTGCTGATTCTCCTGCCGTCGGCTCCGCTCCTCGCTCTGCTGCCCGTTCTCACCAGGTATTTCCATTTTCAGCTACTGCTTCATTTTGATTCTTGGTTGAATTTAATCGTTTAATTGTTCTTTTTGCCTATTTTGATTAGCCGTCCGATGGGATCAGTAAGGTAGTCTTTGGAGGTCAAGTTACTGATGAGGAGGTTGAGAGCTTGAACAAGAGGTAAGATCTGCTTCTGCTATTTTCACTTATTTTCTTTTAAAAATAAATAAATAATGTTTTTGTATTTTTTGGTTTAAATTGTATAAATAAACGGACAAATAAACTGATTTTGTTTTCTTATGGCGGTTTTTTTTCTCTCCATATTTTTTTGTCCGTTTCTCTTCATGATTTTCTCTACCTATCGGTGCATCCTTTTCTATGCCTGTCATTTATGATGACAAATTTATTGACTTTGAATTATTTATTTTCCAGATATTTTTCTAGCTTCATCTTCTTTCCTTTCTTAGTTTGATCTGCTTGTGAAGTTTAACTGATCTCCTAGTTTGATTCTTGGATTTGAACAATTGTTTCGTTCATTTTGTCTGGGTGATTACACTTTATAAATTTTCCTTCGCTACAAATATTTTTCATTCTCTGAAATTTGAGAATGATTTGATTTGGGCTCAGGGTTTGATTTGAACCTATTGGTTGCCCTCGTTTAGATCCCTGTTAAAGAAATTGTATAGTTAAATATCATCAGTTGTAGTGATTAATAATAATTTGAGATTCTATCTAGTATGTTAGTCAAGGATCACAATTTAGGAATTTGTTGCAGAGCATAGTGATTGACAACAGAAAGAATAATTAATATGCAGGCCTGATATTTGATTTTAAATGTTTTTCCGTGGCTTGAAACTTTTGATTCTTTTAACAAGTTTTCAATTCCATAAACATTCATGTTTACAGTCAACTTTGTCCAATCCATTCATCCTGTAATCTTTTATTAACAGTTTAATTGTGGCTGTATCCTGATTAAGGTGTTATAGTTTTTAAAGTGTCTATCTCTTAGGAAAGATTAAGAAACAGAAAAATAAAAAGCACCCCTAATGCAGTACCGCTGCATTAGCTGTTAACAAAAAGGTAATCAATTGGGAGGCAATTTCACTCAGGCAGCTAATATTTCTACGGTGTCACTGAACATAGATATTTTATATTTTGTTGTGTCAATATATACTTGTTTATTGAAGAGTCTATCAAACAAATCGATATATAATTTGTCTAATTGCAACCAGGTTTTCCCATTTTGCGTGTTGTTTATGGTCAAGATTTTGATATCATGTTTTCTAAGTACAAGGTTTCTGAATTATGTCAACTTTGCATTTTCAGGAAACCTTGTTCGGGGTACAAAATGAAGGAGATGACTGGTAGTGGTATTTTTGCAGCCAAAGGAGAAGATGATGAATCTGAATCTGGTGGTGCCAATCCTACTTCAAATAGCAAAACAGGGATACGCATGTACCAGGTAATTGCTATATCATTTCATTTCCAAGTTTCATGATTATCTGTAGGTCAGAACAATGAGATTTGCCACGATGAATTATGAAATATGCGAACTGATTTTCCTTTTATAATTTATGTTTGGTAATTGCTAGCAAGCACTTGCTGGAATTAGTCATATTTCATTTGGAGAAGAAGAGAGTGTTTCACCCAAAAAACCTATTACCTTACCTGAGGTGGCAAAACAACGAGAATTAAGTGGAACTATAGAAACCGAGGCAGAAAGGGAGGCCAGGTTGAAGAAACAGCTTTCTGATGCCAAGTGCAAAGAGCTCAGCGGACATGACATCTTTGCACCCCCTCCGGAAATTTTACCACGACCAACTACTGTGCGTGCTTTGGCATTGAAAGAAAGCATTGAATTGGGTGAACCTGCTCCACGTGATGTAAGTACTTTTTAAGAAAGTTTCTAATTTGAGCTTGTTCGGTGCACAAACAAACCATTTGCTCCTTTTGTACTAACCACCAAATATGTGGGATTCAATCCTTTATATTGATTACGCAGCAAAGATTGCAATATTCATTGTCATAGGCAAAATATACCGATCTGTGGCATCGGTCTTGTGTTTCTAATCCTAGCACATAATGAGACTGAAAGTATGCTATGACTAACAACTTATTGCTACTTTATTTGCTTAAGATATAGTTTGCAGATAGGTTGATCATATTATGAAAATCAAGATTGTCGGGCATTAATTGCCCCCTAATTCACTCCATTTATCACTTAGAACTTCATAGTTTTTCTGCAGAATAGCCTTTTATGATGATAAATGTTTATTATTCTGAAGTCATCTACATCTAACTGGTTTTTCTTTAATCTGCTTAAACTTTATAGCCCGTTGGAGGACAAATTGCTGGGGAAGAGCCACTCAAGACATCAAAGAAAATTTACAACAAGAAAATTAACGAGCTATCTGGAAATGACATATTCAAGGGAGATGTTCCTCCTTCATCTGCTGAGAAATCTTTAAGTGTAGCAAAAAAGCGAGAGATGAGTGGCAATGACATATTCTCGGATGGGAAGGCAGAGCATCGGGACTACCTAGGCGGCGTTCGCAAGCCCCCAGGCGGGGAGAGCAGCATTGCATTGGTTTAACATGTTTAGGTCTAACTCTATTTATCTTATCACTGTGTCTGGTTTTGTTCTTATTCCTAGTTGGGATGTGTTATTATATTATTTTACCTGGTATTATTGTGGGTTTTGGGGATCTATCTTAGGGCTTAACTTGTCATTATCCAGTAATGTGGACTGTTCTAATTGGGTTTTTATATCCATCTTCTTGTGTTTTTCAGTGCTTGTTTTAATGATTTATCTCCCATGCTACTTGCATAATTTAACTCCTTGTTTCTATCTTCAACTTTTGCCCACTTTTTAGATCAGATGGGCAATTTGGTCCCTAAAGTTCTTTAATAGGATCGATTTAGTCTGAATTTAAGTTTGGGTGTTACTTTGGTTCTTCAACTTGGCATTTATGATTAAACCAGTCGAGAAATGACACTTGTCATTATATGATTGATAGTTATTGGGTATTGCTATTTGCCGCCCCTTAATTATTTATCACCGCCTTCTGTTGGATATTTTCACCCTTTGTATATTTTTGAACAAAATTTGAAAACCCTCTCTCCCAAGCATAAACTGAAATTATAAAAAAAATTGACCCGGGAACTTCGGAAATAGATGATTTCAAACACGAGGTGACAAATCGATCCGAGAACTACTGAAATTAATGTTTTGGTGAAATTACAGAGAGAATTTCAGTTTTTGTTCAAAATTATGCAAAGGGTAAAAATGTCCAAGAGGGAGCGATAATAAGTAAAAAAATGGCGGTATTTAGCTCCACGCTAGTTATTGGATATATGTGTTGTTTCTTAGGTTGACATGTGTTATTTTGCACGGATTCAATTTCAAATGTCAAATTAAAGGACTAAATTGATATTAAAACTTATGTTTGACTAAATTAATTAATTGATTCTACAATAAATTGATGTTTGACTAAATTGATTAATTGATTCTACAACAATTTTCTGTTCCTTAATTCAAGCATTTGGAGATCTAAAGTTTTTAATTACTTCATTGTGCTGATTCATGCCGATGATCACTAGAAATTTCTATTTCCTAAACTTTGACTTTAATTTGTAACCAATAAAGTTTTAATTTGACTATACTAATTTCAATTGCACATTGGAATCGGATGCAAAGCAATTTTGAAATTTCTTAGCCAATTCGATTTATACGTTGCTATTTTATTTTCTGGTTTTGTTAAAGTAAGCAAAGAAAAATGAATTGAAAAAGCAAAAACCATAAAGGCACATAGAAAAATAGAAAGTTTTAAAAAAATAAAACCATCCATTCCATTGCTAAAAAGGGCTTAAATATACCTTGGCTAAGAAGATACCTCTGCTGTACTCATTTTCCTATCTTTTACCTTGCCTAACAAATTTTTTTCTATCTTCTCACAATTTTACATATTAAAGACTATTTAGTGACATTGACATATCCAAGATTACGAGTGCTCAATTTATATTTATTTTTTAGTATTTTTGCATAAAAAATTAATTTTGGTGTTTTACAATGACCAAAGGCTGTAATCGTTCTGAGTAGAGGTTTGGCTTACTTATGGTTGGCTCATCAGAAAATTAACGAGCTTCAAGCTTGGTTTGAGTTTGAAATCTTATTCGAGCTTTGTTCATAAAGGAAATTATTTGTTCGTGAGTAACTTGTTTATTTTGTTTATGAGTTTTGTCCGTGAGCACATCGTTAATTTTGTTTATAAATTTTTTCGTGAATAATTCATTAATCATATTCATAAGCAAGTTCATGATGAAAGCTCATGAACAAATAAACATACTGCTTGTGAATAATTCGTTTATTGCTCGTTTATTGTGTTCATGCACGAACTCATTTATAGCAAATAAAATAATATCAAGCTAAGCAAATAAAATACTATCAAAAATATAAATATCTTAATTCATCAATAATTTTAAAATTCTAAGAGAGTGTTTGTTTTAATTTTTCGGATGAGCATTTAACGTTTCACTTCAAATCCCAGGAAATATAGCGTTTGGTTAGATTTATACGAGAACATCCATTAGCATTTTCTTATGGAAACAACTTTTCAGAAAAGCTCAGAAAATAAACTTTTCGTGAGCAGCTGTTTGTATTTATTTAATATTAACAAAATTATTATTTTTTATTTCCATAAAACACATTTCTCCGAAATAATAATGTTTTACTTCATCCAAGAAATAATTTTTTTATTTTTATTTAATTATTTAGATTATTTTTATTTTTTTTTTTTGGTAAGAAGGGAAGAAAAAAATTTAGATTAGATTAGATTATTTTTATTAATTTGTGTATTACAATTTTTATTTTTTTATTTTATTTGTTGATTAATTTAAAACATATCCATATTAGACATTTGAGTAAATAATTTATTAGTCTCTATATTTTTACCTAACACACTATTTAGCCATTGTGTTTTAATAACACAGTTTTTAGTTCTTAATTTGGTTTTATTCAACAGCTTAATTTTTTACATATTTGAGTTATTAAACAATTCAGTCTCTAAGCCTTTGTTTGAGAGTTTGAAGGTTAATGGAGGTAATGGAAAGGGAATAGAAGTGATGAAAATGTAAGTTAAAAATTAACATTGTTTGAGAGTTTATAGAATATAAATGAGGTTAAAAAATTTAAGTTTATTTGAAAATTTAAATATAGAGGGGAATGAAAGTTAACTTTGCTCGGCAGAGATAAAAAAATTTGGGTAAATAATTTATTAGTCATCTCTTTTTTACCTAACACACTGTTTAGTCCCCTTATTTTAAAAAATACATTATAAGATCCCTATCTTTTATTTATGTTAACCATTTGGTCCTTCTGCCTATTCTTTTTTAGATTTTTAACCGTTATATTTGACATAAACAGGCAGACAGAAAATAACAGAGTAACATGACCGTATTATATCTGCTATGGTTGTCCTGAAAGCTAAGATATGTTTGGTTAAAAATCTAAAAAAACTAGACAGAATGACCAAATGGTTAATATTGACAAAAGATATGGACTTTATAATGTGTTTTTCAAAATAGGGGACTAAGCAGTGTGTTAGGTAAAAAAAATGAGGACTAATAAATTATTTACCCAAATTTTTTTAATGAGCTTTACGTTACTCTCATTAACCCCCAATTTGGAGGTTAGAGTTTGGAGGTTAAATGAAGTAAACATTTAACTTCCATTAACATTCCTTTACTTAAAACAACTCACAAACAAGGTTAACATGATATTTAACCTTCTATTATTCTAATTTACTTCCATTAACCCCATCTCAAACAAGGGTTAAGTCTTTGTTTGGGAGTTTGAAGGTTAACGGAGGTAAGAGTTAATAGAGGTAATGGAAAGAGAACGGAAGTGATGGAAATGTAAGTTAAAAATTAATCTAGTTTGGGAGTTTATAGAATGTAAATGAGATTAAAAGTTTAACTTTGTTTGAAAGTTTAAATTTGGAAGGGAATAAAAGTTAACTTTACTCTGCGAAGATAATTTTTTTTAATAAACTTTACGTTATTCCCATGAATCCCAAATTTGGAGATTAAATGAAGTAAACATTTAACTTCCATTAACCTTCATTTATTCTCACAAAAAACTCACAAACAATAATAACCTGATATTTAACCTTCCATTACTCTCATTTACTTCCATTAACCTCATCTCAAACAAGGGCTAAGGGATTAAACCTATTAAATAGAACAAAAATTAAGGATTTTCTTTTTGATAAGAAAAAATTGAGGACTAAACATTGTAGTATGAGGTGCTGTTTGATAAAACTGAAAATTAAGTGCTGAAAAAATAAGTACTGAATTTTAAGTGCTGAATATTATAAGTGCTGAAAATATTGAATGATATAATTTTTATAAAAATATTAGTAGATAATGTTTAACTTAAAACGTTAAGTTAAATATTTTGACTTATCAAAATAAGTGATTTTTAACTTAATTAACCAATTTAAGTGGTGGAGAAATAATCGTTATCAAACGCACTTAAATTAAATTAAGTGCTTAATATTTTAATTTAAGCAATTAAGTGCTTTATCAAACAAGGCCTTAGTATACGAGGACTAAACAATGTCTTAGATAAAAATTTAGGGACTAACAAATTATTTGTCTTAGATATTTTAAATGCTTACAACAACCACTAATCACAATTTTACCAAACAGCTAAGAATCAACAAAACAATTATTAGCTAAAAATTGAACCAAACATATCCTAAATCTCCAAGAATCTATTATTGAACTAAGTTTTTTCATGTACGTTATAATTTAGCTTGTTCACGAGTCTATTTACGAATCTATAACCAAACATTGTCGTGAGATTTTAAACCGATAAAATTCAAGCTCAATTCATTTATAAATCGAATCTTAAAATCGCATTTAAACTCGATTCATTTATAAATCGAAAACAGTCAAATTTTTTTATTGAGCCAGGTGGCTCAGCTCATTTACGGCTGAATCTCTCCTGATCCTTCGAATCTGTAACCATCAAGATCATCTTTATTATTCTATATTTCAATTGAGTAATTATTTTGTTTTATCTGAATATGGAAAGAAAATAAATTCGATTTACGTTTTCCGCGTTCCATTTATTAAATAATTAAAATAATTAAAATAAACATAGAAAAAAAAGGAAAAAGAAGAAGACAACTTCTTAAGGAAGGATAATAAGCTGTGAACAAGTCAATATCCAGTGAAGAGAAAATCAAGCTTTCTGTTTTAACTTAAAAGATTCTTATAACTAACATACGAAAAATTAATTATTATAATATTAATTAAATTAATTATCGTTAATTAATCAAATAATAAATCACATTAATTAATAGAAAATAGAATCCTAGTCAGCTTCTCTCTCTTCTCTCTCTTTTATTTCTCTCTTCTTTTCTTTCTGTCACTGTGTGTTGTGTTGTTTCTTCATTGTGTGTGTGTAGTGCCGACTCACAACTTCATTGTAATGGCGTGAGCCTGAACACTCTGTAACTGAACCGTACGGCCTCCCTCTCTCAATCGTCTTCCTCCATTGAAATTATCACAATCGCTTCCATTTTCTTCATTTCATCTTCTTCTCTCTCGATTCCTAAATTCGTTAATTGAAATGGAAAAGCGGAATTTTTTATGCTGTTTTTAGTCTCTCGAAATCGATTTCTGACGTGGGTTTTTGGGGTTTTCGAAAAGGGTTTTTTTCGTTGTCTGTCTGTCTGTTTGTTTGTTTGTTTTGTTTTGTCTGTACACTGATAATGGGGAAACTTACTGATGGTGATAAGTGGATGAATGGGAATGTGATCAGAAATGGGGATTACTTTAATGATCAACGAAATGTGCCTTATTTTGGGCTTCTGATTCCTCAATCGATTGGAATTGGTTCTGTGATTCAGTCATCGGAATGTTCTTCTGGTTCGTCTTCTTCGTCGAACTCTTTCTCTAATGGGTTTTTATCACATGAAGATTCGACTGTGAAGAACGACAGAGAAAGGGAGATTTTCAATGATGTGCCAAATGCGCCATACTTTATTCCTCAGAGTATGGTGTCAAATGGGTTTTCATCAAATGAGCTTGGTTCACAATTTATGGCTCCTATATCTGAAGAGTCGTCTAAGTATCAATTAGGACTGTGTTTTGATTCGAAATCGCCTCTTGATGAATTTGGGGGTTTATCTCAACGTTTCTCTGGAATCAATATAGGTGAAGAAGTACTAAATGGTGGTGGTACTAAAATGAAGGGATCATTTGATGTAGACTCTAGTTTTGGGTTTGGGTTTAATGATCATAATGTTCAATACAATGCTAAAAAACATAGCTCATTCTGGGATTTCAACAATGGGGGGTCTGGTTTTCAATCATCATCATCTCCTAATGGTGTTTCTTACACTAATTATGATGATTTAAACCGTACAATCACTGGATTGAAAAGGGATTCTTATAATACTTCTTCAATGGGGTCTTCTCTTGCTCATAATCTCAATCTCCCCAATAATCTCTGTTCAGGCTCTGCTTGGTACACTAATAATCAAACTGATTATCTACTGGAACAGAGGAAGGAAAAGATGGGAAGTTGGATTAATTGGGATAATCATAATCCATCATTAGCTGGATCTTATCTTGTTGATCCTTCTCCTATTCTCTCTCAACCAATGAATCAAAAACTCCATGATGGTTCTGCTAGAATTTTGAGAAACAGAGGAATTTTAAACAATGGGTTTTCTCATCCAGTGAGGTCTATGAAATGTGCTGAGGATAGTTTCATTATCCAAGGAGGAAAAGCTTCAGCAAATCAACATTTGTACAACAAAAGAAGTGAGTCACTGTTTAATGAGATGTCAGTGAGAGGAAAAAGCATTAAGCTTGATAATTCTAGCCATGATGGGTCAAATTGGGTGAATGTGAATGTGAATGTTCAGAAGCCTGTGGTTCCAAGTGTTAATTCATTGAGTGAAGTTCAGGGTAATATTTATTTGATGGCTCAGGATCAGAATGGATGCAGGTGGTTGCAGAGGATTTTTGATGAAGGAACAAAAGATGATATTCAGATCATTTTTAATGAAATTATTGAACATATTGTTGAACTTATGTTGAAGCCTTTTGGCAATTATGTTATCCAGAAGTTCTTGGATGTTTGTGATGAAAAACAAAGGTTGCAGATTGTTTTAATGGTCACTGATCAACCAGGCCAGCTTGTCAGAATTTGCTTAAACACTTATGGGTAATCTATTCTACTCCCTTTATGCTTTATTACAACTACAACTTGAATTTTTTTTATATTTTATGTATTATTTTGACAAAATTACTAGGGCTAAGTAAATTGTACATTTACATGTTCGTGATTTAAAAGTTTGTAAATGCGGGTTTGATGTTTCCTTTTGCAAAGATAAAAGTTTTTTTACTAAACTTGTTAGTATACAAGAGAAATTTGAGGAATTTGTATATGTTAGGAGGGGTACAAAAGATGGAAAGAGGTTATAAACTTTTAAATTATAAAAACATCTTTGCAAAACTATAAGCGTTTGTTTGAGAGTTTAGAGGTTAATGGGACGAGAGTTAAAGGAGGTAATAGAAAGGAAAGAGAAATGATGAAAATGAAAGTTAAAAATTAACCTTGTTTGGAAATTTATAGAATGTAAATGAGAGTTCAAGAAAAGGAAGGTTAAATGTATTCTGCAGAGATAAATTTTTGTAATGAAGTTTACCGTTACTTCCATTAACCCCCAATTTGGAGGTTAGAGTTTGGAGGTTAAAGGAAATAAATATTTAACTTCCATTAACCTTCATTTACTCTCCAAAAACAACTCAACACAAGGTTAATGTGATATTTAACCTTCCATTACTCTAATTTACCTCCATTAACTCCCTTGCAAACAAAGGCTAAGGTTTGTTTATGTACTAAGAACCAATGTTGCTTCTGAACCGGTCCTAAAAAAACAGTTTATGATTGCACATTTGCAAAGACATGTTCGTGATTTAAAAATTTACAAATGCGGGTTTGAGGTTTCCATGTGCAAAGATAGATTGTTTTACTAAATCCGGTAGTATAAAAGAGAAATTTGAGTAATTTTATTATTTTTTATGCTTAAATTTGTATAGTAGAGGAAACTTCAAACTTGTGTTTGCAGACTTTTAGATCACAAAAATCGTGTTGCAAAACCATAAGATTTGTTTTTGTACTAAGAAGCAAGAACCCAGGTTGTTTCTGAATTTGCAAATTTTGATTAGAATCTTTGTGTTGTAAACAGGACACGAGCAGTGCAGAAACTGATTGAAACTCTGAAGACAAGGCATCAAATATCATTTGTGGTAACGGCACTGAAACCTGGTTTTCTTGATCTTGTCAAGGATCAAAATGGTAATCATGTCATTCAACGTTGCTTGCAATGTCTCAGCAATGAAGATAATAAGGTAAATTAAACTTTTGAATGTGTTTTGGATCAAGTATTCGCTATTTTACTTTGCATCTATTTGAATTCTTGAGTTAAATTTAGTGTGTTTTACTTTATTTTCTTACTTGTTTCGTGTGCTCTTAGGTTAAAGTATATTTATCGCCCCTAGACGTTATTTCAGGACATAGAAGTTTTTGAGCTTTATATTATAGTAACATAGTCCATAAAAGAAAATCCATTGAAAAATAACAAAGTGATGATCTCGAAATAGATATTTGACCATAATTTATAGTGACATGGATAAAATAAGAGTTAATGATAAGTCAAACTTATCTAAGTCATCGTATTGTTAATTTTTTAAATGGATTTTCTTTGATTTAGACTATAATGTTACAATAATATAAACTTCAAGGACTTTTATATCACAATATGAATTTTAGAAGACATAATGTGCTATTGAACAAAATGGAGTCTTTCGTTGGAGGAGCAGAGAGCACTATCACAATTTTACACAAGTAAATGCATAGTTGTTAAAGGCGCGCGCACAAGGCACTAGGCCAAGCGCCTTAAAGGCATGTGCTGTTGCCAAGGCGACAACAAGGTGCGACTTTGTGCGCCTGGCCGTGATTATAAGAGGCATGTCATGGCGCACTTATGTGGGTTATTTTAGGATTTTAATCTCCACCGTTAAATTAGACACACATATACACAATGGGAACTGATTTTGTAGAAGAGTATCAACAACAACAACAAAGCCTTAGTCCCGAAATGATTCGGGATCGGCTAACATGAACCATCATATAAAACCGTGAAATCAAGTCGTGTCAGCGACACAAATTCTCTCCCTCCACTTTGTTCTATCCACTACTATATTTTCCTCGATCCCCAATAAACTAATATCACTCTCTGATCAGCTTATTCCAAGTTTGCTTAGGTTTTCCCCTACCCCTCACCACTACATCCCTTTGCCACTCTTCAGTCCTCCTAACCGGCGCACTTTGTAGATGGGTATCATTTGGATTAAAACATTCTTCATTAGAAGCAATCTGAAGTCATTTAGTGTTTAAATCTCAAGAAAATTGTTCATATCCTATCTGATTTTCTAATTTCTTAATAACATAAAGGTATGTTAGTGAATTAAGCATTGTTTATTTATATCCTATCTGAGCGTTTTACTTGTGTTGAAAGATTCTGAGCTTGTTATTCCTTTGTTTGTGCAGTTCATATTTGATGCTGCTGCAAAGTTCTGTGTTGACATTGCAACTCATAGACATGGATGCTGCGTAATGCAACGCTGTATCACACATTCTACTGGGAAAAGTCGAGACAAATTAGTAACTGAAATTTCTAAAAACTCACTTCTGCTTGCTCAAGATCCTTTTGGGTAAATTCTTTTTACTGTTTGAAGCTCATTTGTCACTTCATATGCTTACTTTTAGGCATGTTTATGTTGTGCTATTTAAGAGTAGTAAAATGGGTTATCATGTCATAATCGTGTTATGTGCATTTATACCATCCATGTAATTATATATGATATAAATGATACAAAAATGATAATCATGTCAAACGAGTCTTATTAAGTGGGTTGTCGTGTCAGAGATTGACAACCCTAGTTTTATTGCCATGCCAAATTTTAGCTAGGTAGTTCTAGAATAGGATTACTATAATATATTGTGGATGAAATGCATCCACGATCACTAGAGTAAGGGGTCTATTTCTCAACTCAACTTCTTTTTCTTTTAATAAAATCAATACTTCACATTTCATTTCAATAAAGTCATTCAAGCGAATTTGTGTACAAAAACTCATTGAAATATTGATGTGACACAAGTCAATTCACTATATGCCAATCAAATGTCATGCCGGTCATGTGTGACTTTTATGGTTGATGTGGCACATCCAAAGATCATTTTTGTTTTAAATCACATCCTTGTCTGATGTAGTGCTTAGTTGGGAGAGATAATCTGCTGTCCCCAATTTGGTGTCTCCTTCCATACCTCTCTCACATAAAAAGTCAATAAATTTATGTGTGGGTCCTCCTGACCTACGTAATAAAAATTATTGACTTTTTATGTGAAAGGAATATGGAAGTGGACACCAAATTGGGAACGGGCAGATTATCTCCTCTTAGTTGGTATATAGTCAACCAACTTATTCTTTTTGTGTGTGCTATGTCAATGATTTAGTGAAGTTTTATACATAAATTTACCGGAATAACTTTATTGAATTCAAATATGAAGTTCAGTGATTTTACTGAACGAAATAAAGTTCAAAATTCTTTGTAAAACTTTCCTAAATGTCGGTGACCGTTGGTGCAATTTACCCGATATACTGTCGTGTTTCTTAAGCTTTTGAATATAATGTTGAACATCATGAATTTCAATAGCTAGACTTTGACACTAGTGCTTACAAATACAAATGTTCCATTTTCATATAATTTGGTAATTCTTTTCATTTTGCAAGATAGATCTGTTTATTAACCTGAACCTTTGTTTCTTCTTCTCTTTGTGGCAGAAACTATGTAGTTCAATACATTGTAGAGCTGAAGAGCCCATCTGCTGTAGTCAATCTGCTAACTCAATTCAAAAGGCACTATGTACACCTCTCAATGCAGAAATTTAGCAGCCATGTTGTTGAAAAGTGCCTTAACCATTTGGAAGACAGCCGCGAACAGATTGTCCGTGAACTTATCTCCGTTTCGCGCTTCGAACAGCTCGTGCAAGACCCTTTTGCCAACTATGTCATTCAATCTGCCTTAGCAGTCACCAAGGTATGAAAACATACAACTTATTATATAGTACATTTTTTTATATAGTTGCATCAGTAGCGTTCACCAGGACCCTGATTCACCGTTAGATCTAGGCTCATTAAATCTACACCTTAAGATGCTTTGAATCTCTATTGTATGATTATAATGAGCCTAGATCTAATGATGAATGATCTATTCAGGGTCCAGTGAACGCTACTGATAGTTGCATATAGATAATGTTCATGATGTCTTGTCAAGCAGGGTCCTCTTCACTCTATGCTGGTTGATGCAGTCCGGCCTCATATGATTCTACGTACAAATCCGTATAGTAAGAGGATCTTTTCGAGGAATCTGTTGAAGAAATAACGTTTTGTTTATCTGTGTTGTTGTTCTGTGAGAGTTTAGCCTTGTTCAGTAGTAATAAATAGTGTTTCAAAAGCCAGAGATGCAGAATATCATCAGGGGGATTGATTCACTGCTGATATTTTTGCTAGGAATTTTTCGATCGTCGGTGAAGATGTTTATGATGCAGATACGAACATGTATTATTCTGTTGTGTCCTGTTGTTGTCTTGTTTATGTATTATATCTTCCATGGTCAGAACCTTTGGTATCTGCTTCCAAATTTTGTAGTCTGGACAACCTTTTTTAATTGTGTGTTTAAGTTATTTTTGCACATCTCTCTTTCTATTCTATTTACTTTGCTGCATTTGGAAGAAAATTTTGATAAAATTAATGATGATGCTTCAATATGGAAAATAGGTGATTGAATTTATATGGATGAATTGTATTATTTTCTCAAAATTGTCTTGTTTTTCTGAAGAAAATAATTGAATTTTTCAGTACGAAACATTTGGAAAATAACATGGTTAATAATTTTACATTCTTGACAAATTCACAGTAGTTCCTAAGCTAAATAAAAAGGTTAAACAATCCTATTCAAGTTCAATCCAACTCACTAAAATTAAAGTAAATTTTTATTCAGAACATGCAGGATTAAAACATCAGCAGCTTTATGAACTTGATTTAAAAAACCTCTTGGCTTTTTAAACTTATAGACTGTTTCGTTAGCTCTCTAAATTTACTTAAAATGACGTGATTAACCTCTCAAAACAAGAGAATTTGTACAAATCTGAATATATATATCACTTTAAGGTTCAGGGAGCGAAGAGATGAAGAGATCCCTGTAAATTTAAACAAGTGTGCTAAACAAAGTCCAAACAATCAATTTACTTTTTAAACCAAGTTCAAAGAGCCATTGATATATTAAGCTTTTGAGTATATAAGATTTATTTAAAACATTTTTCCATTATAATAATAATTTTAATTATTACAAGGCGTACAAAATCCATATTGAAACACCGATTTTGAATGCAAAAAACATTTGAGACCGGTGTCTGAATATTTGTAGCAACATTAAATCTGGTGACTGAATCACCGAATTTGGAATCGGGGTCTTAAAAACCAGTTTTGTACACCCTTTTAACAACCTAGACATGAGAGTAGTAATCTGAAGAAATAAAGATAGTAAAGAATGTTTTGAACAGGGGAAGCATAGCCTTCATAGGCATGTTTTATTTACTGAGATAGGATATGTTCTGATAGGGGAGCATAAAACAAACCGTACAACCGAAACTAAAACAAAACGACAAAACTTGACAAACATACAAGGCAAATTGAAATCACAAAACCACATATTGCCTCATGACAGAAAATTCCCCCCACTTGAAAGAACTGAATCAACATCTCAATCATCCTTTTGTCCAACAAGTGCCAAGAGCATTTTCTCATAATCTCCACGTGTGTCCTTGGCAATGGCATGTTCAAGTGTAACACTGTTTCTTCGCTGGTATTCTTCTTTTATAATTTTCAAGTCAACCTCAGCCCTTGTGGTGACAACTCTAGTCAGAGCACCTTCATCAGTACCAGTTTTATTGATAGCCAGACGGAGAACCTTCTCAAAATACTTCTCTGGGTGTACCAGACATTTCACTGTTGACCTTAGTAGTCCCAGGAATTCATCCTTGGGGTCAGCTTTCAAATCCTCCAAAGATAGTAGTGACAATTCAAGCATATCATCAGTTTTTCAATCAACAGAAAACCAAATGCATGAATGTTATGACACAATAATTCATTTTGAGTGCAAACCAATTATACAGACTAGTTCTTGCATACCTTGTTGATATCATTGCCGAAAGCATTTTTGTATTGATTCAGAGTTGCATTAATTTGTGCTTTGCTTCTGGTAGCCAGGATCCTGATGATATCATCATCACTGTAAGCCTTGTTTGAGATCTTCTCATGGATTAGCTTAGCCTCAGTTTTGGCCAAGGTCATGTTCACCTCATCTCCCTCATATCGGTATGCGCATACAATAGGAAACAAGAGCTGACAGCACAAATATGATGTTGATCACAAATTCAGACAACCATAGCTTAAGTTCTAACAACAAACAGTGAAATAGACACTTAAAACTTTTAAAATCCAGATAGGATACCTTGCGGAAATCCCCAGTGGTGTGATGTGCAACGTCCTCTTCAAGGGATTTCTTAAAGCGAGCATGATAAGCCTGTCTAACAATAAGCAACTCTTTTGAGGATCTTGTGCAGGCGATTTCCATAAGAACCTGGTTGCTTGAAGTCCATCTCTTTGTTGCCTCATTAGCCAAAAGTGCATCACGTTCAGCAGGAATTAGTGTCCATAGCAGCACCACTCTCTACTCAGACAAAAAATATATATTTAGTAAATCAAACGTTCTTCTGATGACCATATGCAATTCAAATAGGAAGTGCTTTATAAAGCTAACCTCAAAATCTTGAGTAAGTTCCTTGTCCAATGCCTTGAGTAGATCTTCTCCGAAGGTCTCGGCATATTTCTCTCGGATCTGCTTGCGCTGAGCAGCATTCCTGTGGCCCAATATGGATATAATCAAGTCCTCATTGGTTCCCCATCCTGCAAAAGTTTTTACATAAAATTTAATTCATAATTTCACATAAATCAGGCAGAAAGTAAACCGTGCAAATACCAACATGTCTTCACTTTTTCTATACCTAGACAAATTTTTTTATATGATTTATTTCAGGACAGAACTTTCATCTTTTACGTAATTCCTTTCAATATCTCACTTTATTCGTTTTGCTTTAACAATTAACTAACGTATGCGGATGTGGATATTCATACAAAGTCAACCGTTCTGATTACTAAATTTGATCAACCATCCATCTGATCTCGATTTCTCTAAGCCAGTAAGAACTGATTTTCGGTTACTTAGCAGTAACAATGGCGTTGCAACTTTGCAAACCGAAGATAAACACTATTTTCTGACAATCTAATCAAGATCCACAAAAGAAAAAGGGCGATCCAGCTAAAGAGATGAATCGCACATAAAACAAACCGTATTTTACAAAGAAATACGGATAAAGTGATTTTAAAACCATCCACAAACATTAGACTCCACACAAAGCGACGATCAAAGACAGATCCAACGAGAAATAGCACGATCATCATAACAAAGAATTAAACAAAAGTGGAAACAGAGCATGGAAAAAGAAACCTGAGAAAGCCTTTCGGAGCTGCTCACAGTCTTCGGCGACAGAAGGAATTGAATGAGGAACGATAAGAGTCGACATTGTTCTGATCTCTCAGGTTCTGTGAAATGATTTAATGGAAGTGCTGAATATCTGTTACGCTCTCTGTGTGAGAATCGAAAACGAGAATGGAGGATCATAATGTATATGCTCTACCTTTATATATGGAAAGTGGGCCCTACCTTTTTAATTGATTTGATTAGCCCTGTCGATTCGATGGGTCCATTCGTTAGATATTAACAAAAATGTGCTGTAACTCTTTTACGATTTTATTCTAGTTAATTATTCATACAATATAATTAGCTGAACCACTCCTCAAAATATCATTATTTTTCTTAAATATTTTAGATAATTTGTACGATTTTTCGGTTTGAATTTTTTAGGTATATTAAAATTTGAATTCGAAACTTACTTTAAAAGTCTCAAAGAGAGATTGATAACTCTCCAACCGAAGTATGCAGAATGTCCGTTTCCGGATACCAAGTTTCAAAAAAGCTTTTCAAAATAAGCGTTTAACCACTTAAATCAGCCTTAATTAGTATTTATTTTTTTCAATTTATGATTTTAATTTATTTTCTTCAAAAAATATTTCTCATAAAATATATTTATTCGAAAAACTTTATTTTCTACCAAATAAACTGAATCATATAAATTAAAGTAAACATATACAGTAAAACTTCTATAAGTTAATAATGTTGGGACCATAGAATTTTATTAATTTAGAGAGTTATTAATTAATCGATAAATTAATAGTTATTAATTTATAGAGTGATTTTAAATTTTTTTTAAATAAATTTTAAATTACTAATATAAATAAAGTTTTTGTCTAAAATCAATGAACAAATAAAATTAAATGTGCATTATATAAGTTAATTGAACCTGGAAGTTCATTGTATTTGTGTTAAAAATATTCAATGTATCATAGTTAATGAATTACTATATAAATTTATCTGGAGTGTTGTTTCAAATCATACCAAAAATAGGCTTCTCATGAATCTGTCACAACGAATTTAGAGGAAACAACCACTGAATACATTTATGAACTTGAGGGAATGATTGGTCAGCTTGGTTCCCGCAATCCAATGGATGTCAATCAAATATTGGATTATCCAGGTGAAAACAATGAATGCTCACAAGTCCAAAGTTTAAAAGAAATTGTGTCGCACGTTATGCAAAATTCAATTGAGGATGAAGCTGATGATAATTCAGTACCTTTGAAACCAGTCACAAGAAAGGAAGCAATTATATCATCATCCACTCTTTACAATTTTTTTTGTTACAATTTGACAATGATACACCGGAACTTTTCAATGCACTGAGAATGGTTAGCGATGAAATTCAACTAGATTTAAATTTCAAGAAAAAACAAAATACTATAGATTCATATTTTACTAAATTATCCTAAGTATATATATCTATATATATTTCGCACATGTATTTGAGAAATTATTAATTTATAGAGGTAATAATACAATGTATTTATAAAGGGTTGTTCCAGAAAATTATTATTTTATTAATTTATTAAAATTGATATTTTTTGAACTGGTCCAAGTCGGGACTAGAAGAAATTATTATTTTAAAGAGTTTATTAATTTATCGAGTATTAATTTATAGAGGTTTTACTGTATAAATAACAAAAAATGCAAGAAAAGATGAAAGTTTTTGCAGGATTTCTTTTGTTATTAAAGGTGTAAGAAGATAAGAATGATATAAATAGAAAAAGATATTAGTATTAAAATACTAGAAAAGGAAAGTCGAAAGTTTTTGCAATGCCTAATAATGATATATAATATATGGATATATAATATTGGTTACAGCCTAATAATGATGATAATACATCAAATATAGTATTGTACTATATTCTTTGGAAAGAAATTATTTTAGAAACCTAAAAAAGTAAAGTAAACATTTTTTTTTTTTTTTGAGAGAAAACATTATTTTTCATTAGAAAAGTAAATATACATAATCATTTAAGGGTAGACATTATAATTGTTCATAATAGTATGAGACACATTTTAAAAACACTTCAGGATGCATGTGAATATAATGACTCTCATTTGTACGTTATAATCTTATTTTTTTATAATCTTATTTTTTTTATAACATCCAGATTTTTTTTATCAATTAATGAGAAATAATATAAAATTAATGATAATTAATGTATGATTAATACATGGTTAATGATCAATATCTGCTCCTTATGAGAGCTCTCCCTAACACCTAGGTTTAGGATTTATCTTTTTTCTTTTTCTTACCTTCGACGGATCCACAATCGATACTGTACTTTCCCGAGCAATGGAAGAGAATCTTCAACACCTTCAGATCGTCGACGACGGCTTTGAATTCCCTGCAGCAGAGATCGAACCAATAACAAATAATTATCAATTATGTTTGGTCGGAACCCTAATCACAGATCGCAAATACAAATTCGAAATCTTCAAAGGAAGAATGGCGAGTATATGGAGGCCTGGTCGGGGAATAACGATAACGGATTTAGGGGGAAAACTAATTCTGTTCCGCTTCTATCATCAATACGACTTACAATGGGTTATGGAAGGAAGCCCATGGACATTTGATAACAGCCTTCTTGCACTCTAAGAAATCCAGCCAGGTGTCGAACCATGCAACGTACCGCTTTTTGAGATAAATTTTTGGGTTCAGATCCATGGACTCACAGCGAACTTTTTTACTGAATCTGTTGGACATGCCCTTGGCAACTTCATTGGTAATTTTATTGGCTATGACCCCAAGAATAGATGGACAGCAGACAGACCTTACATGCGCATTAGAGTTCGCATTGACATTCGACTCCCATTGAAGAGAGGGAAGAACGTGAGGAGGGCAGGCGGGAGCTGGTTGAAAGCCGAATTTAAATACGAAAAACTGCCGACTTTTTGTTTCATCTGTGGCCTAATAGGTCATATTGACAGACACTGCGCAAAATTCTTTGAACAGCCCATTGAGGAAGTCGTTAGACAATGGGACGCCTCCATCCGCGTACCGAACAGAAAAACAAGTACAGTTGGAGGAGAACGATGGCTTAGGGAGGAGGAGGAGGACGTTCGTAGCTGGCAGATGCGAACCACTGCATTAACACCTGAGGCAGGAAACTTGAACAGTCTGGGAGCAAATATGGGGACTGGGGCGGGAAGGAATACTGACAAAAGGACTACAATTGAAGAGGTAGAGGAGGATACTGATCTGACCATCCCGGATGATCGCAAGCGCCGAAGAGAAGACGGAATTGGGGGAAGCAAGATAACAACAAATATAAATGACACAACTTTTGTGCAACCCATGGTATGTGATGAAATATCCATAACAGACGACAGAATTAAGCAGGCAGCACCAAAGGAGTCCGATCCAAAAAACGGAGCAAATGCAGGCCCGGATGGAGGGGTCTGCCCACATACATGAAAATATTAAGTTGGAACTGTCGGGGGCTTGGTAGCGCCAGGGCAGTTCCGGTTCTCTGTGAAATGATTCGAGTTCACAAACCTGATATGATTTTTTTGTTCGAAACATTGGTGTGTAAATCGCGTGTTGAATTTCTAAGGAATAAGATCCAATTTGATAGCTACTATAATGTTGATTGTGTTGGACATAGTGGTGGAATATGTGTTTTTTGGAAAGTTTCCAGTGATTGCTCCTTACTTTCCTATTCAGCAAACCATATAGATATGGAAGTGGTGGATGGTAAGCATGGTAACTAGAGGGTTACAGGTTTTTACGGGTACCCTGAGAGGACTAGAAGAAGAGCTTCTTGGGATCTCCTTCGCTCACTGGCGGGGGCATCAAATCTGCCGTGGGCTATCTTAGGAGAATTTAATGATCTCTTATCGCCTGAAGATAAAATTGGGACTCATGACCATCCTGATTGGTGCCTCAGGGGCTTTAGAGAAGCTATTAAAGATTGTGGGCTGTACGCTCTTCCGCTTGAGGGCTATCAATTTACATGGATCAGATCAAAGGGGAAGGCAAGTGAGGTGCAAGAGAAACTTGACCGGGTGTTTACAAATGGCGAGTGGCTGCAGGTCTTTCCAAATGGGCTATCTAAGAACACGATGGCTCATTCATCTGATCACAGCCCCATCATCTTACAAACAACCCCGGATATCATCAATCGCTCCAATCATCATTTTATGTTTGAAGATAAATGGCTCCGTGAGCCAGAATTAGACACATTGGTTCAGACGAGCTGGAATAAGACGGTGAACAGTCCTGTGATGGAAAGGTTTGCGGAGGTTGCTAATTCCTTAGGAAGTTGGGGTCGTCAATTGATGCAGAAGGAGAGAAGAGAGACCCGTGATAATATGATAAGATTGGAACAGCTCAGAACGGTTTCTTCGCCAGAAGCGGCTGTCGAATACGATCAGGTCAGATTAAAAGTTATTGACGACCTGCTGAAAGTTGAAGACCATTGGAAACAGCGTGCTCGCCTCCAATGGCTTGCTGACGGAGACACTAACACAAAGCTATTTCACTCAATAGCTAATGGTAGGAGAAAACGCAACCGTATCAGTAAGATCCAAAGTGAGGAGGGCGAATGGGCCACTGAGCAGGAGGATATCTGCTCAATTGCGCAGAATTACTTCAGGAAATTATTTGCTGGGTGCGGGCAGGATGTTAGCAGTGTCACAAACCTGATCTCAAAGAAAATATTTGGGGATGCAAGCTTACAGCTCCTAAAACCATTTACAATTGAAGAATATCATGCTGCCTGATAGGGGTCAAAAACCCCTATCTTTGGGTACGGTTTTAGGACGGTTTTTAGGGTTATTTGGCTAATAAGCGAGCAATTCTCGCATTTAAATGCTTTTGTGTGAGTAAGTTAGGAATTGAGAACATTCTATTTACTTTTCGTCGTTTAGGCTTGTTTTGTAATCAATTTAGGCAAATACGGCCGAAATAGCATGCGTATTAGAATTCCGTTATCTTTTGAAGCTAATTGGTCCGTCAAAAGTCGCACCAAACGAAGCGTTTGCTCAAAATAAGCGATTGACGGATCAATTTGGCTTTTGGACTAATGTTTTCCGGAGTTTTTATGCGTGTGCAGGTGTGAAGTCGGACGCAAAAGGTCGCGGAACTCATCGAGCTTGGATCGAGCGCGCTTCGCGCGAAAACGCTCGACGAGCAGGGCCCTACGGGCCATTTCTGCTCGCCGAGGCCTGCTCGGCGAGCAGGAGCCTGCTCGTCGAGCAGGCCACCAGGCGCCTGCTCGGCGAGCAGGGGGCTGCTCGGCGCGAGCAGCCCTGCTCGCCGAGCAGCCTTTCCTGCTCGGCGAGCAGCCCTGCGGGAATTGGTCAAAAAGACCAATTCCGCCCCCACGAAGCCACGCTCGGCCCCACGTCTTCTTACACCAACTAGGACACGAAAATAGGTCAAAACGAGGCCCGAGACGCATCTATAAATAGGGTTTTTCAATTGTAATTCAAGATCTTTTACTTTTGTAATTAGCTTAGCTTCCACCTTGAGAAATCCTCTCCACCTCCTCCATATCCTTCAAACCTCCATTGAAGATACCTTCGAAGCTCCGTTCACCGAGGATTACTCAAGCTCCATCCTTAAATCCTAGAAAGACGCCTGCATTGGTAGACAGGTTCCCTGAAAGGGATTTTTCTTCTTTTATATTTTGTCTAGCCTCTGATACATGCTATGAATTCTAGGTTTATTGTAACTTCGTGACAATACATTCATCTTTGATATATAATATAGTTTTTGTTCATTCAGTTGTTTTAATGTTTTAATCTTTGTCTCACGCTTTGTCTGATTGGTTTAACTCATTCGATAATCCCAAAATTAGGTTGGCACATATTGCGAGCTGAATCTGACCTAGTCAGTGCCTATAGGATTGACGACCCTATAGAAGATTAAGCCCAAATTACTGAGCCTTAGAGCTAGTTTCGGCCTTACAAGGGAATCACGAACTAGGGACTTTAGGAGGATAGGTCGGGTTAATCGCCTTGGACACAAGCGACTTAGTTTCAATTCAATTGCTTAAACATTCTATCATTGTTATCATCGTATTCCTTCATGTTCATTCAGTTAATTGCTTTGGTAAAAGATCAATTAGGGGTAGAGTAACTTAGTTAGGGTTAGAATAACTTAGTTAGAATTAGATAACTTAGCTAGGATTAGCATAATTCAACCTAGGAGTAGATTAATTAAACAAACCAAACTCAAAACCCCCTAAGCCTAGATAACATCCGAGATCGAGTAGCTTGATACTTGCAGAAATAAATCATGTGGACGATAACCTGGACTTAAACCAGAAATTTATTACTTGATAACGACGGGGTACACTTATCCCTTAGTGAGTCCTCATCTCTAACCTTAGGTGGGGACGCATCAAGTTTTTGGCGCCGTTACCGGGGATTTATTTCTTCTGCAATATCGAACCAAAGGTCGACTTGTTAGTTTAGGCATTCTTTGTGAATACTTTCCTTGTTAATATCATTCATATTTATATAGATATATACACTTGTTGATATACTATTACTTAAATTGGATCGTTCTTCCAGCAATTATGGACAACAGAGCATCAAACCCGTCCATGAACGATCTTAACACAAAAATGGACTTCCTGGTGGCTTCATGCAACCAAAATAACCAACCAAGGATACCATTCTGCGAGAGATGCGGCCAGAATCACCCCGGTAGGGTATGCCACATCAACTATTACGTACCTAGAGGTGAGAATGTAAGTTATTTGGGTAATCATCAAAGGTATAATTCTGAACCCTCAACTTACAACTACTACGATCAGGAGCACACACGATATCCACCGGCGCCCTATATGGCACCTATGGATACCCTTCCATGTCCTCATTCTAACTCTACTTTTTATGGCAGGCAGACAGGGTACTCAGAAGGAATAATGACTCTCCTAAAAGAGATATCCGTCCGACTGGCAGCCAACGAGGAGGCATGCAGGACCCTGAGTGACCAGCTCGCCACAATCAGACAAGAAGAAAGGGAATGCCACGAGGCGTTCCTCTTGCAAGAAGAAGCAGCTCAAACCATCGCCCTAAGGAGCGGCAAGGAAGTGGACACACTCGTGGCATCTCCATCGCAAATGCCTCTGTCATCTCAGGTAAGTAGGGAACCGGAAGTGGTAAGCAACCCCGGTCCCGCATCTGAAACTTCAGCCTCTGAAAAAGTTGTAGAAAAAGTGGTTAGGCCTTATACACCAAAACTGCCATTCCCTCAGAAGCAGAAAAAGGCCAACCTAGATAAGAAATTTGCCCGGTTCTCGGAAATCCTTAGTAGATTAGAAATAAACATTCCATTAATGGAAGCACTAGAGGAGATGCCGAACTATGCAAAATTTCTTAAAGACATGTTGTCGAAAAAGAAAAAGTTTGGGGAAAATGAGATAGTGGCTTTAACAGAACAATGCTCGGCCATAATCACCCATAAATTACCCCCCAAGCTTAAAGGTCAAGGGAGCTTTACCATCCCGTGTAGGATAGGCAACATGCACATAGATAGGGCATTATGTGATTTAGGAGCGAGTATTAATCTTATGCCTCTATCAATTTTCAGGAAATTAGGGCTCGGAGAACCTAAACCAACAAACATGACACTGCAGCTAGCGGATCGGTCAATTGCACGGCCTAGAGGCATAGTTGAAGATGTGCTTGTAAAGGTGGACAAACTGATCTTCCCGGTCGATTTTGTGGTCCTCGACATGGAAGAAGATGACTCCGTCCCCATTCTCCTCGGGAGACCATTTCTTGCAACCGGTAGGACACTAATAGACGTCCATGGAGGTAAATTGGTCCTAAGGGTGCAGGACAAAGAGGTAACATTTAACGTTTATGAATCCATGAAATTTCCTCAAGAACGCTCCAAAAGTTGTAACTTTGTGGATGCACTTATAGATGAATGTGTTGAGGAAGTTGATCTCGATATAAGAAATGCCTCTTTAGAACTCGGTCTAGGTGGTGAGGAATGTGAAAACTCAAGTGAGCCATTTGAAGATCTCCCACCTGAAAAATGTTATTGGGTTAAGGGTAGAAAAGAGGACCTTGATCGTGAGATCAAACCTAAACCTAAGACCTCGTTGGAAGAACCTCCAAAATTGGAGCTTAAACCCTTACCCAACAACCTAAAATATGTTTTTCTTCAACCTCCCACAGATTTACCCGTTATTATTTCTTCTTTGTTGACAGTTGAACAGGAAGAAAAATTGGTGGAGGTGCTGATGGAACATAAAGGAGCCTTTGGATGGTCAATCCACGACATCAAAGGTATCGACCCCAAAATCTGCACACATAGAATATTTCTTGAGGAGGAGATCAAGCTATCTGCCCAACCTCAACGACGGCTCAACCCTAATATGAAAGAGGTGGTAAAAGTCGAGGTTATAAAACTCCTCGACGCAGGTATCATCTTTCCAATCTCTGATAGCCAATGGGTAAGCCCGGTTCAATGTGTGCCCAAAAAAGGGGGAACAACGGTAATGGAAAATGAAAAAGGAGAATTAATCCCAACTAGAAAGGTTACGGGTTGGCGTGTATGCATAGATTATAGGAAATTAAACGAGGCCACCCGTAAAGACCACTTTCCCTTACCGTTTATTGATCAAATGTTGGAACGGTTGGCAGGGCACGAATTTTTCTGTACTTTAGATGGGCTATCCGGCTATATGCAAATTCCTGTGGACCCTTTGGATCAAGAGAAAACCACATTCACTTGCCCCTATAGGACTTTTGCATATAGGCGGATGCCTTTCGGATTATGTAATGCCCCTGCCACATTCCAACGTTGCATGATGGCTATGTTTTCTGACATGGTCGAGGAGTTCCTAGAAATTTTCATGGATGATTTTAATGTTGTAGGACCTACTTTCGACCAATGTCTTGAAAACTTGGACCGAGTCTTAGAACGTTGTGAAGACAAGAACTTGGCACTTAATTGGGAAAAATGCCAGTTCATGGTCCAAAATTGTATAGTATTAGGACACAAGGTGTTAGGGAAGGGGATCGAGGTCGATCCGGCGAAAATTGAGGTGATTGAAAAACTGCCACCTCCTACCAATGTGAAATTGGTTAGGAGCTTTTTAGGACACGCGGGGTTTTATAGACGATTTATAAAAGACTTTTCAAAAATCACTAAACCCCTCACTCAATTATTGTTAAAAGATGCTGATTTTAATTTCAATGAAGAATGTATGCTTGCATTTAAATTACTGAAAAAGAAATTAATTGAAGCACCCATTATGGTAAGCCCGGATTGGTCCCTTCCCTTTGAGTTAATGTGCGATGCCAGTGATCTGGCTGTAGGAGCCTGTCTTGGGCAGAGGGTGGATAAACTTTTTCGCCCAATTTTCTATGCTAGCAAAACCTTAAATGATGCACAACAGAATTATTCAATAACTGAAAAGGAATTGCTAGCCGTAGTATTTGCCTTTGACAAATTCAGATCTTATTTGGTGTTATCTAAGGTAATTGTTTTTACTGACCATGCAGCCCTGAGATATCTGATGAGCAAACAGGATGCAAAACCTAGGCTGATCCGTTGGATCTTACTACTCCAAGAATTTGACATCGAGATCAGAGACAAGAAGGGGGTAGAAAACGTGATAGCGGACCATCTATCCAGGTTAGAGTCAGATCGTCAACCCTTAGAGCATGAGGCAATCAAGGAAGTATTCCCGGATGAAACGCTGTATTCGGTAAAAACTCTCCCCTGGTTTGCAGACATCGCGAACTACAAAGTCGGTAACATTCTTCCTCTTGATTTAGATGCAAACAAAAGACGTAAGTTTTTGTTTGAAAGCAAACAATATTTTTGGGAAGAATCCTATTTATTTCGATTCTGCACTGATGGCATGATTAGGAGATGTATACCTGAGGAAGAGGTAGAGTCAGTGATTAACATGTGCCACTCTAGGGAACCAGGCGGCCACTTCGGGCCAGATAGGACAGTGGCTAAAATTCTCCAAAGTGGACTTTGGTGGCCACAAATGCATAGTGATGTCAATAATTATATTAAATATTGTGATGCATGTCAGAGAGTAGGGAATATTTCTAGGAGGAATGAGATGCTTCAACAAGGCATACTCGTCTGTGAGCTATTTGATGTTTGGGGCATAGACTTTATGGGACCTTTCCCTATGTCACACACTAACCAATACATTCTTGTTGCGGTTGATTATGTCTCTAAATGGGTAGAGGCCGAAGCCCTACCCACAAACGATGTTCGAGTAGTGATAAAATTCCTGAAAAAGAATATCTTTACTAGATTTGGTACACCCCGGACTATCATTAGCGATGGGGGATCCCATTTCTGCAATAAACAGTTTGACACATTGCTCCAAAAGTATGGCGTAGCCCATAGGGTCGCAACACCTTACCACCCTCAGACAAGTGGTCAGGTAGAAGTGTCAAACAGAGAGCTAAAATGCATTCTTGAGAAAACGGTAGGGAATGCTAGAAAAGATTGGAGTCTTAAACTGGACGATGCTCTCTGGGCATACCGGACAGCATTCAAGACTCCCATAGGAATGTCCCCCTACCGTTTGGTTTTTGGGAAATCTTGTCACTTGCCTGTTGAATTAGAGCACAAAGCTTATTGGGCGCTAAAATTTCTAAACTTTGACCCTAAACTTTCAGGTGATCTACGGTTAACACAACTGCACGAACTGGATGAGCTCCGATATAACTCTTATGAGAATGCCAAATTGTACAAAGAACGAACCAAGCGGGTGCACGATAAAAAAGTACAGCGGAAAACCTTCCAAAAAGGCGACCAAGTGCTATTTTATAACTCCCGACTGAGATTCTTCCCGGGCAAGCTCAAGAGTAGATGGTATGGACCATTTTCAGTTCTTGACGCACATCCCGCCGGTATGGTTGAGATCATGTTGAATGATGGAACCACCCAGAGAGTTAATGGACACCGACTTAAACTTTATCTCGATAAAGACACTTCAGGTGTCCAAATCCTCCGGCTTCAGAATGATCAGTAAGTTGTCTTCTCCACCTTAACTTTTTACACCCGTACTTCATGATTTATGATGCAATGTTGGAACTTATTGCATATTTTTAGTGTGAGGAGGAGGGGTAGACAAACTTACAAAAATTGTATAAATTTTTAAATTTTTGTTGCGTCGTGTCTAGTTTAGGTTTGCGTTTTGGTGTTTTATTTTTGCTTTATTTATGTTTTTGCATGTTTAGGACCTAAAACCGTGAACCTCCTTCGAATCTAAACTTCGTTATTTGTCTTTGAGGGCTGAAAACCGAATCTAAAATTGCATGACAACTAGTTTAGGCGTAAGACACAACTCTTGTATTTGTAAAAGCATGAGCTACAGTTTGCATTTAGACCCTACTTTTGAAGAAATGCTAAAATCATTACTTAGGTAGATAACTTAAGAATTGAAGGCATGTGATATTAAACTTGAGTTTGGGGAAAACTAGTAAACACAAAATTGAAACCCAAAGAATTGTGAGCTGAATTTGAGCCTAAGAGCGAACATCAAAAAGCTCTTTTTCTTGACATTTTTTGTGTGAATGCACTTGTGGAAGATTACAGATTTTGCACCTAATACTGTGTTGAACCTACATGCAATGATTTGAGATGATAAACGATGAATCAGCCTCATTAGAATTAACCCTTTTCTTTACCTTGTTTTTCTTTTTCATCCACTCTAGGAAGCCCCTTTGAGCCGACATTTTTGTAGTTTGTAGATTTTTCTTTCGTTCTAACCCGTTTTTGCGAACCACAACTTGGTTCGCCACTTAACCCTTGTTTTTGCAAAGCTCGAACTGAGCCTTTGTTTTCTTCTAGCGCTTTATCTTTGTTTTATGGCATTACAGTAGCAAGCCAAAAGGCTAAGAAGTGAATGAGCATCACTATCCCAAAAAGAAAAAAAAAAAGAGAAAAACAGAAAAAAAGAAAGAAAAAGAAAAGAAAAGAGACGAACAAAAGGGAAGAACTTCATTCCCCAGTTCTTATAAATCAAAAAACGTCTCAAGAAAACATTCCAAAAAGAAAATAATAAGGGATGAATAAAAAGCTCAGTCACTTCATATTTGCTAAAGCCATTTAAACTTAGTTTTTGTAGCGCTAGAACTATTAACCCTTGTTGTACCTTTAACCCTCTAACCACATTACAACCCCGATTAGAGGCTATTTTTGATATCATCGGAATCATATAGCATAGTAGAGGAACGCGGATGAACGTGCAAAATCAACGTCATCCTAAGCAAGAACATAAGCCGAGAGTAAACACCTTAGCCACCAAAAATTGTGTGAATGAGTGAACTACCTATGGTGAGGTGTTTTACTTAGCGATCCCCTCAAGCTCGTTTAATTGAACATGTGTCCATTTGCTTAAAACTATAACCCATGATAATTGAAATGCGGCTTTTGGATATCGTGTCTCTACTTTGTACTTCCGAATGCATGTAATTATAGATGCTCGAAATTATGTCAAGCACCTAGTCAAACTGGGAAGTTTTCTAGCTTGCTTGTGATGGCGGGTTTAGTTTTTTTTAGTTTACTTGGGGACAAGTAAAGTTTTAAGTGCGAGGAGGTTTGATAGGGGTCAAAAACCCCTATCTTTGGGTACGGTTTTAGGACGGTTTTTAGGGTTATTTGGCTAATAAGCGAGCAATTCTCGCATTTAAATTCTTTTGTGTGAGTAAGTTAGGAATTGAGAACATTCTATTTACTTTTCGTCGTTTAGGCTTGTTTTGTAATCAATTTAGACAAATACGGCCGAAATAGCATGCGTATTAGAATTCCGTTATCTTTTGAAGCTAATTGGTCCGTCAAAAGTCGCACCAAACGAAGCGTTTGCTCAAAATAAGCGATTGACGGATCAATTTGGCTTTTGAACTAATGTTTTCCGGAGTTTTTATGCGTGTGCAGGTGTGAAGTCGGACGAAAAAGGTCACGGAACTCATCGAGCTTGGATCGAGCGCGCTTCGCGTGAAAACGCTCGGCGAGCCATTTCTGCTCGCCGAGCAGGCCGCCAGAGGCCTGCTCGGCGAGCAGCCCTGCGGGAATTGGTCAAAAAGACCAATTCCGCCCCCACGAAGCCACGCTCGGCCCCACGTCTTCTTACACCAACTAGGACACAAAAATAGGTCAAAACGAGGCCCGAGACGCATCTATAAATAGGGTTTTTCAATTGTAATTCAAGATCTTTTACTTTTGTAATTAGCTTAGCTTCCACCTTGAGAAATCCTCTCCACCTCCTCCATATCCTTCAAACCTCCATTGAAGATACCTTTGAAGCTCCGTTCACCGAGGATTACTCAAGCTCCATCCTTAAATCCTAGAAAGACGCCTGCATTGGTAGACAGGTTCCCTGAAAGGGATTTTTCTTCTTTTATATTTTGTCTAGCCTCTGATACATGCTATGAATTCTAGGTTTATTGTAACTTCGTGACAATACATTCATCTTTGATATATAATATAGTTTTTGTTCATTCAGTTGTTTTGATGTTTTAATCTTTGTCTCACGCTTTGTCTGATTGGTTTAACTCATTCGATAATCCCAAAATTAGGTTGGCACATATTGCGAGCTGAATCTGACCTAGTCAGTGCCTATAGGATTGACGACCCTATAGAAGATTAAGCCCAAATTACTGAGCCTTAGAGCTAGTTTCGGCCTTACAAGGGAATCACGAACTAGGGACTTTAGGAGGATAGGTCGGGTTAATCGCCTTGGACACAAGCGACTTAGTTTCAATTCAATTGCTTAAACATTCTATCATTGTTATCATCGTATTCCTTCATGTTCATTCAGTTAATTGCTTTGGTAAAAGATCAATTAGGGGTAGAGTAACTTAGTTAGGGTTAGAATAACTTAGTTAGAATTAGATAACTTAGCTAGGATTAGCATAATTCAACCTAGGAGTAGATTAATTAAACAAACCAAACTCAAAACCCCCTAAGCCTAGATAACATCCGAGATCGAGTAGCTTGATACTTGCAGAAATAAATCATGTGGACGATAACCTGGACTTAAACCAGAAATTTATTACTTGATAACGACGGGGTACACTTATCCCTTAGTGAGTCCTCATCTCTAACCTTAGGTGGGGACGCATCACTGCCCTATTTGAAATGCAGCCGGGGAAGGCACCGGGGCCGGATGGTTTTAATGCCGGATTTCTGCAGAGATACTGGAGCTTGATTGGTGAAGAGATTTTTAAATCAGGGACTTCTTGGCTGAACTCAGGTACTTTCCCTCCTGATCTTAACCATACGATTATCACTCTCATCCCCAAATGTGATAATCCGATTACAGTGAAAGACTTGAGACCAATTGCACTTTGCAACGTTGTCTATAAAATCACAGCCAAAGTTCTTGCTAACCGCCTCAAACCACTTCTACCAGATTTAATTTCTGAAAACCAATCAGCTTTTATTAAGGGTAGATCTATTCATGATAATGTGCTATTGGCTTTTGAGGTGATTCATAGTATGAAAAAGAATGTAGGGAAAAAGTGCGGGGATGTAGCACTGAAAATTGATATTAGCAAGGCCTACGACAGAGTGAGTTGGAACTTCCTTGCCTCCATACTGGATCGAATGGGTTTCCCTGAAATCTGGACTAAATACATCATGCTATGTGTTACTTCGGTGACGTATTTTGTAAAGATAAATGACGGTTTAGTGGGACCTATTACACCGGAACGGGGTCTGAGGCAAGGGGACCCCCTATCTCCCTACATGTTTCTCCTCTGCGTCGAAGGCTTAACTACACTGATATCTGAAGCTGAAAGAAAAGGAAAATTACATGGGATTCGAGCTTGCAGAGGGGCACCACCAATCTCCCATTTGTTATTCGCTGATGACGCTTTCCTATTCTTCAAAGCAAACATCGAAGAGAGCAGAGAGGTAAAGAATATACTGAGGAAGTATGAGGAGGCCTCGGGTCTGGCGATAAATTTCACCAAATCTGGGATTCTCTGTAGTAGCAATGTGAATGATTTACTCATCGACGGCATTTCCTCGATTCTGGAGGTGTGGCAACCCCTTAACACCGGGCGGTATCTTGGTCTCCCATCGCTAGTAGAAAGGAAAAAGAAAGAAGTTTTTGCCCACTTGAAAGACAAACTGGAGAAAACTTCAAACTTGGCGTGGTAAGCCCCTGTCAAAAGCTGGTAAGGCAACCATGATCAGAGCAGCTGGTCAGGCTATCCCAGTATATTACATGAGTGTCTTTCTCATTCCTGTGTCGACGGCAGAAGAACTTCAGAGAATTCTGAACTCATTCTGGTGGGGAAATAAGAAGGATGGAGCCAGAGGAATCAATTGGATGTCCTGGGAAAAGTTGTGTGTATCTAAGGATGGGGGAGGCCTTGGTTTTCGTGACTTAACTGCCTTCAATTTGGCTCTATTAGGAAAACAAGGGTGGCGTTTACAGTCATCTCCAGATTCTCTTGTCAGTAAGGTCTACAAAGCTGAATATTATCCTACTGGGGATTTTTTAAACTCTAGGTTGGGACACTCACCTAGCTATATTTGGCGGAGTATCTAGAGTTCCCAAATTCTGCTTCAGAAGGGAGTGAGATGGAAGATCAGCGACGGCCAGAACATAAATGTGTGGAAGGATTATTGGTTGAGAGATGAGTACTGTCAGAAGATCACGTCGCCAATACCAGAAGGAATGCACAATCTAAAAGTTAGTGACCTGTTCATATTTAACTCTGTTGATTGGGATATGGAACTACTACAAGATCTGTTTTCTGAACAAGATATTGCTGCAATTTGTCGCTCAACAGTGCGAATTAGAGGAAGGAAGGATAAGCAAATATGGCATGGTACTAAGGATGGAGAGTATTCTGTTAAAAGTGCCTACAGGATTGCCACCACTATTCTCACAAATGATGAAGAATTAAGAGCAGAGGGGCTATGGAATCAGATTTGGGCTGCTGCTGTTCCTTTTAAAATCCGCTATTTTTGTTGGTGTTTGGTGAGAAATTGCATTCCTACCAGGGTCAAAATTAAAAACAGAGGTGTTAATATCGATGACAGTTGTGTGCTTTACTCATTGGATATCGAAGACATTTGGCATTTGTTTTGGCTCTGTCAAAAAGCGCAGACGATGTGGATTGTTGCGGGATTGCATGGAGCAATTGCTGCTGTTGCAGATATAGCAGCAAACTTTAGCGAATTGTTTTTTGGTTTTTGCAGGACTGCTGATTCTGCACAATCGGAACGATTCATGACGCTCTTGTGGTGTTGGTGGAAGGCAAGGAATGAGCTATTATGGAACCAAAAACACATCCCTGTGAACCAATTAATTGACAATGGCGTTAGATACACTGTTGATTGGAAGATAGCACAGACAAGGAGAAAAGCGGATTCAATACAATTAATACCAAGTCTATGTGACAAATCTTGGCACAGACCTGCTGTCAACAGACTATCATACTGCTCGGACTTCAGCACCTTCACGTTACTGGGCTATTCGGGATGCGCTGCTGCAATCAGGGACTCAACAGGAACCTTAATCACGGCTAGAACAGACATTACAGACGGCTTGATGGATGCAAGAGAAGGGGAAGCATGGGCATTAGCACAAGCAATTAACTGGGTAAATAGCCTGGGACTCACAGATGTGGTCTTTGAAACTGATTCCCTACTTACTGTCCAAGCTATCAACTCTCTCAAGACGGATCTTTCGGAATTTGGCGACCTTATCGCTCATTGTCGATCTCTTATCTCAACAAACAGCGGTTCCTCGGTCCGCTTTATCAAGAGGCAAGCTAATAGCTTAGCTCATGCTTTTGCAAGAGCGGCTTCACAATATGCTAGGCCAACCATTTTCAATTCTGTACTGAATTTTATTTCTTCCCCTGTATTAAACTTCTGTCGAATTTTACATCAGTAATGAAATTCCTTTTCAAAAAAAGAAAAACATGGTTAATAACAATTAATAGAGGATTGATGATAATTAAACTCAATTAGAGCAAGAGAGTTGCAAAAGAGAGTATATATACCCCAACCAGGCAAGAGTTCTTACCGGGTGCTTCTAATAATTTGCCCCCAACTAGGGTATGCTACAAGTAAGTTAACAACATTCTCCTTTATTCCACACTTATTATTCTCCTATGATATTACTGAATTTATTACCGGAGAGTGCCCACGACCGAACCCAATCGCGTCTCACAGTGGAGCCACTAGCAAAAGCAACGGAGGAGAAATGTGTTGTTATCAAAATAGTGCGGTGAACGTGGACTCTAATAAATAGAAGATCACAAAATCTTGATTGTATAGAGTTTCACGATGAATAAAACAACGAAGTCAATAAAATGGAAACTCCAACCTCAAACATTGGCTCTATCAGTATAAAACGAATCTATCCAAATATAGGGTTCTCTGTAATTGGTGGGAAAAATGTTACCTACATTAATATGAAATTTATTATGACAAACCAGATAAATTTTTTTTTTATGACAAACAATATAAGTTTTTCCCCATTTCTTGTTCTATTGTAATAAAAAAAATTTGAAGTTCACTACCCATGTGAATGCTATGAATGCCATATATGTTATTATAATATATCTAACAAATTATGAATGTCATATCAACCATTGAAATGGATCTTCATTAAATTTTCAGGCACAATATGCATTACATTTTTATGCATGACAAGTGTAATATGCCTTTATCGTTGAATTATAACAAAATGCATGTATAAGGCACGCATGCTTGGAACTTTATGTGTATGAAGCATGTAGTAGAAGTTGCTTCATATTCTGTTGGTTGATGTTCTCCTTGGCATGTGCTTATACTTTAGATGGTAATTCAGTATGTGTATGAAGCATGTAGTAAATGGTTGTGAAGTTGCTTCATGTTCTATTGGTTGATGTTTTGTTATTAATTGGTTGAATATGTATGAACTGATTGACCATGCTACTTTGGATGTTCATTGAGTACGTGTATGAAGCATGTAGTAAAAGGTTGTAATGTTTTGTTTGGCATGCTCTTGTAATTTAGCTGGTAATTCAGTATACGTATGAAACATGTAATAAAGGGTCAGTGGAGTCATATGTATGCTCTTATACTTTAGATGTTCATTGACTCATTAAGCATACGCTGATTTCGTATTTTAAATTCATGTTACAACTGGTAAAGCTTATAACATTTTAAATTCATGTTACAACCCATGAGTTATCATTTTTATGCTTTTAATTCTTAAATTGGTCTTTGACAACTTTTATATAAATTGCCCATGTAATGTTTCATTCACTTCCTTTTATATCTGTTGCCCATGTAATGTTTCATTTGACACTTTTTATATCTATTTCATTCACTTGAATATGTTTACCTTACTTTTTCTGTTCTTCTATTAAGTAAAAACAAATAAATAGGTACGAATAAGCTTGTTTGTTTGTTTGTAAGGTACCATATCTACCATTAAGGTAACTTTGATGTTCTGTTATAACTTCAATAGGTTTGAACTAATTAGCATGCTCTGATTAGACTTGCATTAGATGTCTACTTCAAATCATGAAGTATATAGATTTGTATTTCAAAATAGGATTAAGTTGTGCATTATACAAAATCTAAAAAAACATATATCCACATGTTAGACAAAAAAGTTAGGCAGCACACACTTAAAAACTAAAGGGAACTTAATCTTTGAGTTGTGAAACTGCTTAGTGCTCTCCCTTTTGCACATAATGCCCCCATTGCATGCTCTTCCCTCCATTTTGAGGAAATTGCATCATATTCTATCCTGTTGATGTTGTATTGCTCAGCAACTGGTTCATATTTTGGATATGGCCCCTCGATGTAGGGCTCTATCATCAAGTCATATATATGCCACAACAACTAACAAGTGAATATATAAATTAGATGGAAACATGGCATTTAGATGGACCAAAGAAATAGATAAGGACTAACCATGGTAGTGGGATATGAAAGGCGTGAAACAAGCCGGGGAAGAGAGACCAGCCCTTGGAGACTAACTTTAGGAAGATAAATCTTAGTCCTGAAGGTAAACTGAAAATAGGAATAGGTTAATCAGTGTATATATGTGCATGGTATTATATGTAATATTACTATTAAATGCTTAATAAGATTTGTGTTATTACTATTGAAGGTCTTGTTGGGAACTCTTGAGGGTAGTGGGTGTGTATTTTGAATACACCTCCTTCATAGGGGGTGTACTTGGGGCCTTTAATAGTGAATGTCCATCTTAACAGGTGAACATCTAGAGGTCCTGCATGAATCAAACATTGATAAAAAGAAATGCAGTAAGAAAAAGTCTGCAGAAGTAGGTTAATTGAGATACCTTCAACGCTTATAAGCTAACTTGGTGACTCATGAGCGAGTTTGCACAAATCTAACCAAATTCGTCAGAACTTGAAGTGTATCCATTTGCTGGTATGCTCTTTTGTCTGAATGTTTTTAAGATTAGGGCAAACCTCAAAGTAGAAACAACGTTCTATTTATAATGGGTTAGGGGTGGAAAAGTTAAAGGTCACACTGAAGCTGAAACGATGGTGTGTACTATTGTGTCAGGTTTATTTGCTTTGTAATTATGGATTATTTGTCTAATTAATGATTGCTTTTGCAGATAAACAAGACATTTGAGGATTTCTTTTTTGGGGAATGAAGACTAATCTTTATTATGTAATCCACATCGATTATGATATGTCCATTTGAAATCAACTTGTGTATGTTGCTTTTATTTGTTCTTGACTAGTTTCTATAATTTGATTTCAAATCTTTGATATATAAAAAATGATGTTCATTTAGCATGTCTGCTTCTATGCCAATCTGAATATTGCCCAGAAATTTCATTGAAATACTAGGCAAAGAAGAAACCAAGTCACATTGAATTAAAAAAAATGTCATATAAAGAACAATATGAAGACAAATAATACATAAAATCTATCATCTGAATCAAAATCCATTGACATAATTGATTAAAACATATGTCATATGCAACACGCTACAACGACAGAAATCAATATGCAAAATGTCATCACTATAACCAAGACGCTAATTTCCCATAATTTTTTTGACATTTTGTTTTAGTAGGCTACCATTCAAGGGTCATATAGGTATCAGAAATAATAAATATAATGTCATCGGAATACGCGTAAGATGATAGTGTACCAATAAGTTGATGTCATGTGAGGTTGATTCAAATGACAGAACGCAACCGTCGTCTAAAAGGGAATCAAACAATAATGAGCCCCGTAACAGTTTTATATTCTTCGGGATGGCGGTTTTGAACCGTAATCTGAAGGGGTTATCGGGGTAGTGATGACCTATATAGTAAATGGGAGAGGTAAAATAGGAAGAATGAGATAACTGGCTGTAGAGGGAATCAACGATCGAAAAAATGATTAACAGTAATAGTAGCCACATGTGTAATTTAGTGTAAATTTCAATAGCTCTATATTACATTTTGAAATTTCTTAGCCATACCGTGACAACGGGTAAAATTTGTTGAAACACCTTTCCACATGATTTTGATTTGACAAAATTATTTAAGATAATCTCATGATTAAGACAATTAAATTTAAGTGCTTTGATTTAATTATACTAATGTGTTTGTTCAATGTTGAGTAAGTTTACTAACGAGAACAGGAACTAAGTGTTCAATAAAAAGAAAGACAGAACGAAGTCAGCATGAGCAAAGACACACAGCAGAAGCTGAGTAAAATGTAACTCAGTCTTGTTAAAAGAAAAGTCTTCTTCAGAATAACGCTTGAAGGCAAAGCCGACCGAAGAAGCTGAGTAGAACGTAACCCAGCCTCGTCAAAGATGACCGTTCTACAAACAACGGCTATTTGGAATTCAAATCATTGAAGACCAGAAATCATTATAAATAGACACGTTCATCATTTGGAACGAATAACACATACAAGCAAATACAGACAGAAAAGCCAATCTTCACAAGAGTGAAAATCCAAATTAGAAGCTGTCTGAAAAGAAAGCAAGCTCTTACACCAAATTTCCAATCATTGTGTAAAAGTCTAGAGTGAATTTGTATTCATCTAAAGTGTTCTTCATTTAGAAAGAACAATCTTGTATCAATTGTAAAGGTTAGAAGAGTGAAGCTGAGTACTCGGTTTTAGTACTCAGTGGTAGAGAAAATCTGAGTGTTCGGTTATAGCACTCAGTAGGATTGAGTAGACGAATAGAGGACGGTACTCTTGCATACTCAATTGCTTTGTAAACGGTTTGTGCTCTACCTTTAAAGAGCTCAGTAGTGGATTGAAAAAGCCCGGAGGGATTTTGGGGACTAGACGTAGGCGGTGAGGCCGAACCAGGATAAGACTGCTGAGTAATCTCTAACCCTCTCTCTTGATATATATATGTATGTGTTGCTTGCTTAAATTACTCAGTATATAATTTGTATAAGCCGACGCTGAGTAATCAGAGTGCTGAGTTGGAAGCTGACCTAAGGTGTTATTTCCCAACTCATAATTGAAACAGCTCTAGTCAGTGTCTGACTAAAGCTGTCTCACACTTCACTCAGCCTTGCTGACCTAAAGCTGAGTTAAATTATCAAAGAATTAATTAAGTCAACATTATTAAGCGAAAAAGTTATATTAGTTCCTAACCCCCCCCCCCTTGGAACTAATCATATTAAATTACACGGGACCAACAAGTGGTATCAGAGCTCAGTAGCTCACTATTCAAGATAAAACTATCTTGAACTGATCCCTGTAAATGGCTGAGAACAACACTCGTTTCCTTCTAGGAAATCAAACAACACAGATACTCCATGAGGGATTATCTATTAGTCAGCCTCCTCTGTTCTTCCGGTCAAATTATACATTTTGGAAGAACAGAATGAAAAACTTCATTCAGGCAACAAACATGAGTGCATGGCTGGCTATAGTCCAAGGCCCGTTTGTTCCCTATGAAATTATTAACGGAGGAAAATCTGTCAAGAGTGAGTCTAAGTGGTCAGAGGATGACCTTAAAAAATTACAAAATAATGCTTCGGCTATCAATATGCTTCACTGTGCGTTAAATGCTGCAGACAAAATTTCAGGTTGTGAGTCAGCACAGGAAATCTGGAAGAAGCTGGAGGTGACCTATGAAGGAACCAGCAAGGTCAAAGAGTCCAAGGTGAATCAACACATGAGACTATACGAGCTGTTTGAGATGAACGAAAATGAAGACATCTTTGAGATGAACTCAAGGTTCACCAATATCATAAATGAGCTTAAGAGACTCGGAAAGAACTTCACAGAAAAAGAACAGGTAAAGAAAATCTTAAGAAGTCTCCCCAAGAGTTGGCAAGCTAAGAAGACAGCTGTGGAAGAAGCTCAGGACCTGACCACGTACAAATATGATGAGCTGAATGGATCTCTGCTGGCCCACGAGATCTCCATGAAGAATTTTGAGGCTAAAGAAAAGTCTGAGGACAAGAAGCAAAAATCTCTTGTCATGAAAGCCGACTCAACAGAAGCTGACTCATCAGATGATGAGGAAATGGCCATGTTCACAAGAAAGATGAAAAAGCTGTTTAGGAAAAATGATAAGAACAGCAAAAGGCCATTCAAAAGAAGTGATAAATACAGAGCTGAGTCTAGCGATAGCAGACATAAGAAGGATAGCTCCAAGCCTGTTACTTGTTTCGAATGCCATCAAACTGGGCACATCAAGTCAAGCTGTCCTACTCTGAAGAAAGAAAAGAAGGGCAGTAGAAAGACAATGGTGGCCACATGGAGTGACAGTGATGAGTCAACCTCATCAGAAGCTGATGCCACTGAGTCAGCAAACATTTGCTTCATGGCTGATGAAGCTGCTGACAACTGCCAATCTGAGCAAGCTGACCTCTCCGATGGGTCTGACCATGAGGAACACTGTAATGAGGCAACATCTATACCCTTGCTCAGAAATGAAATGGTTAATGCCCTGAGTGATCTCTATACACTGATCAAAAAGTGTAACAAGAAAATAAGAGCACTCAGCAGGCGGTGTGATGAGATTGAAGAGGTCAAACTCAGTGACCTCCGACATCTGCTCTAGGACAATACTAGGCAAGATGAAAATCTAAAAATCATGCATCGGTTTGTCTCGGAAGTCCAATTAGATTCTAAGAATCTGAGAAAGGACATCACCTCAATACAGAACCAACTGAGTTCATCGACTAAGAAAAGGTTCTACCCAAATACTGAGTATTCAGGTACTAGTGAGCAAAGACGGTACACTCAGCGGAACAGTCAGTGTGACTGTTGTGGAAAGAGGGGACACACTGTAAGTGTGTGTTGGTATGCTCAACACCGTCGTGCTGACCAAACATGGAAACACCCTCAAAGGGTAGTTTATTGTGACTTTTGTGGGAAATATGGCCACACCATAAATATATGCCGTCACAAAATAAAATATGATACATCACCTGTTCATTCTAATAAATGAGGACCCAAAAAGAATTGGGTACCTAAAGATAACTAGTTCAATTGCAGGTGAGCCTGAGATGTGCTGAGAAGTCAAAGCTATGGTATATTGACAGCGCATGCTCGAGGCATATTACTGGTGATGAAATTCAGTTCATCACACTTGTGCATAAACAAGGAGGAAGTGTAAGTTTCGGAGACAACAAAAAGGGTAAGATAGTGGGATCAGGTACTATTGGAGGAAACCCTACTATTGAGTCAGTCTCCCTAGTCAGGGGTCTCAAATATAACCTATTGAGCGTAGCTCAACTGTGTGACAGCGGTAGAAATGTTGTATTTGATGCCACTAAGTGTCGAATACTTGAGGGTAAAACAAATGATTTGATTTTAACTGCCCCTCGTGTTGACAATGTCTTCATGCTGAGTTTAGAAAAAAAGGTTTCAAAAAATATATGCTTAGTATCAAAGGAAGATAATTACTGGCTATGGAATAGGAGACTTGGTCATGTAAGCATGGACCTCCTTGCCAAATTAGCAAGAAAGCAATTAGTTGAGGGTTTGCCCAAACTTAGATTTGAGAAGGATCAATTATGCAATACTTGTCAGCAAGGTAAACAAACCAAAAAGTCTTTTCAAAGTAAAAATGTAGTCTCAACCAAACGTCTATTAGAATTACTACACTTGGATCTTTTCGGACCAGTCCAGCCGCTGAGCTTGGGTGGTAAGAGATTTTCCTTGGTCATTGTAGATGATTTCTCTCGGTACACTTGGGTCATCTTGCTAAGTAGCAAGGATGAAGCTTTTGAGATATTCTCAACACTGATTAGAAAACTTGAAAATGACAAAGACCTAAAATTAGCTCACATCCGAAGTGATAATGGCGGAGAATTCAAAACCAATAGTTTGATGAATTCTGTGAAGTCAGCGGCATTGACAATAATTTTTCTGCTCCTAGAACTCCTCAACAAATTGGGGTTGTTGAAAGGAAGAACAAAACCTTAGTTGAAATAGCTAGGACAATGCTGAGTGAGAATAGGCTTCCAAAGTATTTCTGGGGTGAAGCTGTCAACACAGCTTGTTATATACTCAATAGGGCTTTAGTTAAACCTATACTTAAGAAAACGCCCTATGAACTTTGGAAAGGACGAAAACCCAACATTTGGATATTTTCGTGCCTTTGGTTGTAAATGTTTTATTCTTAATACGAAAGACAACCTTGCTAAGTTTGATTCCAAAGCTGATGAAGCTATCTTTCTAGGGTACTCAACAAACAGCAAAGCATATAGGGTGTTTAATAAACGAACTCAGGTCGTAGAAGAGTCTGTACATATTGAGTTCAATGAAACTGACCCTGCAGGGAAGATAAGTCAGCCTACCGAAGATGACCCATGCTTAGCTTCCACTGACCAAAATGGAGCCGTTGAGTCATTACCATAAGGGCTGACAAAAGGTAAAAACGAACCTGAAATTACCTTTGCTGACCAATCTAAAACTGCAGAAATTGTTGAAACACCTATTCCTGAAAACTCAACACTACCAAAAGAGATCAAGATTCTAATAGGACACTCAGAGAAGTCTATTCTTGATGCTGCTGAGAACACCCTGATGACCAGAAATCAACTCAGGAGATATCTCAGTAATGTTGCGTTCGTCTCAGTTCATGAGCCAAAGAACTTCTCAGAAGCTGAGCATGATGAATTCTGGATAAACGCTATGCAAGAGGAACTTGATCAGTTCAAGAGAAACGAAGTATGGGATTTAGTGCCTAAACCAAAGAACCAAAAGACCATTGGAACGAAGTGGGTATTTCGCAACAAGTTAGACGAACAAGGTAACGTAGTCAGAAACAAAGCCAGACTTGTAGCTCAAGGTTACAGTCAGCAGGAAGGTATTGATTATGGTGAGACCTTTGCACCCGTAGCTAGGTTGGAGGCAATAAGAATATTATGTGCATATGCTAGCTTTATGAACTTTAAACTGTTCCAAATGGATGTTAAGAGTGCATTTCTTAATGGAGTTATAAATGAAGAGGTTTATGTTAGTCAGCCTCCAGGGTTTGAGGATTCAAAATTCCCAAACCATGTTTATAAACTTAAAAAGGCTATGTACGGCCTAAAGCAAGCACCACGTGCTTGGTACGAAAGGCTGACCAGGAACTATGTTAGAGGACAAGCTGACACAACCTTATTCATTAAGAAAAAGGGTAAAGATACCCTGTTGGCACAAATATACGTAGATGATATTATCTTTGGTGCTACTAATGAATCTATGTGCAATGAATCTAGCAAACAGATGCAAACTGAGTTTGAGATGTCAATGATGGGAGAACTCAACTTCTTCCTTGGACTTCAAATTAAACAAGGAAAGAATGGCATCTTCATTAGTCAGGATAAGTATGCCAAAGAAATATTGAAGAAGTTCGATATGGAAGGTTGTAAGCCAATATCTACCCCAATGGGTACTGACACTGTGCTTTGTGCTGATGAGAAAGGTAAGTCGGTAGACAGCAAGTTATATCGAGGTATGATTGGCTCTCTACTTTATCTAATTGCTAGTAGGCTAGACATTCAGTACTCAATATGTTATTGCACAAGATATCAAGCCGACCCTAAGGAATCTCACTATATAGCTGTGAAAAGAATTTTTAGATATTTGCAAAGCTCAGTAAATGTAGGTTTATGGTATCCAAACACAAATAACTTCACACTCATTGGATACACTGACGCTGACTATGGACGAGACAAGCTGGAGCGTAAAAGCACTACAGGAGGATGTCACTTCCTTGGAAGCTGTCTAGTGTCTTGGTTCAGCAAGAAGCAGTCGTCAGTTGCCCTGTCAACCACTGAAGCTGAGTACATTGCTGCTGGAAGCTGTGTGGCACAAGTCCTATAGATTAAGCAACAGCTAGAGGATTATGGTGTACAAAGAAAAACAATCATAGTCAAGTGCGACAATAAGAGTGCCATTGACTTATCCAAAAATCCAATCCAACACAGCAGGATGAAGCACGTCAGCATTAGGCATCACTTCATCAGAGATCATGTACTCAAGGGTGAGATCAAGCTGACCTATGTTCCAACAGATGAACAGCTTGCAGATATCTTCATGAAGCCCTTGGCTCGTGAGCAGTTTAGCATACTAAGGGAAGCTATCGGTATGTGTAATCCTCTTCAATAAATTTTCTGCGCTAAATGGATGTTGAGTGATTATTATATCCCGAGTGATTATTGCATGATATGTAACTATCATAAGCTGAGATAACATGAATGACATAAAATCACTATATGCTGAGTAGACATACATATTGAGTGATTACTATGTGTTGAGTTACTAAGCATGCTAAACATCCATTCTATACGAAACAACATACTCGGAACTCCAAACGGTTAGAATCCTAGATACTGAGTAAAGCCACTTGCACAATTAATGCTAGCACGCGCATTTAAGTAGCCACCTAGGATGACGTAGACATTATGATTAGAAAACCATGCGCCGAATGTGTCATTAATGCCAGAGATAACTGTCGATTGATCAACTCGAGGACAAACCGCCATTCCGACCTATCAGATTAACTCGAAACGACTATAAATAGTGGACGATTTCCCATTAACCTCTATTTACACTTGAAATCTTTGGCATTCGATTTCTCTCTCTTAAATTCCCTAATCTTCTAACTCTCTCAAGAATCCTCAAGAAAACATGTCTAGCGATTCCTAGAATAACTCCGGCCACCAATACGACGACGATCACTCCGATATGAACCCTCCATCTCCTGCTGAGCAGGAATATCAAGAGACTTCTGTAGAATCTCAAGAACAAACCCATGGTCAGCATGACCAATCTGTTCCCAAGGTCAGCATGCTTCGTAAAAACCCTCAAGTTGACCAAGCAACTCCTTCAAAGAAGAAGAAGGAGAAGAAGAACCTGAAACCCAAGGAAAGGACTTTTTCCCCGGTATTCAAAAACATCAAAAACCTCAAAGTTTTCCGTTCCCTCTGGTTCTCTAAAGGATTCGTAGAAGCTGAGAAACCCTTTTGCGAATGGATTTCAAAGAATGGCTAGACCAAACTCTTCTCTCTCCCTGGAACCACCTACCCGCAGTTGGTAAGAGAATTCTATACAAATCTAAGGGTTGCCGATGATGATAACGACTATATGGTTACCAAAGTCAAAAACAAGGATATCATCATCACTGTGTCTTATCTTGCTAAACTGCTAAAGCTGAAGGAAAAGGAATCTGAACTCAGGTGCACGAACGACTACCTGCGCATTGATTACCCTATTGAGTTCTGTAAACCAAAGAACCACAAAGGAGAAATCGCCAGTACTAGCATGGGTCAACCTAAAAAACAAGCTCACTACACCCTAACCAACTTCCTGTTTCCCAAGGTCAACTCCTCATCCTCAGCTTCCAACTTTGAGCAATGCTTCATCTGGCACATGCTGAACTACAAGCCGCTCAACATGCCCGTATTTCTCATCGGAGCATTTCAAAGAAGCACCGGGATCCTTAGGATGGGCTCTCTCATCACCAGAATACTTCAGGATCACCAGAATACTTCAGGATCACCAGGTCAGTCTAGTAGAAGAGATTGAGATCGAGGGCACTGAGATCACCTCAGCAGTACTGTTCGGCTTAGCTCACAGCCAACCCATCAAACCCAAGAAAGGAAAGGGGGCTATAGAACCCGCTGAGGAAGATATGGAAGGGGATAATATGGTTGAAAGAGCACATGATGAGCTGATCAAGAAAGGAAAGAAAGTAAGGGTTGAAGAAGCACCCGCTGAGCGCACTAGGCAGGACCGAAAGAGGAAAGCTGACCAATCCTCAACCAAAGATATCAACACAGCTCCGAAGAATCTTAGGATAATATCCAGTGCGAAGGAAGCTGCTCTTGCTGAGCAAGCTCAAGGGGAACCTAAGTCAGCTGAGAAACAAAAAAGGCAAGTTGAGCCTGAGGAAGAAAGTGAGGAAACACCTGATCAGCCTCTGAAGAAGAAGAAGAAAACCTCTGGGTTGAAGCCGATAGATGCTAACCCACTTGACTTTGTGATTACAAAGGAATCATACTTCGTGCGAAGTCAAGAAATTGATTTGGAGAAGACTACTTGTGATTAGGAGGAAGAACATGGCGGTACTGAGGGTCAGCCTCAAGCTGATAAGATGGGTTCTGCTGAGCCAAGTAACACAGGTGCTGCTAAGCAACCTACTGAGAACCAAGCTGAGTCACTAGTGCAGGACAAGGTTGTGGAAGGCCTTGATGCTGACCTTGGACTTAACTCTTCCTCTGAGTCCCTTGACTCTATTACTGCTGATCCTTCACTTCAAACCAATTAGGACAGCATAGAAAAGTAGTTCAAACACAAAGCTCTGAAACCCAAAGTCATAGACTTATTGGATGAATCTCCACTGAGGGACCCAATCACTGATCTCACTAGGCTTCAATTATAGTTCTTCACAGACATCATTGAACCCACTCCCGACCAAGTGAAGGAAAAACAAGCCTCTATTTCTCAAGCTGAGGAACAAGCCGACCCAAAAGCTCCTAAGGGTCCAATCTCTACCGACACTTCTGCTCATCCTTCCACTAAGCAAGTGCTCGAAGTCCATGCTGCTCAACCCAACATGTTAGCAAAGGAAACTCCTCCTGCTCAAGCCAGCTCTGAGTTGCCTCCTCCTCAAAACTCTACTCAACCTCAGACTGACACTGAGCAGGTTAATAACTCTATTGATCACACTCTTTCTACTCCTACCAAGCAGACAGAAAACCCGTCAGCTCCTGTTGCTGACCTAAATAAAAGTGCAGCCGCTGACCAAGCTGGCACCTCCACTTCCGGGCAGCACCTAACACCTCCTCCATCCGGTGCTGACAAGATTCCGGCCCCTGAGCATCTCACTGATGAATCCTACACCTATCTGAATGCTTCTGAGTCTGGAAGGAAAATCATTGACTCAGCTCAAGCTCTACTTCAAGATATTCATCAGTCTCACACCGATGCTGCTGCGTCTATTCCTGCTGAGCCAACCCAATTATCCTCTGTCACTCAACTTCTGACCGAACTTAAGGGTCTCAAAGAACTGATGAGTGTCATGACATCTTTTGTCTCTCAATAGCCCAAGCAAGAATCCATCGTGAAGCTGGCTGAACTCCAGCTGATGATGGTGAATCACATGAACTCCATCCAAGGTCAACTCAATGCCTTATCAGCTGCGAACTCAACATCTGCAACCTCTGCTGAGCTCAATCACCTTTTCTCCCAGCTGTCCTCTGAGCTGACTGGAGCTCTTGACCTTATCTCCTCCTCTTCTCAATGCTCCATATAACAGATTGGTGAAGCCATTCGCCTACTCAACCTGAGCAAAGAAGAAATGGACACTGACCAAGTCAAGACCAACGAGATTCTACAATGCACTCAGTCAACACTTGCGCATGTCCGGCATATAAATGTTCAGCGTCAGTCCTATGATACTGCATTCCTCAAGATGTATCATCAATCCTATGCACGAATGACAGATTCGATAACTTGGATCGGGAAATCTCTAGAGTATTTACTCAGTATGCTAAGTGCCAACATAAAAATCCCCACCTCAAGTATGGCCGATGGCGTGCAGGTCTTTAAAGGTCTAAGGGAGAGTACGAGTCAAATGCAACAGTATTCCTCGATACTGACTCGTGCTGTTCATCAAGGGACTTTCTATGCTCCTCCTCCTCCATCTCATGATGCTGGCAAAATGGGGGAGAAATATCAAAAGAAGCAAGCTGCTGGAACTCAGCAGAAAACGGGGGAGAAAGGTAAAGCCAAAATGCCAGCTGCCAGAACTCAGCAGAAGCCTGGTTCAACTTCTGCTGTCCCGAGCACCCACACTCAGCAACAACGAACTGCCCAAACCAAACCCAAGTCAAATCAAGTTCAAGCCAATATTAAGAAGTAGAACTAGCAATAGTCTATAGTCTTTGCTTGTAACTTATATTTTATGGCATGATCATGTTAAGCTGAGTAATATTATATATAAGCATCTTTTATCCAAACTGTCTTTATATATGCAATGCTTACTTGCTGTGTTTTTATGCTGATTTGTCTGATTCAACTATCCATTGAACAACAATCAAACAAAGCGTGTGAACTTAAAAATTAAACAAGTTAATATACTCAGCACACTTCCAACTCTGATACCTATATTTGACCTCTTCTGAAAACTGACCTTAGGCTCATCTGAATTAGATCTTGGAAGGTCTAGAATTGAACTAAGTCAGTAAAGGCATGCCTTAGTTTCACTCGATTAGATCTTCGAAGGTTTAGAGTTGAATTAAGTCAGTAGATGCAACCCTTACGGGGGAGTAATTTCAGAAGAATAAGAAAAGTCAACTATCATGGGGAACCTTAATGTTGAGTTCCATAATTAAATACTTTTGCCAACATCAAAATGAGGGAGTTTGTTGAAACACCTTTTCACATGATTTTGATTTGACAAAATTATTTAAGATAATCTCATGATTAAGACAATTAAATTTAAGTGCTTTGATTTAATTGTACTAATGTGTTTGTTCAATGTTGAGTAAGTTTACTAACGAGAACATGAACTAAGTGTTCAATAAAAAGAAAGACAGAACGAAGTCAGCATGAGCAAAGACACACAGCAGAAGCTGAGTAAAATGTAACTCATCCTTGTTAAAAGAAAAGTCTTCTTCAGAATAACGCTTGAAGGCAAAGCCGACCGAAGAAGCTGAGTAGAACGTAACTCAGCCTCGTCAAAAGAAATCTTAAACGCAAAGCCGAATGATCAAGCTGAGTATTCGTCAGGACATCACCAATGATCCGTTGACTAAAAGACAAAGCCCGACACAGGTCTGCACCAATTCAAAAGTCTCAGAAATCCGCCTAGAGACCTTTTCGAGACGCATGGATCAACTGGCATTTGACAAGAAGACAAAACTGGCACTAGAAGACGAACCTGGCATAAGAAGACGAAACTGGCAAGCCTGACGCCTGCTAAAATCAGACGACGGGATTGGCCTGCAGCTTTGAAAGCTGACCAAGTGATGACAAAGATGACCGTTCTACAAACAACGGCTATTTGGAATTCAAATCATTGAAGACCAGAAATCATTATAAATAGACAAGTTCATCATTTGCAACGAATAACACATACAAGCAAACACAGACAGAAAAGCCAATCTTCACAAGAGTGAAAATCCAAATCATTGTGTAAAAGTCTAGAGTGAATTTGTATTCATCTAAAGTGTTCTTCATTTAGAAAGAACAATCTTGTATCAATTGTAAAGGTTAGAAGAGTGAAGCTGAGTACTCGGTTTTAGTACTCAGTGGTAGAGAAAATCTGAGTGTTCGGTTATAGCGCTCAGTAGGATTGAGTAGACGAATAGAGGACGGTACTCTTGCATACTCAATTGCTTTGTAAACGGTTGGTGCTCTACCTTTAAAGAGCTCAGTAGTGGATTGAAAAAGCCCGGAGGGATTCGTGGGACTGGACGTAGGCGGTGAGGCCGAACCAGGATAAGACTGCTGAGTAATCTCTAACCTTCTCTCTTGATATATATATATGTATGTGTTGCTTGCTTAAATTACTCAGTATATAATTTGTATAAGCCGACGCTGAGTAATCAGAGTGCTGAGTTGGAAGCTGACCTAAGGTGTTATTTCCCAACTCACAATTGAAACAGCTCTAGTCAGTGTCTGACTAAAGCTGTCTCACACTTCACTCAGCCTTGCTGACCTAAAGCTGAGTTAAATTATCAAAGAATTAATTAAGTCAGCATTATTAAGCGAAAAAGTTATATTAGTTCCTAACCCCCCCTTGGAACTAATCATATTAAATTACACGGGACCAATAAAATTCAATGGCCATGTATATAATTTACCCAACAATCAAACTCCATTGCTCTTTTCATATACTTAGGGAGCGTTTGGTTCGTGTAGGGGTAACAGAATGGAATCAAGAAAGGGAAACAAGAAGAAAGGAATGAAATGACCCTGAATTCCCTTATCTGTTTGTTTCAGTTCCACAAGGGAATGATATTCATCTGATTCCCTTTGTGGCTGTTTGGTTCAAATGAGCTAATAAACTAAATTTGTGTTTTTAACAACAATTTTCATACATTCATGTGTATGTATAATAAATTAATCATATGTAAATATAAGAATTAAAATCAATTACTTCAACCATTAAAATCAAAAAATGGTGTAACGGATAAAACAGAAATAAAATTAATCGTAAAAATGCATAAACATTCTAATTTAAAGAGAAAATAATAATTTTAAAGTAATTAAAAATAAATACTAAAACTGAATAATATGAAAAAGAAAAAAAATTGCTCAAAATTAGTTTTTAGGGCAAAAAAGTAAAAATAAATAAGTATAAGGATCAAAAGTAAAATTAGTCTACGGATAAAAAAAAATATAAATAAATAAGTATAGCGATCAAAATAAAAATAAAAAAGTAAAATTTAGTTAAAAATATTTTTTAAAGAAAAAAATAAAAAAATATAAATAAAAGGATCAAAACTGAAATTAATCCAAAGATAAAAGAAGTAAAAGTAAATAAATATAACAACTAAAATAAAAATTAAAAAGTAAAATAAAGACTAAAGTAGAATTTTACAATGAGGGTAAATTTTCAAGTTAGTAAGAGAGTGGAAAGGGAATGGAAAACCTTAGAGGATTGAGGGGAATGAGATTGGAAGAGTTATGGGTAAACCCAAAACTGAAATTGGCAAAAGAAATGATTGAATTGATAAAACAAACACCAACAAACGGAATGAATGCTTCTCTTTCCCTTACCCTTTCATGAAACCCTCAAAACAAACGCCCCCTAAATCTAGTCTGTGTTGTTAAATAAGCCACAACTCGTACTCGTAGATTTATGCTTATAAAAAAACAAAATGCATAATATTATAAATTTATCATTATTATTTTATGGTATAAACCTCGTATTGGCCCTTAAACTATACCTTAAAAATCAATTAGGTTCCTAAACTATTAAAATCGTTAATTAAGTCTTTAACTTATTTAAAAATTAACAATTCACACCCAATTTTCTAATAATCTTAAGAATTAATAGTAATCTAATCCTAATCTAACAATTAAACACATAATTAAAACTCTTTTTCAGGATTTTTATATTTTCTCTTTATTTTGGGTTTTACTTCATATTTTCTATTGGCGAAAGAGATATTTCTCTTCTTAATAAATTTTTTAACATCGTTTCCTTTTTCAAACATTTCTTTTATTTTATCTTGGATCTTTTTTAGACTTGAGATGAATATATTTCATATCCTCTATAATATTGCTTATGTGTTGAATTATGATTAATTACTATTAATTCTTTAACATTATTAGATAAGCGGGTGGGAATTATTAATTTCTAAATAGATTAAAGATTTGATTGATGATATTAATAGTTTAGGGAGCTAATTGATTTTCAATATATAGTTTAGGGACCAATATGAACTATATGCATTATTTTGTGTATTGCTATTTACTGTTCCAAATTACTTATCACCGCCCCCTCTTGGACACTTTTGCCCTTTTTATTTTTTAAGCTAAAAAACTGAAATTCTCTCAAATTTCTTCGAAATTCAAAAACCCGAACAACATTCATGGGACTTAAACACGGTAAAGGAAAAAGACTAATGATTCCTCGGATAAGCAGGCCCGTCCCTGAGCATGGGCTCGAGGGGCGTCTGCCCAGGACCCATGGACGAGAGAGGGCCCAATTATAGTAATGTATAGTACTAAGGTTTAAAACTATACCTAAAATGTATTTTGATTAAAAACATTATTATCAGATTCTTTCTAAATTAAAAACGTTGACATTAGATTAAATTAAAAAAAATAATAATTATACTTAATTAAAACATGGGCATAATTGCCAAATTTTCTAATTTACCTCAAATTCTTTCCAAATTTCCTAATAATAATACTGAACATCAATTCCCTAATTTATCTCAAAGTCTTTCCATCATTATCTCTCTCACCCATCAAATCATAACAAAATTTCTAATTTATCTTCCCATTTTTTAACCAAACTCCAATCCCAAAGAATATTGAACGGTATAATATTATCTTTCATCTTCAGTTCATATTCAATTTATTAGCTATATAATCAATTTTGTTCTCTAATCACCTTATTGTGAAACTTTCAATTGCTAATAGCATTTTTTTGTCTTTTAAAAACTCTATCAGATTCTGATTTACTTGGTCTTATAAGACAATTTGGGAGAAACGCATCAAAATCTTAGCCCCTAAAGCCCGTTAAGTGAGATGATTTTAAGATTTGGTTTTTTATTTTTATGTTATCATGCTTTGTGTCCTGAAGAGCATAAAATCTATTAGAATTATTTCATAATTTTTTAAATTTGAGAATTTTGCATCTAGAAATGCTCATAGACATCATTTTGTATAAAAAATTGGGTACTTAAAGCAATATAAAATGTTTTTTCATATACAGTGTTTTTATTAGATCGTTTATTAGGATCCCATTTGGTAACTCGCCCATGGGCCTCTAAAATCTCAGGATCGGTCCTGCGAATAAGTATTTTTATTTGAAAATCGAATCGAAAACACGAGTTCCATCTCCGGATTCGGAGACAAAATTCATCCAAAATGTGCTAAACGGGTGATTCACACCATTCCGCCTAGGCAGAAACGGATGAGCTATCTGTTTCTGCCTAGGCGGAAACGGGTGGATCACCCGTTTCTGCCATGGCAAAAACGGGTGGTCCGTTCCGCCATGGCAGAAACGGGTGATCCACCCATTTTTGCCATGGCAGAAACGGGTGATCCACCTGTTTCCGTCTAGGTGGAATGGTGTGAATCACCCGTTTAGCACATTTTGGATGAATTTTTTATATATATATTGATTGGATCGATTAGTTTTTGGAGACGAATTTCAATTAGTGTAAATAGGAATGGTAGTTATTCGATTTCCTCAACATTTCATTTTTCATAAATCCAATTTTTGACTCGGGAGAGAGAGAATATTAAGTTTTTGAATGGAAGAATGAAAAGGGCAAAAATGTCCAAAGGGCGGTGATAAGTAATTTAAGGGGCGGTGAATATCAAAACCCTATTTTATTAGTATTAGCTTACACAATACGACTCAGTCAAATCATATTGCAATCCATAACTTGTGCTAAACAGAACAGAATTAAAAAAAGCTTCCCCTGTACTCTTCTGCTCATCTTCAAAAAGCCTTCCCCTCTGACCCAGAAGTTCATCTTTCTTTCTTCCAGAGTTGACATTTTCATATCTAGTTTAATTTCTCCAGAATGTTAGGTTCTACATTGGAATTCATAAATGATGCTACTTCCAGCTCTCTTTACATATTCTATTTCTGCAATTTCATAATTGGAATCATCTTTCTTGCCTCTAAAACATCCACTTCTTCTCCGGACGACTTCGATGAGCAAACTCAACTTCTACTTACCGACGGACACACACCAGCATTAGCAACGGATTCCCATTTGGTCATTGATCGGAATAACATGTTAATAGAAATGGGTGAAGATGAAGAGAAATCAAATGTTGCAGAGGAATCAATTGAATGTGAGATTAATGAAAATGTCGATGATGATGATGATGATGGAGATAATGAAGAAGATGATGAATTTAGGAGGAGAGTTGATGAAAGGAACATGTTAATAGAAATGGGTGAAGATGAAGAGTCGTCAAATGTTGAAGAGGAATCAATTGAATGTGAGATTAATGAAAATGTCGATGATGAAGAAGATGATGAATTTAGGAGGAGAATTGAATGTGAGATTAATGAAAATGTCGATGATGATGATGAAGAAGATAATGAAGAAGATGATGAATTTAGGAGGAGAGTTGAAGAATTTATTGATAAAGTTAACAGGGGATGGAAGGCAGAGTTGCAGAGGACTGCATACTTGGTTTCTGCACAGTAGTGACGAATTCGGGATTCAACAACAACAAAGCGTTAATCCCGAAATGATTTGGGGTCGACTAACATACAGTGACGGAGCTAGGAATTGACAGTGGGGCTAATTTTAGTTCGACTAATGGGGATAATTTTTCGAAGTCCAGCTCGTCAGGGTTAGGCAAAAAAAATTTAAGCTTCAGCACACTAAAACTTTATCATTTTGGTATGTTGGCTATAAATTATAATATTTTCATATATTTTTTTTAATTTTTATCTATAATCTTTTTTAATTTTTTATAAAATTTAATTTAGAAATTAAGTTAATTAAGTCTCAAAATAAGAAGTTGATTTTTTTATAGATAATAAATTCTTAAAAAAATAGATATACTAAAAATAAGTTCAAATAAAACAATAAAGAGTCCAATTGAAAAAATAAAGTTCAAATAAAGCAAAAAAAAAATTGAGTTTGGTGTAGTTTGAACCTATAACCTCTCACATGAGAATAAGACTTTTAACCAACTTGACCACTTTAAACTATTGAAATAACACTACATAGGTTAAATATATATGAATATTAGGGGGGCTTATACGAGATAAAACTAACTATACTCAAGGGCGGAGCCGGTGGTCGGGGGGGCTTCGGCCCTCCGGGCTCTGGGCTGACTCCGCCCCTGCTAACATGAACAATCATATGAAACCGTATAATCAAGTCGTGTCAGCGATATAAATTCTCTCTCTCCACAGTAGTGATGAATTCGGGACTTCAAGATAAAAAAATTTTGATGTTTTTATCTTAGAAAATTAAAATTTCATACAAAAATCTAATGAATTTTCTAGCCATCGGTGTGTTCGAATCCGTGGTGTCTCTGCATAATCTGGATCAACTATTAATTTTGCTTGCCACAATTTGCTTTAATAAAAATAGGTTTTCATGTAAATTGTAAAAATTTGATTAAAAGAAGAATTTTTTTTTTTGGGGGGCAAAAAATAGATACAATATTGTAAACACTGCATATATTATTTATTTTTACATCATTTGCTCTCGAAACTTGTCTAAAAAGTTTGATTAGCTCATAAACTTTTAAAATATCCCGATAGCTCCTCAGTTAGCTCTTTAAACTTGCATAAAATGTAATCAATTAATCACTTAGATGCAAAAAAGTAAGTTAAATGTGGAATATGTATTGCACGCGTCTTAAAAAAGTAAAACGACCAAGGTTGGAGTATACAGTTCTAATATTAGAGAAGATAAGTTTTATAGTTGAGTAAGTAAGAACTTCATTTTCAATATATTTTGTGAATTAGTTGTTTGTGTTATATTTATAGGATTCCAAGAGTAGTTCTCGTAGTCGGTTAGAATGTATGTTCTAACTTCTTTCAAAGACATATGTCAAGCTCTCAATGATGGATGTTCCCTGAAATGAGAACAATTGTATTGTCCAAAACAGTCTTCCCTTGATTCTAGGCGCAAAATCATGGACCTATTTCAGAGTGATTTTGAAGTCTTCTCATTGGTCCACGTGTCTTGGCGATTACTTTGATCTTAGGGATCTTCTTGCGACATTTGTTCTTGCTTATTTCGATACGAAGGCATGTGCAATTCCTTATATGTATTACAGTAATAAAGAGTAATGGAAAAGATGAAGTTTAGAAACTATAATATCGTCAAAAGTGTTTTGTTTATGAAAATGTTAAGGGAGGGGAGATGTATCTCTGGCACTAGACAAGAGAAAACTTCAAAACTATAGATAAACTTACAAAAAGACTTACACATTGGTCCACTTATTAATGATAGCGAGAATCGAATCCAAATGGAGGTACCACAAGAATCGATTTCTTAACATTAAACCCACCTTCTTAGGCATTATTCATAATGCTATAGTTAATTTGTAGAGTATGAATATAATTTACTATAAACTGCATCATCGATTGTTTCCCTATGATAATGTGCTCAATGGTAAAAAAAAAAAAAATCAATACGTCGTGTGGACTTTTAAAGTCACCAGAACCAAAACTTTATATTTCTAAAATAAAGCTTACATGTCGTGTGGCTATTTTCACATGTCGTGTGAATTTTTTTTTTTTTTTTGATATAAACATCAACTTGTATTAAAAATTGCAATCAAGGTTAATACAAGAAGACAAAAAATCCGAAAAATCAGACACTAATACTTGAGGCCCGTTCAAACAGGATCCCCATTTCGCAAGTTCGTAAGCCGCCACGTTCCGCAACCGTCCCTCATAAATGAAGCACGAATCATTAAAAGAACACGCCACGACACGAATAGATCTAACAATCAGATCGAGATAGCTCACATCTCTATCAGAAGTAATCGTATCCACAGCACCCTTATAATCCGATGACACAATAACATTTTCTACACCACACTGTCGGGCAAAACTCAGCCCATTCAATATTGCCAGCAGTTCCGCATGAAGAACGGACCAGCACCGTCCCAACGGACACGCACCACTCATTATCACCGCCCCAATTGAATCCCGCGCAATAAAACCCGCTGCACCAAAATTATTCGAAACAGCAAAAGCAGTATCACAGTTCAATTTAATCATCCCATGCGCATGAGGCTGCCACTTATTGTCCCTTGAAATATTACTACCCTGCACACAATCTCCTTTTGAACCATCAACAACATTTGCAACCCCAATCATAAAAGCACAATCATCAAGAGATTTCTCACCATGCATCACTCTATTATGGTCAAACCAAATCATCCAAACAACCGAACAAAAAATCAGAAACTCGTCACACGGAAGAACCGTTCAAACAAGCTCCATCTACTCTAAACACCTTTCTCCTGGCAAAGTATATACTTTTACAGAAAAATTCCCACACTTCCATCTCTTCCTAGACCAAAAACAATATTTCATCAAATGAATGAGAGATAACCCATCATATCCACAAAATGGACAAAACGAAACAGCAGGAATATTCCTACGAATCAAAAAATCAGCACATGGTAAATAAGAATTACAACATGCCCAAATGAGATGGAGCACTTTCGGAGGCAGCCGGGGCTTCCAAAGATGTTTCCAAAACCGTTTTGGACCATGCGAAGACCCATGAAAAACATTTACCACCTTATTTCAATCAAGAGCAACAAGATATCCAGATTTAACTTTATACAGCCCGTCCTGAGATAATGGCCAAAAAAACCTGTCAAACACGGTAGCTTGCAACGGCAAGTTCAGAATAGCTTCTGCATCATCCTCAAAACAACACTCCTTCACAACACTAATATTCCACAAACCAGAATTAGCAATAATCAATGAACTAACAAAAATAGAAGGAGAATCGTGTTTAAGAGCAAGCGGACGTCTACAAGGAAGAGAAGGAACCCATTTATCAAATAGAATTTTAATATTCAAGCCATCCCCTACCCGCCATGAACCGCCCTGTAAAAGAATAGCACGAACACTGATTAGAATCCTCCATACAAAGCTATCTGACGCCCTACCGGACACCTCCCACCAATGTTGCCCCCTCAGATATTTACTACTGAAAACCTGTGCACAAAGAGATGAAGGATGATTAATAATTCTCCAAAACTGTTTAACAAGTAAAGCCTGATTAAATGAAAATAAATGTTTGGAACCCAAGCCCCCATTTTCCTTATTAGCACACAACTTATTCCACCTAGCCCAATGAATAGACCGCTTATTATCAAAATCACCCCACCAATAACCCGCAATAATCATCTGCATCTCTTCACAAAGCATCTTGGGAACCAGAAAACAGCTTATGATGTACAACGGAATAGCAAAAGCAACAGCTTTAATCAAAACTTCCTTACCACCTCTAGAAAGAAAGCGCTCATTCCAACCCCTCACCCTTTTACGAAGTCTATCCTTAAGAAAATTGAAGACCAATTTTTTTGATCTCCCAAGAATAGTAGGAAGACCCAAATATTTGAGAAAAGCCTCCACAGCACGAACGTTCATAAACACCCTCAGATTTTCTTTAAAATCGGCAGAAAAATTAGCACTAAAACTGATCTCCGATTTTTCAAAATTCACACATTGCCCAGAGGCACTCCCATATTGAACCAAAATATCTTTAACCACAACCATCTCCTCAAAAGAAGCCTTGAAAAAAAAAGTGAATCATCTGCAAAGAATAAATGAGATATCATAGGCCCACCCCTGCCAGGCACAATCCCGTGTAAACATCTATCAACCTCAGCCTTCTTAATCAATGAAGAAAACCCTTCAGCACAAATAAGAAACAAATAGGGTGAAATCGGATCTCCTTGACGAAGACCCCTGCTAGGTTTAACAAAACCTTTAGGCACCCCATTTATAAGAAAATAAAAAGAGGCCGACGAAACACATTTCAACACCAAATCAACAAACTGACAAGGAAACCCCATTCTTCTCATAACTAAGTCCACAAACGACCACTCAACACGATCATAGGCTTTACTCATATCAAGCTTCAATGCACAAAAACCATTTCTTCCATGGCACTTATACTTCATAGTATGGAACATTTCAAAGGCAATAAGAGCATTATCAGTAATAAGCCTTCTCGAAACAAAAGCACATTGAGTATGGCTAATAATCATATCCAAAACACTTTTAATACGATTAGCCAACACTTTCGAAACCAATTTATATATGACATTACACAAACTAATTGGCCGCAAATCCTTCATAGAGCAAGGAGAATGTACTTTAGGAATCAAAGTAATAAACGTGTGATTGAAGTTAAATGGAAAATCCATACCATTAAGGCAATTCAGAACCGCGTTCGTCACCTCCACGCCAATTACATCCCAGTAAGTAAAATAAAACAAACACAATATATGGGTATTTCCACACGTGGTATGAACTTTTAAAAGTGAATTTTCAGATCTATCTTTTTCCTTTTTTTAGCTACCTCCTAATTATAACTATGCCATTATTTATTTACAGCTCTTTCCATTATTTTTTTATAAGTTTCCCACTCCTTTATTTATATTATTAGGTTTTTTATGTAATTTAATCCTTTAAATTAGAAAAAATATAAAATTCATCACGTTTATGTAATTAAGGTAATTTTTTTTATCAATCAATATAATTTCTCTTTAAGAATTTTAGAATTATTTTTTTTTTCATCAATAGAGATTTTTAATTCCTATGAATTTAGTTTAATTTGTGAATTTTGGGATTTAACTGTTCCTTCAAATTTAACTTGCAAATATTTTAATAATTACGATTAAACCACATTATATCTATTTGGATCCTCAAACTAAAATTTCAAAATCAATTAAGATCATAAACTATCAAAATCATCAATTAGGTCTCTAAACTAAACAAAAATCATCAATTGGATCCTATCATATTCTAAAATAAAAAAACTGTGACTATTTGATATAGCCTGTAATAACCTCTGTATTGGTTCAAAAATGAGTTTGTGGAAGATGACCCGAAACTGCTCTACCAAATAATTTTCAATGAGGTCTCAATTGATGATTTTTGTTTAGAATAGGACTTCAATTGATGATTTTTTTTATTAGTTTAGAGACCTAATTGATGATTTTGATCATTTAAGATCCTAATTGACTTTAAAACCCTAGTTTAAAGAGCAAAACAAATATTATGCCCAATTAAAAACTAGTCACAAACTCCATCCGCATCACTGCGTAGGGATGCAAATAGGGTGGGGACTTCCCGTCCCCATCGGTAACCCGCCGCGACAGGGACGAGGAATCCCCGATAAAGATCCCCATGGGACGGAAATGAGGATACTTTTATCCCCTGCGACGGGAATGAGGCGAGGATGGAGAAAGGTATCCCCTCCCCGTTAATCTCCGATTATCCCCCGTGATAATTGATTTAATTCTATTTTAATTAAGTGATTGATTGTTTTCAATTTTTTTAGTTTTTTTTTTATTTAAAAAATTTGAGAATGATTGTTAATACTTGGTATATGATTAGCCACTTTTAATAGAGGTAGAACCTTGAGGATTTCTATTGATCGATAAGAGTATAAATACCCTAGAGTTTATAAAAAAACAAGTCCTATAATGCTAATGTGGCTAATGCGGATAGAGTTTATAAAAAACAAGTCCTATAATTATATTTATAATTATACCTATAATTATACTAATGTGATAATTATAAATCAATTAAATAATATATTTATTAAACAAGATAATTACATATCTAACAATTTTTTTTAAACGTTTTTGTTTTTACTGATTTTTTAAACATAAACGGTGATTTCATACAGTGAATGTGAATAATGTTTTTGAAACATTTGTAAACGGAAATCCCCGCGAAATGAAGATGAAAATAAGTTTGTTTCCGTTTAGCTCGCAAAGATGAAAATGGTGAATCTCCGACTAATCGAGGATGGAGATGGGAAAATCCCTGCCCCTCCCGGTTTACATCCTTATCACTGCGTGGTCTTAGAACTGTCCTCAAGTCACATCCCACCCTCATCACTATGTGGTCTTAAAACTTTCACTAAAGTCAAGTAAAGACAAAAGAAGGAAATAGTTTTAATCCCAGACCACAGCAAAAAAGTAAACAGACCTCATCTAATCGGAATAGATAGGGAAAAGAAAAGCAAGTTGCAAAAACAGCCAGCTCTCCTTACTTTAGTTATGCCACCTGTCTCCCTGCATGTTTTGCAATCAACACCACACTCCCCATACTCATCACAACCCCAAGACGATAAACTTCGCCATTTCTTTTGTCTTCTTCGATTTCGTTTCATATACGCGGCACATCGCTGCTGCCTGCTTCCATCAACTCTTATTTTGCGTGTCCAAACACTCCCTATTTTTTCTTTTTTTCTCGGTAAATATATCATATGTCCCTCAACTTTTGTTTAATTTACTTTATATCTTCCAAATTTTACAATCAGATATAAAATTACATTAACCTTTAATTAGTATAACAATAAAAGAATACAATTTGTTTAAAATGATCAATTAAACTCATATATCTACGAGAAATAACAGTGGAAATTTTAGACAAATTAAAATATGTAAAATAGGTTATTGTAAATAAATTGAAAAGGTGAAAATTTGTCGCTTAAGAGAGTTAACATATCGAATTAACGGGCAAAGTAATTTTTGAAATTGACTGATAATATTAATTTAATTTAAATTGAAGTTTAAGTATTAAACCATCGGTTTGAACTAAACTGATTATATTTGTCAATTTTAGAATTATTTTGAACCTTAATTTTAATATGTCTATTTTAGTTAATTCCAGTGAATATAATATTTTTAGAAAATATGAAACAATTGAATTATTTTAGATAAATATAAAACATAAAAGATATATTAACCTTAAATATGTTTATTTTTTCAACTTTTTAATTTGAAGTGTTTAGATAAATTTAATTAGGAGAGAAAAATTAACTTTTTATTTAAAAAATTAAAAAATATATTTTATAAAATTACGTATCTAAATAATTTTAATTTTTCGATTTTTTTGAGATCATTCGACTACTATTTAAGGTAATTCATTTCTATGTTAGTTAATGTTTCAAAAAAAAAAAATTTATGTTAGTTAAAATTTTTATTTTGCATAATACATGTATGGATCTCCAAACTAAAATTTCAAATTTCAAATTCAATTAGATTAAATTATTATAATTATTAATTAAAACTCTGAATAAGTATATATTATCAATTGAATTTTTTATTTTAAGTAAAAATTATCAATTAAATCCTCATAAAAAAATCATTCTATTGAATATTTTCTGATCTCTTTTCTAAATACATTTTGAGCATATAGAAAAATCATTACAATCCACGTTAAATAGTTATATTTTCTGATTTTTGGATAGTTGATAAGTCAATTTATTATTTTTGCTTAGTTTGAAGATCTGATTGATGATTTTGATAGTTTAATGTCCTAATTGGCTTTAAAGCTTTAGTTTGGGATCAAATAAATATTATATCTTTTTATTCCTAATGATGAAGTTCAAGGTTCATAACAAAATAAAACCAAAGTTAAGGGACCATAAATGTAATTTACACAAATTTCCCCTACATAAATACCTCTGCTTTAAGCTCATTATAGAACATATGAAGCAACAATTAAGAACAAAATACTCCACTCCAATGGCAAAATCAGCAACTGCGCTTCTTCTCCTCGTCGTTTCCCTGATTCTAACACAGTCGCCGGCGGCGACTGGTTTCGACGGAAAAGTTGGGGGAAGAATGAAAGTAAGAGACGTGAAGAATAACAAGGAGGTACAAGAATTGGGGCGGTTTTCCATCCACGAATTCAACAAGCTCCTCCTGCGCCACGGCGGCAACGACAGACAACAATTGATGTTCTCCGAAGTTGTTGAAGCCGAAAAACAAGTGGTTTCCGGCGTGAAATATTATATGAAAATTGAGGCGACTAATCGGATCGGTGAAAAGAAGCTTTTTCATTCAGTGGTTGTGGTTAGGGCTTGGTTGAAATCGAAGAAGTTGATTAAGTTTGAACCTGCTGATATAATTGAATTGAGGAGATTCAAGAAATGAAATGATAAATTAGGGGTTTAATGTGGAAATTTTGTGCGGTGTTTTGGTTAATACTCTTGAGTTTTTTGAACTTTTCCTTTTTAATAATTCTGTAACATCTTGTTATCTTCCTTTTCTTCTGAAATAACATAACACAATCAATATTTCTGTTTCCATTTCTTTTTTCGTTTTTGTTTCTTTTTCGGTACATGCAATTTGATTTCTAAACATAAATTATGTATTCTTTTCAAGACAGTACAAGTATTTTTAAATTTAGTAAAATATGTGATTTAAAAAGTTTATAAATTGGTATTTTATGTCGTCATTCTTTTCAAGACAGTACAAGCTTGGATGGTTTAATTAAAGGTTAAAAAAAAAAAAAATTATTTTTATTTTATAAATTAATTTTTTAATATCTAATTATTATAAACAAATTTTAAAATAAAATAAAATATTTAAATCAGTTTCTATTTTTTTCACATCTTTTTTTAATTCTAAATAAACTTTTTTTATTTTTAATACTTGTAAATCAGTATCCGATAATTTGAATGAGTATCGGATAGTTCAATTCTTTCTATCATCCAAACGGTATTGGATTTGGATGGTCTTCTTTTTAATTAAAACAGGAGATAGGTAGTTGTTGGGGGGCGAAAAAAAAAATATTATCTTTTTATATTAGATTAAATAAAAAAATTTTAAAAATCCATCGAATTTATAAATATTAATTTTAAATTTTATTATTAAATTATAAAAAATATGAATATTTTTTGAGAACGAATTATTATGTAATTGATTCAAAATAATAAATAAAAATATCTATGTTTTATAATACTTGATTTAATTTATTAATATTAGGAATAAAATTACTAAAACTCTTATACTAACAAGAGAGATAATTAATTTATGTATATAATAAGGGAGGAGAGATCAGGTGTGATACATCTCTTATGGTGTGACATGTCTTATTGTGTAATAAGGATCAATTTTGTAATTAATTAAAAGGAGGTGGTAAATTTGTAAATAAAAGAAAAGAGAAAATTGTTTTATTTTTTTTCTTTAAAATGCATTTTTCTGATTTTTCCAACCTCGTTTTTCAAAAAATTTTATACCGTTGGACTCGTCTTAATTAAACGGTCATTTTAAGATCCATGAAGCTCAAATAAAAAAAATTCCGGTGAATGGAATCCGGGTGGACGTTTTCCGGCAAGCAAATAAATGTCCAGAAAATTCTCAAAAAATTTCAGAACATGTAAAACATTATTCTAAGAAACTTTAATTCTTGGATCGAAGCGATATTTCTTACGGTTTAGTCCCAATAAAACTTTTTCCTTAATTTTATCCATTTTACATTCTTCAACAATTTGTTGGGCAAAAACTGTAAGGAATCTGACTTTGAGCCAAGAATTAAAGTTTCTTAAAATAATGTTTTACATGTTTTGGAATTTTTTGATAATTTTCTGAACACGTTTTTTGTCCTACTTACGTTGTTCCAAATCAATGTACCATTTGTTCCAACATAATACTTATATTGTTCTAACATAAAATTGTTTTATTTCTTTTCTTTAAAATACATTTTTCTGACATTTCTAACCTCGTTTTTCGAAAAATTTTATACTATTAGACTCGTCTAAATTAGACAGTCATTTTAAGATCCCTGAAGCTGAAGTAAAAAAAATTCCGGTGAACGGAATCCGAGTGGGCGTTTTCTGGCAAGAAAAAAAGTGCCTAGAAAATTCTAAAAAAATTCCAAAAAATCTAAAACATTATTCTAAGAAACTTTAATTCTTGGGTCAAAGTGGGATTTCTTACGGTTTAGTCCCAATAAAACTTGTTCCTTCATTTTATCCATTTTACATGCTTCAACAATTTATTGGGTCAAAACTGTAAGGAATTTCGCTTTGAGCCAAGAATTAAAGTTTCTTAAAATGATGTTTTTCATGTTTTTGAATTTTTTGATAATTTTCTGGGCACGTTTTTTTGTCCTACTTACATTGTTCCAAATCAGTGTACCATTTGTTCCAACATAATACTTGCATTGTTCCAACAGAAAAATGTTTTATTTCATTTCTTTAAAATACATTTTCCCGACATTTCTAACCTTGTTTTTCGAAATTTTTTATACTATTAGACTCGTCTAAATTAGACGGTCATTTTAAGATTCCTGAAGCTCAAGTAAAAAAAATTTCGGTGAACGGAATCCGGGTGGGCGTTTTCTGGCGAGAAACAAAGTGTCCAGAAAATTCTCAAAAAATTCCAAAAAATGTAAAACATTATTCTAAGAAACTTTAATTCTTGGGTCGAAGCGGGATTTCTTACGGTATAGTCCCAACAAATTGTTGAAGCATGTAAAATGGATAAAATTAAGGAAACAGTTTTATTGGGACTAAACCGTAAGAAATCCTGTTTCGACCCAAGAATTAAAGTTTCTTAGAATAATGTTTAAATTTTCTGGAATTTTTTGAGAATTTTCTGGGCACTTTTTTTCTCGCCGAAAAACGCCCACCCGGATTCCGTTCACCGGAAATTTTTTTACTTGAGCTTCAGGGATCTTAAAATGACCGTCTAATTTAGACGAGTCTAATAGTATAAAAAATTTTAAAAAACGATGTTAGAGATGTCGGGAAAATGTATTTTAAAGAAAAGAAATAAAACAATTTTCTCTATCATCTCTTTCATTTTATTTACCAATTTGCCACCTTGCCCTTTTTAATTATCATCAAAACTACGTAGTTTTGTTATGCCACACAATAAACTCCTTGTCACACCTTAAGCCATTGTCACGCTGGATCTCACCCCTATAACAAGGTTAGGAGAAAGAAATAGAATAAATTAGTTCCATTATTTTTTTTATAGGAATTCCAATATAAAAGAAAAATAAACTACTAATCCTAGCTCTTCATATTGAATGAAGCGGTAGGATTTAAGCAACCTGTTTTGGTTTAACAATCCGAATCCGTCGGTATTGTCTTGATTTATGTTAAGAAATCGTTTTTTTTTCCTTTTTCTATTTTTTTTCTTTAGTAATACTAAAGACTATGCTTACTTTGTTTTAAAGTAAGACTTACTTTGTGTGTTTTTACCATTAAATTAATTTTATAATCCATCATCCAATGATGAAAACACATCAAGTAATAGTATTTTGTCAAAAACAAAGTAATCATAGAAGGCACCGTAAATCAATATCCGATAGTTAAATTTTTTTCTATCATTCAAAATAGACTATGTTGATCCATATTAAGAAATTGTTTATTTTTATTCTCTGTAAACATATTTACTCTTTCTATTCATTCTCTAAAAATACTTGTAAACAGGGCCGGCTCTAGGGTAGGCGGCCGCCTAGGGCCTCCGATTTACGGGGCCTCCGATCGGAATTTTTTTAAAATTTGATAATTATTAAAATATTTAGAGTTAAAAGGTATATGGATTTAAACCTATAACAAAAAATAGTATTAGGCTGAATGGTAAAGACATAGTGGAGGTGATTATAAGGTTTGAGAGTTTGATTCCTTGTATTAATATTTTTTTATTCACATTTTATCTTATTTTTTCTTTCTTTCTTTAGACTCTGATTTATTTAAAATTTTAATATTTGGCAACTAATTTATTATTTAGTCACATTTAGAGTATAAACTATTTAAATTGATGAAATTTCACACAATTATGACCTTTGATCAACATTTGTTGGTTCATTTTTTCTCTTATTTTTTCTTTCTTTTTTTGTTGACAACATTTGTACTGATTTTTTCTGAATTTTTTTTCATATTTAGGAACAATGTATAAACTATTATTTTGTTATTGTAGTGATTTTTAAATTTTTTATTTTTTTAAGACGAAATGCACTTATAAATTACAATTTATAATTTGATATAAAATGCTATTTAGACTCTGATTTTTTTAAAATTTTAGTAATTTGTCACTAATTTATTAGTATTTGGTGATATTTTGACATATGAGCTTGACATGTCGTACGTTTTAAAGTTGATTTATCCAAATAATTAATGAGATTAAATCGAGAAAATAAATCTCTAAACTAAAATTTATCAAGTCTAGTTATCAAAATATCATCATATGTCAATAATTCTATTAATTTTCCATCCAAATGATAAAATTTTGGATAGATGAAGCGCCAAATGACAAGATTTCTTGGATCAATCGATGTCCAAATAGTGATTTAAGCCTGTAATTCATAATAAATACGCGACTCAACCAATTTTTAATCTCGAAGATAAATTCTTCTATTTCTTTTCATAGAATCTTGTGATTAGGTTCGAGTTCAGCCGTCCAATATTAATTTCCAGAAATTAATACTTTGTCGTGTGCTTGCTTCTCGCATGACTGGTGAGAAGAAACTTGATTTTAAATATATAAAAGAAAACTCGATTTACATATACAAAAGCAAGAAAAATAATAATTTCTTAGTTTTATGTTATTATTATATGACTTGAATTGTAGTTAATAGTATATTGGTTTTACTATTTAATATTTATTATTTCTAAAATAGTATTAGATTTAGATATGAAAAAAAAAATGTGCACAATACGCCTAGGGCTTCCAAAATGCTAGAGACGGCCCTGCTTGTAAATCAGTATCCGATAGCTCAATTCTTTCCTATTCTTTCCTATTCGAGCTGCTGCCTCTGGGATTTCAGTGCTTCAAATTGAGGATGAGCTGGTCTTTAATCCGAATCAAATTGGGACACATATTGCTGAATTTTATTCAAGTCTTTTTAAAAATGATGAGGTCTTGCCGCAGAATTATGATCTAGTTTATGAGGTTGTTCCACATCTTGTCTCTGACTTGGATAATGATTTGCTTACTCGTTGCACGGATATCGTATGGCAGTCTTTGCAATGGATAGTAGTAGTTCTCCTGGACCTGATGGGTTTTCTAGGGTCTTTTTCAGTCTTTCTGGGATATTGTTAGTGCTGATGTGTTTGCTGTTGTCAAAAGCTTCTTTATGAGTGGCATGATACATCCTGGCCTGTGCTCCAGTATTATGGTCCTTATCCCAAAGGTGGAGGGTGCGATATCTCTTGATCAGTATACGCCTATTGCAATGAGCAACTTTAGTTATAAAATAATTGCAAAAATTTTGGCTGATAGACTCGCTTCTATTGCATCTCGCATTGTTTCTAAGAATCAATTTGGATTTATTCCTGGACGAAGTATTCACCAATGCATTTCACTTGCTTCTGAAGGCACTAATATGCTTCGTAAAAAGTGTTTTGGAGGGAACTTAGCCTTGAAGGTTGACATCAGGAAAGCTTTTGACACTTTAAATTGAAATTTTTTACTTGCCGTGATGGACGCTTTTGGTTTCTCTATTCAATTCAGAGACTGGATTCTGAATGTTTTATCTGCATCTCGGATTTCAATTTTGAATAATGGAGCCATTAGTGGACATTTCAGATGTTCAAGATGGGTTCGACAAGGCGATCCGTTGCCTCCTATATTGTTTGGTATTGCCGAGGACTTTCTTAGTCGTTAGTTGCTTCACCTCGTGGACACTGGGCGACTTGCTCCAATGCAATATACTTCTGCAAAGGTATTTCTGACTCATTTATTTTATGCCGATGGCATTCTTCTCTTCTGCAGGGCCTCTTCGGGTAATCTAGCTGTTATTAAGGGTGTATTTGAGCTGTATGGATCTATCTCGGGTTAGTGTGTTAGTTGGAAGAAATCTGAATTATTTCTGGGCTCCTTTGTTTCTTCTGGACGTGGCAATCGTCTTGCTGATATTATTGGTATTCATCAAGGGTCTGTTCCATTTCGATATCTTGGAGTCCCTTTGTTTTTTGGTTTACCAAAGACACGACATCTAACTAGTTTGATGGACAGGGTGCTTGCTCACTTTGCTAAATGGAAAGGGCATTGTTTGTCTATGGCTGGGAGAGTGGCTCTGGTAAATCCTGTAATTACTGGTAGCTTCATTCACTCTTTCATCATTTATAAGTGGCCCTCTGCGCTGCTTACACGTATGACTAGGCATATGATGAATTTTATTTGGTCTGGATCCATTAATTGCAAGAAGCTTGTCACTGTCCCTTGGAAAATTTGTTGTCAAAACTTCAAGGATGGAGGTCTTGGAATCAAGAATCTTTCTATTCTAAACAAGGCGCTGAATGGAAAGATGGCTTAGGGTCTTCTTCAGGAAAAGTCTCTCTGCTTTAACTTACTTCGAACTCGTTTTCTCAATAAAGCGGGACAGTCACGACATTATATCATGAATTTTTCTATTTGGGGCTCGATAAAATCCATTTATTCTGAAATTGAGCATGACTATTTTTGGTGGATTGGTCATCACTCTGAACTTAATTTTTAGAATGGGGCTTGGATGTGTCCTTCGCTGGCTGCACAGGTTGGCCTATCTGCTAGTCAACAGCGCCGTTGTCTTGATTTGGTGGAGGATTATTTGGATGGTAATAATTGGCACAATCTGCCCGTGTTACATGCGGATGGAGAATAGATTGCGGAATATTAGGCGGGGTAGGGACGATGTTGATATATGTGTTTGGAAGCCTGCTACGAGTGGGGTTCTAACTGTTAAGCTCATGTATGCTTGGCTTATATCTCCTCCTACTCAACAGCTTTGGAGTCATTTTTTAAGGTGTCAGAGTGTTCCTCCTTCACACTCTCTTATTGGATGTCGGGCTTATCTTGGGTATTTACCAATACATGATCAGCTTCAGTTGCACGGCTGTCAAGTTGTTTCTCGTTGCAGTTTGTGCTCGTTAGATACTGAAACGTTGGACCACCTTTTTGTCTCCTGTCGGTTTTCCAAATTTATTTGGCATGGTGTAAGCTCATTGTTTGGAAGACGAATTAACACGGACTCGACTCTTAAGAATCTGGTTGATCATGCTGTTATTCAACGTTTCAGTACTCAAATCGCTGATTTGTGGGCGGCAACAATTGTTAATACGATTTGGGCTCTATGGCTTGCTCGTAATAGGTCCATTTTTGATGATGAGAGGGTTGATACTTCCGTCACGCTGAGACGGATTTGGGGAGCTGTTCGTGAATCTGCTCACACTAGACGGGGCTCCGTTTGGAATTCGCTAGTTGAACTTCAAATCTTAGGTGAGCTCGGGATTGAAAAGCGTCTTGCTAAGGCTCCGCACACTCCGATTTTTTGGCAACCACCTCCGAGGGATTGGATTAAGATCAATACTGATGCGTCTGTCATGGGTGCTCCTGGTCCCCCGGGTTGCAGAGGTATTTATCGCTCGCATACTGGCCTGTGTCTTGGTGTATTTGCCTTTCCGATTGAAAGTTCTTTTGCTTATTTTGCTTAACTATCTGCTGCTGTTTACGCCATTGACATGGCTATCAGCAAAGGTTGGCGGAAAATTTGGCTTGAAAGCGACTCGATGTATATTGTGCAGATGTTCAAATCTAAATCTTGTTCGGTTTCTTGGTTCCTTAGACAAAAATTGTTCAATTGTTTAAATCAGATCGATTCTATGACTTTTGTGGTGTCTCATATTTTTCGTGAAGGTAATCATGTTACGGACTCACTTGCAAATTATGGACGGACGACATCGACTTGGTGGGATGTTGTCCCAGAGTTTTGTGGATCGGTCTTTTTTCATGATCGTGTAGGACGTTGCGTTTATCGCTTTTCCTAATTCTTTGGCTTCATTTTATTCTTTATTCTTTTTGTATTATGACATTTATTTACTCTTTTAATAAATTTGGTTCGAGGCTTTTTTGGGTCTGTGTTGAGGGTGCCAGCATAGCTGGGATGTTCGCCGCTTACCCTTCCTCGTTAACCAATCTTTAATCAAAAAAATTACCTTAATTTTATATTATATTTTTTTATTTCACTATATATGTTATTTTATATTTTATATGATTAGTATGTTAGGATTTTTTTTTTCTACTATAAAATATGAGTTTATAAAAATTAATTAGAATAATAGGTTTATTATTGAATAAATAAATAGTGAATTAATAAATAAAGAACACTAATATCTTTTCTTTAATATCTTTAATTTCTATGTAATTCTGTAAAACATGTAATATGAAACAGAAGAAGTATTGTATTGACTCATGTTAAGAAACCATTTATTTTTATTCTCTTTAAACATATTTTTCTTTTTCTATTTTCTCTCTCTAAAAATACTTGTAAAATAGTATCTGATAGCCCAATTCTCTTCTATCATTCAAAATGGTACTATGTTGATCCATGTTAAGAAACCGTAGCTCAATTCTTTCCCTTTTCAAAGTATTCCCATGTTAAAAAAATTGTAGCTCAATTCTTCCCCTTTTCAAAGTAAATACTGGATGAATCTTAATTCTGTCAATAATTATAGACAGCTTTTCAGATAGAATCACATAAAAAGTGGAGAATTTGGGCTAGTGTTTCTACTATAAGATCAACATTACACTATTTTAAATGGTCGGAGCTAAATTGCTCTTCCCGAAAAGCATAGGGGCCAATTTAGACGTTTTTATAAAAAATGGAGAATTTTGGCTAGTGTTTCTACTATAAGATCAACATTACACCATTTTGAATGGTAGGAACTAAATTGCTCTTCCCAAAAAGCATAGGAGCCAATTTAGATGTTTTCATAGTATTATTATTTGTTTGTGACTATAACTACATGTATGACCTATATCCAGCCATTTCCGTAATTTTAATTTTAATTTTCAACAAATTTAAGAAACTAGATAGAGAAAATATCTGAGAATTGTATATTAGCTATATTCCCAACAATATGACTGTTTATACATTTACATGAGATAGAGATTATGCTATCTAGAAATTTCAATTGCTATATGTGGGGTTGTGCGATAGGACCAAAGAATAGCAGTAAGGTGCTCGGACCATAATAGCCTTTTGTCGTACAATCGTGCCTTGATCTTTTAGAGTATTGTTCAATTAATGATTTCGATTAGGATTGCTCTGTGGATGCACGATGGAGGTGAATCGATTATTGTTTATAATAATAGGTTCTTTACAAATACAAAACCAATGTATTGATCACCGGTTTTGGTTAACCATATCAAAACCAAAGGATTACAAACATAAAAACAGTTTGTCAAAATGAAATCAATATTATAAGCTTTTATTTTAAATTTATACTCCAAAATGATATTTTTTATATTAAAATTTAAAGTAATATTGTATAAATATGTAATTGTGATAAGAAATGATCGGTGAATTGAATGTTAGGGATAATTACCTATTTATATTTATAGTATAGATAAAAGGGTAAATAATTATAAGGTCCTTATGTTTTTACTTAACACACTAGTAAGTCCATCATATTATTATAGGATCCTTAAGTTTTATCTTAATCAATTGTTTAGTCCTTCCATTTGTTTTTATAAATGAAAGTCCAAAATTGTCCCTAGTTATATACATAAAAAATTTATCTTTTAGTTTCAAATTTAATCTAATTGATTTTAATGAAGTTTTTGAACTATATATACACCAAAATTAATATACTTGAAAAAATGTATCATTAATTTTCTTAAATTGTAATTATTTTAATATAATATTTTTAAACTAATATTAAATATTATTATAAATTTTTTAAAAATTATATATTTTTTTTCTTCATTCGTAAAATTTATTAGAATTGTAAAAAAAAAAAAATACAATGATAGTCTTACTTCTATTTTAATGATTTTTGAAATATTTTTCATTCATTTTTTTAGTCAATAAATTTTACGTTATTAAATTAAAGTTCTATAATTATATAAAAATTAATAAATCAATTACAAAGTTTATATTGGAGAGATTATGATTATGTAGGAAAAAAGAAAAAATATATAAAATAGAAAAAATAGATGTTTTATTATTAAAACGTAAAGTAAAGGGTAATTTTGATATTTTAAAATTTATTTAATATAGTTTGACCATTGACCCAAGTATAAAGACCAAGGAGTTAACAAAAACAAAAACTGAGGGACTATATAATTATTTCTAAAAACACAGTGACTAAGTGGTGTATTAGGTAAAAACACAATGACCTTATAATTATTTACCCTAGATAAAATTATAAAGGATTATGAATTAATCTCATGATTATATTTTAGGGATAAGTACAAAAAAAAATGTCTGTGGTATACGCGTTTTGCGAACTCGAACCTGTGGTTTTTTTTTTTTTTTTGCAAACAGAGGTATGTGTTACAGGCCATTAGCAAACAGAGGCTAAATTGACTAACGGTGTTAAAATTCAAAGAGAAAAGAGTTAATTTGGTCCATATATTTATTTCTTTTATAAATTAACCCCCTAATTATCTAATTATCACAACTAAACCCAAAATCAAAAATAAAAATAAAAAAATATCATCTTCTCCATCCCTTTTTAATTTTTGATTTTCATTCTTCTTTCTCTCTCTTCTCTCTCTTCTTCTTCTTCTTTTTCTGTAAATTTCAGAACGTCTAGAACTAGACGTGATGAACGTCTGCATTCTAGGCTCACCCCCTTTATTTTTGCTTCATCCTTCATTTCTTGCATAGTGTTCTCAGAATCATTACTGAATTGCTAACAATACGTTAATTTGGAAAGGAAAAAGAAACGGAATGTGAAAGAGAGAAAGAGAGGAACTGTTGATACATGGGTATTTGGAGTCCGGGCAAATGTTAATTGCACGTCAACTGTTCGATGAAATGCCTGAGAAGAACGCAGTTTCTTGGAGAAATTGTTCGGAGATTCAGTATCGTGTTGGGATGAAATTCAAACAGAAATGGGAATCATTACAGAGTTCTACTTCTTCTTTCTGAAAGTTGTTCCATTTCCAAATTTGGAATCAATCAATGCGACGATTACAAAAAAAAGCATAATCCAAAACACATTCAACTATTTACTAGAATTACTTTTCATTTTACATCACTGAAAGTTAACTGTATGGAATAAAGATTTAAAGAAACAGACAACAAAATTTACATAAACCAGAAACTTTTCTTCACTAAAATATACCGTAAATAACAACATTAATACATTTATGATCTTTTTCACTTGATTTCATTACAAAATCCATTGATATATCAATTGTATTATAACAAATTAAGAACCTGATTAAGAAAAAATTACAAGTACCAAGGACGATCATAAGCAGCCATGGAAGGAGCGAAAGAAAAAGTCGTAACAGGAACAACAATACTAGCCTCCATTAGAAGAAGAAGAATGAAAATCAAAAATTAAAAAGAGATGGAGAAGATGGTATTTTTTATTTTTATTTTTGATTTTGGGATTTATTTGTGATAATTAGATAATTAGGGGGTTAATTTATAAAATAAATAAATATAAAGACCAAATTAACTCTTTTTTCTTTGAATTTTAACACCGTTAGTCAATTTAGCCTCTGTTTGTTAACGGCCTGTAACACATACCTCTGTTTGCAAAAAAAAATACCACAGGTTCGAGTTCGCAAAACGCGTATACCACATACATTTTTTTGTACTTATCCCTATATTTTATTACGTACATCACATATTGATTAAGGAGGGCCTCACTTTTTAATTTAGCTCTTTTGGCTAAACAGGGTTGGTGTTTAAGTACAAATCTGGATTCATTGTTGGCTCGTGTGTACAAGGCTAAGTATTACCCATCATCTTCATTCCTGGATGCGGGTTTGGGTAATAGGTCTAGTTTCATTTGGAGAAGTGTTCATGCTGCTTAATCATTGGTTGCCTCTGGCGCAAAAGGGTAGTTAGGTCTAGTGATTCAATTAAAATTTGGGACGATCCGTGGCTTCTGGATTCCATCAATCCTTTTGTTGAGAGTAGTCCTCTTCTAGGTTTGGGGAGCGAAATGGTGGAGAATCTTCGGACAGATTCAGGTGAATGGGACTTGGATCTGATACAGGGAATTTTTGTGGAGAGAGGTATTGGCCTTATATGAAGCATCCCCTATAGTTTGTAGAATGTTACTGATTTGTGGGAGTGGTTCTGAGATGCGAGAGGCAAGTTCACTGTTAAAAGCTCTTATCGACAGTTATGAGTTTTACAATACGAGGCAGATTCTAATATGGCTACTAACGGAACTACATAAAGTTAAGAACTTGTTGTGGTGGACTTTGTCAGGATGTCTCCCGTCTCTAAAAGCATTAACCGCTCGAATGGTCCCGATTAGTAGTATACCCTATGTGTCAACATGCTGAGGAGGACGATTTTCACGCTTTAGTATCTTGTCGTAATGCCTGTTCGCTGTGGAGTCTTACTCGATTTTAAGGCGTAGGCGATAGCTGCACCTCCTTCAAGGAATTCTGGGTAAAATTGATAACTGATCATCCTGATTCGGTTGACACTGCGGCAATATGTTGCTGGTTCTGATGGATAAATCGAAACAACCAAGTCTGGACGCAGCAGATGGTGATCCCGACAATGCTATTGTTATCAGCAATGTCCTACCTTACGAGATGGTGAGCTGCTCAAATCCGGGTGCAAGGTTCCATCATTGCGGGTTTGTCAGTTCAGTAGAAATGGAGTAGACGGGCCATCTGGCAAGTCAAAGTTAAATGTTGACGGGGCTGTGTTTTCTGACAATGGCTATGCAGGCTTTGGGTTCGTCTAGTATCGTGAGACTCTGAGGTGGCTGAAGGATTCTGGCAGGCAAAGCGTTTTGATAGAATCAGATTCTCAATTGCTAGTATATATTAACGAGAAACTAACGACAATTCGGCTCTAGATCTAATGATTAAAGATTGCAATGTCCATCTCTTTTATTCGTAAGTTAACAAATTTAATTGCTCATTCGGGGCGTGTCTACAAAGATTGTTTCCTTCCTTAAAAAAAAAACACTTACTTTTATATAATTCGTAGGTTGAGTTACTAATTTTTTTTTTTTTTTGAAATAGAGTTACTAATATTTTTAAAAATGGTAAGTAAAATATTTTTCTTACTTTATTATAATTTTTTGACCGGCGATCTTCCATCAACACCGTTGACAGTAACCTGAACCGTTACAGAGAGTTGCATCCTCCCTACCATCTCGGTCACCGGACTCATCTCCACCAGTAAGGGCTGCGGCTTTCCTTTCCTCCAGAAGTCGCGTCTCGCACCTAAATCCTTGCTGCCGGCAATCACCGTTCCTCTGCCTCGCAGCCTTCAAGCAACATGTCTCGACAAATTTCAAGCTCTCTTCTCTCCAGTGCGTCATGACTTGTCTTCCAGCACTGCCGCACCGTTCTAGTTCTCATTCAGCTGGCTCTCTACTCGCCGTCGCCGGTTCTTCCTCAAATTGCTGTCCTCTATTGCGTATCAGGTTTTATGTTCCCAATTAGTTTAGAGATTTTAGGCGATTCTATGAGTTTCCTCTACTATGTCTTTTCAATTTGAATTTGTGAGAATTTCTTTGACTGCAATTTCTCCGTAAACTGTTGCTTCGATGAAGATTAAATAATGGAAGCTCGTGAAGGTTATTAGGAGGTTAATTATGTAACCATACTTAGGAAGGAAAGTCGTCTTCCTCATCGATTCTATAATTTCTTCTACCATGTCTTTTCAAAGGTTATCAATTTGGTGGCACCTCCCTTCCCTTCTCCTTAGCTCCCCTTTCATATTAAACCTTCTCTAACCTCCATCCAAGCAAACAACTTATTTAGTGATTGCTACGTTTGATGCTGTCCCTCTCAAATAAACTTTGTTTCCTTTAATTTATTGGATTTTATTCTCTCTCTGATTTACTGAAATATGACTATATGACTCATGCTGCTTGATTGAATTTTTACTTTAGCCAAATCCTCCTGTAAATTGAGCTCATAATATTGAATTTTGACCATAAATTTGAAAGTAATTTGGTTGGTTGAATTATTTCTCCTGTTGAACCTATTTCAGGTCATTTCGGTATGTGTTCTTCCTTTTTGCAATGATTTTGGGGTTAAGTCAATGCCAGGCATATGTTGCTTACTTTGTAGAATTTAATGAAAATGGTTTTGAGGTGAAATCTACTCTAATGAAATAGCATTATTAATCAGATTATTCTTCTATCCACGCTCTAAATTCCATGGTACTTTGCTCTGATTTTCTTAATTGAAGAGTAGGAGAATTTATATTCAATTCGATAATACTCTGGATATTACCAATTCTGTCTTGCTCTAAATTATGATTAGTCTCTTGGTGTTCATATTATTCTAATCATTGTTTCTGGTTGTTTGACCATTTTTGGTTTCTCAATTCGATTAATTTGGACTATGGTTTGTTTCTGTATTTTGATTTGACGAATTGCTGCAGAAACAGCGGGAGGCCAACACTTCCACAAGAGCTCAAAAGAAGAGCATGAGGGAGCACTCCAATTACAGCAAACATCCAACTGCAGCTGCACTTCATTTCAGGGCAGTACTTCTACCTCTGGCCTACAATTTAGATGTTTATAGTGAATTTATGTGTTGAGTGGGTTATATATTGATGCTTGCTAGAGTGAACACGACCTCAATTTTTTGCTAACATGGACTCATAATAGAATTTCTCTTTAGAACTCCTTTTCTGTCTCTTCACCCATCCTAGACCAAATATAAGGTTAAAATATCCGGGTCATTATTAAATTTTGATGGTCACTGTATTTAAGTTGATTTGGAAACTCGAATAGTGATCCCCATTTTATTTGATAATTTATCCGATATCGGATTTCTCAGTTCGAGGCCCGTCAAACATCTTTTAAGTCGATTCTCTCTCAATTAAAGTTTTTTTTGTGTATAATATAATTCGAACTCGAAATCTCCAACTTAAGCAACACTTAACCACTTAAGCCAACCTTATGAATATTTACTCTCTCTGTTTTTAAAGAAATATAAAAATAGTCAAATGTCTTAATTATAGTATTATTTTATCATAGTATTTCTATATATATATTTTGAGTATACCTATCATTTTGTTTATTTTATTGTTTTTAATATTAAAGGGTAAATTACACCCATGACCATTGAACTTTATTCATTTTCATAGTATAAACTAAAAATTCAAAATATAACATAAAAGTCACTCAACTTTTACATTTTTTAACATTATGGCCGTTAAACTTCAATTAACGACTCAAAATGATTGTTGATGACCTCAAAATGGAAATGTCCAAGAATTAAAGTTGTTTAGAAACACATTTGATTTACTATGGAACCACAATTTTTATTTTCCAAAAACACAATTTATGGAGTTTTTTCCCTCTAAAAATTTACCTTCTCTTTCCTAGCCAAACAACACTTAAATGATCTCAAAACGAAAGAGTTGAAGAATTAAAGTTTCTTAGAATATCAATTCATGGAATTTTCTATTTTTTAGGTAATCAACAGTAATCAACAGTTTCTGTAACTTAAATGTTATCTCTAGCACACATCTACAAGCAAATATTCATTGGCATAAAAGTTTGTACAACACAAATCTATTCCAAATTTTATTGATTTAAGAAACTCTAATACCATATCATACAACCGTAACCCAAAAGTAATGTTTATATTTCTAGCTCTAGCGTGATAGCATCTGATAAATTAATACATGAAGTACTATATTTTTTAAACTTAATTATCTGATTTGGGACTCTCAAATACTGGAATAAACATTCAGTATTTTATCCTAATTGCAACACTTATTATTTGTCTAAATCCTTTCCAATGGACCGGAATGAAAAAATCTCAGTTATGTAACAACTGAGAAACAAATTTCATGTCCGGTCGGAATTGGGGATTAACATTTAAACATAAAAATGCCAAACTTATAATAGAAGTCAATTGATCTTGAACCTCAGTTGAGGGCAGCAATACCCGCTTATCCAACACATCCGTCAATACTATCTCCATTTTTCCGGTAGGTGATAGCAACATCGAAACCAGATCGCTAGGATGATTCCCTTTGATGATTTCCAGTACCAACACTCCAAAGCTATACACATCACATTTTTCAGTCACTTCCATTGTGTAAGCAAGTTCTGCAAATCAAACCAAATGAATACAAGTTACAATCAAGGGTGGAGGAGGGACAGGGGGTTACGGAGGATCCCTCGACCCCTGACTCAGGGGAGAGATAAAAAAATAGAATTATGGAAATTTTCAGCGGTAAATGTGTAATTTCCATCCGTAAAGCATCAACGATGGAATTTGAAGGAAGTATCCATCGATGAAACTCAGTCTCAAAATATTCTGTAATTTTTCACATATTTTCGTTGATTGATCCCTGGAGTATTTTATTCTGGCTCCACCACTGGTTACAACAGTAAACAATCAAATAATTATATGGAACCAACAATGTAATACCTGGAGCTACGTATCCAAATGTTCCTGCAAGCACAGTTTGATTAGACGAGTCTAGATTGAGAAGCTTAGCTGTGCCGAAATCAGAAACATGAGCTTCATATTCTGTGTCCAACAAAATATTCTTGCTTGATATGTCTCTGTGAACAATAGGAGGTATGCATTCATGGTGCATGTAAGACAAGGCATGAGCCACACCTTTTACAATTTTCAACCTTTGATCCCACTCCAATTTCTTGGCTGTTGCATCATCTCTCAAAACTTTTTCCAAGCTACCATTCTGGAGGTACTCAGAGACTAGAAATGTGTGTCGAACGTGTGAACAAAATCCGAAGAGTTTCACAACGTTTCGGTGCCTGATCTCTGTTAATACTCGAATCTCATTCAGGAATTCTTTTTGATTTGCCACATCTTTGAATTTCTTGACAGCTACAGTGTTTCCTGATAACAATTCTGCTCTATATACACACCCGAATCCGCCCTCTCCAATGCAATACATCTCGTCGAAGTTGTTCGTTGCTTGTATGATCTCTTCGAACACTACTTTTCCATCGAAAATCGATATCGAGAGCAACTCTCTGTCCATTCCATTGCTTTCTGTCTTTGATATTGCCTTGCTTTGTCGAAAAGTAAATAACACAATAGATCCTAAGGTGCAGAACAGAAGAACTGCTCCAAGAATGGGAAGTACAACAGTCAGGAAAAGTTTTCTGCCCTTTTGAAGAGCGTGTTCATGAACCGAAGCGATTTTGCAAGGTTGCAAGGTGCTAGCATTGCCACAGAGTCCTCGGTTCCCTTGCAACGCAGCATCATGGAATGCTTTGCTATCGGGGACAGGACCCCATAGCTCGTTTTCTGATAGATCAACAGACTTTAGGTAGTCTAGTTGCTCGAAAGTTGCTGGAATAACACCACTGAGATTGTTTCGAGAGAGATTTAGTCTCTCCAAGCCCCGTAAACTTGAAAGTTGTTGCGGTATCTGTCCGCTGAGCAAGTTGCAACTCAGATCGAGCTCTGAAAGACCATTGGGTTGTTGAGGAATTGAACCTGTGAGTTTATTATGAGATAGATTCAGAAACACCAAGCTCAAACTTCTGAATTCTGCAGGTTATAGCTCAAATCAAGCTCAGACAATTGAATCAACTTCCCCAGCTGAGCTGGAATGGTTTCCTCAAACCTGTTGTTACTCAAATTCAAATGGTGCAAACGCGACAACTTCCCCATGGTATCGGGGATGAACTTGCTGAATCTGTTTGATGATAAGTCAAGATACTCAAGATTCGAAAGTGATCCGAGTTGAAGAGGAATTGGACCAGACAATTCATTCCTGTCCAAAGTCAACCTCCCCAAAGAAGAAATATTTCCAATTTCTTTTGGAATCTCCCCATTGAGACGGTTTGAAGAAAGATTGATCTCTACTAAAGGAGCAACATTTGCAAGCTCTCTTGGTATGCTACCTGTAAGATTGTTTCCTGCAATGTGCAAGCTAGCCAAATTGGAACATTTTCCCCAACTCGAGGAGATTTCTCCATAGAAGTTGTTATCACTCAGGTATATCAGATTCAATTTCGGATACACACCGAAATTTTCAGACAAATTTCCAACAAGTTGGTTATGATCAAATCGGGCTCTGACTAAGCTCGAGCAATTTCTCAAACTTTCAGGAATTGTTCCTGTTAGTAGGTTGTCATTTACTGTCAATCTCGTAATTGATCCACCAAGGCAAAGATTTCGGGGCAAAGAACCAGTTAACCGGTTCCCACTCAGGTGGAGCTCAGACAAGTTCATCAGGTTTCCAATTTCTTCAGGAATGGAACCAGCAAGTCTGTTCTCCTTAAGGTATAAAACTTCTAGCTGCTTCAATTGACCAAAAGAAGCTGGAATTGAACCATTTAGTTGATTCAGAGTCAAATCAAGATCTACAAGAGACGTCAAATTCCCCATCTCAACGGGAATCGGACCTGAAAGCTTGTTTAAATGGAGATGAAGGAGTGCAAGATATCTGAAACCACCAAAAGAAGCTGGAATCGAACCAGAAAGATTGTTGTTTTTAAGACTCAGTTTCTCAACAAGTCTCAAGTTCCCAATTTCATGAGGGATTGAACCAGAGAGTTGATTGTCGAACATGTATAACACAACCAGCTTCTCCAAGTAGCTCAAACTAGAAGGAATTGAACCTGTAAATTGATTCGTATCTATGTAAAGTTCAACCAAGCTGGAGATGTTTCCGATTTCCGATGGAATGGAACCAGAAAGTGAGTTTCCAGAAAGAGAAAACCAAGCTAAGTTAGTGAGATTATCCAAACAATTTGGAAGTGAACCGACCAAATTGTTGTCATACAAAGCAAGCTCTTGAAGCAACGTTAAGTGACATAGTTCTGCTGGAATTGAGCCGTTGAACTCATTTTCAACTAGGTGAAGTGTTTTGAGGTTTGTTAAAAGACCAATTTGAGGTGGGATTTTTCCAGAGAGAAGATTAGTACTCAAATCGAGATAGACGAGTTGGGAAAGAAGACCAATTTGAGGTGGGATGAAGCCATGAAATTGGTTGAAACTCAGGTCAATGTATGAAAGTTGAGGCAGGGAAGAGAAAGGGAAGTGTTGGAGAGTACCATTTAAAGCTAAACCAGTGAGGTTTAGATTAAGGGGTTTTCCAGAAAGGTTGCAGATAATACCAAACCAAACACAAGTGGTTGTGTTAGTGTTCCATGAAGATAGGACTTGCAGATTAAGGGGTTGTTGAAGAGTGGCTTTCCATTTGAGAAGGGCACTTGCTTCCCTAGTAGAGACAGAAACAGCAAAATTAGAAGAAAGTGAAATTAGAAGGAGAAGGATTATAGGATAAAATTCCATCACTGATATTTTTCTAGGCAAATTATATTATGAGCTAGTAGCCATGTTACCCCTATGCTTTATATAGCAATTTCTAGGGGTAGAGTGTATGGATGAATTTAAGTGTGAGGTAGATTAATTGCATTCATGGTTTAAATTTAACCCTAATGTTTTAAGCGAAGTTTAAATTTAGTCTCAACATATGAAATGGTAGAAATTGAACTTTTAAGCAAAATCAATTTAACCATGTGCTATCAAAAATTTGAAAAGACTGTTATTTAACTGTCACATCGGTATTCCAAACGAGTTTATCGATAAATTGAAACAGTTTCGTACATCTTTTGTTGGATTTTTGTAACCATGAATGTGTCGGTCAAATCACTATTTTAGCGTTTTTTTTTTTTTCTGAATTGACGGGAGAGTGACTTCATTAAAATAAAAAGTTGCTTTTTTTTGGAACTAAATACCAAACTTAGTGACTATTATCATTTCAATTTACCTCAATTTCTAACTAAATTAATTCAAAGGGGAGACTTGAGGCCATGAGAGACAAGTCTCTCACCACCAATATTATTTATTTATTGCAAGGTTGTTCTTTTACCCCAAATTGGACGTAATTTCATTAATTGGTTCAAATAAAACAAGTCTATTCATCAGCAGAGTATGCAAGTCAAGGTCGTCTTTTGCTTATTCTTTAGGCTGGAAATTTGATGTAGGTCTAGACTTGGTATAAAGTCTCTTACCATCTTCATCAAAGTTGATATTTTTGATTTAAAGAAGGCTTAATGCATCATTTGCCCTCTGAACTTGTCCAAAATGGTTGATTGGCCTCCTGAACTTTCAAAGTGTCTTGATAGCCTCCTGAACTTTCATAAAATATTCAGTTAGCCCCTGAACTTGCATAAAATGTAATCAATTAATCACTCGGTTGTAAAAAAGTAAGTTAAATGCGGAAGATATGTTGCACGCATCTTAAAAAAGTAAAACGACCAAGGTCAGGGTATGCGATTATAATATTGGAGAAGAAAATGTTTTATAGTTGAATAAGTAAGAAATTCTTTTTTAACATGTTTTAATCTATTTTGTGAAGTATGTAATAATATTTTAAGGCACGTGTTGACTTACTATTTTACAACCAAATGATTAATTGATTACATTTTACGCAAGTTCAAGAGGTTAACTGAACATTTTATGCAAGTTCAGAGGGTTGTCGAGACACTTTGAAAGTTCAGGGGGTCAATCAACCATTTTGGACAAGTTCAGGGGGCAATTGATGTATTAAGCCTTTAAAGAATCATTCTATCTTAATTGAAAACATGAGTACTCTTTTAAGAAGAAATCAAGTTCTACTTCCGTATGCTGGAGGTTTGAACAGACTGATATTGAAGAATTAACGGATGACTTGTGGTAGGGATGAAATGGCACTCGAAATTCTCCTCGAATTTGTTCTTTATGGATTGCGTTTGAATACGTATATTTTACATTTTACATTTGTTCTGAACTGTTCTGGTCTGGCTTGCTTATACCCACACATAAAATAGATTAAGTTTGAGATTTGTCTCAAAAGCTGAAGCTCTGTCCGGCATGCCTTGTATTGTACTTATTATATATTTTTTCCTTATCTAAATTTAATTTTTTATTATTACTTTAAATATTTTTTGTTTATTTAAAATAATGTTGGATGAGTGTTGTTGAATTAATTAACTAAATTTTAGTTTGTTGCATTACTATTGTGTTACAATCATAGTTTAATTTTTATTATTTATTTAATAATATAAATTTCTTTGTTTGACGGGTTGGACTATGTTTGGAAATTAGTTCCCATAGCACGAGTCATCCTGAGCTGAAACTGATACAAATATAGTACAAACGAGAGGTTTGAATAAGATTGTTAAATGTCAAACTCGATTAAGACTAGTATGAGTTCAGCCCAACCCATTCTATATATATATATTAGCTTTCACATGGCATACATGTAGTTGCCATGTGACTATCATCTTGTACGTAAAAAAGTATTTTCTAACATGGTTGTTACGTTACTATTTATTGAATTGGTTACGTCACTATTTTGTACGTAAAAAAGTTTTTTCTGCTTGAATTGGTTGAAATGATTTATTGAAATAAAAAATAAAATTTATTGACTTTATTGAAACAAAATGAAGTCTAGTAAAAAATTTTAAAACTTATTTCAAACTTCAGTGACCATTGGTGCAATTTATCGTGAAAAGAGCATTTGCACTTAACACACATTTCGATCTCTAATAGCTTAATTTTTTTTTCAACAAAACCATTAAAATATTGATTAAAGTACTAAAATTAGTAATTTATCCTTAATACTTCTCGCGTAAAACTTTACTTTCTATTCTCTTAAATATTATTTTATTTGGGTGGAGAGAGTTTTGGTGTAAAATTTGAGGATTGAACCACTTTTAAAGATTTGATTAGTCAAACACTAGTAGTGGCTGATGTGATTGAATCTCGAAAGTCCATTTTGGAATGTCATGGAACTCGGATAGAAAATTGTCACGCTGTTCGGGTGATTCTGGACAAATTTAGAGCGACTTAAAAAGTTCAGGGATCAAACCAGCAATTTGCCATTTAATTAATAAACAGCAGCCATTTCTGAAAAAATAATGATTTTGGAGCTCGATTTCGAGAACGGTAGAGACCATGATTAAGCGAAATGAAAGCTAAAATTTAAAGTTTATATGTAAAGGAAGGGTCTGAAAGTGAAATCTCGAAAAAATATTAAGTAACGAGTTCGGAATAAATTTTTGAAAATAACTCTAACAGAATAGTTGATTGATGGTTGGAAAACAAAAAGCTTGATTCTATTTTGTAGCCTATATAATTCTCATATAGATGAATATGAAGCCATCTTCTTTTTTTCTCCGTAATCAGTCCTTTCATTTACGATCAACATCTTCTCGAGTCTTTCTTGAACGAATTTTTTTCTATGGAAAAATAGAACATTTTGCAGAAGTTTTTACTAATGATTTTCATATCATTTCGAGGATAATTTTGAAGGCTGTCGAAAATTCTTACTCTTTCTTCTTTCTCTCTTCTGTTTTACTTTGTATTTTTCGCAGAATGCAAAGCCTATGAAGATAATACTTTTTAAGATCATGAAATTACTTCGCATTTTTCGCAATCTGCGAAGCTTGCGAAGGTAATACTACGTCACAAAATGACTTTTTCTTCGCAATTTTCGCAATGTCCGAAGTAAAAGTCATGTTCTTAAGTAGTATTACCTTTGCAGTCTTTGCAAATTGCGAAAAATGTGAAGTGGTATATAACATTCAAATCATAATAATAATAGCGCAACAATAATTCTAACACTAAAATCATAATATTATCAAAATTTACAACAAGATTGCAACAATAATTATAACATTATCAAAATTTACAACAAGATTGCAACAACAATTCAAACTCTAAACCCTAAATCACAGGAATTTGCTTCCAGACTTTACAGAAGCAAGAAAAATCGGCGGCATCATACAAAATCAATGACCTTTGGAATGATAATTGTGATTTTTCTTTTCTTTTCAAAAAATCAGCAGGTTCTTCATCACATCCCCTCACTGTGATTGATGCTTTTGTATCAAACCTTCACAAAAATTAGGTAATTTTAGGGAAATAATGAAAGAAACGCTCCGTAGAGAGAGAGAGAATATGCGAAGTCTGCGAAGCAAAAGATAAATGGAAAATGATGGTTTTGCTTTGCAGAAAGCGATTATGCGAAGAGAAAAACAAGTTGGAAAATGATGATTTTGCTTAGCAGAATCGTTTTCTATGAAGCAAAATCATCATTTTCCAGGTGATTTTCTGTTCGCAGACTCCGCAAAATGTGACGAAAACTTATTTTGCGAAGTAATTTCTGGAAAAAGATGAAAATGAAACGATATAAACCTACCTTAATTCCGTCTTTTGCCATTGAGATCAGCAATAAACATATGATAAACGCAGAAGAACGTCGAATAACCATGATTTCGATTCGCACAAGAAGAAAGAAACCAATAGACGATCATGAAACAGGAAGATGAATAACCTGTTGGTCCCTTGTGATTAGTTCCAAATGGGGGGGGGGGGGGTAGGAACTAATGTAACTTTTTCGTTTTAATTGCGCTGACTTAATTTAATTCTTTGAGTTTCGCAACTCAGTTTTGGTCAGCGTGGCCGAGTGAGGCGTAAGACGGCTTTAGTCAGATACTGACTAGAACTGTTTTACTTGTGAGTTGGGAAATGACACTTTTGTAGTCAGCATTCAGCTCAGCACTCTGATTTACTCAGTGTCAGCTTAAGCAATTTATATACTGAGTAAATATAGCAAGCAACACATACAGATATATATTGAAGGAGAGTTAGAAATTACTCAGCACGACTTATCCTGGTTCGGCCTCTCCGCCTACGTCCAGTCCCCAGAATCCCTCCGGGCTTTTTAAATTCAATACTGAGCTCTTTAAAGGTAGAGCACAAACCGTTTACAAGGCAGTTGAATATGCAAGAGTACCTTCCTCTATTTGTCTACTCAACTCCACTAAGCGCTACAACCCATCGCTTAGATTTTCTCTACCACTGAGTACCAAACCGAGTACTCAGCACACTCTCTCAATACTATGATTGATACAAGATTGTTCTTTTTCAAGCAAAGAACACTTTAGATGATTACAAAGCAAATCACTCTAGCATTTACACAGGAATAGAAATTTGGTGTAAGATCTCTTTCTTGTATTGATGTGCTTTTTGTATGTATGCTCTTATTCTCTTTTTGTTTTCGCAATCGGCAAAGGATCCAAGAAGTATACTTGTCCTTTTATAGTTGTATTCTGAAGACTTGTTCATTTGAATTCTGGATTTGTCCGTTGAATCCAAGCGGCTTCTTTTTGCGACAAGGCTCTGGTCAGCTTCAGGTTTGCAGGCCAATCCTGTCGTCTGAATTCCGCAGGCGTCAAGTTTGTCTTCTTCTCGCAGGTTTCGTCTTCTTGTGCCATTTTGTCTTTTAGCAAAAGAACAGTTGACCCATGCATCTCAAAATTGGCTTTTGCGTAATTCCAAGGTTTCTATTATTGGTGCAGACAGTTGTCGGATCTTGTCTTTTAGCAAACGGATCATTCGCGCTGTCCTGAAGATCACTCAGCTTGACTTTGATAGCCGTTGTCTTTGATTTGCTAATTCAGATACTGAGTTCTCTTTTACTCAGCTTCCATGGTCAGCTTCGTTCTGTAAGACATAGTTCTTAAGAAGACTTCTCTACTTTTGATACTGAGTTGCGTTCCACTCAGCTTCGTTGATTTGTTTGATTTTTAAGCTTCTGTTCTGAAGATGTCTTATCTTCTGTTATGCTGAGTTACACTTCACTCAGGTTGTGCTTCGTTCTCATGCTGTCTTCGTCCTGTCTTACTTTTTATTTCTATTTCCATTTATATTTATACTCAACATTGAACAAACATATTAGTACAATTAAATCAAAGCACTTAAATTTAATTGCCCCTTAATCATGGATTAACTTAAATAGTTTTGTCAAATCAAAATCATGTGGAAAGGTGTTTCAACAAACTCCCCCATTTTGATGTTGGCAAAATATTTAATTGATGGAACTCAGTATGAGATTCCCCATGATTGAAATTCATTTTTATGCTTCTGAAATTACTCCCCCGTAAGGGTTGCATCTATTTACTTAACTTAACTCTAAACCTTCTAAGATTTAATTGAGTAAGATTAAGATATGCTTATGCTGACTTAGTTCAATTCTAGACCTTCCAAGATCTAATTCAGATGAGTCTAGGTCAGTTTTCAGAAGAGGTTAGTGTATGAAACACATTTTTACTCAGCTTTGATACATGGTCAGTTTGGTATCAGAGTTATGGGAAAACATTATCAGAGCAAATGTATCAAGTCTAATGTGTGTTGAGTATATTCCGTTTTCTTTTGTTTGTTTGTTCAATTTAAGACCGATCAGCATTATACGTAAGTAAGCATCACATAAGATTAGTCAGTTTGAATCAGAGATGCATAAGTTTATAGATAGTCAGCAAGACAAAATACACCAGAACACAAAAAAAAATACAAGTCAAGAATAGAAACTAGCCAAACTATTTCTTCCTATTGACTTGGGCAGGATTAACTTTGCCTTTTCCCTTTTGTTGCTGTTGACTACCAGAAGCTCCTCCTGTTTCCCTTGAGTGATGCTGAGTTCTATCATCTTGTTCTTTCTCCCCTGTTTTGCCAGCATCGGGCGGAGGAGGAATGAAGGTGTCGTTGAGAGCATCACGAGTTAACCTCACAGAATATGCCTTAAGCCTTTTCGTGCTTTCATTTAGACCATCAAAAACAGGAACAACATCGTCCAAGACAGAACCGGGAATTCGGATGGAGGCACTGAGCATACTCAAAATATATTCTTGGGATTTTCCTACCTATGTGATAGTGTCAGTCAGCATGGCATAAGCTTGATGATACATCTTAAGCAAAGCCGAATCATAAAATTGACGTTGAGCATTCGTGTGACGCACATGTTTGTAGGTGGCTCGGGAGTATTGCAAAAGTTCGATCGTCTTGAGTTGGTCAGTTTCCATTTCTTCCTTACTCAAGTTGAGTAGGCGGACTGCCTCACTTATTTGCTCGATGGAACACTGAGACGAATAGGAGATTAACTCACGAGCTTTGGTCTGCTCAGCATTTAGCTGGGTAAAGAGTTGATGAACCTCAGCTGAGGTTGCATACATTGAGTTCACAGCTGACAAGTTGTTAAGTTGACCCTGGAGAGAGTTCATATGGTTTACCATTGTCAGTTGGAGTTCAGCCAGCTTCACGATAGATTCCTGCTTGGGTTGTTGAGATTAGAGAGATGTCATGACACTCAGAAGATCCTTAAGACCTTTGATTTCAGTCAAGAGGTGAGTGACAGAAGAAAGTTGAGTTGGCTCAACATGAACAGACCCAGCGGCTTCGACATTGGATTGATGAATATCCTAAAGGAGTGCTTGAGCGGAGTCGATGATTCAGCGTCCAGACTCAGTAGCATGCAAGTATGCGAAGGGTTCATCACTATGTGGCCCAGATGCTGGAATATGAGTAGCACCGAATAGAGGAGGTGTTTGGTGCTGTCCAGAAGCAGATGTGCCAGCGAGGTCAGCGGCTGGACTTTTATTCAGATCACCAGCAAGAACTGACTGGTTAGCGTTCTGCATTGAAGGATTAGGAAGAGGATGATCGGCAGAGTCATTGACTGGCTCAGTGTCAGCTGGAATTGGAGTTGGAGATTGAGGAATTTCAAAGCTGACATGAGCAGACTTTTCCTACGCTGACTCAGTGGTTTGTCCAGTAGGAACTTCAAGCACTTGCTTGGTAAGGATTGGATTTTCTGGAGTCTTGGGATCGGCGTGTTCCTCAGTTTGAGAAACAGAGGCTTGCTTTTTCTGGAGTTTCCTTAGAGACAGCTCAGTGGGATTGGAGAAGAACTTGAATTGCATGTCAGAGAGATCAGTGATGGGATCCCGTAGAGGAGAATCATCCAGAAGGTCAATAACTGGAGATTTATGAGCCTTTTTCTTGAGTCGCCTTAATTTCTTAGCCTTTGGAGGAGAGGGATCAGCAGGAATAGAGTCAAGAGACTCAAAGGATGAATTTAGCCCTAGGTCAGCATGGGCTTTTGTTGTTGGCTCAGTTTGTTCTTCAACCTGCTCAGTGTTAATTGTCTCATGTTGCTCAACATCTGCTGTCTCCTCAGCATCAAACTGACCTTCGAGATTACCCAACTCTTCTTCATCTTGGTCAGTGGGGGTTTTCTCAAGATCAATGCCTTGACTTCTCATAAAATATGAGTCTTCAGAGATTACGATGTCAAGTGGGGGTGCATCAATAGGATTCAACCCAGAGGAGATCTTCTTCTTCTTTCTCAAAGGCTGCTCGGGAGTGTCCTCTTTCTCTTCTTCCTCAGGCTCAACTTGCCTTTTGAGGTTTTCTGCTGACTTGGGTCCATCCTGACTTGGCTCAGCATCAGTTTTCTTTCCTCTTGACACAATTTTCAGCTTCTTCGGAGCTGTGTTAATGTCCCTAGCTGCCTGGTCAGCTTTCCTCTTTTTATCCTGCCGAGTGCGGTTAGCAGGTTTCTTTCCTTTTAGCGCATCCTGACCTTCTTCAACTGCGGCCCCTTTTCCTTTCTTAGGCACTATCGGTTGGTCAAAGGCTAGACCGAACAATACTGCAGCTGTAATCTCCGTACCCCAGATGTTGATTTCCTCCACTAAGCTTACTTGGTGGTCTTTGAGGATCCTGGTGATTAGAGAGCCTAACCTAAGGGTACCAGTACTACGTTGGAAGCCACCGATGAGAAAGATCGGCATGTTGATCGGCTGGTAGGTCAGCATATGCCAAATGAAGCACTGCTCGAAGTTAGACGCTGAGGATGTGGAGTTGACCTTTGGGAAGAGGAAGTTGGTCAAGATGTAGTGGGCCATCTTCTGATTCTGACCCATGGACGTCCTAGCGATTTCCCCTACATGACCGGCGGGCTTGCAAAACTCAGTGGGGTATTCGATTTTAGTGTAGTCGTTGGTGGTTCTGAGTTTGGCTCCACTATTGGTCAATTTGAGCAGCTTAGCGAGGTAAGGAGGATTGACAAAGATATCTTTCCCTTGTACCTTGGTGATCATGTAATCCCTGTTATCATCAGCGGCTCTCAGATTGGTGTAGAATTCCTTTACCAATTCTGGGTAGGTAGCTTCTCGAATAGAGAATAGCTCGGTCCAGCCATTCTTAGAAATCCATTCGCAGAATGGTTTTTCCGCGTTTATGAATCCCTCAGAAAACCAGTGTGAATGGTCAACTTTGTAGCCTCTTACACTGTTGTAGACCAGCGAGTACGTTCGCTCCATTAGTTTCTTCCCCTTATCCTTTTTCTGTTTCTTTCTTGACGAAGTTGCAAGGTCAATGTGGGGGTTCTTGCTTGGAGTTTGGTCATGCTGACCGTGTTCTTGAGACTTAGTGGGAGTCTCGCTGTATTCCTGCTGAGCAGGAGATTTAGGGTTTTCATCGGAGCGGTTGTCGTTGTAACCGGCACCGGAGATATTTTAAGAATCCGACATGATTTTCAGAGATTTTTGAGAGGTTTGGGAATTTTAGATGGAGAAGAAGATTGAATGCCAGAAATCTTAAGCGTAAAGAGATACAAGTGGGAATTCGTCCACTATTTATAGGGGTGTCGAGTTGATCTGAAGCGTTGAGGTGGCGGTTTGACCTCGAGATAATCAACCGACAATGATTCTAGCATTTATGACACAATCGGCGCATGTGTTTTCTAATTATTGCGCTTACGTCATCCTAGGTGGCTATTTAATACGCGTGCCAGCATTAATTGTGCAACGAATCTTTACTCAGCGTTAAGAATTCTAAACGTTTGGAGTTCTGAGTAGTCAGTTTTACGTAGAGAATTATTCGGGTGCTTAGTAACTTAGCTTAAGATAATCACTCAGCGTGTATATCTACTCAACATGGGGTGATTTCATATCATATTTGACTCAGCATGCAATAGTTACATATTTAGCACAAATCACTCAGCATGGTAATCACTCAAAGTTCACATAGAATTTTATTGAACATGATTAGACATACCGATAGCTTAGTATGTTGAATTGCTCACGACCCAGAGGCTTAGTGAAGATATCTGCAAGCTGTTCATCTGTTGGAACGTAGGTCAGCTTGATCTCACCCTTAAGTACATGATCTCTGATGAAGTGATGCCTTATGCTAACATGCTTCATCCTGCTGTGTTGGATTGGATTTTTAGATAGGTCAATGGCACTCTTGTTGTCACATTTGACCTCTATTGTTTCTGTTTTGACTCCATAATCCTCTAGCTGTTGCTTAATCCATAGGACCTGGGCCACACAGCTTCCAGCAGCAATGTACTCAGCTTCAGTTGTAGACAGGGCTACTGACGATTGCTTCTTACTGAACCAAGATACTAGACAGCTTCCTAGGAAGTGACATCCTCCTGAAATGCTTTTACGTTCTAGCTTATCTCGTCCATAGTCAGCGTCAGTGTATCCAATGAGTGTGAAGTCATTTGTATTTGGATACCATAAAGCTGCATTAACTGAGCTCTGCAAATATCTGAAAATTCTTTTTACAGCTATAAGATGAGATTCTCTGGGGTCAGCTTGATATCTTGCGCAATAACATACTGAGTACTGAATGTCAGGTCTACTAGCAGTAAGATAAAGTAGAGAGCCTATCATACCTCGATATAGCTTGCTATCTACTTGTTGGTCCCGTGTAATTAGTTCGAAGTGGGGGTTAGGAACTAATATAACTTTTTCGTTAATTATTTATGCTGACTTATATGTTTTAGATGAATTGGTCAACTCAGCTTTTGGTCAGCTTGGGCGAGCTTAGTGCCAAACAGCTTTAGTCAGATGTTGACTAAGGCTATCAAGCTTGTGAGTTAATAATTGACGCTTTAAGGGGTCAACTTCTAACTCAGCACCTTAATTTACTTAGGGTCAGTTTAGGCAATTTATATGCTGAGTAAATATGTCAAACAACACATGCAATATATATATATATATATATTTTGAGAGAGAGTTTAGAGATTACTCAGTATCACTTATCCTGGTTCGGCCTCTCTGCCTACGTCCAGTCCCTAGAGTCCTCCGGGCTTTTTGAATCCAATACTGAGCTCTTTAATGGTAGAGCACAAACCGATTACAAGGCAGTTGAATATGCAAGAGTACCGTCCTCTATCGTCTACTCAACTCCTACTAAGTGCTACAACCCAGCACCTAGATTTCTCTACCACTGAATGTTTACAGCCAAACACTCAGCACAATGCTCTCAATGTTACAATTGATAAACTCTTGTTCCTTTTCAAATAAAGAACACTTTAGAAGATTACAAGTAATCACTCTAGCATTTACACAAAGAATGGAAGATGGGTGTAAGATTTTGTATCTAAGTGCTTTTGTATCTTTTCTCTCTTGTATTTTTCTTTTCTGTTAATCGGCCATGATCCAAGGAGTTTGATTGTCCTTATATAGGGAAAATCTGTGTTGGATCATTTTGAAATGATTTAACCGTTGATGTCAAAACGGCTCTTTTAGGGGACAGCTTCTGGTCAGCTTCAGACTGTTCCGGCCATTCCCTTCCTCTGTTTTCCTTCAGATGTCAGGCTTGTCTTCTTGCGTCAGGCTTGTCTTTTTGTGCCAGTTGTCTTTTACCAATAATCCATTGACCCATACATCTCGGAATGTGTCTTTTGTGTAATTCCAAGGTTTCAATTATTGGTGCAGAGGTGTGGCAATCTTTGTCTTGTAGCAAACGACTCTTTCATGCTATCTTGAGGAATCACTCAGCTTCTACTGCGTAAGTCTTTGCCTTCGGCAATTTCTAAGCTGAGTATATTTTTAGTCAGCTCAGCTTCGTAAGACAATTGTTGTTGCGGCTTCTTATGCTGAGCTTTATTTCGCTTCTCTTTGTTGGGCGTTTTAGTCTTTTGATGCTAAGCTTTATTCCACTCAGCTTGATACTTTAGGCTTCTAAGCTGACCTTCATTCCACTTAGCTTGTTTTGTTCATCTCATGCTGACTTCATCCTGTCTTGCTTTTTATATTTATCTTTATTTATATTTATACTTAACATTGAACAAACGGATTAGTACAATTAAAATAAAGCACTTAAATTTAATTGTCTCTTAATCATGGATGATTTTGTCAAATCAAAATCTTGTTGGAAAGGTGTTTCAACAAACTCCCCCATTTTGATGTTGGAAAAATGCATAATTATGGAACTCAGTTTTGAAATTCCCCATGATTGATTTATTTTTCATATTTCTGAAATTGCTCCCCTGTAAGGGTTGCATCTGTTAATTTACCTCTAAACCTTCCAAGATTTATTTGAGACAAACTAAGAATGTGTGTACTGACTAGATTCAGTTCTAATTTATTTTGAGTCTAGGTCCGCTTTCAGAAATGCTTGAATACTCAGTTTGATTTATTCATTATTATGTATACTGAGTATTTGTTTGTTCAATTTGCTTATGTTAATGTGCATTGATAAGCATGGCATTTGGACAGAATGAAAGACAAAGTTCATTGGATAGATAATGAGACATACAAAATATTTGTGCCTACAGAATAGAAAATCTTAAGTTTCACTAGTCTCTCTTCTTTAGATTCACTTGTGCTTCATGCACAGCCTTACCCTTTTCTTTCTCTTTGCTCCCTGATGTACCTGCCCTTTGTTGAGTTCCATCTTGAGTTCTCTCCCCCATTTTGCCAGCATCGGGGGTATAGATAAAGGTGTTATTTCTCGCAGCTGAGGATAAAACATTTGAATAGCGCTGTAATCTCTTCGTGCTTTCACTCAAGCCATCAATCACCGGAACACAATCATCTCGAACGTGTCGAGGAACTGGTATTGACCCAGTGATCAGGCTGATAATGCACTCATGGGACTTACTAAGCCAAGTAAGAGAGCTGGTAATCTGAGCAAAGGATTGGTGATACATCTTTAGTAGGGCAGAGTCATAGAAGATGCGTTGAGCATTGTCGATGCGCATGGCCTGCAGAATACCTTGTGAAAGGTTCGACAGATTATCATCAGTGATGGGGTCAACATCCATCTGAGCTTTGTGGACATTAAGAAGACTCACGGCTTCACTCAATTGATCAATTGTACATTGAGAAGTGGAGGAAACGAGTTCACGTGTACAAGTGAGATCAGCAGTCAGCTTGGCAAAGCATTCGTGCAACTCAGCAGATGTGGCATACTCAGGAGTGACCGTTGTCCCAAGGTTGGACAGTTCTGTTCTCAGTTTGGCAAAGTGTTGATCTAACTTAGCCGAAGTTGCATATCCTGGATTTGGTGCAGAGGGATTGTTGATTTTACCTTCAAGGGAGTTCATGTGGTTTATCATCAGAAGTAACAGCTCAGTCAGTTTGGCGATGTGATCTTGCTTAGGTTGCTGTGTTTGAACGGAGGTCATAACACTGATAAGATCCTTGAGTCCTTTAATTTCAGTAAGAAGTTGAGTGATGGCAGAGACATTTGGTGACTCAGGATGAGCAGACCCAGCAGCATCAGAAGTGGTGAACTCCTGGAGAAGAGATTGAGCAGTTTCTATGATTCGACGACCAGACTGGGTTGCACTAAGATATGCAAATTGACCAGTGGAGTTTGGCTTAGACGTAGGAATGGAGGTGGAGCTGGATGGTGGTGGAGTTGGCTGCTTATTAGCTTGAGTAATTGGTTCTTGATGTGGTTCAGTACCAGGAGCTAAGTGTTCTTCATGAGGTTGAGATTGAGTAGGTGGATCTATGGTTTTCTCCCCGTGTTGAGTGGCTGGATCTTCGAGCTCTTGCTCGGCAGGATTTGGATTATGTGGAGTCTTGGCATGTTCCTCAGTACGAGTAACAGAGGCTTGATTTTGCTCTGGTTCCTTAGGAGGAGACTCAACATGGTGGGAAAAGTACTCGAACTGGATATCGGAGAGATTCGTAAGTTGCTCCAAAGGTGGAGAATCTGTCAGAAGATCAATAAGAGGAGCTTTAAAAGCTTTCTTTTTCAGTCTTTTGAGGGACTTAGTTTTAGGAGGTGAAAGGTCAGTTTGAACATTTAGATCCTCAATCTCGGCTTCAACATCCAGATCCTCACTTTGCTTATCTTCTTCTTCTTGGTCAACATGTACCTCCTGATGTTGCTCAACATTATCCAACTCAGCATGATCTTTTTCTTCAACATTAGGCTGAGTATTATCATGTCTTTGTTCTTCCCATTCATTAGCTTGCTCAACTGGAGTTTTCTCAAGATCAATCCCAATGTTCTGAGTGCAGTGAGATTTGGGTGTCACAACCCAATCAATGGGATCAGCTTCAACAATTTTCAACCCAGAATTTCGACTTTTCTTCTTTAGAGGTTGTTCTGGGGATTCTTCACTTTCTTCTTCGGGCTCAGCTTGCCCTTTCCTTTTCTCTGCCGACTTAGGTGTAACCTGAGGTTGGTCAGCATCAACGTTCTTTCCTCTGGTCATAACCCGCTTCTTTCTGGGCACAGTTTCAATATCCTTTGCACATGTTGCAAGTGCTTTTCTCTTCTTCTTTGCCTTAGGGGACTCAGCAGGAACCTCCTTCCCTTTCTCAGGCTCATCTTCAGGCTCAGCTTCCTGCTCAGCATCATCAGCTTCTTCTTCTTCCTCAAGTTCTTTAACCCCTTTCAATGGCTAGTTGAAGATTAACCCAAACAGCAGAGCTGCGGTGATTTCTGTTCCCAGACTCTTAGTCTCATTGATTGTCTCTATTTTGTGATCTTCAAGAATTTTGGTGATTAGAGAACCCAGTCTGAGTTTCTTACCTCCTCGTTGAAGTGCACCAACCAGAAATACAGGTAGATTGAGTTGGTTGTAGGTCAGCATGTGCCATATGAAGCACTATTCGAAGTTGGATGCCGACGAGGCTGAGTTAAGTTTGGGGAAGATGAAGTTGGTCAATATGTAGTGCGCTATCTTCTGGTTTTGCCCCATACTAGTGCTGGGTATTTCTCCTTTGTGATTTTTGGGTTTGCAGAATCCCTTCATCTGGTCAAGTTGTTCCGTTGATACCTTTTCCTTTGTTGTTCTAAACTCGGTTCCTTTGTTAGGCAAGTTGAGTAAGGTTGCCAAGTAGGACGGAGTGATTACAATCTTGTGACCCTTAACGTGCGTCTCCAGATAGTCAGCATCGTCCTTATCAACATGGAGACCGGAGTAGAATTCCCTAACCATCCGAGGGTAGGTGGTTCCGGGGAGAGAGAAGAGGCCTGTCCACTCGTTCTTCTCAATCCATTCACAGAATGACTTTTCGGCGGTGATGAAGCTGGGAGAGAACCAGCGGCATTTTAGGACTTCCAGGTTGTTGACTTTCGTGTGAACCTTTACCATGGTTCTAGCCTTGGGTTTCTTTTGTTTTGAGGAGCTTACTAGGTCAGCTTGACGACGTTTGCTCGGGGTTAGGTTAGATTGAGGAATAGATCTGGGGCTTTCATCGGTGATCAATTTGCCAAAATTTTCACCGGAGATGTTCTGAGTGTTGGACATTTTCAGAGATTTTTGTGGAAGTTTTGAGAGAGAGAGAGATTCTGAATACCAAAGGATTTACACGTGAGGAGATCTGAAGAGTAATTCTTCCATTATTTATATAGATCTAAAACGGCCCTATTTATTGGACTAGCCGTTTTTTCTTTAGGGCGTTCAACCGACAGAGATTCTGTCATTTATGACATTTTCGGCGCATGGGTTGTCTCATAATTGTTTGTCTTTTCCAGGTGCTATTTATTACACGTGTTGGCATTTAATGGTGCAAGTGGGTTTTAGCGCAGTTTTCCTAGAAAGTGATCCGTTTGTGATACTGAGAACCTAGTTCTATCAAGGTGAATTTCCTATCTCTAAGCAACTTAGTATATGATAATTGCTCAGTATATGTACTTACTCAGGATAATCACATAGTATGTATATCAACTCAGTATGGGGTGATTTTTCTACCTTCCAAGCTCAGTAAGTAGTAGTTATTTAATTTACTCAGCATGACATTTGCACAACGTTCAAATTTTCACTCAGCATGGCAATCACTCAACATTCACTAGAGAATTATTGAAGGGGATTAGACATACCGATAGCTTCCCTTAGTATGTTGAATTGTTCACGTGCCAAGGGCTTGGTGAAGATATCTGCAAGCTGTTCATTTGTTGGCACATAGGTCAGCTTGATCTCATCTTTTAGTACGTGATCTCTGATGAAGTGATGCCTTATGCTGACTTTTTTCATCCTGCTATGTTGGATTGGATTTTTGGACAGATCAATGGCACTCTTGTTGTCACATTTGATCTCTATTGTTTCAGTCTTCACTCCATAATCCTCAAGCTGTTGCTTTATCCATAGAACTTGAGCAACACAGCTTCCGGCAGCCACGTACTCAGCTTCAGTTGTAGACAGGGCTACAGATGATTGCTTCTTGCTGAACCAAGATACTAGACAGCTTCCAAGGAAATGACATCATCCCGAAGTGCTCTTACGTTCTAGCTTATCTCGTCCATAGTCAGCATCAGTATATCCAATGAGTGTGAAGTCATTTGAAGTTGGATACTATAGACCTGCATCAATTGAGCTCTGCAAATATCTAAAAATTCTTTTTACAGCCGTTAGATGAGATTCTCTGGGCTCAGCTTGATATCTCGCACAATAACATATTGAGTACTGTATATCAGGTCTACTAGCTGTGAGATAAAGTAACGAACCTATCATACCTCGATAGAGTTTAGTGTCTATTGACTTACTTTTCTCATCTTTGCATAGGACAGTATCAGTACTCATAGGGGTTGATATGGGTTTGCAGTCCATCATATCGAATTTCTTCAACATTTCTTTGGTGTACTTGGACTGACTTATGAAGATGCCATTCTTACCTTGCTTGATTTGGAGTCCAAGGAAGAAGTTGAGTTCCCCCATCATGGACATCTCGAACTCAGTTTGCATCTGTTTGCTAAATTCTTTGCACAAAGATTCGTCAGTAGCACCAAATATTATATCATCTACATATATTTGTGCAAGTAGGGTATGTTTCCCCTTTTTCTTAATGAACAAGGTTGTGTCAGCTTTTCCCCTGACATAGTTCCTGGTTAGCAAGAAGTTGGTCAACCTCTCATACCAAGCTCTTGGAGCTTGTTTCAGTCCGTACAGGGCCTTTTTGAGTTTATAAACGTGGTTTGGAAATTTTGGATCTTCAAACCCAGGAGGTTGATTGACATATACCTCTTCGTTTATGAAACCATTAAGAAATGCACTTTTGACATCCATTTGGTATAACTTAAAGTTCATGAAACTGGCATAGGCACACAATATACGTATTGCTTCTAACCTAGCAACAGGTGCAAATGTTTCCCCATAGTCAATACCCTCTTGCTGACTATAGCCTTGGGCTACAAGTCGAGCTTTGTTTCTTATTACATTTCCATGCTCATCTAGTTTGTTTCTAAAGACCCACTTGGTTCCTATAGGCTTTTGATTCCTAGGTTTAGGCACTAAATCCCATACCTCATTTCTGGTGAATTGGTCAAGCTCTTCTTGCATGGCATTGATCCAATATTCATCGTGCTCAGCATCAGCAAAGTTCTTTGGTTCATGCAGTGAGACGAATGCAACATTGCTGAGGTATTTTCTAAGCTGATCTCTGGTCATCAGCTTGTTGTCAGCAGCATCAAGAATGGACTTTTCTGAATGTCCTCTTGGGATTTTTATTTCTTTGGGCAATGTTGAGTCATTTGGAATAGGTGTTTCTACAATCTCTACAGGAATAGATTGGTCAGTAAATGTTATTTCAACTTCTTGCTTACCTTTGGTCAGCCCTTGTATAGATGACACAGAGGCTCCATTTTGATCAGCGGAAGCTGAGCTTGGTTCATCTTCAGTGAGCTGAGTTGACTTTCCTGCAGGGTCAGCTTCATCGAACTCAACATGGACAGACTCTTCTACAACCTGAGTTCGTTTATTATAGACTCTATATGCTTTGCTGTTTGTTGAGTACCCTAAGAAGATTGCTTCGTCAGCTTTAGCATCAAATTTTGCAAGATTGTCCTTTGTATTGAGTATAAAGCATTTACACCCAAAAGCACGAAAGTGCCCAATGTTGGGCTTTCGTCCTTTCCAAAGTTCATATGGGGTTTTCTTAAGTATAGGCCTTACTAGAGCCTTATTCAGTATATAGCATGTTGTGTGGACAGCTTCACCCCAGAAGTACTTTGGAAGCCTATTTTCACTCAGCATGGTTCTAGAAATTTCGACAATAGTTCTATTCTTCCTTTCAATAACCCCATTCCGTTGAGGTGTTCTAGAGCAGAGAAATTATGGTCAATACCACTGGTTTCATAGAATTCGTCGAACTGTTGGTTTTTGAATTCTCCACCATTGTCACTTCTAATATGAGCTACTTTTAGGTCTTTGTCAATTTCAAGCTTTTTAATTAATGTGGTGAACATCTCAAATGTTTCATCCTTGCTACTCAGCAAGATGATCCAAGTGTACCGAGAGAAATCGTCTACAATGACTAAGGAAAATTTCTTACCTCCCAAGCTGAGTGGCTGGATAGGTCCGAAAAGATCAAAGTGTAGTAATTCCAATGGTCTCTTGGTTGAGACAATATTTTTACTATGAAATGACTTTTTAGTTTGTTTGCCTTGCTGACAAGCTTTACACAGTTGATCTTTTTCAAATTTTAATTTGGGTAATCCCTCAACTAATTGCTTTCTAGCTAATTTGGCAAGAAGGTCCATGCTGACATGCCCAAGTCTTCTATGCCATAGCCAGGAGTTATCCTCTTTAGACACCAAGCATATGTTTTTGGAAAAATGTTTTTCTAAATTTAGCATGTACATATTTTCTACACAGGGGCAGTTAAAATTAATTCATTTGTATTTCCCTCGAGTATTTGACACTTGGTATTATCAAATACAACCTTTCTACCACTTTTGCAAAGCTGAGCTACACTCAGTAGATTGTATTTGAGACCTTTGACTAAGGAGACAGACTCAATAGTTGGGTTACCTCTGATAGTACCTGAGCCGACTATCTTACCCTTCTTATTGTCTCCGAAGCTTACACTTCCACCTCGTTTAAGCTCTAGTGTGATGAATTGTGTTTCATCACCTGTCATGTGTCTTGAGCATGCGCTGTCTATGTACCAAAGTTTTGACTTCTCCACGCATGTCAAGCTGACCTGCATTTTAAACTATTCATCTTTAGGTACCCAATTCTTTTTGGGTCCTTTCTTGTTAGTATAAACAGGTGCAAAGTCATATTTCAGTTTGTGACGACATACTTTTATAGTGTGGCCATTTTTACCACAGAAGTTACAATAACTTACTCTTGTAGGGTGATGCTGAGTGTGGTCAGCATTGTTATGTTGAGCATGCCAACATACCTTAGTGGTATGTCATTTTCTTCCGCAGAAGTCACATTGGACAATCCGCTTGTTGAACCAACACACATCTTTTGTGTGTCCCCTTTTCCCGCAACAGTCACACTGGGTGAGCTGTTTATGCTGACTAGTACTTGAGTACTCAGCGTGGGATTTATGTTTATTTGAGCCTTTTACTTGACTTTGTAGGGTTGTAACGTCCTTTCTAAGTTTCTTTGACTCAGATTGAACCTCCGTGACAAACTTATGCATTATTTGTATATTGGTGTGTAAGTCTGAGTTGTCTTGGAGGAGATGTCGAAGGTCACTCAGTTTGACCTCTTCAATCTCGTCACATCGCCTGCTGAGTGCCTTTATTTTCTTATTGCATTTCTTAGTTAGCTTATATAAATCACTCAGGGCATTTACCATCTCATTTCTAAACAGTAGTAAGGGAGTTACCTCATTGTTGTGTACCTCTTGGTCAGTTTCATCAGAGAGGTCAGCTTGCTCAGATTGAGATTGGTCAGCTCCATCATCTGCCATGAAACATATATTGACAGTTTCATTTTGCTCAGCTTCTGATGAGGTTGACTCATCACTATCACTCCATGTTGCCACCATTGCCTTTTTGCTTCCTTTCTTTTCTTTCTTCAAATTAGGACAGCTTGACTTGATATGCCCAGTTTGGTGACACTCGAAGCAAGTGACAGACTTGGAGCTATCTTTCTTATATCTGTTGTCACTTGGCTCAGCTTTATACCTATCACCTCTTTTGTATGGCCTTTTGTTGTTCCTGTCATTTCTTCTGAACAGCTTCTTCATCTTTCTAGTAAACATAGCTATTTCCTCATCATCAGTTGACTCAGCTTCTGTGGAGTCAGCTTTCATCACTAGAGATTTCTGTTTCTTATCTTCAGATTTTTCTTTTGCCTCAAAATTTTTCATAGAGATCTCGTGGGTCAGCAGGGATCCGATCAGCTCATCATATTTGTAAATAGTCAAGTCCTGAGCTTCTTCTACAGCTGTTTTCTTTGCTTGCCAACTCTTAGGTAAACTTTTCAAGATCTTCTTCACTTGTTCCTCTTCAGTGAAGTTCTTTCCAAGCCTTTTAAGCTCATTTATAATATTTGTGAATCTTGAGTTCATTTCAGAGATGTCTTCGTTCTCGTTCATCTCGAACAGCTCGTAGAGTCTCATATGCTGATTAACTTTGGACTCCTTAACTTTACTAGTGCCTTCATAGGTCACTTCAAGCTTTTTCCAAATCTCATGTGCTGACTCACAACCTGAAATCTTATTGTATTCTGCAGCATCTAACGCACAGTGAAGCATATTTATAGCCGAAGCGTTATTTTGTAATTTTTTAAGATCATCCTCTGTCCACTCAGCTTCACTCTTAACAACTTTCTCATTGTTAACAGTTTTGTATGGCACATGTGGACCTTGAACAATTGCAAGCCATGCACTCATGTTTGTGGCTTGAATAAAGTTCTTCATTCTATTCTTCCAGAATGTATAATTAGACCCAAAGAATAAGGGAGGTCTAGTGATTGATAATCCCTCAGGGAGTATCTATGTTGTTTGGTTTCCTGGAAGGAAACGAGTGCTATTCTCATCCATTTTTCGGGATCAGCTCAAGATTGTTAGATCTTTGAGTAGTGAGCTTGGGCTCTGATACCACTTGTTGGTCCCATGTAATTAGTTCCAGGGGGGTTAGGAACTAATATAACTTTTTCGTTAATTATTTATGCTGACTTATATGTTTTAGATGAATTGGTCAACTCAGCTTTTGGTCAGCTTGGGCGAGCTTAGTGCCAAAGAGCTTTAGTCAGATGTTGACTAAGGCTATCAAGCTTGTGAGTTAAGAATTGACGCTTTAAGGGGTCAACTTCTAACTCAGCACCTTAATTTACTCAGGGTCAGTTTAGGCAATTTATATGCTGAGTAAATATGTCAAACAACACATGCAATATATATATATATATATATATATATATATATATATATATATATATATATATTTTGAGAGAGAGTTTAGAGATTACTCAGTATCACTTATCCTGGTTCGGCCTCTTTGCCTACGTCCAGTCCCCAGAGTCCTTCGGGCTTTTTGAATCCAATACTGAGCTCTTTAACGGTAGAGCACAAACCGATTACAAGGAAGTTGAATATGCAAGAGTACCGTCCTCTATTCGTCTACTCAACTCCTACTAAGTGCTACAACCCAGCACCTAGATTTCTCTACCACTGAATGTTTACAGCCAAACACTCAGCACAATGCTCTCAATGTTACAATTGATAAACTCTTGTTCCTTTTCAAATAAAGAACACTTTAGAAGATTACAAGTAATCACTCTAGCATTTACACAAATAATGGAAGATGGGTGTAAGATTTTGTATCTAAGTGCTTTTGTATCTTTTCTCTCTTGTATTTTTCTTTTCTATTAATCGGCCATGATCTAAGGAGTTTGATTGTCCTTATATAGGGAAAATCTGTGTTGGATCATTTTGAAATGATTTAACCGTTGATGTCAAAATGGCTCTTTTAGGGGACAGCTTCTGGTCAGCTTCAGACTGTTCCGGCCATTCCCTTCCTCTGTTTTCCTTCAGATGTCAGGCTTGTCTTCTTGCGTCAGGCTTGTCTTTTTGTGCCAGTTGTCTTTTACCAATAATCCATTGACCCATACATCTCAGAATGTGTCTTTTGTGTAATTCCAAGGTTTCAATTATTGGTGCAGAGGTGTGGCAATCTTTGTCTTGTAGAAAACAACTCTTTCAGCTATCTTGAGGAATCACTCAGCTTCTACTGCGTAAGTCTTTGCCTTCGGCAATTTCTAAGCTGAGTATATTTTTAGTCAGCTCAGCTTCGTAAGACAATTGTTGTTGCGACTTCTTATGATGAGCTTTATTTCGCTTCTCTTTGTTGGGCGTTTTAGTCTTTTGATGCTAAGCTTTATTCCACTCAGCTTGATACTTTAGGCTTCTAAGCTGACCTTCATTCCACTTAGCTTGTTTTGTTCATCTCATGCTGACTTCGTCCTGTCTTGCTTTTTATATTTATCTTTATTTATATTTATACTTAACATTGAACAAACAGATTAGTACAATTAAAATAAAGCACTTAAATTTAATTATCTCTTAATCATGGATGATTTTGTCAAATCAAAATCTTGTTGGAAAGGTGTTTCAACACTACTGACTTACCTTTCTCGTCAGCGCAAAGGACAGTGTCAGTACCCATTGGGGTTGATATGGGCTTACATTCTTCCATATCAAATTTCTTTAACATTTCTTTGGCGTACTTGGACTGACTAATGAAGATGCCGTTCTTCCGATGCTTGATTTGTAAACCAAGGAAGAAGGTGAGTTCGCCCATCATGGACATCTCGAACTCAGTTTGCATCTGTTTACTAAATTCTTTGCACATAGATTCGTCAGTAGCACCAAAGATTATATCATCTACGTAAATTTGTGCCAGCATGGTATTTTTACCCTTTTTCTTAATGAACAAGGTTGTGTCAGTTTTGCCTCTGACATAATTCCTGGTCAGCAGGAAGTTGGTCAACCTCTCATACCAAGCTCTTGGAGCTTGTTTCAGCCCATATAGGGCCTTCTTGAGTTTATAAACGTGGTTTGGAAGTTTTGGATCTTCAAACCTTGGAGGCTGACTAACATATACTTCTTCGTTTATAAAGCCATTAAGAAAAGCACTTTTAACATCCATTTGATATAGTTTAAAGTTCATATAGCTTGCATAAGCACACAATATTCATATAGCCTCTAACCTAGCAACAAGAGTGAAGGTCTCACCGTAGTCAATGCCTTCTTGCTGACTATAGCCTTGGGCTACAAGTCGGGCTTTGTTTCTGACCACATTGCCTTGCTCATCTAGTTTATTTCTAAAGACCCACTTAGTTCCTATGGTCTTTTGATTCCTAGGTTTTGGTACTAGATCCCATACCTCATTTCTTTTGAACTGATCAAGCTCCTCTTACATAGCATTGATCCAAAGTTCATCATGCTCAGCTTCAGCGAAATTCTTTGGCTCATGAACTGAGACGAATGCAACATTGCCAAGATACTTTCTAAGTTGATCTCTGGTCATCAGCTTGTTGTCAGCGGCATCAAGAATGGACTTCTCCGAATGTCCTCTTAGAATTTTTATTTTTTAGGCAATGTTGAGTTGTCTGGAATAGGTGTTTCTACAATATCTGCAGGAATAGATTGGTCAGCAAAGGTAATTTCAGGTTCGTGTTTACCTTTGGTCAGCCCTTGTACTGATGACTCAGTGGCTCCTGTTTGGTCAGCGGAAGCTGAGCTCGGTTCATCTTCGACGGACTGAGTTGTCTTTCCTGCAGGGTCAGTTTCATCGAACTCTATATGGACAGACTCTTCAACAACTTGAGTTCGTTTATTATACACCCTATATGCTTTGCTGTTAGTTGAGTACCCTAAAAAGATCGCTTCGTCAGCTTTAGCATCAAATTTTGCAAGGTTATCTTTTGTATTGAGTATAAAACATTTACATCCAAAGGCACGAAAGTAGCCAATGTTGGGCTTTCGTCCTTTCCAAAGTTTGTTGAAACACCTTTCCACATGATTTTGATTTGACAAAATTATTTAAGTAAAACTAAATATATTCTAAAAACACTAAGTTTAAATGCTTTGATTTATTTAACTAATGTGTTTGTTCAATGTTGAGTTATATTATTTATAAGACATAAAAACTAAAAGGCTTAAAGCCCAAATACGGAAGTCAAAGCCCAAGTCAAACAGATCAAGACAACTCGGCCCGCGTGTGCAAAACGCTGTCGTTATGTACAAAACGCAGCTCAGCAGAAGAAGGATCCAGAAGACCTTCGTTGAACAACTTCGGAATGAAGCTGCTGAGTTGAATCGACAAAGAGTACAAGACAACAGCTGAGCAAGAACAACTTCCAGACAAAGTGTTTCCACTTTGGGTAAAGTTCAGAAGACACAGGATGCTGTCTAGTTGACCTTACCATAAATGGAGAGACATTCTGTCGAACTGACTAAAAGCTGACCGAGGACAGAAAATACTCAAATCTGATTGGCCGAGAGCTCTGAGCAAGACTGAGTGACAACGACAGGAAGCCGTTTCCCTCCAATGGTTATTTCGAAATTCGAAATGACTGATGCCTCAGACGTCTCTATAAATAGTGCCCTTCAGTTGCTTCATTTTTAACACAGAACATTATCAAACCATTACGCTGACCAAAATTCTACTCAAAGTTCTGTGAGAAAAAGCAAAGCAAATACTTACACCAAATTCTATATCTTTCGTGTAAAAGTCTAGAGTGATTATTCAATCATCTAAGGTGTCTTTGCAATTGTTGTTTAGGACAAATCTTTATCATTTCTAGAGATTAGAAAGGAGAGGCTGAGTACTCGGTTATAGTACTCAGCGAGAGATTATGAGTGAGTAGAGGTATAGAGGAAGGCACTCTTGTTATACTTAGCTTCTAAGTTGTAAAAGGTTTGATGCTCTACCGTTAAAGAGCTCAATAGAGAATTCGAAAGCTCGGAACGTGTTCCGGGGACAGGACGTAGGCTTAGAGGCCGAACCTGGATAAATCTGCTGAGTAACATCTTTCTAACCTTAAACTCCTTAATATATATTGCTTGCTTAAACAAAACTGACCAAGTAAAGAGGTCATGCTGAGTTGTGTGTATTGAGTATCTGAGTTCAGGAATAGACTCAAAGTGCTATATCCTGACTCAACGAAAGAAGTTGACTTAGTCACCAGTTGACTAAGCTAGTCTCTTATTTACTCAGCGCGCTGTGTAATCTTTTTTCAAAGAAAAAGAAGTCAGCCTTAACGTACTTAAATTTTAAATAGTTCATATCCCCCCCATTGGAACTAACTTGTTACGTTATAAGGGACCAACAAGTGGTATCAGCGCTTAAAAGCTCACTGTGAAAGGTTTAACTACCTTGAGCTGATCCCCACTATGGCTGAAAACAGCACTCGGTTTCTCCCAGGAAACCAGACAACTCAGATCTTACCTGAGGGGCTGTCCATTACTCGGCCTCCCCTATTCTTCGGGTCTAACTACACCTTCTGGAAGAATAGGATGAAAAACTTTATTCAGGCAACAAACATGAGTGCATGGCTTTCAATAGTCCAAGGCCCGTTTGTTCCTGTTGAAGTTGTGGCTGGCCAAACAGTTGTCAAAGCTGAGGCCAAATGGACAGAGGATGATCTCAAGAAGCTACAAAATCACACTTCGGCTATAAATATGCTTCACTGTGCGCTTGATGCTGCAGAATATAATAAGATATCAGGTTGTGAGTCAGCACAAGAGATCTGGAAGAAGCTGGAGGTCACCTACGAAGGAACCAACAAAGTGAAGGAGTCCAATGTGAACCAGCAGATGAGACTGTACGAGCTGTTCGAAATGAACGACGATGAAGGAATATCTGACATGAATGCAAGGTTTACAAACATCATCAATGAGCTCAAGAGACTTGGGAAGATCTTCACTGAGGAAGAACAAGTCAAGAAGATTCTTAGGAGTCTTCCTAAAAACTGGCAAGCAAAGAAGACTGCTGTTGAGGAAGCTCAAGACTTAACCACCTACAAATATGATGAACTCATCGGCTCATTGCTGACCCATGAGATCTCAATGAAGAATTTCAAGGTGAAGGAAAAGTCTGAAGACAAGAAGTAAAAATCTCTTGTCATGAAAGCTGACTCCACTGATGGGAGCTCAATAGATGATGAGGAGATGGCTATGTTCACCAGAAAGATGAAAAGACTGTTCAGAAAGAATGACAAATATTCTAAAAAGCCTTACAGAAAGTTTGATAAGTATAAAGCTGAGTCCAGCGACAACAAATACAAGAAGGACAACTCAAAGCCCATTACATGCTTTGAATGTCATCAAACTGGCCATATCAAGTCAAGCTGCCCCACGCCGAGGAAAGAAAGGAAGAAAGGCAAAAAGGCAATGGTGGCAACATGGAGCGACAGTGATGAGTCTTCATCATCAGAAGCTGATGCCACTGAGTCAGCAAAGATCTGTTTCATGGCTGACGAACTTGCTGAGCCGTGCATCTCTGAGCATGCTGACCCCTCCATCGCATCTGATGACGAGGAGCAATCAAATGAGGTAATATCACTACCCCTGCTCAGAAATGAAATGGTTAATGCCCTGAGTGATCTCTACACACTTGTCAAAAAGTGTAATAAGAAAGTTAGAGCACTCAGCAGGCGCTGTGACGAGGTTGAAGAGGTCAAGCTGAGTGACCTCAGATTCCTTCTTCAGGACAACTCAACTTTGCATGATAACATGGAGATCATACATAAGTCTGTCTCTGAAGTCCAATCAGATTCTAAGAAACTGAGAAAGGATGTCACAACTATCCAGAACCAACTAAAGGTTCCAAACAAAAGAAACATTCCTCTGAATACTCAGTACCGAGGTACTGGTCAGCAGAGATGGAATCCTCAGCGGAAAGTCCAGTGTGACTTCTGTGGGAAGAAAGGACACACCGCAAAGGTGTGCTGGCACGCTCAGTACTGGGGTGCTGACCAGTCAGTGAGAAATCTTAAACGGAAGGTCAGCTGTGACTTCTGTGGAAAGAATGGCCATACTGTTCAAGTATGTCGCCATAAAATAAAATATGATGCTTTACCTGTTGAACCTAACAAGCAAGGACCCAAAAAGAATTGGGTACCTAAGAGTAACTAGTTACATTGCAGGTAAGCCTGAGATGTGCTGAGAAGTCAAAGATGTGGTATATTGACAGCGCATGCTCGAGGCATATGACTGGTGATGAAACTCAGTTCATCACATTTGAGCGTAAACGAGGAGGAAGCGTAAGTTTTGGAGACAACAAAAAGGGTAAGATAGTAGGGTCAGGAACCGTTGGAGGTAATCCTACTATTGAGTCAGTCTCCCTAGTCAGCGGACTCAAATATAACTTACTCAGCGTAGCTCAGCTATGTGATAATGGGAGAAAAGTTATATTTGATGACACTGGATGTAAAATATACGAGGGTAAAACTAATGAGTTAATTTTAACTGCCCCTCGCATTGATAATGTCTTCATGCTGAACTTGGAGAAAAAGTTTTCAAAAACTGTATGCTTAGTTTCAAAGGAAGAAAATTCCTGGCTATGGCACAGGAGACTTGGTCATGTAAGAATGGATCTCCTGGCCAAATTAGCAAGAAAGCAATTGGTTGAGGGACTGCCTGAACTTAAATTTGAAAAAGATCAACTATGCCACGCTTGCCAAGCTGGAAAACAAACCAAACAATCTTTTCATAGTAAAAATATTGTCTTAACTAAGCGTCCGTTAGAGTTACTACACTTGGATCTCTTCGGTCCAGTCCAGCCGCTGAGTCTGGGTGGAAGAAGATTTTCCTTGGTCATTATAGATGACTTCTCTTGGTACACTTGGGTCATCTTGCTGAGTAGCAAGGATGAGACCTTTGAGACATTTTCAAATTTGGTTAGAAAACTTGAATATGATAAAGACCTAAAATTGGCTCACATCCGAAGTGATAATGGTGGAGAATTCAAAAACCAACAGTTTGTTGAATTCTGTGAAGCCAGTGGCATTGACCATAATTTTTCTGCTCCTAGGACGCCTCAACAAAATGGGGTTGTTGAAAGGAAGAACAGAACCTTGGTTGAAATAGCCAGGACAATGCTGAGTGAGCATAGGCTTCCAAAGTACTTTTGGGGAGAAGCTGTTAACACAGCTTGCTATATTCTTAATAGGGCTCTTGTTAGACCTATACTAAAGAAAACCCCCTACGAACTTTGGAAAGGACGAAAGCCCAACATTGGATACTTTCGTGCCTTTGGCTGTAAATGTTTTATTTTAAACACCAAAGATAGCCTAGCTAAGTTTGACTCAAAAGCTGATGAAGCTATCTTTTTAGGCTACTCAACAAACAGCAAAGCATACAGAGTTTTCAATAAACGAACTCAAGTTTTAGAAGAGTCAGTACATGTTGAGTTCGATGAAACTAACCCTGCAGGAAGATATCTGCCGCTGAGTCATTCCCTCAAGGGCTGACCAAAGGTAAAAGTGAACCTCAAATTGTTTTCACTGACCAATCTATACCTGCAAAGACTGTTGAAACACAGACAGCACAAGACATCAATCTACCAAAGGAGATAAGGATACCAAGAGGACACTCAGAGAGTGCCATTCTTGATGCCGCTGAGAATACCCTGATGACAAGAAATCAACTCAGGAGATACCTCAGCAACATAGCCTTCGTCTTAGTTCAGGAACCTAAGAACTTCACTGATGCTGAGGAAGATGAATTCTGGATGAGCGCAATGCAAGAGGAACTTGACCAATTCAAAAGAAATGATGTATGAGAGTTAGTGCCACATCCAAGGAGTCAGAAGACCATTGGAACAAGATGGGTCTTCCGCAACAAGCTGGATGAGCAAGGAAATGTAGTCAGGAACAAAGCAAGGCTTGTAGCTCAGGGCTACAGTCAGCAAGAAGGTATTGATTACGGTGAGACCTTTGCCCCAGTGGCAAGGCTAGAGGCTATTAGAATTTTGTGCGCTTATGCAAGTTATATGAACTTCAAACTGTTTCAAATGGATGTTAAGAGTGCATTCCTTAATGGAGTTATAAACGAGGAAGTTTATGTTAATCAACCTCTAGGGTTTGAGGATCCTAAATTCCCAAACCACGTTTATAAACTCAAAAAGGCTCTGTACGGCCTCAAGCAAGCACCACGTGCTTGGTATGAGAGGCTGACCAGTTTCCTTCTGACTAGAAATTATGTCAGAGGCAAAGCTGATACAACCTTATTCATTAAGAGAAAGGGTAAAGACACCCTGCTGACTCAAATATATGTTGATGATATTATTTTCGGTGCTACTAATGAGTCAATGTGCAAGGAATTTAGCAAGCAAATGCAGACTGAGTTTGAAATGTCAATGATGGGAGAACTCAACTTCTTCCTTGGACTTCAAATCAAACAAGGGAAAAATGGCATCTTCATCAGTCAAGCTAAATATGCCAAGGAGATATTGAAGAAATTGTTGAAACACCTTTCCACAAGATTTTGATTTGACAAAATCATCCATGATTAAGAGGCAATTAAATATAAATGCTTTGATTTAATTGTACTAATATGTTTGTTCAATATTGAGTGCAAAAATATATATATAAAGTAAGACAGATCAAAAGTCAGCATAAGCCAAAAGCTGAGTGAAGTAGAACTCAGCATCAGAAGCTTCTTTCAAAGTTGCCAGAACGAAGCTGACTAAATTAGAAGACTTCTTCAGAATTGAATAAGCAAGAACGGAGCTGACTAAGAAGGAGCTCAGCGTAGAAATTGAACATTCAAAGATAACGAATGAAGCTGAGTGACAGTCAGGACAACATGAAGGATCCGTTTACTAAAGGACAAAGTCTGCCAATCTTCTGCACCAATAATTGAAGCCTCGAAAACACACAGAAGACTAATTCCAAGAATCATAGGTCTATGGATTATTAGTAAAAGACAACTGGCACAAAAAGACAAGTCTGATGCAAGAAGACAAAACCTGACGCCTGAAGAAAATAGAAGAAGGGAATGATGGAACAGTCTGAAGCTGACCAGAAGCTGTCTCCTAAAAGAGCCGTTTTGGACACAACGGCTAAACCAATTCAAAATGATCCAATCTTCAGAAAATTCATCTATAAAAGGACAATGAGAGTTCTTGGATCATTTGCCCAAGTATCAAAAGAAAAATACAAGAGAGAAAATTCTGAAAGCACTCAAATACAAAAAGATCTTACACCAACTTTTCTATTCTCTGTGTAAATGCTAGATTGATTGTTTTTGTAATCATCTAAGGTGTTCTTTAGTTGAAAAAGAACAAGTGTGTGATCAATAGGAATATTGAGAGTGTTGAGCTGAGTACTTGGTTGTAAGTATTCAGTGGTAAAAAAATCTAAGTGCTGGGTTGTAGTACTTAGTAGGAGCTGGGTAGACGAATAGAGGACGTACTCTTGCATACTCACTGCCTTGTAAAGGGTTTGTGCTCTACCTTGAAAGAGTTCAGTATTGGATTGAAAATCCCAGGAGGAACTGGGGACTGGACGTAGGCAGAGAGGCCGAACCAGGATAAGTCGTGCTGAGTAACCTCTAAACTCTCACTCTCAATATATATATATGTGCATGTGTTGCTTGTTGCATTTACTCAGCTTATAAATTGTTAAAACTGAAACTGAGTAAATCTGAGTGCTAAGTTGGAAGCTGACCTTTCAAGTGTCAATTCCCAACTCTCAAGTCAAGCAGTCTTAGTCAGCATAGAACTAAAACTGTCTGACTAATCAAACACCCGTGCTGACCAACACATTAAGTTATCAAACTCTTAAAATAACATTAAGTCAGCATAATTAACAACCGAAAAAGTTACATTAGTTCCTAACCCCCCCCCCTTGGAACTAATTACTAGGGACCAACAGAAATATGATCTTGAAAATTGCAAGCCAATATCTACTCCTATGGGCACTGACACTGTCCTTTGCTCTGACGAGAATGGTAAGTCGGTAGACAGCAAATCGTATCGAGGTATGATAGACTCTCTACTTTACTTAACAGCAAGTAGACCGGACATTCAGTTCTCAGTATGCTACTGTGCTAGATATCAATCTAACCCTAAGGAATCTCATTACATAGCTGTAAAAAGAATCCTTAGATATTTGCAAAGCTCAATGAACGCAGGTTTATGGTATCCCAACACTCATGGTTTCACACTCGTTGGATACACTGACGCTGACTACGGACGAGACAAGCTTGAACGAAAAAGCACCTCTAGAGGATGTCACTTCTTAGGAAGCTGTCTTGTATCCTGGTTCAGCAAGAAGCAGGCGTAAGTAGCCTTATCTACCACTGAAGCTGAGTACATTGCTGCTGGGCACTGTGTTGCTCAAGTCCTATGGATTAAGCAACAGCTTGAAGACTATGGTGTTCAAACAAAGACAATTGAGGTCAAATGTGACAACAAAAGTGCAATTGATCTATCAAAGAACCCAATTCAACACAGCAGGATGAAGCATGTCAGCATAAGACATCACTTCATTAGAGACCATGTACTCAAGGGTGAGATAAAGCTGACCTACGTGCCAATGGATGAGCAGCTTGCGGATATCTTCACAAAGCCACTGGCTCGTGAACAGTTCAGCATACTGAGAGAAGCCATTGGTATGTTTAATCCTCTTCAGTAAATTCTAGCTCTTAATATATATTCATGCTGAGTGAATTAACATACCGAGTGATCTATTATTTGCTGAGTGAATAGATGTATGCTGAGTGATTAATGCTGAATGAATGAATATCACATACTGAGCAAACATTGGCACCGAGTAGTTATTTCAAATTGAGAAATCATCCATTTGCATAAAACTGACCACTCAGAAGATAAAACGCTTAGTATTCTAAACGCTGAGTATAAGATCCGTTGCATTTAATGCTAGAGCACGTGAATAGCCACCTAGGATGACGTATGCGCCGAATGTGTCATAAAAGCCAGGATCATTGTCGGTTGACAATCCCAAGGCAAAACTGACACATAGATTCGATAAGATCCACTCTTCATCGCTATAAATAATGGGCAAATCCCCATTTTTATCACTTTACACTTACCGAATTCTCAGGCATAAGCATTCTCTCTCTAAAAACTCTCAAGACTTCCAAAACCCTCTCTAAAGCTATGACTAAGATTTCAGTGAACATCTCCGGTGCCGGTCACCCTAAGACCAGTTCCGATGAACCTTCTAAGCATACAACTCTGCCTGAAACGACTAAGGCCACCACACCAAGCAAAGGGAAAGCTGGCCAAGCCACTTCCTCTAAAGGAAAGCCGACCAAAGTAAGAACCTATACTAAGGTTTTCGAAGACGTCAGAGAGTGGAAGATAGACTTCTCCAGATGGTTCTCTGAGGCTTTCGTAACAACCGAGCAACCATTCTGTGAATGGATATCAAAGAATGGGTGGACGGAGCTGTTCTCCATTAGAGACCCAACTTACCCTGACCTAGTAAGGGAATTTTACCACAATCTGCGGGTTGCTGACGACAACCAGGACTATCTGGTAACCGTGGTAAAGGAGAAAACAATCTTTGTCAACCCTACTTACCTTGCCAATTTGCTGAAATTGAAGAATGAGGGAACAAAGCTGAGGATAACTGGTGATCATGAAGGAACTAGGTACGTAGCCACCTTCTGCAAACCCCCTGGCCATTCTGGAGAAATCTCAAGCTCTTCAATGGGTCAGCATCAAAAGATGGCACACTACCTGCTGACCAATTACATCTACCCCAAGATTAATTGCACCAGCTCAGCGATGAATTTCGAGCAATGCTTCATATGGCATATGCTGACCTACAAGCCCATCAATATGCCAGTTTTCTTAATCGCTGGCTTCCAGAGAAGCACAGGAACTCTTAGGTTAGGCTCACTCATAACCAGAATCCTCAAAGACCATCAAATTGATCTTTTCGAGGAAACTGAGGCCCAAGGCTCAGAGATAACAGCTGCTGCGCTGTGTGCCTTGAAGTATAACCAACCAGTTAAGAAAGCCAAAAATGCTGATGAGGCTGTTGAGGAGACTGTCCCAAAGAAGGGCAAAAGAACAAAGGCTCCAGCTGCCCGCAAAAGAAAAGTTGTTGGGACTCCTTCGAAAGATGCTGAGCCGCCGACAAAGAAGATGAAGTCAGCTGCCCAAAAAGGTCAGGAAAGACCTAAGTCAGCTCAGAAAAGAAGCAGGCAAGATGAGCCTGATACAGAGGAAAGAGTAGATGACGCTGAGCAACCTCTGAAGAAGACGAAGTCTTCAGGGCTGACCCCTATTGATGCTATCCCCACTGACATTATTGTTCCTGGTGTTGAAACACCTTTCCACAAGATTTTGATTTGACAAAATTAATTAAGTGAAAGTAAATATTCTACAACACACTAAGTTTAAATGCTTTGGCTTATTGTTACTAATGTGTTTGTTCAATGTTGAGTTTATAATTTATCATAAGACATAAAGATCATAAGGCTCAAGCCCTATATGGAAGTCAAGGCCCAAGTCAAACAAACCCAAGATCACTCAGCCCGCGTGTCTTCAAAACGTTGCCGTTGAAGTAATGAGACGCATGCTGAGTAAAGAAGGATCGAGAAGATCCACGTAGACAACTTCGGTATGAAGCTGCTGAGCTGTCTCGACAAAACGTACAAGACAGCTGCTGACCATAAGACAGCTTCCAGACAAAGTATTTCCTCTTTAAGTAAAAACCAGAAGACACAGCAAGCTGTCTGGTTGACATTACCCAAAATGGAGGAACATACTGTCACACTGACCGAAGAACAGAAGACGCTGGAATCTGATTGGCTAAAGAGAACTGCTGGCAGACTCAGTGAAAACGACTTGTAGCCGTTTCCCTCCAACGGTTATTTCAAAATTCGAAATAACCAGAAGCTCTCACATCTCTCTATAAATAGAGCATTCAGAATCCACATTCAATAGAGAACTTTGAGCAAAAGCCGTTACGCTGACCAAACGTATACAAAAGTTCTCCATCAAAAGCAAAGCAAATTCTTACACTACAAAGTCTATTCATTTGTGTAAAAAGTCTAGAGTGATTGTTTTTCAATCATCTAAGGTGTTCTAGCAATTGTTGTTTAGGAAAAAATCTTTATCATTTCTAGAAGTAGAAAGGAGAAGCTGAGTACTCGGTTTTAGTACTTGGTGAATTAGAATAGAAGTGAGTAGAGGTATAGAGGAAGGTACTCTTGTTATACTCAGCTTCTGATTTTGTAAAAGGTTTGAGGCTCTACCTTTAAAGAGCTCAGTAGAGGATTTGAAATCTCGGAAGTGTTTTGGGGACAGGACGTAGGCTTAGAAGAAGTCGAACCTGGATAAATCTGCTGAGTGAAGTATTTCTAAACCTTAACTCCTTATTTATATTGCTTGCTTAAAACAAACTAAAACTGACCAAGTAAAAGAGGTCAAGCTGAGTTGTGCGCTACCAACGAGCAGGTTCAGGAATAGACTCTAAGTGCTATTTCCTGACCTAAGCAACGAAGCTGTCCTAGTCACTAGTTGACTAAGTCAGTGTCTTGCTGAGTGCTAAGCGCCGCTGTTATATAAACTTTTCTTAAAGAAAAGAAATCTGCCCAAATTATTTTAAAAAGGTAAAATAGTTCCTAACCCCCCCCCATTGGAACTATATTTGCAACCTTACAAGGGACCAACAAGTGGTATCAGAGCTTAATAGCTCATTACTAAAGGTCTAACAACCTTGAGTTGATCCATACCATGGGTGAAAACAGCACTCGGTTTCTCCCTGGAAACCAAACAACTCAGATATTACCTGAGGGGCTGTCCATTACCAGGCCTCCCCTATTCTTTGGGTCAAACTATACCTTTTGGAAGAATAGGATGAAGAACTTCATTCAAGCTACAAACATGAGTGCCTGACTATCTATAGTCCAAGGCCCGTTTGTACCTGTGAAAGTTGTTGCTGGCCAGTCAGTTGTTAAAGCTGAGGTTGAATGGACAGAGGATGATCTCAAGAAGCTACAAAACCATGCTTCGGCTATAAATATGCTTCACTGTGCGCTGGATGCTGCAGAATACAACAAAATATCAGGTTGTGAATCCGCACAGGAGATCTGGAAGAAGCTGGAGGTGACCTACGAAGGAACCAACAAGGTGAAGGAGTCCAAGGTCAACCAGCAAATGAGATTGTATGAGCTGTTCGAAATGAACAATGATGAGGGGATCTCTGAGATGAATGCAAGATTCACCAACATCATAAATGAGCTCAAAAGACTTGGAAAAATCTTCACTGAGGAAGAACAAGTCAAAAAGATACTCAGAAGTCTTCCTAAGGACTGGCAAGCCAAGAAGACAGCCGTTGAAGAAGCTCAGGATTTAACCACCTATAAATATGATGAACTCATCGGCTCACTGCTGACCCATGAGATATCCATGAAGAATTTCAAGGTGAAGGAAAAATCCGAAGACAAGAAGCAAAAATCACTTGTCATGAAAGCCGACTCAACTGATGATGGCTCAACTGACGATGAGGAGATGGCAATGTTCACGAGGAAAATGAAGAGGCTGTTCAAAAAGAATGACAAATACTCCAAAAAGCCTTATAGAAAATTTGACAAATATAAGGCTGACTCAAGTGACAGCAAATTCAAGAAGGACAACTCGAAGCCCATTACATGCTTTGAGTGCCATCAAACCGGACACATCAAGTCAAGCTGCCCAACTTTGAGGAAAGACAAAAAGAAGGCAATGGTGGCGACATGGAGTGACAGCGATGATTCTTCATCAACTGAAGCTGATGCCACAGAGTCAGCAAAGATATGTTTCATGGCTGACGAACTTGCTGAGCCATGCATTTCCGAACATGCTGACCAATCTGATGAGACAGATAATGAAGAGCAATCAAATGAGGTAATCTCACTCTCTCAACTCAGAAATGAAATGGCTAATGCCCTGAGTGATCTTTATACACTTGTCAAAAAGTGTAACAAAAAGATTAAAACACTCAGCCGGCGTTGTGATGAGGTGGAAGAGGTCAAACTAAGTGACCTCAGATACCTTCTTCAAGACAACTCAGTTTTGCATGAAAATATGAAAACCATTCATGAGTCTGTCGTTGAAGTCCAGTCAGTTTCCAAGAAACCGAGGAAGGATGTCACAACCATTCAGAACCAACTAAAGGTTCCAAACAAAAACAATTTTCCTCTGAGAACTCAGTATCAAGGTACTCAGTACCAAGGTACTCAGCAGAGACGAAATCCCCAGCGAAGAGTCCAGTGTGACTTTTGTGGGAAGTTAGGACACACCACTAAGGTGTGCTGGCACGCTCAGCACTGGGGTGCTGACAAGTCAGTAAAGAGTCCTAAACAGAAAGTCAGTTGTGACTTCTGTGGAAAAAGTGGCCATATTGTTAATATATGCCGCCACAAAATAAAATATGATGCTTTACCTGTTGAACCTAACAAGTCAGGACCCAAAAAGAATTGGGTACCTAAAGGAAACTGATCACAATGCAGGTAAGCCTGAGATGTGCCGAGAAGTCAAAAATGTGGTATATTGACAGCGCATGCTCAAGGCATATGACGGGTGATGAAACTCAATTCATCACGTTTGAACGTAAACGAGGAGGAAGCGTAAGTTTTGGAGACAATAAAAAGGGTAAGATAGTAGGATTAGGCACCGTTGGAGGTAATCCCACTATTGAATCTGTCTCCCTAGTCAGCGGACTCAAATATAACTTACTCAGCGTAGCTCAGCTATGTGATAATGGGAGAAAAGTTATATTTGACGATACTGGATGTAAAATATATGAGGGAAAAACAAATGCGTTAATCTTAACTGCCCCTCGGATAGACAATGTCTTCATGCTAAACCTAGAAAAGAAGTTTTCAAAAACTGTATGCTTAGTCACAAAGGAAGAAAATTCCTGGCTATGGCACAGGAGACTTGGTCATGTAAGCATGGACCTCCTGGCCAAATTAGCAAGAAAGCAATTGGTTGAGGGACTGCCTGAACTTAAATTTCAAAAAGATCAATTATGCCATGTCTGCCAAGCTGGAAAACAAACCAAGCAATCTTTTCAAAGTAAAAACATTGTCTCAACTAAGCGTCCGTTAGAAATGCTACACTTGGATCTCTTTGGTCCAGTCCAGCCACTGAGTCTGGGTGGAAGAAGGTTTTCCTTGGTTATTGTAGATGATTTCTCTCGGTACACATGGGTTATCCTGCTGACCAGTAATGATGAGACCTTTGAGACATTTTCAAACTTGGTTAGAAAAATTGAAAATGAGAAAGACCTAAAATTAGCTCATATCCGTAGTGATAACGGTGGAGAATTCAAGAGCCAAAAGTTTGTTGAATTCTGTGAAGCCAGTGGCATTGACCACAATTTTTCTGCTCCTAGAACGCCTCAGCAAAATGGGGTTGTTGAAAGGAAGAACAGAACTCTGGTTGAGATTGCCAGGACAATGCTGGATGAGCATAGGCTTCCAAAGTATTTTTGGGGAGAAGCTGTCAACACAGCATGCTATATTCTGAATAGGGCTCTAGTTAGACCTATACTTAAGAAAACCCCATATGAACTTTGGAAAGGACGAAAGCCCAACATTGGATACTTTCGTGCCTTTGGCTGTAGGTGTTTTATTTTAAATACCAAAGATAGCTTAGCCAAATTTGATTCAAAAGCTGATGAGGCTATCTTTCTAGGCTACTCAACAAACAGCAAAGCATACAGAGTTTTTAATAAGAGAACTCAAGTATTAGGAGAATCTATACATGTGCAATTCGATGAAACTGACCCTGCAGGAAGATACCAGCCGCTGACAGAAGATGAACCAAACTCAGCACCTGCTGATCAAGAACCAGCTACTGAGTCCTTCATAAAACGGCTGACCAAGAGTAAGAGTGAACCTAAAATTACTTTCACTGACCCATTTACTTCTGCAGAGAATGTTGAAACACAGATAGAACAAGACATAAATCTACCAAAGGAGATAAGAGTCCCAAGAGGGCATTCAGAAAATGCAATTCTTGACTCAGCTGGAAATACGCTGATGACAAGAAATCAACTAAGGAAGTATCTCGGCAATGTAGCTTTTGTCTCAGTACTGGAGCCGAAGAACTTTGCCGAAGCTGAGGATGACGAATTCTGGATGAATGCCATGCAAGAGGAACTCAATCAGTTCAGGAGGAATAATGTATGGGAGCTAGTGCCACATCCTAGGAGCCAAAAGACCATTGGAACGAGATGGGTCTTCAAGAACAAGCTAGATGAGCAAGGAAACGTAGTCAGAAACAAGGCAAGACTTGTAGCTCAGGGCTACAGTCAGCAAGAAGGTATTGACTACGGTGAGACCTTTGCCCCAGTGGCGCAATTAGGATTTTATGCGCATATGCATCATATATGAACTTTAAACTGTTTCAATTAGGATTCTAGCAATTGTTGTTTAGGACAAAATCTTTATCATTTCTAGAAGTAGAAAGGAGAAGCTGAGTACTCGGTTTTAGTACTTGGTGAATTAGAATAGAAGTGAGTAGAGGTATAGAGGAAGGTACTCTTGTTATACTCAGCTTCTGATTTTGTAAAAGGTTTGAGGCTCTACCTTTAAAGAGCTCAGTAGAGGATTTGAAATCTCGGAAGTGTTTTGGGGACAGGACGTAGGCTTAGAAGAAGCCGAACCTGGATAAATCTGCTGAGTGAAGTATTTCTAAACCTTAACTCCTTATTTATATTGCTTGCTTAAAACAAACTAAAACTGACCAAGTAAAAGAGGTCAAGCTGAGTTGTGCGCTACCAACGAGCAGGTTCAGGAATAGACTCTAAGTGCTATTTCCTGACCTAAGCAACGAAGCTGTCCTAGTCACTAGTTGACTAAGTCAGTGTCTTGCTGAGTGCTAAGCGCCGCTGTTATATAAACTTTTCTTAAAGAAAAGAAATCTGCCCAAATTATTTTAAAAAGGTAAAATAGTTCCTAACCCCCCCTTGGAACTATATTTGCAACCTTACAAGGGACCAACACCTGGTGATTCTCACTTCACACAGTGTCAAGGAACTGATGCTGAGCATCAAGAAGATGATGTGGAACTGGATGATCACTTCATCACTCAGGTGGAAGAAGAATTAGATAACGAAGATCAGGATGATGAGGAAGAAGAAGAAGAAGAAGAAGACAGCGATCAGGATGACGCTGAGGAAACAGCGAGTGAAGAGGAAGCTGCTGACCCAACTTACACTGAGTTGGATGCAGATAAAGTATAAGTACAAGCTAATCAGCCCAATGCTGATCAAGAAGAGACTTATCCTTCTCACTCAGGAGAATCTATCCAAGCCGATCCCACTCCTCCTCGCAGAAGAAGATTAGTAAAGGCAAGTCAGAAAACGGTCATTGACCTCCCTGTTCAAAAGCCGAGTAAAGATCCTTCTTCTCTGAAGCTGAAGTTTTTCAGTAAGCAAACCCCTTCTTCTCAACAAGCTTCTCTTGAAAAGCAAGCCTCTGTTTCTTCACAAAAGGAACAAGCCGACTTGAATGCTTCCGCCAACTCTACAAGCCAAATCGAGCAAGTTCTCGTCAATATTGCTGCTCCAAGCACTGTGCTGACTCAGAACATTCCTGCCCCCGTCAGCACTGAATCCATTAGGGTTACTACTTCACCAACCATAATTCCTGCCGATCAACCATCTCTTCCAAAACACCAAGTGCAGACTGAAAACTCCATTCCAGTCACTGACCACGTCATCACTCTGACTCCTCCACAAACTGGTCATACTGAGGAAACTAGGCAACCTGATGAAGGATCCCTCAGCTATCTGCATGCCACCGAGTCTGGTAGAAAACTCATCAACTCGGTGCAGTCATTAATTAAGGACATTCATCAAACTACTGAACCTACTGCTGGGTCAAGTAGCAATGCATCAACTCAGCTGTCCCAAGTCTCTCAGCTCTTAAATGAGGTTAAAGGACTGAAGGATCTGCTAAGTGATATGATCTCAATTCAATCACATCAGCCCAAGCAGGACTCAATAACTAAGCTGGCTGAGCTCCAACTGACAACGGTTCAACATCTTAACACTCTTCAAGGCCAATTCCAGACCTTGTCAGCTGCGAATACTCAGTATGCAACTTCTGATGAAGGTAAGATGCTTTTTGCCCAGCTTCACACTGAGCAAACCAAGACCAACAATCAGCTGGCCTCCTACTCTCAATGCTCGGTGGAGCAAATTAACGAAGCAGTTCGTCTGCTGAATTTAAATAAGCAAGAGATGGACACTGACCAAATGAAGCAAAATGAGATACTGGTCAACTCCCAAAGGATCTTTACCCATGTGCGTCATAACAATATCCAGCGTCAATATTATGACTCAGCAATGCTGAAGACCTTTCATCAAGTTTTTGCTGCACTGACAGATTCAATTACTTGGGTAGGTAAGTCTCAAGCTTACATACTGAGCCTGGTCAGCGCCGCTGAAATCGGCATACCAAAAGAGGTCTTGAATGAAGGCGTTATTGTCTTTGACGGCATTAATGAAAGTGCCGACAAACTTAAGGAGCTGTCCGTCGTACTGACCGCCGCAGTCTTAACCGACTCTTTTAGAATTCCTACTCCTCCCGATGCTGACTAAACGGGGGAGAAAGAACAAGCTAGAACTCAGCAGGAGGATCCTAGAAGCAGTCAGTCTAAGCAAAAGAAAAAGAAGTAGAAATGGGCTAGCTAGCTTAGTTTTGTACTTAGTCTGTAGTCTCTATGTTCTTTTATGCTCATCTTTTGCTATGTATGCTGACTACTTTACTTCAATACAATACTTGCATCTTTTATCCTAACTTGAGTTATTTCATACGATGCTGAGTATTATGTTATTATGTATCTTCAAATACATCAACTACGTTTAATGCTTATAATACTTGTTGATTGTATCCAATGCTGATAATATGTTTGACATTGTCTTGTATGTTTATAAAACACTGTCTCATAAGACCCATTGAACAAAATGATTACTCAGTGCTCTCTATGTTACACCTTCCGCTTAATACTGAATAAAATAGAATATGTTCCATGAGCTGACCTATATCTGAAAACTGACCTTAGACTCACTCGATTAAACCTTGAGTAAAACTAAGTCAGCAGCTCAACCCTGACGGGGGAGTTTGCTAAGTAATAATAGGTCAACTATCATGGGGGAGCTCAACACTGAGTTCCTCGCTGAATAGTTTTGCCAACATCAAAATGGGGGAGTTTGTTGAAACACCTTTCCACATGATTTTGATTTGACAAAATTATTTAAGTAAAACTAAATATATTCTAAAAACACTAAGTTTAAATGCTTTGATTTATTTAACTAATGTGTTTGTTCAATGTTGAGTTATATTGTTTATAAGACATAAAGACTAAAAGGCTTAAAGCCCAAATACGGAAGTCAAAGCCCAAGTCAAACAGATCAAGACAACTCGGCCCGCGTGTGCAAAACGCTGTCGTTATGTACAAAACGCAGCTTAGCAGAAGAAGGATCCAGAAGACCTTCGTTGAACAACTTCGGAATGAAGCTACTGAGTTGAATCGACAAAGAGTACAAGACAATAGCTGAGCAAGAACAACTTCCAGACAAAGTGTTTCCACTTTGGGTAAAGTTCAGAAGACACAGGACGATGTCTAGTTGACCTTACCATAAATGGAGAGACATTCTGCCGAACTGACTAAAAGCTGACCGAGGACAAAAGATACTCAAATCTGATTGGCCGAGAACTCTGAGCAAGACTGAGTGACAACGACAGGAAGTCGTTTCCCTCCAACGGTTATTTCGAAATTCGAAATGACTGATGCCTCAGACGTCTCTATAAATAGTGCACTTCAGTTGCTTCATTTTTAACACAGAACATTATCCAGCCATTACGCTGACCAAAATTCTACTCAAAGTTCTGTGAGAAAAAGCAAAGCAAATACTTACACCAAATTCTATATCTTTCATGTAAAAGTCTAGAGTGATTATTCAATCATCTAAGGTGTCTTAGCAATTGTTGTTTAGGGCAAATCATTATCATTTCTAGAGATTAGAAAGGAGAGGCTGAGTACTCGGTTATAGTACTCAGCGAGAGATTAGGAGTGAGTAGAGGTATAGAGGAAGGTACTCTTGTTATACTCAACTTCTAAGTTGTAAAAGGTTTAATGCTCTACCGTTAAAGAGCTCAGTAGAGAATTCAAAAGCTCGGAACGTGTTCCGGGGACAGGACGTAGGCTTAGAGGCCGAACCTGGATAAATCTGCTGAGTAACATCTTTCTAACCTTAAACTCCTTAATATATATATTGCTTGCTTAAACAAAACTGACCAAGTAAAGAGGTCACGCTGAGTTGTGTGTATTGAGTATCTGAGTTCAGGAATAGACTCAAAGTGCTATATCCTAACTCAACGAAAGAAGCTGACTTAGTCACCAGTTGACTAAGCTAGTGTCTTATTTACTCAGCACGCTGTGTAATCCTTTTTCAAAGAAAAAGAAGTCAGCCTTAACGTACTTAAATTTTAAATAGTTCCTATCCCCCCCTTGGAACTAACTTGTTACGTTATAAGGGACCAACAAAGTTCATATGGGGTTTTCTTAAGAATAGGTCTAACTAAAGCCCTATTGAGTATATAGCATGCTGTGTGAACAGCTTCACCCCAGAAATACTTTGGAAGCCTATTTTCGCTCAGCATTGTCCTAGCAATTTCAACTATTGTTCTGTTCTTCCTTTCAACAACCCCATTTTGTTGAGGTGTCCTAAGAGCAGAAAAGTTATGGTCAATGCCACTGACTTCACAGAATTCATCAAACTGTTGGTTTTTGAATTCTCCGCCATTGTCACTTCTAATATGAGCTACTCTTAGGTCTTTGTCATTTTCAAGCTTTTTAATCAGCGTTGTGAACATCTCAAATGTTTCATCCTTGCTACTCAGCAAGATGATCCAAGTATACCGAGAGAAATCATCTACAATGATTAAGGAGAATTTCTTACCGCCCAAGCTGAGTGGCTGGACAGGTCCGAAAAGGTCCAAATGTAGTAATTCCAATGGTCTCTTGGTTGAGACAATGTTTTTACTTTAAAAAGAGATTTTCGTCTGTTTACCTTGCTGACAAGCATTACACAATTGATCTTTTTCAAATTTGAGTTTGGGCAATCCCTCAAGTAGTTGCTTTCTAGCTAGTTTGGCAAGGAGGTCCATGCTTACATGACCAAGTCTCCTATGCCATAGCCAGGAGTTATCCTCTTTAGATACTAAGCATATATTTTTAGAAAACTGTTTTTCTAAACTCAACATATATACATTGTCAACACGAGGGGCAGTTAAAATAAAATTGTTTGTTTTTCCCTCGAGTATCCGACACTAAGTAGCATCAAATACAACCTGTCTACCGCTGTCACACAACTGAGCTACGCTCAATAGATTATATTTGAGCCCTTTTACTAAGGAGACTGACTCAATAGTAGGGTTATCTCCGATAGTACCTGATCCGACTATCTTACCCTTTTTATTGTCTCCAAAGCTTACGTTTCCACTTCGTTTAAGCTCAAGTGTGATGAACTGAGTTTCATCACCAATCATATGCCTCGAGCATGTGCTGTCAATATACCAAAGCTTTGACTTCTCCACGCACCTCAGGCTCACCTGCATTTTGAATCATTCATCTTTAGGTACCCAATTCTTTTTGGGTCCTCGTTTGTTAGCATAGACAGGTGCAAAGTCATGTTTTAATTTATGACGACATACTTTTATGGTGTGGCCTTGTTTACCACAGAATTCACAATGAGTTACCCTTTTAGGGTGACTTTGTTTTTGGTCAGCACCACTGTGCTGAGCATGCCAACATACCTTAGTGGTATGTCCTTTCTTTCTGCAGAAGTCACATTGGACAATCCGCTTGTTATACCAACACACATCTGTTGTGTGTCCCCTTTTTCCACAATAGTCACACTGAGTGAACTGTCTGCGCTGACCAGTACCTGAGTACTCAGCATGGGATTTGGTTGAACCTTTTATTTGGTTCTGTAGGTTTGTGACATCCTTTCTCAGTTTCTTTGAATCTGATTGGACCTCCGAGACAAACTTGTGCATAATTTCCATGTTGCTATGCAAAGTTGAGTTGTCTTGGAGAAGATATTGAAGGTCACTAAGTTTGACCTCTTCGATCTCGTCACATCGCCTGCTGAGTGCCTTTATTTTCTTGTTACACTTTTTAGTCAGTGTATATAAATCACTCAGGGCGTTAATCATTTCATTTCTAAGCAAGTGTAAGGATGTTACCTCATTTGAGTACACCTCCTGTTCAGATTCTTCAGAGAGGTCAGCTTGCTCAGATCGAGTGTGGTCAGCTGCATCATTGGCCATGAAGCATATGTTTGCTGACTCGGTGGCATCAGCTTCAGATGATGTTGACTCATCGCTATCACTCCATGTGGCCACCATTGCCTTTTTGCTTCCCTTCTTTTCTTTCTTCAGATTAGGGCAGCTTGACTTAATGTGCCTAGTTTGATGGCACTCAAAGCACGTGACAGGCTTGGAGCTGTCCTTTTTGTACTTATCACTGGACTCAGCTTTGTACCTATCGCCTCTTCTGAATGACCTTTTGCTGTTCTTTTCATTTTTTCTGAACAGCTTCTTCATTTTCCTTGTGAACATGGCCATTTCCTCATCATCTGATGAGTCAGCTTCGGTTGAGTCAGCTTTCATGACAAGTGATTTTTGTTTCTTGTCTTCTGACTTTTATTTTGCTTCAAAAATTTTCATAGAGATCTCATGAGTCAGTAGAGATCCGATCAGCTCGTCGTATTTATATGTGGTCAAGTCTTGAGCTTCCTCCACGGCAGTTTTCTTAGCTTGCCAGCTCTTGGGTAAGCTTCTCAGGATTTTCTTCACCTGCTCTTCTTCAGTGAAGTTCTTGCCGAGCCTCTTTAGCTCATTTATGATGTTGGTGAATCTAGCGTTCATTCCAGAGATGTCCTCATTGTCGTTCATCTCGAACAGCTCGTATAATCTCATATGTTGGTTCACCTTTGATTCCTTGACCTTGCTTGTACCTTCATAGATTACTTCAAGCTTTTTCCAAATCTCCTGTGTTGACTCGCAACCTGAAATCTTATTGTATTCTGCAGCGTCCAGCGCATAGTGAAGCATATTGATAGCCGAAGCATTATTTTATAGTTTCTTAAGGTCATCTTCTGACCACTCAGTTTCACTCTTGACAATTTTCTCATTGTCAACAGTTTTATAAGGCACATATGGGCCTTGAACTATTGCAAGCCATGCACTCATGTTTGTGGCTTGAATAAAGTTCTTCATCCTATTCTTCCAAAACGTATAATTGGATCCAAAGAATAGGGGAGGCCGACTAATTGATAATCCCTCAGGGAGTATCTGTGTTGTTTGGTTCCCTGGAAGGAAACGAGTGCTGTTCTCAGCCATTTGTCGGGATCAGCTCAAGATAGTTATATCTTTGAGTAGTGAGCTATTTCGCTCTGATACCACTTGTTGGTCCCTTGTGATTAGTTACAAAGGGGGGGGGGGGGGTTAGGAACTAATGTAACTTTTTCGTTTTAATTGCGCTGACTTAATTTAATTCTTTGAGTTTCGCAACTCAGTTTTGGTCAGCGTGACTGAGTGAGGCGTAAGACGGCTTTAGTCAGATACTGACTAGAACTGTTTTACTTGTGAGTTGGGAAATGACACTTTTGTAGTTAGCATCCAACTCGGCACTCTGATTTACTCAGTGTCAGCTTAAGCAATTTATATACTGAGTAAATATAGCAAGCAATGTTGGTCCCTTGTAAGGTTGCAAGTATAGTTCCAAGGGGGGGTTAGGAACTATTTAAACTTTTTTGCAATTAGGGCAGACTCCTTTTTCTAAGGAAAAAGGTTTTAACAGCGGCGCTGAGTAAACAGCAAGATACTGGCTTAGTCAACTGGTGACTAGGTCAGTTTCTTAGCTTGAGTTAGGAGATAGCACTTAGAGTCTATTCCTGAGCTCAGACGTTTAACGCGCACAACTCAACTTGACCTCTTTACTTGGTCAGTTTTTGGTTATTTTAAGCAAGCAATATAAATAAGGAGTTAAAGGTAAGAAATACTTTACTCAGCAGATTTATCCAGGTTCGGCTTCTTCTAAGCCTACGTCCTGTCCCCGGAACACGTTCCGAGATTTCGAATCCTCTACTGAGCTCTTTAAAGGTAGAGCCTCAAACCTTTTACAATCTTAGCAACTGAGTATAACAAGAGTACCTTCCTCTATACCTCTACTCAATCAGCATTTGATTCAGTCAATAAGATTTATAAGTATAAAAATATAGCTGATTTAATTGAAGATACGTAATGACTCAGTACACAGTAACATATATTAACATATATCATAACTCAGGAATAGGAATAAAAGATGCAGATATGATATATTGATAGTAGTCAGTGGTTACACAACAAAACTTATAGATAAGGCATATAGATTACATCTGACTTAGTCTATACTGAGCTAGCCTATCTATTTCTTTTTCTTGTGTTGAGACTGACTTCGCTCATGCTGAGCTCTAGCTGCTTGTTCTTTCTCCCCCGTTTTGTCAGCATCAGGAGGAGGAAGTCTGAAAGCATCAGTTAAGACAGCTCGAGTCAGTTCTTTAGACAGCTCCTTAAGTTTCTCAGCGCTTTCGTTGACGCCGTCAAAAATTGCAACTCCATCAGCTGATACCTCTTCGGGTACGTTGAGTTCAGCAGCACTGAGCATGTTTACGCTAAACGCTTGAGCTTTGCCTTGCCAGATGAGAGCTTCAGTAAGACCAGCAAAGATTTGGTGAAAGGTCTTTAAAAGGGTTGTGTCGTAATACTGACGTTGAATATTGTTATGACGAATGTGGTTGAAGGTTTGTTGCATGATAGACTGCATCTCATTCTGTTTCATTGCGTCAGTATCCATCTCTTGCTTATTCAGATTAAGCAAGAGAATAGCCTCACCAATTTGCTCTACTGAGCATTGATTGTAAGAAACCATTTGCTCGTTGGTCTTGAGTTGCTCAGTGTGAAGCTGAGCAAAGAGCATCTTGACTTCAGATGAAGTGGCATGGTCGGGGTTCACAGCTGACAAGTTCTGGATCTGTTGTTGTAAGGAGGTTAAGTACTGCACGGTTGTCAGCTAGATCTCAGCCAGTTTGGCGATTGAATCCTGCTTAGCTTGCTGTGCTTGGAAGGTAATGATTACATTCAGCAAGTCCTTGAGTCCCTTAACCTCGTTGAGAAGTTGAGTGACCTGGGAAAGCTGAGTATTCTCAAAAGTTGAAGACCCAGCAGCAGCAGGAGTGGACTGTTGAATGTCTCTGATCAATGCTTGCACTGAGTCAATGATCTTTTTACCGGACTCAGTGGCATTCAAATAGCTTTGAGAGCCTTCAGGGACATCAGTGTGACCAGAAGGAAGAGGAGTGAAAGGAGTGACCTGGTCAGTGACTGGAATAGCATTTTCAAACTGCACTTGAGTTTTAGGTAGAGTTGAGTGATCGGCAGAGAGTTGAGTTGGAGAAGTGGTAATCCGAATACTGTCTGTGCTGACGGCAGAAGTGTGTGTAGTCAGCACCATGCTTGAAGAAATAGCATTCACAGTAATCGGCTCAACCTGACTGGTTGAGGTGGCGGAAGCATTTTGGTCGGCATGTTCCTGTTGAGAAGAAACAGAGGCTTGCTTTTCTAAGGACGCTGAAGCAGTAGAGGGTTGTTGGCGTTTGAAAAATGTCAGCTTGACTGTAGAGGGGTCCTTAGTTGTCTTTGAGATGACAAAGTCAGGAAGAGTTGGTGGTGGCACAAAATCTTCACTGACAGGCTTCTCACTTGCCTTAACCAACTTTCTTCTTCCACGAGGTGGAGTGACAGTTTGACTAGGATTTCCTGAGTGAGAAGGAGAAGATTCGTGTTGCTCATCATGAGGCTGGTCAGCTTGTTCTTGGACTGGATCAACATTGTGTTGATCAAGTACTTGCTCATCTCTAGCAGCAAACCCAGCATTGGCCTGCTCAGTCTCATGTTCACTAGCTGTCTCTTCAGAGTCCTCAGCGTCATCCTGACCGCTGGCCTCTTCTTCTTCTTCTTCTTCGGTACTGTCACCATCAAGTTCTTCCTCAACCTGGGAGATGAAATGATCATCCAGTTGTACCTCATGTTCTTCGGACTCAGCTATTGTACCTTGACACTGGGTGAAGTGAGAGTCACCCGGTACTACAAAGTCTGTAGGTATGGCGTTGAGGGGAGTCAGTGTAGAAGGCTTCTGCTTTTTCTGAGGTTGCTCAGCAGTTTCCTCAGTTCCAGGCTCACCTTGCCTGCTTCGTTTCTCAGCTGACTTACCAGCTGACTTCTGTCTTTTTGCTGGAGACTCAACATTTTTGGAAGGAGTCTCAGCATTTTTTCTTTTGCGGGAAGCTGGGGCCTTAGTCCTTCGCCCTTTCTTTGGCTCAGCAGTTCCCTCAGCTTGTCCAGCAGCAGCAGCAGCTTTACCTTTCTTCAAGGGCTGTCCAAATTTTAGTGCTCTCAGCGAGGCCGCTGTGATCTCAGATCCTCGAGTCTTGTCCTCACCTTCGAGATCAACTTTATGGTCGATGAGGATTCTTGTAATGATTAATCCTAGCCTCAGCGTACCAGTGCTGCGTAGGAAGCCAGCGACAAGAAAGACTGGCATATTGATTGGAGTGTATGTCAGCATATGCCATATAAAGCATTGCTCGAAGTTTGTTACTGATGTAGTGCAGTTGATCTTCGGGTAGATAAAGTAGGTCAGCAAGTAATGAGCCATCTTCTGGTGCTGGCCCATCGATGAAGCTGAGACTTCTCCTGAGTGGCCCTCAGGTTTGCAGAAGTTGTGTGCATACCCAGTGCCATCCTGATCTCCAGATCTTCTCAGCCTTGCTCCCTCAGTTTTCAACTTGAGCAGATTTCCTAAGTAGAGAGGGTTGATGAAGATGGTTTTCTTTTTCACCACTGTGCACAGGTAGTCAGTGTTGTCATTTGCAACTCGGAGGTTGTGGTAAAATTCCCTTACCAGGTCAGGGTAGGTGTCATCCCTAACCGAAAACAGCTCCGTCCAGCCATTTTGTGAAATCCACTCGCAGAAGGGTTGTTCATTTTGTACGAAGTTTTCTGATACCCATCTTGAGGGCTCAACTTTCCATTCGCGGACGTTCTAAAAGACCTTAGAGTAGGTCCTGACTTTTACAGGCTTTCCCTGACCAGAGGTTTGGCCAGCTTGTCCTTTGCTCGGCGAGGTTACTTTGGTAGGTTCCGACACAGAGGTTTGCCTGGAAGTGTCATCGGAGTTGGGCTTAGAGTGGCCAGCACCAGAGATGTTGTAGGTAACCTTAGTCATTGTTGAGGATGGGAAAGCTTAGAGGGATTTTTAGAGAGAAAGAATTTCTTTGCCAGAGTATTCGATAAGCGTAAAGAATAAAAATGGGGAATTACCCATTATTTATAGAGGTGAGAAATGGATCTTATCGAATCCATGTGTCAGTTTTGCCTCGGGATTGTGAACCGACAATAATCCTGGAATTTATGACACATTCGACGCGTACATCATCCTAGGTGGCTATACGCGTGCTTTTGCAATGATTCTAACGGATATAACACTCAGCGTTTAGAATACTAATCGTTTGATATTCTGAGTGGTCAGTATTGCATAATGGGATGATTTCTAAGTTTAAGTTTAAACTAACTTACTCAGTGTGCAAGTTTACTCAGTATTTGCTGTTCAAATGAGTACACAGCAAAGACAATCATTCAGCATAGTAATTCACTCAGCATGCATATTCATTTAGTTCAGGATTTTACTGAAGAGGATTAAACATACCAATAGCTTCTCTCAGTATGCTGAACTGCTCACGAGCCAGTGGCTTCGTGAAGATATCCGCAAGCTGTTCGTCCGTTGGGACAAAGGTCAGCTTGATCTCACCTTTGAGTACATGGTCTCTAATGAAGTGATGTCTGATGCTGACATGCTTCATTCTGCTGTGTTGAATTGGGTTCTTTGAAAGATCAATTGCACTTTTGTTGTCACATTTGACTTCAATTGTCTTTGTTTGAACACCATAGTCTTCGAGCTAGTGCTTAATCCATAGGACTTGAGCAACACAATGACCAGCAGCAATGTACTCAGCTTCAGTGGTGGACAAGGCTACTGACGCCTGCTTTTTGCTGAACCAGGATACAAGACAGCTTCCTAAGAAGTGACATCCTCTAGAGGTGCTTTTACGTTCCAGCTTATCCCATCCATAGTCAGCGTCAGTGTATCCAATAAGTGTGAAATCGTGAGTATTGGGATACCATAAACCTGCGTTCACTGAGCTTTGCAAATATCTAAGGATTCTTTTTACAGCAATGTAATGAGATTCCTTAGGGTTAGATTGATATCTAGCACAGTAGCATACTGAAAACTGAATGTCCGGTCTACTGGCTGTTAAGTAAAGTAGAGAGCCTATCATACCTCGATATAATTTACTGTCTACTGACTTACCATTCTCGTCAGCGCAGAGGACAGTGTCAGTGCCCATAGGAGTGGATATTGGCTTGCAATTTTCCAAGTCATATTTCTTTAATATCTCCTTGGAATATTTGGCTTGACTGATGAAGATGTCATTCTTTCCTTGTTTAATTTGAAGACCGAGGAAGAAGTTGTGATAACAGGTAGCGAAATTCTGATCTACTTCCGTCTCTGTGGGGGCGTCGTTGGGTTCGACGGGGGGAAGCTCCGATGCCAAAGTCAGTAAGATGAATCAAGGAAACAAACTGAATTGACAAAGGTTATAAGAATGTGTACCTCGATAGCCTAGGGGATCGGGCTATATATAGCTGGGAAGTTGTAACCTTCAGGCAACTAGAAAGTCTCCATTAATGGCGGTTACGAGTTATCCTTAACCTGGCGGTTTAGCTAATTAATAACTCATTAATGATCTTTTATGGCCGAGTCGACGGCCAGCCGTTATAGAGGCGAATGGAGAGATTCGCCTCATAGGTCCGCCATCGGATCTCTTGGAGCTGATCCGTGGAGATCCGCCAGCCAGCTTCCCCTTGGGGATCACTACGTGGCGTACTTTGAGGTGAATACCCCTTTTGGTCCTCAGGATAATATCTCGATGTTATCAGAAGCCCCCCCAAAATGCCCTTAAAGTCCTTTAGGGCTTTTGGACTTCCGCGCGCCGTCATAAACACTTGCATTAATGAGCACACTGTTCAATGCCATTGGACGATCGACACGTGTAGTGGACACATTGTCCCAGGAAGGAGAAAACTCTCTTCTTCTTCTTCTTCTTACGCTTTCTCTTTCTTCCTCATTTCTTCATTTTTCTCCTGCGCTCGAAGCTTTTTTTGGGATTTCTTCGGAGTTTCGCACCAAGCTTCCGATTTCTCATGTAATTCATTTTCTTTCGCTTAACTTTTCCTGGATGTTTAGAAGTTCGTCTTCATCTTCTAGATCAACTTCAGAACTTTTTTAATTCAACCTCCCCTCCTGAAATAGAAGTCGATTTTAGTTGGACTACTTCGTCATCGGAGAACTCTTCTTCTTCCGAAGGCACGATTAACTCTGATTTAGCTGGGTTTAGTAACTCGGCGCGTAATCATTATCAAACTCGTTCCACTAGGAACCCGACTCTTTTTCCTTCTGTCTCTGGCGCCGTTCCGGCCGGTGCATCTAGGTGGTTTCCGGGGACAATGGCCTCTTCTTCAATTCCTCCTAAGAAAAAGAATCCCCGAGCGGAGTCTACTCCGTCTCGTATGAGCGCCGCGGATCTAGTGGATCTGGCGAATCGCTTCCCCTGGATCAAGAACTATGAAACTCAGCTTGCCGCATCTCATCAACGTCCTTCCTGTCCGCCTAGCGATTTCCTTACAGTATACTGTAGTCACGTGGAGAGAGGATTCCGACTTCCTCTTCCAAAGATGATGGCGGACATCCTCTCCTACTTTGACATCACGGTTAGCCAGCTACATCCCAACTGCTGGTTGGATATCGCTTTAGACTGCTACCTCGCCTCAAATTTAGGAGTAGTATATACGGGTCGTATCTTTAGAGCTTTTCACAAACCATCAAAATGGAAGTCTGAATCCTATCTTTCGTTCGCCAAATTCGGAGTGTATTCGCCCTTTAGTGACAAAATGTCCAATGTTCATTGCTGGGATGAGAGATTCTTATACGTGAAGATAAAAGATGGCGAACCACTGGGTTTTCCTTCATTTTGGAATCCCAGGCCGTTGCATATGGCGGGCGATATGCGAATTTTAACGGATAGTGATGAGAAGGTGGCGGAGCTTATGAAGCAGATCAAGGCGGATGCATGGACATATGCGGATGCCTTAGCTTTCATGATGAGTGATATTCCATTGATTCGTCGGGAAGGGGATCAATTCATTTACTCAAAGATTACGCAATTTGACCAAGGTACCTTTCATTTCTTCATGAACTTTGATTATTTTAATGTTTTCCTTGGCAGGGGTTTATCTAAGGCCAATCACGCTCTTGCAGAGAAGCGTAAGAAGTTTCTGGAGGCTGAAGCACGCAAGAAAGATCAAGCGGCGAATCCTCAAGCGGATACTGGAAGACGTCCTGCAGAAATAGTGGTTGAGCCGCCACTAAAGAGGAGGAAGCCTAACACCACTGGAGGTCTTAAGCTTATGGCGGATGCCCTGAGGTCCGCCAAGCCTGCTGGGGAGATTGCACAGGTAGGTTACCTTTGATCTTTATTTGTTCATTAAGTTTTGGACTTGAGTTCTGACCCTAGAATGTTTGTGTAGACGGTGAAGCCCGATATCGGTGGATACTGGTCCGCCGAATTTGGAGCCCAAGGTTCTTTCGAGAATGAATCCATTCTAAACGATTTGGATGAGGCCTTGGGTCAGGTGGGCGAAGTGCAGAGGAACTATAGCCAAATTCCTGGTTCAATTCATGCCCAAAAGGGGAAGACGGAGCTCCTTTCGGTGAGTTTCTTTGGAAAGGGTGCAGACAATATTAGTTCCTTAATCCTTTTTACCTTTTGATTGAATCGTTTGTTTTTGGACAGTTGTATGCTCGCCTACGTACTATGGAAACTGAGCTCCTTCAGAATGTGGCGGATAAGGCAACTATCAAGAGGCTAGAGAAAGAGATAGTGAAGCCAATTCCACTATCGCTTCTGTTAATGCAGGTCTTGCTTCCGCGAATGCCAACCTTGCTTCCGCCACAGTCGCCCTAGTTCTCAGGGATGAGGAAATTAAGAGGTTAAAGGCAAAGATTGTGTCTGATGCCAAAAGCCATGAAGACGCCCTTGGAGAAGCTGAATACATGGCGGGTGAACAAGCCTTTTATTATGGCGAGATGCTTATGGCGTACTTCTCCTTGGCGCATCCTGAGACTAACTTCACCGATCCGAAATTCGCCGTCCCCGAACCAGAAGATGTGGTGAAGTTCAATAAAATGTCAGACGCTAAGGAGTACCTCCGTGATTACGTTCGGAGATGGATGAAGGGGCCTGTGGAAGAAACCAAACCCTCTACTACGGTCTTGGCGGATGAGCTTGAAAAAGTGCCCCTCAAGGCGGATGCAGGACCAATTCCTGATCAGGCTCTTCCCCTTGGTCCCACACCTTCGGTGGATAAGGAGGTATCTCCTGATGGCGTGTCTGTGGATGTGGAGGAGGATCCCCAAGCAAGCTCTGTGGGCGAAGAAAGCGCAAAGGAGGATGCTCCTATTGTTGCTTAGCTTGCTTTTATTTGTGACATTGTAAAAACATTTTTAAGTACAATTTGTTTTGATCCTTTATGGAAGCTATGTTATTTTACCTTTACGTTTGCGTAAGGAAATATATAGGCATCTAGGATTTGAAGTAGGTGGCCAGCCATACTCCATTTTATGAACCTTTGTGAAGGTTAGAAGCTGTTCTATTCCTTCTAGAGGAAGTAAAGCTGCCCAGGGGATCAATTTGCTACCTATCTTTGAGGTGAAATGATCCACCCGTAGGACTTGTGAATCCTTCTCTGGAAAGGATAAGAGAGTGTAAAGACCTTGCGTCCAAGGATCATTTTAACTCTATTGGAGATTGAGATCCACTCACAAGATTGATCTTCTTATGCTTTTAAGGCATCGAGGATGTATCTCTAAGATAGCGATACATTGTAAATGTGGAGAGCGTTGGATGCCCCCCCTCTTTTTAAGACTGGAATATTGATATTGCTGCAGTAAACAATAAAAAGAACACAGATAATAGAACAAATGATGTTTATTAATGGGAGAAATGCCTTATTACAGCCGGTAGGTCTTATAGGTGAGCCTCGTTAAAACCTTTAATAAGAAAAAACACATGGGAAAAAGCTTATTAAAGGAAAAAGAGTACTCAAGACCGTATATATACTTCATTTTCTGACAAAATATTTGCGGAGATTTTGGAGGTTCCATGTGCGTGGCAATGTATTGCCCTCCATGTCCTGTATTTTAAACGTGGCAGATCCAATCTTGTCCACTATCTGATATGGACCTGTCCAGTTGAGTCCTAACTTGCCATTGCCTTCTCGAGATTGGACTTTATCAGCTTTACGGAGCACAAGATCTCCCACATTTAGATCCACAAGCTTGGCATTTTTATCATGGTAAGCCGCAATCCGCTGTTTGTATGCTGCCATGCGCACATAGGATTGATCCCTGCGATCTTCTATCTGATCTAGGTGCTCCCTTAGCCGTTTGCCGTTGTCCTCTTCACAATAAAAGGCCACTCAATCACTGGGGACCTGTATTTCGACTGGAATAATGGCTTCAACGCCATGAGAAAGGGCGAATGGTGTTTCCCCCGTAGCCGTCCTCGGGGTGGTACGATAAGCCCATAAAACACTTGTCAGCTGATCCGCCCACTTCTTATCATGCTCTCCCAATCTCTTCTTTATCCCCTTCACGATCGTCCGATTAGTAACTTCAGTCATTCCATTGGACTGGGGATAATAAACGGAGGCGAATCTGTTCAGGATGCCCAACCCTTCACAGAAAGCCTTGAATTCGCCACAGTTGAACTGTGTTCCATTATCGGTGATGATGGTATGTGGAACACCGTATCTTCCTACGATGTTGTCTTTGACGAATTCCACCATTTGTTCTGCAATAATGGAGGAAACAGCTTCGGCTTCTACCCATTTGGTGAAATGGTCCACTGCCACTACCACGTACCTTCTCTGCCGGCGAGTCGGAGGAAATGGGCCGACAATGTCTATTCCCCAGAGGGCGAATGGACGTCCTTCTATGATTGGCCTCTGAATGTGTTTGGCAGTATGTGATTCATTCGCATGAATCTGACAATTGTGACAAGATTCTACCAATTTTTGGGCATCCAATTCAGCCGTGGGCCAGTAGTAACCTGCTAACCTGGACTTTTTCAAGATGGCGGCGGATGCTTCATGTGCCCCACATGATCCCTCATGTAGCTCCTTGAGGATTTGTTGTCCTTCTTCCGGTAGAATGCACTTTAACCAAGGATGACTAAAGGACTTTCTGTAAAGGCAGTCATTGATCACGGAGAAATAAGCCGCTCTCCTAACTATCTGCCGTGCCTCTTCTTTGTCCTCAGGTAAGGTTCCATTCAGCAGATATTGGCGGATGACTGATCTCCAATCATCTTCCACTGTTGTGAGTAGAGAAACTTCCTCTGAGGGGAATGCTGGAGCTATTTTAACTTCGAAGGGACAATCCGGATCCGTCCAGTTCTCCTCACAAGAGGCCATTTTGGCCAAATGATCTGCCTCTGTGTTGGATTCCCTCGGTACGTGAATCAGTTCCCATTTAGTTTCCTTAGCTTCAAGGTGATCCAACAACTTTTTGACTTCCGCTACGTATTTGGCCAGAACCTCGTCTTTTACCTCGTAATTCTTGATTACTTGGTTGACCATTAGTTTAGAGTCGCTATAGATCACGATCCGCTCCGGAGTGATTTCTTTGAGTAGGCGTAATCCCAATATCAGAGCTTCATATTCAGCAGCATTATTAGTAGCATGGAAATTTAATTTTGCTGCGTATCGTAATTTTATGTATTGGGGACCCTTGATCACAACGCCTACGCCAGCTCCATCCGCCGAGGAGGTGCCATCGATGTACATCGACCATTCCTCTAACGGGGGCTTGGGATGATCTATCCATTCGTCAGTGAATTCATTCACGAAGTTCGCCAGGACCTGACTCTTTAAAGCTGACCTGCTTTCATACCTCACATCGAATTCGCCCAGGCGGATTGCCCATTCCATCAGCCTTCCCGAAGTGTCTGGTTTCTGCAACACCTTTCTCATTGGTATATTTGTTCGAACCACTACAGTATGTGCCTGAAAATATGGCCTAAGGCGGATTGCCGTGGTTACAACAGCCAGTGCCATTTTATCAAGCTTTGAATACCTGGTTTCGGCGTCTTTCAGAACCTTGCTCACGTAATAAATCGGAAACTGCTGGCCTTCCTCTTCTCGTATCATGACCGTGCATATGGCTTTGTCCGTAACCGATACATACATGTAGAGGTCTTCTCCCTTCAAAGGTCGACTCATCATGGGTGGCTCCGTGAGGAACCGCTTGATTCCTTCGAAGGCTCTTTCACAATCCTCATTCCACTCGAATGCCTTTTGCTTCTTAATGACCTCGTAAAAGGGCTGGCATCTACGGGATGAACAAGAGATAAACCTGCCCAAGGCTATGATACGCCCATTAAGGCGTTGTACTTCTCTGATATTCCGCGGTGCTTGCATTTCCAGAACTGCCTTAACTTTGTCAGGATTTGGGCTAACTCATTTTCGCTGATCATGAACCCTAAGAATTTTCCATATGTTGCCCCGAAAGTACACTTCTCTGGGTTCAACTTAATGTTGTGGCGTCAGAGTACGTCCAGTACCTCCTTTATATCATCCGCATGCTTTTCTATGGTCGTACTTTTGATGATCATATCATCTATATAGACAGAATAGTTACCCCCTTTACTATCTGCGAATATCTTGTTCATCATCCTCTGATAAGTTGCACCTGCGTTCTTAAGCCCAAAGGGCATAACTTTGAAACAATAAGTGGCTTGGTGTGTTACGAACGAGGTCTTGATTCTATCTGAGGGCTCCATAGGGATCTGATGATAACTTGACTTCACATCAGTAAAGGAGTACATTGCGTGACCGGCAGTTCCATCTACAAGCATATCAATACATGGCAAAGGATAGTTGTCTTTGGGGCAAGCTTTATTGAGATCTGTAAAGTCAATGCACATGCGGTAAGATCCGCCAGCTTTTTTTACCAAAACGACGTTCGCCAACCACTGAGTGTAAAGCACCTCCTCAATGGCATCCGCCTTCTGGAGCTTGGCGATCTCTTCCTCTAGCATCTTCTGCCTTTCCGGGCCATGATTTCTCAGTTTCTGAGCCACAGGAACTGCATCTTTATCAATGTTGAGCTTGTGAGTGATTACGTCTCGGCTGATTCCGGGGAGAATTTCATCCTTCCATGAGAAGACATCTTCTGCCTCGTGGAGCACTTTGGTGATTGCATTTTTAATTTCATCTTTGAGCCCTTTGGCCATTCGCACTTGCTTTTCATCCGTCATAAGGTACATTTCGGTCTCGCCCAAGGCCATCGTGATGCGTTCCTCTTCATCTTCCTCCTTAGATTGAGGGCGAATCATTAGTGATGCCGAATACGTCTCTTGGGCCACCTTTTGGCTACCTTTGATCATTACACCTCCCTTGGCCGTGGGAATGTAAAGTGTTAAGTGGCGAATGGAGATAAGAGCTGCAACTTCGGAGATAAAAGGCCGTCCGAGGATGATATTGTAAGCTAACTGACCATCCAAGACCGAAAATTCTAAATCTCCCCTCCAAACTTGATCATCGTCTGTAAGCTCACAGTCCAAAGTAACTTGGCCTTTTATTTGAATAGTATGTCCTGTCACTCCCAAGATATCGATCACGGTTGGCTCTACTTGAACAGGATCAATCATGAGTTTGGCGAAAGCTCCTCTGGTGATGACATTGCATGAAATCCCAGTATCAATCATTACCCTTTTCATCTCCCAGCCTTCCACCATCATAGTGACGACCAGTGCATCTGCGTGGGGTGGTATCTCAAGACCTGCATCGAAAAAGGGGCGATTTAACGACGTCCTGTCAAGGGCGGTAGTCCTTGCCTTTTTTAACGTTGGCTGGTACCCAGGTCCGCCTGCTATGACATTGATGGTACCCTTTCCTTTCTTCTTTGGATCCTCCTTGGATCTGTCACCATCTCCTCTCTTGCCTTCAGTTTGGATGAACCGATCCAATTTGCCCCTTTCTATGAGACGCTCAATTTCTCGAGCTAACTCCCAGCATGCATCAGTGTCGTGGCCATTTTTTCTGTGATACTTACAATAGTTTTTAGGATTTTTACCATTATTGGTGTACTCCCCTCCCTTCGGTTCGGGGTATGAAATGCTCCGTTTATGTTGACTGTTCTCGATCCACATAAGGACTTCACTTTTAGAAGCATTAAGAGGTGTGAAAGAGGTGACAAACGTTGATTTGTTCTTAGAATCTCTTCGCCTGTTTCTAGAGGAAGAATCCTGACGCTTGTCTCTGTCTCTGTCTCGGGGACGAGATTCACCCTTGTCCCTCTTTGGCGATAACAGTGAACCTCGGCGAATGTCATCCACCTCAATAAAATCTTTACAACGCTCCATCAACTCTGCCATACTGGTGGGTTTCTTTCGAATGAGATCTTCCTACAAACTCTTACAGGTGGTATTTCTTACGAAGCATTCCACAGCTACGGAGATGTCCACATTAACAATTTGTATGCATAATTGGTTGAAAGTGTCCACGTACTCCCGAAGGGATTCATTTGCATTTTGCTTTAACTCAAAAAGTTTCCCAGATTTCACTACTAGAGGAATACAGCCAGCAAACTTAGCACAAAATTCCCGGCTCAATTGATCAAAGCTGTTTATCGAACCTGGAGGTAAAGATTGAAACCACAAATAGGCTGGGCCCCCCAGCGTGGTAACAAACATTTTGCAGAGCATGGGCTCGGTGGCACGGTTGAGCCTAAGCAGTATTCGATATTTTCTAACGTGAGCTTCTGGATTGTCACTTCCTGTGTATATTGCAAGATTGGGAATTTTAAAAGCTCTGTCTGTTTCCTCCGCCTCAATCCAAGCTGCGAAAGGCGAATCCCTATTGGCGAACGGGTTATGCCTAGCATTTTCTTCATTCATACGGAGCACCAAGGCCCTAACTCTATCATCAAAATTTTCTGGATCCGCCCTGGGACGACCTCTTCGTGGCGATCTGCTTGGAGAAGAAGAAGAAGAACTTGAATCAGACGAAGGATCTGATGGCGAACACCCTCCCCCATTACCGCGTCTGCCACCTCCTCCACTACCTCCTCCTTCGCCACCTCCACCTCCGCCTCCTCCGCCAGGGGGAGCCGGCCCGTTTCCCCCTCCCTGGCTTCCTAACGGGATGTGCCCAACAGTTCCCGAAGGTGGTGGTGGTCCACTTGGATAGGGTGTCTCTTTTGGCCTTTTACTCCATCCACGACCACTAGATAGGGGCGATCTACCACGATGGGAGGATATCGGTCGTCGGGGCGAAAGTGACCTGGACCGCCTGCCTTTCTCCTTTCTGTGCCTTTTGTGTGTTCGCCCTTTGGATCCGCCAGGGGGAAGATTCGTCCGTGGACGCCTGGGGATATTGGGTCCGTCCAGATTTAATCCAGGTCTTGCGGATCCACCCGGTAAGGACGAATTATTTCTTTGACTTCCTTCAGCGCCATTAGGAAATAACTCACGATTGATTTGCCATTCGCAGGTCGACGTTGTGGTGGTTATCATAGAATCCGTGTTGTGAGCTTGAGGAATGAAGAACTTTGGGCGCCCGGTCCAAAGCTTAACAAAGGCCAAGATGATACGGCCGATGTGGACGCCATGCTCCAGTGTGGAGGGAGGGTCATAAATGACCGCAGGCGATTCCCTGTCTCGATTCCAAACCGTTCTCCAATTGCTTGGGCACACATACTGATGAAAGCATCTGGAGGCATACTATTTTCGACGTGCGTTGCAGGAGTAGTAGAATCAGTGCGGCCAGCATTAGATGGTGTAACTAATGTTGTTTCAATCCCTGAGGAGGGATTTTGATCTCCGTTTGTCATAGTTTTTTAGTGTGAACGAAAAAGCCTTTGTTTGGTCAAGGATTCCACCTTCACCGCACCAATTGATAACAGGTAGCGAAATTCTGATCTACTTCCGTCTCTGTGGGGGCGTCGTTGGGTTCGACGGGGGGAAGCTCCGATGCCAAAGTCAGTAAGATGAATTAAGGAAACAAACTGAATTGACAAAGGTTATAAGAATGTGTACCTCGATAGCCTAGGGGATCGGGCTATATATAGCTGGGAAGTTGTAACCTTCAGGTAACTAGAAAGTCTCCATTAATGCTTCATTAATGGCGGTTACGAGTTATCTTTAACCTGGCGGTTTAGCTAATTAATAACTCATTAATGATCTTTTATGGCCGAGTCGACGGCCAGCCGTTATAGAGGCGAATGGAGAGATTCGCCTCATAGGTCCGCCAGCGGATCTCTTGGAGCTGATCCGTGGAGATCCGCCAGCCAGCTTCCCCTTGGGGATCACTACGTGGCGTACTTTGAGGTGAATATCCCTTTTGGTCCTCAGGATAATATCTCGATGTTATCAAGTTGAGTTCTCCCATCATGGACATTTCAAACTCAGTCTGCATTTGTTTGCTAAACTCCTTGCACATTGATTCGTTAGTTGCACCAAATATTATATCATCAACATAAATTTGGGCCAGCAGGGTATCTTTACCCTTTTTCTTAATGAATAAGGTTGTATCAGCTTTGCCCCTGACGTAATTTCTAGTCAGCAGGAAACTGGTCAGCCTCTCATACCAAGCACGTGGTGCTTGCTTGAGGCCGTACAGAGCCTTTTTGAGTTTATAAACGTGGTTAGGGAATTTAGGGTCCTCAAAACCTGGAGGTTGATTAACATAAACCTCCTCGTTTATAACTCCATTAAGAAATGCACTTTTGACATCCATTTGAAATAATTTAAAATTCATGTAAGATGCATATGCACATAGAATTCTAATTGCCTCTAGCCTTGCCACTGGGGCAAAGGTCTCACCGTAGTCAATACCTTCTTGCTGACTGTAGCCCTAAGCTACAAGCCTTGCTTTGTTCCTGACTACATTCCCTTGTTCATCCATCTTGTTCCTGAAGACCCATCTTGTTCCAATGGTATTTTGACTCTTTGGATGAGGCACTAGCTCCCATACATCGTTTCTTCTGAATTGATCGAGCTCCTCTTGCATTGCGTTCATCCAGAATTCATCGTACTCAGCTTCAGCGAAATTCTTCGGTTCTTGAACTGAGACGAAAGCAACATTGCTGAGGTACTTCCTGAGTTCATTCCTCGTCATCAGGGTATTCCCAGCAGAATCAAGGATCGCACTCTCTGAGTGCCCTCTTGGGATCCTTATCTCTTTAGGTAGATTCATGTCTTGTGCTGTTTGTGTTTCAACAATCTCTGCAGAAGTAGATGGGTCAGTAAAAGTAATTTTAGGTTCACTCTTACTCTTGCTCAGCCTTTTCGTGAATGACTCAGTAGCTGGTTCTTGGTCAGCAGTGGTTACTGAGTGTGGATCATCTTCGGTCAGCGGCTGGTATCTATCTGCAGGGTTAGTTTCGTCGAACTCTACATGTACTGACTCTTCTAAAACTTGAGTTCGCTTATTAAAAACTCTGTATGCTTTGCTGTTTGTTGAGTAGCCCAAAAAGATAGCCTCATCAGCTTTTGAATCAAACTTTGCTAAGCTATCTTTGGTATTTAAAATAAAACATCTACAGCCAAAGGCACGAAAGTATCCAATATTGGGCTTTCGTCCTTTCCAAAGTTCATAGCGGGTTTTCTTGAGTATAGGTCTAACTAGAGCCCTATTAAGAATATAGCACGTTGTGTTAACAGCCTCTCCCCAAAAATACTTTGGAAGCCTATGCTCATCCTGCATTGTCCTAGCTATTTCAACCAGAGTTCTGTTCTTCCTTTCTACAACCCCATTTTGCTGAGGTGTTCTAGGAGCAGAAAAATTGTGGTCAATGCCGCTGGCTTCACAGAATTCAACAAACTTTTGGTTTTTGAATTCTCAACCATTATCGCTACGGATGTGAGCTAATTTTAGGTCTTTTTCATTTTCAATTTTTCTAACCAAATTTGAAAATGTCTCAAACGTTTCATCCTTGCTGGTCAGCAAGATGACCCACGTATACCGAGAGAAGTCATCTACAATGACCAAGGAAAATCTTCTTCCACCTAGACTCAGCGGCTGGACTGGACCGAAGAGATCCAAGTGTAGTAACTCTAACGGACGCTTAGTTGAGACAATATTTTTGCTATGAAAAGATTGTTTGGTTTGTTTTCCATCTTGGCAAGCGTAGCATAATTGATCTTTTTCAAATTTAAGTTCAGGCAGTCCCTCAACCAATTGCTTTCTTGCTAGTTTGGCCAGGAGGTCCATGCTTACATGACCAAGTCTCCTGTGCCATAGCCAGGAATTTTCTTCCTTTGATACTAAGCACACAGTTTTTGAAAACTTTTTCTCTAAGTCTAGCATAAAGACATTATCTATTCGAGAGGCAGTTAATATTAACTCATTTGTTTTACCCTCGTATATTTTACATCCAGTAGCATCAAATATAACTTTTCTCCCATTGTCACATAGCTGAGCTACGCTGAGTAAGTTATATTTGAGTTCGCTGACTAGGGAGACAGATTCAATAGTAGGATTACCTCCGATGGTTCCTGACCCTACTATCTTACCCTTCTTGTTGTCTCCAAAACTTACACTTCCTCCTCGTTTACGTTCAAACGTGATGAACTAAGTTTCATCACCCGTCATATGCCTTGAGCATGCGCTGTCAATATACCACATCTTTGACTTCTCGGCACATCTCAGGCTTACCTGCATTGTAACTAGTTACTTTTAGGTACCCAATTCTTTTTGGGTCCTTGCTTGTTAGGTGCAACAGGTAAAGCATCATATTTCATTTTATGGCGACATACATGGACAGTATGGCCATTCTTTCCACAGAAGTCACAGCTGACCTTCTGTTTAGGATGTTTCACTGACTTGTCAGCACCCTAGTGCTGAGCGTGCCAGCACACCTTAGTGGTGTGTCCTAACTTCCCACAAAAGTCACACTGGACTTTTCGCTGGGGATTCCATCTCTGCTGAGTACCTTGGTACTGAGTTCTCAGAGGACTGTTTCTTTTATTTGGAACCTTTAGTTGGTTCTGGATAGTTGTGACGTCCTTTCTCAGTTTCTTTGAAACTGACTGGACTTCAGAGACAGACTCATGTATGATCTTCATGTTATCATGCAGAGTTGTATTGTCCTGAAGAAGGAATCTGAGGTCACTCAGTTTGACCTCTTCCACTTCATCACAGCGCCTGCTGAGTGCTCTAACTTTCTTATTACACTTCTTGACAAGTGTGTAGAGATCACTCAGGGTATTAACCATATCGTTTCTGAGCTGGGGAAGAGAAATTACCTCATTTGATTGCTCCTCGTCATCTGATGCGACGGATAGGTCAGCATGCTCAAAGACGCATGGCTCAGCAAGTTCGTCAGCTATGAAGCATATCTTTGCTGACTCGGTGGCCTCAGTTTCTGTGGATGAAGACTCATCACTGTCACTCCATGTAGCCACCATTGCCTTTTTTCCACTCTTCTTGTCTTTCCTCAGTGTGGGGCAGCTTGACTTAATATGGCCGGTTTGATGGCACTCAAAGCATGTAATGGGCTTTGAGCTGTCCTTTTTGTATTTGCTGTCGCTTGAGTCAGCTTTATACTTATCAAACTTTCTGTAAGGCTTCTTAGAGTATTTGTCATTTTTCCTGAATAGCCTTTTCATCTTCCTTGTGAACATAGCCATCTCCTCATCATCAGCTGAGCTCCTGTTAGTGGAGTCAGCTTTCATGACAAGGGATTTCTGCTTCTTGTCTTCAGATTTTTCCTTCACCTCGAAGTTCTTCATAGATATCTCATGGGTCAGCAATGAACCGATGAGTTCGTCATATTTGTAGGTGGTTAAATCCTGAGCTTCCTCAACTGCTGTCTTCTTTGCTTGCCAATCTTTAGGAAGACTCCTGAGTATCTTTTTGACTTGTTCTTCCTCAGTGAAGATTTTTCCAAGTCTCTTGAGCTCATTAATGATGTTGGTGAACCTTGCATTCATGTCTGAAATGCCCTCATCATTGTTCATCTCGAACAGCTCGTACAGTCTCATCTACTGATTCACCTTGGACTCCTTTACTTTATTTGTTCCCTCGTAGGTGACTTCCAGCTTTTTCCAGATCTCTTGTGCCGACTCACAACCTGAGATATTATTATATTCTGCAGCATCGAGCGCACAGTGAAGCATATTGATAGCCGAAGCATGGTTTTGGAGCTTCTTAAGATCATCCTCTGTCCATTTGGCCTCAGCTTTTACAACTGTTTGGCCAGCCACAACTTCGACAGGTACAAATGGGCCTTGGACTATAGATAGCTAGGCACTCATGTTTGTAGCCTGAATGAAATTTTTCATCCTATTCTTCCAGAAGGTATAGTTTGACCCGAAGAATAGGGGAGGCCTAGTAATGGACAGCCCCTCAGGCAGTATCTGAGTTGTTTGGTTTCCAGGGAGAAACCGAGTACTGTTTTTGCCCATGGTAGGGATCAGCTCAAGGTTGTTAGACCTTTTACAGTGAGCTTTTAAGCTCTGATACCACTTGTTGGTCCCTTGTAAGGTTGCAAGTATAGTTCCAAGGGGGGGGTTAGGAACTATTTAAACTTTTTCACAATTAGGGCAGACTCCTTTTTCTAAGGAAAAAGGTTTTAACAGCGGCGCTGAGTAAACAACAAGATACTGGCTTAGTCAACTGGTGACTAGGTCAGTTTCTTAGCTTGAGTCAGGAGATATCACTTAGAGTCTATTCCTGAGCTCAGACGTTTAACGCGCACAACTCAACTTGACCTCTTTACTTGGTCAGTTTTTGGTTATTTTAAGCAAGCAATATAAATAAGGAGTTAAAGGTAAGAAATAATTTACTCAGCAGATTTATCCAGGTTCGGCTTCTTCTAAGCCTACGTCCTATCCCCGGAACACGTTCCGAGATTTCGAATCCTCTACTGAGCTCTTTAAAGGTAGAGCCTCAAACCTTTTACAATCTTAGCAACTGAGTATAATAAGAGTACCTTCCTCTATACCTCTACTCAATCCTAATCTCTCACTGAGTACTATAACCGAGTACTCAGCCTCTCCTTTCTATCTTCTAGAAATGATAAGTGTTTGTCCTATACAAAGATTTGCTAAGACACTTTAGACGATTGAAATAATCACTCTAGACTTTTACACAGATATAAGAATTGTAGTGTAAGATTTGCTTTGCTTCTTTGCTTGCAGAACTTGTGTAGAAATTTGGTCAGCGTAATGGCTTGATCAAGTTCTGTGTAGAATGAAGCTTCTGATGGCACTATTTATAGAGATGTCTGGGCATCGGTCATTTCGAATTTCGAAATAACCGTTGGAGGGAAACGGCTACCTGTCGTTGTCATCCTGACTTGCTCAGAGCTCTCGGCCAATCAGAATTGTGTATCTTCTGTCCTCGATCAGCTCAGCAGATTGTCTCTCCTTTTATGGTAAAGTCAATTGGATAGCATACTGTGTCATCTGAACTTTACCCAAAGTAGAAATACTTTGTCTGGAAGTTTTCATTAGCCAGCTGCTGTCTTGTACGCTTTGTCGAGACTACTCAGCAACTTCATCTTGAAGTTGTTCCCGAAGGTCTTCTAGATCCTTCTCTTGCTGAGTTGCGTTTTGTCCAAAGCGACAACGTTTTAACAAACGCGGGCCGAGTTGTACTGAGTTGTTTGACTTGGGCTTTAACACTTGTATTGGGCTTGGGCCTTTTAATTCTTGTGTCTTATAAACAGTTTTAACTCAACATTGAACAAACACATTAGTAGAATAAATCAAAGCATTTAAACTTAGTGTGTTTAGAATATGTATTTCAATTATACTTAAACAATTTTGTCAAATCAAAATTATGTGTAAAGGTGTTTCAACAAGCAACACATACAGATATATATTGAAGGAGAGTTAGAAATTACTCAGCACGACTTATCCTGGTTCGGCCTCTCCGCCTACGTCCAGTCCCCAGAATCCCTCCGGGCTTTTTAAATCTAATACTGAGCTCTTTAAAGGTAGAGTACAAACCGTTTACAAGGCAGTTGAATATGCAAGAGTACCGTCCTCTATTCGTCTACTCAACTCCACTAAGCGCTACAACCCAGCGCTTAGATTTTCTCTACCACTGAGTACCAAACCGAATACTCAGCACACTCTCTCAATACTATGATTGATACAAGATTGTTCTTTTTCAAGCAAAGAACACTTTAGATGATTACAAAGCAAATCACTCTAGCATTTACATAGGAATAGAAATTTGGTGTAAGATCTCTTTCTTGTATTGATGTGCTTTTTGTATGTATGCTCTTATTCTCTTTTTGTTTTCGCAATCGGCAAAGGATCCAAGAAGTATACTGTTAAGCCCAAAATATACCTAAAATATCATCAATAATTACATCAATATTGCTACGAATTTATGCTATTTATAACTGTTTAGGAAGCTTTTACTCTCGAATATGTTTCTTTCTTGTAAGGTACATAAATATTTGGTAAAATCCAAATAGGAACGAAAAGAGCTCGAAAATAGAAGAAAAACCCTACAAAAGGAGTCGAAGACGACAGAAATTAATAACGCCAAATCGAGGACGCGAACGAAAGCAGAAGAACCAAAAAATGTTCCGTGCCGCGACCGCGACCCCCAAATTCACGGTCGCGACACGCGTTCCCCAGCTTTTCCTTCCTTCGTTTGAAGACCAATTGATGCTCCCCCATTCTCGGTACGAGCAGGATTTTTTAGAGGCATAGTTACACACTTTCGTTTTCGACGAAACGTGATCGTTCGGGTGGATAAAGACGTCCTTTCGCAACGGACACGATCCTTCACAACGGACACGACACTTCAATCAAGACTCTTCAACATCTATAAATAAAGAGTTGATGGAGAGTTGAAGATATGTAGAAAAAAGAGATTAGTATAGAATTTATGCAGAAATTCCGAATCAAGTGATTCAGAAGTTAGATTTCGATTCTGTTCAAAAACAATATGCTGTCCACACATTGTTTATTCAATAATAACAAGTTTAGTAGCGTTTAGACATTGTTCCAGTTTAGTTTTCATTTTGGTAGTAGACCGACCCAGTCTCTATTACGAAGATTCAACGAGAAGATTGAGTAGAGGATCCGCCCCTGAACCTGACAAACTCTAACGAAACCCAAGGAAAGGATTGACAACCCGTTCACTTGCAAGTCGTCGAATGTTTCCATGCTCCATGTTCTCTGTAAACTTGTATCAATTTATATTTCATCTAATAAAGTCCGTTCTATTCGATAGATTTTTATGCAGCACTTATGGTAACCAATCCACTAAAGTGACTGCTGGTGTTTTCATTAAAACGTATTTAATCCAAAATCTTTACAAGGAAACTTTGTTGAACACTTAGGCAAATTATTATCTCGAAAGAGTTTTAATTTGATTAAGGGCAACTATCCCGAAAGGGTTTTGTCATGTTCAAAGCCAATTAATTAGAGGTTCCGTCATTTATTTCATCTTTATAATTCGTACAAAGTTTAAAGTTGTTTTCTTTGCTTAATGCAAACAAATACATTTGTTTACTTTTCTAAAAAGTACTAAAAGTTCCTATCTTGCAAATTCATTCTTAAATCAGAATATTTTCTAACATTTTCATAATCTAATCTAATTCTCATTCTAGCAATTTCAAAACCAAAATCGATTAAACGATTTTTCCATATTATAAACCTAAAAGTAAATTTAACCGATTATAAATAAGTTTTGTTCGAAAAACGTTCCCTGTGGGATCGATATCTTTTATTACTACAAGCGTATACCGTGCACTTGCGGAAATCGCTCAACAAGTTTTTGGCGCCGTTGCCGGGGAACGCCAAAATTTTTGACAAAATTTTAAATTTTTCGTGTTTTATTACGAATCTAGGTTTATTCATACTTATTCAAACTTTTATATTTTAACATTTTCAATTACTAACATATTTATTTTTCAAATTCTGTTTTATAGGTAGTTTCGGTTCGTGTGAAATTTCAAGTTCATGCGCAGTTCTCGAAGTTCAGGCACGTCACCAGATCCTATTGACCCAGAAATTGAAAGAACTCTTAAAAAGAACAAGAAAGAAAAGAAAAACAAAAACAAAACCCCAATAAAAACTAGAATTACCGAGCCAGAAGTTATGGCCACACTTATGGATTACGCTATGCCAGGAGTGGCCGGTGTAACAAACAGTATAGTTAGACCCCAAATTAATGCAAATCAATTTGAAATTAAGCCTGCGTTGCTTAATGTAGATACCCATTTTGTCCGGGGCGATTTCTCCATTTTTCGTTTGTTGAAAAAAAAGAGGAACAAATTTCATCCTTTTAATCAATTTCGTTTAAGACATTTTTGCTTCTTATTTTCGTATCCTTCACACGTTTTGGGAAAAAAAAACGGCTGTTATCATTTGTTTTATCCTTCATCCTAGTTTCTCCATTCTTTGTTTTACCAGTGCCCATATCACCGATACTTGCAAAGAGTTCAAATTTTTATTCAAGGAAAAAAGTACATTGTTTATTCTCTTACCCCTCCTCTTCCTAAAAAAGGGATAATTATATACATGTATAATTCACGCTCTAGTCAATCGGTTAATTATCCGCAATTATTTTATTTATTTAGTGCGTTTTTCTTTCTTTTAGAAAGTATAAAATGTTAAATAACTATTCACGTATTGATTAAAATTCATAACGGTCCTTTTGTTTTTTTCCCCTTTTCTTTTTGACGCATTCGAGTAGATCTTTATCAGGAGGACGCTTAATTTTTATTAATCATCCATTGATCCTTTAGAAAAAATGGGAAATATTCTTAAGATATTAAATTCTTGGCTTTTACTATATTTTTATCGCGGGAGTGCCAAAATAACCCGTTTCTCCTTTTCTTTTACGGGTTTGTTTTTTTTCTTTCTTTCACAATCTCCTTTTCACAAAAAAAAATAAATAAAGAATAAGAGTAGAAAGACACTTAACTAATTATCCAAATTTAAGCTTTGCTAAATAATGAACATACGAACTCAAACAAAAAAAAAAAAGAGAAATTCATATAATCTTTTGATCCACATAGAAAGCCCATACAATAAACAAAGCCACTTCCTACTCCTTTCTAAAAAAACTGATTAGGAAGTCCTAAGACAAAATTTTGTTGACTTAATTAAACCACTAATCTATACCAAAGTCCTAAGATAAAATGGTAGGAGGCTAGAGTTCTTTAGGTTTTATTCCCATTTATATTAAGACAATTACATGGTGGTTGGGCCTTTTCCAATAATATTTGAATCAACCATTAAATGTTGGGCCTAGGGGCTTAAGTTTAGTCCAAATTTAAACATTCAAATTCTTTTAATCATTCTTTGCTAACTCCCCCTCACTCAATGGTGATTCAACTAAATTGTGATTTAATTAAGATAAGTTTTTTTTAGACAGGGCCTGGGTATTTTTATTTTGTTTAAATTCGGACTAGTAAGACTTTTTTTTGTAATTAGACTCCCAATGAATGAGCTCTACTGTTTGTATTAATTAGAATTTGTGTTTCTTTTTTTTTTACTAAGCTCTCAACCATTTAGTTTACTCTTTTACATCAATTAGGATTTATATTCCAATTTAATCTACCATCATTACATAAAGCAAATCCTTTTTCATCAAAATTTCATCCATTCCGCCCGCCCGGACTTCGTTTGGTTTAAAACCGAATCTTCGTGAAAAAAATGTTCTATCGTATTAAACCGTTTGATTTGGGGGGTCAGGCTGATCTATCCTTTTCTTTTTTATGGAAAAAATAAACGACTTGATTTATAGTCCTATGTTATAAGGATACATATCAAACGCGTACAAGCTAACGAAATTAGGGCGAATCAATTCGTACCTCCCATGTCGTAGAAGTATAAAAACGATCAAAAAAAATAAAGCCTAATTAACGCAGAACCGTTCAATTTATACGTTCATATTATAAGGGTCAACAAAAAAATCATAAGTAAACAAAGGTTGAACGAATTAATTCACAGCTCTATGTTATAGAAATGTGAATTAATCGTCAAAAAGCAAACAAAAGGTCGAACGAATCACAGCTCTATGTTATAGAAATGTAGATTAACCGTTAATAAGCAAACAAAGGTCGAACGAATTAATTCACAGCTCTATGTTATAGAAATGTGAATTAACCGTCAATAAACAAACAAAAGGTCAAATGAATTAATTCACAGCTCTATGTTATAGAAATGAGAATTAACCGTCAATAAGTAAACAAAAGTCGAACGAATTAATTCATAGCTTTATGTTATAGAAATATGAATTAACCGTTAATAAGTAAATAGAAACCGAACGGGTTAGTTCATGATTGTTATAGGAATGTGAGTTAACCGTTACCCAGTTATATCAAATTAAACGTGTTAATTCACAGTTCTATGTTATAGAGATGCGGATTGCGCGTTATTCGAGTTAGTGAAATTAAAAGGATACAATTAATGATCCTACATCAAATAAACGCTAAATACCTACGACATTAGTGATGTAACAAAATTATCCGTCTCTATTATATTATAAAAAGTACAAATAAATCGAGGTAAATCAAATAAACTTAACACAAAAATCACATCTTTTAGTACCAATATTTGGGCGGGGTAAGGTGATTAATCAAGTTTTTCTTCCTTACACGTAACTGACAAACGAACCAAAAATCTCTATTTCGCAAACCTCCTTATCCGTAAAAATATACCATTTCCGGTGTCCAATCACGCCGTTATTTTGATTGGTGGCGACTCTAAAAAATAGTTTTAATTAGGGAAAACTATTAACGGAATTTTTTAGCCTCCGGCGCCCGTGCCCGGAAAATCCGGTAGCGACACTTAATATGTTGCAAAATAACGTAACATTTTACGGGTTACCTAACGAAAATCCTAATACCCATTTGACAAATTTCTTAGAAATTTGTGACACTTTTAAAATTACTGATGTAACTGCAGAAGCAATCAAACTTCGCCTTTTTCCTTTTACTTTGAAGGATCGAGCCAAAGAATGGTTAACTTCTATGCCAGCCGCATCAATTGAGACTTGGGAGCAATTAGCCCAAGCATTTTTATCAAAATTTTTTCCTTTAGCAAAAACCGCAAGAGTCATTAAAGAGTTAACATCTTTTTCTCAAAATGATAATGAAACTCTTTATGAGGCTTGGGAACGTTTTAAAGAACTTCAACGTTTATGCCCACACCACCAATTGTCCGCTGAACTTTTAATGCAAACATTTTACAATGGACTAAATCCTACAACTAGAGGTTCATTGGACGCTATGTCTGGAGGGTTATTCATGAAGAAAACATCTGCCCAAGCAAGAGAACTTTTGGAGGAAATGGCAATCAACAGCTGTATGTGGCCCGCGGAACGTGGACACGTACCATTAGCGAAACCATCATCCTCAACAACATCATCAGTTAAAGGTATAGTGAATCTTGATCCAGTAGCGATGTTGCAAGCCCAATTTTCTGCCTTATCGCACAAAATTGATAGGTTTATGGCACCGTGTGATTCTAATGGTAAGCCAATCCAAACAGATGTGGATTACGAAGGTATGAGTGAACTTGAACAGGTAAATTTTGTCCAAGGGCAAAACCAAAATAATAACCCTTACTCTAATACATATAATCCTGGGTGGAGAAATCATCCTAACTTTAACTGGAAAGATAATAATAATGCTAATGCTAATCAAAATCGTACTACCAATTATCAAAATCAATCAAGAGATACGATTAGCACTTTATCTTCTAAAATCGACAAATTTATTGATGCTATGAGCGGAAAAATAAGTAATCATGACGATGGTTTTAAACGGATCGAGAATAAATTCGATCAGCTTATTAAAAACCAATCATCTAGCATCCATAATTTGGAGATTCAAATTGGACAACTCGCTAAATCAATTCCATCCCGCAAAGAGGGAAGTCTTCCAAGCCATACGGAAGAAAATCCGAAAGAGCATGTTAAGGCTATCACTCTTCGTTCAGGGAAAAATTACTTAGGCCCGGAAATGCCCGGAAATTTGACCTTACCTGGAACTGATTTACCAAAGCCCAAAGAAGATACTTTGAAACAAAAAGATGCACCAATTGACTCTAGTACAAAAACTTTTGTACCCAAACCACCTTTTCCACACAAAGTCCGCAATAAGGACTATGATAAACAACTTTTAACATTTTTAGACAAACTTAAGAATTTGCATATTAATTTAATGTTTATGGATGCGATTACACAAATTCCCAATTATGGTAAATTCCTCAAAGATTTAATTTCAAAGAAAATCAGTTGGGAAGGAATTTCATCCATTTCACTAACTGAAGATTGCAGTTCGATTATCTCAAGTAATTTGCCCACAAAACTCAAGGATCCCGAATGTTTTACCATTCCGTGTAAATTTGGAGATATTGAATTTCCCAGTTGTCTCTGTGATTTAGGAGCAAGCATTAACTTGATACCATTATCTATTTTTAATAAGTTAGGCTTAGAAGAAGACATCAAACGTACCAATATGGTTTTGCAATTAGCGAATCAAACCACTAAAAGACCATACGGTATAATTGAGGATGTTTTAGTTAAAGTTGACAAATTTATTTTTCCTACCGATTTCGTTATTTTAGATTTTGCTTATGACGTAAATTGTCCGTTAATCTTTGGTAGACCGTTCATGAACACGGGACGTGCTCTAGTTGATGTGTCGGAAGGGAAAGTAGTTTTAAGAATAGGCGATGATAAGATTGAGTTTGATATGAATCAAGCGATGAAATATCCTATGGAGGATTTCGCTTGTATGAAACTTGATTTAATTGAAGAATGTGTAAATGACATTGTTCAAAAAGAAGAAATAATAGAACCTATAATGAGTGAGGAACTAGAAGATAAGGACCCAGAACCTTTGATTCGAGAAGATGGACCAGTTCCGCCTTCAATTATAGTTCCACCTAAATTAGAACTTAAAGAATTACCAAGTCATTTGAGGTACGCTTTCTTAGGCGAAGGCGATTCTCTACCTATTATTATCTCTAACAAATTATTCACAAGTCCAAGAAGAGAAATTGAAAGAAGTTATTAGAAATATGATAGAAAGTATGGGTTGGCAAATTTCAGACTTAAAAGGTATTAATCCGAGCATTGTAATGCACAGAATTCACTTAGAAGAAGATAAGCCACCTAAAGCGGATAGGCAAAGACGCCTAAATCCGAATATGAAGGAAGTAGTCAAAAATGAGATTACTAAACTTCTGGACAATGGAATCATCTACCCTATCTCGGATAGTGAATGGGTTAGTCCGATCCATTGTGTACCTAAAAAGGGAGGCATAACAGTTGTAAGGTATTGAAGAAGGTGAATTAATACCTACACGAACCACCACTGGTTGGAGGGTTTGTATAGATTATCGAAATTTAAATAAAGCAACTAGGAAAGACCACTTTCCTCTTCCTTTCATTGATCAAATGATCGAAAGGATAGCTGGTCACGCTTTCTACTGTTTTCTAGATGGTTACTCCGGATTCTTTCAAATATACATTTACCCGGATGACCAAGATAAAACAACCTTCACATGTCCTTACGGAACATTTGCATATAGGAGAATGCCCTTTGGTCTATGTAACGCACCTGCAACATTTCAACGTTGTATGACTGCAATTTTTAATGATTTCATTGAAGATATCATGGAAGTTTTTATGGACGATTTTTCAGTTTATGGAGATTCTTTTGATTCGTGCCTAGAAAACTTGGATAAAGTTTTGTCTAGGTGTGAAGAAACAAATTTGGTATTAAACTGGGAAAAATGTCATTTCATGGTTGACGAAGGAATTGTTTTAGGTCACAAAATATCTGAAAAAGGATTAGAAGTAGATAGAGCAAAAACCTCAGTAATAGAGAAACTACCCCCTCCAACTACTGTTAAGGGAGTAAGATCATTTTTAGGACATGCCGGTTTTTACAGAAGATTTATTAAGAATTTTTCTGTAATTTCCAAACCACTCACTGATCTACTCATGAAAGATTCTACCTTTGATTTTAATGAAGATTGCGTTAAAGCTTTCGAAACATTAAAAACAGCTTTAGTCAGTGCACCTGTTATTGCTAAACCCGATTGGGATTTACCATTTGAAATTATGTGTGATGCAAGCGACTTAGCTGTCGGATGTGTTTTAGGACAAAGGAAGGATAAGAAACTTCATGTCATTTATTATGCAAGTCACACACTTTCTGGTGCACAATTAAACTACACCACAACTGAGAAAGAAATGTTAGCTGTAGTTTTTGCATGTGATAAGTTTAGGTCATACTTGTTAGGTTCGAAAGTTATTATTTACACTGATCATGCAGCATTAAAATATTTATTTGCTAAAAAGGATGCAAAACCACGTCTAATTAGATGGGTTTTATTGTTACAAGAATTTGATATAGAAATAAAAGACAAAAAGGGAGTAGAAAACCTTGTCGCCGATCATCTATCGAGACTTGAAGATGAGAACGGTCCCATAGGTGAAACTAACGATATACAAGATGATTTCCCTGATGAACATCTCTATCAAATGAAAAGCGTCATGTCACCATGGTATGCAGATATTGCTAATTATCTTGCAGCCAATATTGTTCCGGAAGGATTAAATTTCCAACAAAAGAAGAAATTTTTCTTCGACATTAAACAGTACTTTTGGGAAGATCCTTTTTTGTTCAAAACTTGTGGTGACGGGATAATTAGGAGATGCGTTGGTGAAAATGAATATGAATCCATAATGTCGGAATGCCATTCTAGCTCTTATGGAGGACATAATGGAGCTACCAAAACAGCAGCTAGAATATTTGAATGTGGTTTCTTTTGGCCTACGATGTTTAAAGACGTCCGTTCATTTATTACTCGTTGTGATAAGTGCCAAAGAACAGGAAATCTAGGAAGGAAAGATGAGATGCCCCTCACAACCATATTAGAAGTTGAAGTCTTCGATATGTGGGGAATAGATTTCATGGGACCTTTTCCCCCTTCTTTTGGTAAAACTTACATATTAGTTGCCGTTGATTATGTTTCAAAGTGGGTTGAAGCAATTGCAACCCCGACGAGCGATTCTAAAGTTGTCGTTAATTTTCTTGACGATATATTTTGTAGATTTGGTTGTCCAAGAGTCATCGTTAGTGATGGTGGTGCTCATTTTATAAACCAAAGTTTTGAAACGCTTATGAAAAAATATGGAGTACGCCACCGTGTATCAACGCCATACCATCCTCAGTCAAATGGTCAGGCGGAGATATCAAATAGAGAACTCAAATGGATTCTAGAGAAAACAGTTTCATCCTCAAGAAAAGATTGGTCTTGTAAACTAAATAATGCATTATGGGCATACCGTACTGCATTTAAAACACCAATAGGAATGACTCCATACCGCTTAGTGTATGGAAAGGCATGTCATTTGCCTGTCGAATTAGAACATAAAGCCTATTGGGCTATTAGGGAACTTAACTTTGATTTACGACAAGCAGGTAAGAAACGTTTGCTCGACTTAAATGAGTTAGATGAGTTACGCCATCTATCTTATGAAAATGCAAAGATTTATAAAGAAAAAGTGAAAAAATGGCACGATGCCAAAATTAAAGTCAAACACTTTAATGTTGGGGATAAAGTGCTGTTATTTAATTCACGACTTTGTTTATTTCTAGGAAAACTTAATTCCAGATGGATAGGACCATATTTAGTCGTCAAAACATTCGATTATGGTTCTCTAGAACTGGAAGGTTCTAACGGAATTCGTTTCAAAGTTAATGGTAATCGATGTAAAATCTATTACGAAAATATTTCACAAATAGAAATTCCGTTCGTAACAAGATTTTCTGACGTATAAATCACTCAGTTTTTCGATCACAGTTTATTTTGTTTTCTTTTTATATTTTTGTTCATTTTATTTTATTTTTATTTTTATTTTATTTTATTTTATTTTATTTTACTTCCACATGCCATTTTTGTGATTAGATGCCTTTATGTTATGATTTATATGCATAAAATATGTTTATTTCATGATTTTAGAATTAATTTTAGGAAATTAGAGTGAAATTGAAGTTTCAGGCAATTCTCTGCCGAGAATTCTATTTTTCAGACTTGTCCAAATAGGTTAGATTTTCTCTGAACTTACCGAGAATTATAAATTCTCTACCGTGAATCAGGACATGGCTTATGACGCCTGATTTCATCAGCGTGTCGCGACCGCGAATTCGGAATTCTCGATCGCGACACGCGAAATTCCTGCACACTCAGGTCTTAATCAACCTAAACCTTTCGACAAACCTATTGACAACTGAAAAATTAAGTTTCTTCATTCCCGAAAGGTGTCATTTTATACCTTTTCATGATTAAAACAACACCTCTTTTCATCTAAAACTCTTATAAATTAGTCCTAGAGGATGCAAATTCTGTTACAATTCTTTTCATCTTTATCAGACCTCTGATTTCTTCAAAACACCATTTTTTTATTTAGTACCAGAAACTTTGTTTCCTTCAAACCAACACCATGCCTACCAAATACAAAACTTCAAGGCACAATGCTGCCTCAAGCAATAAACGCCCAGACTTATCCAAGCGATATGGGGCGCCTTTTCCTATCTTCAATTACGATGAAGGTAGGCGTTATTGGAATCACCGTTACAAATTCTTCACCGGAATGTTGTATATGGATGAATTTCTTAACAGCCAATTAGGCATTACTGATGACATGAGCCGCTATATGGAACGCCTAAGGTAGACAAAATTCTCCCAAATGCGATTTCCAATAATAGGCGACTGGATACTCGAATTCTTCTGTACCGTGCGTTTCACTAATAAACGACGAGTACGTCTCAGTTTTCGTCGAGAAGGCGAAATCTTTACTTTCGGCTATCCCGAGTTGCATGCTTGGTTTGGTTTTCCCCCGAGGGATATAATCAAATGTCATCCTGGACGAGACATGACATCCTCGGACATTTAGAGAATGCTCACTGGATTCTGGCGATTCAATTCAAAACTCGCCTATAATCACTCTTTTCGCTCCAACTCCATGCTGTATCTGCACAAATTCCCGTGTCATAGTTTATTAGGTCGCACATTCAGTAGTGTGGTCCGTGACACAGATCTTTATGTCCTTGGAGATATATTCCAGGGAAATGCAGTAGATTCTTCAAAGATTCTGATGGAGGGTCTAGTCGCCGCTTCTCGATCCAAGGATAAGAAGATTGGGTTCGGCAATATAATCTGTGGAATAATTCTTGGTACAAAGGGTACCATTGATGTTCCCTGGAGTGATGATGAATTCTTCCCGACAATTGACTATGAATTTCTCGAGCACGAAGGACTTATAAAATGTGTCTTTCGAGCAGGGCCTCACTTTCTGTCTGCACCGGAACGTGAAACTTTCGTGCAGTTTCAAATTGATCGTATTAAGGCCAGAAATATCCCACTTGATAGGGATGAGTATATAGAATAGTTAGGTTTATAGTTATTTTTCTTTTTGTAAATATTTGTGTTTTTGTATTATTTGGTTTTTATAATTTTTGTTTTATTCAATAAAGTTCTATTTTATTTTAGTTCATTTATTAATTTTACAAAGGTTAGATTATGTTTTCCATTTCCTATATAATCATGATTAAATCTATATAAAATCTATAATATTGAACAATCATGGTTTTCTTAATTAAAACATATATCCACACCAAATCCAATTTTCACAAACTTCATTCATTTAGTTTAAAACATTAATTCATTCAATTGATTAAATTCATATTATTAATATATATTTATATGCACTTATTATTCACTTAATATGATTCTCTTAACTTATATGCATCAATGACATTTAAGTTTCATTAATTATTCATAAACCAATTTATTACACTTTAATTCAATTTATTAAGGTTAAACCTTTGGTTTTTCTTGCAATTAATGTCATTTATTTCAGTTTTTAAGTGCAGGGACACTTTATATTAAGTTCAGGAACCAAATCATCAACAAAATTGCACAAACCATGTCAACAGGCACCCAAATAGGCCATTTTGACCAATTCTCTACCGAGAATTAATAATTCTCGGTATGAGCAGCAACTATGGACGAATTTCAGGGGCAAAATTCCCTGAAAATCGCGTGCCGCGGCTGCGGCTTTGCTATTTGCGGTCGTGACACGCGTGATTTATGCCCTTTTGATTCCGATTTTGCCAATATTTTTGCCTATTCCTATTCCTATTCTACCTATACATTCACCTAATCACCCTATATAAACCTACCCCTTACACAAACCTCACATCACCTCTATTTTTACCCAATCCCTTACTCCAGACTCTTCCCCAAAAACCTACTTTTACTCTTCCCAATTTATTCACTCCAATTTCTATCCTCTTTTCTATTTCAATCACTTCCAATTCAAACCCCCAAACTCATCTTCAAGCTTTACTCTTTCTCTCAATTCCTTTTTCTTCTTCTTCTTCTTCTCAAACCCTAAAACACACTAAATACCATCACCATGGTTAGGACTAAGCGTGTTGGTAACAAGCCCGCTGTTACGGAAGCTAATCGCCTTCGGGTTCAATGTGGCGCTTATTTCGACATCGCTTCGGAGGAGGAAGCCGTTCGTTTCAAACATTTTTCACAAGCCGACCGCCAATTTGTGGATATGCACTTCTTAGACTTCCATTCGATAAGAACATTGAATTTCTCTACTCGAATTGATGCTTTTATTGAGGCATTGGGTTGGCAAGAATTCGTTAATATGCGTTTTCCGCGTATTAATGAATATGTGGTGGAATTTTTGGTCACTTTGACCATGAACAAGAAGAAAACCTCAATCTCTTTTAGGAATAATGGTATCACATACACCATTGATTATGATGCAATGGGAAATATGTTTGGTTTCCCTACTTCTAATTTTTATGATAAGCCTAAAGATTTTGATAATGATGCGGTTTGGCAAACTCTTTCGGACCAAGACTATTTTAATTCCAAGAACACTTCAAGCAAGTTGATTAAGGACAATTGTGTGTCTTTCTTTCACAAATTTTTGAGTTTCTCCTTGTTTGGTCGTGTGGAGAGTTCCAAGGTTCAGGTTCGGGATTTATATGTTTTGGATAGCTTGTTTAAAGGTTTGAGGATTGATAGCATTGGCATGATGTTCGATAATTTGTTCCGTGCTTCGAGGGCTACTACCATTCAAATCCCTCTTTGTAATTTTATCACCGCTATTGTGTTGGGAGCTCGGGGTGAATTGGCTGATTTTGACATGTCCACCTACCGTGGGTACATTCCACTTTTGGACATCTCGGCTCTTGAGTGGGCTCATTTATTGCTACCACAAGGTCCCCCCGTCTTTATTTCGTATGTCTCCCGTATTGCCCACCTTCGTGGCACTATGGGTGGTGGCGCTTCAAGTTCTCAATTTGCAGGTACCGAAGGCGGCGGAGAGGCGGTAGGAGAGGAAGATGAACCTCAGGCTCAACCACAACCCCAAGCACCTCAAGCGGATGATCCGGTGGATTTGCGAAGAATTTTGGACCAAATCAATTCCAACAATCGTCAAATGAACTTAAGAATTGATGATTTGGTAGAAAATAATATGGTGATGAATGACAACCTCAACCTTTTGAGGCGTGAGCATAGATCGACTAGGCATCGGATGCTTTCCTTTTTCCGACGCCGAAATGTGGAGACTTCACCTACACCTCCGGATTCCTGGCCTCAAGCATAGGTTGTTTTCCTTTCATTTTATTTTTATCTTGTTATATTGTGGTACAATTTTAATTTTCCTATGTTTAGTACAATTTTCCATTTTTAATTTTATGTTGAATGTTTAATTTGCTACAATTTCTATCTTTGTTTCGTATGCCTTATTTCGTATTTATTTTTTATGTTTTCTCCCTTATTTTTGCACCAATGAGGACACGGTCCAATTTAAGTGTGGGAGGAGATATACATATATCAATTTCTATACGTATACGAATAAATGCTACGAAAATATCATTTTGCAAAACAAATAAATGCAACGAATAAATTTTATACAAATGCAACAAAATTTTATACAAATGCAACACATTTTTCATATGTTCATAAATTAACCATAAGTTAATATGATTATTTGTTTAGGTTATCATTATTGTTAGAAATAATATTTCTATACGGGTAATATTTTTCAAATTTTTCACAAACCTCCGATACGATTTTAAGTAAAATTGTCTCGAGTGAATGTATTTAAGTAATAAATTCTTTATTTTCAATCTCTATTTTATATCATGCAATTCATGATTCAATAAATCTTATTTTAAATTTTCAATTAGGTTTATAGGCATTAAATTGAACTAACAATTTTAGCTCGGTTTGATTTCATCTTACATTAACACTAATTGAAGTTTTTAAGGAAACTTTAGCCATAATACATGTTGAATTTTAAGTCAATATAGGATGAATGTGCTATCTTTCTTTTTTCCAAGTTACAATTTCATGTTTCATATTAATTAATCAATTAGTTGAATTCTTAACTTTTGGCCACGATTGAGACCAACCTTATCACAATTGAGGTATGAAAGGGAAGGATAATTAAGTACCGTTTACTTTTGGCTACGGTTGCGACCACCCTTATCACAATCGAGGTATGGAAGGAACGTTTAAAGCAAAAATTAAAGCGTGTATAAGTTTAAAGTAACGATTGCGTCCACCCATGGCATGGTCGATACCTCTTAAGCAAACACAAAGGAATAAAATAAAATGCGTATAAAGTTACGATCAAGACCACCCTTATCTCGGGCGTAACTAAGCAATAATTAACTCAAGTACTTATTTAAATTTAATATATTTCATATATTAGTTTAGGTTTGGGAAAATAAATTTTGTGCTTTGAAATGCCTTGAGACGAAAGACTCAATAACATGCGTGCTTATATCGTCCCGAATGCTTCAATTCAAAATTGAAAATACAAGACGAATGATATATCATATATTATACTCAATTAGTTTAATATTTTGCGTATAAATTTGCCATGCGAAGTTAGTTTTTTCGGCTTAACTAATTCAAAAGGTAATACAGAGATATATGTTTTATTTTCATAAAGAGATTAGTTAAAGAATAAATTCAGTGAAATTTTGCTCGGGACTAGCAAAAGATTAAGTGTGGGGATTTGTTAAGCCCAAAATATACCTAAAATATCATCAATAATTACATCAATATTGCTACGAATTTATGCTATTTATAACTGTTTAGGAAGCTTTTACTCTCGAATATGTTTCTTTCTTGTAAGGTACATAAATATTTGGTAAAATCCAAATAGGAACGAAAAGAGCTCGAAAACAGAAGAAAAATCCTACAAAAGGAGTCGAAGACGACAGAAATTAATAACGCCAAATCGAGGACGCGAACGAAAGCAGAAGAACCAAAATATGTTCCGTGCCGCGACTGCGGCCCCCAAATTCACGGTCGCGACACGCGTTCCCTAGCTTTTCCTTCCTTCGTTTGAAGACCAATTGATGCTCCCCCATTCTCGGTAGAGAATTTAATATTCTCGGTACGAGCAGGAGTTTTTAGAGGCATAGTTACACACTTTCGTTTTCAACGAAACGCGATCGTTCGGGTGGATAAAGACGTCCTTTCGCAACGGACACGATCCTTCACAACGGACACGACACTTCAATCAAGACTCTTCAACATCTATAAATAAAGAGTTGATGGAGAGTTGAAGATATGTAGAAAAAAGAGATTAGTATAGAATTTATGCAGAAATTCTGAATCAAGTGATTCAGAAGTTAGATTTCGATTCTGTTAAAAAACAATATGCTATACACACATTGTTTATTCAATAATAACAAGTTTAGTAGCGTTTAGACATTGTTCCAGTTTAGTTTTCATTTTGGTAGTAGACCGACCCAATCTCTATTACGAAGATTCAACGAGAAGATTGAGTAGAGGATCCGCCCCTGAGCCTGACAAACTCTAATGAAACCCAAGGAAAGGATTGACAACCCGTTCACTTGCAAGTCGTCGAATGTTTCCATGCTCCATGTTCTCTGTAAACTTGTATCAATTTATATTTCATCTAATAAAGTCCGTTCTATTCGATAGATTTTTATGCAGCACTTATGGTAACTAATCCACTAAAGTGACTGCTGGTGTTTTCATTAAAACGTATTTAATCCAAAATCTTTACAAGGAAACTTTGTTGAACACTTAGGCAAATTATTATCTCGAAAGAGTTTTAATTTGATTAAGGGCAACTATCCCGAAAGGGTTTTGTCATGTTCAAAGCCAATTAATTAGATGTTCCGTAATTTATTTCATCTTTATAATTCGTACAAAGTTTAAAGTTGTTTTCTTTGCTTAATGCAAACAAATACATCTGTTTACTTTTCTAAAAAGTACTAAAAGTTCCTATCTTGCAAATTCATTCTTAAATCAGAATATTTTCTAACATTTTCATAATCTAATCTAATTCTCATTCTAGCAATTTCAAAACCAAAACCGATTAAACGATTTTTCCATATTATAAACCTAAAAGTAAATTTAACCGATTATAAATAAGTTTTGTTCGAAAAATGTTCCCTGTGGGATCGATATCTTTTATTACTACAAGCGTATACCGTGCACTTGCGGAAATCGCTCAACATATACTTGTCCTTTTATAGTTGTATTATGAAGACTTGTTCATTTGAATTCTGGATTTGTCCGTTGAATCCAAACGGCTTCTTTTTGCGACAAGGCTCTAGTCAGCTTCAGGTTTGCAGGCCAATCCTGTCGTCTGAATTCCGCAGGCGTCAGGTTTGTCTTCTTCTCACAGGTTTCATCTTCTTGTGCCAGTTTGTCTTTTAGCAAAAGAACAGTTGACCCATGCATCTCGAAATTGGCTTTTGCGTAATTCCAAGGTTTCTATTATTGGTGCAGACAGTTGTCGGATCTTGTCTTTTAGCAAACAGATCATTCGCGCTGTCCTGAAGATCACTCAGCTTGACTTTAATAGCCGTTGTCTTCGATTTGCTAATTCAGATACTGAGTTCTCTTTTACTCAGCTTCCATGGCCAGCTTCGTTCTGTAAGACATAGTTCTTAAGAAGACTTCTCTACTTTTGATACTGAGTTGCGTTCCACTCAGCTTCGTTGATTTGTTTGATTTTTAAGCTTCTGTTCTGAAGATGTCTTATCTTCTGTTATGCTGAGTTACACTTCACTCAGCTTGTGCTTCGTTCTCATGTTGTCTTCGTCCTGTCTTACTTTTTATTTCTATTTCCATTTATATTTATACTCAACATTGAACAAACATATTAGTACAATTAAATCAAAGCACTTAAATTTAATTGCCCCTTAATCATGGATTAACTTAAATAGTTTTGTCAAATCAAAATCATGTGGAAAGGTGTTTCAATATAACCATCCTTCACAAAAACAGAGAGACAGAGAGAGGAAGAAGAGGCATGATGATGGAGAAAATGAAGGTGATTTCGCAAAATATAGAGGAAGGGGGAAGATGAACCGATACATAAGAAGAGAGAGATGTAAGGTTGAAATCGATAGAAAAGAAGGGGGGAATGAGTATTTTGGAAAAATCATAAATATATAGTCTAGATATGTAGTAGGTTGCATAATTGGTCTAAATATATAAATAGGTCTCCAATTTGACCCAATCTTATAAATAAAAAGGTTAATTACAAAAAACCACCATGTGGTTTGACCGATTTGCGATATGGTACCTGTGGTATTTTTTTTGCAAACACAATATCGAGGTTGTCACCGTTACCAAATTCACGGCAATTGGATGGAATCAGTTAAGTTGATGACGTGATATAGGGTTTGGGAAAAATGAATTTTTTGAATTTTTGAATTTTCTTTCCCTTCCTCTTCATCTTTCTAACGGTGATAACCTCGAGGTTATATTTGTAAAAAAAAATATCACTGATACCATATCGTAAATCGGTCAAACCACATAATATTTTTTTTTGTAATTAACCCTAAATAGATCTGGTCGAGTTACTTTTGTTGATTTCTTCTCTGCAATCAGTTGTCTTCGTCGATTGCTTTGCTTTGGTCGATCTGCTTTGATCGATTTCTTCCTCTCAAGTAGTCTTAAGTACTAAATGTTTGTAAAGTAAACATTTGGATGATCCAAATTTTGAAGAATTAAGTATCGAGCCAAAAAGAGAAAATCCAACGTCCATACCCTGAGCTAGGGTTTTTCTTCATTCTTTTTGCTGGTTTTACCCTAACTTGGGGTTGAAGTTTTTTCTTTTCTCTCCCCATCACCGATCCATAACATATATCCCAAAATCGATCTCTACCAGTTATTTTGCTGGTTTTCGATCCTTACGTCACAGTACCAAACCACGAAATACTGATCGCAATTTTCACTACAAATTTCGCCCATCCGTTTTTGCGGTCCTTTTCCCAAATCGCCGTTTATCTGAAAACCAACATGCACGAAATCGCACAAAACTGCTTGCGGTTAACCCTAGAGGAGGAAGATACGGCTCCAGTTATTATACCTGAGGGGATACAGACACCGAAATATGACCTAAGATGGAGTTGTGTGGGACGTTTTGTCACTGAGAAGCATATTAATGTTGAAGGCATGAAGATTACACTTTCTAAATTGTGGAAGCCAGCAGGAGGCATGTCTTTCATCGAACTAGAAGAAGGAAGATTCCTAATGCAATTCAACCATATATTCGATATCAACGCGGTCCTTAATGGAGGACCCTGGTCTTTTGAGAATAAACTACTAGTTCTTCACAGGGTAATGAAAAAGGAAGAATTACTTACTGTTCCATTACATGAAACAACTTTCTGGATACAAATACATGATCTGCCTCCGGGTTTTCGCACAGAAAAACTGGTTGTATCTTGTGGAAGCTTCATTGGAACAGTTCTCCGTACTGATGCTAGGGATTATTCCGAACAATTCCCAGGGTATCTCCTTGTTCAAGTAGTTATGGACATTCGCAAACCTCTAAAACGTCGAATGAAGCTGGGAAAATCATCACAAGAGTGGATATGGATAAACTTCCGGTATGAGCGACTACCACATTTTTGTTTCTACTGTGGTTTACTCGGACAAAGTGATAGAGATTGTATGGCTTATAGAGCGCTGAATAACCCGGAGTTGCCAACATTGTATGGGTCATTCCTAAGAGCGGAACCATGCAGATTCTTTCAGAATTCATCACCCTGGTTAAAGGCAGCCCCTACTATGATATCAGCTGATACCACGACGCCTCTGAAACTTAATCTACAACAGACACAGGACAAGGACAAGGAAGTGGAACAAAGCGAAGCACATGTCAATATAGTAAATGATAAAAAACGACAGCGTAGAGAAGAGGAAACAAATTCAAGCTCAGCTATGGAAGGCATCACAAATGAAATAGAGATATCAGTAGGATCCGGCGATCGGACCCATCGGACGCCATGATTTTCTTAAGCTGGAACTTCCGGGGAGTGGGTAACCCCGAGATAGTTCGTGAGCTCAAGGAGCTTGTTCAAACCCATAGACCATCGATAATCTTTCTAATGGAATCTATGGTGGCTCAGACAACAATTATGCAACTAAAACAATCTCTCGGGTATGAAGAATGTTTTGCGGTCTCTAGTGTTAGAGGAGGGGGTGGTTTGGCGATACTTTGGAAGCAAGAAGTCTCTATCAGCTTAATAAAATATGGCGTCAATTTTATTGATGTTCAAATTCAGACACCCAACACGACGGCATGGAGGATGACGGGGTACTATGGCTTTCCAGAAAGGAGTAAAAGAGCTCAATCCTAGCAATGCATGAAAGACCTATACCGCATATCTAATCTCCCGTGGCTCATGGTGTCACACCCGACCCTAAATGACCTCAATCGGCATCAGGCGTGAAATAGAAAGATCACAATCAACACTTATGAGTCTCCAACCTCGCCTAATCGGCCGGTAACCTTCTCTATATCCTGTACTTTATCACCTAAAAACAGTAAAACATTTAAAAACGTGAGACAAAAATCTCAGTAAGAAACTATCCGCTATAAAAACCAACTTTACTTAACATAGCTACATATATACCTTTAGAAAAGGATTTAATCAAAACATTATTAAATATACTCAAAACCAAAGTTCATAATATAGTCAAAGTAGTAAACCAAAAACCATTTATATATAATCTTGTATCGACTCATGAGTTCAAAACCTTATTAAATAGTATAATCAAATAAGCGTTTTATCAAACCCAAATCGTAATCAATAAAACGTAAAACCATATATCAAAATCAATCATAACGGAAAACATAATCCAATTGAACTTAAAACATTGTATCCATCCTCGAGTTTCTCCCCTTAAGTATTAATCCATAACCACATATATAGTCGAGACGTCTCTTAACATTGCCTATCCCATATGGTCTTACCCGACACTTCTTTGCCATACCCAATAGGTCTTTTAAACTGTGTACACAGGCCATGTCCCTCACTGAACATGGTCTTCAAATATGGAACCACCGATCCGGATAGCTCTCGATGGATATAAAATCATAAAATCATAAAATCATAACTTGCTCAAATATCCTTTCACAATCAAATTCCAAACTATTTCATAACCAAAAATCATTTGGCTTCAATTAGCCCTTTTGTAGGATAAAAATCATATTTGGACTTCAATCCAAAATAATAACAATAATAACCGCAACAGATTTCTCAATCCAAACACAATTCGTAAGAAATCATCAAATTCATTTTGTTCAATATAGATTTATATTGAAACCCAAAACATATATGTATATATGTAAATCAACCAAATTAAGCCTTAACTCAACATAATCAAGTAAAATCCGAAATTCACATAGAAGCATAGTGAATAGCTTCATTTGAACCATAATTTCACAATAAAAAGCAAAATCAGGAAAAACCCTAATTTTATAAAATTCCTGCATAACCCTAAAATATCAATTTCTGAAACTTCTTTGATTATATATATATCTGTATACATAAAATTCAAAATATAGTTGATAGGTACTTACCTTGGCTATTAATTGAAAACCACAAACCCGTTCAATTCGCCTCTAAACTCTGTCTAAGCCATTTCCCTCCAAACACTGCCGAAACTCACAAACTCTCCGGCTAGGACTTAGATCTATGTATAAGGATGCTATGGTTCCAATTTCGAATGATTCGGACGGTCGAATCTCCATAAATCAAAGAAACGGTGGAGAAACGGTTCCTGAACGGCGAAGAAAGATGAAGGGGCGGAAAAAGAAAGAAAAAGAAAAGAAGGATGATGATGATCACTGACTCCGATTCAATATATATCCAAATACGACAATTATCACATTTGATCATCCATCTTTCTATAATCTTTTAAAATTTATCATAACTTTTAATTTACACATAAAAACATCAAATTAACTCCAAATTTTTCCTATAACACCAAATAAAAATCATACACCTAATAATTATCATATATACTAATATCAAAATATAAATTCTAGAAATTTAGTCACGGACGTGACACATGGTAGGGGATTTCAACGATATGCTATTCAACTTCGAAAAGAGAGGGGGACGAACTCATCCAATGAACCTGATGGCGGGTTTTGGAGAAGCACTTGATTTTTGTGGTTTACACTTGATTTTTGTGGTTTATCTGAAATCACAATGTTAGGATACCAATTCACATGGAGAAGAGAGCGGACGGGTCAAACACTTATTGAGGAAAAGCTTGATAGAGGGGTGGCAAGCGAGGAATGGGGAAATCTCTTCCCAACAGTAGTAATAAAAAACATTTGCACAACACGGTCTGATCACTCAGCACTCATCATACAAACAACGAGTCTGCAGCAACCGGTTCAGTTTCAATTTCGATACGAGAATGCATGGGGTATTGAAGAAGACTTCCGAATTTTAGTCAATCAGGAATGGGGAAATTCGAGCCTCTTACCTTTTGTTGAAAGAGTTAAAAAGTGCAGCGACACACTGAAGCGATGGGGGACGGATTTCAAGCAGAAATTTCGCAGTCGATCAAAGCAATTGAACATACGGCCAGAAACTTTACGAGGAGCAAATGATTTGGGCGAATTCCAGGAAGTCCGTAATGAAATTGATAAAATCAGACTTGAACGAGATATATACTGGCGACAACATTCAAAAAACCAGTGGCTTAGAGAGGGAGATCAGAATTCAAGATTTTTCCACAGCTCAGCAAAGACTAGACGAAGGAAAAATGATTTTGACAGGCTAGTTTCAGACGGAGAAATCCGATATAGCTGGTCCTCAGGTTTAGCAGAGGCTATTCAACAACACTTTGAGACGCTATTCGTCAGCCAGGGTCGTGCGAATCTGGATATGGTGGAAACTTTACAGACAAAGATATCAGCAGCACAGGGACATCAACTGACTCGACCCTATACACCCGAGGAAATAAAAGAAGCAATATTCTCCATGCATCCCGACAAATCCCCGGGCCCTGATGGGCTGAACCGGAGATTTTTTCAACAACACTGGGATACAATTGGCACTGATGTATCCAATTTCTGCATCTCATGCTTAAATACCGGTATGTTTCCAAAGGAGCTTAATGTTACAAATATTATACTCATCCCAAAAAAGTACCCTCCTACACATATCTCCGATCTACGGCCTATAGCTCTATGCAACGTCCTGGTAAGGGTTATGTCAAAGGCGATTACAAATAGATTAAAAAGGGTCATGGATAAATTGATTTCGCCCTCCCAAAGTGCTTTTATTCCTAAACGTTCAATCAGTGACAACATTTTAATTGCGTATGAGGTTGGGCATGCGCTAAAACTTGGCAGAGGTGGTCGAAAAGGATATGCGGCACTCAAGGTGGACATGTCAAAGGCATATGACATGATTGAATGGGAATTTATGCAAGCCATCCTTACCAAAATGGATTTTCCAAAGCCTTTTATTGATCTAATCATGCATTGCGTCTCTTCTGTAGATTATCGAATTGTCAATCCAAATGCTGAATTTCTAACCTTCACACCAACCAGAGGTTTACGCCAGGGAGACCCTCAGTCTCCATACCTATTCATCATATATACTGAAGGGCTGACGACATTACTAAAACAAGCTGAAGAGGGTGGGCATAAATCCAAATTTCTAATTTTTTTTTGTCCCTTAAACCTCCTTAAATCCAAATTATTAATTTTTTTTTGCCTGGTAGGTCATCCGAAATCAAAATTTTTTACATGTTCTGCCCTCCCTAAATCCAATTTTCTTTTACTATTAGGACTATTAAACGAAATCTAGCTTAATTTTGAGAAATTGTACATTAATACTTAAAATTAGTTCTTGACCATTCAAATTATAACAGGCATATATACAAAAAAAAAAAAAAATTTAAGCAAGTTCGATTTAGTAAAATTTTTTTCCCCCAAACGCAGGCACGTGTAAAATCGGCCCCAACCCAGTAATTCTGTATTCGCCTATGCTGCCGGCAATCGCCGTTTCGCTGCCTCGCAGCCTTCAAGCAACATGTCTCGACCAAGTTCAAGCTCTCTTCTCTCCAGTGCGTCATGACTTGTCTTCCAGCACTGACGCACCGTTCTAGTTCTCATTCAGCTGGCTCTCTACTCGCCGTCGCCGGTTCTTCCTCAAATTGCTGTCCTCTATTGCATATCAGGTTTTATGTTCCCAATTAGTTAGAGATTTTAGGCGATATTATGAGTTTCCTCTACTATGTCTTTTCAATTTGAATTTGTGAGAATTCTTTGACTGCAATTTCTCCGCAAACTGTTGCTTCGATGGAGATTTTTGAAGATTAAATAATGGAAGCTCCATCCAAGCAAACAACTTATTTATTGATTGCTAAGTTTGATGATGTCCCTCAAACAAACTTTGTGTACTTTAATTTATAGGATTTTATGCTCTCTCTGTTTACTGAAATATGACTATGTGACTCAGGTTGCTTGATTGAATTGTTACTTTAGCCAAATCCTCTTGTAAATTGAGCACAGAATATTGACTTTTGACCATAAATTTGAAAGTAATTTGGTTGATTGAATTATTGCTCCTGTTGAACCTATTTAACGTCATTTCCGTATGTGTTCTTCCTTTTGTAATGATTTTGGGGTTAAGTCACTCTTTGCCGGGCATATGTTGCTTAATTTGTAGAATTTAATGAAAATGGTTTTGGGGTGAAATCTACTCTGATGAAATAGCATTATTAATCAGATTATGCTCTAAATTCCATGGTACTTTGCTCTGATTTTCTTAATTGAAGAGTAGGATAATTTCTATTCAATTGGATAATACTCTGGAGATTACCAATTCTGTCTTGCTCTAAATTATTATTAGTCTCATGGTGTTCATATTATTCTAATCATTGTGTCTGGTTGTTCTTTGAGCATTTTTGGTTTCTCGATCTGATTAATTGGGACTATGGTTTGCTGCAGAAATAGTGGGAGGCCAACACTGCCACAAGAGCACAAAAGAAGAGCATGAGGGGCACTCCAATTACAGCAAACATCCAACTGCAGCTGCACTTCATTTCAGGGCAGTACTTCTACCTTCTGGCCTACAATTTAGATGTTTATAGTGAATTTATGTGTTGAGTGGGTTATATATTGATGCTTGCTAGAGTGAACACGACCTCAATTTTTTCCTAACATGGGCTCATAATAGAATTTCCTTTTAGAACTCCTTTTCTGTCTCTTTACCCATCCTAGACCAAATATAAGGTTAAAATATCCGGGTCATTATTAAATTTCGATGGTCACTGTATTTAAGTTGATTTGGAACTCGAATAGTGATGCCCATTTAATTTGATAATTTATCCGATTTTATCGGATTGCCCAGTTCGAGACCCGTCAAACATCTTTTAAGTCAATTCTCTCTTAATTAAAGTTTTTTGAGTACACTATAATTCGAACTCGAAATCTCTAACTTAAACCACTTAAGCCACTTAACCATTTAAGTCAACCTTATGAATATTTACTCTCCGTTTTTTTAGAAATATCGTTCAAGGTTTTGGTACATAAATTAAAAAAGTCAAATGTCTTAGTTATAGTATTGTTTTATTATAGTATTTCTATATATATATATTGAGTATACCAATCATTTTGTTTATTTTATTGTTTTTAATATTAGAGGGTAAATTACACTCATGACAACTTTACTCATTTTCATAGTATGACCACTAAATTTCAAAATATAACATAAAAGTCACTCAACTTTATATGTTTTAATATTATGACTATTGAAATTCAATTGACAATGTTAAAATGGAAATGTCCAAGAATTAAAGTTGTTTATAACCACATTGCCATGGAACCACAGTTTTTATTTTCCAAAATCACAATTTCCGGTGCTTTTTCTATCTAAAAATTTACTTTCTCTTTCCTAACCAAAGAACACTTAAATGAGCTCAAAACGAAAAAGTTGAAGAATTAAAGTTTCTTAGAATATCATCAATTCATGGAATTTTTCATTTTTAGGTAATCAACGGTCATTTTGAGGTGTTAATTGAAGTTTTGATGGTCATAATGTTAGAAAGTGTAAATTTGAGTGATTTTTATGTTACGGTTTGAATTTTAGTGGCATTACCATGAAAAATGAATAAAGTTCAGTGGCCATAGCTGTAATTTACCCTAATATTAAATGTAAGGATTTACTTAAAAATGTTATTAATTATTCTAGTAAGTATTTTCCTAAAACTACATCCTTTAAAAAACAGAGAAACTAATTATCTTTTGTAAAAGAATTTGCATTCGAATTGTTGAACTTCATTATGCAAATAATATATCCTAATTGAGAGCCAAACTATACACAATCATGAGTTAATAAAATCTTGGTCATATTACTATGTTGGCTAAGTTTAATTGTAACTTAAATGTTCTCTCTAGCACACATCTATCTACAAGCAAATATTCATTGGAATAAAAGTTTCTACAACACAAACCTATTCCAAATTTTATTGATTTAAGAAACTCTAATACCATACCGTAACCCAAAAGTAATGTTTATATTTCTAACTCTGGCGTGATAGCGTCCGATAAAATTAATACTATGAAGTACTATATTTTTTTAAATTCATTATCTGATTTGGGACTCTCAAATACTGGAATAAAACATTCATTATTTTATCCTTATTGCAACACTTATAATTTGTCTAAATCCTTTCTAATGGATCGGAATGAAAAAATCTCAGTTATGTAACAACTGAGAAACAAATTTCATGTCCGGTCGCAATTGGGGATTAACATTTAAACATAAAAATGCCAAACTTATAACAGAAGCCAATTCATCCTGAAATTCGGTTGAGGGTAGTAATAATCGTTGATCTAACACATTCATTAATTCGATCTCCATTTCTCCGGTAGACGATAGCAACATTGAAACCAAATCGCTGGGATGATTTCCTTTGATGATTTCAAGTACCAGCACTCCAAAGCTATACACATCACATTTTTCGGTCACTTCCATTGTGTAAGCAAGTTCTGCAAATCAAACCACAAGAATATGAGATGCAGTCACGGGCTAAGTAATAGGGACATGGGGTCATAGAGGTTCCATTGACTCACTGATTTAAGGGAGAAATTAAAAAAAAAAACGGCTAAACGAATAATTAAGCTCGTAAACTTTTAAAGTTTTAAAGATTGAGCACCTAATCATTTGTTTTCGAGATTATTCTATTAACCTTTAACAAATTTAAAGATTAAGCTCTTGATCTTTAATTTACATAAACATTGAATTTCTCACTAAAGACTCCGTTAACTAAGCCGTTAGTGGAGAGCTCAACGTGTATAAGGGTTAAGACCATTATTTTGAATTTTCACACACATTGACGTTTTCACTCACAACTTAGTTAACTACGTTGTTAGTATAAGCTCAATTTATGTGTAAAACTGTGAAAAGTTTAGAGACTTAAAGGGCGGCCCGGTCGCATTACGCGTCCCCGCTGAGCGAGGGTCCGGGGAGGGGTCCCACCACAAGGGTGTATTGGGGGCAAGCCTTCCCTTGCCAAAAGTTTAATCTAGAAAAATCAGTAATCAAAAGTTTAATCCTTAAAATCCTGGAAGTTAATTATACATTAGCCTACAAAAATGATAAGTTCGGAAATTTCTGTCATTAACTTCAATCTTTTCAAAAAGTTATGTGGGTTGAGCATCATATCTGTCATTAATGCTAGTCATAATAATTATGTAATTTTACTGTTAACAATTGATTAATTATATGGAAACAACAATATAATACCTGGAGCTACATATCCGTATGTTCCTGCAAGCATAGTTCGATTGGACGAGTCTAGATTGAGAAGCTTAGCTGTGCCGAAATCGGAAATATGAGCTTCATATTCTGTGTCCAACAAAATATTCTTGCTTGATATGTCTCTGTGAACAATTGCAGGTATGCATTCATGGTGCATATAAGACAAGCCACGAGCCACGCCTTTTATAATTTTCAACCTCTGATTCCAATCCAATTTCTTCGCTGTTTCATCATTTCCCAGAATTTTGTCCAAACTACCATTTTGGAGATACTCATAGACTAGAAATGTGTGTCGAACATGTGAGCAAAATCCGAAGAGATTCACGACATTCCGATGTCTAATCTCTGCTAACACTCGAATCTCATTTAGGAATTCTTTCTGATTTGCCATATCTTTGAATTTCTTGACAGCCACAGTGTTTCCTGATGACAATTCTGCTCTGTATACACGTCCAAATCCTCCCTCTCCAATGCAATACATCTCATCGAAGTTGTTCGTTGCTTGTATGATCTCTTCAAACATTACTTTTCCATCCAAGATCGATATCGAGAGCAACTCTCTGTCCATTACATTGCTTTCTGTCTTTGATCTTCCCTTGCTTCGTCGAAAACTGAATAAGAAGATATATATTAAAGTGCAGAGCAAAAGAAATGCTCCGAGAATGGGAAGTACAACAGTCAGGAAAATGTTTCTGCCCTTTTGAAGAGAGTGTTCATGAACAGAAACGATTTTGCAAGGTTGCAAGGTGCTAGCATTGCCACAGAGTCCTTGGTTCCCTTGCAACGAAGCATCACTAAATGCTTTGCTGTTAGGGATGGGACCCCACAGTTCGTTTTCTGATAGATCAACAGACTTTAAGTCCTGCAGTTGCTCGAAAGTTTCTGGAATAACACCGCTGAGATTGTTTCGAGAGAGATTTAGAGTCTCCAAGCCCCGTAAACTCGAAAGTTGTTGTGGTATTTTTCCGCTGAGGAAGTTGCAACTCAGATCAAGGTCTGATAGACCGTTCGGTTGTTCAGGAATTGAACCTGTGAGATGATTATGAGATAGATTCAGTAACACCAAGCTCAAACTTTTGAATTCTGCAGGTATGGGTCCGCTGAGCAAGTTATTGCTCAAATCAAGCTTAGACAATTGAATCAACTTCCCTAACTGAGCTGGAATGTTTTCATCAAACCTGTTGTTACTCAAATTCAAGTGATGCAAACGCGACAACTTCCCGACGGTATCGGGGATGAACTTGCTGAATCTGTTTGATGATAAGTCTAGATACTCAAGATTTGAAAGCCATCCGAGTTCAAGAGGAATAGCACCGGAAAATTCATTCCTGTCTAAGATCAGCCTCTCCAAAGAAGACAACTTTCCGATTTCTTTCGGAATCTCCCCATTGAGACGGTTTGAAGATAGATTGATCTCTACTAAAGGAGCAACATTTGCAAGCTCTCTTGGTATGCTACCTGTAAGATTGTTTCCTGCAATGTGTAAGCTAGTCAAGTTGGAACACCTTCCCCAACTCGATGAGATTTCGCCATAAAACTTGTTGTCACTCAGGTATATCTGATTCAATTTCGGATACACGCCGAAATTTTCAGACAAATTTCCAACAAGTTGGTTACGATCCAAGCGGGCTCTGACTAAGCTCGAGCAATTTCTCAAACTTTCAGGAATTGTTCCTGTTAGTCTGTTGTCATTTACTATCAATCTCGTAATTGATCCGCCAAGGCAAAGATTTCGGGGCAGAGAACCAGTTAACCTGTTCCTATTCACTTGGAGCTCAGACAAGTTCATCAGGTTTCCAATTTCTTCAGGAATGGAACCAGCAAGTTTGTTCTCAGTAAGGTATAAATATTCTAGCTTCTTCAATTGACCAAAAGAAGTAGGAATTGAACCATTTAGTTGATTCTGACTCAAATCAAGTTCAACAAGAGACGTCAAATTCCCCATCTCAACGGGAATAGGACCTGAAAGCTTGTTTAAATGGAGATGAAGGAGTGTAATATATCTGAAACCACCAAAAGAAGCTGGAATCGAACCAGAAAGATTGTTGTTTTTAAGACTCAGTTTCTCAACAAGTCTCAAGTTCCCAATTTCATGGGGGATTGAACCAGAGAGTTGATTGTCGAACATGTATAACACAACCAGCTTCTCCAAGTAGCCCAAACTAGAAGGAATTGAACCTGTAAATTGATTCGTATCTATGTAAAGTTCAACCAAGTTGGAAATGTTTCCGATTTCCGATGGAATGGAACCTGAAAGCGAGTTTCCAGAAAGAGAAAACCAAGCTAAGTTAGTCAGATTATCCAAACAATTTGGAATTGAACCGACCAAACTGTTGTCATTCAAAGCAAACTCTTCAAGCAAAGTTAAACGACATAGTTCTGCTGGAATTGAGCCATTCAAGCTATTTTCAAAGAGGTGAAGTGTTTTGAGGTTGGTTAAAAGACCAATTTGAGGTGGGATATTTCCAGAGAGTAGATTAGTATTCAAATCGAGATAGACGAGTTGAGAAAGAAGACCAATTTGAGGTGGGATGAAGCCATGAAATTGGTTGTAACTGAGGTCAATGTATGAAAGTTGAGGAAGGGAAGAGAAAGGAAAGTGTTGGAGAGTACCATTTAAAGCTAAACCAGTGAGGTTTAGATTAAGGGGTTTTCCAGAAAGGTTGCAGATAATACCAAACCAAGCACAAGGGGTTGTGTTAGTGTTCCATGAAGATAGGACTTGCAGATTAAGGGGTTGTTGAAGAGTGGCTTTCCATTTGAGAAGGGCACTTGCTTGGTCAGTAGAGATAGAAGCTACTGAATTAGAAATTATAAGGAGAAAGATGATAGCAGAAAATAAAGAACCCATTAGTGATGGTTTTTGTAGGCAAATTATAATATGAGTGAGTGAGCAGATGCTTAATATAGAAATTAGGACAAGTATCTGAGCACCACTCACGGCAGATGAGGGTGATCTAGTTAGTCAACATTATAATTAAAATTGCAGGGTTGTTATTGTTCCCCAAATTGAACGTAAGTGATTGCATCTTGCTTCAAATAAAACAAATAGTCTTTTCAATATCAGAGTATGCAAGTCAAGTTCGCTTTGAAATTAAGAACCAAATAAAAGTTATGTCTATTTTTTTTGTGTAGAGTCTCCCTTCTGCCTGCATCAAACATATCAGCTTTTTTTGTTTCAAAAAAAAAAAAAAAAAAACATATCAGCTTTAGCATTTGCACTTGGTTAAGACTGGTCCGATCCGGTCAATCCGGTTAAATGCTCTGTTGGTCACTAAATTTTGGAATTTATCTTAAAAAGATCACTGAACTTTAATTTATCTTAATAAAGTTATTAAAATTTAGGGTTCGTTTGTTTTATCTGCTGTTTGCTGTTTCCTGTTACGGTTTGCTGTTTGCTGTTTGAAAAGGCTGCTGTTCTAAAAAGCAGGGATTCCCTGCTTTTATAAAAAGCTACTTTTCGGCTACAAAAGGCAAACAGGAGGTGTCTAACCAAACACCTTAAACTCTCATTTTCAAAGTGAAAAGGCAAACAGGAGGTCGAAAAGCAGCTACCAAACACCCCCTTAGGGTCCGTTTGGTTTATCTGTTGTTTGCTGTTGCTGTTTGCTGATTGCTGTTACGGTTTGCTGTTGCGGTTTGCTGTTTGCTGTTTGATTATTAGTGTTTGGTAAAACTACAATTGCTTGTTGCTGTTAGTATATAAAACGACTAATATAGACATGTTTCAAATAAATATATAAAATTAAATAATTTTAAAAGGCAAAAAGCATCCCGAGGCCCCTGATCTTTCATTGTTTGGTGCATTAAGCCCTTCATCTTTTATTTAGACACATTAAGCCCCCGATCTTTCATCATTTGGTGCATTAAGCCCTCGATCTTTCATTTAGACACATTGAGCCCTTGATTTTTCATATATGGATGTATTAGGCCCTTCCGTAAATCAATTAATATATAGGTTTATTAAGGGCATGTTTGGTTAGGTTTATATAACTGCAGCGTTTCACATTTTCTCTGGACACTGCAACATTTTGGACCTTTTCACGAAAATCTCTTTTCATGAACAATTGTTTGTAGTTACTTGTTATTGATAAAATTACGCTTCTTATTTCCACAAAAAATGAATAGCAATTTTAACATTATTTTTATTTTTAGAACATAATTATCGAAAAACAAGGTTTTATTGTGTTCAATAAATTTTTTATTTAAATTATTTTTATTAATTTGTATAATATATTTTTTATTTTAGAATTTGTTATTTTTAGAACATCATTTGTTGTCACACCAAACATGCCCTTAATAAACCTATATATTAATTGATTTATGGAAGGATCTAATACACCCATATATGAAAGATCAAGGGCTCAATGTATCTAAATGAAAGATCGAGGGCTTAATGCACCAAATGGTGAAAGATCAGAGGCTCAATGTGTCTAAATAAAAGATCGAGGGTTTAATGTACCAAACAATGAAAGATCAGGAGCCTCAGAATGCTTTTTGCCATTTTAAAATTGATCTTGGTTGGAAACGTTAGAGTTAAATTTACACTATTTTATACGTTAGAGCTAAATTCGCATTTTGCTTAAAACGTTAAGGTTAAATAAATTTAACTCTTATCCCAATTTTTTTATTTTATTCCTCGCATAATTCTAGTCTCTTTAATATTAAATAATTAATTTAATAAAAATAATTTTTAACCTTAAAAATTCTAAGGTTATAAATTTACTATTTTTATAACTTTTTAAGAGGTGATAAAACAAATTCTAAAACCATAAACAAAAAAAAAAAAAAATACAGTGTGTATTATTTTTGGAAAGATGAATTGAGTATCTGATTTTTTTTTTTTTTTGTAAACATTTAAAAGGGTATTTTAGGTTATAAGATCCTAACAGCAAAGGCAAAGAACAAAGGCAGCAAACAGTTGCTTTTTGCAAACAGCAGCTGTTATTGGTTAAACAGCAAACAGCAGCCTTTTAAATTTCTTAACCAAACACTAAATAAGATGCCATTAGAGTAGAAACAGCAAACAGGAGTTAGAAATATGGTAAACAAACACGCTCTTAGTTTTTGTTTTAAGGGATAAACGTGTAAAAAATGAGCAATTTTTTCTCTAACGTCTAAAATGGTAAATTTTACTTCTAACGGTGGCGGCCAAGAGCAAGTTTTTACTCCTAAGGTTGACAATTTGGAAAAATAATTCATCGAACTATCGAATCGGTCATTAATCCTGTCATCTACACTTCATAGGTGCGTCATTTTATCACTCGTTAGTTAACACAAACATAGTGGAAAAAATATAAAAAAAAATATTGTCTTTATACAAGTTGGACAAAAAAAATTCAAATATTTTACCAAACTTATAAATGCTAATATCAAATTCTATTATTAAATCATAAAAAATATGATTTTTTTTAGAACCAACCAACTGATATGAAATTAGTTCAGGATAAAGAATAAAATATCTGTGTTTTATAATAACGTCGAAAATTGATCTAACTTGCCAGCGTTAGAGGTAAGATTGCTTCTGGATGCAAACGTCAGAGGTATTTTTGCACCTGATTCTTTGTTTTAATAAAGTCACTTTCGGTGACTTCAAACGAAAAGGACTACCAGAATCATGACGTAGTGTCCACATTAGAAATTTACCAACTAGTTTAAAGCTTATAATATCAAAACAAATAATATAATTACACACTTTACTTGTGATAAAATTTCAAAGACATCAAATCCTTGTATATTGTATCCATGATCAACAGGAGTTTGCTTATTGGAATAAATTGTCAGCAAAATTTGCTAAATAAACACAGTAGTTACCACCAAAGCAAACATAATAGTGAAATTTGAACACAAATAAAAGCATATTAAAATACTCTTAATCTAAGAGCTATTTTGGAGTACTTTTCATCTGAAGTCAACCAGCAAAATTCAAAATCGGATGGTTTTATTGAAACCACACTATTTTGAGACAAATATCAAAATTCAATGATGCATTTAATCCAGGAAAAAAAAAAGAAGAGAAGCAGTGGAAATGTTAAAAAAAAGAGAAGGTCTCCTTCCCTTGTTAAAATGAAGGAAAAAGAGAGAAAGAAAGTCATACAATTAGGGATGTCAACATGTATGAGTTTTGTAGGCAACTGATACTATTCGATTGTAATGAGATTGTCCAAACACTGTGTAAAAAGATATGAAACGAGTATGAGATTCAAAAAAAATTTACATCTGAAGAATACGGGACGAGTATTAATAGGGTCGGCCCTGGGCACAGGCCAGGAGTGCTGCGCCTAGGGCTCAGGGCCAAAAGGGGTTCAAATTTTATTATTATTATTTTATATATATATATATATATATATATATATAATAATTTTTTTTATTATAGATGTAATTATAATACTCATTCAAGCCTAAATAGAAACCAAATAATATGATTTTTTAGATATAAAATTGGCCCAAATTTTGAAATTTAAACTTTTAAGTACAATTTTTTTTATTAAGGATTTTTTTTATCTCTTACTTCGTTTAAAATCCATAAAATATCACAACCGGTCCTGGGTATGAGATTATCCTCCATGGTATTCTATATCTAGTATCCATCATTTATTTGGTTTGGATATATAAATTTTTATTCATTTGAAGATTGATAAATGTGAACGCCAAATGAAGAATTTTTTTTTGTCAATGTATCAAAATAAATTTCTAATTTTTATTTTTAGTATGTTTTAAATTCTTGATAATTTGAATAACTTACAGTGTTTGAATTTAAGAGGTTTGATCAATTTGTGAATAATTTATTAAATTTATATTTTGTTACATTTGTAATTTATTTATTTTATATGTTCATTTTAAATAGGTAAGGATACTTGTGAATATCCACGATTTAAATCTAACATGAAATGAAATGAAATGTTTGAATTTAGGATGTTTGTTCAATTTGTGATGATTTATTAAAATGTTTTGTTAGATTTATAATTTATTTATTTTATGTATTAATTTATGGTAGTATATCTATGAGTATCCACGTTTTAAATATAAGGGTACGCGGTTCAAGAAGTATACCCATCAAAACAGTGTAACGAATATGAATAATTAAAAATAAAAGGCAAAAAATATAATTAAGCCCCTGGACTTTAACTGTTTTAAGAATTAGGCCCCTGATCAATTATTTTTCCATATTGAGCCCATGATCACTGATTTTGTTATGAATTTTGATGCGAACCCACGAGGAACAGTGCCTCGAAAACCCGACAACTAGATTTGATCCCTAGGAAAGCTAACGAATCAGGGTCGGACAGAAAAGAACCCTTACAAAACTAGGTTGTAAAGACTCAATCCCAGTCTCCAACAATTAAGGATTTAATCCCGAACTGTTCAAAGTAGTGCCCCAAAGAACACAAGAGAAACCACTCACAAACTCTTAAGAGTAATATTTTTATTAAAATCAAACTTGTGTCTTACATATGAAAAAGCTCACCTTTAAATAGGTAAAGCAAATACAAACAATGACTTGAATTGCCCTTACATATCTTTGATAACAATAATAATACAAGGGTATTTAAGTACTTTATTTAGTCAAACCATTAAGACAAAGAAAATCAATACACATAATTTGACAATAATGCAAATAAGAAAACATGACTCAATTCTCATGGAATTGATTAGGTTCACATTGTGTTGAAATTGTGATTTTGACCATTGAAATAATTAAATCAATTCATATTGAATTGATTTTTATTTTTCCAATAAATCCAAATGGTTAAAATTCATATAGTGATTTTTGAATCAATTTCATCTTCGTGTAACTTGAAAGTGATTAAATTATTTTATTTTGAACTTCGCACGCTTCATAGGATTATCGAATAAAGGATTAAAATTCGTAAAAATAATCTCGTTCTTAGCATGGATCCGATTCTCATCATTCCCTCTCTCTTCAAGACGATTCGTCCTCGAATCGCAATGTTGCTCGTGGATAGAAATGAACACCTGCAATTTAGAATCTAGAACACTAAACAAACAAATGTCAAGTTTGTTAGTGTAAGTACGTATCTTTTCAACACCCACGAAATCAACAAAATTTGTCTTTTCAACTCCACATAGCTGCTCTTTAATTTTCACCTCATCTTCTCTTGCAACCAGAATCTCTGAAATATAACATTGGTTAGATGCAGATACATATTGAATCTCAACCTTATCTACATCATTCTCAACTTGAGATCTTGTTTCAATTTTTGTGTTCGGCGGCGTTTCATCTTTCTTTGTTAGTTCTTCAATTTCAAGAGCATCATCCTCATCATTGCATGCAGTGCTCTTAGACTCTTCCTTCACTCTGCCAGACTCATCAACAACTTTTCCAGTCTTTTCACCCGTTATTTCTTCACTTACATATGTACGTTTATCGCTGTTACCAATAATCTCATATCGAGATATGAAGTCTTGTTTGTTGTAGTAGTTCTCGACTTGATTGAAATCTTACATTAGACTCGGCATGTGTTTGTACAAACCCACATAGAAATGGTTAGGAACAAATCGTTTTCTCATAACGGCTTTTAGCTCTTTCCAAGAATCAATTGGTGGCTCTCTACACTTCTCTTTGGTTGTCACAAATTGATCCCACCAGATTAAGGCATAATCTGAAAATCCTGTAATAGCTTTTTGTACCTTCTTCTTTTCTGAAAAATTGTTATAGTCGAAAATCATTTCCATTTTCTTCTCCCACTTCGAATAAGCTTCGGGATCGTCTCTTCCACCAAACGATGATATTTTGAATTTTACATTTCCAAGACCTATTTCTTCTCTACCCTAGTCACCCTGATTTCTAGTTGATCTTTCACTGTCATCATAATGATACATTACATCGCCTTGCTTTGTTTCTAGAACAACTCGTTGATTTTCTTCCATGATGTCCATACGTTCCATCAAGCGGTTCAACATTGTTAACACTTGATCGTCTGCCATATTCTTGCGCAAAAGAAATTCAAATAGATCAAGTAAAATAAAAAAAACTCACGATTCACTCGGTGTTTCGCTCATTTTTTTTTTTTGGCTATTCTCTATGATATGCTCACCACTCTGTGTCTTTTACCGCTTGATTTCTCTTACAGTGTTCCTTAAAGAACTCAAAAGAACAAGTTCAGTTTTAAAACTCAACAGTCAAAAACCAAAATTTAATCGTACAACCTAAGAAGCAAGACGTTAAACAATGAACGGAACGCGGATAGACAACTCGATGACCAAAGTGTAATGTTGATGATTGGAAATTTATTAGAAAAGAAAGAGACACAAATTGAATACTCAATAAAATTGACACTAAAATTCAAAATATAAGTTTCTCAAAATTAATCTTACTTTTTTTTTAATTATGAATTTTTTTCATTTTTTTTTATAAGTTCACAACTTTTTTTTTATGTGGGCTATGCTGGAATTTAAAGCCTTTGATTTTTCTTTTCTTTCTTTCTTTTTCTGCACTAACGATTTTCTTTTTTTTTCAAAATTAGGATAATAATTTTTTTTTCTTTTCTCTTAACAGAAAAAAAGTAGAAAATTAAAATAATAAAAGAAATTAAAATAAAATAGTCAAAGAATATTACGAATAGATAAAACCTGAAAAGTTAGAGCTCGGCTTTGATACCAAACTGATGCGAACCCACGAGGAACAGTGCCTCGAAAACCCGACAACTAGATTTGATCCCTAGGAAAGCTAACGAATCAGGGTCGGACAGAAAAGAACCCTTACAAAACTAGGTTGTAAAGACCCAATCCCAGTCTCCAATAATTAAGGATTTAATCCCGAACTGTTCAAAGTAGTGCCCCAAAGAACACAAGAGAAACCACTCACAAACTCTTAAGAGTAATATTTTTATTAAAATCAAACTTGTGTCTTACATATGAAAAAGCTCACCTTTAAATAGGTAAAGCAAATACAAACAATGACTTGAATTGCCCTTACATATCTTTGATAACAATAATAATACAAGGGTATTTAAGTACTTTATTTAGTCAAACCATTAAGACAAAGAAAATCAATACACATAATTTGACAATAATGCAAATGAGAAAACAAGACTCAATTCCCATGGAATTGATTAGGTTCACATTGTGTTGAAATTGTGATTTTGACCATTGAAATAATTAAATCAATTCATATTGAATTGATTTTTATTTTTCCAATAAATCCAAATGGTTAAAATTCATATAGTGATTTTTGAATCAATTTCATCTTCGTGTAACTTGAAAGTGATTAAATTATTTTATTTTGAACTTCGCACGCTTCATAGGATTATCGAATAAATGATTAAAATTCGTAAAAATAATCTCGTTCTTAGCATGGATCCGATTCTCATCAAATTTGGCCTATTTTTTTAACTTTTCAGTCGAGTTTAGGAGATGACAAGATTGATTTAGCGATTCTAATGTTGAAAATCACAAAAGAAGAGAGGAGAAAATCGAGTTTGGAAGAATATACTGGAAATTAATTTCGATAATTTCGTTTTAGTTTTTAATTTTTATCTCTTCTAGTCAAGGAATTCTTATTTTTATTTGTCCATATCAACAAGCCGAATTGGTCTAACAATGTATGCAATCCAAAGTCGATGAAAAAGTTAAATAAGGGCCTAATTCATAATAGAATCAGTGCTCAATGGCTTAATATGGAAAAATAAATTATCAGAAGTTTAATCCTTAAAACAGTTAAAGTAAGTTTCAGAGCTTGATTATTCTTTTTGCCAAAATAAAATACATGTGATACTTTATTCATTTCCATCCCTCAAATTCTGACATAGAAAGACTAGCCCTTGCCAAAGCATGAACAAAGCTGATGCGAACATCAGTAAAACTTTTAAGGAGCCTCTTACAGTCCTCCAGAATAACACCATAAGATGATCGATAATATCCATAATAGATATCATTGATCACTAATTGAGCGTCTGATTCCAATTCAACATTATCCTTCCCTTGATTTTTAATCCAACTAAGTGTCTCTCTAATTCCAACAGCTTCTCCTTCCCTAACTTGGAAATTTCCAGCAACAGGACCAGCCATAGCAGACCGAAATCTTCCTTCACTGTCACGAATATCAATTCCAATTCTCAGTATCCCAGACCCCGGAACAACAGCAGCATCAACATTAACTTTTAGCTTTTTGGCGATGGTAAGATCCATCTCAAGCATATGTTCGTGTTTGAAGAAACCATAGAGAACCTACGTACATTCCTGGGCGTGACCTGCGCTTCTTGCCAATTTCTCAAAATTGCATTAACATCAATTCTTTCATCATCCCAAACCAATTTATTTCTCCCAAACCATGCAGCCGAAATAATCATTGCCCATAAACATCTTTTTTCTAAATTTAAACCAGCAAACACCAATCTAATTAAATCCTTCATTGCAATATCATTCCTTATTATAGAATTTCCCAAACTCACCATATTCCAGATTGACCGTATAAACGGACACTAATGAAATAAATACATCACAGATTCCATTCCAGCCTCACAAAAAAACACAATTAACATCAATAGAGATATGCCTTCTTAAAAGTGTATCAGCAGTAGACCCGGCAAAGTGACACACGACCCGATGACACGATATGCTTTTTTAGTGTTAGTGTTTAGGGTTTTATGACACGACACGAAAGTTGACACGACACGAAATGACACGTTAATTTTCGTGTCAACCCGAAAACACGAAACTGACACGGATATTGAAAATTATTGTTATATTCTCTCGTGTTTTTATGTCACTTTATTAATAAAGATAATAAAATTATAATTATTAATTGCAAATATTGATTTGAATTTCCTAAATTGTTATAAACACATTACATGACCCTCTAACATGATATTATCGAACTTTTCGATAATTATTGTTAACATACTAATCTAAAAATGATATAAAACGTTTAAAAACAGTACCATATCTTTTTATATTTTTAAGAGTTATTATTAATATATATGCATAACAAAATTACATGTAACCCGAAAACACGACACGAAATCGACACTAACCCGAACAGGTTAACACGACTTTGACACGAAAGTTTTTGGGTTGGGTTTGGGTTTACTCTTTTGTGACACGAACCCGAAATGACACGACACGAACACGACTAGAACACGATAATTGCCAGGTCTAATCAGCAGTAGGCAGTATATCATTGCAAACACGCCACAAAAAATTCCTCACCTTTGCGGGTATCTTGAGATTCCAAATAGATTTCCACACATCAGAAAATGTATCCTCCACAACCCGAGCTATACTGCGATTAGAACTTTTGACAGTATAACTACCATGAGTCGACAAAAGCAGATAAAGGAATTCTTAAGATATTATTCTGATATTCCTGGTTAAATAAAGGAATACTTAAATTTTGTTTATATAGAATTTGACTTTATTTTCTACATGTTATATTTTTAGGAATTTTTCCTTAAATTTGAGAGCTCATTTTACTCTTGTGAGTCTTGTCAATTTTTTTAAAATTATATATTTTTGGGTTAAGGTACAAAAATACCCCTAACGTTTTGGACCAGGAGCAATTTTACCCCTAACGTCTAAAATGGTGCAATTTTACCTTTAACGTTGGAAGCCAGAAGCAATTTTACCCCTAACGTTAATAAATTGGGTCAATTTGAAAAATAATTCATCAAACTGTCTTCTCGATCATAAATCTTGTTATCTACACTTCATACGTGTGTCATTTTATCAGTAACAAATCATAAACATTCGTTGGAATATGAAAAAAAATAAAAAATATACCGTCTTTTTGTACGGATTAGACAAAAAAAATGCAAAAAATCCACCGAATTTATAAATATCAATCTCAAATTCTATTATTAAATTATAAAAAACATGAAATCCTTTTTTAGAACGAATTATTATGCAATTGGTGCAAAATAATGAACAAAAATATGTGTTTTATAATAATGTCTGAAATTGATTCAATTTATCAACGTTAGGGTAAAATTGCTCTTGGCTTCCAACGTTAGGGGTAAAATTGCACCATTTTAGATGTTAAGGGTAAAATTGCTCCTGGCCCATAACGTTAGGGGTATTTTTGCACCTTAACCCTATATTTTTTTTAGCTTAAGTATACCATTTATTTTAATGAATTCCTTCACTAATTTTTTTGAGTATTTATTTATAGGGTTAAGGTGCAAAAATACCCCTAACGTTTTGGGTCAGGAGCAATTTTACCCTAACGTTTAAAATGGTGCAATTTTACCCCTAACGTTTGTAGCCAAGAGCAATTTTACCCCAACGTTGATAAATTGAGTCAATTTCAGAAATAATTCATCAAACTGTCTTCTCGGTCATGAATCTTATCATCTACACTGCGTCATTTTATCAGTAACAAGTCATAAACATATGTTGGGATGTGGAAAAAAAATATACTGTCTTTTGTACGAATTAGGAAAAAAGTTCAAAAAAATCACGGAATTTATAAATATTAATCTCAAATTCTATTATTAAATTATAAAAAACATGAAATCCTTTTTTGTAGAATGAATTGATATGCTATTGGTGCAAAATAATGAACAAAAATATCTGTGTTTTATAATAGTGTCTGAAATTGACCCAAATTACCAACGTTAGGGGTAAAATTGCTCTTGGCTACAAACGTTAGGTGCAAAATTGCACCATTTTAGACGTTAGGGGTAAAATTGCTCCTGACCCAAAACGCTAGAGGTATTTTTACACCTTAACCATTATTTATAAAAGTGTGTAAAATTAAATTAATTTTTTTAGAATAAAAATGATTATATCTAAAGTTGATAGGAATTATCACTCTGCATTTACTAACCTTTGTTCTCTTTCATTCAAAAAAAAAAAAAACCTTTGCTCTCTTTGCAGAACATTCTCACCATGTGGATAATGGAACTTCACTCTTCCGTCGCGTTTTCTGAACCTGTCTTCTCCTCTCAAGTCCCCAGCGATTTTCCATCATCACCGTCGAGATTGGCCTGAATTCTTACACAGAGTAGCATCCTAACTACCATCCACCGCGTCATGACTTGTCAATTTCGAGCAGTGCCGGACTCTTGGTGTTCAAATTCAATGGTACCGTGCTCTGGTTTTCTTAATTGAAGAGTAGGACGATTTCTAATCAATTTGACAATTCTCTCGAGATTACCAAGTTTTTCCTACTCTAGATTGTGATTACTCTCTTGGTGTTCATATTATTCTAATCCATTGTTTATGGTTGTTCTTGAGCACTTTGGTTCCCCGGTTTGATTAATTGGGGCTATGGTTTGTTTGTAAATTTTGATTTGATGAATTGCTGCAGAAATTGTGGGACGCTAACATTGCCACAAGAGCACAAAAGAAGAGCCACCCAGTTACAACAAACATCGAACTGCATCTGCACTTCATTTCAGGGCAGTACTTCTACCTTCTACCCTTTATAAATATGATTTTGGTTGAACTTGATCTGAAATTCGTACATTGAGGACGACCTAGAATTTAGGTGTTCCAGAATGGATTTGTATGCTGAGTGGTTATCTATTAAAATGCTGAAAGTTTTTCAAATTCTCTGTAAAGTTATAGGTTTGACTTGATTAACTTGAGCAGATATGAGCAATAATAGTCAATTTTTATCTACCAATTTAACTTGATAATTTCATTGGGAATTGATTTGTTTGACAAGTGGGCAAGATAAGATGATTACACCAAATTAAACGTTTATTTATTTATTTTTTTGTGAGATTTTTTAGCCAAATATTGAACAAGTGCAATATAGTTTTAACATACTAGAATAGGGTTGTATTGACATAATGAAGAAAAAAAGCCATTAACAACTGAAATCTATTCTATTACACAAGCAATGATTACTTAGCATATGTATCATCCATTATTTCCTATACAGGCAAATAAATGATTTTTTTTTTTCTTTTGACAAGAGAAAATGATAAGTTCTTTATTTATCATACAACACGAGCTAGAATGATTTATATAGATAATATGTCCAAATGACTCTATAAAAGTTTGAAGTTAAGCTTTATTAAATATTGTTTTTGATGACTGAATCAAAATTTAAGAAAATGTGAATTAAGCTGATAAAATCTGAGAAACCATGTTCATAGGAGGCCTTGATTTTGGATTGCTGAATAAGCATGCAATTGCAGTATTCAAGACTTTGTGTAGTTCATCTTGAATATCAGGGGAGGGAGATGGAGGGCGTTTGTCTATAACATCTTCTAGTACTATCTTCTCAGCTAAAGGGCTAGTCATGGAGAAGATGATATCGCCTGGATGTTTTCCTATTATCACTTCCAACGCTACCACTCCAAAACTATATACATCACATTTCTCCGTCACCTTCATGGTATATGCTAGCTCTGCAACACAACATTAAAATTTAAAACGATATATGAAATTCCTATTCTATTTATATTCTGTGTTAAGTGCATTACCTGGTGCAACGTATCCATATGTGCCTGCAAGTGCAGTCCAATGTGAGGAACCAGGTTTTAGAAGTTTAGCAGTCCCAAAATCTGATACATGAGCTTCATATGCAGAATTAAGTAGAATGTTTTTGCTAGTTATGTCTCTGTGAACAATTGCCGGTGAGCATTCATGGTGCATGTAAGACAGGGCATTAGCAACACCTTTAATAATGTTCACTCTTCTCCTCCAATCCAATTCTTTCGCGTCTTTGTCATCAGCCAAGATTGTGGCCAAGTTACCACCTTCAAAATATTCGTAGACTAGAAACGAATGCTGGGCACAGGTGCAGAAGCCATAAAGTTTGACAATGTTCTGATGATTGATCTCTGCTAAAGCCCTTATCTCATCAAGGAACTCCTTCTGACATGTTCGCTGACTATTTCTTAAATGATGGAGCTTCTTCACAGCTACTATGGTTCCTGTTGGTAGATTTGCCTTGTAAACACTGCCATGTCCTCCCTTTCCAATGCAGTATACAACATCGAAATTATCAGTAGCTTTTATGATTTCATCTTGCGTGATTATTCCATTGGAACTCGATATTGTTAATGGTTCTTCATCCTGTTCATCAACCTTTTCTGCTCCCTGATTTCCTTTTTGTTTCTTCAGAAGGAAGAGTACTCCGAAGAAAGAGAGAAAAGCAACTCCTGCTAGTGGGAGGAAAATTTTCAGAAACAGCAGCTTGTGATTTTGTTTCCTAGGTTTGCACGGTTGTAGCCCTTTGACCTCTCCACACAATCTTTTGTTCCCCTGAAATGCTTCTATGGAAGCATTTTGAAAAGCTTTGTTGTGAGGAATTGGACCTTCCAATTTGTTGTAGGATATGTCAATGGACAACAGACCATCCATTTTGTTGAAACTTTCTGGAATAAAACCAGATAGATCGTTGTGAGAGAGATTCAGCCTCTCCAAGCCACGCAAAGTTGAAAGTTGTTCTGGTATCTGTCCACTAAGCATATTATAACTAAGATCAAGCTCTGACAGACCATTCGGTTGTTCAGGAATTGGACCAGCCAGATAATTATGAGATAGATTCAATAACACCAAGCTCAAACTTTTGAATTCTGCAGGTATACTTCCCTTGAGCAAGTTATTGCTTAAATCAAGCTCAGACAGTTGAATCAGCTTGCCCAGCTGAGCCGGAATGTTTTCATCAAGCTTGTTGTAACTCAAATTCAAGTGGTGCAAATGCGATAACTTCCCCATGCTATCTGGGATGGACTTGCTGAATCTATTTGATGATAAATCAAGATACTCAAGATTGGAAAGTGATCCGAGTTCTAGAGGAATTGGACCAGAAAATTCATTCCTGTCCAAGATCAGCCTCCCCAAAGCCGACAATTTTCCAATTTCTTTTGGGATCTCCCCACTAAGATGGTTGCAAGAAAGATTAATCTCTTGCAGTGTAGCAACATTTGCAAGCTCTCTTGGTATGCTACCAGTGATGTTGTTTTTGGCAATGTGTAGGCTGGTTAAATTGGGACATCTTCCCCAATTAGACGAGATTTCCCCATAGAATTCGTTGTCACTCAGATACATTACTTCCAATTTGGGGTAAACACCAAAATCTTCAGACAAATTGCCAAATAGTTGATTCCCATCCAAGCGGACTCTGACTAAGCTTGAGCAATTTCTCAAACTTCTAGGGATCGGACCAGTGAGCTGGTTTCCCCTTATAACCAATTTTTGAATTGATCCGCCACGGCAAAGATTTTGGGGGAGAGGACCACTTAACCGGTTGGTATCCAGGTGCAGTTCAGTCAATTTCATGAGGTTTCCGATTTCTTCAGGAATGGTTCCAGAAAGTTGATTGTCACGAAGATGCAACATCTCTAACTTCTCTAATTGACCAAGTGAAGCAGGAATTGATCCATTTAATCGATTCTGACCCAGCGCTAGTTCAGTGAGAGACTTGAGGTTACTCAACTCAACAGGAATGAAACCAGAAAGTGAATTTTTGGAAAGATACAACAGAGACAGGTTTGTCAAATTACCCAAACAAGCAGGAATTGAGCCAACTAAATTGTTGCGAGACAATACAAGATCTTCAAGCGACTTTAAGTGACATATTTCTGATGGAATTGAGCCGTTTAACTGATTTTCAATGAGCACCAATGTGTTAAGGTTTTTTAAAAGGCCAATTTCTGCTGGGATTTTTCCGGACAGTGGATTAAAGGACAAATCGAGATAGATAAGTTGGGTAAGAAGACGGATTTGAGGTGGGATGATGCCATAGAGTTCATTGTAACTGAGGTCCATGTATGCAAGTTCAGGAAGAGATGAGAAAGGAAATTCTTGGAAAACACCATTTAAATCTAAACCAGTGAGGTTCAGATTTTGAACTTTTCCAGCATCGTTGCAAACAATACCGAACCAACCGCAGGGGCTTGCATCAGTTTGATTGTTGGAAGAAGTATTCCATGAAGAGAGGTCTGTATTATTGGTTTGGTGAAGAGTGGCTTTCCATTTGAGAAGGGCACTTGCTTCATCAGCAGAGACTGAGGCAATGTAATTAGAAGAAAGTAAAATGAGAAGGATAAAAAGGAGAAATGAGAGTGAAATCTTAAAGTTTGAGAAACACATGATTTATGTTTTAGGCAATAATTCAGGAAAGGAATCATAGGAATAATATATGCAGTCTTGTCGTGTTCTATAGTTCAGAGGAGACTTGAATTCTCAAGTGGCAGGAGAAGTCTACCACCAGGACCTCCGGAGCCCACCACCTTGATATCCACGGTACGTTTTTTCTTTAACAATAGATTTTTGTTTCAGTGGTGTTCACACTCATCATTCTAGATTTGATAATTCAAAACAAATATTGAAATTTAAAAGTGCCAACAATTTAGTTTCTAGTGCTAATATTGCCAGATATTAACCCAATAAAGGCCAATGAATTACAAAACCAGTGCGTTATTGCCTTATATTTTTGTGTTTTGGTCCTAAAAACTTTTAGAGGTAGGAAAATATCTCTAATCCGGACCTAAAGAAAGTCTTCGAAGGCCACGTAGAGATTTACGAGATAGTTTATATAATTGTCCATCTATAAAACTCTAACAGCGAGAAGTATTGAGAATGAACCCATAATCAAATCCATCGTAGAGAGATGCAACAAAAGTCGGTTCCTTAGTGTTAAGCTAATGCAGATTTACTATTAATACAAGAAATGGTATTACCTTGATGTTTTTAAGCAAGATTAATTTTAATTCTGAATGAAAAATTTGAATAAGCTGAATTTATTATTATTTAACTGCCACTTTAGACTTTCGAATAAGTTTATTGATACTGAAGCTTTTTTTTTTTTTGTATTTTAATAAGTTATTTGTAAATGTGTTACACAGTAGACATTTTAGACATAATTGATATTTGTACCCTTAAATACAATAAGGGTCACCGGTTGTGGATTATAATAATATTTAAATCATAGTAAATGTTAGGACGCATTTGTTTTACCTCCTGTTTGCTGTTACGGTTTGCTGTTTACTATTGAAAAAAGCTGATTTTCTAAAAAAAACAGTGTCCTTCTGTTTTCGTAAAATGCTACTTTTCAAGTGTAAAAGGCAAACAGGAGCAACCAAACACTCCTTAATAAATAGCAGAATGTTATTATTTTAAAAAGTAGTTTAATTACATAGTGCCTTCGTGGAATCAAGTGTATGTTTCCAGCTCTCAATGTTTCAAACCAAGATTCACGCAAAAGAAACTAACAAATACTAACAAGAAGTAATTAATGGATAATAATACAAATTCAAACTTCATTAATCAGTTGGTCAAGGTCTTTGCTTACTTTTGTATATAAGTTGGCCCAAAAACGTTCCTTCAGGTTGCAAAGTTTAGATTTGAGATCAAACTCAATTATTCCTTAGATAGATTTATGGGAAATTTACACAGAAATTCATATTTGAAAAATGATTTACAACTATGTTAAGTAATAATTTTGAATTATATCAAATTAGTAAAATCAGTATTTTTAATATATTTTAAAGATTAGAATTTATAAATTAGGTGTCTATGATATATTTTTTAGGGTTTAGAATTTATGAATTAGGGTGTAGAATTTTTAAATTATAGTGTAAAATCACAGTAAATAAAGAATAATGACATATTAAGAATTAAGTTTGGTGATATGACTTAGTTGTAATTTTGCACTTAATTATAATTTTGCACTTAATTATGATATTCATGTAATTGACCCTAGATTTATACGTGGTTTAGGATTTTTCATCAAAATTAATCAAGTATTAAGTTTTAATAAACTAAACTTTCTATGAAAAAAATATATTTACCTTTAAATATTATTTCTTAATTAAAATTATTTCAATTAATATTAATCACCCCTTTTTTTTTATGAAAAATATATTGTATTAAACATCAGAATGAGCACAAAGTACATAAAACAAAGACACAACCTTAACATAAAGAAAAATCATCCACCACAACTACAAAAAACTCAATACCTTATAAAAAGGAACTGATCCAAACTACAGCAACATAGAAAAAACCCAACAACACTTGCATAAAAATCAACCAGTCCCCACATTAATGCCACAACTCCCAATTACATATAGGAGATCTATAATAACAATTCCTTAACGTAAGAATAAACATTGTTGAACACTTTATGAGGATCAAAGGCCTTTTGACAAAAAAAAAACTTCATTTCTTTCTCTTCATAGCCAATACATTGCTGCATTCAAAACTACCCTTCGAATTACAGCAGTAATAGATTTCCCACGAGTCCTTCTAACATACCAGCTGATAATTTTTCTCCAATTATACATGTGCGTTGAATTACACGACATCTGACATTTATACAAAAGCTTTCTCCAAATATCTCTGCTCACTTGACATTCAAAAAATAAGTGAGCAATGGTTTCATCTTGCCTTCCACAAAAGCTATATTTAGGATCAGTAGACAAATTTTACTTATTTAAATTAGCTTTAACAGCCAATCTACCTCGAATCGAAGCGCACTCATCCCTCTTTTACTATAGATAAGAGAAACTTTAAGAAAAAATTATAAAAAATAAGTTGATAATATAAAACGATATATAGAAAAAATAAATTGATAATCCTAATATACATAGAAAGGAGTAAGTAAAAGTAATTGATAATCCTGATGGTTTGGTATTTTTTCTTCTCTGATAATCGTATGCAAGAGGTACAAGGCGTATTTGATTGTCTGGAACAATTAATTGATGGACCTGATTCGGGGTTTATCGGAAAGATATTATCAATTGTTTGGTGGATGTGGAAAAATAGGAACTGTCAGGTGTGGAACCAAACACATATGCATGCACAAGACTTAGTACAAGCAGCTACAAACGACTTTGTGAATTGGCGAACAGCACAAGGGCTAAAGAAACGCATCTCTGATCGTAATCCAAGGGACTCAGGTAAATGGTCGCTTCCTGCCACATGCAGTCTGGCTTGCAATGTTGACGCAAGACTATTTCATGATGAAGGCTACTGCTCCTATGGATTCATTTTATGGGACTATGAAGGAAGATGCGTGTTCGCCAAGCATGGAAGTACAGCTGGTAACTTTGATCCTACTACTGTAAAGGCAATAGCAATTAAAGAGGCTCTATCCTGGATCAAAGATAATGGCTATAAGGATATAGAGATTCGATCCGACTGTCTTTCAGTAGTCCAAGCTATTAACGGTCGCCATGAAGCTCTCTCGTACCTTTTCGATATCATTAGTGACTGCAGTCTTTTATTTCAAGAGTTAAATAATTCTCCGATCTCTTTTGTCAAACAGTCAGCGAACTGTGCAGCTCATAACTTAGCCAGAGCAGTCAGTTCCTTGTCTGTCTGTCATGAATGGCACTATGTCTTTCCTTTTTTTTGTCTTCTATTCTTTTAGCTGACAACAGCCAATAAAGTATTTTTTTATTCAAAAAAAAAAAAAAAAAGTAAAAGTCTTAAAGAGTTTTCCTTTCCCACATGATTTTATACAGTGGGTTGGATCCTCCTAAGGACTCTTATACAATAGCTGACATGTATCGAAGAGTTTATCATATAGGATTTTTTTTATATAGGGTACTGGATTCTTCCAAGCATTTCCATACAATGTTACGTGTATGGGGATTCTTAGGAGGACGGCCCTCTATATAAAATCCCCTTTCACATTATATTGTCTAAAATGAGCACTAAACTGCTATGGCCTTTAAGGCTTTAATGGATAGAAGTATTTTAGTGGATTTTGAGTTTAAAATAATGTGCCTTCTATGGTTACTTTGTTTTTGACAAAGTAGCATTACTTGGTGTGTTTTCACAATTGGATGATGGATTAAAAAACTAATCCAATGGTAAAAACACACAAAGTAAGACTTACTTTGTTAAAAACAAAGTAAGCATAGCCTTTACCCTAAAATAAATGAGCTTAAGAGTATGTTCAATGCGTTGTACCTATTCAATACACATATCAAATTCGTGATACATAATTTTGGTGCATTAACAATTCGATTGCTCTATAGTTTTTATATGGATCAACCAATGAAAAATAGTCACATTTATATATGTCCATTTTTCATATAATAAATATTCAATTTTTATTGGTTAAATTTATATGAACCGAGATCATTCTGATTAAAATTTTAATTTTTCTCTAATACAAGCAGAAAACTTTTCTTCTCTATTTTCAATTTTCGGCAGGTATCAATTTTCATTAAAATAAAGTTCAATATTGTATCTCATTTATTCTTTAAAAAAAAAAAATTCTAATTAGTATTACTAGCATCCTACTCAAGTGATCTAAGAATGGAAGATGAACCTACTACTCGTGATTAACTACCATTCTCTCATCCATTTAGAAAAAAAGTCCATAACTAATTTATCCATTGATGTAAGATGATAAAGTTTTCATCACATTATCCTCTTAAAAATTCTAAGCAGTATATTTATTGTTGATATCTATCTTTCTGAAATCGCCTCTGGTAACCTGAGATAACAACAGTGGTCAGAAAAAAGGGCCGGAGTTCCGACGAACCCTCTCCGATGCTAAAGTCAGTGAATATTTGAGGAATACTAGACCAACTTAGAGCAATGAGATAAGGAATTGAGTTAATAAGGATGTACCTGTAACTGCTGATTCTCAAGCTATTTACAGGCAAAATAGTGAAAGTCTGCTAGAGTGTTAAGCCCCGAAGAAATAGTGAATGCCGAACGTATCAACTCTTACAACCTTAAATGAGAATATCAAGATATGATAAGAGTTATCCGATCTGAAGGATACACCTGATTCTTTAGCAAAACTAGTGGAATTGCATATCTGATGTCTACCCGATTTAAAGCTATAAAAGATAGATTTACTTTCGTTCTTTGAATTTAGCAATTGAGTGTCAATTGGTTGGATGCTCAAAACTCATACCAATGCATGATAGTTATAGGAAGATTTTGGGATGTTAATGGATGAATGTAAAATCAAAAATTTCATATGAATAAAAGAAAAAGAAAGAGAACTAAAATGAATGTTTGATAAAAAAAAAATATCACACTAATTTGAATTTAGACGGTGAAATTTAAAATCATGTTTACAAATTTCCACATTGACGTAAAATTTCACAAAAGTCTTCATTCGCCGTAATGCCCTTTTGGAATAGCTCACTTATTGCGAATACCGATCAAGTTCAAACAATGCTTGAACTTAGTTGTTGGAAGAGGCTTCGTCATCATGTCAGCTGGTTTGTCTGCAGTACCAATTTTACTGACTGTAATATTTCCTTCATAAATAATACCTCAAATTAAAATGGTACTTCACATCAATGTGTTTCATTCTTTCATGAAACATCCGGTCCTTCGTCAAATATATGACACTCTGGCTATCAGAGTGAACAACAATCTTCTACAACTTTGAACTGACCTCACCAACCAAACCCTGTAGCCAAATAACTTCTTTTATATCTTTAACTACAGTCATATATTCTACTTCAGCAGTGGATAATGCAACTATAGGTTATAAAATAGCTTTCCAACTAATGGCACTACTACCAAAAGTAAACACATAACATGTGATCTTTTTCTATGAAGACCACCTGCATAGTCTGAATCAACATAACCAGCCACCATGTTACTCCATCCAAATTTTAAACAAGCATTAGTAGTACCCCTTAAATATCTCAAAATCCATTTCACAACATTCTAATAATCTTTACCAGGATTAGACATATATCAACTGACTACACTGACTATATGGGAAATGTCAGGATGAGTACAAACAATCGCGTACATGATATTACCAACCGTACAAGAGTAAGGTACTGTTGGGGGCTAATTTAATTTTTTGTGTTTTAGCATAGGTTATAATTTTTACTCTATAGTTATTTTATTTTAATTAAATTCATTTTGCAACAAAATAAAAATGTGATAAAAAATAGAAAATAATATCAAAAGATTATTATAAAAAAGAAAACAGAAATAAAAAGAAAAGAAAAACAAATAATAAAAATCAGGGGCAAATTTGCACCATTTTTCAGTAACTTGTCCAGCAACTTCGATAACGAAAGCGGACCCCGGAACAGAAAGATATCAGACAATTATTATTTTTTTTAGAAAGTTTGGGATGTTAGTTTTCCGGAATGTCAAAAACGGAGCAAAACGGAGCTAAAACGAAGCCGGTAGAATTTTTCAAAGACAAGCAGTGCTGAAAAACGGGTTGAATATGTTTACCTATTTGAGGAACGTATTTCACGACATTTCCTCCATTTTTCCAACTCCCAACTTAGCCATTTTCTTTCTTCAACTTATGGGAAGGTAATGAGATCATGGGTAAGAAGTTTAAGGGACACTAACATGGGATTTGTTACTCAAAATCCTATAAATTGAGCTCAAATCCTTCATTCCAAACCCCACTCAAAAATCAATCAAACACAGACAACTCAAATTTTTCTCTCAAATTCTCTGTCAAAATCGGCCTCTTTATCAATCCTTAGATTCGTAGAAATCGTTATTTAGCATCTAATTAGTCTAAACAAGGTCTCAATTCCCAGAATTAGTTCTTTAATCTTCAGTTCCTCAGAAAAGCTTTCAATTTTCAGAAACTTCAAATCCGAAATTCTCTTAGTTTAATCAACCAATTCTCAAATCGTTTTTTGCAATCTCTTAGTTAAGTCATTAAAATCATTACCCAATCCTCGGTTCAAGCTTTCTTAGTCTAAACCAAATTTCGCCATTATTAAGTTCTTCAAAGCTTCAAGCATTTTCCGTGAAACCAAGATCATCGAAACCCCATTTTTGAGTCATTCTTAGTTTACACACCTATTCCAAATCATATTTGGGAACTTTTTATTGATCTCAATCAATTAAAAATACCCAGAAACAAGCTTTTGAGTTTTTCATCATTGAAAAATTCATCAAACAACCTTTCTGGTGAGCCGTTTTCCCAATTTTATTTAGAGTTCGTTAGCTGATCGTTTTAGCCCAAATTAATTTTAATCTCTTTATTGACATCAATTCTAGAACTCTCAATTTTTATTTCGTAAAAAACAACATCCTATAGCCTTCTAAATCGCCCCTAAAATACCCTACACGAAACAGAATCAAGCTTTTGGTTTTTTCAACCATCAAACAATTATTCTGTCGTCCAATTTTCAATAATTTATTCCGACTCATTTACTCGATCTTTTTCTGAAATTCCAGTTCTAAACCCTTCCTTCGCACACTGACTTTAAAGACTAGCATCCGTTTCGCTATAATCCGACCTCTACAGCTCCCGAAATTGAGCCCGAAAGTCCCACAAAAGCATCAATTTAGTCCCATTTTGCTGTTGACTTGGTGGTAAATTTCTGCTCAAGTCCCTGAACTCTCTGAATTACTTCAAATTCGTCCAGCACTACCCGGACAACGCAACAGCCCCCGAGCCGATTTTCTGGAGGTCCAATCCTCAATTTCACGCATCCCAACGACATCAAAGAGATCGGTTAATTTTATTTCATCCCGTACATATTTGTTTTTGTGACTTATTTATATTTCTAGCTTTAAAGTTATTATTTATTTTTAAGTTGTAATTTTCATGCTTTATTATTATTTGTAATACAAAAAAATATTGAAAAATATTTACAAAATCAATAAAAATATAAAAGAAAATTAAAAAATTTATATCTTTGTGTTGTTTTATTGCCTTTATTTTTAGTACTTATCTTAAAAATTGTTTTTCCGATCGACCTGTCAAGTAACGTCGGGGTCCAAGACCGTTGTTTTTATTTTCAGTCCTTGTAACGGTCATCAATCGCTTTTCGTTTAGAATTCAAGTAATTTAGGCGCATTTTATTTATTTACTTCATTCAATTACCATTTTACCCTTTGAGAACTAGCTTCTCTGGCACGCCCGCATTATTTTTACCATTTTTAATCCCCGCAAACGCGTATCAAGGTTGAAAATTGGGATATTTCGAAAATATCGCCAACAATTTTTGGCCCGCCCAGTGGGACCTAAAAACATTTTTTTATTAGTACCAAAACTAGAGTTTCTTAAGCTTTGCCAAAAAATTTAAAATTATTTTTCTTTAACAATTTTTTTTTTGTGTCACACTCATTTTTCGCCCCACTTCACTATCACCAAAATTTGTTAGCTAACGCCAACAATTTTTGGCAGGTCCAGTGGGACCTAAAAACGTTTTTTTTATTATTAGTACCAAAACTACGGTTTCTTAAGTTTTACCAAAATTTTAATAACTTTTTGTGACTACCGATTTTATTTACTAAGTGTTTTTATGTTTTCTGTGTGGTATTTTTGCTTTGATATTCTGTTTTGGCAATTTATTTCCAAACTTTTCTAATATCATTTGTTGTTTAAGATGCCACCAAGGAAAAATACAGGTCGAGAACTACCCATTCCGGAGTCTGATGAAAATCAGAATAGGGGTCAAGATGAAAACGTTGACGCAAATGCACCCGAGGGTTATGTTGCCGAGACTGTGAGCCACTTGGAAGACGTTCGTCGGACGTCATGCCAGAACCGGACTTCAACGCATTTTTTGCGAGACAAGAGGCCCATATGAGCAACATGGAAAGGCTTGTAGCCGAGATGTCGCAAAATGTTAAAGCTCAAACTGAGATGATGTAAGCTTGGAGACAACTCAATTTGGAAAACAAGATTAATAATCTCACCGATGAGATGAATAGAATCCGAGATAGGTGTGCTGAAATTTATGCTAAAATTTGAATTCTCACAATGTTTCAGATAACACAAGGGAAGGCACTCCCCAAGGCGACCGATATAGGCCACCGTCTAGTCGGGAGGAAAACATGAGATTCAATGAGCGAGGAGATCGAAGAACCTCGGAATAATTTTCAATACCCCCAAATGCGCCTCATTTCAGGTCAAACACCGGACCTAATACCCACTCGGAGCACTATGGTGACATCAACGCCCGTGGTTCGGGTGGCACATGGAGAAATCAATACCACGATCATACTCGCGAATATACTCGTAAAAATATTCGTGAGAATTCTCGTGATAATAACAACGTATCTCGTGTTTCAGGTGTGAGGAGCGAAATGTGTAATGAAGCGGAGGATAGGCAACGTATTCGGAACATCGTGTAAGAAATTTATGGACCTACGGTCCGTGAAGTATACCGTCCGGAGTTTCAAAAAGCTTACCCTAGGGAATACGACCAGCGATACCCATTTCCTCACAATTTTAGAATTCCGAATTTTTCTTTATTTTCAGGTGAAAGTGGACAATCTACCATCGAGCACGTTGCTCGATTTTCATTCCAATGCAGTGGGATTAGTGCGGAGCAAGACTTCGATATGCTTCATTTGTGTTTATTCCCTGGATCACTAACTGGACCGGCTTTCACATGGTATACGACATTACAACCTGAATTTATCAGAAGCTGGGGTCGCATGGAACAATTATTTCATGCTCAGTTCTATCGAACTGAGCCGGAAGTATGTGTCGCCGAACTATCTCGTATGGTTCAGCGCTCAGGTGAGTCCGTTGAAAGTTTTATTAATTGTTTCAAGAATGAGGCATAGATGTCGAGTTAATATTCCTGAAATAGAGTTTGTTAAAATTGCTCAACGTGGCTTAGAGTTTGAAAATAGGAAGAAATTCCAGGGCATTGATTTTTGTGATTATTATGAACTTGTTGCTAAAGTGTCAGAATATGAAGAATTAATGCGTGAGGATAATCGTAGGAAGAAAAACTCTGTAGGTAGTTACCATCAGGATATAGAAACCAATGAGGCACATGAGGTAGCTATAGCCGAACTAACTAGAACAGGATCCCGCGTTTGTCCAATGTTAGCAAAAAGTCCAAAAACCCCTGAAGTGGTTAAGCGGAATACAAATGTGCAATACACATTTTATGTTTCTAAAACTGGAGAATTGTTTGATTATTTGCTAAAAGAGGGTTTTATCACCTTACCACATGGACACATTATTCCATCGAGAGATGACACCAGTGGAAAAACTTATTGTAAATATCATGATAGTTGGAGCCACGACATACAATCTTGCTTTGTTTTTAAGAATGCGGTGCATGATAGAATAAACAAAGGCGTGCTTAAATTTCCTAAAAAGAAAGAGAGCATGTTGATTGATGATGATCCATTTCCAGCCGCTACAATGATAAATGCAACTTCCATCGAGATGCCACCTCTTAAGCGTAATGTCCATAGCAACACCTCGAGTTAGAGAAAGGGCGCCTCGACCATCCAAAGACAAAAAAATTTGGGTACCAAAGGGCACTTTGCCAACCGCCAAGGAGAAAGAAAAGCCACGGAGAAAATGAAAGCCAATAAATAAAAATAAAAGTGGTGCAAACCAAGGCCGATCACGCTTCGTTACTCCACTGGCGCAAGTTCCCCTCGAAAAATGGTTCATCAACCGACATAAAAAATTTCCACAACCTCTCTCAAAAAATGCAAAAAGAAGAATAAGAAAGAGAGAGGCAGAAAAAAGAAGAAAAATTGAAATTGAGTTGTCTAGTGTCGATTCTAGCAACGTTTCGAAAGAAAAAATAAAATAAAAGAAAAAAGTGAAAATTCGTGTGAGAGACCTTTTGATCCAAGTTGGATGTGCTGCTACTTCTCTAATTTTACCAATAAATTTCAGAAGTGAAGATACAAATGAGGAAAGAAACAAAGTCCAAGAAGAACGACGAGGTGGTGTTACAATAAAATCTTCGTTAGAAGATCAGATGAAGCGGGTTTATTTTGACAAACCCACTCCGCAGATGACACACCATATTAAGCCATTATATGTCAAAGCACACATTGATGGCAAGCCCTTATCGAGAGTTCTAGTTGATAATGGTTCAGCCGTTAACATTATACCATTAAAGATGGCACTAGCTCTCAGGAAATCCGTATGCGACATAATGACGTCAGAAATTTCCGTCACAGCTTTTACCGGCGAAATTGCTAAAACCTATGGGGTTTTACCTGTGCAACTTACCATCGGTACCCAAACCACTACGTCGGCATTTTTTGTGGTGAGCTCTACAGCAAGTTATCAAGCTTTGCTCGGTCGAGATTGGATTCACTCTAACTCATGTATTCCGTCATCTTTGCACCAACTTTTACTACTTTGGAAAGGGGATGACGTTGAGGTGATTCGGGCAAATGAAAAACCTATTGAGACACATTCGGATATGGTGGAGTCTCGATTATACGAAGATAATATTGGTCCAATCAAGATCAAGAGTAAAGGAAAAAGCAAGTCATGCGCCAATCAAGTGAAGAGCATCTTCAAGACGAGCACCATTATGTCTTACCATAGGCCAGTTAGCAATGAACCTCTCATCGAAGAGGTTTAATGATTTTGTCACAGCCGAAGGACAAAGCGGTAGCATCAGCCGCTATAGAAAAAATAAAGATGCAATAAGGTACGAGGTGCCTTTTATTTTTTGTTTTGTTCCGTTTTTGCATCATTTTACATTTTAGTTTTTCTTTTAAGTTGTTAATTAGCATCATTGATATTTTTAGCTTGCTTAGAGGTAATAAATCATCCATTTCAAAAAAAAAAGTGTAAAAAACAAAATGATAAAAGACATAAATGAAAAGAAAAATAAAAATGAAGAAAAACAATAAAAGTTCGTCTACATGTCCCAAAAAATTAAAAAAGAATAAAAGAGCTGCGAGATATAAAAAAAAGCAATCGAGACAAAGAAGCTCAGTGTAGCCTTTTCCACCCGATCCGTCGTCCACTCGCTCAGTTTTGTCCCCATCAAATACAAGACAACAACATGTGCAACACTGATGGCATCCAAGCTCGAAGACGTCGGGGGGGCAGGTTCCGTCATGTACGATATATCCATATCATCAAATGGATTCTCAACTCCAAGCTCAAGAGGTTCAAGACGGATATTAGCCAATCATGATTCTTGAGAAAAAGAAGTGACAATTCAATTTATTTCCGCCAATCAGTAGCTCAAAGAAGTTTATTAACAACAGAAGTGAAGTCGCGAATTCATAGACGGAGTTAAACCAATTTCAGCAAGCAACAGATCTATATGGATATAAATCGGTTTCAACTTTAACATTTTTCAGGAATAAGGTCAACTCAAGATCAATTTTTATACAATTTAAATAAAATGGCAGCAGCTATTTTGTTTAAATGAGCAGGAAAAACTGATTGCAAATTGAGCCTAGTTACGAAGGAAAATAGAGGCAGACACGAGCTTATTCAGCATCAACAAACATGGCGTGATTGATGAAAATTTCAACTGCAGCGAAGCATATCAGTCAAAGCCGAAGCAAGCAAAAAATCGAGATTCCAATATCAAAAAATGCAGTAGCAGATGGACATATCTTGTAATTCAAAGAAAAATTCAACAAGTCATCCAGCAATTCCATCACACACCGTCAATTTTCATACAAATTTACCTCGGTGATCTTTATTTTCTTTCTGACCAATCAACCAGCTGAAATCATGTCTGAAAATGACGAGGAAGCTGCAAAGAACACAATTTCAGCTTCAACAAAATCAGTACTGACAGGTAAAAAAAAAAAATTAATAAAAGACTTATTTTATGTGCAAAATTCATTTTCAAATCTTTTACACATAAAATAGGGGGGCAATTGTTGGGGGCTAATTTAATTTTTTGTGTTTTAGCATAGGTTTTAATTTTTACTCTATAGTTATTTTATTTTAATTAAATTCATTTTGCAACAAAATAAAAATATGATAAAAAATAGAAAATAATATCAAAAGATTATTATAAAAAAAGAAAACAGAAATAAAAAGAAAAGAAAAACAAATAATAAAAATCAGGGGCAAATTTGCACCATTTTTCAGTAACTTGTCCAGCAACTTCGATAACAAAAACGGACCCCGGAACAGAAAGATATCAGACAATTATTATTTTTTTTAGAAAGTTTGGGATGTTAGTTTTCCGGAATGTCAAAAACGGAGCAAAACGGAGCTAAAACGAAGCCGGTAGAATTTTTCAAAGACAAGCAGTGCTGAAAAACGGGTTGAATATGTTTACCTATTTGAGGAACGTATTTCACGACATTTCCTCCATTTTTCCAACTCCCAACTTAGCCATTTTCTTTCTTCAACTTATGGGAAGGTAATGAGATCATGGGTAAGAAGTTTAAGGGACACTAACATGGGATTTGTTACTCAAAATCCTATAAATTGAGCTCAAATCCTTCGTTCCAAACCCAACTCAAAAATCAATCAAACACACACAACTCAAATTGTTCTCTCAAATTCTCTGCCAAAATCGACCTCTTTATCAATCCTTAGATTCGTAGAAATCGTTCTTTAGCATCTAATTAGTCTAAACAAGGTCTCAATTCCCAGAATTAGTTCTTTAATCTTCAGTTCCTCAGAAAAGCTTTCAATTTTCAGAAACTTCAAATCCGAAATTCTCTTAGTTTAATCAACCAATTCTCAAATCGTTTTTTGCAATCTCTTAGTTAAGTCAGTAAAATCATTACTCAATCCTCGGTTCAAGCTTTCTTAGTCTAAACCAAATTTCGCCATTGTTAAGTTCTTCGAAGCTTCAACCATTTTCCGTGAAACCAAGATCATCGAAACCCCATTTTCGAGTCATTCTTAGTTTACACACCTATTTCAAATCATATTTGGGAACTTTTTATTGATCTCAATCAATTAAAAAGACCCAGAAACAAGATTTTGAGTTTTTCATCATTGAAAAATTCATCAAACAACCTTTGTGGTGAGCCGTTTTCCAAATTTTATTTAGAGTTCGTTAGATGATCGTTTTAGCCCAAATTAATTTTAATCTCTTTATTGAACTCTCAATTTTTATTTCGTAAGAAACGACATCCTATAGCCTTCTAAATCGCCCCTAAAGTACCCTCCACGAAACAGAATCAAGCTTTTGGTTTTTTCAACAATCAAACAATTATTCTGTCGTCCAATTTTCAATAATTTATTCCGACTCATTTACTCGATCTTTTTTCTGAAATTCCAGTTCTAAACCCTTCCTTCGCACACTGACTTTAAAGACTAGCTTTCGTTTCGCTATAATCGGACCTCTACAGCTCCCGAAATTGAGCCCGAAAGTCCCACAAAAGCATCAATTTAGTCTCATTTTGCTGTTGACTTGATGGTAAATTTCTGCTCAAGTCCCTGAACTCTCCGAATTACTTCAAATTTGCCCAGCACTACCCGGACAACGCAACAGCCCCCGAGCCGATTTTCTGGCGGTCCAATCCTCAATTTCACGCATCCAAACGACATCAAAGAGATCGGTTAATTTTATTTCATCCCGTACTTATTTGTTTTTGTGACTTATTTACATTTCTAGCTTTAAAGTTATTATTTCTTTTTAAGTTGTAATTTTCATGCTTTATTATTATTTGTAATAAAAAAAATATTGAAAAATATTTACAAAATCAATAAAAATATAAAAGAAAATTAAAAAATTTATATCTTTGTGTTGTTTTATTGTCTTTATTTTTAGTACTTATCTTAAAAATTGTTTTTCCGACCGACCTGTCAAGTAACGTCGGGGCCCAAGACCGTTGTTTTTATTTTCAGTCCTTGTAACGGCCGTCAATCGCTTTTCGTTTAGAATTCAAGTAATTTAGGCGCATTTTATTTATTTACTTCATTCAATTACCATTTTACCCTTTGAGAACTAGCTTCTCTGGTACGCCCGCATTATTTTTACCATTTTTAATCCCCGCAAACGCGTATCAAGGTTGAAAATTGCGATATTTCGAAAATATTGCCAACAGGTACATGTGACATATATTCAATATTTGTTTTGGACCGTGGACACATATCAACAGAAAGTCTAAAATGAGCAGCAAGTGGAATACTTATATGTTTAGCATTTTTCATGGCAAAATCGCTCCAGCACTTTTTCAACAAAACTTCTCTGAGTTTAACAAAGTGTTCTTACATCTCTATCTTTATGGATCTCCATTAGGGGTGGAAACATGGAGGGGATTATTCGAAAATCACGGGTATTTAAATCGACGGGGATGTGGAATAACCATAAAAAGTGGAGATGTGGATGGGGATAGACGATAATTATTTCCTGAAATCTAAATGAGGATGGGGATGGGGATTGTTACATTCATCCCGTAGGGATCCCTGCCACGTTACCGTATAAATCCCCGAAAAATCCTCGAATAAACTTCTTTATTTTAAATACCCCTCAAAGCTTAATTGATTCAATGTATAAAAAAACCATTAAATTGTAAATGTTACTTGGTGGAGTTTAATATTTTAAGGTATGTCTTTGTGTTTTTATGTTTGTGTCAAGTTACTAAAAGTCTTTGTCGTTGATAATAAAAGCAAAGATGTAGCTAAGGTAAATAGTGTTGTGCATGCCTTTTGAACAAATGAAAAAGATTATGGTGTGATTTGGATTGAAAGAGAACAGTAATATAATTATTGTGGTCACTGGACGTTACAAATTAAGTATAAAATTAAGTGTATTTGTTGATGGAGCAAGCACTTCCATTGCAAGCAAACTAACGAAGAAAATCAGAATTGAGAATTGAGATTTTATTATTTTTGATTAGTTGATTCCGTTGGACTGATTTACTATAAAACTTCTCCCTAATTACATGTATTCCTTGAGAATTGAGAATTTATTATTTTTGAGTTTTTTTTTTTTTTTTTTTTTATGAAAATGTTTCTATATTCATTAGATGAAAAAAGTCCAAATATAATAAGAAAACCATAAGAAATAAAACTTTATAAAATTCATAAAGGGACGAAGACGACTACAAAAAGCAAGAAAAAACCATAAAAGATAGAAAAAACACGGAAAAACAATGAAACATATGCTTCTTGGAATCCAAATTTACAGAAGAGCAACTGCAATCCGATCTTCATCATTCATGCCCTTTCGAATATTCGGATCAGAGTCATTTCTTTTGTTGCAACCACATAGATCTATTGATCCATGTATAAAATAAATCGTTTCCACAAAAGGTATAAATAAAAAAATAATTAGGAGCAGATACAATTCAGACAAATAGAGATATCCGAAAAATATATGAACACTGATTTAAAAAAAACACAAATCTAATCAGATGGGAGGAGGAAAAAGAAAGACAAACTTTTTTCTTCCTTCTCAGAGTAGATCAACAGAAATAGATGAGACTTCCATGAATCTGCAGTTTTTTCTTTTTTATACCTTCTAATTCTCAATGATTATGCTAACTAATCTCTAAATTCATACTATCTTTCTCAATTTCATTTCCTTCTATTATTTTTGAGTTAAGTTAAAGTAATTAATGACATTCTAGAAGTTTTTGTGATGAAAATAAAAAAGAGAAACGCAATAATTTGGAGTAGATTAAAAGAAGTAAGTTTCCAATACAGTAAATTCAGTAATTTAACAAAAAGTGATGTATAAAAAGAAAAGATTCTACATAATAATAAATATATAAGAGTGGAGAGGAAGTGTTTCCAAAAACAGTGTAAAAACCAATACAGCAAAACATAGCCCTCTAACGGAACATAAAAACAAACAACTTAGAATTTTTATGACATCCTACTCACTCACTCTATTATTTTATTTATAACAACAACACCCTTTGCTTCCTCTTCTTCTTCTTCTTTTATCAGAGTTCTGTTTGGTTTCCGAGAAAATAAAAGAAAAGAAAGAGAAAATGGGTGGGAATGGGTTGGACAGCAGGATTACTGCCTCTGTCGTCATTACTTGCATCGTAGCTGCTTCCAGTGGCCTCATTTTTGGATATGACATCGGAATTTCAGGTTCTTTTTTCTTTCTTATCTTTCAAACTTTATTCTTGTCTCCAAATCTTCTTTCTCAACGTAGAATTTTTGTCGGTGGACATTTTTATTTTCCCTTGAAAGAAAAAATTGATAAGCTGCTTGAATATTCTTCTCTAACAACTTTCATATCCTATATGGCTAAATACGATCTAATTTAAAATTGGGTTAAAATACATTAATTACCTCTTAATTTTCACCTTTCAACTTCGTATTCATATAATTGTTTAAATAGATACTGATTTAATTACTGCATGACATATCGGTAATTATATTGGCGACTATTATGTTAGTAACCTCAAAGTTGAGGGATCGTTGTATTAATAGAAATAATGCGATTTAGATATATTTAACGTGATCAGTAAATATTTACATTGGTTTAAAAAGTGACTTAGATTATGTCTTATCTCACATTGCTTGCTTAATGAGTGAGTATACATGAATCAATTCAATTCGTAGATATTTATTTAGATTCTTAAATTATTAAGGGTCAAATACATGAATATCATAATTAAGTACAAAATTACAACTAACTTATTATATTGTCAAACTTAATTCTTAATATGTCATTATTCCTTATATATTATGATTTTACATCATAGTTTAAAAAATTTAGACTCTAATTCATAAATTATAAAATCCTAAAAAATATATTCTAGATTTATAATTTGTAAATTCTAATCCTTAAAATATATTAAAAGTACTGATTTTACTAGTTTGATATAATCCAAAATTATGATTTGACATAGTTATTAAATAATTGTTAAAACATGAATTATATCAAAAATTAGCAGAGAAGAATGGTAGTGAGTAGTTAAATTATTGAATTTTAGTTTAGAAAAAACGATTGAATTTGAGAGAAAAAAGATTTATGTTATTAATTACTGTAAATAAAGAGAAATTCTACTATAAGTATGGTTTATTGGACATTTCCAATAAAAAATATGATAATTTTGTATGTTTTTTTATTATCTTTCAATATAAAGTAGTATAATTCTCTCTTTTTATTAACTGAGTCTATTGTACTCGATCCCGTAGAGTTCTGGTAAATAAGATTGTTAAAGTTTTGTTGGTTATACACAACACAACAGCAATATTGCACTAGTTGAGCTTTGGGAGGTCTCGTGACGTGTCAAAATTCAATAGGGGAAAAAAAATGTTGACTTATTGACTGGCAGGTTATATATAAGTTATAACCATACCCCATGAATAATGATTGTTCTTAGCAACAATTTTGGAATGAATGGTTAAATGTACGTACACGTAACCAAACAATACTAACTATAATAGGAAAAAAAAAAAGAAGCATTTAGGCTTTCTCTTATTTTATTCCTTTATTGGTTAAGTTTCTTTTTAAATGGGATCATTCATTTTTTCAGAAATGGAAAATTCACTTACATACGGAATAATATAAATCTATTGTTAATGTTTTCAAGCTGGAAAAATTACTTATTACCATCCCCAAATTACTTATTACCGTCTCAATTTATACTATTTTATCTTTTTTTTAAAAAAAATTCAAAACTAAAAATTTTGAATTTAAAAAAAAAAACGCAAAATTTGGTCTAGGCGGATGCCGGATCCGCTCAGCCAATGGGTTGGACGGATCCAGCACCTACCCAACCAATGGGTTGGATGGATCCAGCACCCGCCCAGCCCATTGTTTCATTTTTAACGATGAAAAACGATAAATTGTTCCATTTTTTGTGACTCCGATGCAAAAAATTTTACTTTTTTATGACGAAAAATGCAAAATTATCACAAAAAATATGCATTATTGTTATGGTTTTTTTGACTAGAAAACGTAAATTTTAATGTTTATAACTTATAATCATCAATTTTCGGGGTTTAGGTTGTCACACATTAATTATTTTCATAATTTCAATTATCATTGTTTGGGTTTGTGACTTTGGAGAGAAAATTTTTAGTTTTTAATCAAAATTATGAAAAGGACAAAAATGTCCAAATAAGAGTGGTAACTAGTAAAAAGGGATGGTATTTAGCAATTCACTTAAATTATTAAAGATTTAAAGAAGCTAATTTTACTCTACTGTTATTTAACTTTTACATCGGATTTTTTAAAAATCAATTATGTTTAGAATTTTCTAAACAATAAAAAATAATATCTTTACAAAAATTAATAATAGTATATAAATAAACTATTTTAATTATAAATATGTTAATATAAATAGCATAAATTAATATCTTTTATAATTGTTTTCTACGAGATTTTATAACGTTTTGGATAATTTTTTCATTATCAATGTTATTAAATATTTCTCTCTCAATTTATGTAACTAAACAGGCATTTATAAATATATCACCTATACGCTTACATAGTCGAGTTTTTACAAAATACATTGCCAAATTACACAAATACATTTGCAACCAGTGCAATTATAGCTAACTTCTCAAGAAAATAAACTAGATAATACAAATCATTCATCCTTGTCTCAACTAAATTGTTAACAAGATCTTTTATCGTTTTAAACTCCGAAAACCGAATGTCAGATCTGACATAAAAAAATATAAATTTTCAACTGATCTTTAAGTATAGCAAACTGCACCGCAGAAAAATTAGATAGATAAAACTCGATGAGTCTAATCATTCTTTGCTTATAAAATGCTGGAAAAGAATCAATAGTATTTAAACATGTGACACGTCAGTACGTTCCAAATATGGATAAGATCCCCGAGAATGCAATAAAATCTTTCATCCCACTAAATCATGCATGTACACCTCAAAATCTAAATATGGGTTGGTTTTTATTGTTTTTATCTTTTATTAATTACCAACTACTAAATAATGCATTTGTTAAAGGTAAAAAGCATCTTGAAGTCCCTGATTTTTCATTTTTTTTGGTACATTAAGTCTTTGATATTTTATTCGGACATATTATGTTCCTGATCTTTTATTTTCTACCACATTATGTTATTGCTTGTTAAATTAGTCAGTTGTGAATATCTAATACTGTTAAAAAGTGTTATTAATGTCATCTCTTTTTGAAATTATATTTTTTCTACAGTCATATTACACATATTAAAAATAAAAATTTCTAACGTAAGTGAAATGAAGAACACTTTGTTAATCGAGTTTTATATTCAAAACTAACTTTAATATGTCAATCATATACTTTATGTTCATCATATACTTCATATGTCAGACAATAAAAGATGAAGGTTTAATATGTACAAATAAAATATCAATGACTTAATACACCAAAAAAATAAAAAAACAAGGACCTCCGGGATGTTTTTTTGCCTTTGTTAAATGCATATTTTAATGGCCATACATGATGCATATTAAATTAAGTATTAGGGTTAATTCATCATTTGCAATTGAAATTGTTCAAAAAGTTTAATTGGCCCCTCAAACTTTTAAAATATCCCGATAACCCCCTGAACTTGTATAAAATGTTTAGTTAGTCCCCTGAACTTGCGTAAAATGTAATTAATTAATCACTCGGTTGTTAAAAGGTAAATTAAATGTGAAAGATATGTTGCACGTGACATAATTCACAAAATAGATTAAAAATATTAAAAAAAAACTATTCAATTATAAAAAAAATTCTCTAAAATCGCATACCCGACCTTGGTCATTTTACTTTTTTTTAGATACGTGCAACATATCTTCCGCATTTAATCTATTTTTTTTACAACCGAGCGATTAATCGATTACATTTTATGCAAGTTTAGGGGACTAACTAAACAGTTTATGCAAGTTCAGGTATCGAAACACTTTGAAAGTTTATGGGGTCAATCAAAAAGTTTTTGGACAAGTCCAGTGGGGCAAATGATGTATTAAGCCTAAGTATTATTTAGTGAGGGAAATCTCATAGCATAGGCACTAATCTTAAGTGTTAGTATATGATTATCTTAATTATTTTAAATACCATAAATTGATATCATTTGAAATAATCAGTGAAATGAACTATTTTCTGAACATAAATCAATGAATCAGGAGGCGTAACGACGATGGTACCATTTCTGAAAAAGTTCTTCCCATCAATACTGAAGAAGGGAGCAGAGGCAAAAACAAACATGTATTGCATATATAATAGCCAGGTTTTAACTGCATTTACATCCTCATTATACATAGCTGGTTTAGTTGCTTCTTTTGGAGCTACTCGCCTTAACTCTGCATTTGGTCGCAAGAACACCATCGTCTTTGGCGGCTGCACTTTCCTTGCCGGTGCTGCTGTCAATGCCGGCGCTGCCAATATTGCCATGCTCATCATTGGCCGTGTCTTGCTTGGTTTCGGAGTTGGCTTCACTAACCAGGTTATTTTTATGCAATTTTTTCTAAATGTATGATTGCAAATAATAATGGGAAAATTATACAGAAATTCATATTATAAAAACTATTTACAACTATGTCAAGTCATAATTTTGGATTATATCAAACTAGTAAATCAGTACTTTTAATATATTTTAAGGATTAGAATTTATAAATTAGAAGTCTATAATATATTTTCTAGGGTTTATGATTTATGAATTGGAGTCTAGATTTTTTAAATTATGATGTAAAACCATAATATTTAAAGAATAATGACATATTAAGAATTAAGTTTGGAGATATGACTTAGTTGTAATTTTGTACTTAATTATGATATTCATGTATTTGACCCAATAATAATAGAAACTGTTGATGGGCCCGGATACCCGCGCACAGCTCACGCCTGCTTCTAATGGCTCGGGTATCCATCTAGGTCCGTATTTAAATTAACAACGGGCTGGAGTGCCGGCCCATAAACACATGTTTTTTTTTTTGATAGAATAAACACATGTATTTAGAACCACAAAAAAATGGTGCTTTAGCCAAATTTTGGTAAATTTTCAAAAACAAATTGGCTATTGATTGATTGATGGTTTTGAAATACTTACTGCTAATAGAATCATAGTTCAATTGTCAAATTTTGAGAAAAATTAAATTGTAAGGACCAACTCTGTTAAAAATTAAAACTCAAGGGATAGCTCAACAAATTGTGCAAAGTAGAGTGGCCAAATTATATATTTTTGCTGGAAAAGAAAATTAATTGGCCTTTGTATTTAGCCTATTTGGTAACATTTTTCTTTTATGTATCAAAATGTTAGTCTTTGCTTATTATTTATTAATATTTTTCCTCCGACTTATCGTGAAATTTCAACTAATCTAAATTGTAAGTTAACATTGTTATTAAAAATTAAGAAAACGATAAAAGTTTAACAAAATTGTTAATTTACTATCTGCATTGGTTGGTATTTCATTAATTTTGATAGGTAAGTAACCAATGTTATTAAATAATAGATTAGAACAAGTATACAGGTTAAATAGTCGTTATAAAAAAAAAGGTCAAATAGTGTATTTTTTCAAATTTTTGACCCCATATAAATAAAAAACATTCATTATACATCTGACTTACCACATCATCCGTGTACCAAACCAATAATTTGATACTAGGTAGGTAATAAATTAATACTATGTTACAGTTTAGCTAATTAAGTATTAAAATTATATAAATGTGACATCAAATTACTGACTGTACGTGATATTATATTATTGGCTCGGTGCACATATGACATAATACGTCGTAGTGCTCATTTAAGATGTTTAAAAATTGTAATTAAACACCAATAAACATTGAAGTATGCCTTTAGGTAAATCCTTGATTGGTTAGTGAACTTTGTACTAATAATAAAATTTCTTGTTTAAATTCCATTTAAACCGAGTCTATCTCCACATATGCTACAATCATCTGCATAAATCACGTTATCGTATTAGAAATTCACAATGATGATTGAGCCTAACTTTACATATGCTGCAATGAAGGCAACGCCAGTATACCTATCAGAAGTAGCACCACCAAAATGGCGAGGAGCATTCAGTGCAGGCTTCCAATTTTTCATAGCAATAGGCGTTTTACTATCCAATTCCATTAACTTCTTCACAGCCAAACTCTCATTCGGCTGGCGTCTCTCCCTCGGACTCGCCATAGCTCCTGCAACTCTAATGACATTAGGCGCATTACTCATCTCCGACACCCCTAGTAGCCTCGTCGAACGAGGCAAAATTGAACAAGCAAGAAAATCTCTAATCAAAGTAAGAGGAATTGAACAAGTCGATAATGAACTTAACGATCTTATTAAGGCCAGTGAAATTGCCAAATCTGCTCAGCAAGTGCCTTTTGTGACCATATTTGAAAGGCAATATAGACCTCATTTGGTTATGTCAATTGCTGTACCTTTTTTTCAACAAGTTACTGGGATTAATGTTATTGCATTTTATGCTCCGGTTCTTTTTCAATCTGTTGGGTTTGGGAAAGATTCTGCTCTTATTGCTGCTATCATTTTGGGATCTGTTAATCTTTGTTCGATCATGGTGTCTACTGTTGTTGTTGATCGGTTCGGGAGAAGATTTCTGTTCTTCGTTGGAGGCATTCAGATGTTCATTTGTCAGGTACGGATTAAGATCAATTTGGTGTCCGAAGTTAACTAGTAAGATCAATTTAGTTTAAAATTATCAATCTCGTCTTTTAACTTAGTATATACTCAAATCAGCTTAAAATAACATGTGTCAGTATATGATTGACAGTTATTTGAAATTGGTAGCATCCTCATAGTGGCATGTTTCGTTTATTGTCTAATTTGATTCCAAATGCAAAGTTAAATAACCAAATTGACACTCGAACTTCATTTTTTCGAACTAAATTGATCCTATTAGTCAAGTCACAATGTTAAAATGAAAGGCTAAAAAATTATAGGATTTTTTGCTCACGAATATTATTTTGAAGATAGGTGTAAGGGTAGGACTTAGTTAAAATAAACCTTAATACATATATGCTCTTGTATTTCTATGTTTTGTTACATATGTTCATATATCAAATAAACAGTCAAATATGCTCTCGTAATTATCAACGACAAACAAATATACCCTTATTTGAACGATAAGTTTATTTGGCATAATCCTGTTAGTCTAGTCATCACACCACTAAGAGTATATTTGTCTGTCGTTAACAATTACGATAACATATTTGGTTGTTTATTTGATATAAGTGACGTGGAGACATTTTTAGTGTCATTAACAGATGATTATCCTAATTTTGATTAATTTTGATGAAGGTTGCTCTAGCGGTGGTGTTGGCTAAAACGACAGGAGTTTCGGGCAGCGACGAAATAAGCAGAGGGTACACAGTATTAGTACTTGTGTTAATGTGTTTATATGCAGCAGGTTTTGGGTGGTCTTGGGGGCCATTATCATGGCTAATTCCAAGTGAAATCTTCCCAATGAAAATAAGACCTGCAGGCCAAAGCATAAGTGTTGCTGTCAATTTTGGAATCACATTTGTTCTTTCCCAGACATTTTTGACAATGCTTTGCCACTTCAAATTTGCTATTTTCCTATTCTATGCTGGTTGGATTGCCAAAATGACAATTTTTGTTCTGCTTTTTCTGCCCGAGACCAAAGGGATTCCTCTGGATTCTATGTTTTCTGTCTGGGAAAATCACTGGTTTTGGCGCCGCTTTGTTCATGCACAACTAGAGCCTAACAAGCATTGACGGATTCAGGATTCGCGGATGCTATAGAGTTTTCTCACCATCAGTGGATGTTTAAGCTCTCTTTCAACCCCGTTGACAATCCTGCCAACATGTAGCACTATATACATATTTACGTGTTACATGGACAGATAAATACTAAGTGTTTAAAAATTATTGAATTAAGCTTTTTTTTATATATCAAGCAATCGTAGAATTTTTCTTTTTGTAGTTGATTTTTGCTTTTTAATCTAGATAGAAGAGTGGAACTGTTTGGAATCGCAGTAGCTATTTCAGAAAGAAAATCTATTAATATTTACTAGTAACACCAAATAATAACGTATATTATTTTTATCAATATAAGAAAGTTAATGATATAAGTTTTTATTTTATTAATTTTATAATTGATTTTTGGTGATTTGAACTTTAATATTACAGTAAAATAAAATTTAAAGATTTTTATCAGGAAATGAAATTTGGAAACTATAATATTAATAATGCTACAGTTCAACAACCATAAATGTAATTCATCCATATAACTTAGAGGATTTTTGTAACATACTCACGGACTAATACACCATAACAATTAATTGGTTTCATTTTTATGCATTTATTTCTTTACATCAATTACTTTTTTATATAATAATATGCATCACTCTTGGTAAGTATACTAAAAATTCGCATAAAAGAACATAACATAAAATGCAAGACCTCCTACACAATACTGGCCCAAGTCATCTACAGGTCCAATACAATACACTATATATAAATGGATACTCTTGTTATTGGGGTCAAATGCATGAATATCACGATTAAATACAAAATTACAACTAAGTTATATCACTAAACTTAATTCTTAATATGTCATTATTCTCTATATATTATGATTTTACATCATAATTTAAAAAAATTGGACTCTAATTCATTAATCATAAACCCGAGAAAATATATTCTAGACTTCTAATTTATAAATTCTAATCCTTAAAATATATTAAAAGTATTAATTTTACTAGTTTGATATAATCTAAAATTATAATTTGATATAGTTGTAAATAGTTTTTAAAAATTGAATTTCTGTGTAATTTTCCCTTATTGTTAGGGTAAGTATTTGGGTTTTATAAATAAAATATGATTTTATATCCAATTTAAAAGTTCTAAGACCATAGTTTATAAATTCTAAATTTTAAAACATATATTCTAAGGGCAAAAGTAACTTGGCTTCAGGAAGGTGATGCTAATACTAGATTTTTTCATTCATTTGCTAATGGGCGTAGAAGGAGGAATCGGTTGGAGCGAATTCAAGATGAGAATGGCGTTTGGGTCTCGGGTATTGATAGGATGGGTACTGTGGCTGCTGATTATTTTACATCACTTTTTTCTAACAGTACCAGTAACTATAATACACTTGTGGATATTGTTCAGCCAAGGATTACACAGGTTATGAATCAGCAATTAGATATGCCTTTTACTATTGATGAATTTAAAAGTGCTTTGTTTCAGATGCACCCGGGTAAAGCTCCGGGTCCGGACTGATTCAATCCTGCTTTTTTTCAACGGTTTTGGCATCTCATTGGGGAGGAATTCTTTAGGACGGCAATTGATTGGCTTGAGGCGGGGTCCTTTCTTGTCGGGTTTAATGACACAATTATTGCTCTTATTCCGAAGTGTGAATCTCCTGAGTCGATGAAGGATCTGAGACCTATTGCTTTGTGTAATGTAGCTTATAAGGTAATTTCAAAGGTGCTTGCTAATCGTCTTAAAAGGTGCATTCCTTATATCATTTCTGAAGCTCAATCTGCTTTTATAAAAGGAATATCGATTACAGACAATGTGCTTGTTGCTTTTGAGGTTCTTCATAGTATGAAACGTAATTCGTTCCGAAAGAAAGGGGAGGTGGCTTTAAAGGTAGATATCAGTAAAGCTTATGATCGTGTGGATTGGTGCTATCTTGAGGCTATTATGATTAAATTGGGGTTCTCGGCTTCTTGGGTGAGATCGATCATGTTATGTATTACCTCTGTTCGTTACTCAATCAAAATTAATGATCATCTTGTTGGCCCGGTTGTCCCTCAGAGAGGCTTAAGGCAAGGGGACCCCTTGTCTCCTTATCTGTTTCTTATTTGCACTGAAGGCTTATCTGTGTTACTGGAGAAAGCTAATGTGGATGGATGTATTCATGGGTGTAGAGTGGGTAGGGGAGCTCCATCTATCTCTCACTTGATATTTGCTGATGATGCTTTTATTTTCTGTCAAGCTGACTTGGAAGAGTGCAGAAGGTTGAAGGGCATTCTTCATACATATGAGATGGCGTCTGGTCAAGCTATAAATTTTAATAAGTCAGGCATTATTTGTAGTAACAATGGCTGACGAGCTGAAAGAGGGCATCTCCTTTATTCTGGGGGTATCTGGTCCTTTAAATACTGGGCGCTACCTTGGTTTACCATCTATGGTGGGTAGATCTAAACGGGCTATATTTTCACATCTTAAAGATCGTCTGTGGCAGAAACTTCAATCTTGGAGAGGGAAGCCGCTTTCAAAGGCAGGTAAAGCATTACTCATTCGTGCTGCGGGACAAGCAATACCTGTTTATTTTATGAGCGTCTTTCTGTTGCCTGTCTCTACCGCGGAGGAGTTACAAAGGGTGTTAAATTCATTCTGGTGGGGTACTAAAAAGAATGGGGATCGTTCGATTAACTGGATGAGATGGAAAAAGTTGTGTAATTCAAAGCAAGATGGGGGACTTGGTTTTCGGGATTTCTCTGCCTTTAATTTGGCAATGTTGGACAAGCAAGGATGGCGTTTGATAACAGATCCTCACTCTTTGGTAAGTCGTGTTTTCAAAGCTAAATACTACCCTCATGGGGATTTTCTCGGGGCTCGTTTAGGCCATTCACCGAGTTTTATATGGAGGAGTGTATGGCAATCTCAACTATTGTTAAAGGAAGGTTATAGATGGAAGATTGAGGATGGTTGTTCTATTAATGTGTGGGACGAACCGTGGCTTCCGGATCTGCGTAATGGTTATATTTGTACTCCGAAAGTTGCGGATTTACATTTGATGACTGTTAATGATCTCTTTTGTCCGAACTCCTTTGATTGGGATGTTGAACTATTGGAGGAATTATTTTTGGCTAGGGATGTTGAGTTAATATTGAAACTCCATCCTCTTGGTTTGGGCAGTGATGTTAGGATTTGGAAGAACAGTCAAGACGGGTTGTATAGTGTCCGTTCGGCCTATAAGCTAACGGTTGAGCAAATTGCTCCGAGAGGACAATTGGTGGAGGGAGATTGGTCGCGGCTTTGGGGTTTGGATATTCCATATAAGGTGCGTTATTTTGCTTGGTGACTCTGTCGTGACTGCTTACCACATCGGGTGAATTTGCGTTTCAAGGGGGTTCAAATTCTGCCGGATTGTGTGATCTGTAGTCGGGATATTGAGGATAGTTGGCATCTTTTTGTGGAATGTCAGTTGGTGATGGCTGTTTGGCAGGAGGTTGGGCTTAATGTTCTGATTGACTCTCTTACTTTGTTGGCTCATAATGTTAGTCATCTAATTTTCTCCGTGTTAGCGGCTGTCGATCCTACGAGGGCTGGTATGTTTCTTACTTTACTTTGGAGTATGTGGGGGCAGCGCAATGCAAAATTATGGGATAACACGGTGGAGTCAGTCAGTCGTGTTGTTAGGGGCTCAGAAGAGATTATTTTTGATTGGAAAAAAGCTCAAGTGCTTCGTAAGGGTCCGTGCTCTATGGTTAATATTCAGGTATGTAATAAATGGCATGTTCCTCCTGTTGGCTGGGTAAAATGCAATGTAGACGCAAGCACTTTTGCATCGTCTAAACAGTTTGGTGTAGGAGCTGTTATTCGTAATGCTGATGGACAGTTCATTGCGGCTCGGGTAAATAAGAAGGAGGGGCTGCCGGGAGTTCGGGAATGTGAAGCTTGGGCACTCCTTGAGGCTTTGATTTGGACTGTTCAAAGAGGATTCCGTAGAGTAATTTTTGAGACCGATGCTCAAGTGGTTGTTAATGCTATTAATTCTTCGTCTGTTGATATCTCGGAGTTTGGGGATGTGATCGATAGTTGTCGTCTTTATATTCGTTCCAATGATTCTTTTAAGGTCACCTTCATTCGGAGACATGCGAACGGGATTGCTCATACTTTAGCTAGAGAATCTCGTTTTGCTTCTAGTCCCGTTGTTTTTGAGAATTTACCCTGTTTCTTAGCTGATGTAATCAACATTTTTTGTCCGGTTGTGGCTCATTAATGCAATTATCTTTCAAAAAAAAATTATATATTTTAGTTTTTAAAATATATTAAAAATAAAAATTATTACTTACTATTCTACATCATTTTTGAAAAATGGACTTTTATGTCCGGTTTAGTTTAATAATATAAACACTGTGAATAGTTCTATTTTTATGTTACTAGATATGTGAGATTGTTAATTTTGATTGATTTATTTGCACAAAATATATGATAAATATTGTTGGGTTTTGGAGACTTATAGATTGAGCTTTGAAGACTTATAGATCTACATTAGCGATTAGGGTTTTTTGAAGAGTATAAATATAACATATTTCTTTGTAATCCATATCTCTAAAATCATAGTAAAATATTCTGGTTTGGTAGTGCCTCCAGACATAATCATTCAAATTGAGTGACGAATATGTGTTTGTTTGTGTTTTGTTTATCGTAATTGCATTAGTTCCTAACAAATATTTTATATTAATTACTGACAGAAATTAATATAGTTAATATTAAAAATTGATAAGCATTCATTTTTTTTTGGAAGAGAGCATTCAATATTAATACTATTTTTTTTTACTTATAAAATTACAATACACTTTTTTTTTTGGCTTTTTACATTAAAATTCATAATTAGTTATAAAATTATAATTAAAGCATATGACTAATTATATTTTGAATGGTCATTAAAAAAATTTAGGAAAAATATGTTTTTGTTTTTAGTGCCACACTTTTGAAACTTTGTATATTTATCAATTTGGTATAGCTGAATTTATTGAATGCATTTAAAATCCAACCTTTTTAGATTATTGAAAATGTAACATTTTTTCCTTTATTGTTTCTATATTTATTAATTAGTTATCAGTCACTTCAAAATGGTAATCAAATCAATGGGTAAATTACACCCATGGCCACTGAACTTTACCCGTTTTCACATTGTGGCCACTGAACTTCATTTCTTTCCGGTATGGCCACTGAACTTTACACTTTTTAACACCGGTAGCCACTTAACACCTCAAAACGGTCATTAACGACTAAAAATAAAAAATCCAAAGCGTTAATGATATTATAAGGAACTTTAATTCTTAAAAAAATTCGTTTTGAGGTCATTTAGGTGTTGTTTGGTTAGGAGAGAGAAAGTGAATTTTTAGAGAGAGAAAGTTCCAAAAAATGTGAATTTTGAAAATAAAAAATGTGGTTTCATGCTAAATGTCGTTTTGAACAACTTTAATTCTTGAATATTTTCATTTTGAGGTCGTTAACGATCATTAACGGCCATTTTGAAAAGTTAGTTAAAATTGAGTAGTCACCGGTGTTAAAAAATATAAAGTTCAGTGGTCATACCGGAAAGAAATGAAAATGAGTAAAGTTTAGTGGCCATGGGTGTAATTTACACTCAAATCAATTACTTATAAACCCACAATAAATGGTGTGTATGCAATGTGAATGACCCAGATTCAACTGTAGTATATATTTTCCATTTATTAAGTCAAGAAAAACATGTTTTTTAATTATTCAAAAGTCGGTTTTATGATAATATTCATGTGGCATCAACTGTCATTAATTCAATAGTTGCCTAAATCAATTTGTGCTATTGAATTGTTGTATTCATTATTATTATTAATATTATTAAGAGAAAATACTATAGGCACTTTCTAAACGTCTTTTTTTTTTTTAACCAAACGAGCACAACTCAGTTTATCGCCTATTTAAAGGATTATATTATTCAGATAGGGTGAGCACGGATCTAGAAATTCTTGAATCACAACGACTAAAAATATTTAGAATTAATAAGGTTGATTTATTGACTTTTTTTTTTAGACTGAATCAAATTATATTATTAAATAAAGTACGAAAACACTATGTCTTGGCAGACAATAGTAATTTTAATTCTAATGTTATAAATGGTACTATTACACTTCTAACATTTGAAGTTGAGTCAATTTTATCATTCACGTTTTGAAAGTTGAGCCAATTTATTATTGACAGAATATTTTAAGCAATCATGAATTTCATTATTTAAAGATAAATAAAACATGGGTGCACACATGAAGAAAAAAAAAATTATATTGTTCTGCACCAAATTAAAGATATGTTCACACACAAAATATTTTTTTTTGAACTTTTTTATTTATAAAAAATTTACTCGTCGATAATTGTCTTTAACCTATTATTAATGAGTAATAACATGATACACATAGGGAATGAAAATAACAAGATCCATTACTGTATAGAATATAATTATAGTTAGACATAAAATTGGCCTATAAAATTAGAGGTCTAATTTTATCATTTATAACATTAAGGATAAAATTACTTTTGACTACCAACGTTGAGGATATTTTTATCCTTTATCCCTTATATTATTGATTTCATTAAACATAATTCAGACAATTTTCAAATACAATGCAAGAAAATTTTCAAAATCCTCAAACTAAATTGAATTATTCTCACCCCTAATTTAATATCTTTAAAAGTAAACTTTAAATATAAATTTTTGAAAATATCTATAATAAAAATGTCATTTTTCAATGTTTTATAGTTTTATTGTATTTTTAAAAGAGAAAATTCAAATATAATAGTAAATAATTTGTCTTTATTTTTGTTGAAAATATTTGATATGAGTCAAATATAATCCGATATAAATTAAATGGGTAATTAGAGTTGAGGCTCAGTTGGTCGCTATAAATAGATAGACACGCTTTAATGCGTAAGTTAAGAAAGAGAGTTCAGTAATCTCCTTTTCCCTCTCCTTCCGCGCCTCTCTCTCCCATCAGTCTCAACCAAGGTTTTAAAAGACGCTAGGCGCTAGTCGGGCGGAGAGGGCCCTTACTGATTAATCGGTGATTAATCGGATTTGTATTTTTTATTAAATAAAGTATTATATAAATACCATTAATATATGAATTATACTATGTAAAAATAATAATATAAAGTATTTAGGATAGGAAAACATACATGTTTTAATATTATTTATATTAATGTCCTTAAAAAAAAATAACAAATAGATCAATAAAATAATATTTATAACAAAATATGTCAAAATAAAATAAAATTAATATTCTTAAAAATAAATTTAATAGTTTAAGGTTTTTTTTATTTTTTTGTTATTTAATATTTTTTAAAAATTAAACAAGTTGACATAAAATTTAAGGACCAATTTTTTCAAAAAGGTCGCCTGGGAGCCGCTTAGGACCATCTGGGACCGCCTAGGAGCCGCCTAGACCCGCCTAGGACCGCCTAGGCGGCCTAAAATCGGTCAACGATTTATACCGCCTGATTAGTGAAAATTGGGACGGTGTTCTAAAAATCCCCGCCTAGGCGGCCGCCTTGGCCGATTTTTAGAACACTAGTCTCAACAATGTTCTTATAGTTCATGGATTTATCGTGTTTTCTCTCGATTAATCTCGGTGTAGTTGATTCATGGCCAGTAATACGAAGATCGTGCTTTCCATTCTTTCGTTGTTCTTCTATTGCAATCAACTCAACATATTGCAATCAACTCAACATATTCATGGACTATATAAAAAGTAACATGATAATCTATGTTTATACATGTGTTACAAACTTTAAATTTTTCTTATTCTCATGGATTCATAGTTTTGGAAAAAAAGAAAAGAAAATTAAAATGATGATGGTTACCCAAAACCAACAAAATTGGAATGTGAAGTTATTAGGTTAATGTAATATATAAGCCCAACTAATTCACACCTAACATATAGGCCAGTCTAGTTATTGAATTTATTAGGATCCATCACCATAATAATTTCTTGTTATCATTATTTTTCCTTAAATTGGTTGGAGTTGGTCAAGATTAATTATTATTAGATTTCCTTTTCAAAACTTCCCCATTTAAACCCACTAATTATTAGTTTTACTAGCATTCTTACTTCTCATTTTGAGAATTTTCTTATGAATTCAAAGTGGTTGCCAATTAATTACATGTCAATATCACTTTTTAATTTCAGACTATATACATTAATTTGTGCAATAACCTTGTACTATTTTTTTTTCTTAATTCAAGCTAATTTTATGCAAACCAAAAAATTAATATCCTACTCAGGTTTTTAATACTGAAAACCTGGATGGATTTTCTTTGTTTGTTCCCTTTTTTTTTTTTTTTTGTTGAAGAGACGGCATGAATATGTAGTTCTACTGTTTGATTAAGTAGTGGTCCTTCTATTCAGATTAATGTCATATCAACAGTTGGGATAACATGGTATCATTTGAGTGGAAAGACAACTACTAGTCTCAGCCATAGTAGATTTTTTTAGTCTCCATACGATTTCAATTATAAAACCTCACACTCGATTTCAATTCGAACAAAAGACCCTAATTGATTGTAATTACCCTTTATTCTCTAATATTACTCTATTAGTTAGATACTATGCATAAAGAACTTGTGTCGTAACTAATTACAAGATTTTTATTAAAAAAAATAAATAAATGACTTTGGGTTTATTATTCGATTTGTATTAATTCCAATTGCAGATAGAATTATTTTAAAATTCAGTAACTGGAAAGGGAAGTTACTCTCGATGGCTGGGCGGTTAACTCTGATTAAATCAGTGATTTCCAGTTCAGTTCTGCATTCTTTTTCAATTTATAAATGGTCTCCTGACCTGCTGAACTTTTTAAAAAGATTTACTTTGAATTTCCTTTGGTCGGGCTCAGTGAATGAAAAGAAGCTTGTCATCCCCTCTTGGAATTTATGTTGTAAACCTATTGCTGAAGGAGGTTTTTCGATGTAAAAGACTTTGCAGATATGAACATTGCCATGCTAGGCAAATTTTTTGTTGGGATTTAATCTCCTTAGATAATTTTCCAATGGGGATTATGAAGAAACGTTTTCTAAGTAAGATGGGGGGGGGGGGGGGGGGGTCCTCGATCCACACCTATTGGCTCCTCGGTTTGGTCATCCGTCAGAAGTTGTTTTTCTTTTGTCTTGCAAAATTCTTCTTGGTGGATTGGCGTACACTCAAAGTTCAATTTCTAGTTTAGTTCTTGGATCTTCCCAACGGTTGCTGAACGTTTGAATATTTGTGATGATACTGAGTTTAGTGGTGATTCAGTTTTAAATTATTATGGCAGTTCTGGTTGGTCGAATCTCCCGACTGAGGTGGAAGATTTTAGGGGTGATATTGAAGATATCAATGGGGTTTTGACTCCGAAGATGTGTGCTTCTGGAAGGCTGATTTAAAGGGCGTTTTTTCGGTCAGAAGTCTTTACAAATTGATTCGGGGGTTCAGCCTGAGGTGTCTTGGAAAAACTTAATCTGGAAAAGCTTCTTGCCACCATCTCATTCTCTTATCTGTTGGAAAGCAATTTTGAACAAGCTTCCAACTCATGATTTAATCAGTGCAAGAGGTTTGATTTTAATTTCACGGTACGAACTCTGTCATCTTAATTTAGAAAGTCATGACTATCTTTTTGTGAGCTGTATCTTCACGACCCAGATCTGGAACGCTATTTTTTCTTTGTTTGGTCTGCGACTTAGAGTCTTTGACAGTCTCAACTCTCTTTTGGCGTGTTTTCAATCACAAAAATTCAGTCCTCAACTCTTAGACATCTGGGCGTCTGCATTTGTAAACACAATTTGGTTAATCCGGAAGGCCAGAATTCGGGCCATCTTTGATTCAATTGAACCAAATATAGCTGTCCTTTTGCGGGACCTTTGGAGCGCTCTTCGTGAGGTGCAATTTGGAAGCAAAGGAGTTATGTTTCATTCAGCTAAGGATCACCATGTTTTGTCGCAACTCTCTTTACTTGGTCGCCCTCCTCCTGCACCCTCCTGCATAGAAGTTATTTGGCGTCCTCCACTGACAGGTTGGATCAAAGTAAATTCAGATGAATCTGTGGCTGATAATTTAGCAGGGGCAGGTGGAATTTTCATAAACTGCAGAGGCTTTTCACATGGTGCTTTTGCGATGCCGTTTAACATTTGTCTCCCTTTTGAGGCGGAATTACAGGGTGTTATGTAGTCCATTCGTATGGCTTGGGATAAAGGCTGGAAGAAGCTTTGGATTGAATCAGATTCAAGCTATGTTGTTAATTTGCTAAAATCAAGATCCAAGACTGTTCCTTGGCGTTTCCGATAAGATTGGATGCTTTGCCTTTCCCTTGTGTCCCAAATGACAATTTTTGTTTCGCATATTTTTAGAGAAGGAAATAGGGTGGCGGATTTCTTAGTTAACCATGGTCGATCTGCTTCTTCATTGATTTCATGGAATTCCTCACATTCCTTCTGCTCACATCTTGTGTCTGATGACTTGGCGGGACTGTCCAAGTTTCGATTTCGCTAGTTTGTATGTATTTTATTTCGCTTTTTTTGTTTGTCCTTTATTATTTATTTTGTACGGATCTTCTCTTCTCTTTTAATAATATTTTGGGCTCGGCTCCATTTGATTCGAAGTGTGCTAACCTTGTTAGGATGTTTTGGTTCTTTTGGGTTGACCTCCAAGTCTTCAATTAAAAAAAAAACAAGCAATATCAAAAAAAAATTTAGCCCTCATTGATAGATGATCTGTAAATTCCACTGTAAACTCTCATCGAGATCTGTGGTTTGCCCGGACCTTGAGAGTGGGTAGGCCTATCATTACCTAAACTTTTCCCTACAAACAAAAATTCCAAGAAACTTGGAAAAATAATTAAAATATTATCAATATAACTTTAACACAAAATCTCATTTTAAAAATCATCCTTAAACAAGTTCAACTACGCTCGGGATGGATCTTTTCACCTCAAAATATTCTTTCATCGGATAACGTCTAAATTCTCTTTTGTACCATGGTGCACCGAGATGTTCTCGGACCTAAGCATTATACTAGAATGACCGACAGGAGTTGTAACATCTAGTTCGCTCAACCGTCCTATGAAAAGCAGTTTTTTTCAACAGCAAACAGTAGATAAAACAAACGGGCCCCAAGAGTCAAATTGTAACATTCTGATTTAATACCATGCAGATATTGTCTACTTTGGCCAAATACCATTTATTGGGTCTTACCGCTTAACGAATCTACATGTGTTAGAAATTCCACCTAGCAATATACCTAATCACGCTCTCTCCATTTCCGATGTGCGCCGTCCATTATGATCCTTCCTTCCTCAGTCATTCTACCTCAGCACCATCCTCTTAGGACCGACCGGGTCATCCAATACTATACTTTGGTCCAAATCCCACCTATTCATTCTCATATGAATTTAAAGCGCGTCTACATATATTAAAAAACACACCTTACTAATATATCATAGTCATTATTTCTCCATTTTCGATATAAAATTCACTTCATTCTTGTCCCTATCTTTTAGGATCGCTCTTTACTCAAAACTTTTACCCTGTACTACCCCTTAAAACCGGATTATTACACAAGTATCGAAAGATCAAAGACTTAATCGACAAAAACCGAAAAAAAAACCTAGCTACCACAAATTCTTTTTTTTTTCATTTTAATTTTGAAAAGAAATAAAAGAAAAAGAAAACAACATGAAAAACTGAAATCTGGCATAGTTAGTTTAGGTTACAGTGTTTGGAAAGCAGAGATAAAAAAGACCCCACACATAATAGATTTTGTACACCTAAAAATGAACCTCCACCCAAGATATTATAAATTGCCTTCATCATCAAAATTAATGTACAGTTGCAGTGAATTTATTAAAATTGGTTGATAATTAATGATTTTTTAATAAATGATTTTCCATACTAGGTTGCTTTTTTTTTACGTTTGTTATCATTTTCCTATTTTCTTCTGTAAGCAAGCATGTCATTTAAACAAAACTTCCAAAACCTCACTAAAAATTTATTTGGATTAAATAGTAATTGATATCTGTGACGACCTTTTATAGCATTTTTTATTTAAAAGAAAGGACCAAAAATTAATATTCCATTCCTCAGGATAGAAGATCAGAATCATTTTGCTATATGGATAAGAATGCCACTTTAATTAATTAACTTTATCATATTCTTCGTTTAGATTTTTCAATGCATAATTAATATGGTGCAATTATATTTTATATATTGACCAACTTAATTAATTCGAAAGCATATTAAAATATGATTTTCATACATGAATTCGTGTAAAAAATGGATGTTTTAATAGTGGAAATGGTTGGTCATACCTGATATTGCTTACGTGTTCAAACCGTAAAATTAATTTGATGTCGTAATGAATCTGCAAAACAGAACGGAGGTAAGATGGGGCCGGAGTCCGGCTAACCCGCTCTGATAACTTAGTCAATTTATGATTGGATCAGATTCAAGAGTATGATTAAGGTGTATGTGAATATGGCTGTCTTTAAGGAGTCCGAATCTTGGAAGAAATCATTTATCTTTTAGAATTCCGGAAGATTCTCTTGCGATTGGCACTAAAGCCCTGCTTGCTGAATTTGGACCCTGGTAGATGTCTCTGGGCCGTTTATCGCTTAACTTAGACCACGGTCATTTGGACTTGGATTGCTAGTTTCTGTACGTGGTCTTTCAACTCTAAAGAGAGTGAGAATGACGTCATCCACATGATGTGCGGACGAGTTAGCGAACCTTGCCTACGATCTTCCTTTGGGCTTGCATATCTTTGACCTACCCCCTAGAGCAATTAAAGATCTTCTTCTTCAAGACGTCCTGGGCGTCTCCTTTCCCAGACTGTGTTCCCTGTAGCCCCTAGGCTACTCTATCTAGTTCAGGGATCTAATCGATGATTTTGATAGTTTAGGGTCCTAATTGACTTTGAAGCCATATTTTAGGGACCCAAATAGGTTTTATGCCATAATTTATTGATATACTACTATTATAGCCACTTAAACTAATAAAATTGATGGTTCAATTTTTAATAATTTTATTTGTTTATGAATGCATGATAATACAGGTTTTTTTAGTACACACTTTAAATCTCAAAGATAATAATAAAAATATTTTTTTTTTAGAAAAATAATAAAAATATTTAGTGTTACCTAGTTTAAATTTTTGCAAATGATTGACAAATTACATATTTTAGGTGTTGAATATATAATAGTGGAAATAGTTGGTATTTCATTTAAGGTGTATTCCTTAGTGATTTTGTTTTTTAAAAACAAATTAATGGATTTTTTTTAATTGTTTTCTTTCATTTTAATTTTGTATCACTGCTCATCTAAAATTATGTGGGGGTTTGTTTATCTCTATATTAATCTATTTTATTTGTTTCCTTTAACAAAAAGATAGGTTCCATCCGTTCCATTATATAAATCGTTCTATTTTTTTTAAGAAGTTTTAGTTTAATTTTCCAGTCATGCATTATATTTTTATCTTGGTTTTCAATGTATCCGTGTGCTTTTTAACAGTCTAAGATTTATTCCCAAACCATTACATGCGAGAGAATTTTTTTTAAGTTTACTAATGTAATTCATTATTTTGATTCTATATTAATTATATTTTTTAATTTGTATAAAATACCATAGAATGATTTTTTTTAAAGATATCATAAAATGACTTATATAATAAAACGAGTATATTTTTCTTTTGTGGCTAAAGGTTAGAATAGGTATTTCCAATAAAAGGTTAGAGGGGTATATGTGATGTGAGTGTTTACATATTGCTCTATTTATGGAGATTTCAACAACAATAACGAAAAATCAAATTCAGATGAGGTTGAACAAGAGTCGGGGTTTTTTTTTTTTTTTTTACCGTTGAGTTCGCCCTATTAGAGTCATAATTAATTATTGATAAGCAAATTGCATATATATAAGCAAAAATAGAAAGAACATAAATGAATTCAAGAAGAGGAGGTTGAGAGCATTAAAAAGAAGGAGAAAGATGTTGAAGAAAGCGATGAGTGTTGAATGCTCATTCTTCAATTCTGCATTTACTTTTGAATTCAAGTTTATTTATTGAAGGCAGGTAGACTGTTGCTTACTTCAACCATTCTTTCTTCTTTTCTTTTTTCAATTACGGACTTTATTTGCTTAGTTTTAATCACAAGGAGTATACATATTGATAATGATAACGGAGGCGAAAAATATCGCCCGAATATCGTATAGTCTTTCTGGAAGATCCGGTTCTGCATTTTCTCAACGCTCTTGCAATATAAAGATTAGTTGGATCTCGGCAAGACACTTTTCTACGCTCAAGTCAATTCAAATCTTAAGAAAAATAATATGATAGTGTTTAACGTCTTCTTTGAATTGGATTGCAAGCGTGTTAAAAAGTTTGTAAAAAACTTACAAAAATGGGAAACCTGACTTCTAATAATCAAAAGATTGTGAAAAGTTTAGAGGACGAAAAAAGCTTAAAGATTCGCAATTAAATCTATGGGATTAAGATTAATTGAAGGAAACGATACCGAATTGAAATTGAGAATAAAAATGTTTGAATAATTGAAATTGAGATTCTGAAATTGAAAGGATTAGATATAAGAATTGAATTGAAAGAACTTGGAATTGAAAGTTGAAAGAAAGATTGAAGAACTAACAATTGAAAATTGAAAAAATTGAGTTTAATTGTTGTAGAGATTTTTCTAAGATTGTCGAGTCTTGTTGAGATTTTTTGGGGCTTTTTCCTACTGTCAAAACTTGTATTTATGATGCAAAAATAAGTAGGTAATTGTCCAGTAAGTAAGTTCCACCTTTCAGCAACAAAGTTTCAATAAGTTCCGTAACTGCTCTTCTCCACTAACTATTTTTTATGCTGAACTATGTTTTTCTGCTGTAAAAAATATGTTGGAAATTGCCTAATAAAAAAGTTTCATGTTTCAGCAAGAAAGTTCTGTAACTACTAAACAATGTTGCTCCTAACTTCTCTCCCCTACTAAAACCCATGTTTCAGCTCCACTATCTCCCCATTATCTTCTATGCAAATTTGTTGCAGTTTCATATTTGATTTAATTGGACAATTATATATTTTACTCAGAATATTTAGTAAATTACCAAATCGGTCCAACACTTTAAATTTTGCACAAAATTTGACGGAGAGAAGTAATTAATAAAATAATAACAAATTCAAGATAGAATAATCGGTAAAATTACTCAATTGATCCGAATCCCATAAACTTTCATAATTTAGGCCGAATTAAGTAATTAATTATGAAATTGACCCAAATTAAAATATGGGTGAAACAATTCCCCCCTCCATGTGTTTAGGTAATGCAATTAATAAACAAATATTGACTAAATGTAAAAAATTAGAAACTTAAATGGTCGATTAGTATTTTTTGCCATAAAATGGCTCAAACACAAATCAACGCCACTTCTTCTTCTTTCTTACCTTCTGCTTCTCTTCCACCCAGAGCAATCTCCATTACATCTCACCAATCTTCACCTTCATTTCAATTTCTAACAAGTTCATTCTAGTTTCTCCCTCTCTTTTCTATATATATTTTTTCAGTTTAGGGAAATAAAAAAAACAAATAAATAAAAACATTGAGATAACAGAACTAACATAGGTCTACTATTAGCCATTTATTTTTCTCTTCCTAACACACTTCTAAGTGATCTAGTCAAACAATAAAATATTCATTGGTCTTTGTCTGGTCCAAATGGATATAGAATCATAAGCAGAAACATAAATGCAATACCTTAGAACTAAAAATATGCATCTCTGTTCAAATGGTTTAAGAATGCCCCCCGAATTGATTAAATCGTTAGGCTTCTTCTTAATGGGATCTTTCTGCTTCTTCTTAGGGAGATTTTTTGTGGCCAATTTCTATTCAATTTTTTGCACCAGGACCCCCCAAGCCTACTTTCTCCCACGCGGCTTGTGTCTGCATTGTCTGGCTCTTTCTTTGATAAATGAGTGGGATAGTGTTCCAATAAGAAACTGCTATGAATTTTTGTAGCCCCTATCATTTGTTGTGGTGGATTAAGCACTACCAGATGTGCATATTCTTCTAACACAATTTCAAATTGTTTTAAGCATAGGTTAAAGCATTCTAATATCCTGCTTCTAAACTCCTCAAGTTCCCTTTGTGTCGAATTCATGGCATGGTCCATCATGGCCTTAACTGGAGAGATTTGCCATGTGTTAATATGCACTTTTTCTGCATCCTGAGACACAACAAAACTTGCTTTCTTTATTAAATTCTTGATTGAGTGTTGGCATCGTTTCTAGTTCCATCGAGTGTGCCATTTGTTTAACACATTTTTTGAATTGGATTGCAAGGGTGCCAGAAAGTTTGTAAAAAATTTACAAAAATGGGAAATCTGACTTCTAAATCAAAAGAATGTGAAAAGCTTAAATGACGAAAAAAGCTTAAAGGTTCACAGTTTTTTTTTGGTAGGAAAGGAAAGAAAAACAAAACAAAGCCGTCTAACCTGGGAAAGCTGACCCCCACCAAATCATCCAACATCAGGGACGAAATGAACAACGGAGGAGAATAAAAGGTTGAGAGGCCCAACATCCTTGTATGACCTTCAACAGCGAGACGGTCCGCAACCCAATTTTGCTCCCTATAAATATGGCCGAAGCTAAGACGATCAAAGGAAGAGGAAATCCTCCTAATTCCTCTGATTAAATTTAGGCTATTTAAGCAAATAGCATTATTCTCCGAGATCATCTTGACCGCCTCAAGGTTATCAGATTCCACCAGAAGCTTCTTCACCCCCAGACTTTTAGCTAGCCTAAGGCCAGAAAAAATCCCCCAAAGTTTTGCAGAAAAAGACGAACCCATACCCAAGTTCTAAGAGAAACCAGAAACCCAACCACCACCTTCATCTCTCAGAACCCCTCCCGCGGCAATTCTCCCGTCCTTTAGACAAGAGCCATCAGTGTTAAGCTTAACCACACCTTCACTAGGCCTACACCAGCCTAAGAGATGGACCTCTTTCCTTTGAATAGTCCTAGCCAAAGGATCCTCAACAAAGCTATCAACCAAGGTGCAAATCTTTTTGAAAAAGAAATCAAAAACATTAGGCAAAACAACCGCTTCTCCTCCAAAAATCTCCTTATTTCTCCATTTCCAAATCTGATGGCAAACCACCACAAATAAGAGCACACCATGTTTCAAATCAGCCAAAAGTTTCCCATTGATCCCATACACAAACCAATCAAGCTCAGAGTGGGATAAAAAAGTAGACAACACCTTTATAGGGAGAATTTTCCTCCAAACATCTTTACTTTTCGCACAATCTCTGAGGGCATGGCACAAGGTTTCTTCATGACCTCTGCATCTGCCACAAGCTCCCGACTCCACCAAATGCCTCCTTTTCCTATCAGAATTAGTAAGCAATCTATTTTTCACCCCTAGCCACAGGAAGCTACTAATACGGTAAGGCACTTTTAAGGCCCAAATCATCTTCCACACCTCAGGGTGCGAAGAATCCAACTCCTGAAAGAAAGCTTGAAAAGCCGATTTACAAGAAAAAGCCCCGTTGTTCGTCAAGGACCAACAGTAACTATCCATGTCTTCCTCCTTGCTACTAATCTGAACTCCTCTAATTCTCAGGAGTGATTCCAGACCGAGGTAAGAATCAAACTTAGACCAAATCCACTCCCCCTCAGAGTCACCACATCTGCAATCCTCCAGTTCTGAATCTCAACAGGCGGTAAAGACTCACAAACCTCTAATAAAGATTTTTTACCAATCCAAGCATCCTTCCAGAAGTTAATAGATTTACCATTACCCACATTCCACCCAATCCCTGAGCAAAATTCAGCAAAAACAGCACTAAGGCCTTTCCAAAGAAAGGAACAATTAACCACTCTATCCTTGGGGCCCCCAAAAATCTTATCCTTTCTATATTTACCGCATAATAATTGAACCCAAAGAGCAGAAGGATTTTGCAACATTCGCCACAGAAGCTTCATTAATAAAACTTTATTATTGTCTCTGGCTTTTCTAATGCCCAGACCTCCCATCTCCTTAGGTTGACAAACCTCATTCCAAGGCACTAGGTGAATCTTCCTCCCCTTTTCAGCTTCCCCCCACAGGAACCGACGATTAATTTTATCAAGATCTTTGAGAACAGGCTCAGGACGATGACAAGCCTGCATAATGTGATTATGAGTCGCACAATTGACAGACTGAACCAAAGTAAGGCGACCCGCAAGTGAGAGAGTTTTAGTTTTCCAAATGGCACACTTCTTATTGGTTTTATCCAAAATATCCTTAAAAGAAGCTTTCGAAACTCTATCACTATGGAGGGGAATACCCAGATACTTCCCTAGAGAGTTGGTCAGAGGAATACCAGACAAAACACTCAACCTTTTGCAGGCTCCCTGGTTCATATTCTTAGAACACATCATCCTGGACTTCTGGATATTAATCTTCTACCCAGAGGCAGTGCAGAAACAATCAAGAATATCCATAATCACACTTAACTGCTCCTCATTACCTTCCACAAAGATCAAAACATCATCTGCAAAGAACAAATGGGTAACCTGGGGACAGAATTTATTGATGGACACCGGGTGGAATTTCCCATTATCAACAGCATCCTGGATAAGGTGGGTCAATCTTTCCATAGCAATAACAAATAAGAAAGGACTCATTGGGTCCCCTTGACGGATACCTCGGGAAGGAGAGAAACCTTCCGACATATCCCCATTGATCAAGATTTGAAAAACAGGAGAAGAGATACAAACCTTAATTAAACTCCTCCAATTATCCGGGATCTTAGCCCTCTCCAGACTCTCAAGAAGGAAGCTCTAGTTTATGCGATCATAAGCTTTCTCCAAATCCAACTTTAGAGCCACAATACCTCTCTTCCCCTTTTTGATTTTCATAGAGTGGACCATCTCTTGGGCAATGACTACATTATCCATCATTTGCCTACCAGGAACAAAACTTCCCTGATTCTGACTGATGATATCATGAAGGATACAACGGAGTCTATTGGCCACAATTTTAGTAATAGCTTTGTAGAGAACATTACAAAGACTAATAGGCCTCATTTGTAAGAAAGATGAAGTCTTCTCCACTTTAGGAATCAAAACTAGAAAAGTGCTGTTCACAAGCCCAATATCCTACGAGCCATTAAAAACACCTTTAATAAAGCTATAAATGCCTTTCTTAACAACCTCCCAGTGTTTATGATAAAAACCAGCAGGCATACCATCAACCCCAGGAGCTTTAGTAGCCCCAATACTAAATATAGCTTGCTCAATTTCTTTCTGGGAAATAGGGTGGAAAGCTTCCAGAAATCTATCCTCTCCCAACTTGGGAAAGGTAGCAACAGTCTTAGCCTTATCCAGATCAACAGGGTCCTCTTTAAAAAGGCCTTTATAAAAGTTAAGGGCCAAGTGACGAATATCTTCATCCTTATAAACCCATTCTCCATTTGAGTCTTTAATAACATCAATCCTATTGTTCTGTCTTCTAATAACAGTAGAGAGATGAAAATACCTTGTATTCTGATCCCCATCTTTGATCCAGGCTTTCTTAGATTTTTGAAACCAAAGAAACTCTTCCTGTATAAGCATAGCTTCCAACTCTTTCTGAAGGGTTCTGAGGAGACCATTCAGACTGTGATCGAAACTAACCTCCAACCTACGATGAATGCCCTCAATTCTACTCAATAATTTATTCTTTCTCCTAATAATATGACCAAAGACGTTTTTATTCCACCCCAGAACATTCTTTCTGAAACCCTCAGCAGCCTGTAAGACATTAGAGTGATGCTTCCAATTATCTTGAACGAAGTCTTTAAACTTAGGATGAGATTCCCAAGCCACCTGATACCTAAACGGTCTCTCCCCCCTAGACTAATTGCCTCTCACCAGCCCGACAAAGATAGGACAGTGATCCGAATGCCTGAAGGGCAGATTTAACACAGACACTTCAGAAAATCTAGTTCGAGCTGAAACATTAGCATAAACTTTGTCCAAACGAACAAAGGTACTGTTACGCTTCCAAGTAAACTTATGACCAGCGGCACCCAGATCAGAAAGCCCACATAAATCCATACTATGCTTATGATTGAGGCAACGATTAACATAATGATTCTCACCCCCTCTCGGATCACTCATAAGGGCAATGTCATTAAAATCACCAGCCACAAACCAAGATTCAGTCATACAAACACTCATAGAGTGAAGAACCTCCCATAGCCGTTTTCGATTAGCCAGGACAGGATCAGCATACACCCAGGTAATGAAGAAAGGTTTATTTCCAGAAAAGCTAACTTTACTATGAATAAATTGTTTATCCATACTAACAATATCGAAATGAACACGATCTGGCTTCCAGAAAAGCCAAATCCCACCAGCCCGGTCAGTAGCCTCCGATCTAACACAATTCTAGTTCCTAAACTTTTTAACCACCTCATCTGATTTAACTCCACTAATCCTAGTTTCCATTAAAACAAAACAAGAAGGATTAAACTGTTTAATTAAATCTTTAACATGGATACGGGTAGCCTTACTAGCCGCTCCTCTAACATTCCAAACCAACAAATCCATAGAAAGGAGGACAACTGACCCCACCCACAACCCTAGACCAGGTATTTATTTGGGGCTCCTGAGAGCCTTGCCGAGGTACCAGCAGGTCCCCTCTTATCTGACAAAACCATAGAACTATGGATAATTTTCTGTTTACCCTTAGGCTTTTTATGCTAGTTTTGTTAACACCTATGGTCTTCCCAATACTAGGTTCACCATAGTAATTAGGAATACTAACCTCTTTTAACTTCACCTTCCCTTGAGCTACGCTTGGGATCCAATCTGGGCATCTCCTTTGGAAACAAAAAGGGGATTAACAGTCTCAACCACCATATTCGATGGTTCAGTAGATTCTAAGCCTGACATGCTTTGCTCAATGTGGTCGTCAGCCTGGTCAGATTCTTGGATCTCCTCAATAGTCAGAGCCGCAAATCTGGACCCTGAAGTTATAGCCGAAGAAACCCTATAATCCCCACTAATTTTTGCGTCGGGCTTCTCCTTGACAACAAGATTAGCAATATGATGTGCCAGAGTAGACTCGATATTAATGTCAGGGGGATGATTCTAAACAACAGAAGGTCGAGTCCTTCGTCTAGCCGACCTCTTAGCAACCATCCAGGGGCCAAAATTCCCCCCATCTCCTTGGACTCCTTCAGCTCTACCATTAACGCCCTCAATTACCTCTTCTAACACCTTCTCCCTTTTAGGGCATCCCTCATGAGTATGACCATACATACCACATTCAAAACAAATATTATGTAAGCCTTCATACTCAATAAAGTACACCTTATTATGAACACAGAATTTAGACAATAGGGGTTTAGCAAGGACAATATCAATACAAACTCTTGCAAACTTACCTCTAATAGCCACAATGGTAGTTTTGTCCACATGGTGGACTTTCCCCACAAAACCGCCTATCTTATTAAGAAAAACTTCATTATAATATTCAATTGGTAGGCCCGGGAACCTAACCCATGTTAAAATTCTGTTTACTGAGCAATCATGAGGATTAAAATTGGGAACCCATGGCCTTAAGGCCAGAACATGATTAGAAATAATGTACGGCCCCCATTAATCAAGGCATTATAATCCTCAACCCGAGTAAATTTAATAATATAGTAGTCATTTTCTAAGTCAGTAATACTAACTTTCCCCTTTTTCGCCCACTGAGCCTGGATCCTCTAGGCGAAATAGTTAAAACTAATTCTTTTTCTAAGAACCGTTACTATTAAAGAAATCCTCCATTTGTCCCTAAGAGCTCGCTTGTCAGCTGAGGAAAGCCGGATCACAGGACACAAAGGGTCATCCTGATCCCCATCCTCTTCGTCAGAATCAGAAAAAACTTCTTCTGAATCACCCTCCATAATTACTTCATTCACACAAGGCTCCTCCTCGACCACTCCCATGATCGTGTCCTTCCACGAATTTCTCCCAGGTCCGACTTATTTTTATTTGCCAAATCTCCTAAAGATCTAAGAGACACAATTCCACTGATCGGGTTCACGGAGGCAGACTCGCCTCCTAGGTTCTGGCCACCATCCGCATAGACCAGGCCAGTGCTCACAGATGCCCCGCCCCCCGCCTGGACAGCGCACGTAGAGGCGGTAGTCCTGCCCCTAAAGCCCCCTACTCCGCCCAGAACACCATCGCCTGCCTGGCACAGCACATCCCCTCGCTTCTCACCTTCCAGCCACGCCAAACGCTGGCCAAACTCCCCTACAACACTAATACTGCCCAAAATAGGAGCACTTCCCAGGCCCTCCCCAACAATTGCCGACACCGACCCAACCGCCCCTGGCCCCTCGCCTTTCACTCCCTCCCTTACCATCGACACAGATGGTGCCGCCGCCGCCAGGCTCGGGCCAACAAAGGACCGAGGAGAAATGGATCTCCGATTCCCCTGAACCCCCGATCCGTTAGCCTCCTCCCAATCCTTGCGCTCCCCGCCTATCCTTAACCCCTCCCGCCCCGACGCCGCCCGCGCCAGCCCCCCTCCGGACCGTGACCGGTCCCTGCCCTTCATCGGAAACCCGCTCAAGACCTGCAAACGCCGTACGCAAGGAAAAGAAGACGCTCGACCAAAATCACCGTAGGAGAGAGAAAACGCAATATTTATCTTTTCCCTGATTAGATACAGTAATCTTTTAATAATCTGAAATTAATTTCTTAAAGGTTCACAATTAAATCTACGGGATTAATATTAATTGAAGGAAACGATACCGAATTGAAATTGAGAATAAAAATACTTGAATAATCGAAGTTGAGATTCTGAAATTGAAAGAATTACAGATATAGGAATTGAATTGAAAGAACTTAGAATGGACAGTTGAAAGAAAGATTGAAGAACTAAGAATTGAAAATTGAAAGAAACTGACAAAATTGAGTCTAATTATTGTAGAGATTTTTCTAAGATTGTTGAGTCTTATTGAGATTTGTTGGGGCTTTTTCCTGTTGCCAAAACTTATATTTATGCTGCAAAAATAAGTAAGTGTCCAGCAAGTAAGTTCAACGTTTCAGCAAGGAAGTTCCAATAAGTTCCGTAATTGTTCTCCTACACTAACTATTTTTGATGCTAAATTATGTTTTTCTGCTGTAAAAAATATGTTGAAAACTGCCTAGCAAGAAATTTCCACGTTTCAGCAAGGAAGATAACCGTTCCAGCAAGAAAGTTTTGTAACTGTTAAGCGAGGTTGCTCCTAACTGCTCTCTCCCACTAACTCATGTTTCAGCTCCATTATCTCCCCATTATCTTCTATGCCAACTTCCACGAATTTGTTGCAGCTCCATATTTGATTTAATTGGAGAAGTTTATATTTCAGTCAAAAAATTTAATAAATTACCAAATCGGCCCAACACTTTAAATTTTGCACAAAATTTGACAGAGAGAAGTAATTAGTAAAATAATTGCAAATTCAAGCTATAATAATTGGTAAAATTACCCAACGGCTCGAATCCCATAAGTTTTTATAATTTAGGCTGAATTAAGTAATTAATTATAAAATTGACCCAAATTATATTGTACGATATTATGTAAGAAGTAAAAGTATACATGCTTTAGGGTAGTTAATTACACTCATGATTCTCCAAATATCGCAAATGAAACACTAATACCATAAAATTTAATTTTTTAACATCAAAATCATGCAACTTTATATTGATTTCTCACGTAGTCTTTTATCCAGATTTTAGCAATAACAGTTACTAAAAAAGATACGTAGACAACCCAATCAAAACATGTCACTAAACCCAACCCAATCAATTTGATTCATCCACTCTCTTTCGATCCCCTCAAATCAATAAAACCTGGCAAGATCAAACTAGATTTTTTTTTTGTTGTTGTTTAGTCCACATGCAAATATCATGCTTACGTGTCATCCATATATCCTTTCCGGTGACTGTTGTTTCTAGAATCTATAGAAAATACAAAAAAAAAAAAAATCAAAATACAAAAAATGGAATAACTTAGGAAATATGAACATTGTATTAAATTTTCAGAACACAAAAAATGAAATAACTAATATATTTAAGATGATAGATTAAATTTAATTAATTTTATTCGACATTGAAACTGTAATAATATATAGACAAACTTAGGTTTTTAAAAGTTCAAAGATTAAAATTAACTTGAGAAATAATTGGAACACACTCCTAAATTTTCAAAACACAACAAATGGAATAAATAATAAAATTTGAGGGACAAATTAGACTTTTCCATCTAAATAAGTTATCTTCATGTCTTATATTACTCCCTCTAGGTATAACTTTAGTCGGATAAGAGGCTTATTTAGGGTTATTTATTTCCATGTCTTACTCTCCTATCTCCTATATCCTAAATAAACACGGATAACTTATTTCATGTTTTTTTATCCATATCCTATACCTAGAGGTGGCAAAAAGACACACGACACGAACATTTAGTCTTAGTGTTTAGCTTAGTAGGTAATGTGTCATTTTCAGGTCAACTCGAAAATGACACTAAAAATTTCGGGTCGTGTTCAGGTTAACCCGAGAAATACGAAAATGACACGAAAAGTTGAAATTACAAAAATTACCCTTAGTTTTATTTAGGGTTTCACTTAAATATAAAAGCTAATTTATTAAGGATTTATTCCTTTTTTGTTTAGATTCTTCAAATATGCCAGGTTATATTAGCATGTCGTGTCGTGTTAGCAGGTCGGACCGTGTCGAGTTAAAATGTTTGGGTATTTTAAGCGAAAAATCATGTTGTGTCGTGTTGTTTTTTTCATGTCAGCAGGTCGAATCGTGTCAAATTAACACGTTTATCTATTTCTATACAAAACTCGTGTCATGTCGGGTTGTTTGTGTCAAGAACAGGTCGTGTTTGGGTTTGAGCTTTTGACACGAAAATGTTTTCGTGTCGTGTTCGTGTTTAAGTTTTTGACACTAATCCGAAATTTGACATGATACGAACACAAAAATTGCCACCTCTACCTACACCCCTTCTAATAAACACCCGTTGGGGTACATAAAATATCAGTACCAACTATGTTTCTCACCTCACCTTTTTATTATTTTGGTTATACAAAATAGTGGAGCAACATAGAAGTGTAAGTTTATCCATTCATTAAATTAGAAGAGAAGGGTGTTGGGAGCTTTAAAAGTTAGATATATAGTTTGGAGAATTGGTTGAATAAATGAGATGTGGTTTTCCTTTAATTAATATCAGATAGATAGATGGGAGAAGTCGAAAGCTTTTAAGATTCTAGTACGTAATACCAGTATAACTAGTTTCTATACTTTTCATTCAATAAAAATCATCCTCACTTTTTAAATATTCTCAGTTTGGTAGTTAGCCTTATTAATTTTATTCGCATTTCAAATTTACATGTTACGTGAACCGGAACGGTAAAAGTATGAAATGCGTGACGATTATACGACTGAATTAGATGTTTACATTTAATTAATTTAATTAATTTAAACATAATCAGGAGTCTGATATTTTAAAAATATCAGAAACATTGGGATTTTTTTGGCAGAGAGATAAGTGTGGATTGATAATGTAAAAAAGAGAAGAAGTTGGAGTAGTGACGATTGATGATGAAGGTATTTAAAAACATTCACATTTAATTTTAAACCATTCATATTTAATGATACTTCTTCTTTTCTCTCACCGCCTCTAATTAAGTCCTACCAAATTAGTATTTATTAACCTTAACTAAATTGCCTTTACCTTCTAAGTTCTGGAGTATTATAGGATTTTGCTTAGATTAGAGATTCTACGGTGGACCGGGTGCAATAGACCCAACATAGACCCAACCAATGAAAAAAAAAGAATCATGCTACTTCATTGGGAGATGATTGGTGTAAGAAAAAAAAGTGCACAATTGTCACGTTTCTATTGGCAAGGTCCAATAAACCGGGACCATAGTAGAATTTTAGTAAAAAAAAAAAACCTATTTACCAAACAATGTCATACTAAGAGTGTCAAATGTATTTCTTTTCATTTTTGAAGCAACAAGTTTCAATATACTTTTTAAATCTCATTCTCACCTTATTTAATTTGCATGTATCCATAAATACACATATCCATTAAAAAATTAATAAAAATAAATCAAATAAATTAAACATAAATAAATAAATATTTCAAAAATTTTAAAAATTTAACAAACAAATTCAAACATTCTAAATAACTCAAATTAGCAACAACTAAACACGCTAAAAATAAATAGTTACTTTTCATTTCTTTGTCCAATCCAAAATAGTAAAACAAAAAAAAATATAGTTTGCGTTATTTGCAAACGCAATCCAAAATATAAAGTACAATAAAAAAAATTGTAGTTTGCATGATTTGTAAACTCAGTCCCACACTTTTTTTAGAATGGACGGCTATAAACCCAAAAAAAAAAACAGAAAACTAGGATTCGTCCCACAATAATCCTAGATGCCTATAGAAGGCTCCTCACACTCGTTAAAACTCAAAGATAGACGTCTTGCGAAGTTAGTCAAAGATACTTGTGCAATTATCTTCATGGTACATATGCACTAGCCGAATCTCCCAATCATTTGCACACAAACTTCGACACTCATTCACAATTATCCTGAACCAACTGGATCACAACTCTAGAATCTAACTCAACCACCACCCGTCTACACTCTTTATCCCAAACAACCCGAAGTCTAAAGTAGAGGCCCCACAGCTCAGCAAGGACTGCCGAACACACCCACAGGTTCACTGCAAAACCCGCAACCCAACAGGCATGAGTATCCCGCAACACTCCTCCAGCTGACGCCAATCCGGGATTCCCCTTGCTAGCACCGTCGCTGTTTAATTTAAACCATCCAACCTCTGGCGGCTTCCAGCGGATGAAAACCTCCTGCCGATCCCGCACTTTAAAAACATACAAATAAGGATTTTTAGTCTGTAGAGTTTATAATTAAAGAATTTGCGAGTCAATGTTTCAATAAAAAAAATACTTCTGGTTTAGTTAATTTGCAAATTCAAACCCTATTGCAAAGTCACATCTTTCAATCCATGTACTAGTAAAAAAACAGAGTGTAAAATCTAACAGTCTACAGCCTCTAAAATGTTAGAGCCGCTCATGTATTGAAGATTAACTCGTATCCATTGTCATCCATATCAAAATGGGTTGGTAAGTCGTATCCGTTGTCATCCCTATGTGGATTCTCGTACCCATTGTTATCCCTATCAAAATGAGGTTGGAGTGATTAAATAGCCGGCTTGTATAGCACGTCATGCAATGTAAAAGCAAAATGGTTTGGCCTTCAAAATTGGCGTATAAGATTCTCAGTCGCAGTTAATGATCCACGTCACCCCAGCCCCCTATATAAGCACCCACAAACAAACATTTCTTCTTACTAGCACCATTTAAACTAAACAACTGAAAACTGTGACTTTCTTTGAATATTTGAATTTTATTCATGGTTTCTCTTCAACCATCAAATTCCCCCAAGGGTACTAAAACCACCCTTGATCTTGATGGTTCATCAAATAATAATAATAAGAGAAAGTGGAACGACGACGTTGAATCATTCCAAAGTGAAGAAGCTCTTTTCAGAAAAAGGTTCAGATCACCTGAGGTTGTTGGAGCCACAAAATCCTTCTTTGAAATCGAGCTACAACTCGAGACTCCGCTCCCTTTCGAATGGCAACGATGCCTCGATATTCAGGTACGTTTTTAAGGCTCGGTTTTTCTTTGCAATTTTAGGATTCTTAAGAAACATTTTACGACTGAGTCTATTCTCCTCCGGGCTAGTAGAATCTAATTCTGAAATGGTAGTTTCAGACAGTCTGATTTACTTAAAATGACATGATTAACCTTCTGAAGTTTTGTTAATTTGGCTTTGGAGGTTCAATTCTTCTCAAAACAATAATACTTTGGATGGTAAAAATTTACCTTTTTAATTATAAGAATGATATATCATTTTACACAGGGAAATGATTGGTGTTAATATATTTGTTTGTTATCAGAGTTTACTGTTTGTCGTTGATGTTGAAAAAATAGATATTCTTTGTTTGTGTAAAAAGCTATTTTTTATGTATAAAAAGAGAAATTGAAGAGTGAATTAGATGAAAATGAAATATAAAAGAAAGGAAGAAGACTCGATAAAGGTCCTGAAGAAAGGAAAAGTATTGGGATCTTGATCCCAGTACTCTTCCTTTCTTACCTTTATCCGAGTCTTCTTCTTTGTTCAGGGTCTTTCATCTTATTTTTTTTCTATCTTTCATCTTCATCTAATCTAGATGCTCCTAACCAAACACTTAAACTCTCATTTTTAATATGCAAAAGCAAACATGAGGTGGAAATGTTACTTTACCATCTCTCATGAAGTGATATGCATGGAAATTTTCTCGGATTTTCGAGTATATAATATAATTAAATTTGTAATTCCAAATATATGCAGTCAGGGAAGATACACTTCTACAATACAAGAACAAAGAAGAGAACATCAACAGATCCAAGAATCAGAAAACAAGAGCCACAACAAAGTCATCATATGAGCTTAGAACTTGAATTAAACTTGCCATGTGATTCACAGAGGATCAACAAACACCATTTTGGAAGCTCCATTTCAAATTTTAAAGAACAAGAAAAGAGCAAGAATGAGGAAGAAGATAAAGAAAAAGAAGAAGAAATGGTAGCAAGTGTGTGTGAAAGATGTCATTTATTGGTGATGCTTTGCAAGTCATCTCCTTGTTGCCCAAACTGCAAATTTATGCATTCTTTAGATCTTACTTTTCATAATAACCTGTTCAAGCCTACCCTTTTAGCTTCTTGTGTTAGTTATCTATAGATTTTATTAATTAATGTGTAATTATTTAGTTTGTTATTAATCATCAATGTTATTTAATTTATGCTTTTCTTTCTGATTTTTTTTTTTTTTTTTTTGGTTTATTTTGATGAGGTTTGTTGATTAGTTGAATGATAATGTTGGGTTAATTAATTAATCACGGGTTCTACGTTAATTAATTTTGATTAAAAAATATAAATAAAGAGAAACAGCAAGTGCAGAAATATAGTACTGTACACAGGTGAAAATGCCTTATATCAGTTATGACTCAGTTAAGACTTGAGAGTAATCTTCAACAACTTACTGCTCATATTTAATTTTTAATTTAAAACCCTTCCTCGAAGGAAGTATTACCTAAAACACTAGGGGTTCATTTGGTTTACGTGTTGTTTGTTGTTTATTGTTGCTGTTTGGAGTTGGAAAACTGATTTTTCAAAAAGCAATGTGCTTTTGTAAAAAGTTAGTATAAACGGCAAACAGTAGACCTCTTAACCAAACACATAAAACTCTTCATTTTAAAATGATAAAACAAATCAAAAAAATGCCTAAAATTAGTTATGTATGGTAAAGTAGGACAATGTAACTTTTTTTTACAAAGTGCTTTAAAATTGCTTATTAGATTCCTTATGTATGCTAAAACCATCAATTTGTTCCCTAACAAAATTCTATACAATAACAACAAAGCCTTAGTCCCGAAATGATTCGGAGTCGGCTAACATGAACCATCATATAAAACCGTGAAATCAAGTCGTGTCAGCGACACAAATTCGCTCCCTCCACTCCGTCCTATCCACTACCATATTTTCCTCAATTCCCAGTAAACTCATATCACTCTCGATCACCCTCCTCCAAGTTTGCTTAGGTCTTCCCCTACCCCTCACCACTATATCCCTTTGCCACTCTTCGGTTCTCCTAACCGGCGCATCAAGCGCTCTACGTTTTACATGGCCAAACCACCTTAGTCGGTTTTCTCTCATTTTATTCTCAATAGATGTGACCCCTACTTTTGTCCTAATTATTTCATTACTCACCCGATCCTTTCTCGTATGACCACACATCCATCTCAACATACGCATCTCCGCCGTCGATATCTTACGGATGTGGCAGTGTTTCACTGCCCAACACTCCGTACCATATAACAATGCTGGTCACTACAAGAAAACAGTGAATTAGCGACCGAATTTAGCAACCGGAATATATTCGGTCGCTAAATACCAACTGAATCGGTTTCTAATTATGTCTCCCTGTTGCAAAAAGGTGCTGTAAAATTTTCGCCCATTTTACCAACCTTATTGCTTTTCTTAGCAACCGTTGCCTGTTGCAAAATAAGTATTAAAAATTAAAGAAAAAACAAAATTGTTTATAAGTTGTGTTTTATAAAAATAGATAAAACCTAATCCCCTAATCTCTTTCTCAAAAGCTAGGGCCGCCGCTCTCCCCTCTTTCTCAATCCCTAATCCTTTGTATCTTTCCTCTCCTCTCCCTTCATGACCTAAAATTGAAAAGCTAATCTCTCTTTCTCTTCAAGGCGATTCCTTTCCCTTCATTTCAATGATTACTCATGGTCAATCTCTTCTAAGTTTTTTAGAAGAAAAGGAGAGACCAGGGGAAGCGTTTTTTGGAGTCGTGTAGGAAGAAGAAAAGCAGAGTCCAGGAAGAAGCTTTTGGTCGGTCTCTTCAAATCAGCAATTTCTGCAATCCCATTCTTCCGATTCTTGCAACTTCGGTATCTGATTAGGGATTCGACTTTTTCTTATAGATGGGTTCGACTTTTTTATGGTAAGTGTCCCCAATTGGTATGCTTATTTTTAATTAGGTGTTTCTTGTTTGCAGATTACAGAACTGGTTAGGGATTCGGCTTTTCTAATCTCCCTATGGATGGTTAATATCATGCTCGTCCATCTGGCCATACATCTCCTGTGGGTTCTTTCCAATCATTTGCTTTTTTTGGCCATTAGTATTCTTATGTTTTCCTAATTGTGGTCAGAATCTGAGATATGGTAGATGTGTTTTTGTTTATTATGTATATATTATTGCTATTGTGGTCTGTGGATATATTGAACCATTTGTTATTTTGTATTGCATCTTTTTGTCAATTCTACATGTGTATAGGTTGTTGGAGGCTTTTTAAAGTTATGGAACTCTCAATCTAACTGAACTGATAGCTTCACGCCTTCTGGCTGCTTTTGTTTTATCTTTCTTCAAGTTTTAGCAAGATTGTAGTTTTAGTTTGCTAACATGCCCTTGATGTTGATATTGGCATAGAAATTGCTTTCAACTGATGTATGTAACTATATCTGGTTTAGAAATTGATATATAGCTTCCTTGTCTCATCGTGCATATTCTCAGAGATGGATTTTAAGCAGCCAATTACAAGTGTATAGACAAATTGATCATGTTGGAATAAGCAGATAATGGTTGAATTTCCTATTTAATCAAGTTCATGTGTTGTTTGAGTGACAAAGATCTTAGTTGTGATTTGTGATGGTGTAGGGAGAGACGAAAATTGATAGTTTATAATGTTGGTCTATCATGAATTTAATCATTAGATTGCTTTTGCTATCTACGGATCTTTAAATTCCAAGATTTTTTCCTCAATATTTCTTTTTGATGACTTCCTGAATCTGAATGCTTATAGTAATTTGTTATCCGTCCATTAAATTTTCTTATCATCATCTGAGAAGTTTCTTTTGCACAAGTTGGAAAGTCAAAATGCAAAACTTGTGTGTCATTGTGCATTTTCATTGTCACCCTGACATACATTTTGGTATCATGTTTGTTTCTTACAGGTAAAGGGATCTGGTTATGGAATTCTCCAACAAGATATCCTGCACCTCTTTAATAAAATTCACTTAGCTCAAAACTCGATCCAGCGGGAATAATGGTAGCACAGGACTTGGACTGGCGGTTTGTAATGGTATCAATTTAGGCCCTGATAACGGATTGGACATGTCATTCCTATTACTCCATTAAGTTTTGATTTGTCCCTCCACGTACAATTGATAGAACTTAACGGAGTAGTATCAATGACGTGTCTCATTCCGTTATCGAGGCCTAAATTGGTACCTTTTTTAAACCTTAAGCTTATTTTGTAAGTGGAGCTTAAATTGAGACTTCCTAAAAATCATAGGCCTATTTTGGTACCTTATCCCTTCATAATATATTTATTCATTTGCCATGCTTAATTACTTTCATCCTTTGTACCATCTGCACCACAATATGATTGCTCTGTGCTGAATTTACACACATAGACCTTCCAAGATTGCAGTAAATGTGTTCCGCTGTGATAATATTTGATTGGACAAAAAGATATTGCTTTGGTGTTAGTTTTTATATGTTTGCAATTTTGTTTGTAGGCAGTAAAGGAATTAAACATCATGACATGTGAGCCATTCAATAAAAATGACTTCATAACAATTGAGGTGTATTGTCAAATGCATTTCATAGCCTGCAACATGCTTACTAATTTCGAGTTATTTTTGTCCACTACTATAATATATATGAATGGTTATTATATTACTGCAGTAAAGAAATTGTTGTTGTTTCGTTCATAATGGTTTTGTTCTCTTCAGCCAATGGTTCTTGTCGTTCATAATGGAAACAACAATTCCCTCAAAGTTTGTTCAACTTCAACTTGGGTAAGAAGTTCAGAAGTTTCCTACAATCAATTTAAATAAACAATATAACAAGTTAGTAATATAATAACCATTCATATATATTATAGTAGTGGACAAAAATAACTCGAAATTAGTAAGCACGTTGCATGCTATGAAATGCATTTGACAATACACCTCAATTGTTATGAAGTCATTTTTATTGAATGGCTCACATGTCATGATGTTTAATTCCTTTACTGCCTACAAACAAAATTGCAAACATATAAAAACTAACACCAAAGCAATATCTTTTTGTCCAATCAAATATTATCACAGCGGAACACATTTACTGCAATCTTGGAAGGTCTATGTGTGTAAATTCAGCACAGAGCAATCATATTGTGGTGCAGATGGTACAAAGGATGAAAGTAATTAAGCATGGCAAATGAATAAATATATTATGAAGGGATAAGGTACCAAAATAGGCCTATGATTTTTAGAAAGTCTCAATTTAAGCTCCACGTACAAAATAAGCTTAAGGTTTAAAAAATGTACTAATTTAGGTCTCGATAACGGAATGAGACACGTCATTGATACTACTCCGTTAAGTTCTGTCAATTGTACGTGGAGGGACAAATCAAAACTTAATGGAGTAATAGGAATGACGTGTCCAATCCATTATCAGGGCCTAAATTGATACCATTACAAACCGCCAGTCCAAGTCCTGTGCTACCATTATTCCCGCTGGATCGAGTTTTGGGCTAAGTGAATTTTATTAAAGAGGTGCAGGATATCTTGTTGGAGAATTCCATAACCAGATCCCTTTACCTGTAAGAAACAAACATGAAAGGCAGATATGTAACCAATGCAATACCAAAATGTATGTCAGGGTGACAATGAAAATGCACAATGACACACAAGTTTTGCATTTTGACTTTCCAACTTGTGCAAAAGAAACTTCTCAGATGATGATAAGAAAATTTAATGGACGGATAACAAATTACTATAAGCATTCAGATTCAGGAAGTCATCAAAAAGAAATATTGAGGAAAAAATCTTGGAATTTAAAGATCCGTAGATAGCAAAAGCAATCTAATGATTAAATTCATGATAGACCAACATTATAAACTATCAATTTTCGTCTCTCCCTACACCATCACAAATCACAACTAAGATCTTTGTCACTCAAACAACACAGGAACTTGATTAAACAGGAAATTCAACCATTATCTGCTTATTCCAACATGATCAATTTGTCTATACACTTGTAATTGGCTGCTTAAAATCCATCTCTGAGAATATGCACGATGAGACAAGGAAGCTATATATCAATTTCTAAACCAGATATAGTTACATACATCAGTTGAAAGCAATTTCTATGCCAATATCAACATCAAGGGCATGTTAGCAAACTAAAACTACAATCTTGCTAAAACTTGAAGAAAGATAAAACAAAAGCAGCCAGAAGGCGTGAAGCTATCAGTTCAGTTAGATTGAGAGTTCCATAACTTTAAAAAGCCTCCAACAACCTATACACATGTAGAATTGACAAAAAGATGCAATAAAAAATAACAAATGGTTCAATATATCCACAGACCACAATAGCAATAATATATACATAATAAACAAAAACACATCTACCATATCTCAGATTCTGACCACAATTAGGAAAACATAAGAATACTAATGGCCAAAAAAAGCAAATGATTGGAAAGAACCCACAGGAGATGTATGGCCAGATGGACGAGCATGATATTAACCATCCATAGGGAGATTAGAAAAGCCGAATCCCTAACCAGTTCTGTAATCTGCAAACAAGAAACACCTAATTAAAAATAAGCATACCAATTGGGGACACTTGACCATAAAAAAAGTCGAACCCATCTATAAGAAAAAGTCGAATCCCTAATCAGATACCGAAGTTGCAAGAATCGGAAAAATGGGATTGCAGAAATTGCTGATTTGAAGAGACCGACCAAAAGCTTCTTCCTGGACTTTGCTTTTCTTCTTCCTGCATGACTCCAAAAAACGCTTCCCCTGGTCTCTCCTTTTCTTCTAAAAAACTTAGAAGAGATTGACCATGAGTAATCGTTGAAATGAAGGGAAAGGAATCGCCTTAAAGAGAAAGAGAGATTAGCTTTTCAATTTTAGGTCATGAAGGGAGAGGAGAGGAAAGATACAAAGGATTAGGGATTGAGAAAGAGGGGAGAGCGGCAGCCCTGGCTTTTGAGAAAGAGATTAGGGGATTAGGTTTTATCTATTTTTATAAAACACAACTTATAAACAATTTTGTTTTTTCTTTAATTTTTAATATTTATTTTGCAACAGGCAACGGTTGCTAAGAAAAGCAATAAGGTTGGTAAAATGGGCGAAAATTTTACAGCACCTTTTTGCAACAGGGAGACATAATTAGAAACCGATTCAGTTGGTATTTAGCGATCGAATATATTCCGGTTGCTAAATTCGGTCGCTAATTCACTGTTTTCTTGTAGTGTCTAATTGTCGTCCGGTAGAATTTTCCCTTCAATCTATTAGGCATGTCGTGGTCACAAAGGAAACCCGTAGCACTCTTCCACTTCGACCAACCAGCTTTAATCCTATGAGCAACATCTCCATCTACTTCTCCATCCGTTTGGATAATAGATCCTAAATACCGGAAGCAATTCGAGGCCTGAACAACTCTCCCATCTAGGGTGATCGACCCTGCCTCCCTACTCCTATGGCCGCTAAACTTACACTCCAAATATTCTGTCTTACTTCGGCTCAACTTAAAGCCTCTAGATTCTAGAGTTTGTCTCCATAGTTCCAACTTCCTCTCCACTCCTTCTTTCGTCTCATCAACCAACACAATATCATCTGCAAACAGCATGCACCATGGTATACCATCTTGAAGTGAACTTGTTAGTTCATCCATAACGATGGCAAAAAGACATGGGCTTAGTGCGGAACCTTGATGCACTCCAATCGTAATAGGAAACTCTTCAGTCTTCCCAACACTAGTACGTACACTCGTGCATGCTCCCTCATACATGTCCTTTATGATGTCAATATATTTCTGCGAAATGCCTTTCCTTATCAAGGCCCACCAAAGTACTTCCCTTGGTACCTTATCATATACTTTCTCCAAGTCAATAAAAACCATATGCAAGTCTTTCTTCTTATTTCGATAGTGCTCCATTAATTGTCTCATTAGATGGATGGCTTCCATAGTTGATCTTCCCGGCATAAAGCCAAACTGGTTTTCCAAGATCTTCACCGTCCTCCTTAGCCTTTGTTCGATCACTCGCTCCCAAAGTTTCATTGTGTGACTCATTAATTTGATTCCCCGATAGTTGGCACAATCTTGGACATCGCCTTTGTTCTTATACAAAGGGATTAAGATACTTTTCCTCCATTCTGATGGCATCTTATTGTTTCTCCAAATTTTGTTGAAGAACGTCGTCAACCATTCGATTCCTCTTTCTCCCAAACATCTCCAAATCTCAATAGGGATGCCATCCAGTCCTACTCCTTTCTTCAACTTCATCTTACTTAATGCCATTTTGACTTCACCCTTTTGAATTCTCCACAGGCATTCATGATTTATCATATCGTGATGGATACTTATATCTCCAACATCTTGTCTGCGATCTCCATTAAATAAGTCATCAAAATAGGACCTCCATCGTTCCTTGATATCCTTATCTCCAACTAGGACTTTCTGGTCCACATCCTTCACACATTTAACTTTTCCGAGATCTCTCGTCTTCCTATCTCTTATCCGAGCAATTCTATATATGTCTCTTTCCCCTTCTTTCGTATCCAATCTTGTATACAGATCCCGATTCACCTTTGCTCTAGCATCTCGTATGACCTTTTTTACTTCCCTTTTAGCCTCTTTGTATTTTTCGTAGTTCTCGTCACTCCTACATTTTTCCAATATTTTATAGGATTCTCGCTTACTCTTTACTGCTTGTCGTACTTCTTCTTCTACCAAGATGTGTCCTTACCTAGTGGCATGCTACCTTTAGATTCCCCTAGAACTTCCTTCGCTACTTCCCTTATACTATGCTCCATCTTAGTCCATATCGAATCTATATCTAAATCCATATTACAAGTCTAAACATCTTTTTTGGTCATCTCATCCACAAATTTTTGTTGATTCTCCCCTTGCAATTTCCACCACTTAATCTTAGTCTCTACTTGTGGTGTTTGTTTTCTTATACATTTCCTACTTCGAAAATCAAGCACCACTACTCTATGTTGGGTTGTCGTACTCTCACCAGGGATCACCTTACAATCAATATAACTCTTTCTCCAAGCACTCCTTACTAAGAAGAAGTCAATTTGGCTCGCATTACCGCCACTCCGATAAGTCACTAAGTGGGATGTTCTCTTCATAAACCATGTGTTCATGATACTCAAGTCATAGGCTGATGCGAATTCCAAAATATCATTTCCTGCTTCATTCTTATCTCCAAAACCATACCCTCCATGAACACTCTCAAACACATCTCGCCTAGAACCCACGTGTCCATTGAGATCACCCCCCAGTACCATTTTTTCATCCCTAGGAACCTGTTGCACCACTTCCTCTAAGTCCTCCCAAAAAGCTTGTCTTATAGAGACATCTAATCCTATTTGTGGCGCATATGCACTAATGACATTCACAACCTCATCCCCTATCACTAGCTTAACACTCATAATTCTATCGCTCTTCCTAGACACCGCTACTACATCATCAATATACTCCCTATCAATAAGAATACCTACTCCATTTCTACCCTTATCCTTTCCTGAGTACCAAAGCTTATAACCCCAATGAGCTATCTCTCTAGCCTTGGCTCCAACCCACTTGGTTTCTTGTAGGCACATTATATTTATTCTCCTCCTCTTCATAACATCTACAATTTCCGCTAATCTTCCTGTCAAAGAACCTATGTTCCATGTCCCAAAGCGTAACCTACTACCCTTACCCCTACCCCTACCCCTACCATTACCGTGGACTAGCTTATTTACCCGCAACCCTTGCATATTTGACACCACCCCCGGGTCCTGGGGTGGCACGCCGGTTCGGGGCGACGACCTAGCAACCCTTGCACATTTATCACTACACCCGGGTCTAGGAAGTACAGCGCGCGCTGAGTAGGGAACGCCCCAACGATTTTTATAGTATGGTTCATGTCATAAGATGTGGCTAAGTTTTACGCTGGCCGCCACAAACCTACCGCAACCCTCCTCCTTTGTCCGGGCTTGGGACCGGCTGTAAAGGCCACCAAGTGGCCCTCACAGGCGGAGTTCCTAACAAAATTCTATAATTGAATTAAAATTCGGGTCGATTGTTTTTATAACAAACTTAATAACTTATAAACCCTTAATTTGGAACAAGAAATTGATAGTCCATTGACTTTATTGAGCGTCTCATTAGCATCTGATTTGTTTAAAATGACATAATTAACCTCTAAACTTTGCATAATAAGGAAGGATTTAGGCAAATTTTGCATAATTGAAAAAATTATGCTATAAAAGTTGAGGGGTCATTGCTGTAAATTACTTTCAAACAAATGAAGGATTAGCAAAACAAAATGAAAAAATTACGTTAAATTATAGGCTATAATGAAATTAATTATAAAGTTTAGGGGTCATAATAAAAATAAGACTAAAGTTCAGGAGTAGTTAGTGTAAATTACTCCCAAAAACATAAAGCATTAGAAAAACAAAATGAAAAAAATTATGTTATAAAAGTTCAGGGATCATTGCTGTAAATTACTTTCAAACAAATAAAGGATTAGCAAAACAAAATGAAAAAATTATGTTAGAATATTATGTCAATTTTAAAAGTTATGGTTTATAATGAAATTAATTGTAAACTTTAGGGGGCTATAAGAAAATTCCCCTTAAAGTTCAGGGGTCATTGGTATAAATTACTCCTAAAAACATAAAAGATTTGAAAAATAATGAAAACGTTGTGCTAGAATAAACTTTGAACTTTCTTTTTCTTGCCTCCATTTTCTTCTTTCTTTATTTTTCCCTTTCCCTTATTCCTTTGCTTCTACTCCGAGGAGAAAAAATGAAGATTGTCTTCTTTCTTCCTTCTTCTTCCTCTTATCTATGTTTTAGATTTAGTTTTATTTTTATATTTGCATTTTCTTTACTTGTAGCCTTGGTTGGTTTGAAATCTATTATCTTATCGAAGTTCTTTTTCGTCAGATCTACATTTGTCAGCTATACTTCTATAATTTATCCTTTTTTTTGTTTTACCAAAAGCGGAAAACGTTTATCTTATCTGTAGATCTATATATCTGCGTAGTTGAAGGATTCAGATCCGAATGTCCGGAAGAATTTAAACGATGAAGAATTGATTAAATAAGCTAGTCCACGGTAATGGTAGGGGTAGGGGTAGGGGTAAGGGTAGTAGGTTACGCTTTGGGACATGGAACATAGGTTCTTTGACAGGAAGATTAGCGGAAATTGTAGATGTTATGAAGAGGAGGAGAATAAATATAATGTGCCTACAAGAAACCAAGTGGGTTGGAGCCAAGGCTAGAGAGATAGCTCATTGGGGTTATAAGCTTTGGTACTCAGGAAAGGATAAGGGTAGAAATGGAGTAGGTATTCTTATTGATAGGGAGTATATTGATGATGTAGTAGCGGTGTCTAGGAAGAGCGATAGAATTATGAGTGTTAAAATGACATAATTAACCTCTAAACTTTGCATAATAAGGAAGGATTTAGGCAAATTTTGCATAATTGAAAAAATTATGCTATAAAAGTTGAGGGGTCATTGCTGTAAATTACTTTCAAACAAATGAAGGATTAGCAAAACAAAATGAAAAAATTACGTTAAATTATAGGCTATAATGAAATTAATTATAAAGTTTAGGGGTCATAATAAAAATAAGACTAAAGTTCAGGAGTAGTTAGTGTAAATTACTCCCAAAAACATAAAGCATTAGAAAAACAAAATGAAAAAAATTATGTTATAAAAGTTCAGGGATCATTGCTGTAAATTACTTTCAAACAAATAAAGGATTAGCAAAACAAAATGAAAAAATTATGTTAGAATATTATGTCAATTTTAAAAGTTATGGTTTATAATGAAATTAATTGTAAACTTTAGGGGGCTATAAGAAAATTCCCCTTAAAGTTCAGGGGTCATTGGTATAAATTACTCCTAAAAACATAAAAGATTTGAAAAATAATGAAAACGTTGTGCTAGAATAAACTTTGAACTTTCTTTTTCTTGCCTCCATTTTCTTCTTTCTTTATTTTTCCCTTTCCCTTATTCCTTTGCTTCTACTCCGAGGAGAAAAAATGAAGATTGTCTTCTTTCTTCCTTCTTCTTCCTCTTATCTATGTTTTAGATTTAGTTTTATTTTTATATTTGCATTTTCTTTACTTGTAGCCTTGGTTGGTTTGAAATCTATTATCTTATCGAAGTTCTTTTTCGTCAGATCTACATTTGTCAGCTATACTTCTATAATTTATCCTTTTTTTTGTTTTACCAAAAGCGGAAAACGTTTATCTTATCTGTAGATCTATATATCTGCGTAGTTGAAGGATTCAGATCCGAATGTCCGGAAGAATTTAAACGATGAAGAATTGATTGTAACAGTATTTCAACGATATTCAACTTTCGAGAAGTATATAATTTCTATTTTCTTTGTATTAGTTGTACCTTTAATCAGGGGAGGATTTCTTCCCCATGGGCGTAAACAATACAACTAAAATAATTTTTATCCAACAAATAATAATTAAAGAAAACCAGAGATCAAAGCTCAAGTTCAAGTAAAATAGTAGCAGAAATATAAAATCAAAATTCAAGTAGGAGCAAAAAACTACCAAAGCAGAGAGGCAAAGATCGGAGATGGAGTGCCGTACCAACAATCAACGATCCGACTACGGAGGGATTGGCTGCCGACTTTGATTTAATCTTAGTTAGGATTAAGGATTTCAATTTAGGCTTAAGAAGAAAGAGGAATTGAGGAATAAGAACCAAAGAGATTAAAGAGAGTAAGAGAGACCAATGGTTTGTTTTAGGACTTATTTAGTTTTACATTTAAATATTTACGCCTAGAATATTATGTCAATTTTAAAATTTATGGGTTATAATGAAATTAATTGTAAAATTTAGAGCTATAATAAAAGTAAGCCTAAATTCCAGGGGTCATTGGTGTAAATTAACTAAAAACATAAAGGATGAGGAAAAAAAAAAGGAAAAAAATGACGCTAAGGATGAAATGGGTTATAATGAAATTAATTGTAAAATTTGGATGAGAAAAACAAAAGGAAAAAAATGACGCTAGAAGGAGGGAAGGATGAAATGGGTTATATGAAATTAATTGTAAAATTTAGAGCCATAATAAAAGTAAGCTGAAAGTTCAGGGGTCATTGGTGTAAATTAACTAAAAACGCAAAGAATGAGAAAATAATGAAATTAATTGTAAAATTTAGAGCCATAATAAAAGTAAGCCGAAAGTTCAGGGGTCATTGGTGTAAATTAACTAAAAACATAATATGAGAAAAACAAAAGGGAAAAAAATGATTTAGAGCCATAATAAAAAAAGTAAGCCGAAAGTTCAGGGGTCATTGGTGTAAATTAACTAAAAACATAAAGATGAGAAAAACAAAAGGGGAAAAAAAAGACGCTAGAAGGAGGGGTCGAACCTCCGACCTTGTGGTTAACAGCCACACGCTCTAACCAACTGAGCTATTCCAGCTTCTTGCTATATAATAACAATTTATTAATATATATTAACAAAAAAATAAGACCTTCACCAGCTTTATTTTTAGTATATAAAAGGAACAGTTTCAAAATTCGAACTGGTGAAGAGAAGGAAGATGGTGAAAGGATCCATGGAGAACAAAGATGAAGCTCTCGAGTCACTAACATACATTCGCTGTGCCAAAGCCGCCTGGATCCTCTATTCGCTCAAATCTTCCCCAAACCGCCACTTCACGACTCGCACCGATGATCAAGATGAGGTTACCAATTGATTCGTCTCTATCCATTTAAATCCATTAATTTCTGTATTTGTGTTGGTATTATTCTTCCTCCGAATCAAATAACCTCTTAATTGCAGGAAAAAGATCTGATGATGTTGAAACAAATCGAAGATCTGAAGATCAAATTGGCAAAGGAGAGGATTAAGAATAAGAGAATCAAGCTCTGTAGCATATCGGAGGTGATTCTTCAAATCCTCATAGCCTCCTCCTTATCCACTGTAGTTTTGATTGCTTTCAGTATCACATTGATCTAATTCTAGTGTTAGTACTAAATCATGTCTCTGATACGGTTGTTCAACTCTTTTTTTGACAAATCAAACCAGTCTTGTTAGGAACTGTTTCGGTTAACATTTGGCTTATATCATTTAGAGCTACGAAGGATTGGCGATGTTTAATTTGCAATTGTTCAGATTGGGCTTTTTTGCGATAGATTTCTTAAACATGTGTCTGTTTGGCAATTGCTGGTAGATCAAAAGTTACAGTTCTTTCTGGAAAGCAGAGTGTTTGGTTGTGTGATTGAGAAATTTTATTTTAAGAGAAAATTTAGAGCTGTTGATAGATGTTTTACGGTGGAAATGCGTAATACATAGGATCAATGAAAAATGAGATACATAGGAGTATTTGTTAACTGTATGTTGTGTAAATCACTGATTGTATAATCAATTTCTGATTATATCTATGTGGCAAATTCATCTACGCACTGTTTTGTAAATGTTTTAGCCGGTATTCTTGGATAATATATTTGTAAGCATGGCTAAGTCACCTAAAGCATGGCTAAGTCACCTAAAGCATTATTAGAGGCTTCTGTGGGTTTACTATGTCTCCTTAATGGAAGGAGAACCTTGTATATATATGTGTATTGTTCTTAAGTAAAATATATCAATGTAGCATCTTACTCTCTATTTCCATGGTCTGTTACAGATAATAATGTACTCCTTTTATATTTTGAATTATCTCTCTCGTCTTATCACTCTAATTCTAATTTCATTTTCGTCCTACATAATTCATGAATACCGGTTGATTTACCTGTTTAAATTTATAAATTAAATAATAAAAAATAAATCTTAAATTTAACAAAACATACATACACATAATATTTCACAACCTAAAAAAATAATTAATGTTCTAAATAACATAATATACAATACAACAACCAATACAAATCATCAAATATTTAATATTTTTAAGATCAAAAAATATTTAATATTTTTTCTCAAAAAAAAATATAATATTTAAGAGATGACCAAAAAGATATTTGGACTTGTAATATGGATTTAGATATAGATTCGATATGGATTAAGATGGAGCCTAGTATAAGGGAAGTAGCGAAGGAAGTTCTAGGGGAATTTAAAGGTAGCATGCCACCGGGTAAGGACACATCTTGGTGGACAGAAGAAGTACGACAAGCAGTAAAGAGTAAGCGAGAATCCTATAAAATATTAGGGAAATGTATGAGTGATGAGAACTACGAAAAATGCAAAGAGGCTAAAAGGGAAGTAAAGAAGGTCATACGAGATGCTAGAGCAAAGGTAAATTGGGATCTGTATACAAGATTGGATACGAAAGAAGGGGAAAGATACATATATAGAATTGCTCGGATGAGAGATAGGAAGACGCGAGATCTCGGAAAAGTTAAATGTGTGAAGGATGTGAACCAGAAAGTCCTAGTTGGAGATAAGGATATCAAGGAACGACGGATGTCCTATTTTGATGACTTATTTAATGGAGATCGCAGACAAGATGTTGGAGATATAAGTATCCATCACGATATGATAAATCATGAATGCCTGCGGAGAATTCAAAAGGGTGAAGTCAAAATGGCATTAAATAAGATGAAGTTGAAGAAAGCAGTAGGACCTGATAACATCCCTATTGAGATTTGGAGATGTTTGGGAGAAAGAGGAATCGAATGGTTGACGACGTTCTTCAACAAAATTTGGAGAAACAATAAGATGACATCAGAATGGAGGAAAAGTATCTTAATCCCTTTGTATAAGAACAAAGGCGATGTGCAAGATTGTGCCAACTATCGGGAAATCAAATTAATGAGTCACACTATGAAACTTTGGGAGCGAGTGATCGAACAAAGGCTAAGCAGGACGGTGAAGATCTCGAAAAACCAGTTTGGCTTTATGCAGGGAAGATCAACTATGGAAGCCATCCATCTAATGAGACAATTAATGGAGCACCATCAAAATAAGAAGAAAGACTTGCATATGGTTTTCATTGACTTGGAGAAAGCATATGATAAAGTATCAAGGGAAGTACTTTGGTGGGCCTTGATAAGGAAAGGCATTTCGCGAAAATATATTGACATCATAAAGGACATGTATGAGGGAGCATGCACGAGTGTACGTACCAGTATTGGGAAGACTGAAGAGTTCCCTATTACGATTGGAGTGCATCAAGGTTCCGCACTAAGCTCATTTCTTTTTGCCATCGTTATGGATGAACTAACAAGTTCACTTCAAGATGGTATACCATGGTGCATGTTGTTTGCAGATGATATTGTGTTGGTTGATGAGACGAAAGAGGGAGTGGAGAGGAAGTTGGAACTATGGAGACAAACTCTAGAATCTAGAAGCTTTAAGTTGAGCCGAAGTAAGACAGAATATTTGGAGTGTAAGTTTAGCGGCCAAATGAGTAGGGAGGCAGAGACAATCACCCTAGATGGGAGAGTTGTTCAGACCTCGGATTGCTTCCGGTATTTAGGATCTATTATCCAAACGGATGGAGAAGTAGATGGAGATGTTGCTCATAGGATTAAATCTGGTTGGCCGAAGTGGAAGAGTGCTACGGGTTTCCTTTGTGACCCCGGCACACCTAATAGATTGAAGGGAAAATTCTACCGCACGGCAATCAGACCAGCATTGTTATATGGTACGGAGTGTTAGGCAGTGAAACACTGTCACATCCATAAGATGTCGGTGACGGAGATGCGTATGTTGAGATGGATGTGTGGTCATACGAGAAAAGATCGGGTGAGTAATGAAATAATTAGGACAAAAGTAGGGGTTACATCTATTGAGAATAAAATGAGAGAAAACTGACTAAGGTGGTTTGGCCATGTGAGACGTAGAACGCTTGATGCGCCGGTTAGGAGGACCGAAGAGTGGCAAAGGAATGTAGTGGTGAGGGGTAGGGAAAGACCTAAACAAACCTGGAGGAGGGTGATCGAGAGTGATATGAGTTTACTGGGAATTGGAGAAAATATGGTAGTGGATAGGGCGGAGTAGAGGGAGTGAATTTGTGTCGCTGACACGACTTGATTTCACGGTTTTATATGATGGTTCATGTTAGCCGACCCCGAATCATTTCGGGACTAAGGCTTTGATGTTGTTGTTGTAAGAGATTCTCATTAGCATTTCATACCCATCACTAATAATTTTTTAAATATTAAACCTTTTCGTACACTATTAGGATATTGCTATTAGATTCTGATGGTACTATGTCCAGCAAAACTCATACTTATTATCTTTAATAATGTGAGTTTTGAAAGAAAGATTGAAGCATCTATGGCATCTATGGCCAACAGTTTGGCAACAACTTGTCTAGTTAGTCCTAGAAAACATTATCTTCAAATTTATTTTTTAGAGTATAAAAAGGAACGAGTAACCATATCATAATAACAATAGGTTACTTATATATTTTACATAATTATATAATATAAATGACATGAAAATAGCAATTATATTAAACATGTGTCAAACAAGTTGTTTCTATAAATCGTATTATCACTTTATAAAATAACAGTATCTTTCCATAAATTTATTGAATGTAATAGTGAAATTGGAATTCAGAAAATTTTATTTGTTTTTCATTCGTAACTAAAAATTTCGTTGTGGAATTAGTTTCCGAAATATAAGCCATACAAACAACCACTAAATGACTACGATGGCAAAACCATTTTTTAACCCTTTAACTTTACATGTTTTTGCTGTTAAGCTGTTAACTTTAACTCTTCTTTTTTTTCTATTAAACCTCAACTAAAACTTTATAATTAAAACCTATTGAGCCAAATTTTCACCCTTCTTTATTCTTTTCGTCCCTATCACGGGCCTTTTACATGCACACGCATTTATGTTTGTGCTAAAAAGAGATCAATAGGTTTTAATTGCAAATTTCAAGAACTAAACAGCACAAAATGGAGGGATTCAATAACAAAAATACGTAAAGTTAAGGGGTTTAAAAATATATTTTTCATTATCGATCAACTGCCGAGACATGAATATTAATTAGTTAAGGGATTATCAAGCTGTAGCATAAGTTTCAAGCTTTCAAGAAAACTACATATACGAAATAAGGTACAAGAGTTTACTGCTATACAGTAAGGAGTACTATATGTTCACAATATATTCGAAATTCACCAATTACAAGGACATGTCTTAATGTCCCGGGCAAGCTGAGGCTGGTGTTATTCCTTGTCAGTGCCTGCACGAGCAAACAGCAATATTTAAACTTAAAATTCTTCCTCTGGCATTATATTGCTTATTATTTATCGGCAAAATACTGATGAAAGTATTCAAATTTTCAACCTAAAACAAAATGAGGAAAATGCTCGCCTCTCTAGGGGTGTGTATTGGTTCAAAACCGAATACCGAAATGATCAAAATAAATGACATCAATACCGAACCGAATAATAGATAAAACCGAACTGAAATATTCGGTTCGGTTCGGTTTTAAACCGAATTAAGTTAAAAATAAAAATAACAAACAAAAACTACTGTATTTTCTCAATAAATTTACCTCAAAAACAAAATAAATTGAAATACTTTCAAAACATATCTATATTGAGTTATTATCTCAACAATAATAAAAAAAATTAATGTGTAATTCGGTGTGGTTCAGGTTGTTTACATTTTTTGTCAAACCAAACCGAATACTGAAATATACTTAAAATTAAAACCGATATCGATCCAAAGTGTCAAAAAAAACTGAACCGGTTCAGTTCGGTATGTGGTTTAAACCGAACCAATTACACCCCTACGCCTCTGTCTCCAATATCCATGTATTTTCTTACTCTAAAAGCTTCGAAGTGCCTCAGCAGCATGACAAACAAATCGAGTTTTCAAATAAGGTACAACGTAAAGATACTTCCATTTTCCTTATGCGTCAAGACCTGTGGGAGTTAGCTATCATCATGGTTGAAAACTTCCATAAAAGAATAAGGCTTGATACATCACAGCCTGCCTCCTATAATTGGCCAAACAATCCGATTGGCTTCTTAAACTTTGGAGATGTCTCATTAGTCCCAATGATGGATTCAAGATTTACTGGCAGGGCTGCTCCAATACCTAGGGGTGCTTAATTGAAATTTTTTTGGTGTCTTTAGCCTAAATAATTAAAGCTCCATGCAAGGTTCAAAGGAGTTTTCCAGTGACCTATAGGTGATCAAGCCCCCCTCCCAACTCCCCTAGACCTGTCTCTGGCCCTCTACTCGAACCCGTGACCTCGGTCACACAACAACAACGTTTTACCGTTGCGCCGGCTCGCCCTCATTTGACCTAAGAATAAATAAATAAATAAATACATAAATAAATAAAACAGTAAATTAGGAAATCTAGTTGCAAGTACCTCTAACCAAATGCATAAGGATCATCTGCATATGGATTCAGTGACCCTTCTGAAAACAAATCACCTATGTTTGAGGGGTGTGAACGATCAACTCCCTTTATTCCCTGCACAATAAATGGTTCCAAATCTCAAAGATGCAGAATTACGAAGCATGTATGTGATGCTTTGATAATAATATATATGACGAAAGAAAATAATTCTAGAATTTCCAACTGCCATATAGAGCATCAGTTTAAAGTTATGTTGCCAACTGCTTGTTTCACACACTAAAGAATCAGTTTTTCAAGATGCCTTTTCTCTTTTGCTATAAATCAATTACCATAGGACCAATAAAATTCTTTACAAGCAATTACTACTACATGATCCATTTCATTTCTTATTATTTTAGAATGCATAACATTTTCAGACGCCAGAAAAGTTTCACATCTAGTCCGTTTTGGAGCTCTTGGAACTTGCTTACCAACAATTAATGACATTCAAGCAGCTAAAAGCTACTGACCAAAAATAAGAAATAAATAACACAAGAAAAAGGAGTAGATTGTAGACTCGTTATGGTTAATCACAAGCATTAACCTAATATATTACCATCAATCAGCTATCCTACTTTCGTTCACCTTAAGTGCAGTTCTAGGAGTTCTTCCAGCCTTTGGCGTGTTCATCTTCTTATGTTTACTTGGGTCCTGATATAACAGACAAGGAAATCCATAACATGGAGCTGTTAAAATAAAAGGCTTTGGATACTAGAAAGCAGCCCATTTCCATCAGGCTAATTCTGTATGCAGTGTAAGGCTCCTAGAGTCCATACCTCAAACATGATTCTTGTCTTTCTTCGTTTTGTGATTGTCCTTCCGTCATTAGTTTCAACTTCATATTCACGGTGAGTTACCTGGCACAGGGAGTTCAGAGTAAGATATGACTAAAAAATAGCAAATAGTTTGCATTAAATATGAAGAAAATATAATTAGACAATGTAATTACCTTCTTGTGATGCTTAGAAATACTCATCACACTTCCTGTGTTAGCATTATCTACTCGCTTCAGTATTTTTGACACTGGTGTTTGCGTTTGCCTTGGGAAAGGTAAATCCTGTATACAGAAACAAACTGATAGAATTGGTGAACTTTGCAAGGGTTCCAATTATTACGGATGGAGGCAAAAATGACTTATTTATTCTGCAACCTTTTCTCTGCTCTCCAATCTTGTAGGAAGACATTGACTTCTTTTACCACCCGCAGGATCTCTCATCTTGATTGATGAAACGGAGTATTCCTGAAACATACGATTTTCAACTTGTTTGTATCTTGATAAACTCAATTTGAAAGAAATATTCTGTCTACATAATTGAAAGTAAGATTATATGATTTCCTTAACAATCTATGCCCATACAAGCAGGTTAGTAGAATTTGCATATAATGCAGAGCAACGACATTGCAGTTCAAGCTTGAAGATGTCACGGTTACAGGACACATTTCAAATAACTGGAAAGATTAAAGATAAAGTAAACGAAAAAATGGGGAGCCACTGAGGTCACTGACTAACAATCCTAATGTTATGAATGCTGTGAATGAGAGAAAGAAACTCAAGCCTTCAAATATGCTCTCTCCACTAATCACATATTTCACAAAAACAGAGACCATAAGTTGTATTTTCAAAGAACGAAGAATGCCAAACTCTTGAATTGAATGTGTGAGGAGGGGAGGAAGGACATGGAAATGTATGAGATAAGCATGCCAACCTCTTTCGAAGTCACTTCTTGGTCATTCCTTGGCTTATCACTCATCACTTTCCACTGCAATTGCAACAGAGCCCTCTGCCTGTCTTCCTGTAATGTAGCATAATAAAACTAAATCCAGGACTCAGTTTTTTTAATTCGTAGCCGTTGACAGAACTTCATACCTTGGTTTTCTGAAGATTCAATTCCTCTTGTAGCCTCTTGCACTCATCTTCATGCTCAGTCCTCAAAGCTTTCATCTGAACATCATGTTCATTCCTCAATTGAATGGTTTTCTGCAGAAATTAAGAAGAAGAAAAAAAATCAAATGATCAGTAACTGAAGCATTTTAATTTCATGTTAACAGAACCTGAAGCTATATACACATCTGTCATTACCTCCCTCATTTCATTTTCAGCAATAAGTTGAGTACGCTTTAGCTCTTCAGTGTGAGCAGCTTTGACGCTCATTTCCTTTGTGTCATGCTCCTGCTGGATGCCCAACACCTACAAACAAGAAGCACTAGAATTAACTAGAGATGAGGGTAAATACAAATAGAAGAACAGGTCCTTGATTTCCAAATAAAGTTTTGCAATTACAACTGTCCAAACATATGCCTCATGAATCACTACCATTGGATACATGATTGAGGAGCCTTGGTTGGGGGTACAAATCTATTTCCTGAAATTTCTAAATTACTAAAACATGTCAAGGAAGTTTGGTAGCCTAATATACAGGTTTAAATGATACAACAGAATAATAAGTGAGATGCATTTGAAAGAAAACATTGTCTGCATATCTAAGAAGTATGAAAATGTAGAGAGTGTATTAGCACGACTGGAGCAGTCATATGAAACAGAAAATCCAAGGCCGTTGCATTTTACAAATGCAGAAAATGAAAAGTTCAACACTTCTGGTGCTTACAAGAGCAGCATGTTCCTCTTGAACGCGCACCAACAAAAGTCCCGATTCTTCTTTGCATTCTGCAAGTTTCTGGTCGCATTTACTTTCCAATTCTAGCACAAGCTTTTCTGCCTGAGGAACCAAACTTGTGAGGAACATGACTTACAGTAAATCTTATTGCAGCATACAAAGTAGACGCAAACCTTCTGTTTTTCCAAGTTAACAGCCTCTAGCTTCTCCATCTCATAATTCTTCCTGATGTCATTGATTGCCTGTTGAAAATGGTCAGTTTCAATTTTATTGTACATGCCCACCCATCTCATATGCTGATAACGATACCTGATCGTTCCTCTGAGATATTTCTTTCAGGTGTCGTGATAACTCCATTTGTTTGCTCTCTAGCATCACATCATATTGCTTCTTTGCTTCAACAAGTTTGCTTTCAGCAGAAGACAGCAATGATTGACTCTAGAACAAGTCAACAACACCAACAATCTCAAAATTTGAAGGTTGCTCGAGACCTATAAAGTTATTTAGTCTGATCATCCTCATTACCTCAGTGATTTTATCTTCCAACTTCTTTTCTCTGTCCTTGTATTCCAGTAGAAGTTGTTCTTTCTCCTCTATGGTGATGCAAAGCTGGGCAACTTGTTTCTCCAATGAATCTATTTGTTGCTCATGTTTCTCTCTCTCCATTTGCCAAGCAGATATATTATCTGCATTTTTCCTTTCTTCTTCAAGTAATTTATCATCAACATTTTTCTTTTCTATTTCTAATCCCGAAAATTTGAGTAACAAATCATGCTGCAACATAGAAAGAATTGATTAGAAATATAAACAAAGCACTCTTAAATGAACGTCCTACAAGTGAAAAAAAAGTAGCAAGTGCAAACCATTTTGATCTCAGATGTTCTTGAACTTTCCGACAAAGTATCAATTGTCTCCTCCAATTTGGAAACCAACATATCTGTTTCATTCTTCTTTGACAACAGTGTTTCAGCTTCAGTCTCTAACCTTTGTATTTTCTCTCTTGCTAAACAGCCTTCTTCAGAAAGTTGTGCCATAATAGATTCTTGAGCCTTCTGAAGTTCAATGATCTTATTGTTTAGCTCATGGTTTACAGATTCCAGAGCATCTTTTTCTGATTCCACATGCAAGAACTTATCATGTAGCTGCTCATACTGTTTTTGAGCATGCTTAGTGACAAGTTCTCTTTCCACATTGACCAACTTAAAGCAAGTGTCGTAAAGAGAGTTTAGCAGATCGAACTTTTCAGAAAAAATCAAATTTTGCTTATCCAATTCAATCAATTTAGCAGCCAATATATGAACAAAACTTTCAAGATTTTTTATCTCCAAATGTGACGTATCCAATTTATTAGCTAAGTCATTGCTGCTAAATTGAAGCTCACACTTTTCTTTCTTCCAGTTCTCTTGAGTGGCAATAAAATGCTTTATTTCATCTTCCCTTTGACACAACTCATGGTGCATCTTTTCCAATTTAGAATTCAGGCTTTCTGCAGCCAATTTATTAGCTTCTATGGTTGCCTCAAATCTCCTTATCATAGTATCTGCATACCAAATAAACAAAGAATGCATATTCATGTAAATAGCAACACAGTAGGCTAGAAATCCCACAATATTTAGTTAATCAAAAAGACTTTATGCAAGATAATACTTTTGGCACCAAGGACAGTCAAAGTAGGCCTTGCGTGTAAATCTTTAGCATTACATTTCTGCTAGAACATAATTTATTAGAATCTCTCTTTCTTGGTGAAATATCCTATCATCTCTATAAAAAGTTTCCTAAGCTAACATGCATGAAATATTCATAAAAGTGGCCTTGCCATACTAAGAAGATCTAGAAAGATAGAGAATAATTCTACGGAATTGTCGTGTCGAGAGTAACATATTGAGCATAAATGAAGACTCAAACCAAGGTTCTGAAATAATCTTTTTTCTTCGTGGAATTTGCAACACTCTAAAACAGCGCAACATAATATATATTAGAATCTCTCTTTCTTGGTGAAATATCAATCATGTCTATAAAAAAAGCTCACATGCATGAAATACTCATAAAAATGACTTTGCCATGTCAAGAATGGAAAGACACAGAAAAACTTACTAGGAAACTGTTGAGTAACATACGTTGAGCATAAATGAATATCAAATGTTGCAACCAAGATTCTAATTTAATCTTTTGCTTTTCCTAATAATCAGAACTCGTGGAATATCAAATCTTCAATATCTCTCAAGCAACTCTGGATCACTAAACTGACATAAAACTCATAACCTACATACCCAAGATAAATCAACCAAAGAAGTCAAGACCCGATTGCCACTACTATAAGAAAAATATCTGGAATTACGAAGGGTAGCAGAACAACAATAACTTAGTATGAAAACCATGTTGGGGATCAAACTAGTGCAGAGATTAAGGAACAACACTCAAAGGAAGTACTCTTCCCTAATTGAAAACCGAACGCTTCACTCTAAATAGATAAACCATGTACTGGACATGTGAAGTTGTACCCCCAATGAATTTGAAGCATTAAAGTATTGAAAAGGACAAACAACAATGTCCAATCATTTTTGGTTAAGTTATTAACCAATGACTATAGTAATCCATCTTCAGTTTACGTCCATAAAGCTCTAAAGCTCCATCCAACTTATATAACAATTACACTTGTGAAGATAATGATGATGAGAAAATCATAACCATGCTCTTGCATATTATCATCATCGTGTTTGAATATGACACGGGCAGTTAATTCCCCTAAAAATAATGATAACGTGGGTACATGTTTGACATTAAGTTTCTTTCTCATAAGAGGCATTCTTTGAACCATATTATCATTAAAGTTGCTCCAATATAAGAAGCATAAGTTTCCACTTTTCCTTTTGTCATACTGTTGTTTACAATTAAAGGCAACCCCGTGAGTTCTAATACAGTCTAAATAATCTGCTGACCTGTAAATGAGCAAGATAAGCCTTTTGATCATGTTAGTCAATAGTCACCTTTTTCCTCGATAAGATTAGCGTTTCTGCACTGTTCCTCCAAGTAGATCCTGTTTCTTTCCTCCTTTTCAAGTTTAAGCTCTCCCAGTTTCTTTTCACCTATATTGAGGATTTGAAGAAATATTAAGATTTCAAATTAAAGTCCCAGTCAGAAACAATCCTATGGAACTTCCTCAAGTGAGTAAATACTAAACTCTTGATTGTAAGTAGCACTCAGAACGTCAAGCCCTAGAATAATACATCAAACAGTCTTAATTTGGAAGTGTAGTACAATATTTTAGAATAACTACCATAAGTGACTTACGATTTCTGACAGTTTCCTCTGCAGAGGCTAATTTAACAGACAAATCATTCAGCCGTTGATTCAAATTGTCAATGACATTTGAGTTTGCCAATAGTTCGCTTTCAAAGAACTGTTTATCTTTTTCAGCTGAGGAAAAGAAAGTCAGTACTTGTACTTTCCATGATGAGTAGTTGAGTATAATCCAAAATCTGGAGACCTCAACTAATATTACATACCATCCTGAACCAGGCCAGCTAAGTGCTGTAGAGTTTCAGTCAGTTGATCGCACACAGTCTTAGTCGAAGAGAACTTAGACTCCAATCCTTTCCACAGCTTCTCATCCTCCTTCTGCTTTACTCTTAGCTTCGCATTTTCATTGAAGGCGCTCTGCAACTTTTCCTCTAATGCGCTGATAATCTCCATTGATTTCTTCAGCTTAGAGTTCTAAGTTAATTAAATTTTCCACAGAAAACACCAATCAGCTATGTGTTATCTATCAATTCTAGAGACAAGTGATTAAAAAGAAAGGCATAGTAACCATAGAAATATAAATAGGTAGAATAATTTTCATAGAATGGAAACAGTTTAAATTGAATGAGAAAATAAAATCGGAAAAAGGACAATGTTGCTGTCATTTCTTAAGAACAATAATTGCAAAGTGCAACATAAAAGAATCATTTATAGTACCGCTATTTCCAGATCGGTTTTCACCGAAGCTTGCTCTTTGATTAATTTCTCTGCAAACAAAAGGATCAATGACAAAAATAAGCTCCGGTTATCCATTTTTTACTTTTGAAAAAGAAAAAATCAAAACAAGTAACTTAAATCATCCATCCAAACCAGCAGTGAGTTTCAAATTGGCGAAGCTCCCCGATGAAAGCGAGTCCGAAGAAGGCCTTGAGGAGAGGGAAAGGTTCCTCGCCGATCCCGAGACGGATCCTGATAGCGATTTGAACTGATCCAAGCTCTTCATGCTTGGAAACCCTAGCTTATGCATCTTGAAATCTGAAATCAATTGGTGAAAATCGAAAAAATGCTTCTTGGAATGTCCCTTCGAACTATGAAACTCTCTCGCCCGCTTAGAATGCTGGAGCGAGCAGTTGAAATGATTTCGGCGCCAAAATTTTAAGCATTTATATTTTAATTTAAGTATTTATAGCTGCTCTAATTAGACGGTAACGGACTGCTATCCCGTTTAGTCTATACTGATTCCAGTTACCTAGCTTCTTTTACTTCTAAAAAAAAATAAAAATCTTGTTGATAAAAAAATAAAAATAAAATTATTTTCCTGAATTGTGAAATTTATATATTTCAAAAAAACATACTATGGTTTGGCTGGTTAGAAAGAACAGCATATTGTGTACTCAGGTTCAGTTACATCGTCATATGACGGAGGAGAGCGACTGTGATTGGTGCGGAGAGGAAGAAAGCATATTGCATTTACTGAGGGATTGTTCTTTAGCTAACAGAATTTGGATGGGACTCATACCGTTGGCGAGTGCGAGAACACATTTTTTCACATTAAACCGCACGGACTGGATTGATGAAAATATCTCATGCAAAATGCTTTTGAATGGGATTCAGTGGTCGGTAATTTTTTCAGTTGGGATATGGTGGATTTGGAGGATGCGAAATGGTCGGGTGTTTGCGGAAGAAGGGACGCCGGAAGTACTGCCTGATGTTATCTTGTACCGAGCCCGTGAATGTGCAGCTGCATACAAAAAATCCAATCTGATGCAGCCAAGGCAGAAAAGTGCGAGACTAGTGTGTTGGATTCCGCCTATAGCAGGTTGGACAAAAATCAACACGGACGATGCGAGCAAAGGAAATCCAGGGGCTGCTTCGGCAGGCGGTCTAATTCGTGACTGTATGGGAAATTGGCAGGGTGGTTTCCTTGTTAATTTGGGGATATGTTCAGCGTTACTAGCAGAGTTATGGGGTCTTTATTTTGGACTAAGTTTGGGATGGGATAGTGGATTTAGACGAGTTGTTGTGGAGATGGATTCAGAATTAGTTATAGAGCTAATACAGAGTCGGGATATAGTGCATCACCCACTGGGCTGGCTAATCCGCGAGTGCAAACGACTAACGAAAAAAGATTGGGAGGTACAGTTCACCCATGTGTATCGAGAAGGTAACAAAGCTGTTGACTGGATGGCAAATTTCGCAGGCTCTTATGACCTGGGTCATCATGAGTATGGTGCGCCTCCTGCAGGCCTCCAGAACATTCTCCTTGAAGACCGGCAAGGCCGGACTTCGGTTCGAATGGTTGAACATTAAGATAAACTTATTTTTGACTGTCTTCTCTTTTTGCTTTTTCTTTCTCTGTTGGGCTTAAACGCCTTCCTTAATCCTAAAAAAAAAACATACTATTATATGAAAAGAAAACCGTGAGAGTGAGGTGGCTCTCAAAATTGACATAAACAAGGTTTATGATAGGGTGGACTGTTATGGTTCGTATGGGTTTCTGCGAGCACTGAATTGATTAGATTATCCTATGTGTCAGTACTGTTTAATATTCAGTTATTGTGAACTCTGAGATTGTTAGCCTGCATTCGCCTGGATGAGGATTAAGACAAGGGGACCCGATGTCACCTTATCTATGCATTTTGTGTGCGTAGGTTTTATCATAGTTGATATCTCAGGCAGAGAAAAATAACGATATTCCAAGATGTCTGGTATGCCCGGGAGCGCCCAACATTACCCATCTGGATTTTTTTTTCTGATGATAGTTTTCTGTTTTTCAGGGCTACAAACGCGGAAAGTAGGATGGTGGCTGATGTTTTGCATCGATATGAAATGGCTTCTGGCAAGCTGTAAATCTTGATAAATCTGGCATTTATTTCAGTTCAAATGTGAAGGAGGCAGATAGGTTGGCAATTCAAAATTTACTGGGTGTCCATGTGATGTTAGACATGAACCGGTACCGAATTGCCGTCATGAATTATCGTGTCCAAAAAAGTCATTTTCGATTTTTTAAAGACAAGATTGGCCAAGAGATTTAGTAGCTGGACCTTCAGATTCTTATCAGTGGCGCTACCTATATTTTGTATGAGTACGTTTTTTATATCTAGGTATATTTGTGAGGAGCTGCAGAAGATGATGAACTCTTTTTAGTAGGGTACGAAGGAAAATGGAAAGAAGAATATCCACATGAGTAGTTGGGATCAATTACATAAACGTAAGGAAAAAGGTGGGCTAGGATTTCAGGACCTGCACACCTTTAATTTGGCTTTCTTAGGTAAGCAGGGATGGAAATTTATGAAAAATCCTCACACACTAGTTAGTCAAATGTTCAAGGTTAAATATTTTGCTAATAGATCTTTCCTTTCTTCCAAATTGGACACTAACCCCAGTTTTGTTTAGAGGAATGTGTGGAGTTCTATGGAGTTAACTGGTCAAGGAGTGCAGTGGCATATTGGTCGAGGTGGCTCTATATTAGTTTGGAAGGATCTGAGGGTTTATCATGAATCTCAATTTTTTATTAATGCAAGGAGTACGGGTGATAATGAAAGTGCCAACGTCGAAGAGATATTTATCCTAGGGAAGTGAATCTATGATCGAGGGAAATTACTAGCTTGGTTTGATCAAGGGGAAGTGGCTCGTATTGTAGATATAGTGGTTCCAATGTCTCATAGTGATGATATATTGGTCTGGCAGTTGACTAGGGATGGGTTGTATTCCATTAAGTTAGGGTATCGATTACTTGAGGATATGTAGGATGGGACTTTTGCGCAAGGATGGATGGCTGCAGTTATGAAACCTGGATGTCCCGTCAAAGATCAAGGTTTTTGTGTGGAATGTAGCCTCGAAAATAGTACCATTGAGGACTAGACTTGTCGCCCGTCATATGAGTGTCCCGAGCAACTATGTACTCTGTGAGGGTGACATTGAACTTGGGTGGCATTTATTCGCAGGTTGTAAATATGCGACTAAATGCTGGGAGATGGCTCATATTCTAAGTCCGGGCATTGAATGGAAGTGGATTGAAGATTAGTTTTTAGCTACCTAGTTAGGATGGGAAGGGAGGCCACGAGTCGAGCATCAATTGTGCTATGGGTAATTTGGCAGAAACGGAACTTGAAGGTCTAGCAGGGGACATGTAAAATGTCGACGGTTGCTGTTACGGGTGCAAATGTTTTTCTAGCAGTCTGGAAGGAGGCGAGGCAAGGTAGGGAGGCGGAGCAAATTCCGGCGTGGTTCGGAGGTGGACGAAGCTGGTGGCAGGCACTGTCAAGTGCAATATTGATGCTACTATGTTCGTGGCAGATAAGCCGTTCAGAGCATGACCAATACTGAGAGGGCATAATGGTGAGTTTCTGGGCAGTTTTAGCTTGGTTTTAAGCGGAGTCCCCTCGAGGAAGTTGGCAGAAGCGATGGCACTACGGGATAGTATGTTTTGGGCGTTCTCATTTACATATGCTAACATAGCATTTGAGTGTGATGCAAAGATGGTAATTGATCAAATCCTGTCACAAAGAAAGGGTGTGACGGAGTTTGGATGTGTTATAAAGGATATATGCATCGGTGTTCACACACCTCCATATTGTCCTTTGACATTTATTCCACGATTAGTGAATGACGCGACTCATGTAATAGCTCGTTAATCTCATTCCAATGTTAATTCTTTTAACACTTTAGAGGCTCCTAAGTTTTTTACTTCTACTTTTTGAAAGGATAATGCTGAAGTTATTTAATCTATGAGGTTTTATTTTCCAAAAAAGATATTATTTTATTTCATTTCTATCTTATTTTTTTAAATAAATTTCATTAATTAGTTCAAGGTTAATCTTCTCAATTACTTTATGCTTAGTGTTTTGATAACACCACCATATTCAACTTTTATAACAATGCTAGAATTGCAAATGTATGGAAGTAATTGTAGAACATTTGATCTTATTCTCACCCAGCACGGTTGAAAAAAGGTGGGAACAATAATAGTTAACATGTGTTATCTCTGTTTCTGAATATCTTTCTTTGAAGTACCTATAAGAAAGAACATATAGTCAGAGAGGGGTCGGAGTCCGTCAAACCCACTCTGATGCCTAAGTAAGCAAAAGTCTAAAGGGTTAAAGGAGGTGGAAGCAGTGATGTTAATATACCTTTAGGGTTTGCCATACCTGTCTATTTATAACGTTCTGATTGGTCCCTCTTCTTCTAGGAATGGGTGTTGTTAAACATAGCCTCAGTTTCCCACCTCTAGCCCCATGAAAGGACGAAAATACCCTTTGAGGCTTTGAGGTGGGAAACGAGGGAAAAATACCTCTCCTGGCACGCGGGCATGAGGTAATCACGCCTGACCACCGGGTGAGGCGTGAGGCGTGATTACCTCACGCCCGCATGCCGGGAGAGGTATTTTTCCCCCATTTCTCACCTCAAATGTTGTTAACTCGAATTAACCGTTTAGAAATAAAAATTACGGCATTTTAACTCGGATTACCCTTTAACAAATAAAATTTAACAACATAAACATTAAAATAAAAATTAATAAACATAAAAGAGTACATATAATATCAAAAGTATTAAAATGTAATAAAAGAGTACATATAATTACAGATTTAGTTCGCCCGACGCTACGCGTCCATAAACTCATCCATCTCCCTCATAATGAGTGGAGCATCCTCGTCAGATCGATGGGTAGCCGCTAGTTGGGTGACACGCCACAACCAGCTAACCCACTGCAAAAAAATAAATAAATATTAAAAAATAAACACATATAAACTAATACTAAATAATAATATTAAATAATAATAAACTTACAAATTCGTTGTTGGCGCGAGCATACTGGACCGGTCGATCTTGTGGTGCATGAAGGAGATGAGCATGCGAATATCGCATATACCAGTCCATGTAAGCATCATCACAGGCAGTGGGATCGTATCCAACTGGTCGGCATCTCCTCCGATCAATGCCCCGAGTCGATGGAAATCTCCGCCAGGTATCCTCAACTGTGACAGAGGAATGCGTGAGACTGTACGATAAAGACCTCCATGGTCGTACTTCTTTATCAGGTCTAATACGCTCAGCTGGGATAGGCTGAGTATATCCGACCTGTCGCAGCCCTCGATCTGGCATATACGGCTCGACAATGTCTCTACACCGTATCCAACCGGCGTAGGACACTCGAAGCTGATCATCATCGAGGACAGGACCATAAGGCAACCACGTCACCTGCAAAAAAAAATAATACTCAATAATAAATAATAATATACTATAAATAATACTTAAATTAATACTAAAATTATAAAATATTATGATACTATAATTAATTCTAAAATTTTATAAAATACCTATGCTGCCGTCATATGGTCCAGCTGCCCACGTATGGTATCTAGTCGGGCGGTCGTCTTGCCTGGTATCCCGACCTCCCATCTGCATGCACATGCATGGTCAGCTGGGATCCTGTGAGCTAGTCTATGCGGCCGGAATACCGGAAAATACTCGCATATCCACGCCTGTAGTAGGGTCAAACATCCGCATATACCAGAACAGTCTCCTTTGCTCGCTATCCCCAGCTGCCGATACAACGTGGCAAGTGTAACTGACCCCCATGAAAGTCCAGCTGTCCCTCTGATACCGCTGTAAAGCTCAGCAAGATGGGCTGGCCTAATCCTATCTCCACTCTTGTCAACAAATAAAGTGGATCCGAGCATAAGCCACATCCACGTTGTGGCCCGAGTAGCGTCATCCCTACCCTCGATGACAAACTTGTGTACAACATCAACAAATACACCTCCACCACTCCAGTAATGTCGGGTCGGCGACAGAAGCTGCTTCCAATCCACCCCGAACATCATCATGCACATGGCATGCAGCCGTTCAGTAGTGGGAGACTTGGACACCATCGCACCATCAATCAGGAAACGAAGAATCTGTCATACATCATGCAATTGGATAGTCATCTCCCCGAACGGCATGTGGAAGGAGTTCGTATCGGGTTGCCACCGCTCCACGAACGCAGTCAACAGCGGAGTGTCAAGGTTTTTAAACATGATAGATGGAAGGTGAGATAACCCAGTATTCTCGATCATATCCTTCAGCTGTAAAATGACACATATACAATTACTGAATGTTTTTGAGGTTTATAGTTAAAAATACAAATTACAATAAATGTTGACAAACTAAATTATTCTTACATCGGGTGACGCACTAGAAAACCACACCCACAAATTCTGACATGTTGTTGATCTATTGTAGCATGTCAGAAACGACCGAAGCTCTCCTCCCAGCATCCGTGAGGCAACATGTACTAGAAAACTAGGAATCATGGAACCATCAACTGGGCCACCATCCACTAGTCTACTAACAATCCAGCTCTCGTCCTCACTAGTTTGGGACGTTTGCTCGTCCCTGAAATATAAAATTATACTAAATTTATAAAATTATACTAAACTATACTAAAGTTATAAAATTATACTAAAATTATACTAAATTTATTAAATTTTACTAAACTATACTAAAGTTATAAAATTATACTAAAACTATTAAATTATACTAAAATTATAAAATTATACTAAAATTATATTAAATTATACTAAAACTGTACTAAAATTATACTAAAACTATTAAATTATACTAAATTTATAAAATTATACTAAACTATACTAAAGTTATAAAATTATACTAAAACTATTAAATTATACTAAAACTATTAAATTATACTAAACTATACTAAAGTTATAAAATTATACTAAAGTTATAAAATTATACTAAAATTACACTAAAAAATACATGTACTCGCAAAGCGACCTCCTCTGCGCTGGGTCGACTGTCTAACCGGGGTCGGCTGCTCATCGACATCCTCACCCTCGCGATCACGTCTAGCTGCAGACTGTCGCAGTACCTGGGCTACCACATCCAAGTAGTCCTCCACAGAATCGCTATCAGTTTCTCTGTCATCAAAATCCGTCGCCCCCTCTGATCGACGAATATCGGACTGATCCACAATCGGATCCCTCCGCACCTGCTCCGTCGCAACCCCTCTCCGCCTACGACCAGATATATCAATACCACGCAATCTCGTATGCCGTGGTGTATCATCCTCGTCGTCCATATCTAGACGACGAGCAGATGACGGGATGGATATCCCCCTGATAGTAGGTCGCTCCGTCTACAAAAAATTACACTAAAATTAATCTAAAATTGTAACATATAAATTATAAATTACAAATTACACTAAATTAATTTAAATGTAACTATAATTTAAAAAAAAACCTCGGGCGTATGAATATCACACCCGAACCACAGGTCGGGCGTATGAACATCACACCCGACTAGTGGTGCGGGCGTATGAACATCACGCCCGACCTATGGTTCGGGCGTTTGGCTATCACACCCGCACCACTGGTCGGGCGTGATGTTCATACGCCGGAACCATAGGTCGGGCGTGATGTTCACATGCCCGACTGCGATTTCGGCGAATTTAAAAAACGAAGCGTAAATCAACAAAAAAAACCCGTAAATCATACCATTTTGGCTTTCCCTTTTCGTCCTCTGTCATCATCCATGATTTGGTCCAAAAACTAGTCCGAATTTGATCGAAGAGTTTATAGGGTTCTTGAGAGGTTTTGTCTTTTTTCAATTTTTGGGCAAATGGTAGTTCGGTCAATTCCCAAGGATAGAGGTAGGAATTTGTGGCTAGGTATAGTAATTCACTATAGGAATCCTACCTTTATTATTAGGATTCTTTCTTCTATTAGAGAAGTCTTCCTTTAGGAGAAGTTATCTTCTAAGAGGCGTCTTCTGAATCATATTTAACTCAACTTGTTCTGGTTGAACTCTTAGTTTCCACTCCGATAGCACTAGCATATGATTGTCAAAAGACCAAGGGCCTCCTGTAATAATCATATCTCAATCAACTGTGTGGAAAAATTCAAAAGTAAAAAGATGTGCATTGACTTCCTCTATAGCAACACCTTGTTTCGGCATCCATATATCTGCTAGACGGGTCTTCATTATTGTCGCGTTTACCGGTTGACCCGTTAAGAAACATCCAACAAATATCAATCCCAAACTCGATCCCACGACCTCCCTGCTAACAGAGAAATCGGAAACTTCACTCTTCTCGGAATTCAGCGACAAACCCTGCATATCTAAATCCGTTCCGCCAGCCATCCATCGGACTTCGATTAACGCAGAGATCAGACGAAGCAAAACGAAACACAGAAATCATGGCACCAACAAACCCTAGCAAAGACTCCTACGATGGAGAGACTCTCTTACGATGAAGAGATTTTTTTTTATCAACTATTGTTTTTTTACTAATGATTAATAGTTAATTATAATTTTATCAAACATTGATAATTAAACAACAAACAATAGTAAATAACAAAACAGCAAACACAAATGCAAATAGCAATAGTTATATTATTTATAGATATTATTGCTTTACTTGTTTGATTGAGTGTGTTTTAATGATGTTATATACTAATAAGATATTTTATAAGATAAATTTAAAGTAATGTATTAAGAAAAAAAAAAAAAGTGAATTTTCTTTTCAATGTAGATTCAGGCCGGGCCTTTTGAATCTCTTGACGACCCACCCACCCACTTATTTATTTATGGCAAAGGACGGATATGATGAAGAAATAAAAGTAAAATTTATTAAAAAATGGAAATGAAAGAAATACAATTAAATGAAAAAAAGAAGAAGAAAAGAAGACAAAAAAAAATAAAAAAAAAAAGAAAAAAAAAAGAAATATATATATAAAACAGGCTTTTTTACCATTTTAGTCACTCAGGGACGGAATTCTACTTTGTATGGCGATGGAAGCAAAGCCAGAGCCAAACCCGAATCCGCCATGTTTACCTTCCACCTCCTCCTCCTCTAACCGACTTTGCTGTTTTTCACTGCCATTCTCATTCAAACTTTCACTTCTTTGATTCTCAATCCCATATCAATCTTCAAATCTTCCAAATAGCTCCAATTTCCCCTCAATTTCTCTTACAATGTCAGGATTTGAAGTTTGGTTGAGAAATTCACTCTCGCAAGACCAATCCCAAAGTCCATTTTCATTCGATTTAAGTTCGAGTTCTACCTCATTTCCATCTGGTGGTTTATTTCTCGAACCTACCATTTCTTCTTCTTTTGTTAGTCTTATTTCTTGTAGAAGTAATTCAATTAGTGTTTCGAATTTAGTTTCTTGTAAACACACGGATTTTAGGGGTTTTTGGATAGAAAGGAATAGTCAAGCGGCTCCTAGTGGTCTCTTTTTGTCGGTGAGCTTGAGCAACGATGGACCGGAGTTTGGGCAGGAATCGAAGGCGTGTCTCTTGCAGAATGGGGATGGTAAGACGGCCGTTGAGGAGGAAAAGTTGCTCAGCGGAGGTAATGCTGTTTTAGAGGGAAGAAAGAAGAGGAAGAAGGTTATGATACGAGGACGACGTGCTGCAGTCAACACCACCATGCATTTGTGGGCTGGAGCTGTTGCAGCAATGGTTTCAAGGTCAGTAATCTTGGCTTTTCTTTTATTATTTATTTACATTTCTTTGAAGTTTTTGTTTTCGTCCTGGTGCTAGATTTATCGATTTTCCAAACCAGTAATGTTAATAAGAACAAAAAACTCAAGAATTACAAAGAAAACAAGGTCTGCAAAAGACCAAAACAGAAAGAGATCTACGCATTCATCCTACCCAACATCTTAAGAAACACTCTATCAACGATGCTTTTGATAACATCATCTATAACCATACTAGACTGAGAAAAAACAAATCTGTTCCTGGCATTCCAAATATAATAAATGGAAGCAGTAAAAGCAAGCCTTCTACAACTTGTCGCATTAGAAGTTTTCCCTGTAGCCTTCAAGCAAATCCAGCTAACTACTCTTCTCCAACAATGAAAATGAGTAGGAATATCAAACTCAGCTTTAACTCTGTCCCAAATGCAACGAGTAACAGGGCAAGAGAAAAAAAAGTGATCAATAGTTTCCAAACCAAACCATTATTTCAAAACACAAAATCTCCACCAATACTAGGAATCCATTTCATAAACCGAGCTTTAATTGGGCATTTTGTGTTTGCACAGTTTATTAAAATTTCAACATTGATTTAGTCTCAGAGATTTTGGTTATCCCTGTTTCTAAGTGCAAATCCGGATCGTTATTTATTGGCTTAGATCTATGAACCTGTATTTTAGCTATGAGTACAAGACTGGAGAAAGAAGTACAAGGGGATATATCAACTTGTTGCTCCCTTTTCTTTTTCTTTTTCTTTTTCTTTTTGTTAGTCCGAGAAACTATCTAAAATGCATTTTGTTGTAGGCATTTGATATGAAGCATAAGGATATACTTTTGTTATTCTAGAGTAAGGAAAGGTTTAAGAGTTTGTAGGAATATTGATTTATTTGCTGTTAGAGATTGCTTCATTGGTTTCTAACCACAAGCTGTTGTATCAGAACTTTTGTTGCTCCTTTGGAGAGATTAAAGCTGGAATATATGGTTCGTGGTGAGCAAAAGCATATCGTTGAGCTCATTAAGACAATTGCAACTACTCAAGGATTGAAAGGATTTTGGAAGGGGAACCTTGTTAACATTCTCCGTACAGCTCCATTTAAAGCAATCAATTTTTGTGCATATGATACATATAGGAAACAATTGCTCAGACTCTCAGGGAACGAGGAAACCACAAATTTTGAAAGATTCATTGCTGGTGCCGCAGCTGGAGTTACTGCTACCATACTCTGTATACCACTTGACACTGTATGTGTACTTGAAATTCTATGCTTTTTTATAGTTCTCTTGGTTCTTTGACATGTTTTGCTGTAACAGTTGAGTATGCTAATGCACACTTTCTGTCAACATGATTTGTTGACTTGACTTGTATTTGAATTCTGCGGAAAATATTAAATTACTTGTGTATTTGGTGCTGGATTTCTTGACAATTTGCCTGTTTTTCAAAAACCATCTATTTATGAATAATTTCAAGTGTGAAGATGCACATGGAAACAAACAATCTTTTTCATGTATTATTGGTTTTAATAACAGCTTATTATGCGTTAGGAATTTGGAAACCATTTATATTTGACTTGTTTGTTTGTTGAGCTGATTTCCATAAGTCATTTCTTGAAATATTGTCAGATATTAATATTATTATTAGCATTTTACATGATTTTATGTGTCACACATTGCTGTTGTTTTAAGAAATTAATATGGACTACTCGACATCCTGTGTTTAGTTGAGATGATTGAGTAAAATTAAGATTATTAAAGGTACATGTGGAGAATCGAGTTGTTCATGTTTGCAGTGTTCTTATTTCTACATATTGTTTGTTTTTTCACATGTCCCTCTGCTTCTTAATCACAATGTATCTTCCAGATCAGGACCAAGCTTGTCGCACCTGGTGGGGAAGCTTTGGGTGGGGTTCTTGGTGCTTTTCGCTACATGATCCAAACTGAAGGATTTTTTTCCCTTTACAAGGGTCTAGTGCCTTCTATTATAAGCATGGCACCTTCAGGAGCAGTTTTCTATGGTGTGTATGACATATTGAAGTCTGCGTATCTGCATTCTCCTGAAGGAAGAAAAAGGATTGAGAATATGGAACAACATGGGGAGGAATTGAATGCTTTTGAGCAACTAGAGTTGGGACCAATCAGGACATTACTATATGGGGCTGTTGCTGGTGCTTGTGCAGAAGCTGCTACTTACCCATTTGAAGTTGTGAGGAGACAACTTCAACTCCAAGTCCGGTCTACCAAAATGAGTGCACTTGCAACCTGTTTGAAGATTGTTGAGCAAGGGGGAATTCCAGCTATGTATGCAGGACTTATTCCCAGCTTACTACAGGTACGCGATCCATATACAATGGACTTGCTTTTGCGATACATGGCAGGTTCGGACTGAAAATACCCGTCATAGAATAATGTGTAGTCTGAAGTATACTCTGTCTTGAGTTGTTTTAGCGTTTTTTGCTGTTTTGCTGGTTGAGTTATGTACATACTCTCTCTTTTGGCAATAATTTGATTTATTGACTTAAAAAGCCTGGAATATCATTGTTGTGGAAGCTGTACATACTTAGGGGTTTGTACAGGTGGTTAGGAAGTGGGATTTGGGTAGAGAGCAGAGATGAATTAGATCATATTATGTGTGCCTGCTTCTTACCAACTCCCAAAATGGATAACGTACACAAATAAATATATTATTCCAAGTAACTCCGTTTTCAATTGGAATTAACAAATTATATAGACGTAAGATGAATTGCTCTGATAATTGAATTCCGGTTTTGTTTCATTTCTTGTTCATTGTTATCAAGCTTCTGTGCATGTTTTGACCTAATATTTAATATTATTTTACAAGGTTCCATACATTGCTTAAAACTTCCAAAACATTTGCAGTCAGTTTCAGTTCATGTTTCTGATAGCTTGATATTTTTTTGCTTTTCAGGTACTTCCTTCAGCAGCAATTAGTTACTTCGTTTACGAGTTCATGAAGATTGTTCTTAAAGTAGAATGAACACTATAAATTGATAATGAATCCTCTAGAAAATAGTAGGTAGCAGGTTGTACATTGACTCAAGATGAGCACAGGATATAATGAAATGGTAAGATTTATTGCTTACACTCACTTACCATTGATTTTCACTAGATGTTCTTGCGGTTCAAAGTGAAGAAATGAAGAACTTTTTCAAAATCTATAACTTCTTTGTTTGTATCAATAATTTTATTTATTTCCTTTGGTCATTGTCCAATTTCCACTTTCCAATTTTGCATTGATGGCGATGGTACTGATTGAAATATGAAAATCATTGCTTGCAAAAATGCTATGATTCATGCTAACTTTACATAATGCGTATTATGAAATTTTTATTATTTACTTTATTCTCTGTCTCAGGGCCTATTTACTAGTAATAGTTGTTCACTGACTTTCGTTCTTATGGTTCTGATTGAAATATGAAAATCATTGCCTGGAAAAATGCCATGATGCATGCCAACTTTGCATAATGTGTATTTACTTTTATGCTCGGGGATAAGGGTCAAATTTGCAGATTTGGCTATGACGTATGGAATGTTCCAAATTTAACCTTATCGTTGTCAAGCAAGATCAATTTTAGGCCCTACGTTGTCGAAAATTTAAAAAAGATGATTTGACTGTTATTTAAACGTCACATCCGACATTTCAAACAAGGTCTGATGTGACAGTTAAATAACAGTCAAACCATCAGTTTTACATTTTGGTAACATAAGGCTCAAATTAATCTTACTTGGGAACTTTCGGGTTAAATTTGCACAATTTCATACGTTAAGGTCCGCAAAATGTTAGGGTCATTTGACCCTTATCCCCTTTATGCTCTTTCTTATCCCATCAACTTTATGGTGCACTCACCTGGTTTAGTTATTGGTGTTGGTGTTTAGTATTGTTGGTAGCTAGTAGTATATATTTGTAAATTTTTTTGGATAATGATCCATTTTTACCGGAGTCCAAGTCAAAATAACGGTTGACTGACGATTTCAAAATGGAAAAGTCAATAAATAAATAAAGTTAGAACTATTTTTATTTTCCAAATCATTATTTTTTAAGTTTTCTCTTTCTAAATTATCGTTTCCCTCGTCTAATTAACCAACACCTAAGTAACTTTAAAACTAATAATTGAAGTCAGGTGTTGATCAAATAATTGAAGTTAAATCTTATTTGGATTAATTATTCACTATTAAAAATGCGGAATGGATCCTTAGAATTCCTCTCCGACCAATAGTCATTTATTGGCCTGAAATGAGTAATAGAAATTAGGGTCCGTTTGTTTTACCTACTGTTTGTTGTTACAGTTTGCTGTTTGAAAAAAAAAACATGGGTTGTAGGTCGTTAACCAAACACTTAAAACTCACTAAAGTTCTCCGCTTTCTTTGGGGATTCTGCCATGACACTCTACCATCAATCGGGAATTTAATGAAATGAAGAATAATTCTGCACGCGATTTGCTTTTATTGTGGCAATAGTGACTTCGTACTTCATCTTCTCAACAACTGTAGGAAGATCAAGGTTCAGAATAAGTGGGACTAACTGTCAAAGTTTATAAAATTTAAGGACTATTTTGTTTGAATTGGATCTTCAACGTCTACCAAGCCTTGATAGCTCATGAGTTCAAGATTTCTGAGACTGCCTTCCTCAACGGGGTCTCTAGTGCAGTAGGCGATCTCCCCCCTCCCTGCTCTAATTCAAGAACATGGCCAAGGCCTGTCTTATGGGTTCCCCCACCTTCTGGTTTCTTTAAACTTCACTGTGATGCTTTCTTCGGCTGAGGCTCTCGAGCATCAGCGGCAGGGTTCATAGCTCGATCGGAGAATGGAACTGTTGTCTTGGTTTTTGTGTTTTCCTAAGGAAATCGCAAAAGGAACACGGCCCAAATTAACTATGAACTGAAGCTGATCAGTTATCTTTTTTAATAGTTTGGTGTTCATTCTTATCTTCCAAATTGCAAGGAATCAGGTTTTTACGAAAAAGATCAAGCGTGTGGAGATAAAATGTCATGTGATTAGAGATCATATTGGCTCATGTTTCATTAAGACTCTACATGTGTGTTCCAAACAACAATTAATTGATCTCTTTACAAAATTCTTGAGCCACAATGTAATGGTTCCTGCTTTGGTAAAAATGGGAGTAATCTGTGTAAAAAATGCTTTATTTTGTGAGAGCCGTGTTGAAGGAAGCAAAATAAAGTAATTTTCCATTCGTTTCCATTTAGCATCCTTTAGTCTCGCGTGTTCTTTTTATATAAATAAAAAGCAGCTCCGCTCCTAAGAATTAATGAAAAATTATTTTAAGCTCATATATATATATATATATATATATATATATATATATATATATATATATATATATTAATTTAGCATTTGATCTTTCAATTTGCATTTAACTTTTGGGTCAATTACATAGCACGTTAAGTTTTGCTCATCAAAATAGATAGATATAAATATTTAATGTCCGTTTGTTTCCATTTTTCGGAACTGCTTTTTGCCTTTTAAGTCTAAACAGGGGAAAAGAAACAGCTGTTTTTAGATAAAAATCAATTAATATCAGCTGTCTATCCATAGGGATAATTACTAATCTAACCCAATGAAGAACCCCACTTTACATATCTAACCCACCTTCCTTTCATTTTACCAAATTAGACAAATAAACCCATTTTGGACAAAACTACCCTTGTTCTCATATAACAACCATCTCCTCTTTCCCTTTCATTTACTTTCACATTCTCTCACAGGAAAATTCATCAACTCAACCCAAGATCTAAAGATATCCATACCCCATTCAAGTTCATGTAAGTATCATTCCCTCATTTTTCATACACATTACTAGAAATACACAGTTGGTTTTCGAATACATTTGCTTGAATCTTGACATTTTTCGATTCCGCCATTGTCTCCCGATGTGTCGCATTCGGTGGTCAAATGCGACACAGAGAATAAAATGCGACAAGGACTAACATATAGCTTCTCGCATTCATATCCATGTCGCATTTGCTGTCGCATTTGGCGGTCGCATTTGATGTACCATGTCGCATTTGGCAGTCGCATTTTGGTATAGCTTATCGCATTTGAGTCGCATTTTGGTGTATCATGTCGCATTTGAGCATCATTTACATATGAATTGGCTTTATTATGTTTTGATCACGTGTCCATGTTACTAAATGTAGAAGTATGTCAACCAAAGAGAGGTGTACGTGTTTTTTTTATCTTGGAACGGACTGTGGACTACAGAAGGAAAAGTGATGACATACGTGGGTGGTAAAGCGAAGTTGTTGGTTTTGCCAATAGATATTGACTTGCAAAAGTTGAAAGAGAAAGTTTATGGTGCACTCCGCGTTGACTCAACCTCGTATGATCTCCAAATGTCATGCAGGCGACATATGGGCCAAATAAATTGCGTGGTGGGATAGCAGATATTGATGACGATGGAGATGTCATGGGATTCATAGAGTACTGCCGAATGAATCCGACCGATTTGATTCCATTGTATGCTACTCTAAACATGCGAACAATACAAACTTCAACATTGCAACCTAACAAGGATGGACATGTTGGTCAAAGCAAACCAACGGAAGTAGTAAGTAATGATCCCACCATCGAACTAGATGCTCCTATACATGGTAAGGATGACAACGATTGTGGAAATGGTATCGACGATTATATGAATAATGATAATCACGATCATTATGATGAGCATGTAGGGGCAGCGATACGTTGTTCATATTTCCCTGTGGATAATCACACCTTTCAAATCGGTGATCGGGTTAAGGGGGGACTTGTTGATTTAAATGCAGGAACATGTATGTGCAGGAAATGGCAACTAGCCCAATTTCCATGTGAACACGTATGCAAAGTTGCTTCCAAACATAGGATGGATAACGCCTATAGGTGGGTACATCGCTACTACACCAACGAGTCAGTTAAGTTGGCATGGGGTGAGTCGATATATCCACTTGGTCATCAATCAAAATGGAAAGTGAACGAGAATCCTATGAAAGTGCTTCCTCCTAAGAAGGAGGGACGGTCTGCTGGTCGACCAAAAGGTCAAAAAAGAAGGCCATCTGTGGGTGAAGATGTAATTCGCACAAGGTGTAGCAGATGCGGAAGCATCGGTCATAATCGTTTGAATTGTCCATCCATGCTTCCAAACACTACTCGGCTTCCTAGTGTAATCTCAAGTTCAGCAAGTTGTTCTAACACTACTACCTCGAAGCATTTATGATCTAGTTGATTAATATCATTTGTCTTTAGCATGTGTTTGTATGATTCTATTGGGGACAAGCAAATTTATCTTGTGCAATACTTTAGCATGTGCTTGTATGATTCTATTTGGGGACAAGCAAATTTATCTTGTGCAATACTTTAGCTTGTGTAAATAATTCGTGTCGCATTTGTGCGTTGAATGTGCTCAAATGCGACTCAGCAAATTCATTGTGAATACTTCGCGTCGCATTTGAGCGCATTACATTCAAATGCGACAGGGTTTAGAAGAACCCTAGTCGCATTTGTGCGTTGAATGCGCTCAAATGCGACTCAGCAAATTCATTGTGAATACTTCGCGTCGCATTTGAGCGCATTACATTCAAATGCGACAGGGTTTATAACAAAACTTGCATAAATATTACATATATAACAACATCATGAATCAAAGTACAATATCATTTGAAGTCTAACAAACGTCCATGAAACAACTCAACCGTAAGTCGTAAACGAAAGAAAGCGCCATCCGTAGAATTGTATGGATATACATAAGAGTCGTCATGCGGGAGATCATGTAATCCACTTAAGAATTGTGCATTTATGCAAGTCCAAACGCCACAGTCATTTGAGCCGGACATTTGTTGTGGCACCCCTGGAACTCTACTCCAAGTGATCATCCGTCGCACATTTTCCCGTCCATCTACGAAATAGCCACTCAATTCCATTACTCTAACAATGACTTGCAAGGGTGTTTGGAGAACCGCATCCAAAGGTTGCTCCGACATGTTTGATACAAGACTGTCATATATATATAAGTGCATAGACCGCAACTCGAACACTCCTAGGATCCAGTGCTCTTGCTTGTAATTTATCGGAATAAACACTCTCTTCACTGTGTGCCAAGGGCGTACAAAATTATCTGCATCACCTTTTACTCTTCGTACGAAATAGTCTTCACTATCCCACCCCGGTTCATTGAACCCCCTCACAAACATGGCTTGGCACATACATCCAACAAAGTTAGTATCAACAGTAGTCCATTCTGCAGCCACATCAGTTTGTACTGACTGTCGTCTCAGTAAATACAACCAACCATTGATATGCTACAATAAGATTATGTAAACATTTAATACAGTAAAAGTCACATACTTACAAATGAATAGGATATATTGGATTGATTAAGGTTACCTCATTCCAGATATACGTCCCCACATCCCGAAGTGTATTGAAAATTTTTGCATCCAAACTGTATATTTCTAAACCTTTCAAGCGTATTCCCTGAGTTGATTCAGGCCCGTTGATCCACGATTCTAGCTCCTCTATCAAACATGCATCTATTCGGTGGCGCTGATCATCAACATCACAAATAGGTGGTCTTTCCTCAAATTCGGACTTGATATGGCCACCATATAATGCTACTGGATCGGTGTACTTTAATGGATCGGTCCACGGCGAATTCAAATACTTGCTAACCTTAGCAACCCGTTTACCTTTTCCACGTACTACTTTTGTTCCACGTGCTGCTCCTTTACCTCTAACTTTACCTCTAACTGTGCCTCCACCTCGGGTTGGAACTATACCTCCGCGAGTATCTTCCTTAACTTCACCTTCCTCCTCATCACCTTCCTCTTCCTCAGCTTCAACCTTCTCCTTACCTTTCATTATTGGGGCAAATATTGCATTTATATCAACTTCCCGTCCTTCAACATGGTCCACCAAATACGTGTACCAATCGAACTCTTTCTCTCTATCCTCAACCACAAGACGCGCGTCTGGAGGATCAGCAACCTTACATTGAAAAAAAAATAGCAATGTATTGGTAAACAAAGACAAAGTAAAGAGAAACACACGAATCTCATTCCACTTACAGAAAACGTTTCTTTGATTGCTTTGTTTGAGGGGACTATTCTCTGGGTCCATCTAAACAAGCGTGAAAGTGGGTTGCCACTTCTCATTGTGTAATATGCGTGAGTCACATTCCACAACTCAATAATCCAAGTCTGCAAATAAGAGGTATCCCTTGATAAGAATTATAACATTGTCGCATTCCATTTGAATGCGCTCGAATGTGATATGGTTATAACCCAATCATGTCGCATTCCAATTTCAATGCGCTCGAATGCGACACGGTTTACAATCCAATCATGTCGCATTATATTTGAATGCGCTCCAACGCGACAAGGTTAGCAACCCAACCTTGTCGCATTTGAGCGCATTCCATTCTAAATGCGACACAGGTGGAAATTGGGCGCATTCAAACACCAAACATAAATACACAAATCATACCTGGAATACGTGTGCAAATCCAATAAGCTGATATGGAACACGTTTCCTATTTTCCGCTGCATTTGCCTCTAATTGCTTCAGTCTTTTGCTAATGGCCCAGTCCAAGAACCTATATGTCTCCTCCCAAGCCAACGTCCCCCATGGAAACTCATTAAACAGGCTTGGATAATCTGCAAGATCCAAAACCCAATCCTTTGCATGCCTCTCGTTAGCATTATCCAATACATTGCCATGCACAAAGTACAACATGGCAATCATCACAGCATCTTGGTTAAATCTGTCGGTCGCATCCTTCTTCTTCCATTGTATACTTTTCAAAACTTCAAAGAAGTGAATTGTCGTTATTGTCTCGTATTTCTTGAAGTACTTATTTCGCAACCTATGCGGCATCTCTAATTCATACATTCTTTTCATGAATTCCCCAATGTTTACCCCAAATCTTAAACCACTTATCAAGCCAAACTCCCAATCTCCAAACCGCATATCAACTCCCCTCACCCTGAACCACATCTCCCTATGTTTACTTTCTTTATGTTTAATCTCCCGTGATAGGACATGATGCACTATTCCAGCAGAGAAACTAGCAACCTTCATATCCAAATATTGACCAAAACATGTTTTCCTAAACATTTCTAACTGCTTTTCACTCAAATACTTCTTTATCATGACCCTAGAATCCATATTAAACCTCACTGTTACTTGAGCATCCGAATTAACCGCCTTGGGATATTTGAAAATGGAACTATGTTTTCTCTTTTTAGATTCACTTGGATCATGCTGTAACAATTTTAAACATACACACATTAAATTCTCTAACAAAACTGACATATTCTATGTATAAGGCTTAAAATCATGTCGCATTCGTCTGTGAATGCGCTCAAATGCGATAATGTTTCATGGTGTATAATGTCGCATTTGAGCGCATTTAGGTAATAAATGCGACAGATTAATGGAATGGCTCGTCGCATGTGTCGCATTTAGGTCTCGAATGCGACACTATGTTCGCCTATTATCTTTTGTCGCATTTGAACGCATTTAGGTAACAAATGCGACCATATCTACGTACAGTTAACATACGAGCGCATTCAAGCGCATTTAATCCATTAATGGCGGTAACAGGGAAGAAGATGATGCATGCTTACCTTATGCTTCGTTCGTCCTTCCTCTTTGCTTGCCGCCGCCGCCGTCGCCGTCGCCTTCCGTTTTCTCGCCATCGCGCGCAGAAGAAAGAAACCGGAGATGAAAATGTCGAGGTAGGAGATGAAAATAAAAATGAAAATGTAGAAGAACAACCCGGATTATATATAGTGATGAGTTCAAAACGTAAAATGCAGTTGAAACGAACTGAAAATGAAGAAGATGAACCACAATGAAGTTGAATGGGAAAGGTCAGGTGAGGAAGTGGAAGTGGAAGGAGCGGGAGGTAGGAGATGAACCTTCAAACTAAAATAAGGGTAGTTTTGTCCAAAATGGGTTTATTTGTCTAATTTGGTAAAATGAAAGGAAGGTGGGTTAGATATGTAAAGTGGGGTTCTTCATTGGGTTAGATTAGTAATTATCCCATATCCATAACAGCTAACAGCAACAACAAACAGTAAACAGGAGCAGCTGAAACAAAAGGGCCCTTAACGTAGTTAAAAATGTATTACTCATTTTATTTACTCAAAGGTATATATGTCACCGTATGAAATAAAATTTTACTTTACATTTTATATATATAAATGAATTAGAAACTGTTAAAATTATCAAAATTCAAATGCAAATGAAATAAATAATGCTCTATATATTAACTGAGTTTATTTTCAAAACTAACATTTTTAATCATTAAGGGTCTTTTTGGTATGTCGTAATGTAATATAATATAACCAAAGTTGTAATGCAATTAAATTTGTATTGGAATGGAATGAAATAATGATTCAGTTATCATGTTTGGTTGACAAATTAAAAAAAAATAATAAAATATATTTATTATTACAATACTTATGTTTGCTTAATTAAATGTTATCATAAAATTTTATTTACATAATTAAAATCTAGGAAAAACATGAAAACTTGAAAACTTGAAAAACGTGAAATTAGTGTATAATTTTATGTGTTTTCAATTTTTTTACATTTTTCTCGTTTTCTATTTTTTACGTTTTTCGCCTTTTTTATTTTCTCTCTCTTTTTCCGTTGTTCGATTCATTTTTTCGTTTTTCACGTTTTTCGTATTTTTTCTTTGCTTTTTTCTCGTTTTCAGTTTTTCACGTTTTTATTATTTATTATTTTTTTTGCGTTTTTTAGAAGGATTAGATTTGACAAATGAGAGGTTAAATGAAATTTTGAAGGTAAGATTTAGGATTATATGCTTCAAATGTAATAAGAATTCAAGTCATTTTTTCATAACGGAGATTACAAGAGTTGTTGAACAAAATTTAATACATGGATTTCTAATTCCATTACAAGAAAAGTATAATATGCAACCAAATATGATAATGGACATTTTATTACAAATGTCATTATCTCTTACCAAACGGACCTCAATATATTAAATTGAAAGATGTAAGCTAATAATATTTTTCCTGTGAAACACATAAATGAGATTAAAAAAAAGACATATAAATAAGATTAATTTGATGAATAATTTGTTTGTGAAACAATTTTGATGAATAATTTAGAAAGCTATAATAGACTATTATTTCTGTAATATTATATAGCACATTCATTTCGTGTTCTCATATTAACAGCAAATTTAGCTTTTTTTTTTTTTTTTTTTTTGATAGAAACAGTCAATTTAACATTTAATTGTAACTAGTTTTATGGTATGTATAATATTTTTAAATATAATTAAATTGTAACATGAAAAGTGCTATAAAAAATTTAATATGGTTTTTTTACTAATATGTGATACAATCGAATCAGGTGAGATAGTACCCCGATGACAGTAGAAACTCCCTATAAAGTAATGCAAAAAAAAAAGGAGAAAAAGATTAAAGTAAGATCGTTGGCCGGCGATTTCATTTCGATACTTAAGTTAGTAAAATTTAAGACGAGAGCACTAAACAATTGAGTAATAATTGCAATAGATGTATGTATGTACCTTAATTTTAAGTCACATTCTACTTGTAGGGTATGGGGGCAAATCCGACAGTCGATGCGAGATGTGCGTCCTAAGTTTCTTAGAGGACTGGTGTTGACTTCTAAGTGGTGGATAATATTTAGGTAGTTAGTAATATATTCAAATTGTGATTTCGTAATTCTAGTCGTTAATCATGGTCCTAATCTAAAGATGATTCAAAATGCATCTCATTGGTCCACATGTCTTGAAGATTATTTATTCCAATTTAGTCTGATCTGAATCTCCTCCTTACTTCGCACGTTCTTGTTAGCTTGAGATTAGGACACGTGTACACTAATAATATTTGTAGGATATCAATAGGCTTAATACACAAATAACCCCCTAAACTTGTCCAAATGTTGCAACTGCCCCCTTCAACTTTCAATTGTAATAACTTACTGATGCGCGTTTTACGTATACGTGCATGTGAAGGCAAGTGTACCTTAGTCGTGTATCAAGTAATAAAGTGGAAGTAGAGTATCGTTCCCACGAGGATGGTGATTATAATTACTAATCTCTTTGCTTACTATCTATTATTTAAACAACCAAAATGTAGAGTTTGTTGGACAACCAAGCTAAGACTTAAGCAAGAAGTGAAATAAAAATTACACAAATTAAGTGAGAGATTACTTATAATAAAAGAAACTAAGGCTTTTAGCTTCACTTAACCTCTTTGCTTGGTAATAACACTTAACCCCTTTTAAGTTGTTTTATCCTTCTTAAGATGGCGATTTTTCTTATTAACTATTAGTTCTCGAGATTGGTTCTAAACTCTTGACTAATTACTTTCCCTTGGTCCGGCTCAAGTAATTAATCAAGAGAAGCATTAAGTCTTCTTAGTTCCAAACCTTCGATTTATTACTTTTCATTGGTCCGGCTCAAGTAATAAATCTAAGATTTGTAATAAGATTTAATCTAAACCTTTTTAACCTACTTTACCTTGGTCCGGCTAAAGTGATTACTTAAGATTCAAGAAAAACCGCTCAAGTAATTAGTTCTAAACTTTCGATTAATTACTTTCCCTTGGTCCGGCTCAAGTAATTAATCCAAAGAAGCATTAAGTTTTCTTATTTCCAAACCTTCGATTTATTACTTTCCCTTGGTCCGGCTCAAGTAATAAATCTAAGATTTGTAATAAGATTCATGAAAAACCTTGGAAAACCAATAAGCCACACTAAATGGTCTTTAGGTCCAACTTATGAATTTTGATTAATCAATTTAATCACGATCAATATAAACGATTAATTATACCCAAGTAGAGAGTTGGCCCATCTCCTACAAGCATTAAGAATCATAAGTTAGTTCTTAAAAAGGATAAAGATAACTTAAATAGGTTAAACGTAATTACCACATAATTAAGGTTAAGATCCGCTTTTAGCCTTAGTTAAGGGGGTTTTAGCCCATGATTAGATTAAAACACACCTTAGTAAGATAGATAATGGAGTTCATAGTAATAAAAGAGATTAAAGTTTAGAAGAAACCGTAATGACAATTGTCGAATGAACTTCCTCGATAACTTAAAACTTACTTTTATTGAATGAACTCTTGCACAAACAACAATTTGAGCACAATAACAACAATTATAATAACACAAACAACTGATTTTTGAAGAGAAAAATCAGCAAAGTAACATTATAGAGGGAGAAGTTAAGCCTAAACTTGGTGTGTCTTCAAATGGCACCCAAGGTCTCATTTTATAGTAAAATGGCACACATAATTCCAAAGACCAAGTCTCCTTATGGCCTTCCACTCCCTAATCTTCTGAATTTTGCATTTAAGAGAGGATGGTGGAAGACTTTGACAATTTAGGAGTTGAAATGTGTAAAGGTCGGAAAGGAATCATAGGCTTCAACATGTTCATCAACTTTGGGAATTTTCTGGGCTTGATACACTTCTAATTTGGAGAGGCCATTATTAGTCACTTATTCATCTTTCTCTTAGCTTTCCAACGCATTTTGAATCGCCTCAATCCGAGTCCGTATGAGGGAGATACGTTGAAAATACGAAAATATGTCAAATCTGTCCTAGTGTGAACAATTGGACTTTTTATCTTACAGCACATATCCGCGACGAAGTGCACGCTGGGTGTCGCTAAAATTCCTTTTTTCTGGTCCCTTTTACTCCCGAGTTGTCGCCTTAAGCCCCGACTTGGTTATTTGTGCTGAAAACCTTGCGAAAGTGCCTAGAAAACACACAAATTGGCTTAGATACATAAAATGAAGAAAATATACAAAAACCATTATTAAAATTTATTAAAATGGTACAAAATAACTAGTAATTAAATACTAAAAATGCTATAAATTACGACGATAACACTTACCCCTCAAACTTATCCAATTGTAATTAGACCTGGCAATTATCGTGTTCGAGTCGTGTTCGTGTCGTGTCATTTCGGGTTCGTGTCAAAAATGAGTAAACCCAAACCCAATCCAAAAACTTTCGTGTCAAAGTCGTGTTAACCTGTTCGGGTTAGTGTCGATTTCGTGTCGTGTTTTCGGGTTACATGTAATTTTGTTATGCATATATATTAATAATAACTCTTAAAAATATAAGAAGATATGGTACTGTTTTTAAACATTTTATATCATTTTTAGATTAGTATGTTAACAATAATTATCGAAAAGTTTGAGTGTTAGAGGGTCATGTAATGTGTTTATAACAATTTAGGAAATTCAAATCAATATTTGCAATTAATAATTATAATTTTATTATCTTTATTAATAAAGTGACATAAAAAATACAAGAGAATATAACAATAATTTTCAATATCCATGTCATTTCGTGTCGTTTTCGGGTTCACATATCAACACTAACTCAACTAAAAAATTAGCGTGTCAACCCAAAAATGACCCATTACCTATTAAGCTCAACACTAACACGACCTGACCTGCTGAACACGACCCGATCTGTCATTCCAAATATTTTGAACTTTACTTCAAATTCATAATTTGAAAAGTTAAAACCTAATAAGTTAAGATAATAAGATAAGATAGGGTTTTTTTTAGGGTAAATTTCAAATAAAACCCATGTGGTTTCACTAATTTTCAGATAAAGGACTGTGGTTTACTTTTTGTCAAAACGAGGACTGAGGTTTTCAACTTTAGCAAAATAAGGACTTTTTCGATTGATACTATTAAAATCACCCTTAACGACTTCAAAAATGACATATTTTAAGAACTACTAATATTCTAAGTAACTTTAATTCTTCAACTTTTTTATTTCGAGATTGTTTAGATGATGTTTGGTAAAGAGAGAGAAAGTTAATGTTTAGAGAGAGAAAGTTCCAAAAAATATGATTTTCTAAAATCGAAAATGTAGTTCCATAGTAAATATAACATTGAACAACTTTAATTCTTGAAAATTTTCATTTTCAGGTCGTTAAAGATAGTTTTAACAGCATTATTAAAAGTGCGAAACCTCAATCTTCGTTTTGACAAAAAGTAAACCACGGTCCTTTATATGAAAATTAGTGAAACCACATGGGTTTTATTTGAAATTTATCCTTTTTTTTATACTCTTTATATTTATACTTTAATAAATAAGAAAAGTCATGTCTATTTTTAACCTAGTTTATCATAATTTTTAATTTTTTTAATTTCTTTAATTAAATTTCGGGTCAGTTTCGTGTTTTCGGGTTGACACGAAAATTAATGTGTCATTTCGTATCGTGTCAACTTTCGTGTCGTGTCATAAAGTCCTAAACACTAACACTAAAAAAGCATGTCGTGTTCGTGTCGTGTCATCGGGTCGTGTATCGCTTTGCCGGGTCTAATTGTAATAACTTACCCCTTAAACTTGTCCAATTGTAAAACACAACCCCAAATTGCTGACATGGACTGCAATTGAAGAAACACGTGAAATGCAAAATCTGCAACGCTCGTGGAGTATGATAATCAGATCTTTGGCGTGATACGAATCCGGGAAATTTTTTTTACGGTTGCTTTAAATACGGGGTAAAAAAATTCCTAATTTGGGGTCATGTTTTACAATTGGATAAGTTTAAGGGGTAAGTTGTTACAATTGAAAGTTGAGGGTGGCAGTTGCAACATTCGGACAAGTTCAGGGGGTTATTTGTGTATTAGGCCGATATCAATATTAACTTATAATTTATAGGCTTAATACACAAATAACCCCCTGAACTTGTCTAAATGTTGCAACTGCCCCCTCCAACTTTCAATTGTAACAACTTACCCCTCGAACTTGTCTAATTGTAACAATTTACCCCTTAAACTTGTCCAATTGTAAAATATAATCCCAAATTGCTGATATGGATTGCAATTGAAGAAACACGTGAAATGCAAAATCTGCAACGCTCGTGGAGTGTGATAATCAGATCTTTGGCGTGATACGAATCCGGGAAAACGCTTTTACTGTTGCTTTAAGTACGGGGTAAAAAAATTCCCAATTTGGGTTACGTTTTACAATTGAACAAGTTTAAGAGGTAAGTTGTTACAATTGAAAGTTGAGGGGGGCAGTTGCAATATTTAGACAAGTTCAATGGGTTATTTGTGTATTAGGCCTAATTTATAAAATGTAACTAATTTTAATGATATTAATCATTATAAATTATAAAAGAAATATTATATTTTTAGCATAAATTATATATTTTTCCTTTGCTATTGTAAATATGAATTTTATTTCAATTTTGCTTTTAATTTTAGAAACAATAATATATATAATAATTGTTTTTTGAAATACACATAAATAAAAATTATTTGATGAATGCTTCAAAAAATAATAATTTGATGAATGATTTAAAGCTATAATTATGAATAATAATAAAAAAGGTATAATTATGAATAGATATTTTGTAGTATTGTGGAGCACATTGATTTCATGTTCTTACCTTACCAGGCAATTTTAATTGTAAATGTGTTTTATTATTATTATTATTATTTAAATAAAAATACAAACATTATTATCATATACTCCCTCCATTCCATTATATAGGTCATTTTAGCAAATTAGTTTTTTCCCTAAATATAAGTCATTCTAGGATTCCAATGTTTATTACCCAATAGTGACATGAGAGAGAATTATTTTTTGTATTGGTACATGTGTTTTTTAATATTCCAATGCTTATTGCCCAATAGTGACATGAGAGAGAATTTTTTTTAGTTAACCAATATATTTCTTAATTTGTGTGAAATACCCTAGAATGACTTATATAATGGAATGGAGGGGTACTAATTTCCGGCCAAAGCTCATGAGAATGACCTGCTTACACTTATTGTAAAGGGTTAATTTTAAATGAATGCTATGCTTTTTTTTTTTTTTTTTTTTCAGGATGACAAAATTTTCATTTTTTCAAATTTGATCGATAACGATTTTAAAATAAAAAAATTCAAGAATTAAAGTTGTTTAATATCATATTTATTATGAGACCACATTTTTTATTTTTCAAAATCATAATTTTTGGAGATTTTTTTCTTAACTTTCTCTCTCGTAAAAAAAACAAGATCTAAATGGCCTCAAACCTAAAAAGTTGAAGAATTAAAGTTGCTTAAAATATTATTTAATTCTTGAAAATTTTCATTTTGAGATCGTTATTGGTCAAATTTAAAAAAAATGAAATTTTTTCCAACCATAAGTATTTTTTTTTTGAAGAAACCATAAGTATTGATCTATAAAAAAAAATATGAAACCACGAGATTTTATTTGAAATTAACCCTAAAATAAAAGGGTATTTTCTCTCTCTTATGAGCGTTTTATTAGTTTTAGAATTTATTTAAATAATATATTAATTATCTGAGTTTGTTTAAAGTGATTTATTGACACTTAAAATTTATTTATAATAATTTATTATGTAATGAGCTTGTTTAAAATAATATATTTTAAGACATTTTGTAAAAAAATAGTAAGAATCTCGTACCATTTTGGGAAATTTCTAATCCGATGATGCTTATTTTTTTAATTGAAAGCTTGGAGATCGATCCAAAAGAGCCAACGCGTTCTAACTAGGTTAGTACATTTCGAATCAGATGGAGCCGAGTCCAAAATATTATTAAAAGAATAGACCAGTACATAACAAGTAATAAAGGACAAACAAAAAAAATAATAAAATACAATCAAACTAGCAGAATCGAAACTGGGGCAGTCCCGCCGAGTCATCAGACACAAGATGAGAGCAGAAGGAAGGCGAGGAATTCCATGAAAACAACGAAGAAGCAGTTTGACCATTGTTAGCTAAGAGATTCGCCACCCTATTTCCTTCTCTAAAAATATATGAAACAAAAATTGTAATTTAGAACACAAAGGAAAGGTAAAGCATGCACTCTTGTCGGAAACGCTAAGGAACTGTCTTGGATCTTGATTTTAACAGATTATCTACATAGCTTGAATCTGATTCAATCCAAAGCTTCTTTCAGTCTTTATCCCAAGCCATACGAATGGAGTGCATAACACCCTGTAATTCCGCCTCAAAAGGAAGACAGATGCGAAAAGTAAGACGATTCAATTACACGACACGTAATTTTAGTGTTTGGATTTAGCTTAATAGGTAATGTGTTATTTTTAAGTCAACTTTTGGGGTTGGGTTAGGGTTAATTGCTAACCCAAAAAGGGCACAAAATCATACAAAATATTTAAATTTATTATTATATCTCTCGTATTTTTATATGTCATTTTATTAATAAACATAATAAAATTATAATTATTACTTGCAATTATACTGATGGTTCCTGCCTCAGTAACGGTAAGATTGCGGCTGGAGGTGTGCTTAGAGATGTAGGGGGCGTCTGGCTTTCTGGGTTCTCCCAGAATTTAGGGTTGGGTTCTTCCTTTTCTGCGGAGCTCTGGGCTATTCTTACTGGAATCAATCTTGCTAAAAGGCTGGGTGTTAAGAGGCTCTCTGTGGAGTCTGATAATTTGGAAGCAATCAAAATGATTTCTGAGAATCATTCTATGGGTCTTAACAGTCGCAACCTCATCAAAGCTATTATAAGGCTTTGCTCCTCCTTTGAGTTCGTAGAGTTCAGACACATTTTTAGAGAGCAGAATCGTGTTGCTGATCGCTTGGCGGCGGCGGGCCATGAAGGGACGTTAGGCGTTACTACCCTTCATGTTTCCCCTAGTTTCATCTCTCATCTTCTCTTAGAAGATAGGATTGGGGTTAGCTTCCCTAGGCTAATTCCTGGGTAGTTTGTTGTTATTCATTTTTCTTTTCCTTTTCTACCAAAAAAAAAAAAAAAATGATTCAAACGTCCTAAATTGCTATAAACACATTACATGACTCTTAACATGTTATTATCGGACTTTTTGATGGTTAATGTTAACATAATAATATAAAAATGATATATAGTATTTAAATATAATACTATATCTTCTTATATTTTTAAAAATTATCATTAATATATATGCATAATAAAAAATTACATATAACCAAAAAACACGATACGAAATCGACACTAATCCGAACAGATTAACACGATTATGACATGGAAATTTTTGGGTTAGATTTAGGTTTATAATTTTTAACACGAACCCAAACTTGACACATGATAATTGTGAGGTCTTCAAATTACACCATATCTATTTCCATATCTAACTTGTAGACCACCACTACTGGTTGTATTAATTTTGATTGAATATTATTGATTCCATCAGCTTTTCCAAGCTTCCCAACCAATTACAACTATGTAACATCACTAAAGTATTATGTAATTAAAGGACCATGTACCACTTACACTAGGTTTTTATTTTATTTTTAAAAATGATATAAACAATTAATCTTAGTAAGAGTGTCTTGAAATAGACTTTTAGTCCATTTTTTTAAAAATAATATAAACAACTAACTCTTATCCATTTAAGATATCAAAATACATATCGTTTCTAATAATTCTCATAGTACTCACTCCTTATTTATATTTTTGTTATTATTTTTTTTTATAATAATGCATATATATTTCACTAGATAAGTAGATACGAGTACAATATGAAAATAGTAATAAGGATTAAAACCTTATCCATATATAGGCCAAAGCCAAATATAAGATCCACAAAGGGAATAGAAAGACTACAAAAAGCAAAAAATGCCACAAAGGGAATAGAAAGACTACAAAGAGCAAAAAATGTCATAATAGGTACAGTTAAAATAAAAGGACAACAAATCTTTTACTTCTATCGAATCCAAATCCACCTGAAAGTAACTGCAAACCAATCATCATCATCTAGTTTCCTCCGACTATTTGGATCTGAGTCATTTCTATTAGTGTAACCTCGTAGATCCATAGATCTACGTATAAGATAATATGCTTCCGCTTTTGCTAAATCAGGAAAAAGTGTAAATGGAAGAGATATAGCTCACATATGCAAATTAAACAGAAAAAACCCAAAGAAAAGTATGAACTTCAACTGAAAAAAAGAAACAAAACACCAATAAAAGCTAAAAAAGTAGGAATAGAGCCATAGATGAGGAGGAAGAAGAAAGACAATCTTCCTTCTCCCTCCTCTAGATCTAGTTTCTTTTTGTTACTGATTTAGCTTTAAATCTAAAAGTGAGGCAAGGTTTGGTTTGAAAGATAGAAGAAAAGATGAAGAAGAAGAAGGAAGAAAAGAGAAGGGGTGCAGCGAGGGTTTCCAGATTTGTGTTTTTATTATTAAAAAATTAAAATTAGTATGTATTGTTATATTTACCAATAGTGAGAGAAGAGAGAATATTAATAAAAAATAAAATGAGGGACTATGAGTGGAGAGAGACTCCTTAGTTATTCCTCAAATCACTGCGCATCTCTTTTCCCTCTCTATTGTTGAGGAACCTCGTGCACTCTTAGTCCACTCATTATTTCATTTTTTATTAATAATTTATTATTGAAGAGTCACTTCTCTCACTATTGGTAAATATAACAAGGCATAATAATATAATGATAAAAAAGTACGGGATACAGATTAAGTTTGACCCTAACGTTTTTGAAGAAGTGCAAATTTAGCTATAACGTATAAAATAATGCAAATTTAACCCTAACGTTTTCAAGTAAGACCAATTTAGCCATACATTACCAAAAATTTAAAAGATGATCTGATTGTTATTTAATTGTCACATCGGTCATTCCAGACAAGTTTATCGATAAAATGAAGCAGTTTCATAATTTTTTATTGATTATTTGTAACTATCTTAGTAACACAGTAAATATTGGAAACGTTAGGAATACATTTGGACAATTTTGTACGTTAGAGCTAAATCCGCACTTCACTGAAAACGTTAGGGTCAAATTTGACTCTTATCCCAAAAAATAAATAAGGAATGAATATAAAGAGTATGGTTGGAAATGACATGTATTTTAATGTTTTAAATGGTTAAAAGTCAATTTTGGATATCATTTTTAGAGAGTAGACTAAGAGCACCTTTGACATTGTTTTTTCAGGCCCTAAAAAGCAGTTTTTCCAACTTCCTGAGCTAAAAACAACGTTTATTAAATGCAAAACTATTTTCTTTAAAAGCTAAGAAAGCTCATGAAGCTGTTTTAAGGAAAAGCTACAATTTGTAGCTTTTAAAGAAATTAGTTGTCCCAACTTATTAGAGAAGCTGGTATTAAATTTTTTTTGGACAAAAATAGTTGTACCTTTCAATATAACCCAATACGTATATTATTTTTTTTTTATATATTTCTTGACATTTTGAACTTTCATTGTGTATTTACCAAACACTTATCAATTTTTTCCCACCGTAGTTTCCAACATAGCAAGTGACGTTGGCCACAACAATGCAAAGTAGCCCTAAGAATCACTTAGAGATGTTCTAATAGAAAGGGAACAGAGAGTCTTAGTGGTTAAGAATCTCGTGGAGTTAATTTTTGACCCAAACTCTTTAAAATTTAACTTAAGAGCCCAACAAAAGAGTCAATTGGAGATGCTATTAATACATCACCTACCTCTTAAATTTTGTCTAAAAAGCTTGATTGACCATTTGAACTTTGAAAATGTCTTGATACCCATTTCAACTTGATTAAAATGTCTTTATAGCCCCCCGAACTGGCTTAAAATGTAGTCAATTAATCACTTAATTGCGAAAAAGTAAACTCCACGCGGAAGATGTGTTGCACACATCTTGAAAAAATTAAACGAATTGACACGTAAGCGACACATTGGACTTGGAATGACATGTAGGAAAAAAGAAATGGGGTTAATTATTATTATTTTCACTGTAAAATCTGTAACTTTATGAATTATGTAATAATACCGTTCACTTTTGACTGTGTTTTAATAGTCTGGTACAATGAGAGGAAGAGTTGTTGCAACTGTAGCAAAAAAAACATCAAACTTTTTGCTCAAATAACATGAGATATTGAATTTCATGGTGACAAAAAAAATTAATGAACGCCCTTTATTTTTCTACGTGTCAATTTGTTTGACTTTTTTAAGACAGAACACATCTTACTTTTTTACAGTCGAGAGATTAATTGACTCATTTTAAGCAAGTTGAGGGGTTATTGGGATACTTTAAAAGTTCAAAAGGCAATCAAGTTTTTTTTAACAAGTTCAGATAACAGATGATGTATTAAGCTTATTTTAAATAAGCAGAATTATCTCACAATGTAAATTAAACCGGTCACAAAGTAGTATAAATTAAAATAAAATAATAAAAAAATTATGAGGATAAAAAAGAAATAATAAAGACACATACAAATTTACGTACAAAATCCTTTCACAAATCTCATTCAAAATTTCAAAGAAAGAATGGTAGGTAGCTTATCGTTTCCCCTAATTTTTTTTTTTTTTTTTTTGCCAAAATAGTAATATAATACTCTTATATGTGATAAATGTTGAAAAGAAAAAACAAATCCTCATGTGAATGGACTTGTGAATCTCCTCCAGACACATAGGGAAGATAATAGATAAGCTCCTTAATTGGAGCACTGCCGACCAACTTGTTGCATAACTCGAACTTCTCTCAAACAATCACTTTGGTCAGCATATCTGAAGGGTTTATTTCTTTAGGGATTTTCTCTAAATGAAAAACTCCTCTTTCCAATTGCTTCCATTTCCAGTGATGCTGAATATGGATGTGCTTTGTTAAAAATACTACATAGTATTCTTGCTTAAGTTTATGACACTTTGACTACCACAATATACTATGTAGTTCCGTTATTTTTGAACTAATGCTTTAGACAATTTTTCTAAGTATGTCATGTATTATCTACTTTAGCAGATGAAATGTACTTCGCCTTAGTTGTATAAAGTGCAACACATTTCTGTAATTTGGAATGCCAAAAAAATTCACCAACGAATGTAAATATGTATCCCAAATTTGACCTTCTATGATCGAGGTCTCTTACTATATCAACATCAATAAATCATTCTAAAGACTCGTTCAGCTCCTCCAAAATATAACCATATCTTAGAACTTTCCTTCAAATATCTAAGAACCATTAACAGCTTCTTAGTGTTGTCTTCTTGGATTATTCAAGAATCTTCTTACGACTCCAACGACATGTGCAATGTTTGGTCTTGTCTAAACCATGACATACATTAAACTCCCGATTGCAGAGGAGTATGGAGTATTTCTCATATCCTCCTTCTATTTTTGGTTATAGAAAAAGATTCCTTACTCAGCTTTAGATGACCATCAAGTGGAATGTTGACTAGTTTAGCATTCAATATGTTGAAACATTTAGTATTCGTTTAACATACTTTTCTTTTGACAACCAAGACTTTTTTTTATATTTCTGTAATGAACGATTTTCTTACCTAAAATATGTTGTCCTGGTCCTAAATCCTTCATGTCAAAGCACTCAGATAACTGCTCTTTTAATTTACAAATTAATAGAGCATATTGCCCCCTAATTAGCATACCACCAACATATAAAAACAAATGACGAAGTTGTTACCATAATTTTTTTTAACTAGACACACATAGATCTGCATAGGTCTTCTTGTAGTTATGACTACTCATGAATGAATCAAACTTCTTATACCATTGTCTGAGTGTTTTTTTAACCCAAAAAACTCTTTTGTTGTTTGCAACCCATGTGTTCTTTTCTCTTCACTTCAAAGCCTTTCCGTCGACCCATGTAAATTTATCCCTTCAAATCAATATGAATGAATGATGCTTTCGCATCTAGTTTTTCAAGCTTATAAGATCAAAACTAGCTGCCAAGCTTATAACTACTTGAATAATGGTCATTTTAACCATTGGAGAAAACATTTCATCGAAATCAATACATTTATTTAGTTGAAAACTTTTCAATACTAGACGAGATTTGTACTTCACCACCTTTTTGTTTCCATCTCTTTTGACCTTGAAAACCCATTTGTTCTTCAATGTTTCTTCCTCTAAGAAATTTAACTAATTCATATATATGATTTTTATGCAAAGAATTCATCTCCTCTTGCATTGCGTGCAACTAAGATTCTTTATCTGCATGAGTTAGAACTTCCTAAAAAAATCCAACTCCCCCTCACCAGTAAGGAAAATATACTTAGAAGTAGGATACTTTGATGTCGGTCGATGATCTTTGGCAGATCTTTTCAACCTCTACTCGTGTTCAAATATGGTGGAATATAACACCGTTTAAAGCAATCCCCAAATCCTGAGAAATCTTCACTAGGACTAAAAGTTCTAGCTAAGAGTTGGAAGAAATCTAAGATGCACATAGCACAAACTCCCGTATGACGTCTACGAAACTATCAACAAGGGGAAAGTGCATTTCCCACTCTACGTGTTGAGTATAAATACCCAAATAACCATCCCAGCCAGTATTCACTTAATAAAAGGTGGATGGGAGACGAATACCCATCTGTTGAAGATCGGAATACCTAGAAATAAAATAAGGGAAATTTATAAAACTGGGTCAAATGGGAGGCTCATTTACATATTTAACCCATTTACTCAACCCTACTACATATCTAGACTGTTTTTGTGTGACTTTCCCATAATACCCCTAACCTTTCCTCTTCCCCCTTCTCATTGGTTACGTGAAACGGTTGGTTGCTCTTCCATTAATGATTCCCAGACTTTTGATCTTCCTATCTTCCTTTAAATTGCACGAAATCTACACCATTTCTCCAAATCACCATGTATTTCTCTTCTTCCTCTCTTCATCTCTTGATTCTTCATCTTCCTAATCCTAAAAAATGAAGTCATGGTTCTTCATCTTCCTGTTCCTGCTCGTTCCTTGGTTTCTTTCTTCTTGTTACCATCAAAGAAATGGTTATTCTACGTTATTTCCATCATTTTTCCCAGTTTATCATATTGTTATTGTCACTTTTTAAGGGTGAAAGACGCGAAAAATGTAAGTATCTACTGTTTTCTCTATGTTTTTCCAGAAAATCACTTTGCGTAGTCGATGATTTCGCAAAGTATGTAAGGAGAAAGAGCCTGAAACGTGGATCTACTTAGCGGATCGATTATTTTGCAAAGTCTGCGAGTAGAAAAGTTCATAATTTCACTCGCAGACTTCGCGAAAGCATCGATATGCGACATAGATCGTCATGTTTCAGACCTCACAGACTTCGCGAAAGCATCGATTCACTAAGAAAAATCATCCTCTTCCCTGCACATTTACATTCGCATGCTTCTGCTAATCCTCATTTCGCGAAGCCAAATCGTTTTTTTTTCTGCCTAACACGATTTTTTTTTGAAGGTGGTTGAATACATAACATCCCTTTCTGGAAGGCGGCGTATTGGGCTGCAGAGGAGATGACTTTCCTTCCTGTATAGGGATTAACTTCCCTCAAGATTGGCACATTCACTTTAAAGTGATTAGTTAGGAGAGATTGTGCCAATCTTGGTGTGCACCATGGGAAACGTCCATCCTAAAAAGTTTGGACTTCCTGTAAAGAGAGAAATTTCCATCCATATTCATTACGTTCACTTTGAAGTGATTTGTTAGGAGTTTATTGTGGCAATCTTGTTGTAAATTTTGATAATGTTATGATTTTAATGTTGTTATTGTGGCAATCTTGTTGTAAGTTTTGATAATGTTATGATTTTAATGTTAGAATCCGTTGTTGTTTGGCATTTTTTGTTATATACCACTTCACAAATTTTGTTAAAAACACGTCCAGACTTCACATATGCTAATTAAAATCATCAACTAAACCAAACATTAGCTTCACAGGTTTCACATATGCTAGAATCTACGAAGTCAACCGGGAGGGAGATAGTCGCACCGTAAATATTGAGGGTATTATGGGAAAGTCACACAAAAACAGTCTAGATATGTAGTAGGTTGAGTAAATGGGTTAAATATGTAAATGAGCCTCCAATTTGACCCAGTTTTGTAATTTTTCCATAAAATAATTCAACTTTTTTGACAACAACAAAGAAGGTTGCTCCTCAGTTAGAGGATTGATCTTCTTTCTAGACGCTTTGTCAGTAGTCTTCTAGAGATTTTATTTTTAGGAGCAATGATCACAATTAGGGGTGTTAACGAGCTAGGGTAGTTCGCAAATAGTTCGAGCTTAGATCGGTCAAAGCTCGCTCGATACAGCTCAGATCGAGTTTGAGATCGACTCGAGCATTAACGAGCCTGGCCCAAGCTTCTTTAGGTTCAACTCGAAAGCTTGCGATCAGGCTCGATTATTTTTTAATTACTATATTGATTCATTAATCTTTAATTCAAATTAAAATAACTAATGATCATAAGAAAAAAAAATGAAAATGAGTAATCAGTTCTTAACTTTAACTCTTAACTAGTCACAACTTACAATGACCGTTAAAACACGTAATAGACTCTTTAGGCATTTGGCTAGTCTAAAACATTAAGAATTCAAAGTTAAAAATACAAACCCTAAAGACTAATTAGTTTCTCCCTCACCAAGTTCTCTCTCTACTCTCTCATCCAAACCAGGAGCACTAACAACTAGCCTCCATGCGCAACCATACTAGCAATAAGACCATATGTGATCTATGAGTTTGTCTTCTCCAGCCACACATAACAACTACTATTTTTGAAGCTCGTCCATGACATGTGATTTTTTTAATATTTTAAACTCGCGTGGACTATGTTATAGGGATTTTATTATTATTCTTCTTCTATTCTACTTATTATATGTATGTACGATGAGTTTCGTTAAAGCTCATCAAAGCTTAGGTCGGTCAAAGTTCGGTCAAAGCTCAGTCAAGCTTGGCTCAAGCAAAGCTCGTCTCAAGACATTAACGAGCCAATACCGAGCTTGTCTAGTTTTATCCCCTAATTACTAGTATGTGGTGACATTAGTACTAGTTTGATGAGGAGTACATGATGTCGATACGGGTTTTAAACAATTCTTTACTTGTATGAATGGACATATGTTTCATTTGTTTTTCTTTAATTTTATGGATTATTAAAGACCTAAAAATACTTTTCATTTTTTTAAATTTATTTTTATGTATGATGAAAACCTAAGTTATATATGACATTTTTGTAGGAGGTGACTAAAAATATGTCATTGTTATGAATAACTTGATTTATGTTATGGATGTCCACAAGGGTAACTATTGTAATTCCTCATTCCTTTAATGTGTAACTCTTCATTTCTTTAATGTTTGTAACTCAACAATTTATGTTCTTATGTAACCTAAATGTTCATAAGCCTATAAATATAGGTTTCTTTCATCTTTCATGTAATACATACAAATAGAAATATAAGAAATACACTTACTGTCTCTCCATTATTTTTATTTCATAACACGTTATCAACACAAATTTTCTCCACAGTTTGTAGTTATTTTTGTTTCATTTATATTTCATTCAACTTGCACTATGTCAAATATTACTAAGCTTGAGTTCGAGGCTTTTGACATTACTGGCAAAACCCATGGTCACTCTTCGAACACTATAGAAAATCCATATTATCGATGTGGTATGAAAGGTCACTAGTTCCGTACCTGTCGTACGTCTAATCACCTTGTCAAGCTTTATCAAGCCTCCATTAAAAGAAAAGGGAAAAATGTAAAAACAAAATTAATTGATCAGAATAATGATGTTGAGGCAAACCTGGTACATGATGATGGCAAAGATTTTGGAGACCTCGCAGGTATTACCCACTTGGATGCTTCAGATTTTTCCCCCAAGAGCCATGAAAAGAAAACTAAAATAAGAAAGATAAGATCTTTATAAATTATTATATTATCTCCTTCTTTTACATATTATTTATAGGGTTAATTTTAAATAAGTGGTTTCATATTTTTTGCAGATCAGTACATGTGGTTGGCAAAATTTTCATTTTCCCAAATTTGTCCGATAACGACCTCAAAATGAAAATTCTTGCTTAAAATATCATTTATTTCTTGAAAATTTTATTTTGAGGTCATTATTGGCCAAATTTTTTGAGGTCATTATTGGCCAAATTCGGAAAAATGTAAATTTTACCAACCACGAGTACCGATCTGCAAAAAAATATGAAACCACATGGTTTTGTTTGAAATTATTTTATATTTGCTATATTTATTAAGTGTATCAGTTTTTATTTTTTCCTGAAAGGAAGTGTATCATTTTTAATAAGTGCGTTATTTTATTTTCCTATTTCTCTCGAATAAGCTATATGTATTTAAGTATTTATCTATTTGCTAATAATAATATTTTATTTTTATATTTTTTAATAAAAGAATGGATGTTTCTTGGTCTTTAATTAGATGTTTCTCAGTCTTTAATTGGACATGTATTCAACAATGAAGACACGTGCCTTGTTGATAATGCTCAAAACACATACCATACTGAAAAATAAAAAGTTTTTCTACAATTTAATATTAAAAGATGCTAATGTTAATACCATATCGGGTAATATAAAATTAATTGAAGGCTTTGGAAGAGCTACTATACTATTACACGAAAGAACAAAGCTTACCATAAATGATACATTATTTTCTTCCAAATCTCGAAGAAATTTGTTAAGTTTTAAAGATATTCGTACCAATGGATATCATGTTGAGACTGGAAATAAGGATGGTTTTGGAATATATATATATATATATATATAAAAGCTGGACTCTCAAAACCTCTCACCATACATCCACAACATCAACTAAAAAATCATTGGTAAGACTATGCCACATCATCTAAATGATGACATGTCATTTAAAAAATAATTTTTTTGAAATTTTTATGTCTTATTAATGTTAATTAAGGCATTAGCATATGTCTTATCATCCCCCCCCCCCCTATTTCAATCTGTGTATATAATTTCAATTAGGCCCTGTTCTTTATTACTTAATTTCAGTAACAATCAGTTCAGTTCAGTTCAGTTCAGTTCAGTTTAGTATTCAGTTTCAGTATTCAGTTTCAGTATTCAATAATTTATCATTATTTATTATAATTATTATATATTATTATTATTATTTATATATAATTTATTATTATTATCATTATTTATTTATAATTTCAGCAATTTATTATAATTATTATAATTTATTATATATTAATTTATCTATTTTCATTATAATTATATTTATATATAATTTATGCTTTATCATTATATATATTATCATTATTTATTATAATTATAATTATTTGGTGCAACTTATTTGCAAATTTTGTGAAAAGTAAATAAATATTATATTAATACGTTTACATTACAATGTTCTAAAAAATTAAATGGCTCAACTACCTTAATATCTCAAATAGTGCAATTTTATCCCTATGATGAGGACACTTTATCCCTGGACGCGGGGCGTGAGAGAGGACACGCGGGGCGTGACTCCGGAGCCAAGATAAAGGAGGAAACCACGCGGGAAAAAGGGGGTCTCTTAGGCATTCCACGCGGGGCGTGTTGTCCAGCACGCGGGGCGTGGATCGAACCTTCAAAGAGAACCAGTTCCAGGAGCTCATGTACGCGGGACGTGCCTCCTAATACGCGGGGCGTGTCTCCTTAGGCGCGGGGCGTGCAAGACCACTTTCGGAGCATTCAAACTCAGAGACGCTTTCACGCGGGGCGTAGTACGTGACACGCGGGGCGTGTTTCAGCTGAAGAATACTTCCTCTCCAAGTTCTCCATACTTGGGACCACTCCCTATTTACAACTCTACCACTCCCTATTTACAAGCATGCCACCCCTTTACCATTAACCCTACTTTACCCTTTATATTTGTATTGTAATTAGTAGATAGTTTACCCTTTTTGTAATTTGGCAATTAGGTTTTTGAGATGCTATAAATTCATCTCTTTCTCTTTGTAATAGAGGAACTTTTATGAAATACAATTTATCATCTTCTTCCTTATGAAGTTTGTTAAGGTTTTATCCTTCAACAATGGGGATTTCACTATTCCTATGGATTTAGTCCATGAATTAGGATCCACTCCTTCTAGTTTAGCTAGATAAGTTGTTAACCTTTGTGAGTTTACGGTTTAAAACTCTCAGTGGATTCCGCGCTGCATCATTTGGTATCAGAGCCGATCGTTTTCCTTGAACGGAGACTTCTTTCGACTATGGTTCAACCGAGTTTATCACCAATCTTAAGGGAACGTCTTAGAGCCGGGCTGAGGAAGACGGAGCTCCTATGTGAAGAGTTGCTAAGGAAGGTACAAGAGGACTTGGAGCATATAGAGATGAGGAGGCTCCAAAGGACAACCACTACTTTACCTCCTAAAGATTCATCACCAATCTTTTCTCCTTTACACATTAAAGAGGTAAATCCAAAGCTTTCTATTCTTGATGTGGAAGTTGTGGGTATACCTATTATTAGTGAGGACTTGGTTGTTTGTGATGTTGCTTGTGATGATGAAGTGGATTTAGATTCTTCTTGTGGAATTATTGATAATGAAATTGTGGAGGAGGATTTAGATTCATTTGTGGATGAGGAGGAGAGGTTGTTTGTAGGTGAGGTTGTTGGGAAAACCCATGTTTCAAGGGATGCTCCTTTGGTGTTTGATGAAATGCCCCTTGAACATAACTCCAATGATATGCTTGGTGGGAGTGAGGAAATCACACTATGCGTGAAGGTGGATGGCTATGGTGATGGGAGAGATGTTGGTGGTTCTACCATGTTGGGTGGTAGTATGTCTTTTGAGTCAAGTGGCTTAGCACGTGAGTTAGTCGGCTTGAGCTATCGAGGGAAGCAAATGGAAACGATAGGTCGTGGGAAGAGGCGGATTGGGAACGAAGAGGGAAGTGAAATCGCCTATGATCATGAAGAAGATGAGATAGAGAAGGGAATTGAAGAGGATGAGCGTCGAAACGTTGAATGTGACCGGTATGGGGTCGTTTATGAAGAGGATGAAGGTGGAGTTTACTATGATGAGGGTGAGCTTCGACACGTTGAGTGGGATCAATGTGAGGCTCCTTATGAAGATGCGGAAGGTAGATTCCATTGTGATGATGAATTGGAGGACGTTGAACGGAACCATAATATGGATAACTATGAGTATGAGGGGAGTAGGTCCCGTCATGAGAGTGAGTTTGGGAACATTGGGTGGAGCCGAATTGAAGAAACTTATGATAGCAAAGAAGGTGGGCTCCAAGATGACGATGAATCGGAGAGTGTTGAGTGGGGCCAAGTTAGTAAAGCGGCAACTCTAGGAGTCGGGAGATTGTTAATCCAAGGCAATGAAGGAGTCGATACAAGTGTCCTTGGAATCACTATGGAGTGGTTTGAAAAGTGCCGCCGGGATATTCCATTTGAGGTCGGCTATGAGTGGAATGAAGTTTTGGCCAACGTCCATGTTCGTAAAGTGGAGATTGAGGAGGACCGAGGTTGGTCGGTTCGACGTGTCGTGGAAGTGTGGAGAAGCTTCCAAGACATTGTGGAGGATTGGGTTGATCAACTCCGTCGAGATATTCCGTTCGATGTCGGTCGGAGATTGTGGCGAGTATTACGGGGGATGAGCACCGGGGACAATACACGAGTTGAGGTGTGGGAAGAGTTCATACAGAGGAGGAGAGGCCGACAATGTATGGAGTGGCTAACACCTACTGAGCACAATTGTTATTCTATAGTTGAGTTGGGGGCCAACTCTTTTGAAGAAGAGGAGAATGATGAGGACACTTTATCCCTGGACGCGGGGCGTGAGAGAGGACACGCAGGGCGTGACTCCGGAGCCAAGATAAAGGAGGAAACCACGCGGGAAAAGGGGGTCTCTTAGGCATTCCATGTGGGGCGTGTTGTCCAGCACGCGGGGCGTGGATCGAACCTTCAAAAAGAACCAGTTCCAGGAGCTCATGTACGCGGGGCGTGCCTCCTAATACGCGGGGCGTGCCTCCTCATACGCGGGGCGTGTCTCCTTAGGCGCGGGGCGTGCAAGACCACTTTCGGAGCATTCAAACTTAGAGACGCTTTCACGCGGGGCGTAGTACGTGACACGCGGGGCGTGTTTCAGCTGAAGAATACTTCCTCTCCAAGTTCTCCATACTTGGGACCACCTATTTACAACTCTACCACTCCTTATTTACAAGCATGCCACCCCTTTACCATTAACCCTACTTTACCCTTTATATTTGTATTGTAATTAGTAGATAGTTTACCCTTTTTGTAATTTGGCAATTAGGTTTTTGAGATGCTATAAATTCATCTCTTTCTCTTTGTAATAGAGGAACTTTTATGAAATACAATTTATCATCTTCTTCCTTGTGAAGTTTGTTAAGGTTTTATCCTTCAACAATGGGGATTTCACTATTCCTATGGATTTAGTCCATGAATTAGGATCCACTCCTTCTAGTTTAGCTAGATAAGTTGTTAGCCTTTGTGAGTTTACGGTTTAAAACTCTCAGTGGATTCCGCGCTGCATCACCCTAATATTAGAAGCCAATAGCAATTTTACCCTTAATATTGATAAATTGAGTCAAGATTTTGTATTCATATGAAAATTCATATTTAGACGTTAGGAGTAAAATAACCCCGGACCCAAAACGTTAAAGGTATTTTTGTACCTTAATACTTAATTGTAATAAAAAGTTAAGAGTGTGTATTCATATAAAAATTTGTATTTAATTTCATAGGCTTTAAATTATATATAAATTTGTGTTTGTATGTAATTTATATTTTTAATTTAAATTAGACTCATTTTTATTTAATGTCATAGGATTTTATCGAGCCTAGATTTTATTTGATATTTAATTTAGTTTAATCTTTAATAATATGTTTATTTATTATTGATATTATTTTTTTTGGTAGAAATATTATTATTATTATTATTATAAGCTTATTAATGTCCAATATTATCATTAAATTATTTTAAAGTCTAATATCATCATTATTGTTACGTTCGATTAAATTCGGTTAAGTTCGGTATCATTCAGTTAAGTTCAGTAGCATTCAGTTAAATTCAGTTCAGTTCAGTATTCAGTATCATTCAGTTCAGTTCAGTTCAGTTCAGTTCAGTAGCATTCAGTTCAGTTCAGTTCAGTTCAGTTTTTTTCAGTAATAAAGAACAGAGCCTCAATGCATTAACATGTCTTCTCATCTTCCCCTACATACTTCTATTTATTAAAAAGCATGTTCAAACTTGGATTTTTTTAAACTATTATCGTCATCTTCATTTTGAAGATCTATTGAATTGAATTGCATTTTTCTCTTTTTTTTGTTACCACTATTTTTTAGAAAGAAAACTTCTATCAATTGAGTATAGTTATATCTACAGATGACAATGGCAATAGTATCGTTGGGGATGATAAAGGTTGAGTTCAACAATGACTTTCATTTTATTGTTTTAAGATTTTCATATATGGATTGAAAATTTTGTGTATAGATTCACTCTTCTATTTCATTTGCAGAAAAAATGATTGAGATGGTAGCTTCGAGACTGTATCTTCCTCTCAATGGTATCTAATTCCCTTCAAATTAGTTGAAGTATTCTTTAGTAGTATAGAGCTCTTGGAGAAAAAATAGGATCTTGGAGAAAAAAATAGGATCTTGTGATGAATCCTCTTGGCGATTAACCTTGCGATCGTCGTTCGGTCTCCTAATAGAGACCCTTCAGCCGCCCATGTTCGAGCGGCCGTCGGCTGACCCCCCAAATCCGTTTTTTTCTGATCCACAGGGGCCTTCGTGGTCGAGATTGAATCCTGGTGCGGAGCCACCAGGCAAGAACTGGAGAGACCTATTGCTAAATAAAGAAGTGCTACGGGATTCCAAGGTTCGTGAAAACCTTCGTGAGAATGGGAAAGTGGTGATTACTGTTGATGAGGCGAATCCTTTATACCCAAAGGTATCACTTGACTCATCCTTGAAACAACAATTAACAACTCAATGGAATAGTGCCCTAATCATTAAGCTGCTTGGGAGAAAGCTGGGCTATATTGCCTTGCACAAGAAGGTTTCAGATTTGTGGAAGCCGATTGCCAACTTTAAGATGATGGAAGTTGGGAATGGTTTTTATGTTGTTAGATTTGATGACCCCCTGGACAGAGAGCATGTAATATTGGATGGACCTTGGATTATTCAAGGAAATTATCTGACAGTTCGTACCTGGTCCCCCACGTTTTCTCCTTTAGACTCCCTGATTGAATCTACCCTTGTGTGGCTTAGGTTCCCTCAAATACCATTGTTCTATTATAATCAAGATGTTCTTTTGGCTATTTTCGAAGCTATTGGAAAGCCTATTAAGGTCGACGATAACACGGCCTTTGCTGATCGTGGTAAGTTTGCAAGGGTCTGTGTTGAGATTAACCTGCTGAAACCCCTTATTGCTTGTTTTGATCTTGATGGGATAGAGCAGAGAGTAGAATATGAAGGTTTACATACCGTGTGTACTGGTTGCGGTCGTTATGGTCATCTTAGACAGGTTTGCTCCTGGCCTAGTGTCAATGAAGTTTTGTGCACAAGAGTGACACGAGCTGAGAGTGATACAATGGAGCAGACTAAGAAGCCTATAATGGATCCTATGATTGAAGGAAATAATAGTGAGTCAATTTTGATTCTCGCTGCTACTATTTCAAGTCGGGAAGAGCATGAGTATGGACCTTGGATGGCTGTGCCCCGAAGGAAGCAAGCTTCTCGTGTTAGAGTCCCTTCTAAGCCGCTTGCTGTTGACCTTGGGAATGTTGATGTGAACCCCTTTGAGGGAGTCCATTCGGATTGGGGCAAGAGTAAGGAAATTGGTAGCAAGGTCTTTGCTAGCTCGGGGCTAAATGAGGCTGCTGCGAGTCGAAACAAGAAAGGGAAGAGGTTGAATGTGGTTACAAGTAGCAGCTCTTTTGTGAGCAAGAACTCTTTTGGGGACTTGGCTGGTCCTGAGTTGAATGAGGCTAACAAGGCCTTGAAGTTGGCTCCAACTGGCTTTGATGCAAGGAAAAATAAAGGTAAACAAATTCGGTTGCAGTCGGATGCTGGGGGATTGACTAGCGGCCTCCATCCTAGTCAAAGTGAATGTTTGGCTACTGGTAGGATATTTGAGGAGTTAGAGAACATGGAAGGAGTTGTGGAAGAGAGGTTCCACCTCCCTAGATAAGCGTTGTTGGTGTTCTTTGCTTCTTTTTTTGTTTTTCCTTTAATGCATTTTCTCATTTGGAATTGCTTTGGCGCTGGAGGAAGGGTCTTCCAGAGGTCGCTGTTTCATCTTATTACGACCCATCGTCCTTCTATTATTGTTCTTCTTGAACCTAGGATTCCTGGCTCCCGTGCTGACCAAATTCGAAAAGGTATGGGGTTTAGTTCTATGGATATTGTGGAAACTGATGGCTTCAGGGGAGGGGATTTGGATGTTCTGGGACACTGCTGATGTGCTAGTTGATGTTCAGTATAAAAATTACCAGTTTATTCATGCATGTGTCACTATCCTGGTTGGTAGCTCAAAGGGAGTTAAGTTTGAGCTTACTGCTGTTTACGTAAGACCCCAGGGCGCTACTAAGAGTCAGTTTATGGCCGATATATTGAGTGTGAAGTCCTCTATCAGACTTCCATGGGTTATTGCAGGAGACTTCAACTGTATTAAATCCGTTGAGGAAAAATTAGGAGGCTCAAGTGTTTCTGCTTCTCGTTGTGCTTCTTTTTCTAATTGGATTAACTCTCTCCAACTCATTGATGTGGGGTTTGTTGGCCCCCCTTTTACTTGGTTCCGCGGGTGCTCCCCTCGCACTCATGTTGCCTGTAGGTTGGATCGGGCTCTGTGTGATTCTGGCTGGAGGCATTTGTTTCCTAACGGGATTGTTCGGCATCTCTCGAGACACAACTCTGACCTCATGCCTATTTTGATTGATGTAATGGATGGTAGCCCGAGGTGTAGCCGTACTCCGTTTAGATTTCAGGCTGCTTGGGCTGAACACCCTGGTTTTGCTACTGTCCTTAGAGATAACTGGGATGGGTCGAATGGGATGGTTAAGGGCCTCCAGCATCTGGCTTCTAGTCTTCAGAATTGGAACTCTAGCACTTTTGGTAATATCTTCTATAGAAAGAAAAGGCTTATGGCTCGTCTTGATGGTGTTCAAAAAAGGTTGTGACAGGTTAATGAGGGAGGTTTGTTTAAACTGGAAAGACGATTGTCTAATAAGTTGTCGGCGGTTCTTCTACAGGAGGAACTTCTTTGGTTCCAGAAATCTCGTGTTCAATGCATTAAATGTGGTGATCGGAACTCCAGGTTTTTTCATACTTCGACCTTGATCCGTAGGAGGAGAAATCGCATTGATGGTCTTCAAGATATTAGGGGTGAGTGGATTTGGGATGATAGTCGTCTGAAGCAGCTGGCAATTAGCTACTTTCATGGGGTGTACACGAATGACGTGAGGGGTAGACCAAAGCTCAGGACTTGTCAGAGTTTTCCGAATTGGAACGCTACGACCATTGATGGTCTGAACAGGTTGTTTTCTACTGAGGATGTCAGGAGAGCAATTTTTGCTATGCCCCCTTTTAAAGCGCCTTGTAAAGATGGGTTTCAGGCTTTTATCTACCAGAAGTTCTGGGACATCCTTCGGCCCGCTGCTTGCACTTGTGCTTTGAAGGCGCTCAATTCAGGAGTTTTGGAGGAGGGTTTGAACACAACCCTGATTACCCTTATTCCTAAAGTGGCCAATCCTGTTAACCTGACCCAATTCCGACCCATTAGCTTGTGTAACGTGATGTATAAGGCCATCACTAAATGCTTAGTTCCGAGATTAAAAGAACACCTTCAGTATCTCATTGGCCCGTGTCAGAGTAGTTTTCTTCTGGGTAGGCATATTTCTGATAATGTTATTCTTATGCAAGAGGTTGTGCATTCCCTTAAATGAAGATCAGGTAGAACGGGAGTCATGATCCTTAAGCTTGATCTGGAGAAAGCTTATGACCGCATTAATTGGGATTTCCTCCGCGATACGCTGGTGCTTCTTAATATTCCTCCTCATTGGGTGGACTTGATTATGACTTGTGTTTCCACTCCGCGTATGTCAGTTCTGTAGAATGGAGAAGAGTCTTAGGAGTTCAGCCCGAACCGTGGTCTTCGTTAAGGGGATCCTCTGTCCCCTTATTTGTTTGTGCTTTGTATTGAGCGGCTGAGCCATCTTATTGGTGATGCCATTGGGAATGGGAGCTGGAAGCCGATACATGTGTCTAGAAGAGATCCTAAGCTCTCTCATTTGATGTTTGCTGATGATATCGTGCTGATGGCGCAGGCGTCGGTAGATCAGGCCATCACGATGAAAGGCGTCCTGGATAGTTTTTGTTTTGCTTCTAGGATTTGCGCGGTGTTGCAAGTGGCACCGACTACAAACCTGGATAAGTATCTGGGAGTTTTTCTCTTCCATAAATGTGTGGATCGCAGTGACTCTCAGCATGTAGTGGACAGAGTGCAGAACAGGCTGAATGGGTGGAAGAGTCATTTCCTATCCCTTGTTGGTAGAACCACCCTGATTCGCTTTGGTGCCTCCGCTATTCCTTCTTACATTATGCAGACGATGATTATGCCGATAAATGTGTGTCGCCTTTTGGATCGTTTGAATCGTCAATTTTTATGGGGTAGTGTGGGTAGCCGGCGTAAAATTCACCTTGACCGATGGGACATTGTGTGTCGGCCAAGATGTTAAGGTGGCATGGGAATTCGCCCCACGCGGGAGTTTAATTTGGCTATGGTGGCGAAGCTTAGTTGGAGGTTAATCACTGAAGATTCGACCCTTTGGGTTCAAGTTTTGAGGAACATGTATATGAGAGGTACGTCTGATCTTAAGGAGATTCGTGCTAAGCAAAATTCTAGTCATGTTTGGAAGAGCATTGTGCAGGGTTCAGTTTTATTGAATCATGGGCTTGAAAGGCTCGTCGGGAATGGTACTTCAACGAAATTCTGGACTGATAGATGGGTGGGGGATAATACTCTTGAGGAAAATTATATTTCAGTGATTCCTGAGACTTTTAGAGGTAGATCTATAACTTCCTATTGGAGGAGGGAAGGGGGCTGGGATTGGGAGATGCTTCATGGTCTGATTCCGAGCTCTACTTTGCTTCATCTGGCATTAATGGTCATTTTTCCTAGCAACGAGCAGCAAAATTCTTGGAGGTGGCGGCTCACTAGTTCAGGTATGTTTAGCGTCAAATCTGCGTTTAGTTTAATCCAAGTCCAGGGGAGGGATTTGATGCATACTAAGAATTGGAAGATGATTTGGAATTTGCAAATCCCGGAGAGATTGAAATACTTTATTTGGTTACTAATGTATGAAGCTGTTTTGGTTAATGCGGTTCGGATGGCGAGACATCTAAGCAAGTCTGATGTGTGCTTAACATGCGGTTTGTCGGAGTCATTATTGCACGTTTTGAGGGACTGCAGTGAGGCTGTGGGGCTTTGGCGGATCCTGATACCTGCTGCGGATTGGATTGAGTTTTGCCGCACTGATCTTAGTTTTTGGCTGTTAGCTGGTCTTAGTAAAAAAGGGAATTGTCGTGGTATAGGCTGGAGTACCATGTTTGTCTACACCATCTGGTGGCTGTGGCGGTGGAGATGCTCGGCGGTGTTCGATCCGGATACTACTGTTTATCGAAATAAGCTGGAATTTGTATATGGTAAAGCTGGGGAATGTCAGAAAGCCTTTTTAGATGAGCAGCGTATGAGAAATAGAAGTGGAAGGACTGTCATGGTTAGTTGGAAGCCCCCATCGAAGGGCTGGATCAAGGTGAATAGTGATGGCGCTTGTAAGGGAGCCCCGGGTCCGGCGACTGCAGGGGGCATTACTCGGAATGACAATGGAGTTTAGGTAGGAGGGTTCGCTGTTAACTTAGGTATTTGCAGTGCTATGCTTGTGGAGCTATGGGGTCTGTACTTTGGGTTGAAGTTTGCTTGGGATAGACATTTCCGTAGAGTTGTATTCGAAATGGACTCGCTTGTGGTTGTGGATTTGGTGAAGAATGGTAAGGATCATAGGCATAGGTTCTTTTGGCTGATTGATGAGTGTCAAAGATTGTTAAGACAGGATTGGGAAGAGGTTATGTTGATTCATGTTCTCCGTGAAGGTAACCGTGCCGCGGACTGGATGGCGAATTACGCAGGAAGTTTACCCCTGGGTCTTCACGAGTGTGAGGTGCCCCCTGCAGGCATCCTGGATATCTTATTTTATGATATTTGTGGTACTTGTCTTCCTAGGATGACTAGTATCACTTAACTTGTTCTTTGTTGTGTCCCCTTCATTAAGATAAAAAAAAGATGAAGAAAAAGAAGAGTGTTGGTATTTGTGTAAATTTTTTTATATTATTTCTTTCTTAATTTGTGAGATTTTTATGTTGATTAAGTTTGACTTTCGGCTATGATTGTACGATTATATAACTATTTAGCCATTTTGCAACTAGGAGAAAAGTTTTCCTCAAACTTCCCAGTCCATTTTTGCGTGCATCGGAAATGAGGATTATTGGCCTCAAAAATACATAATTTATCATTTTTTATTTTAAAAGACTAAAATTTATTACCTTTTTATTTTTATTATTAATATTTTTTTATCTAATCTATTACCTTTATATAAAAGCTGAAAACACAAAGTAATCTCATATTTTTCCAAATCAACATAATTGATGATGTGTAAAAATATAAAAAAAAATGGTGAAAATTTATCTATATATCTTTCATCAATAATAATTTTTTTTTGTTTGTTGCTAAAATTAATTTTTGACTTTTCACCTCCCTTCTTAATTACTCCATTTAATATTCTCTCTTCATCTTCCTAAAATTAATTTATCAATTTTCACCTTATCTTATTAATGGAATCAAATAAATGAAACTTCATTTCAATCATTTTATGGTCAAGAATTTATGCCTTGATAAGAATGAATACATACTCTACCTCTATTGGTTGTTATGGTAAAGGTAAATAAACACTTAATTCTTAAAGTCCATAGAAATTGCTCATTTGTTAAGTGTTTCAATCATTAAACTCACTATATCTTGATCTTGCATTTTTTTTCAAGCTTTAAATATTACAAGGGTGATAACAGCTTTTGTTGGTGCAGTCTTAGTGAAAACGTCAGGATTCGGTTTAAATTCTTAATGGTAATTACTAGAAAATTAAATCTCATTAATGAAATTAAATTGAAGTAATGTTCATTATTAATTTTGTAAAGTAGTTTAGTGATTACAATAGTTTTAATTGTCATCAACGTGAGTTTAGTAAGATTAGTTCTTCATTAAGTGAATTAATTATTCACAACCAACTTATTGTTAAAAAATACAATATTCATACTTTTATAAAATTTTATTATTTTGCTTATTATATCTTTCATTGTTATCGTACAACAGTACAAGTCCATTTAAAATGTTTGTGTCTTGAGCAAAAACAAATTGTATCATGGTATCTATAATAGATTTTGGAGTTAAAGATTAGCTAATTTTAGATTTTAATGTTTATGTAATGTATACATAATGCTTTTTAAAACTAATTCATCCGTTGTTATACCCTTTATCAATTTTGATGTTGACTTGAAATAAAAAAAAACTCTATTTATTTTCAAGTTAATCTAGTCGTCAAATAAATTTGATTATTATAATAAAAATAAATAACTTCTTAACCTTTCATCGTATTTTAATTTATTGTTAATTAAAATCTTCAAAATATTATTATTTTAAAAAAATATTCAAATAGACAAAATTTGAAAATGTATAATAAATAATATAAAAAATATTAAATAGTGATAATTCATTTTATTAAATTTGTAAAGAAACTAAATCATTATTATTTTTTTTTTTGTAATTATTGATTATTTTAATTAAAATATATGAAAATTTCATATTCCGTGAATCGTACGAGTTTTCGACTAATTACAAATAATGAATATGATGAGAAATTTGTTTTAGAAAAGTTGTCATCATTCTCTTTCTCAGCAAACAAAAAAAAAATTGTCATCATTCTCTTCTGGCTTATATTATACAAATATTAGTTCAGTTGAGACATATGCTACAGTAAATCAGAAGTTTATTGATCCAAAAATATTTATAGTTTGACATGACCAGTTAGGTCATCCCGATTTAATTATGAAGCGTAAAATTATTGAGAATTCACAAGGACATTCATTGAAAACCAAAAGATTCTTCAATTTAAAGGATTCTCATATGCTCATTGTTCTCAAGGCAAATTGATTGTTAGACCGTCACCGGCTAAGATTGGAATTGAATCCCTTATGTTCTTATAATGCATTCATAGTGATATTTGTGGGCCTATTCATCCACCATGTGGACCATTATTGTTTTATGTTAGTCGATGCATATATAAGATGGTCACATATCTGTTTATTATTAACTCGTAACCCGGTGTTTGCGAGATTGCTTGCTCAAATAATTTGTTTAAGAGCACAATTTCTAGATTATACAATTAAATCAATTCGTCTTGATAATGTTGGTGAATTTATGTCTGAAGCTTTTAATAATTGTTATATGTCAATCAGAATAACAATTGAAAGGCATGTTACATATGTTCATAAAAAAATGGTTTGACAAAATCATTTATTAAACACCTCTAGTTGATAGCTATGCCATTGCTTATGAGAACAAAACTTCCTATTTATACACGAGGGCATACTATTTTGCATGCAGAAGTGTTTGTGCGTATTAGGCCAATAAGTTATCATAAAGTATCTCCACTGCAATTGACTTTTAGTTCAAAACCAAACATTATACATCTTAGAATTTTTTGTTATGCGGTATATGTGTCGATTTCCCTACCACAACATACAAAAATGGGTCCATAAAGAAGGTTAGGAATATACGTGGGATTTGAATCTCCTTCAATAATTAAATATCTTAATTGAACCACTAACTTGAGATTTATTTACAATAAAATTTGCTTATTGTCATTTTGATGAAATAATTTTTCCAATATTAGGAGGATAGAATAAGAAGTTGGAAAAATAAATTACTTGGAGTGCATTAACACTATCTCATTTAGATCCTTGAAGAAAACAACATGTTGCTTGAAGTTCAAAAGGAAATATATTACTTGGAGTGCATTAACATTATCTCATTTAGGTCATATGTTTGAATCCTTGAAAATGCAATTTTGTTTTATTAAGTGTAAGATGTAACTTTCACCCTCTTTCGAATGATTCGAGAGTCCTTTGTCACTTCTAAAGGTTTTTGCTCTTCACGAAGAGATGATGTTATCTTATACCGTCTTCTGGCTTCTCCTAGGATGCCTCCGGCTCCCAACATTATTCCGATCTATTGGCTTAAACCTCCTCCGGGCTTGGTTAAAGTCAATATGGACGGCTCTGCTTTTAACACTCTAGGCGAGGCAGGATTGGGAGGTATTTTTTGCAACTATCGTGGATTTTCCAAAGACTGTTTTGCTTTTTCTACCTCTCATTCTTTTGCTTATATGGCTGAATTGAGAGCCGCTATTTTTGCAATTGAACTTGCTTAGGAGAAAAATTGGCATCAGCTTTGGCTTGAGTCAGACTCATGTACGTTGTTAATCTTCTTAGACATCGTTCCATGGATGTTCCTTGGAGTATTCGTCAAGAATGGTTGCATTGTCTCAGCATTTGCTCTAGGATGAACATTCTGTTTTCACACATCTTTAGGGAAGGAAATAGAGTTGCTGATGCACTGGCAAAGTTTGAAGTCTCTTCCTCAGTGATCAATTGGTGGCCTTCAGCTCCTGCTTTTTGCCACATGTTTATCAACTTTGGCTTGAGTCAGACTCATGTACGTTGTTAATCTGCTTAGACATCGTTCCATGGATGTTCCTTGGAGTATTCGTCAAGAATGGTTGTATTGTCTCAGCATTTGCTCTAGGATGAACATTCTTTTTTCACACATCTTTAGGGAAGGAAATAGAGTTGCTGATGCACTGGAAAAGTTTGAAGTCTCTTCCTCAGTGATCAATTGGTGGCCTTCAGCTCCTGCTTTTTGCCACATGTTTATCAATGATGACATTTGTAGTATTTCTCATTTGCGTTTTTCTTGACTTTCCTAAACTTTTATCCTCCCCCTTCTTTTTGTTTGTTCTCCTTCCTCTTCTCTTGTTCAAACACTCATTTTTCGTTTATTAATATATTGCGGGTTTGTCAGTTCTTGGGCCACAGGTGCTCACCCCACCCAAGTTCTGTCTCGTCCCAATTTCTATAAAAAAAAGTGTAGGATGTAACTTGACCAACCCTGAAAATTACTGATCAATCCTAAATCCTTACCCGTTTATTTTTTAATTATCGATATCCATCTCATTACCCTAATGTGTATACAGTTTGCATCTCATACCTGTCTCATTTAATTCGTGGGTCCCCACAGATACCCTTACCTGTTAAAAATCAATAAATAAAAAAAAATTAAATTTAACAAAGTATAAATTTAATAAATCATCAATCTAAAAATTGAATAAATTGAACCTTAATCAATAAGAATAAAGTAGTTTAGAGCATCTCTAGTGGGAGGTTGTAACTTGGGGGTACCACATGAGATAATTTACATCCACAAGTTACAACCCATTAGAGACTTTTTGTTACTTCAAAAATTTTGAAAGTAAAAAAAATATAAAAATAAAATAATAAGGATTAATTAATAAATTTACACACCAAAAAACCTTTTTTATGCTTTATAGGTAGGTCCCTAGAAAGTAAAAGTTTGTAACCAAACTTAGTAACAAACTAAATTTGTTAACAAGCTCTCTAATGATTGGTTACAACCAATTGGTAAAAAGTAACAACCAATTTGGTTACACTAGAGATAGAGATACTCTTAGTAGTATCACACAATTATTAAAGAATAAAAGAATGTGGTATCACTCCATTATCGAAGAACAAAATGATATGGTTCAAATTTTTCATACCGATCCCATTACTCTAACGAGTAATTATTTTGATCATATACTCATTTCATACCTATCATGCATATTATAAATAGTCTTGTTAAAATCGGGTAGTAACGCGTACTATTACAATCCCTAATGATAGATAATGTTGGTTACTAGCTAGAGTACCAATCAAAAGACTGTCATGGTAATTGTGTTACGTGTTAGAAATGAAATCGGAATAAAAGCCACACGTGGTATTCTTTCATTTATATTATCTATAAACACGAAAACCACTGCTAACAAGTAACAACATTCTTCGTCTTCCCTTTCAAAAACAATTCCCACCAAGTTTCCTGTGTGCCATGAATTCACCTTCTCCACTCTATTTATCATAATTTTTCTAACAAGTAGCCGACTTCTCCATGTCGGATTCATCGTCTTCATTATCTTCTTCTTCGCCGTCGTCGTCGCCACCGGGCGATGGAACTGTCACTTCATCAGTATCACTCTGTGCTGGCGATAATGGCGATGGGGAGAAATACTGCTTTAATCCTCGATGTCCGCATTGCATTGGATCTAATCCTCCTTCATGTTCTAATTATTGTTCTATGTTAGGATTCGATTCGATTCCATTAAAAGACTCGGAGAAGCTATGGAGAGTTGTTACTGCGTCGGCTAAAGGATTCACTGTTGGTGCTGGTCTTAAAGGAGGTTTATCTTTGTTTGCAGTTCTCGCTAAGCTGCTTCGGACTAGATCGTCTCGTTTCTCGAGGTGAAATTGAAATAGTCTCTTGTGCTTAATCTTAATTCCGTTGTAATTAGCTTTTGAATATTGAATTTGATTTCTGATTTCAGGAAAGTTGAGTTGTTTACTAATAGTGAAGCTATTGCTTTAGCTCTTAAGGAGACACTCAGATACGGTTTCTTCCTTGGGACATTCGCCGGCACATTTGTTTCAGTGGATGAAATTATTGCTTCTTTCGGAGGCCACCGTAGGTAAGCAATTGAGTTATGCTTTTCACTGTTTTATCAATTTTCATTTTTGAGTTTTGAAGTTCGAGTTCAGATTATGTGAATTGGAGTTTGATTAAGAAGCCTTAATTGTACTAGGACTGGGAAGTGGAGAGCTTTGCTTGCAGGATTGATTGCTGGGCCTTCTATGCTTCTTACGGGACTAAGCACGCAGCATACAAGCTTGGCTGTATACATACTTATGCGTGCTGCTGTTTTAGCTTCACGTTGCGGCATTAAAAGCAAACGCTTTGGGAAATATTGTAAACCTCTTACTTGGAAGCATGGTGACGTACTTCTCATGTGTCTATCTTCTTCTCAAATTTTGTACGTATTCCTCTTCAATCCAAATTTTGACTTGTTGAAGTCTGGGGTTTCAGAACTTCCGATATTCTATAAATTTGCTAGTGTATTGGTTATCAAATTTCATTTTAGAGATTAAGTCTTCATGGAAGTGTAACTGTACCTATGCGTGAGAATTTATTTTGGAGCTTCTGTTGCCTCTGAATAAATGTTGATGTAACTTAACTAAGTTGCACTATGATATTTCAGATGCAGATAGTTGACGCTGCAATTCATAGTTATTGCTGTTTATGTTTATATATCTAGACTCTGGCAGTTTTATTGTCTGATTCTACCCTGGAAGCCAACCATGAAGAGCAATTAGAATTAGAAGGTTCCTTAAATTTCTGTTTGCTATACACTAAATAGATAATAAACATGCAATGCAAGTGGCTCAACGAGTTGTTATTTGTGTTAATTTGAATTCTTTTGTTATTGATTATCCTTAGCTTTCTGCATATCTGAGGCTTAAATTAAGACCCATTCAACCAAATTGTAATCATAAGGTTGGTACATGCTGTTTTAGTGACTCGAAAATAAGTGTAAAAGGAATTATCATATTATTTTACCATGAGTTAGTTCCAGAAGTAATTTGTATCACATGATGTTTTGATTGGTACTTCAGTCAGTTGCTTCTGGACTTATGCAGCAGACACCAAATTTATGTTCTGATTACTGCATCATTTAATTTCTTAGCAGAGTGCCTTTCTACTTTTGTCTGAGTTTTTTTTTTTAAGTGGAAATATGCATTTCCAGGTCAGCTTACATTTTGAAGCCAGAGAGTTTGGCTCCATCATACTTGTCCTTTCTCATCAAACAAGGTGCAAAGGATCCTATTATCCTCCAAGGAGTGAAGGATATTGCAAGTGGCTTGCCTTTTACAAATTTGGATTTGATAGAGAAACATTACAGCTCTATGGGTGTTGACATTAAACTGGATCCGAAAATGCAAACCCCTTGCACGGTATGATTAATGTTTCTTTTACATGTTTTGCTTGAGAAATGAGTTCATGGTGCATGACTTATTATTCCTTCACTCTCCCTATCTCTTTATGTTTTTATTTATTTTTCTTCTGTGGAATCTGCACGATATTTTACTGAAAAATTCGAAGCTACATCACTTCAAAGTATTTGTCATTTTTTTCTAAAGCAGATACTGATTGATTCTGTTTCTTTAGTAGTGATGAAAGATCCAGTTCATATTCAGAGGTTTCTTCAGCAAAGTATTTAGTTTTTCCAAGCATAGCACCATCAATAGAATTAGTGGATATTCATGAGATTGGACTAATCCTTCTGTGAATGTGAGCATTAAGGCGAAGTTAGACATATCGTGAATATGGATTGAGAGTTGTGTAAAAACTTGAAGACTTAAAATGTTAATAACTAATTTCTCATAGCACATTGAAGTTCAAATCTTTTTATTAATTTTTACGTGTTCTCTTTGTATAAACGTTTTTTTAAAATCATTGTATGGGAGAAAAATGTGAAAAGAATAGGAGAACCAGAGTTAGAAACTGAGTGCACATGTATTATATTGTGAAAGATATTATTTTTTTGTTGAGTAGATAAGTCAAAGTAATATTATAATTAACTATGATTATTAATTATGATTTAATTAAATAAGAACTTATGTGTGGATTTGATTTTATGCATGTACCAAAAATTTACAAGCATATACATTCATTACTCTGCTGTTTTTTTAATTATTTCCCTGATTTTTTGTTGTTTCTCTGAAGACTAAAACTTTGAAAGTTTTGTGCAGATTATACATGGAAATGCATCATGCAGTTCACATCTTATGTCTTTTTTTGTTCAAGCATGTAAAAGAGCATTTCCAGTATATCTCCCTGTATATTTAATTCCTGCATTAATAGTTCACCGTCGAGGCCTCTTGGAAAGGTAATGGAGCAGCTAAGCAGTTTCTCTTATTATTTATCCTACAAGAAGGCATAGTATAATTCCTATTTTTATCTATTTGAAATTGCAGAGTGATTGGTTGATCATGAGATAAGGATAATTAAGATTCTAGTTGGCAAAATAAGTAAATGACTGCTTTTATTGTGTTGAATGCTCAACTATGCAAATCCATTTCAGTCGTTTCAGCTAGATCAGAATTCCATAGTAATTCAGAGTGTCTTCATCAAATATTGGCTGTTCACCTTGTATAAACAGGATTGAAAATTCCAGTTTTTTTTTCTGAATGTGCTTGTTTTAGCACTTTCTTATGTGCCACCTCTAAAATCCTGTGAATTTTCCTCATAATGTCATAGATTGAGCTATCATTTTAAGCGATATCCGCTTGTTGATTTGTAAATTATTCGTCTGTATTTTGCAGTTCATTGAAGCTGTCATTCATTTTGGTCTCATGTACTCCTTTTTTTGGCCTCCAACTTGTGCAGGCCATCTAGTATATTGGGGAGGGGTCTTCTCGGTACTGCCAGATCAAGCTTGTTTTTGGCTACATATTCTTCATCTTCCTGGTTAGTGCTCATTCACATATAGTATTTTTTGCCATGAATTCAAGATATTGCGTTCCTTGCTATTAAAACTAATTCTAACTATAGTTTCTTCTTTTATTTATTTATTTATGGTGCCTCTTATGTAATACTTAATGAGGTATAACTTGGGAAGTAAATTTTATTTATCGCGTGGTTTGTCAGGATGTGGACGTGTATCCTGTTTAGACTTTTCAAGAGATGTAACATCCCAATGGTGACAATTGCCACGGTAAGCAATTTCAACTGTTCAGTGGCGGAGCTAGAATGGACGAAAGTTTATTAAGAATTACAGATTCTTTGGCATTAAGTATCAGTGACAAAAAAAAATTCCCTAATGAAGTCAATTCCGTGACAGATTCTTAATATAATGAAAATATCAACAAAAATTTTATGTTTAGAACAGCTTTGCGTCTGTAAATCTAATTTTTTTTTAATATTTGTTTTTGTCCGGGAATCGGGGGTCGATAGACTCTTCGTGACCGACCCCCTGTTCATCCGCGACTGACAATGTTTTCTTAATAACATTTATAGTCTATCTTCCAGTTCCCTGCCGGGATTGCTTTAGCAATTGAGAAAAAAAGCAGGCGAATGGAGATAGCGCTCTACTGCTTTGCACGAGCGATGGAAAGCTTCTACTCATGTATGGCCGATGCTGGATATTTTCCACAATCGAAGAATTTGAAGAGAGCAGACGTGGTGATTTTCAGTATCTCAACAGCTATAATTATGCATTGTTACGCACAGGAGAGGGAAGTGTTTCGATCAAAGTACCTTAATGTTCTTGATTGGGTATTTGGTGTGCCTCCTCCCCCTGATGAAACGCCTCGGAAGAAACACGATTGAGAGAGTCGAAATTGTAGGGAATACTCAGAAGCTTTGAGTTCATTTCAAGCTTCATATTCATTGCAATTGTTTGCATTATACATAAGCTGTTATGTTTAGCAATGTTAGATCATAGTTCACAAAGAGAGAAAAAAATGTGGTAATTTAAATGTCCATGCATAGAGTGAAAAAGAAGAAAAGTAGCATTATGGTGTAGATTTGTTTGAGGTTTGTTCTTTGTATTGGGAGCTTCTCCCTCTTTAATAAACTAGTTTTTATGTATTTATTTTGCTATCTAGTTGAATTCATATAGAGGCGAAATCAACCTTGGATGTTGAGGTGCAGTACGGGCTGTATGTAGTAAAATTTTTTCCCAGCCCAGGAACAGTTTTAACTTAGTATTGTGCCCCAATAGATGAAATTGTAGGATTGAAGCAGAACAGAACCATTGTAGTGTCATTCTGTTATCCGATTGTAGTGCCATACTCTTATCGTTACGGTTTAATATTTCTGTCCTGTCCTAATGGATACGGTTTAATATTTCTGTCCATATAAGTAGTCATTCAGAATCAACAAATTTAAAAGCATTTCCAAATTTAACAAATAACTTCAAAATTTAAACACTTGTAATTTTTTCTTTTGTGAGTATTTGCAATTTTAAATATTATTCTTTTTTCCCTCCATTTTTTTTTTATCCTCGTTGGTCAACTCTCACATAATACATGGTTGGCAAGCTTTATCAATCAAATATTCGGAAAAAAATAATTTAGAATTGAATTGAATTTTTAATTTTTTTTAATTCTCAAATTCCCATTAAAACTAAGAAAATATGTGGGAGATTCTTCGATCAGAGTATTTGAATAAAAATACTAAAAATTAGATTGAATTGTTAACTTTTTCTTTACTAATTAGATATATTTCTTGAGATTTGCCAATCCCAAAATTGGACTGAATCGGTCTTACTCCCAGCTAGTAACAGCTACCTCGAGTATTCTCGTTCTCGATCCTGCTGGGTATCAGGAGTATTATATTTTTAAAATTTCATTTTCATCTAAAATCTTGGATAATTTCATTTGGACCGAATAATATTGAGTTCGGATAATTTTCGGATAGCTGTGGATATGAATTCAGATTAATGGCTTACCTAAATTCATCTAACCATCACCAGTACAACCAAAAGCTGTTCTAAATTAGCATTGCCACTTGCATTTTGGACAGGCAAGAATCAAATAAAATAACACTGTAATTATATGCTGAGGATGAAGCTAATGAGAACAATGTAACGAAATAGGGGAAAACAAACAATAAAATTTAAAAGATCGAAAATTTATCAGAAAACTATACCCAAAACACTTGAACACCTAACGGAAAACACCATATCTGCTACATTCTCTAGTCAACAATACAAAATCAAACCCAAACTCGCTATTTTCCCCTCCAAATTTCAAAACCCTAACAATCTTAAACCTCATCTTCGTGCAGAAGCATATTAGGTATTCCCTTATTGACAGGAAACTTGCGACCCGTCTCCGGGCAAATCAAAGCCCCTTCCTCCAGGTGAAGCTCGAGAAGAGCATGGTGAAATTTTCTGAGGAACTCGTCCGACTCGATCATTGACGGTTCGGCCTCCTCCGGCAGCTCAGCGTAGCCCATGGTTCTAGCGGCGTCGACGAGAGGTTTCCACTCAATCTTCGAAAACATGTTTCTGATGAAATCGGGATTGAATTCAACTTCCTTTTCGACCACTTTCTCCACCTCGATGCGCAGAGGGAAGCCGTTGGATACTCCCTTGATGTTACAGGATAGCATGTTGTGAGTTAGCAGTCTCATAGTGATGGAGTAGGCAGCAACAAGAGTGTTTGCTTTGATCGATCTTCTGGTAATGGTATGATGGCTTATGTTGTCGAAGGTAATAATGCGTTTTCGCTTTCTTGCTTAAACCAGCCCTACTTCTCATCCATTGGGCCGCGGAAACTTGGGCCTCTGTTTTTAATAGGTTTATTCCGGGTAGAAACTGAAAAAACCGCCTCTGCCTTTTACCAACCAAATCGTAGGAGGGAAAATCTGAATCTCAAGGGTGATTAAGGATATGGTTGCTAGATATCGGCAACTAGTTATGGCGATGAAGATTCGTAGAATCGAAATAATATTTGGAGGAAGATTTCGCATCCATGTGAAAATGGAGAAAATAAAAGGAGTTCTCTACAAGGAAAGCGAGTATTCAGGAAATTGAATGCAAAATCGAAATCATTCTCTTCCTTAGGCAACTCAGTGGATGATCGGCTCTCTCTGCGACTACAATATCGGACGAGGTAGGCAAATTCTCTTTACATTAAGATATGAAACGTCATTTTTGGGTTTATATTGTCTATTGAGTTTCTATTTCACATAGTTCAACTTGATTGATTTGAACAGCTTGGCTTAATTCATGGCGGAATGTTCTTCAACTCTGATAATGTTTCCTGAGATCAGTTTTGATTTAATTAAACAATTTTCTGATTCTTCAGTGTTCACTATTTTGATAACTGCACTTCCATTCTTTTGATTGAGCATTTTGCCTGTTTGATGGGTCGTTGGACACGATTACTTTATCTATATGTTGTATGATATATTTCATGGTTTTTGTTCTTTTTTAATTTTTGTTAAAAAATTCAGGAGTTGCTTTTCAACTTGGAAATGTTCCTACTATGCCTTCTAGATGATAATGCCCAATTTGTTTCTTATAGTTTTATTATAACCGTCTCGTAGCATTTGCAAGTGCTTTTGCATCTCCATTTGAGAGTTCTGTTCAAATCAGCTATCTTATTTTCAAGGTTCCTAATAAGATTTACTTGATGACCTAAACCAAGACCATGAATGATTAGTCTCCTTGACTGAGCTTTTGCTGTCTTGGATTGTATGTTCCCTTATATTAGGTTGTCATTGTCAAGGATAAAGATTAAGTTCTTTAGAAGATTTTTCTCTTTTTCCAAATCCTAATTTATGCTTCTGTATAAATACTGTTCTTCAATATGACAGTGTGTATATTTTGGCTAGATGAAGAGTAGTTGTTTCTGGAGGTTTCCAGCAAGAGACCAAATTAGGAACTAGTTGTTTCTGATTCAGATTTCTCTGCTTATAAAATTTGCATGAAACTCGTCGCATCCATGATACAGCTGGTTATGGTTATTGCAGCTTCTCCCTGATGCTTTAAGTCTTCAAAAAGCCAGCAAATTGTGACATTGATAAAAAAAAGGGCAGTCCGGTGCACTACGCGTCCCTGCTAAGCGAGGGTCTGGGGAGGGGTCCCACCACAAGGGTGTACTGGGGGCAAGCCTTCCCCTGCCAATTTTTTGGCAAGAGGCCGCTCCTAAGACTCGAACCTGTGACCTCTCGGTCACACGACAACAACGTTTACCGTTGCGCCAAGGCTCGCCCTCCAAATTGTGACATTGATGAATCAACAAAAAATGGAACAGAGAACAAATGGCCAAAAGGAGGTAAGGTCCTGCTTGAATTAGTATGATAGTTTTCTTTTCAACCAATGCTAGGTCTGTTTCATTTATATGCTAGTTGAATTATATCTAGTATTATTTCTGATAGCCTTGCAACATATGAAAAAAAAAAGGCTGCTTAGTTAGGCTATATATTTCTGAAATTAGTTAAGCCAAATATAGTATGCTTGCACATAGTCTATTACTTGGGCTTATTATATATTTTGAAGTGAAATTAGTGAGCAAAGGACTTTTGTTGGTCTTTTTAGTGTCACTTCAAATTTTAATACATGATTTAGGAATTGGTTATTGAAAGTTTTACAACAAAATATAGGTGGAATAGTTGTCATTTTGATTTCTGAAAAACTGCATTTCAATGTTCACTGACAGTATAACTTGGTGACTAAAATTTATCTGTTCTCTTATTTCTATATTTATGGGGGAAGAATAGTTCTACTCTTTGGCTCGAGCTATTCCATCTGGGGATTCTGGATGACATGCAAGTGCTTTGTGAACTTGTAAATTTGCTAGGAATGTGGCTCTGTTGTATAATTATTTTCCATGTGGGGGAAAGAGGGAGCATGATGCAAATGCTAGCCAAGAGCACAAGGTTATGCACTTAAAGCACAATTACTAACAATGTCAACTAAATATGATAGATTACAAAACAGTATGGTTAAGTTTTAGGAATTTTGCCAACTCTAATGGCCTTTATCAGCAAGGCCTTTTGGGGATAGGTACCGAGATAAGCCAACAATTCTGAGGTATTCTTTTTTATTTTATTTTTAGTGTTACTACTTGCTACTTACTACTTTCTATGTCCCAAAAAAGATAGTCTAGTTTGAGGCTTAACTAGTTTAAAAAAATTTAGTTAATATAGTTCAAGGATAATGTTTTTCATAAAAAAGAAAAAATGGAACGAAATTGACACCAAGTTTGTGAGCATAATTTGGCACCTCTATAAATTTGGTTAAGAGGTAATTTGTCACCAAAAGTTTGGGCCACAATAAATTTGAGGACATTGTGGACGTAAATTGCTATTGTTAAACGGCATAGTTTTATAGGATCAGTTTGGTTAACGACGTAGTATTGCAGGTCAGGTTCAGTTTGGTTAAGAAGCATTCTAGAAATTTTTTCAGAGCAAGTCATTTTTGGGACGGTTTGTCATTATAGGGGGCAGTATAAATCGCCTTGGTTTTTAGAGTTTGCTCAGCTCTTCCTTAAAAATCGATCCTATCCTAGTCATTGACATTCTGTCAAACTGAACTAAATAATTTTTAATATTGTAATTCTGTAAATTTCAGCTCATTAACAAGTTTAGGTTCAATATTAATGCCTTACTAAAACCTTAACAAATTCGTAAATCCATTTATTATTAAGACGATAAGTGAGTAACAAAAGCTCAAAACCCATATCATTGGCATACCTAATTCCAGGTCTTTTTCATTGACTCTGCTTAGGCTTGTAGTTTTGTAGAATGAACTCCCTAGCCATAGGTATAACATAAGTTGTTTCACGGACGGATTCAAGATTCACTGATAGAAGTGCTCGTATTTATAGGTGCTAAATTGATATTTTGAGTGTTTTTACATAAAAAAATTAAAGTCACCGTTTCCATAAAAAATTTGGCGTTTTTCGGTAACTAGTGAGTGCTCAACTAGAGGTGGCAAAATGACACACGATCCGATTACACGACACGAACATGACACGGATTTTTAGTGTTAGTGTTGAGCTTAATAGGTAATGGGTCATTTTTGGGTTGACACGAAACTGACACGCTAATTTTTGGGTTGGGTTAGTGTTGATATGTGAACCCGAAAACGACACGAAATGACACGGATATTGAAAATTATTGTTATATTCTCTCGTGTTTTTTATGTCACTTTATTAATAAAGATAATAAAATTATAAGTATTAATTGCAAATATTGATTTGAATTTCCTAAATTGTTATAAACACATTACATGATCCTCTACCATGATATTATCGAACTTTTCGATAATTATTGTTAACATACTAATCTAAAAATGATATAAAATGTTTAAAAACAGTACCATGTCTTCTTATATTTTTAAGAGTTATTATTAATATATATGCATAACAAAATTATATGTCACCCGAAAACACGACACGAAATCGACACTAACCCGAACAGGTTAACACGACTTTGACACGAAAGTTTTTGGGTTGGGTTTGAATTTACTCTTTTTGACACGAACCCGAAATGACACGACACGATAATTGCCAGGTCTATGCTCTAAATGGGGCGAGGACTCACCCCACTGAGAGTGGAAATTTCTATTTATTTTCTTCTTAGTGGATTTTCCCAAAGAGATTCTCCATATTCTTGTCCAAGCACTAAGTGTCAAAAAAACTCATATTCTTGTCCAATTGTATTTAATAATTTTAAAACTTCAACTGTCCATGAACTTTTAAAAATCCATAATTACGTGTCTATTTACATTTTCTTTTTGACACTTGGGAGAGAGTAGCTTTCATTTTCTGCATCCAACAAATTCTATCGAGAAGTAAAAACTATTGAATACAGTTAAGTAAGAATAGAGAGTCATTATAACTTTTGAAAATTAAAGGTTTGTACAATAGAATACCAGTCTTAAGTTCAATAACAGAGTCTAACTGTAAATTAGAAAATTATTTTAAATACGAGACCGTTTCAGAGATGAGTCGATATCAATATTGAAAGCTACCACTAAACCAAACCTAACATGATGCCATATGATATGACAATAGTTAAGAAAGCCAAAAATAGTAGTGTCCAAGCTAAAACTTCTTTCTATGTATCTCTTCATTGTCTGCTCAACAATAGGAGAATTTAAGTTCATCATCAATGGATATGATGTCACCCTCAACTTCCATTCCAAAATTACAAAAAGGAGTATATGGTTTATGATTATGGATGAATACATCAATCATAAAACAAAATTTGGTAAAATAACATATTAAGGAGCTCGGTATTTTGAAAACAGTTTTTAAATTTATTATAAAAATATATAATTTCAAATGAATAATTTTTTTAATTGAATTATGAAATATAGTGGTTTAATGTAATAAAAAATAAATAATAAGAGATTTGATGTATTGAAAAAAAAAACATAAGTCTACCAAAGTTGATAAAGGATCTCAGAACGTTTTTTTCCTAAAAAAATTACAATTGATCATCTGGAATTCCATATATCTTAACACAATGATATAAAAATCTAAAATGCAGCAAAATCAAAATCAAAATCAAAATGATGAGTAACTATGAAAATGTAGAAATTATTTACAGCAAAAGAAGCTTGTTACCAATTCAGACCCAAAATTCCCAATTTATTTCTGTCAAGATGATACATATCTCCACCATTTATACATACCATATCCATAAACAGCTGAGTAAACAGCCACTCTCAGAGGAGATATCTTCTTCCTGTAAACACAACATTATAGATTTTCAATTTCAATTTAAGGTTACAGACTGTTCAATTTCAATTTCAAATCTCGTTAATGGAAGATTAGGGACAAAATGCATGTTTTATATTCTAAACAAAATTAAACTAGAGAGGAAAACGAAAAAAAAAAGGGGAAAAGAAAACCTGAAGCCAGATCTTAGGGAAAGAGCAGCCTTCTCTTCGACAGTCATGGGAGAGCACCAGCGGGAGAAATCTCTGGCGAAAAAATCCCAGTCAGGCAAAAGAACACCGGCAATTCCAAACATACCGACTAAATAAGTAACAAAAACTTTCTTAAAAGATTGAGTCCAAATTCCGACGACCGCCATTAGTACGGCTAACCATACCAGACAAGTTCTGAGAGCTAAATCGTTGTTAGTAGTAGAATTAGTATTGTTGGCCATTTGTCGAGATCGGAAGTTTAGTGGAGATTTGGAATTGGGAGATTTATTAGTGTGTGGCTATGGCGATAAGGCAAAACAGCAGAGTGTTAGGTGTTGCTGGGAGTGGGAAATGGATAGGTGGTTGGTTAGGGAGTCATTGTTATTTAATGCGACCGCCATTATTATTTGGTGACATTTTAGACTCCATTTTTCTTTATCTTTCTTCATTAACCTTTTACTAATTTTTTTAACTTCAAGTATTAGTTTTTTTTTTTTTTTTTTTTTGTTAATTCAAACAAACAAATCCTTGTATACTGATTTACAAACGAAACTGTGGTTTTTTTTGGTTTGTCAAAATAAGGACTGTCGTTGACACTATTAATTTGACCGTTAATGAATTTAAAATAAAAAATTTCAAAGGATTTGATGATATTTTGGGCAATTTTAATTCTTTACCTTTTTAGTTTTGAAGTTATTTAGGTGTTGTTTAGTGATAAGAGAAAATTGGTGTTTAGAAACAAAACTCCAAAAATGATGATTTTGAGAAATAAAAAAACAACTTTAATTCTTGAATATTTTCATTTTTATGTCGTTAGCGGTCAAATTGAATATGTCAACCCACAAGTCTTTGATTTCGCAAATGAAAACAAACACAATTCCCATTTTGACAATAAAAAACTACAGTTCTTTATCTGCAAATCAATGTAATCATATTGAGTTCTTTTTTGGAATCAACCCTTTTTCGTTTAAATTGTGAAATTTTATTAAATTCGTGAAATATTAGGTTTACGGTTCTTAATAGTAATAGAAATAAGTATGTTAGTATCAGGGGCGTAGTCAAGGGGGCCTGGGCTCCTCCGGCCACCAGAACCACCTTGATCCCGTGTAATTTTGGCCCCCTTGTCTCAATTTTTTTTTATTGGGGTGTTGAATTAGCCACTCCTCCCCAAGATGGCACATTTAGTGTTAGACTTTTTAAAATTCAAAATTTTAATATTTTGGGCCTATTAGGTATTCTAAAAATCTAAATTTCTATTTTTTTTTTGTTGTTATGCATCTCTAAATCCAAATTTCTAATTTTTTTTTATCTGTTAGCCCTCCTTAAAAACAAATTATTAATTTTTTTGCCTGATAGGCCCTCTCAAATCAATTTTTTTAATTTTTTTACCTGCTCAACCCTCCCTAAGTCCATTTTTTTACATGTTAGGAATCTTAAACAAAATTTAGCTTAATTTTGAGAAGTTGTATATTAATACTTGAAAATTGGTTCTTGACCACTCAAATTATAACACACACACATATATATATATATATATATATATATATAGGAGAGGGCTCTTGTGAGAATCATTTTTTAGGTGAGGACACTTCCTTATGGTGAGAACACTCAAAACTACGTCGTTTTGAGTGTAAAAAATAAAAAAAAAACGCTGCTTCTCATGGGATTCGAACACTGGACCCTTCAATTACACTTCATGTTACTTACCATTGAGCCAATTACTTTGCTTATATATTATGCTGCGCTCTGCTTACTATACCATTCCCATGGTAGCTTCTATTGTTTAACATTTGATGCATGTACTTATTAATATTGATTAAATGTGCATAATGATGAATTATTAATAGAAAAAAAATGTGTTATAAAAAAAAAATAGAAAAAAAATGTGCATAATAATGAATTATTAATAAAAAAATTCAAGAACATGCTCTAATTTCTTATTTATTTAATTCCTCTATATTTTTGTAATTTATGTTTTAAAATGTTAAGGACGATATTCTAAATATTGTTACATATGTTCTAAACTTTATAATTTGTGTTCTAAAACTTAAGTATAATGTTTTAAAAAAACCAGTAAATATATGGACCATTTTTGCATTTGTTCTATAATATAATTTATAACTCATATTCTAAATAATATAACATATGTTCTAAAAAAACATAACGTATGTTCTAAAGTTTATAGTTCGTGTTCCAAAAATTAAGTATAATGTTCTAAAAAAATCAGTAGATATCTGGATCGTTTTTCATTTGTTCCAGAAATATAATTTATAACTCATGTTCGAAAAAACATAACACATGTTCTAAAAAAACACAACATATGTTCTAAAAAATATAACGTATGTTCTAAAGTTTATAGTTTGTGTTCCAAAAATTAAGTATAATGTTCTAAAAAAATCAGTAGATATCTGGATCGTTTTTTCATTTGTTCCAAAAATATAATTTATGACTCATGTTCGAAAAACATAACACATGTTCTAAAAAACATAACGTATGTTCTAAAGTTTATAGTTTGTGTTCTAAAAATTAAGTATAATATTCTAAAAAAATCAGTAGATATCTGGACCGTTTTTTCATTTGTTCCAAAAATATAATTTAGAACTCATGTTCGAAAAAACATAACACGTGTTCTAAAAAACATTACGTATGTTCTAAAAAATATGTCGTACGTTCTAAACTTCATAGTTCGTGTTTTAAAAGTTAAAATATATGTTGTTTCAAAAAAAAATATATATATATGTTCTAACGTATGTTTAAAAAAATATATTTTCTTATATAACATAAATTATAAAAATATAAAGAAATTAAATAAATAAAAAATTGGAGCATGTTTTTGGATTTTTTTCTATTAATAATTCATTATTATGCACATTTCTTTTTTTTCTATTAATAATTCATTATTATGCATATTTAATCGATATGAATAAGTGCATGCGTCAAATATTAAACAATAGAAGCTACAAGGACAATGATATATTAAGCAGAGCGCAGCATAATACACAATCAAAGTAATTGGCTTAGTGGTAAGCAGTGTGGAGTGTTACTGAAGGGTCCAAGGTTGAGGAGGTTCTCACTTGATCCCTCCCATATATATATATATATATATATATAAGAGATCAGGTAAAAAAAAAAATTTCGGTGAACGGAATCCGGGTAGGCGTTTTCCGACAAGCAAAAAAGTGTCCAGAAAATTCTCAAAAAATTCCAGAACATGTAAAACATTATTCTAAGAAACTTTAATTCTTAGGTCGAAGCGAGAGTTCTTACGGTTTAGTCCCAATAAAATGTTTTCCTTAATTTTATCCATTTTACATGCTTCAACAATTTGTTGGGTAAAAACTGTAAGGAATCTCGCTTTGAGCCAAGAATTAAAGTTTCTTAAAATAATATTTTACATGTTTTGGAATTTTTTGATAATTTTCTGGACACGTTTTTTGTCCTACTTACGTTGTTCCAAATCAATGTACCATTTGTTCCAACATAATACTTATATTGTTCCAACAGAAAATTGTTTTATTTCTTTTCTTTAAAATACATTTTTCTGACATTTCTAACATCGTTTTTCGAAAAATTATATACTATTAGACTCGTCTAAATTAGACAGTCATTTTAAGATCCCTGAAGCTCAAGTAAAAAAAATTCCGGTGAACGGAATCCGAGTGGGCGTTTTCTAGCAAGAAAAAAAGTTCCTAGAAAATTCTAAAAAAATTTCAAAAAATTTAAAACATTATTCTAAGAAACTTTAATTCTTAGATCGAAGCGGGAGTTCTTACGGTTTAGTCTCAATAAAACTTGTTCCTTAATTTTATCCATTTTACATGGTTCAACAGTTTATTGGGTCAAAACTGTAAGGAATTTCGCTTTGAGCCAAGAATTAAAGTTTCTTAAAATGATGTTTTACATGTTTTCGAATTTTTTGATAATTTTCTGAGCACGTTTTTTGTCATACTTACATTGTTCCAAATCAGTGTATCATTTGTTCCAACATAATACTTGCATTGTTCAAACAGAAAAATGTTTTATTTCTTTTCTTTAAAATACATTTTCCCGATATTTCTAACCTTGTTTTTCGAAAATTTTTATACTATTAGACTCGTCTAAATTAGACGGTCATTTTAGGATCCCTCAAGCTCAAGTAAAAAAATTTCCGGTGAACGGAATCCGGATGGGCGTTTTCCGGCGAGAACAAACGTGCCCAGAAAATTCTCAAAATGTTCCAGAAAATGTAAAATATTATTCTAAGAAACTTTAATTCTTAGGTCGAAGCGGGATTTCTTACGGTATAGTCCCAACAAATTGTTGAAGCATGTAAAATGGATAAAATTAAGGAAAACGTTTTATTGGGACTAAACCGTAAGAAATCCTGCTTCGACCCAAGAATTAAAGTTTCTTAGAATAATATTTTACATTTTCTGAAATTTTTTGAGAATTTTCTGGGCACGTTTTTTCTCGCCGGAAAACGCCCACCCGGATTCCGTTCACCGGAAATTTTTTTACTTGAACTTCAGGGATCTTAAAATGACCATCTAATTTAGACGAGTCTAATAGGATAAAAATTTTCAAAAAACAATGTTAGAGATGTCGGGAAAATGTATTTTAAAGAAAAGAAATAAAACAATTTTCTCTATCATCTCTTTCATTTTATTTACCAATTTGCCACCTTGCATTTTTTAATTATCATCAACACTATGTAGTTTTGTTATGTTACACAATAAGCTCATTGTCACAACTTAAACAATTGTCACGCTGGATCTCACCCCTATATATATATATATATATATATATATATTGAACAAGTTCGATTTAGCAAAAACTTTTTTTTTACCTATTGTGGTGCTCACTATTTTTTACCTATTGTAGATGGTTATTTTAGAGTAGTTTGAGTTTATCCCATATCCGCTAAATCTGAGGTTCTACAACTCATCAAGGATTTTATGTCATTGTTCAAACTCAATTTAATAGACATGTTACAATTCTTCGAATGATAATAGACGGGAATTCCCATGTCTCGGTCAATTTTATGCTGAAAAGGGTATTCTCCATCGAAATTTATGTGTTGATACCCCTCAATAAAATGTCAGCATTGAGAGAAAACATTAACATATTCTTAATATTGTTAGTGATTTGCTCATCTTACAAATCGTACCCCAACCTTATTACTTTATCGTAAACACCTTAAGAAGTTTCTTTTAGTTTGCCCCCTCGTTATGATTTGCTTCGGGTGTTTGAGTGTCTTTGTTATGCAAAAGTTAAACCTTGTATCGATGATAAGTTTGCTTCTCGTTCTTGAAAATGTATATTTGTATGGTATCCGTTTGGGAAGATAGGGTGGGGTCCTTATGATATAGAGAGTATGAAGTATTTCTTTTATCTCGTGATGTTTCCTTTTGTGAAAGTACATTCCCCTTTTCAAGTAATTCTACTATGCGTATTCTTGATGCTCCTTCTGAAAACTCCACATATTTTGATACTTTTGAATATGTTGACAATCCGATGAATGCATATGGAAGTGATGGCAAGGTTGGTATGGAGATCTGCAACCCGTAGTTGAAGAAACTTCATTGCCTATTATTGTTTCTCCAAATGGTGTCATTGGGGCCGATTAGAAGCATATAATTGTAGCAAACACACTTTTTATTCTTACTCCTGATCATGAACATGTTCCACAAGGTTCTGGCTGAGGACAGTGGTTAAAGAATCTTTGATGTCGGTGTAAGAGGGTAGTCGGTGAGTTTTCTAGTTCCTGGGAAAGCTGGCCTCAATGATTCATTGGACTAGAGGAGTTTTTCTTGACGTGATGCTTCCACCCATGGCCCCTCCAAGGGGCTTTTTGTCTAGAAAGCACTGGAAACAGGTTTCCCAGTCCTCGCCTTGCTTCCTTGGGGGGATTTATGCTGGGAGTTGTGGTGGGGCATGTTCCTATTGGTCTGGAGGTTGGTTTCCTCTTGCTATGGAACGGCTTCCTACGGGGCCAGGGGATGTTTTGACCGGAGGAATCCCATATCTTCCTATTATCCTCTTGCATGGCTTTCTAGGTAGCCATCATCTGTCGTTGTGCTTCTGCCTAACAGTTCTAAGCCGTTTGGAATTTGTGTAGAGTTTTTAGTAGCTTAGTCATGGGGTATTGCTCACCCTCTGAGACGGAGCTGGCCGTTTCCCCATCTTCAAAGGTGAGGTTGGCTGCTATTGATTAAATTTCCTACTGCCTGGTGGCTAGCTAGTGCCTACGATTTCTTTAGTGGGAGTGGGTTGTTGGTCTCGTGTAACGTGACAATATTAGTTCCAAGGAGGGTTAGAAACTATTTAAAAAATTTCACGTTAAGGTTGACTTGTTTTTCGTTTAAGACTTTAACTTAGTCTTTTAGCACAGTGGTACTGAGTAGGTTTTAAATACAAGCTTAGTCAACGGGTGACTAAGACTGCTTCTATTCTTGAGTCAGGAGATAGCACTTAAGTCTATTCCTGAACTCAGCTTCTTAGTTCACTCAACTCAGCTCATGTTCTTTTTAGTGTTTTACTAGATAGTATTTTAGCAAGCAATATATAAAGGAGTTAAGGGTTAGAAAGATATTACTCAGCACATGTATCCTGGTTCGGCCTCTCCGCCTACGTCCAGTCCCCGGAATTCCTTCCGAGCTTTTCGAATCCTCTACTGAGCTCTTTAAAGGTAGAGCACAAACCTTTTACAATAGCAACTGAGTATACAAGAGTACCTTCCTCTATTCCTCTACTCAATCCTATTTCTACCGCTGAGTGCTATAACTAGACTTGTTCATGGGTTGGGCCGGGTTGGGCTTGGGCCGGGCCTAACTGGGCTTATGACATAATTAAATTGTCCAAGCCCAACCAAGCCCGCACTATATTTATATGGGGCTCGGGCTGGGCCAAGCTAAAAAAACTAATTCCCAAGCCCAACCCGGCCCGACCCAACTAATATCTTTGTATTTTTTAAAAATTAAAATTAAGCTAAAAAATTATACTATAAATATAAATAATAAAATACAATAAACTAAATTTTAGAGGATTATTTCAATAAAAATCAATTAATGCAATCCTAAATAAAAAAAATTTCTACCAAAAAAAATAATAAAAAAAAAACTTTTTTGATAGTAATAAATAAAATAGTAACAAAAATATATACATGTTCACCAATTCTAAAAAATATATGGTTTGGAAATTTTAGGTTGAAGAAATTTAAATTTTTTATTTTTGGAATAGTATAAAGTTTATTAAACTATAAAAGTTATTAAATTAAAATTATTATCAAAATTTCAGTTGGGTTGGGCCTGGGTTTTGAGACAAATCCCAAGCCCAACCTACTCTATGTGCGGGCCTAAGCGGGCTTGGACCGGGCCGTGTCTATTATGAAACATATATGTCCAAACCCAGTCTTTGAAGAGTGGGCTTGGACGGGCTGGGCGGGCCAGTGGGCTTTTGAACAGGTCTAGCTATAACCGAGCAACTCAACGTCTCCTTTCTATTCTTCTAGAAATGATAAGTGTTTTGTTCTAAACAAAAGCTAAGAACACTTTAGATGAAATAAATCACTCTAGACTTTTACACAAGAATATGAATTGGTGTAAGATTTTTGCTTTGCTTTTCAACACAGAACTTCAAGTAATGATTTGGTCAAAGTTTCGACTTGATGAAGATCTGCATCGAATGAAGCGTTTGAAAGGTCTATTTATAGTGATACTTGAGGCACCGATCATTTCGAATTTCAAAATAACCGTTGGAGGGAAACGGCTTCCTGTCGCTTTCACTCAGTCAGTGCTCAGTGTCTTCGGCCAATAAGAATCTTGTATCTTTTATCTTCGGCAGTGCTCAGATGCTTTTCGTCCGACTGATCAGAGTGTCTCTACATTTATGGCAAAGTCTTCCAGACAGCTTCCTGTGACTTCTGAACTTTACCCAAAGTAGAAATACTTTGTCTCCAAGTTTGTTCAGGTCAGCTGCTGATCTGACTTCATTGTCGCACAACTCAGCAGCTTCGTCTTGAAGCAATTGGGAAGGGCTTCTCGATCCTTCTCTTCGTTGGGCTTGCGTTTCATTCAGCTTGAGCCGCATTTTGATCTACTTGGGCCGTGTGGCTTTCAACAGTTGACTTGGGCTTGACTTTCTCTTGTGGGCTTTTGGGCTTTACACTTTTAATGTCTTGAATCTTATAAATCAATTAACTCAACATTGAACAAACACATTAGTATTAATCAATCAAAGCATTTAAATTTAATGTGTTAGAATATTTTTATCATGGTGAATTAATTCTACTTAAATAATTTTGTCAAATCAAAATCATGTGGAAAGGTGTTTCAACATGGGCTCTAAGGGCTAGGTCATTCCTATCATGTTAGAAAAGACATTTGCTACTTTTGAAGGGTTTTAATATGTCCGATCCATGCTCACCACACCAAATGATGAGAAAACAAACTTGAAGTCTACTAGAAGGGCTACTTGTGGCGGGAGTGATCCCTTGAAGATACTCCGATGATCAAGTTAGTATATGTGATGTTAAGAGAGAGAGTGAGAGAGTATGGACTAGAGAGAGAAAATTTACCCCCATAGGGTTTCCTCCTTAGGGTATTTATAGGTTCTAGACAAGGTGGAATGTTAAATGACCTTGTTTCCTTTAATATAAGGTGGTGGTTTAGAGGCTTTCTCCTAAAAGTTTGGACCTGACTGAGGGTCCGAAGTCGACGGGTGGGATCGATGCTGAGGCTTGTAGTCGCTTACTCATATCCTTTATCAACGCTTAGTCTTGTCCGTCAGCAACCCTTGTTTGCAAATCCTTGAGGTTTCATTAATGGACAATCTTGGCATCCTTAATTGCCCGAATGATTCAAAGCCGTCCCCATCTTACGCCATATCGAACCAACCTGATTCGCCTCTTATTAAGACACTACAAGTTTCTAAACCTTGAATGCATTAGATGGAAACTAGATTATAGGTTGGCACATTTAAACCTAAGGTGCTTAGTGCGAAAATTGATCCTAAGACAAATACATTTTTGCAAGCTTTACAAATTCAGCATTGGCAGAAGGCAATGACAACTTTAATATAATGCATTAATGGCTAATGGTACATGGAGTTTAGTTACTTTACCTTTCGGGGCAATCTAATTGACTATAGATGAGTTTTTGATGCGGACATCTTTTCAACAAATTCCAAGTCCAGGTTAGGGAAGTAGCAAGGTAACAAATTTCGTCAGGTATGTGGGGAAAGTGATTCAGAAGAGGAGGAAGACACACTTAAAGTTCTAGTATATCTTTTTCTTTAATTGTATCTACCTGGGCGGATCTCTTAGACGGATCTCCTTTAACGGATCACATTTGATGGACCTCTTCAGCGGACCTCCTTTGAAGGATCTCTTCGATGGATCTCTCTGATGGATCTACGTTGACGGATCTCTCTGATGGATCTCCTTTGACGGATCTCCTTTGAAGGATCTCTTCGATGGATCTCTTTGACGGATCTCTTCGACGGATCTCCTTTGATGGATCTCTCCGATGGATCTCCTTTGACAGATCTCTTTGATGGATCTACTCAACGTATCTACTTCAGTGTATCTACTTCGACGTATCTCCTTTAAGCATCTACCTGGGATGATATACTTCGAAGTGTCTACGTTGATGTATCTCCTTCTGGTATCTACTTGGACGGACCTACTTCGATGTGTCTACGTTGATGTATCTCCTTCAGGTGTCTACTTGGCGGATCTACTTCGATGTGTCTACGTTGATGTATATCTTTCAGGTATCTAGCTGAGCGGACCTACTTCGACATATCTACATTGGCGTATCTACTCATCGACATATCTACTTCCATTATCTACCTGAGTGGATCTACCTTGGCATATCTATTCATTGTATTTCTGTCGATGTATATCTACTTCGACGGATCTACCTATTGTATCTACTTCGACCCAGATTGGCGGATCTCACTCTACATTGAATCCTGGCAGATCATATTCAGATATGGGCAATACGAACAACATGCGCACCTAATGGCGTATACCGGCTGAATAACTGAGGCGGGTCCTAGAGATTACTTCCTTTACAAGGAGTGAACTTTCCTCCCTTGTTTAAAGACGGATAGTTACAAGCTTTCCTTCCTTAAACAAGGAAGGATATACATTCTGCCTATTTAAGTCTTCTTTTCTTCATCACTCATTAGAACCGGCGGATCCTAGGCGCATCGGATCCTTGACACAACCTGGCGGATCCTAAGAGGGGCACTAGAGTGGCGGATCACTAGGGCGTACGAGAGGCGGATCCTCAAGCTATTCCTGGGCGGATCGTCAGGTTTACTTCCTCCCGAAGGAATTCACCAACAACCCTGACAATCTGTACCTGTACCTTTGTACTGAATTGTCAGGGCGTATCACCTATTTTACCCTTTATTTTCCTTCTTTGGTTGTAACCCTAGTAGGGGTAATTATGTCTTTAGTTTTCTTTAGGGGAGGTATTTAAACCCCATCTTTGTAAGGATATGCAACTTTTTATCAATCAAATCATATCTTCTCTTTGAGAGTGTTTTTAGGGTTCATCATTCTTAACAATGGGGATTTCTAATTCCTACAAGTTTAGCTTGTGAATCCGGGGGTTTCACGGCTCCTTCAAGTTTAGCTTGAGAATATCTTTGGTAGTTTACGATTGAAAACTACCGCCCGTTACCCGATCTGTATCAGTTTTTAAAACCCAAACCATAATTGATGGAATAATTGAGAGACATAAAGCACGACTAGTGGGCAATGGATATCATTAACGTCCATGTATTAATTTAACGGACACCTACAATCTAGTTGTGAAACCAATAATCATTTGGTTAATCTTAACTATTGTTATATCATTTGGTAGGAACATAATTTAATTAGATGTTTCTAATAGTTTTTTACATAGAGATTTGAAAGAATATATGTATATGGCTTAATCGGGTAGTTTTATTGACCCTTATAAGCCTTACAGTGTGTGTAAGATACATAAAACAATCGTCTCAAATATAGCCTGAGAAATTAACATCTAAGCTATCTATTTCGGCTTCCTTAGATCTAAGATTGCCAATTTTCTGTACTATTTTAGATCAGGTTGGATTCACTGATTTTTTTTCTTATTTATATGAATAATTTCTTGTCCATTAGGAATAGTGAGCACTTAATTCAGAAATTAGTAGCCTTATTTGAGTATGCCTTTTCAATTTGTAACCTTGGTTAATTACACTATCTTTTAGGTATTAAGGTTGATTGGGAATCGATTCGAGAGGTGTGTTACTACATTTGGTTTTATGTATTTTGCTTCTATTCTTGACAAAGCTAAAATGGCAGACATTAAGGCTATCTCGAGCCCGACCAATCCGATTGAGAAGCTCAGTTCAGATGATGGTAACTTTATTTTCTCATTCTTGTTTTTATCAAAGCTATGCTGGCAGTTTACCGTATTTGACCTCTACTCGCTCTGATGTCTCCTTTATTTTTAATAAGGTCTCTAAATATATGCATGCTCCTAAGACTCCACATTAGATGTCAATTAAAAGAACATCAGATATTTAAACGACAACCGATCCTATGATATATTTATGAGTAAAAATGGATCGATTCATCTTTTGCAATATTTTTCTGATGCTGACTAGGGGGGTGTGAGGGTGTGATCGGGACGATCTAAAAGTCAACTATTGTCTTTATTGTTTTCTTTGGTCTGTTTTGGTCTTCGCGCAAGTAGCGTACTGTCTCTTGCTCTTCTACTGAAGCTGAGTATAAGTTAATTGCCACCACTACTTTCAATATTGGATGGATACAAATATTGTTGAAAGAAGTTGGCTTTTCAGTTTGGTCTACTCCAATTTTATAGTGTGATAATTTAAGTGTTATTTATTTAACAACTAATTCAGTTTTTTACAATTTTAGTAAATATTTAGAAATTGATTTTTATTTTGTTAATAAATAAAATATATAATATTAAAGATAAAATTGTTATTAGCAGTCACGTTGTGGATATTTTTATACTTTATCCTTTGAATAAAATATAGTGAAAATTATAAGAAATTCAGCTTTTAAAAACTATTTACAATTATGTCAAGTCATAATTTTGGATTATGTCAAACTAGTAAAATCAATACTCTTAATATATTTTAAGAATTATAATTTATAAATTAGAAGTTTAGAATATATTTTTAGGGTTTATGATTTATGAATTAGAGTCTAAATTTTTTAAATTAAGGTATAAAATCATAATATATAGAGAATACTGATATATTAAGAATTAAGGGGGCGTTTGGTTCGTACAAGGGTAACGGAATAGAATCAAGAAAGGAAAACAAGGAGAAAGGAATGAAATGACTATGAATTCACTTCTTTGTTTGTTTCCGTTCCACAAAGGGAATGATAAACCCATGATTTCCTTTGTGGTTGTTTGGTTCAAATGAGATAATAAATTAGAGTTGTATTTTTCACAATAATTTCTATACATACATGTGTCTATATTAATAAATTAATCACATGTAAATATAAGAATGAAAATCAATTTATTCAACTATTAAAATCAAAAGACGATGAAACTGAAGAAACAGAAATAAAATAAATCAAAGAAAATGCATAAATATTCTATTTTAAAAATAAAATAATTAAAAATAAATATCAAAACTGAATAATATGATAAAAGAAAAATATTTGACAAAATTATAAAAATCAAAAGTGAGATTAGTCTAGAGATAAAAAAAATATAAGGATACAAATGAAAATAAAAAAGTAAAAATTAGTCAAAAATATTGTTTGAGAATAAATAAATAATATATAAGTATAATGATCAAAAGTGAAATTAATCCAAGAATTAAAAAAAGTAAAAATAAATAAATAAATGAACTAAAATAAAAATTAAAAATAAAATAGAGACTAAAATGAAATTTTATTAGGAGAGTAGATGTTTAAATTAGTAAGAGAGAGAGGGGAAAGGGAATGAAAAACCTTAAGGGGTTGGGAGGAATGAGATTAGAGGAGTTAGGATAAACCCAAAGTAAAAAAGGGTAAAGTGAATGATTAAATTAATGAAACAAACATTAACAAAAGGAATGAACTTCCTTATTCTCTTACACTTTCCTGAAACCCCCCAAAACAAACGTCGGTAAAGGCTATGCTTACTTTGTTTTTAACAAAGTAAGTCTTACTTTGTGTGTTTTCACCATTGGATTAATTTTTTAATCCATCATCCAATGGTGAAAACATACCAAGTAATGGTACTTTGTTAAAAACAAAGTAACAAATGCCCCCTAAGTTTAGTGAGATGATTTAGTTGTAATTTTATACTTAGGATATTAATTTATTTATGTGAGTCAGCCAAGTTCTCCGCAAGCCCAAATCCTTTGTCGGTGCCTGTCTAAGATCTATTTGAAATGTGACTCAAATTGGGCCCAAGGACTTTAGTTTGAAGGCCTTCCTACTGAGGAGGACTTGAAAAGGTCAAGCTCCATTGCTTACTATGATATACATTCATAGAACTTGGAATACTTTCTCTTGTTTTCCAAATCTGTTTTACTTTAATTGCAATTTGCAAGTAGAACTGTAAATGACCCGAGCTGCCCATGAGAAATTCGGTGTTCGGTTTGATAAAAAGTTGATTGTGTTCGGCTTAGTTGATATATGAGCGGAACTTGAGCATGACGAAATTCGGCTCGAAAGCTCCCGAGCTGACTCGATTATAGATTCATACACAAGACTGTGAACCAGCCCAATTATAATATTCATGAACATATTTGTGAGCAAACTTGGTTCGATTTTTTTTAATAATATAAAGGGAGAAATGTAAAACAACATAATTTTGTGTAAACTTTAATTATGTATGTTTCAAAACTATGTAATTTTGTGTTAAAGAAATTTCAAATGAACATAATTAATGAGTTGTTCGCGAGTGAAGTTTAAGAATAAAATTAATGAGTTATTCACGAACAAGATGTTGAAGTCAATTTTTTAATGAACCAAGTCAAAGCTCAGTTCGGTTCGATTCGACTCGATTACAACCTTATTTACACAATTTGAAGTTTTTTTTTTCGGACTATCTAGTTGCTGGAGGACCGCGTGTAGCAATATAAACTTAAATTTGTACAACAAAAAATAAATTGAGGAGAAACTAATCTAGGATGAATTGTTACAATATCATTTGAAATTTATGGAGTTAGGTTTATGCTAATGATTTTAATTCATGTTGACTTCATTATAGAGCAATCTTATATTTCTCCTTATTAGTTGAAGAGAAGGAAAAAGTCAGCAGCAAAACAAATATTTCAATTATTTGCCCTTTTTGAGTGGATAGTCAACTACTTGGTTCTCCTATTTTAGTACTCACTTGTATGATTGTTAATTGATAAGCATTTGGTATCCAAATAATACAACTATAATCTACTTGTGATTAATTACTATTGATATGTGTTGTACACATTTTAATTCTATTTGACATGATAAAAGCTATCCATTCTTATCTATCAACTTAAATTTTTGAATCAAATGATTTCTTGAAAATATACTCTACGGCCCCGTTTGGTAAGATGTAATGGACTTCGTAATGGAATGACCATTACATTCAAGACCCATTACCATGTTTGGTTGCATTTTATAATTTTATTGTAATGGAATGAGAAAACCATTAGTTAAATTTTGTTCAACAACTCTTGTAATTCCCGTTACATAGAAAAATGATTTGAATTCCCATTACATCCAAAGCATGTAATTCCAATTCCTATTTTTAAAACTCAATCTAACCTCTCATTTATCAATTCTCACATCTCATCATTGTCAAAAACATGAAAAATTGAAAACGAAAAAAAAAAAAAAAAAAAAAACGGGAAGCCGGAAAAAAATAAAAAACGGTGATAAATATATACCAAACGGACCCTACGTGTTTAATGTTGTAATATTCATCAACTCAAATAATTGAAGCTACTATTAAGTGATAATATATACCGAGTAGTACAAGTCTTATATGTCTAGAAGCCTTTTTGTACACAAAATTGTATTCCTACACCGTTTAGGTTTACTTGTGTATATGCATATAGGTGTGCTTGTTTTCGGTAATATGAACGAGTTATTACTCCTAATCTTACATTAAGAATGCAATTTAACTAAGTACTTGAATAACGTACATCTATTGAATTTAGAATTCCACTTCAAAACTAATATTACATACATAGATAGTAAATATTTATTAAATTAACTAATTCATATATTAAGTATTTTATATTAGCTAATTTATAATAAATAGAGTCTCTAATTTATATATATATATATATATATATATATATATTCTTTTAGTTAAGCTTCCAATCTTTAATTTTCACGGGCATTCAAATCTTTTACTGGTTGCATTTTGCCTGAGATCATTAGTCAGAATCATGAAAGCTTTGTGCCTGGTAGACAAATGATGGATAATGTGGTGATTGCCTAGGAGATGGTTCACACTATGAAGATCAAGAAGGGGAAGAAATGTATTGTGACTCTTAAGTTAGATCTTGAGAAAACCTATGATCGCATTAACTGGAGCTTTCTGATGGAGAGTCTGGAAAGAGCTAGGATCCCTGATAATTGGAGAAAGTTAATAAAGGTTTGTATCTCTTCTCCTGTTTTTCAAGTGTTGATTAATGGGGATATGTCAGAGGAATTCTCTCCTGGCCGGGGTATCCGTCAAGGGGACCCAATGAGCCTTTTCTTATTTGTTATTGCAATGGAAAGACTGTCTCACCTGATCCTTGATGCTGTTGAGAGTGGGAAATTCCACCCGGTGGCTATCAATAAGTTCTGTCCCCAGGTTACTCACTTGTTCTTTGCAGATGATGTTCTGATCTTTATGGAAGGTAATGAGGAGCAGTTAAGTATTATTATGGATATTCTTGATTGTTTTTATTCGGCCTCTGGTTAGAAGCTAAATGTCCAGAAGTCCAGGATGATGTGCTCTAAGAATATGAACCAGAGAGTTTGTAAAAGGTTGAGTGATCTGTCGGGAATTCCTCTGACTTGCTCTCTCGGGAAGTATCTGGGTATCCCCCTCCATAGTGAGAGAGTGTCTAAAGTGTCTTTTAAAGATACTTTGGATAAAGCTAATATGAAGTGTGCCACGTGGAAAGCAAAGACTCTCTCTCTCTCGCTGGCCGTCTTACGTTGATTCAATCTGTCAATTGTGCGACTCCCAATCACATTATGCAGGCTTGTCATCTTCCTGAGCCTGTGCTTAAGGATCTAGATAAAATTATTCGTAGGTTCCTGTGGGGGGAAGCTGAGGAGGGAATGAAGATCCACCTTGTTCCTTGGAATGAGGTTTGTCAACCTAAAGATAAGGGAGGTCTGGGCATTAGGAAATCCAAAGATAATAATAAAGTCTTATTAATGAAGCTCTTGTGGCGTATGTGGCAGCTTCCTTCAGCTCTGTGGATTCAGCTTTTATGTGGTAAATATCGGAAGGATAAGGTGTTTGGGGGTCCTAAGGATAGAGTGGTTAATTGTTCCTTTCTCTAGAAAGGCATTAGTGCGGTTTTTGCTGAATTCTGTTCAGGGATTGGGTGGAATGTGGGTAATGGTAGGTCCATCAGATTCTGGAAGGATATTTGGATAGGTAAGAAGCCTTTATTGGAGGTTTGTACTTTTTTGCCTTCGTTGGACATTCAGGACTGGAGGATTGCAGATGTGGTGGATTCTGAGGGGGAGTATATTTGGGCAAAATTTGATTCCTACCTCAGTCTGGAATCGCTCCTTACTATTAGAGGTGTTCAGATTAGTAGTCAAATTGAGGATAAAGATAGTTACTGTTGGTCTTTGACAAACAACGGGGCCTATTCTTGTAAATCTGCTTTTCAGGCTTTCTATCAGGATTTGGATTCTTCGTCCCCTGGGGTGTGGAAGACGATTTGGGCCTTAAAAGTGTCGTACCGTATTAGAAGTTTCCTTTGGCTTGGGGCTAGGAATATGTTGCTTACTAATTCGGATAGAAAAAGGAGGCATCTAGTGGAGTCTGGAGCTTGCTGCAGATGCAGAGGGTATGAAGAGACGTTGTGCCATGCTCTCAGGGACTGTGAGAAAAGTAAAGAGATTTGGAGGAATATTCTTCCTAGGGAGGTGCTCTCTTCTTTTTTAGCCCACTCAGAGAATGATTGGTTTGTAGATGGGATTAAAGGGACTCTTCTGCCTGATCTGAATCAGGGTGTTCTTTTATTTGTGGTGGTTTGACATCAGATTTGGAGATGGAGGAATGAGGAGATTTTTGGAGGAAAAGTGGTTTCTCAGCCAAACGGCTTTGACTTCTTCTCCAAAAAGATTAGTACTCTGGTTGAGAGCTTTGTTGAAGATCCCTTGGCTAGGGTGTCTCAAAGGAAGGAGGTCCATCTTTTAGGCTGGTGTAGGCCGAGTGTAGGTATGGTTAAGCTCAACACTGATGGTTCTTGTCTTAGAGACGGCAGAATTGCCGCAGGAGGAGTTTTTAGAGATGATGGTGGCAGGTGGGTTTCTGGATTCTCTCAGAATTTGGGTATGGGCTCGTCCTTTTCTGCAGAACTTTGGGGGATTTTCTCCGGCCTGAAGGTAGCAAAGAATCTAGGAGTGAAAAAGCTTCTTGTGAAGTCAGACAACCTAGAAGCGATTAAAATGATTTCTGAGGGCAATGCTATTTGTCTAAATAGCCTTAACTTAATCAAAGGCATTAGAAGGATTGGCTCATCCTTTGATTCTATTAGCTTTGTTCATATTTATAGGGAGCAAAATCGCGTAGCGGACCGTGTTGCGGTGGAAGGGCATTCTGGAATGTTGGGTCTATCTATCCTTTCTTCTCCTCCGGCTTTCATCTCTTCTATGATCTTGGAGGATGTGGTGGGGGTCAGTTTTCCTAGGCTGATCCCGAATTGAACGTTTTTTGTTTTGTTTGTTTTTCTTTCCTATCCTACCAAAAAAAAAAAAGAATGACCATAGATTCAATCTTCAAAATTCTAAAAGTTCAAGAACTTGTTTAAAAAAAAGTTCAAAAACTTAATTACGTTAATCTATTAAAAGATGGATTAACTAACAAATTGTATTTACACCTTGCCTAATGTATATTAAATTTTGCAGAGTTTTCAAAGATGTGGGGATTATATAAGGCAGTTGAACCTAGCCAGTTGATTATTTAAATATTTTGAGTAGAGTAGGATATATTATCATATGTAGTATTATTACATTTAGCTAAGTGTTATTAATACAAATCTACTAATTTGATCAACAAATATTCATTTTGGCATATGTTTTCAAGAAAATAATGAATGCAATTGGGAGTTTATTATTATTATTATTATTATTATTATTATTATTTAATGTCACGTGACAAGAAAAGAAAGATGTAAGTTACATTTTAATATACTTGTATCTTCTTAATTTTCAGAATTTAGTAATTATAGCTTAAACAATTATATTGAAGAAATTGACATGCATTTTGTTTTGAAGCTGTTTTTAATAATTGGATTTGGATAACTTCTCTACACGAGATTTGGACTAATTAACTATATTCTCTAAATGGTTCACACGTTTTAAAATATAAATTTTCATTTCTTTTGAAATTGCATTGGTACGATCTGGAATCACCACTTTCAATTCCTAATTTCTTGGTGCCTTATGTGAAAAACTTTACGAGAATTCTCGTACAAAGTGATGTTAGGAATTTATTTCTATATTCCGTGTTTTATTTCCGCGTTTTGCCGTTGTGTCTTGGAAGAAGAATTTGGTATTGTGATCGTTTATTTTATAAATTCCTAACAATTGGTATCAGAGCTATCTAGTTTGGACAATGACAAGGTTAGACGGAATAAGTTCTGGAATAAGCAAGTTTGATGGAACTGACTTTTCATTCTGGAGGTTACAGATTATAGATTATCTGTATAGCAAAAAGCTGCATTTGCCGCTTTCAGAAGTGAAACCAGCAGACATGAGCCAAGAGGATTGAGAACTTCTCGATCGACAAGTGTTGGGCGTAATCAGATTGACGCTAACACGGAATGTCGCTCATAACGTAGCAGAAACCAAGTCAACAGCCGAAATGATGAGACTTTTATCAGATATGTACGAGAAGCCTTCCGCAAATAACAAGGTACATCTGATGAAAAAGTTATTCAATTTAAGAATGGGTGATAGTTCTTCAGTTGCAGAACATATAAACGAGTTCAATACCATTGTTACTCAACTAACGTCTGTTGATATTACCTTTGATGATGAGGTACATGCTTTAATTCTTTTGGCTTCATTACCTAATAGTTGGGAGCCTATGAGGGCTGCGGTTAGTAATTCTATTGGCAAAGGAAAATTGTCATTTAGTGGTGTCAGGGATCGAATTCTTGCTGAAGAAGTGCGAAGGAATGATTCGGGTGAAGGTACATCGACAAGTTCTGCCTTAAATGTTGAAAATAGAGGTAGAAGCAATGAAAGGAATTCTAATCGAGACGAGGTAGATCGAAGTCGAGGAATGGTAGATCCAAATCAAGAAATGGATGGAAATTGGAGTGCTGGAATTGTGGAAAGCCCGGACATGTGAAGGCTAAATGCAGACTTCCAAAGAAGGAAGATAATAAGAAAGCTGCAAATGTTGTAGCTGATGAGGTACAAGATGCCTTACTTTTATCTGTTGATTGTTCCATTGAATCTTGGGTATTAGATTCAGGTGCTTCTTTTCATACGACATCAAACCGTGAAATCATGGAGAACTATTCAATTGGAAACTACAGGAAGGTGTATCTCGCAGATGGTGAGCCATTGGAGATAGCCGGAATAGGTGATGTTCGTTTGAAGTTAGAAAATGGAACGGTGTGGAAAATCAACCAAGTAAGACATGTGCCTAGGTTAACAAAGAACCTTATTTCAGTTGGACAGCTTGATGAAGCAGGTCACAGTGTGAACTTTACTAATGGATCTTGGAAAGTCAGCAAAGGAGCAATTGTTGTTGCTCGAGATAATAAAACTGGTACTTTGTACATGACCACTAATTGCAAAGATACTCTAGCAGCTATTGATGCAGGTGTAAACTCAAGTCTATGGCACTGTAGACTTGGTCACATGAGTGAGAAAGGGATGAAGTTGATGCTATCAAAAAGTAAACTCCCTGATTTGAAAGGTGTAGAACATTGCATATGTGAAAGATGCATCTTTGGCAAACAGAAAAAAGTGAGTTTCTTGAATGGTGGAAGAAAGCCTAGAGAAACAAAGTTGGAGTTGGTTCACACGGACGTTTGAGGGCCATCTCCTATGCCATCCCTTGGAGGTTCAAAATATTATGTTACATTCATAGATGACTCAAGCAGAAAGGTATGGGTTTACTTTCTCAAAAATAAATCTGATGTGTTTGATACCTTCAGGAAATGGAAAGCTTTAGTAGAAAATGAGACGAATTTGAAGGTGAAGTGCCTAAGATCTGATAATGGTGGAGAATATGAAAATAGTGAATTCAAGAAGTATTGTGCACAGATGGGCATCAAGATGGAGAAAACTAACCCAGGCACACCTCAACAAAATGGGATAGCTGAGCAGATGAATAGAACACTGAATGAACGTGCCAGAAGTATGAGGTTACATGCAGGTTTGCCAAAATACTTTTGGGCAGATGCAGTTAACACTGCAGCTTACTTGATAAACAGAGGTCCCTCAAGCCCATTTGATTTCAAGATACCGGAAGAAGTATGGAGTGGGAAAGAGGTAAACCTTTCTTTTCTGAAAGTGTTTGGTTGTTTATCTTACGTTCATGTGGATTCTGTAGATAGGTCTAAGCTTGATGCTAAATCAAAGAAGTGTTATTTTATTGGCTATAATGAAATTGAGTTTGGCTATCGCTTTTGGGATAACGAAAATTGGAAGATCATAAGGAGCAAGGATGTGATCTTCAATGATCAAGTCTTGTACAAGGACAGCTTGGCAGAAGTTGTACAAACTGATTCTGAAGTTAAAAAGTCAGAAATAATTCTCCCTGAAATTCAAGTTAATATGCCAAGGCATGAAAATGAAGAGGTGATCATAGAAGAGGAGCCACGTACTCCTGAGGTTACCTTAAGAAGATCTTCTAGAACCATTAGACCACCTCAGAGGTATTCTCCTGCACTTGATTACATTTTATTGACTGACAAAGGTGAGCCAGAAACCTTTGATGAGGCAGTATAGGTGGATGATTCTAGCAAGTGGGAGTTAGCCATGAAAGAAGAAGTGAATTCTCTATTGTCTAATAATACGTGGGAGTTGACAGAACTACCATCAGGAAAGAAAGCCTTACAAAACAGATGGTTATTTCGGTTAAAAGAAGAACATGACGGCTCTACAAGGTACAAGGCAAGGCTTGTTGTGAAAGGATATCAGCAAAAGGAAGGTGTTGACTTCAAAGAAATCTTTGCTCCAGTGGTGAAGCTCAACACAATCAGACTTGTGCTTTCTCTTATAGCAAAAGAAGATCTGTACCTGGAAGAAATGGATGTGAAGACGACATTTCTTTATGGTGAACTAAAAGAAGAGATTTACATGAAGCAACCACAAGGTTTCGAAGTGCATGTCCGTGAGACGATGGTATGCAAACTGCAGAAAAGCCTTTATGGGCTTAAACAAGCTCCGAGACAGTGGTATAAGAATTTTGACGGTTTTATGATTGATAATGGTTTCCTGAGATGTCAAGCTGATCACTGCTGTTATATTAAAAATTCTGGAAGTCATTACACAATTTTGCTATTGTATGTAGATGACATGTTAATTGCAGGGGCAGATAAGAGGGAAATTGACAAGTTAAAAATGAAGATGTCAGAAACTTTTGCCATGAAGGATTTGGGAGCTGCAAAGCAAATCCTAGGAATGAAAATCTCAATAGATAGGGTGCAAGGTACTTTGAAGTTATCTCAAGAAGAGTATGTGAAGAAAGTTTTGTGCAGATTCAATATGGATGGTGCAAAACCTGTCAGTACACCACTGGCTTGTCACTTCAAATTATGCAAAGAACAGTCACCTTCAACAGAAGAAGAGATAGCTCATATGGCAAAGGTTCCCTATGCCTCCGCTATTGGAAGTCTCATGTATGCTATGGTAGGCACAAGGCCGGATTTTGAGGTACATGAGTAATCCAGGGAAACAACATTGGGAAGCAGTGAAATGAATTTTGAGGTACTTGAAAGGTACTTGATTATTGTCTATGTTTCAAGAAATCAGATATAGGTCTACAAGGATACACGGATGTAGATATGGCTGGTGATTTAGATAGCAGGAAAAGTACTTCTGGTGGTGTTTTCACACTTGGTGGCACAGCTGTGAGTTGGTTCTCAAAACTACAGAAGATAGTTGCACTGTCAACTACAGAAGTAGAGTATGTTGCTATTACGGAAGCTAGCAAGGAGATGATTTGGTTACAATCATTTCTTGAAGAGTTGGGACAGAAACATGAGACAAATATTCTATATTGCGACAGTCAAAGTGCTATTCATTTAGCAAAGAATCCGATTTTTCATGGAAGAACAAAGCACATTTAGGTGCGATACCATTTTATTAGATCAGCATTAGAAGATGGAGCTTTAATGCTCGATAAGATTCTTGGAAGTAAGAATCCTGCTGATATGTTAACAAAGACTGTGACTGTTGAGAAGTTGAAGCTATGCGCAGCTTCGGTTAGCCTCAACGTATGAAGATGTTGTTTGAGCTACTTCTTTGATTCGTTGACTTTGCACTGAAGTTGATGTGAAGACTAATTAAAATAATTCTTCAAGTGGGAGATTGTTGGAAATTGGTGCATGTATGTTTTTATGTGCATAATAAATGAAGCATTTAATATCAAGAAGATGGAGGATTATGCTTTGAACCTAGTCAAGAAGTTAAAAGGTTACCTTGATCTCTACAACACATTAATTGAAGATGGAGATTATGAAGCATCACATTCTATTTATAGGGTTCTTTGTTTCATATAAATAGAGGCTTCATATTTCTGGAGAATTAAGAGAGAAGAGTTGAAAAAGGGTTGTGAGTGTTTGCTTAGAAGTATTGCAGGAATTCTCACTCTGCACATCTGTAAAATTGTGTGTGATCAAAACTGAGTAGGGTGTACTTGGGTTTTGGGTACTGAGTGAGTGATTGAGTGTTATAATACTTGTACTCCATTCTCCTATAGTGCAAAGAGTTTCTTGCAGTAGCTCCAAGGATTAGCCACTGTTTTGTGGTGAACCTTGTAAAAATTCTTGTGTTCTTTCTTATTTGTTTATTTCTATATTCCGTGTTTTATTTCCGCGTTTTGCCGTTGTGTCCTCGAAGAAGAATTTGGTATTGTGATCGTTTATTTTATAAATTCCTAACAAGTGATTCGTCGTAGGAATACTAAAGGGTGTTTGGTAGCTCATTTTCATACTCTTATTTACCTTTTCACATAAAAAATGAGAGTTTTAGGTGTTTGGTTAGTCACCTCCTGTTTGCCTTTTATCCCTGAATAGTAGCATTTTACAAAAGCAGATATTCCCTGTTTTTTGGAAAACCGTAGTAGCAAACACCAAACATCAACAACAAATAGTAGGTAAAACAGAAGAGCCCTAAGACCTTGTTTGGAAGGAAGTTAATGGAGGTAAATGAGAGTAATGAAAGGTTAAATATCACGTTAACTTAGTTTTGAGTTGTTTTTGCAGAGTAAATGAAGGTTAATGGAAGTTAAACTTTTTCTTCCATTAACGTCCAAACTCTAATATCCAAATTGGAGGTTAATGGAAGTAACGGAAAGTTCATTAAAAAATTTTTAACTTTACAGATTAAATTTAACTTTCATTCCTTACATATTTAAACTCTCAAACGAAGTTAACATTTAACCCTTATTTAGATTCTATAAACTCTCAAACAAGGTTTAATTTTTTAACTTTCATTTCCATTACATCATTTACCTCTCGCTAATGTTAAAGGGGGGATCGAGATCTCACTCCGATACTTAAGTTAGCAGAGCTTTAAGGATAAAGATGAGTGAATGATAGAATTTTATGGTTTAATAATGTTATACATTGATTGTACACCTTCATTTTTCCATTATAAGGTTCTAGGGTCTTTTTCAAAAAGTACTGATTTCCATGGCCTAACTGATGTTCGGGACAAGTGTAAGGACCATATTGAGAGTGTATCATCTGGTGGGACCACTAATATTTGGCATATACCAATTGTAAGTTGTATAAAATGGAAAAACATCTTTTGGGGAATTGGCGTGCTTACCTCATTGATCCATGTGTTTGAGGCGGTTATATTTTATCATTGCTATTGATTGAGAATTATTCATTGTTTCACGTAGCATAGTAGTTTATTTCGCTATTATTAGATGTCCCCCCTCTAGACTATCAAAATTCTTTAGGGCTTGGGCTAAGCTTCCTTTTTGTTTAGAGTTCAGACTTCCAAAACCTTTATGTCATGGGGGACCGAAGGGCTCATGCTTGTGATGTAATTTATGAAGTACTGACTCGGGTGCAGATATGGTGCAGGTGCGGAAAACGATATTTTTAAAAAATATAGGACGTGAGTGCGGCGGGACACAATAAATTTTAATATAATTAATTAGATATAAAATACATAAATAACATTTAAGCAACATGATAAATCACAATTACTAAAACATCACAGACCAAACATAATTCCACTAAAATGAAAAATAATTACTAAAACAGCACAAGACCAAAACAAGGTGCAACGAAAAGAAAACAAAATCAAAAGGAATGGAAATGAAAACAAGAAAAGATGGCATCGCACAGCATAATGAAAGAAACTTACCAGCACAACGAAGATGAAGAGCATCGGTCGAAACCGCACAAAGAAAGAAAGAGTTTGGTTGTGGAAGGAAAAGAACGGAATTAGGTTTGGGTATGAATTGCAACAGATTGAAAAGGTTTGTGTATTAATGTTTTTGTTTCAATTAAATCCCTTTTCTTTTAATTTTTTTAAAGAAACCCCTAAACTTACCTAATTACATCAACCAGAACAGTCCAGTTATGTCCCCCACCGTGTCAGATTTCTAAAACAAAAAACACTGAGGACACGTTTTTACCGTGTCGGGTTCGAATCTGGTCGTGTGTTCGGTGAGTCCGACACCACCACGACGACCCCTAGAAGAGTCGGCACTTCATAGGATGTAATGCTTCAGTATTACAGACGCTAACAATGAAACTTGGCGTTTGTCATGCGTTTGGGTTTCATTAACACACGTGAATCTAGGAAAACATGGGAGATTGAAGAGGTTAGAAATGACACGTGATAGAGTTGTAAGCGCTTTCAAATCAACTTTACATTAGTGAGAATGGACACCACATGTCCTTGAGGCTTCTGCCGTTTTGAAGCCCGAGATAACTAAAGATTGATTTTGAAGTTAATGAGGCCTTTAATTGTGATTTATTGAGCGCTATGCTAGAGTAATGATGTCTTTTAGCTGACAATTCAGTTTGTGGGGTTTTATGTCATATAGACAATTGTTTTAGAATATAAATATTTATAAATGAATTGTTCCTTTAATGATTTGTTTTATGAGATATAGTATGTTTAACTATATAGAAGTATTAATCTTTTATTCAGAATTAATCAAGTTAAAATAAAAGAAATCTCAAGTTTATTTAAGTAATCATAAAGTATTTATACAAACATGAAGTGAGACTATACTTTATAATAAATCAATAAATTTAAAACAACCCCAAGTTAAGTAATGTGTTCATGGGATTAACATAGTGCTGTTGAGACTTGCATGTAATAGTGTTTTCTATTCTGAACAGAAAGCTGATCTCACAAGCTTTAGATATGGAGATATCTATGCAATTAGATGGATCCGGTGAAAGAGTTCATTAGGATTGGAGACCCGACTTGATATAACAGGATTGATGGATTTATCTAGTGTCACATGTTTCATCTCAATTGTATTAGTAGGTGTAAGTAATCACCAGACTCAAACAATCGTTAATTAGTTATTCTGGATTATGGAGTGTGGTGCTTTGACTCTGTCCGAACACGATCTATAACAGAGAGGACCCTAGGGTGTGTGAGGGCAGGCGTTGGGTATCACATAAAGTAATTACGAGGTAGTTAACATTAGATTGAGCATGTATTACTCTTGATAAATAGGAGATATATCCATGGGCCTCTTATGGAAGAATTAACTTGAAATCCTTGTAAGATGATATGGTTAAGAGTAGAAATGGAGATTGCACTCAACCTATCTATTCAGAGTTAATTCTGCATAAACAAGTAAAAACAAACGTCTCATTATATGTAACTTGACATATTCCATAGTTACAGATTCGTTTAAGGATATATCTGACGAAGGATCAAATTATACTGGATCTAATACAGAAAGGTAAACATCGATATCAACCTGAGTTCTTATCGCTCTGGGGGAATGTGACGATTCTTCCAATAACAGTCTGCACACTCATTCCATTATATGTTTAGTTGAAATTGATTTGGTTAAATTAATTCTAATAAACATATATGGCTAGTAGTGGTAAGAACCTAATGGGTCACACATAGAATTAAGACCGAAGGACGGAATGGTAATTTGAGAGGGAGGACGATAAGGGCCAAAATATGTAGGGGATAATTAAGTTGAATTAATTGATTTATTTAGATAATTATAATTAGATTATACTTATGGTTAAATCAAATAAAGGATAATGTTAATTAGTTAGTATAATGTGATTATATCTCTAAACTATTATCCTAACTTAAATAAGTATTCTAATAAGATTAGAATTATATTTATTAATTAATTATATATATATATATATATATATATATATATATATATATATATATATATATATATAGATTATATTATAATAAATCCTTTTATTTATCTAATTAGAAAAATTTCCTTTGCTTCTATCACTTTCTGTCATATCTTTAGAGAGCAGAACAGGGTGGCGGATCGTCTGGCGGCTGCAGGTCATGAAGGAAGTTTGGGAGTCACTAATTATCCTTCTCCTCCGGCCTTTCTCTCCTCGATCCTTCTGGAGGATATGGTGGGGGTTAGCTTTTCCAGGTTAATCCCGGGTTAGTTTTTGTTTTGTTTGCTTTTGTTTTCTTTTTCCTACCAAAAAAAAAAAAGAAAACCTAATGAGATTAGAAGTCTAATTAATCAAACCTAATGTGATTAGGGTTAGTAAATCACAACATTATAAATACCTCCCTATACTATGTATTTCGGCCAAGCATATATCCTAGAGAAGTTCTTCCCGAACCTCACTCAAAAAATTACATTTCTAGATTATTCGTTTCTTAGTTCGTGTGGATACCGTTAGAGGCAATCTACACTTGATTGCTTTAATTGGTTGATTACTAACGTTTTAATTTTGGTTTTGTTTGTGATCACGATTGACGATTGATATCCTTGTGGGAACTTCGTTTGCAAATGTAGATAGTTCGTCAATAAAGGTACACATGTTTAATCCATCTTTCTATGAAATAACAATTAACGGATCTTGGAAAAGGGAAATAGACAAAATAGACAAAATTTTATATTTTCGATGCGCCTAGACTTGTTTATTTCCTTTCACAATTTTCCAACTCCAAAGTTCTATATGAGGGGAGAAAGTATACTATTTTTCGTTCCTTTTGTGCCTCTCATATTTCGCATTCTTCATTTGCTTCCTCAAGTTTTTTTTTCCAAGTCTTCCTCTTTGAATGATAAGTGATTTTTCCTTTTTTTTCTTTCATTTTATGCAACCCTTGTTCTGCAAAAATTTCTGGCAAACCACAGCCTGAACAACAAATTAAAGGACCCACTCTAAGTGACACAAAATTTATGGCAACATCATAAAAAACTCGATCTGCTAGGCAATCAAATCCTAGGGTTTGGAACCAACCCTCTCGGGTTTTTATTTAGGAAATCATGGGTTTGTGTGATAAGTATTCAAAACATTAGACAATGGAAGCCATTTTGCCATTAAAGGAGCACCATGCCCACACTAGTAATGAGAATTGCATAGATGTCTTTGAGTTCTACCTGGAGTGGGAATGAGGTTCCCCCTGTCCTTAAGTGTCATAGACATTTTCTAGGAATTTAACATGTGCCCTAGCCATATCAACCCTAACTCTTGGCTAAAATTGATGGCATGTGCCAAGTTATATGAGGATCTAGACCTCCCTTTGATCAGAGCCATATTTCGATCCTTCTAGCGTCCTACCAAGATGGCAAAAGACGATGTTTGCTACTAGGTATATGGCTCCTATAAGAGAAGAAATTTTACTAAGGAACAAAAAGGACTTTGTTAAAGGATGTTCTGGGTCGAGATAGACAAGAACATCCCTAGTTGTCTTCATCGAGAGTGCTTTCCCTTTTCCACTAGTTGGAATGCAGACTCTGCGAGCTCTAATACCTAGATGGACAAGAGGGAACTTACGGCAGTCGTAAAAAAAGTGTTGGATATTTTGTTGGCTTTTGCACATGAGATGAAGTACTTGGAGCTGCTAGAGGCTATTGCCAAAGGGTTTCTAGTTCCTCTCTGGGATAAATGGGGGAAGATAGTTAGGCCTAAAGAAGAGGGTTTCCCAAGCTACTTAAAGGTGATTAGTCTTTTAACGTTTCCTTTTGTTTTCTTTTAGGTGCAGGAATTAGCCCTAACATGTCTATTCGTGATTTTATGTTAGTGCAGAAGGAGAAACAGGAAGCTTCCAGACCTTCCCGGACTACAAATGTACTCAAACTAGTTGCTATAAATTCAAATAGAACTAATATGGTCGGGCCGATTACTTCTAAGCCTTTGGTAAATTGGAACGGAACATAACATAACACGTGTGAACCCTAAAATATTAGGGTTTCTGGTGTATTAAATATGGACGCTAGCAAGTGTACTAGGTCGAGTGTAGTATTTAGTAAGGCCAAGTGTCGTATTCCACAGGGATTGGTCTTTAGTGAGAAGAATAGGTTACCTTAAGTGTTAGATTCTTAACTTGGATGAATAATGTGTGAGATCTTAACATAAACAGAAACAAGCGGAAAGTAAGATGAGGGAATTCAAGATAAACAAGCACAGATCTAGCCATACGCCTAATGAACAACTGTGCCTAACTTTTATCACTAAATGAATTAGATCTATATTCCTGAGTTGGGTCTCTCTCTCATTGGTCACTAAGGTCCGGTGTCCCATTTCCAAAGATACTAAGTAAGTAGTATTAACCAAGTGTCCTTGCGCCAACCTACAAATAAGCATTAAGCAACAGAGAGCATTCATAAAGAAACCCCAATATGTGGTAGTTTTCATATTCGTCCACTACAACATATGCCGATTAGCTGTTTCCATTACGTCGGAGCACTGTTGTGTCATCCTCGGTAACTATCAAATAGACTCGATCTTAATCTATTCTTGAAGCATGCTAATAACACTCAATCATGGATAAAAATACTTCATTCATTGATAAGAGATACTTACAGTCGCAGTCCAAATGGCTGGCTAGGCCTGCAGAAGAACTACTCACTCATTGTCATGAGTGAACAACTTGTTCTTCCCAAAAACATTCTTGCAACGGAAAATAAAAACAGAATATAAAAACTAATGGTGGCGGTAAAGCCGATGTATCTATTACAATCATCTTCCTCCTATTTATACTCCCCTTACATCAACCCTAATTACAAGGGCAAATAGTCACAAAAAGGTAAAAACAATGACAAGTAAACAATCTTCCTACACTTGGCGCAAGATGGAAAGCTGTATTGCTTTCCACGTGATTCTCTCTTTCTCTCTCCTGTAACTTGCTCGACCCGCGCGTTTATCCGTTTTCCTTCCAAATGACCCGTTAATGCTGTTGTTTAAGCTGTTCTGTTCTACTGAGAGGCTGTTCGTGAAGATTCCTGCTTGAACTGTAATTTGTGGCTGTTTCTTCCATTTCTGGTTGAAAACTAGAACTTTGAAGCTCTTTTCCATGAATGATCGTCCTCATAAATTTGCTCTTTTTACTCACATCAAATTACCCCCAACTTAAGCTTTTGCTTGTCCTCAAGCAACTCATCAATATAAATGGAAGAACATGATGAAATTTACACAAACAAAAGAACAGCTAAGTCCATGCATTTAAGGTTTCTGTGATGATTGAAATTCAAATGATGAGTAATTAAGCTGACATAACCAATTTGCGAATCCCCTAATCAAAAAAATCAATTATTTTCTTAGTACTTTTGTGAATTCACTCATCTTTCACAGTGTTTGCTCTTTGTTTGTAGGATGTTTAAGTCACTCGACAGCTATGCATAAAAAGAATAAGTTTTGATATGACTTTTTGTCCAACAGATACTTGAAACTTCTCTTGGCACCTCGGAATCCTTACAAAGGTGAGGGGCGGTTTGAATGGTGGATTGGTTGGTGATTGGAGTAGATGTTTCGTGTTTAGCGGATAAGTTTAGCTTTGAAGAGCTGGTCATTTTCTGTTTGTAGGCTTTCCTGTTTCATTTTTCTTTGTGAATTGCTTTGAGGGGAAAGGTTTTCTACTGTTTATTTGACAGTGTCCCCCTTGATATATTTAGGGAAACAGGGCCTTTTTCTTTTGTTACCAGCTCCCAACTATGGTTGTTTGATGGTGAATGATTAAATGATTGGATGTTCATCCTCACGTGCCAAGATTCATTTCTTTCTACTGAAGGGCAAACAAGGCAAAATCTAACTCATCTAATATACACAAAGCCCACTCTAAAAAAATTATTTGCACACAATATGCACAATTTAGGCACAAGCCTCACTGGTTGTTTGTACTTGGTAAATACTTGATCTGATCAGGGACTTCACAAATTAATTAATCAACCTAACCTACTCATCAACAAATCCTCACCTCATCACAAAGAAAACAGCAATTGCATGGTGACTTAACTAAGCTAAATTTGGTAAAATCATCCCAAAGTGATTATGGATGGTTGAGTGGCGGGTGAAGCGCACAGGGTGATTATGGTGTTTGTGCTTTGTTTTTCTTTTTATGGGGTGGTGCTGATGTGAAACAAGGACCAAGCAAAACTCAAAAGTTGGAATAAAATAAACGGGCATGGCAAACAGCATAGCAAATTTAAACAGCCAAACAGTTGCTAAGACGCTGGTCTCCTACCCCCAACTTAACAAAAACATTGTCCTCAATGTAAGACAATTGGGCAAGAGATAGGCGCCAACAGTATCGTGCGAAAACAACAGCAGCAGCAAGTCGAACAAAGGATAGAAAGAAAGAGAGTGATAGATTTACACTGTGGGGGACTGGGAAGACTCCGCCTCCTCATCGGCATTGGGTTGTGGGACGAATGGTGTGGTGCCTGGTTCAATTGGTTCATTTTTTATGGGGCTCCTCTGTGATTCATCGGAAACATGGGGCTTTGGTGCGGACTGGTTGTTCCCTTCTAGAATGGCTATTCTGACTCGTAAGATCTCCACTTCTTGCTTGTAGGTATTGATTCGCTGTTCCATCACATGCATGTTGATAAGGATGGTCTCCATGCTCATTCTAGCAGCAATGCGGTAGATTTTGTCATCATCGCCGGATGGTGGGTATTCTGGAACGGAGCGTATGGGGGTGACATGAGCAGGTTCTGGCATGGACTCTTCGGATCTGCGTCTCTTGGAAGGACCAGCTGGGTTTTTGTCCTTTTTCTTGAGTTGCTATGCCTCTCGCCATAGGTACCAAACTCCTTTGATATCGCAACAGATTTCAATCCGCTTCATCACCTGCAAGTTCAAGGGTTCCATAACTGGACCAAGGGTTAGTGTAGTGAATTTGGGATCGAAAAATCCCAAATTCTGAGCAATGGTGGCGATGAATGGTCCACAGAACAGGCCAGCGACATTCTTCTTTTGTTGTAATGAGGCAATGTACTCAGTAAAATAGTACCCAACATTCAGCGGCTTCCGGTCACGCAAACATGCTAGTGCGAATAGGTCAGCGGATGGTACTGTGGCTTGATGGACCCTGCCAAAAAGTGAACCAGCAAGAATACGGTGTAAATATTTCAGTGAATAGCTCTCGATACCTGAGGCCTTGGAGGAACTGGGATTATACTCGGGGTGACCAGTGATTGCATGCCAGAAGGCACTAGCATCAAATTCCTCTGGAATCTCGCGGTATGCCGATAGGTAGGGTTCTTCTTCGAGTTTGGTTTGGTCGACCAAGCCAAGAAAAATGTTCATTTTGTTGATGGAGCAGTTCATGTGGTTCCCCATGAGTCAAAATTGGTAGCGCTTGTGATGATTGGGGTCAGTGTACTTGGCATCCCGTTAGAAGGTGGAAATGAACTCCATTGTGAGTTTGTGGTATGTGAACTCGTCAATGGCTAGAAATTTAGCCAGATTCGCGCCTTCAATCATTTGATTAACCTCCGTGTCAAGACCAACCTCTCACAAACTTTCCCATCAAATTTTTCTGGTGGCGCACAGCTCCGTGTTTTGGAAAGTTTCGTAGTTATTTTGCTCGGTTTCATCGGAGAAAGGAAGAAGTTGCTTGGAGAGGACAAGAGAGGTTTGGGTACTAGAGCTCACATCAGGTTTCTTTTCTTTGCCCTTGGTAGCAGTGACAGACCTTGTATTCTTTCGTGCCATGGCGGAGTTTCAACAGCGGTTAGTGGGGGTGGAGATGAGGAAAAGTGTGTGTTTAGTAAAAGGGCAACCCTTTATACAAGATGGGAAGAAAGGCGAACCGTCAAGGATGGTTGCAACCGTTTGAACCAATCATTTTCCTTATTCCACCGTGAGAATAGGGAATTAAATTGCCATGTTTGGAAAGAGGGGTAGCCACATCAATTCTTGTGACCGTTGAGGTTGAGGGTCTGCCGTTTGACAATGAGGCATTAAAGGACAAGACGGCTGAGGCGGTGATTGTCTCGTGGGTGGTGCGGGTTGGTGAGAGGAATGATTGTTCGTACTTCCCTATGTACTTAGACACAAATTTATTCAAAAAGGGACTAAAATAGGGGAGGTGAAAAAGTAAAATTGAAAATGAACTAAGGAAAATAAAAATTTAAAACAAACGTAGAAAAATGAAATTTATTTACCCCCAACTTTTGATTTGTCATGGGTTGGTTAGGCGATGGGTAATGCCCACAGTTTCGGGGGGTTCATGGGCCAAGTAAGGCTTCAGGCGTTGTCTATTAACTTGGGAACAGGCGCAGGCATGAGTTATACAAAAGCACAGGATCACCCTCTTTAAAATGCTTGGCCTGAATACGCTGATCGTGCCACTGTTTGGTCCTTTCCTTGTACTTGATTGCGTTTTCGTAAGCGAATAGTCTGAATTCATCCATTTCATTCAACTGAGCACACCTGTTTAGCTTAACATCCTAATCATCAAAATTTAGAAATGTTAGTGCCTAATATGCCCTATGTTCTAATTCAACAGGGAGGTGGCATGCTTTTCCGAACAAGAGTCGGAAAGGGGACATCCCTATGGGTGTTTTATAGGCTGTTCGGTAAGCCCACAGTGCATTATCGAGTTTTAGAGACCAGTCCTTCCGTGAAGAATTGACTGTTTTCTCTAAAATTCGCTTCAGCTCCCTGTTGGATAATTCCACCTGTCCACTCGTTTGGGGGTGGTATGGTGTAGCTGTACGATGTGTGACACCGTATTTCTGAAGTAGTTTCTCAAATAATTGGTTACAGAAATGAGTACCTTGATCGCTTATCATTGCCCTTGGTACTCCAAATCTGGTAAACAATTATTTCAAAAATTTTATCACTACCTTGGCATCATTCGAGGGACACGCGCATGCTTCTACCCATTTACTCACATAGTCCACAGTGACCAGGATATACTGATTCCCAAAAGAGATAGGAAATGGTCCCATGAAGTCGATACCCCATACATCAAAAATCTCGCAAACAACGATGTTGTTTAGAGGCATGGCGTTTCGGGCAGAGATGTTGCCTGTTCGTTGATAGTCATCGCATCGTTGAATGAACTGTTGAGCATCCTTCTATATGGTGGGCCAGAAGAAACCTGCTTGAAAAACCTTTACAGCTGTTCAATTGGCCCCAAAATGACCACCTGATTTCGGAGCGTGGCATTTGTGCAAGATCTCCATGCCTTCCTCTCTGGTCACACATCTTCGCAGGAGCTGATCTGCACATATTTTAAATAGATAAGATTCCTCCCAAATGTAATATTTAAGATCAGAATAAAACTTTCGTTTCTTATTAGTGGAATATCGAAACGGTTTTATTTTGCAGGCCAAGAAATTCGCAGTGTCAGCAAACCAGGGGAGCGTGGAGATATAGCAAACAGTTGTTCATCAGGAAAATGGTCGAGGATCTCGGGTTGTTCGATTTCTGTGGCTGCTTATATTCTGGATAAGTGATCAGCTGCTAGATTTTCTGATCCTTTTTTATCCTTGATCTCTAAATCGAACTCTTGTAGGAGTAACAACCATCGTATTAGTCGTGGTTTAGCGTCCTTTTTGGTGAACAGGTATTTCAATGTAGAATGGTCGGTGTAGACAGTCACTCTAGAGAGCACGAGTGTAGACACCGAGTCGGAGGACCTGTGATGAAAACCTGAAAACAAGACGGTTGAAACAATTGATTCCGGAAGTTTTGAAAAACAAAAAATATATAAAGAATAATAAGTACATAATAAAGAAGAAAGAGTTACGGCGGGTCGCTGTTGTTGATCGGATGGCTCGCGAATACTTAGCGGCATGGTGCGAGTGCTTAGCGGCGGCCGGCGCACGTTCGACGACACTCGGACGCCCGCTCGACGACGCAAAGCGCGCGCTCGACGTCCGTCGGATGCACGCATCCAACCACGAATGGCACGTGCTCGGCATCCGAGCGATGCACGGGCCGGCGGCGCGGAACGCATGCTCGTCGGCCACGAGGCGTGTGCGCCCGGCAGCGCGGAACGCACGTTCGGCGGCCACGACGCGTGGACGCCCGACGGCACGGAACGCGAGCTCGACGGCCGCAGGACGTGCGTGCCCGACGGCGCGGCGGCCGTTGGGCGAGCGCCCAACCACGTCGGGCGGACGCCCAACCTTACGTTGGGCGCTCGCCCAACGCTGTTTGGCGGCCGCCCAACAATGTTGGGCGGTAGCCCAACGGAGGGTTGGGCGGCCGCCCAACATGCCATGGGCGGCCGCCCAACCCCCTTGGGCGACGCCCGATTTTACTCGGGCGTCGCCCATTTTTCCGGGGATCCGTTTGCCTATAAAAGGCACGGATCCCCATGCATTTAGAGAGGAGAATTTTTGGAGCTTTCTCACTCTAAACATTTTTAGAGAGAGAAAGTCAATTTTTTGGAGAAAATATTTTTTTTCCCAAAAAAATCCAAATTTTTCCAAAGTTAAATTTTTGCTAAAAAACACAAAAAACCGGAAAATCACGACTCGTGGAATCAATCGGCTTCGACTGTCAGATACCGAATTTAAGGTATTATCCGAGGACTATACTCTTTTATTTTATTTCCTTCTTCTATTTATTTTTATGTTATAGTTTTTATTTATTTAGTTATTCTTTTATTTTATCACGTTTTATTTAATTTAGCATATTTATTTAATTTTTGTCTCGTGTTGAATAAATTCGGTTTTGCTTTAAAATAAAAAACCTCGTTTTGATATCCCAATACGAACCGTGATCCGATAAAAAGGTAGTTCGGGTATTAAAGACGTTGTAATTATAAGTTGTAATTTAAAGAATTTCCAAATAACGTTTTAAAATAAAAACGTCGTTTTAGGAACTTCCGTTATTGACTATGATCCATTTTTGGTAGTTCGAAAATCCAAAACGATTGAATTAGATTTAATTTAAAGTTTTTGAATAAATCTGGAAATAATTGGAGTGCTGCTGTAATTTACCATTTCTGTCACTAATTGCTGTTTACCGACGGATTTTCCGTCGGTAAATCTGCTGGAATGTAAAAATGCTGTTTTGGTCCCTCTTTCTTAACTTTTAAGCTTTTAATCCTTCATATGTATATGTATAGTTATGTAATATATATTTTCAAATTATTTTAGACATTTAGTATATATAATTATTTAGGATGTTTGTATATCATTTTTTATTCCATTTTTAAATATAAGTATATGTATATATATTTTTTCTTTTTCATTCCTTTTGGGTTATATTGGATTTTATTTACTTGAGCCTTTTGGAGATAATTAGTAGATATTTTGTGGATAATGGGTATTATTTTGATAGTTAAACTACATTATGTATATGTATACATATAGCTTTTGGGGATATTTGGGCTATATTAGTTATCATTAAATAAAATTATTTTGGGTGATAAATGTCATTTTCTTATTTATGAGTTTTATTTACTATTTCACATATTTAAAGTATAAATGTATTATATTTAGTATTTTCATATATGTATTATATAGTCTATTTTCATTAACTTTTATTTCATGCTCCCTTTTTTATTTAAAATGTATATATATATCTATATTATTTTCTTTATTCTTTTGGACCATTTAGGGGTCCATATTTCAAATGGGCTTTACTTGGGAGTGAATTTTGATTTAATGTGTTTATTGTTGTGATTATATTCAAGTAAGGTTCCACTAAAGAAAAAATGGAAAATTAAATCACAAAAAGAGTTTTTAATTTAATCATTTAAACTAATGAATTTTTAGAGGTTCCTAATGTAAATAAATAGTGTTTTCTTGACATTTCAAATCGTTTCTCAAAACATCACGCTTTAAAACCTTAGTCCGTTCCAACGACGGATTAAGCGAGCCTTGTAATTAAAATCGTTTTCATCGTAAATAATAAAGTTTTGGATCGTTTTCTTAAATGATTTGTACAAAATAAAATTGACTTGTATGTTTAACCACGTTTTCTTATTAAAGGTTTTTTTATCTCAATGTTTTCAAACACTCGAGTCGTTCCAACGGCGATTCGGGTGAACTTCATCAAACGGGGTTTTAAAACGCATCTAAATCATTCCAATGGCGATTAAGGTGCGAACCATGTAAATAAACTCGTTTTGGGGAAATAAGTTAGTGTAGAATAAACACACGGCATGACATTTAAATAAAGTTGTAAATAAATCACTTCTTTCTTCCCCATTCTCTGTGTATGTATAATATAAATGGGTGATTCTTTACTAATATGGCTTTCCAATAATATATGCTCAAAACGGTTTCTGAAAAAAAGAAAGAAAAGGTTTCAAATGAATTTTAAACTTAAAGGAGTATACGATTAGTCCGTTATCGCCTAACATTCTGAGTAGGAGGCCGGTGGTTCATAACCGGGCGATGTCGGGGTGCCTAGTAGCCTTTCTCCGAAAAGGAGCTAGCCTTCTCGGCTCGTACCTAAGTTTCCCGAACCCACACCGGTCTCCCACAAGGGATCGGTGTTCATTTTCCCATTCGTGGGTCGCGACTCTTCCATATCTCCGAGCTCCGGTCCTGCCGAGCAGCTTGATTCCACGATTGGTTGCTTTCGGCGCCAATCACCGCTTACGTCGCCATGAGGTTGTCCACCCCCCGGTCCGCCCGGGAGATTAGGCCGCGGCACCTCGTCTAACAAGTGGCGACTCTGCTGGGGAAGCGAGAAATTTGATTCCGGAAGGCGTGTATTAAGCCCTTAACGGGGACGGATTGTTTACTTCTTTTCGTATGCATTCATGTGCATTATTGCAAACCCTTTGGGTAATTTCCGTGAAACCTCTAGCGAGAGTCCATTCGTCACTCGAAAGAGGCTAGTGTAAGTTCCCCCTTACAGTAAGGCGCCAAAGGGTCCCCATCCATTCGTTAGGGGCGAATTTGTGCGGTCCTGTGAGGTCCCGCGGTCAGCCGTGTCAGCATATAGTAGCCTTAGAAGTTTCCATAGGATCACCCGTTACTATTTTTGATGTGATAAATGAATCAGTTCGTGTTTTCAAACCGCCATGATACATGTCTAATCCTAAAGTATGTAAAGAAAATGAGACAATGCGTTAATATATACTCATGAATCGACATACTAATTACCCTAAAACATCGAAACGATTTGAACTAAAGACGACTTAGTTATCTCGTATGAATGAACATGTGCGACCCGCCTTGTCCCTTTCGGTGTCCCGACGAAGGCACGTGTTCAGGAAATGCGTTATGACGTAAGCACGTATTAGTATGAATCGGTTCGGTGTTAAGGATAGTTACATTTCGATACAAAAGACTATATTAACAGTAGCCGTTATTCACATTCTTTAGATAAATTGGGATAAAACGAGACCACGACGAAACGAAAACGAAGAACATTTCTGTCTTGAACGATCCTGTCGTAACGTGAAAAGTTTCGCACAAGTAGCCCGTCCCTTCCGAATAAAAGACGAGCTTTTACGTTATGCCTCGTGTCGTTCTTAAGAGAAATGGATGTGTCCGTACAGATGACTAAGAAAATAAAGAAAAGAAAAATGAACTAAACGACCAAAATCATTCCGAGTCTACAATATATGTCAATCTCAAGAGTAGTTAAAGAAAATAAACCAATGCCGTTGAATACGTGCCTCGAACGAGTATATACCCTGTTTAAAACTTTGAAGCCGAATTAAGCCAAACCATATAATTGCGCCATATGGACGAGACTGCGAGTTTTGACTAACGACTCGATCATTTCGACCGTTACCAAAACTGCAAGAAATATGGCCCGATGTACGTGTTTGCTTAATTCGTGCCTAAAGGAAAGAGAACGGTGATGTCCTCGCTTTGAATAAGCATGCGATTCAACGAAACGTTGATTTTCTATAACCACACTAAGATGATATATCCCGTGGATTGGGAAGAACAACGAATTGTTGCTAGCCGAAAGGTTACCGTGCGCTCAAAATAAGACTCACCGTCTTTTCACGTAGCTAAAATGAGCAAACGGATCCTTGACGCTAAGAACAAACACGTTACGCGATGAGTCCGTTCCCTAAAATAAAATCCAAAAGTGATTTCATCACTAAATAAACGCATGGTTACGTCTCTCGATAGATCCAAAAAGATCCCGTTGTAATCCAAAAATTGAGACACGAATCCACGTGAATAAAAAGGGAACGAGTCCTTTGCAATAACGAACGATTGGAATAGAAGAATAACTCGTACCACGTTTAAAAACCGAGATGCGCTCAAAGGGAGTCAAAACCCAAATTAATGCGTCTCGCGAAAGGACAAAAGACGAGTTATTCCAAAAGGACAATCCAATTTGGTCGATTTCTTAGTCACTGAACGCCGATGCGTCGAAAACGAACTGTGTTGTATGGTGAATGATTTATTTCTCCGCAATAATCGACGGCATCACGCATCCTCTGGACCACGAGGTGAGCCCATACCAAAATCCTAGGAAAGAGACTTGGACCAACGAGTGTGTGGAGAAATAAGGATGGAAGAGAGATGATGTGATGATTGTGATTGTTATCTAACGTTTTCTTTCTCTTATTGCGATCTACTTACGCATTATGTTCGATTTTCGCTAACTAGTTTGTTTGTATAGATTTATATCTTGTTGTACATCAGTCGAGTCAGATTTAAGTTATAATGCGTTCTATGCTTAACGAATCATTGCAATCATACCATATAGAGCGTTGCATGCTAACCGCATTGCGTGCAGCCATTCTAGGCTTCGTAGATTTAGGACGTGTTTATTAGGAAAGTGAGAAAGAGTCGGCCCCAGCGTCGCGTGTCATTCAGGAGGCATACTAGTTATGTCGTGACGTATCCCATACGTCTTTGCCTTGTCGTACCTATGTGTTGGGACGCATCCTATGCGTCTTTGGCACGTCTCGCGCGTCTTCACCGTGTCGTTTGTATGCTAGCTAGGAGGCATGTCCATTATGTCGTGACGTATCCTATGCGTCTTTGCCTTAGCATACCTTATGCATGGTAGTGTACCTCGTATGTTTCTTCAGTGTCATAGGCACTAGTCGGAAGGTACAACCCTTATGTCATGGCATGTCCCATACGCTTTTGTTTTGGCATACCCCGTATGTCACGGCACCTCCAATATGTCCTTACCCTGTCAAGGGGCGTACTGTTCTCTCGTGACGTATCCCCTATGCCCTTACAGTGTCGTGTCATCACGCGTCCACCCGTCAGAAGTCCCACCTGTCATGTGGTGACGTATTCCTTACATCTTTACTTTGTCGTACCCCTGAGGACGTAACGCACCCCCATGCATTTTCCATTAATCATTCAGACACCGATCAAGGGGCGTACCTGTTATGCTATGACGTATACCACATGTATTTTCCCTGTTGTGCCTCGTATATTATGATCCATTCCTTGTGCCTCTACCACGTCATTACACATCGGTTAGAAGGGGTACCATGTGTGTCATAACGCATTATGTACATCTTAGCCTCATTCCTTGCGCCAAGCAAGGGGCATGAGTTGCATGCCCCATATGTCAGGGCATATCAGGTGCTTGTTCACCATGTTATATACGCTAGACAAAAGGCATACCATTTGGGCCGTGACGTATCCCATACGTCCTTACCTCGTCCCATCTTCCATATCGTAAAGTGTCCCATGCGTCTCCATCACGTCAGCTATAGACCAGTCAAGACGTGTACTCGATGCACCACCATGCATCACGTACGTTCGGGTATTGTCAAGGTTGTACATCGCGATAGGTCCCATATGCATCTTCCATATCAGGTACACTAGTCCAGAGCCATATCCCGTGTAACAGAAGACATACCTCGTATGTCGTGGTGAATCTCATGCATCTTTACCATGCCTCACATACCCGTCAGGTGGAGCACCTTTAGACCTTGAGGTATTCCCTACGTCTTCATCGTGTTATACTTTGTGTGGGATACGCCGTGCACATCCTTATCGTCTTGTTTATACCATTAGAGAGTGTACCTAGTGCATCGTGACATGTCACATGCGCCTTCACCGTAGTGTTTACATCATCCGGAGACATATCCCATGTGTCGTAATGTATCCCGCATCCCTCTATCATGGTTAGGACTTGTTTGGTGGTCATACCCCGCTTATCCTGACATTCGCATCGTGGGGCAGGTCCCGTATACTGTCCGTACGGTCAACTCAAGACATACTAGGTGTGTCGCCATGTATGTCAGTTGTTCAAAAAAAATAAAATAAAATAAAATAATATCACAACGTCGGTTCCCTCGAGACTCGAATTAACCATTCATCACATGCCTCATACACGTCCTACTTATGCCTCAAGACATACCATGTATGTCGCTACGCCTTAACCAACACATCTCAAGATTATGACTGGCACCTTGATCTCAAATAGAACCATAATCTCACGGGTCGTCGTCACCTCCCTTTCGTATCTCAAGACATACCCACGGATGTCGCCACCCTATACACAATTGCCCAGGTGATTCCAAATTACGTTGTTGTATTATCCATGCGCCTCACCTCATAGGTTACCATCATGACCTTCGCACGCTAAGACATGCCACGTGTGTCGGTGCGCCGTGCACCTATACTCCAAAGTTAGGTGGTTGTAAGATCGAAACCTTAGGGTCGGGTGAACTATTTCACACGAATCTCGTTTACCTATCGTCATTCGCATCTGGGGAGGTAGTCCATACGTAGCACCTCCGTATTTCAAAATTATGGGCAATACCCTGAGCTTCGAAATGAACCCTTGACTGGTATGTTGTCCACGCTTCCCATTTGTACCTTTAGGTGCGCCATGTGGGTCGTCATAATTACACCATCCCACTGTCCGGACCCCAGGTTCGCATTGACCCTCTGACGTACGCTTCACACAAAGTCATGGTGTCACATCCGCGTTTTAACTGGCACCTTATATGTCACCTCGTCACATCTAATAAATCCATTGCACTAACCTCTTAGCTAGTAGGTCATCCTCATGCCCCATTGGTACTCTCGGCCGTACCTTGTATATCGACACGTCATTGTACTAAAGTAACCCGCGCATCCTTGGCCTTCTTGAGACACGCTGTCGCATCTTCAAAAATGGGCAAATCGATATGAGACATACCAGGTGTATCATCATATATCGTAACACGTCAGTATTCCAAACATGTGACACTAGTCCTTCGAACATGTATCAGCTTTCGGTGCATATCCCATATGTCACCGCTTGTGCCTTAGTCATACGTTGGGCCTTGTCAAAATGTGCCCCACATGTTGCCTTATCATTGACGATATTTGTAGCCCACGAATATGTCATTAGGCTATCCAATTCTGGACCAACCTTTGACGCGTGTTCTGTATGTCATCCCTCTCACCTTACTCACATATCAAAGACTGAGTCGTTTATACCATCCAGTCAGGGTTAAGCTTGTGGCACACACCCATATACGCGGTTCGGTACGTCCTGTTCGCATGTCAAATGTCGAGTCACTCATGTCATTGAGTTCCAGTCGAATCTGGGGCAAGTTCATATATGTCATCACGTGCATATTGCTTACACCCCCAATGTCGAGTCATTTGTATCGACAAGTTCAAGTTGAACTTTTGGCCCGTACCTGTCATATAGAGTGATTCATGTCATCAAGTCCAAGTCACACCCTTAGGCACGTACCCTATGGGCCGTCTCGAGCATCCCGCTCATACCTTGACACACTGAGTCGTTCATGTCGTGAGGTTCCTGTCAAACTCTTGACGTACGCCCTATAAATTGTCACTCATATCTTGAGTACGCCTCAAACAGCGGTTTGTTTATGTTGTCAAATCCTCGACACGCTCCCCTTACACCCTTGGTATTATTGTCTATGCGCCCCAAACTCCGAATTGCCTTATTTATGAGTCTGAGACATATGCCCTATGTGTCCTTATTTGGGTCTCGCTCATATCAGTAGTATCAAGTTGTTTATACCGCGGCTAAGTCCAACATTTGGCACTTACCTCGAAGGTCTTGGTTTGCGTCCTCGTTGCTCTTCGAGTTGTTCATAGTAATAGGTTCCAGTCATCTCAAATATCGGTGATGAACCCAATCCGTCGTAAATATCCACATAAGATCTTTAGGGATTCTCATAAAACATATCGTCATCAGGTTCGCGCTATGAAACAAATTGACCTTCGACACGTACCAGGTAAGTCATCGTTTCTATCTCGTTGATACCTCGATCGGATTAGGACACTTCTCATTCTACCAGACGCACCGATGTCCGCAAATTCATTGAGGTATTTGGGGTCTCTAGCTTAAGTTAATCCTTGAACCGCACCCTGCATGTCGGTATCGTGTCTAGCTGACACTTCCAATGTTGTTAGAAGGTACCTCTTGAGTCATCTCTGTGCTTCATCCACACCCAAAGTTGGTCAGATAATACGTGTGTAGTATGCGTACCCTATTCGTGTCTCGTACCTAGCATGTTGGATTTCCCCCACTATGGTCGAAATCCCAAAATTAAGCCATCATATCGTTCGTGAGTTGCGTATAAGTAAATCGTGGGGGCACATCAAGTGGGACTCCCATCCTACCGTTTGGCTACCTCTAAGGCATACAACGTATGTCACCGTATTCCCTAAATGCACCATGTCTCAAACCACTCTGCCCAGGCACTAGTGAGTCGAGTAGGAGTTAATAATTGGCACGTACCTCGTATGTTGACATATGCATCCTATTCGAACCTCGAGTATCAGGTATTCCGTGTGCATTATCCCGTCAAATAATACCCATCATCATAATAGTTGCTTTCCAGGAGAAGCTGACAATCGGCGCACATCACGTATGTCACTCGAGTCTCCCATATGCCTTAACCTGTTTAGGGCATGTCCCGTGCGTCACCACTTTCTGCATAACACACCAAGGTTCCGTTGGTACGTCTACGTATTAGTGTCTTGGGTTTAAACTAACCATCGACCCACACCCCATATGCGGTGGTCTCGTCCCGTTTGCTTCTAGTTTAGGACACACCCTCTATACCGGCCTGTTTCAGGAAACTTGTGTTTCCCAGAAAGACGTTTCCCTGTTATCAGTATCAATACCAAGTAAACTATGGACAAGTGCCCCGCATGTCTCCGTCACGGTCTATTGGAGTCTCGGACATACCATGAGCGTCACATCAGTCCATGTAACACCGTGTATCTTCGAAGTACGTCATTGCTACCAATGATGGCAATCCCTCACATACACCTCATGCATGGTCGCTTAGGTTGTTCTTTTTAGATCGTGAGTCGTATCAATGTACCAAGTATGTCATTCCCACCACTCAGGTCGCTACCCCTCCAATGTATCTACACGTCACGGATATCATCGGGGGTACACTCTCATTTACCTAGCGTCCTAGGGAATTCTACTTATCATAAGGGTCGTCTCAATCTCACAAGTGTCAGTCGTGTCAAGCGTCATTCAACATTGTACATCTTATAAAGCATTGCAAGGTAAACTTGTAGGGTTCGTGCTAATGTGTGTATAACAGTTGAAATGGTTTCAGGCATCGGCACTTCCAAACAGGTAAGTTAGCACAAACGATCAAAGTACTGCCGACGGCTCTGGTAAAAAAAAAGAGAAAAAAAGGGTTTAGCTCTAGTCAAATCATGTTTATGTTGTGAGAAATAAAGCGCAGACCACGAATCATGCATAAATCATACATCCATCTATAGGAGGCACAAGTAGATAGCTTTAGCATTCGCATCGCACGTGCATCATCAAAATTCATAATGCCTAAAAAGCTCCACTCACTGATCCTTTCTCTTTCATTGTTAGAAACCCAACTCATGGCCCAGTCCAGCAATTCAAACCACAATCTTGAGAGCCGTGTGCAAGGGGCTTTAGCCAAATACATCTTTTCTGATGAGTTCAAACGTGCTCTTAATGATCCGGAGAATACTAAGCATAAGGGGGTTGAAAATTCCCAAGAGATGATAGGAGATTTCAATCTCAGAGCAGAAATCGAGCGAGTTCTTCCCGATATCTTTGCTTCAGATGAATTCAAGATAGAGCTGAAAAGGTTGGTCAGGGAGGTCCTAAGCGAGTCACTGGTTGCGGAGATCCCGAAAGCCGTTGTGGAGAAACCTATTTTCCAGCTTGCGTCACAAGTTAATCCACAAACATTCACTCCACCAAGGGTAGTCTCACACCATATTTCACGAACACAACAAGATCCACATCATTGGGGACATGGGATTACCAGGGTTGTTCGCCCTCCGTCGCCCACTCAGTATAGAAGGGAGGAAATGGAATTCTCCACTTTCACCCAACCCTTGTTTGAAGTGTTGGAGGGTCTACGAATGCGTGACATACTTCACCCTCTACCAGCCATGGGAGGTCAAACCACTGAATTAGTCAAACGCGGGGGCTACTGCCACTTCCACCAGAAATATGGTCACGAAACAAACACTTGCATGAGGTTGAAACATGAAATCCAAGATCTCATCGAAGCTGGAAAGATAAGTGATCCAGATCCTTCTCAACAGATGAAGCCTTCGACTTGTTCCTTGAATGGCGAAGTCTACAACGGATCAGGATAATCTAAAGAAGAAGTTCCCGAGATTGAGGACACTTATGAAGTAGGAGAATCTGAAGCTTCTTGAAGTAGCATGAGAGAGAGGAGTGCACTTGTAGTCTTTATCTTTGTCTTTTATTTTATCTTCTATTCCACAAGATGTTATTAACCTCCTTTTGAATTCAATGAAATTTCGTTTCCGCAAATTTATCCTAAACATACGTACTTACATTTGATATCTACTCAATTGAGATATTCCCGCTTCTATCATGGCACGGACGTAAGCTCTAGAATATACTTATTGCTCAGTACTTAACCACTGAAGAGAGAAAATTAAGAGAGTAAAAAAAAAAAAAGCAAAATAAATCATGAGAAACGATTCCCTGACTCTACGATGATAAGTCGGGTATTGACCCATCAAATGAAGGGTTCTCACCGGCTTTTGCCAGAAAGAAGATTGAGCGACAATCAACAAAGTCCAAAAGAGAGAAAAAGAAAAGAAAATATGGAGCAAGCAACAAGCCCTCAGAGCCATACTTGCACTGAGGCACCGATAAAGATTTCTCCCCCAAAAGGGGGACGCAAGTACAGGAGTGCGCCATTCAGAACGAGGCAGGGGCAACTAACCTATCAGCGATAAAGTATTTTGTTCCAGGATCAACGAAAGGGTTTAGACCTGTGATGACTCAAAGTTAAACAAAGAAAGAAGAAAAAAGGAAAAATGATGCTAAAAAGGCCCAGGGGCAAAGTCAAGTCAATCGGAAGTAAAAGAAAATAAATCAAAAGCTGACGTGATTAGCCAAGAGGCATCAAGGTGGCAAGAGCGGTTGACATTGTCCAACAAATGTGTAATCAAATGTACGAGAGAAGTTCACTGTAACGAAGAAAGATCAAATGCGTAGTCAAGTGAAGCCGAAGGCGGCGACAAAGTTCAGAACTTTAATCAATCTCGAGGGAACCGAAGGATCCTTCTCATGAAAATTAAAAAAAGAAAGAAAGAAAGAAAGAAAATCCCGATAGGTTGAAAATCCGCAAAGGACGGCCTATGCAACAATAAGGGACACCCCAATAAGTGAAAACCCCACGGGGCGCTTGTTTGAAAATTCCGGGGTAAAAGGAGAGAGTTAAAATAACTGAAGTGTGAAAACCCGAAAGGGCATGCTTTGGTGACAGTGGTTAATAAACTGAGCAGTAAACAATTCAATGTATCTTTGCCAGGTGCTTTATTTAAGCTAGACGGTTGCATTTCTAATGACAACACCCGCATCAATAGACACCCCATCTCGACTGAAATCACCCCAACACCCATAAACCGATCCAAAATCTATAAAAAAAGAAAAACTAAAAAAAAAGACTATTCCTCTCTCTCATGCTCCATGAAGTCGGGTTCCTCTGCTCCTATGTGGTCCTCTCAAGGGTCAAATTTCGACCAAAGCGTCTCTCCTCTATAGCTACTCCCAACGGCAGTATCCCTAGTTTGGCGCACATGAAATCTCACCTCGAGTTGGCAGGGGCATACGCCCGCATCAACTTCTAACCTACACCAAGACGGTAACTTTAATCGGGGGGGCACGGCCCTACAATCAGATCAACGTCCATCTCACTCCGGAAGCTTCTCCATTAACGAAGGCATCGGGCATGAACTCATCGTCAAATGATTAGCATAGAAATGGCCCGTGAATATAAACCCCCTGTGCTATCCGGTATCATTCATAATCAAGAAAGAAAGAAAAGGAGAAGAAAAATTGAACAAAAAGGTTGGATTGAAAACCTCAAAAGAGGCGATCCAAGCAAAAGGAGAGATAGAGAAAATCAGTGAGATATAGAAAAGATGAATTGAAAACCCCTAGGGGCAGTTCATACAAAAGGAGAGATAGAGAATATCGGAGAGATCCCGTTGAGTTGAAAACCCGAAAAGGGCAGCTCAGGCAAAAATTAGGGAGAAAATGAATACGTCAAACTCTGGTTAAAAGCGAGAGCCCCTTTGACACGAGCTCATCAAGACCAAATCCTCATCCTTACAACCCTTGGTTTCAAACTTAACCTCGCCCTCATCCTCGCACTCCTTGGGGACGGCCCGAACCATCATTTCTCGATCTGAGGTTACGAAAATCCTCCAAGCCTATGAAAAGGGAATCCATCCGAGTATCTCATCCACATGTACATAGTTTGCATTCCCACATGTCCATACATCCATATAAAGCAAAGCACATAGGCCACACGTGCGCACATTCAAACACACGCACGGTCACCTGCATACGCACATATAAGTGTTTACATGCATCCATAGACTAGGCTACATTCACCCATCTATATGCATCACTACACGCCTGCAGTCGATTTAGAGACTAGGATCGCTAGAAAGAGCCATTTTACCTGCGGTCGATTTAGAGACCAGGGTTGCTATTGAGCCATTTTGCCTGCGGTCGATTTAGAGACCAGGGTTGCTTTTGAGCCATTTTACCCGCGGTCGTGGACCAGGGTTGCTTTTGAGCCATCTTGCCTGCGGTCGATTTAGAGACCAGGGTTGCTTTTGAGCCATTTTACCCGCGGTCGTGGACCAGGGTTGCTTTTGAGCCATTTTACCCGCGGTCGTGGACCAGGGTTGCTTTTGAGCCATTTTGCCTGCGGTCGATTTAGAGACCAGGGTTGCTTTTGAGCCATTTTACCCGCGGTCGTGGACCAGGGTTGCTTTTGAGCCATTTTGCCTGCGGTCGATTTAGAGACCAGGGTTGCTTTTGAGCCATTTTACCCGCGGTCGTGGACCAGGGTTGCTTTTGAGCCATTTTACCCGCGGTCATGGACCAGGGTTGCTTTTGAGTCATTTTACCCGCGGTCGTGGACCAGGGTTGCTTTTGAGCCATTTTACCCGCGGTCGTAGACCAGGGTTGCTTTTGAGCCATTTTACCCGCGGTCGTGGACCAGGGTTGCTTTTGAGCCATTTTTACCCGCGGTCGATTTAGAGATCGGGGTTGCTTTTGAGCCCTTTTACCTGCGGTCGATTGAGAGACCAGGGTTGCTATTGAGCCGCTTTACTTGCAGTTGATTTAGAGACTAGGTTCCCAGAAAGAGCGTCCGTCCGCGGCCGATTTAGAGGCAAGGACAGATCGAAGATGAGGAAGGAACTTGCGACATGGAGGTCAGGTATGCTCCCTCCTACTCTTTACGTGTCTTTTACTTTTATATGTTTTACATTGCATGTGTTACGTTAGCAAAAAACGTTTTCAAAACACACACATCACTGTCAAAATAGAAAAGTAGGGGCAACTGTAGACACCGAGTCGGAGGACCTGTGACGAAAACCTGAAAACAAGACGGTTGAAACAATTGATTCCGGAAGTTTTGAAAAACAAAAAATATATAAAGAATAATAAGTACATAATAAAGAAGAAAGAGTTACGGCGGGTCGCTGTTGTTGATCGGATGGCTCGCGAATACTTAGCGGCATGGTGCGAGTGCTTAGCGGCGGCCGGCGCACGTTCGACGACAGTCGGACGCCCGCTCGACGACGCAAAGCGCGTGCTCGACGTCCGTCGGACGCACGCATCCAACCACGAATGGCACGTGCTCGGCATCCGAGCGATGCACGGGCCCGGTGGTGCGGAACGCACGTTCGGCGGCCACGAGGCGTGTGCGCCCGGTAGCGCGGAACGCACGTTCGGCGGCCACGACGCGTGGAATCCCGACGGCACGGAACGCGAGCTCGACGGCCGCGGGACGTGCGCGCCCGACGACGCGAGACGCGCCCCGGCGGCCGTTGGGCGAGCGCCCAACCACGTCGGGCGGACGCCCAACCTTGCGTTGGGCGCTCGCCCAACGCTGTTGGGCGGCCGCCCAACAATTGTTGGGCGATCGCCCAACAAATGTTGGGCGGCCGCCCAACAATGTTGGGCGGTAGCCCAACAAATGTTGGGCGGCCGCCCAACAATGTTGGGCGGTAGCCCAACATGCCATGGGCGGCCGCCCAACATGCCATGGGCGGCCGCCCAACCCCCTTGGGCGACGCCCGATTTTACTCGGGCGTCGCCCATTTTTTCCGGAGATCCGTTTGCCTATAAAAGGCACGGATCCCCATGCATTTAGAGAGGAGAATTTTTGGAGCTTTCTCACTCTAAACATTTTTAGAGAGAGAAAGTCAATTTTTTGGAGAAAATATTTTTTTCCCAAAAAAATCCAAATTTTCCCAAAGTTAAATTTTTACTAAAAAACACAAAAAACCGGAAAATCACGACTCATGGAATCAATCGGCTTCGACTGTCAGATACCGATTTAAGGTATTATCCGAGGACTAGACTCTTTTATTTTATTTAATTTATTTCCTTCTTCTATTTATTTTTATGTTATAGTTTTTATTTATTTAGTTATTCTTTTATTTTATCACGTTTTATTTAATGTAGCATATTTATTTAATTTTTGTCTCGTGTTGAATAAATTCGGTTTTGCTTTAAAATAAAAAACCTCGTTTTGATATCCCAATACGAACCGTGATCCGATAAAAAGGTAGTTCGGGTATTAAAGACGTTGTAATTATAAGTTGTAATTTAAAGAATTTCCAAATAACGTTTTAAAATAAAAACGTCGTTTTAGGAACTTCCGTTATTGACTATGATCCATTTTTGGTAGTTCGAAAATCCAAAACGATTGAATTAGATTTAATTTAAAGCTTTTGAATAAATCTGGAAATAATTGGAGTGCTGCTGTAATTTACCATTTCTGTCACTAATTGCTGTTTACCGACGGATTTTCCGTCGGTAAATCTGCTGGAATGTAAAAAATGCTGTTTTGGTCCCTCTTTCTTAACTTTTAAGCTTTTAATCCTTCATATGTATATGTATAGTTATGTAATATATATTTTCAAATTATTTTAGACATTTAGTATATATAATTATTTAGGATGTTTGTATATCATTTTTTATTCCATTTTTAAACATAAGTATATGTATATATATATTTTCTTTTTCATTCCTTTTGGGTTATATTGGATTTTATTTACTTGAGCATTTTGGAGATAATTAGTAGATATTTTGTGGATAATGGGTATTATTTTGATAGTTAAACTACATTATGTATATGTATACATATAGTTTTTGGGGATATTTGGGCTATATTAGTTATCATTAAATAAAATTATTTTGGGTGATAAATGTCATTTTCTTATTTATGAGTTTTATTTACTATTTTCACATATTTAAAGTATAAATGTATTATATTTAATATTTTCATATATGTATTATATAGTCTCTTTTCATTAACTTTTATTTCATGTTCCCTTTTTTATTTAAAATGTATATATATATCTATATTATTTTCTTTATTCTTTTGGACCATTTAGGGGTCCATATTTCAAATGGGCTTTACTTGGGAGTGAATTTTGATTTAATGTGTTTATTGTTGTAATTATATTCAAGTAAGGTTCCACTAAAGAAAAAATGGAAAATTAAATCACAAAAAGAGTTTTTAATTTAATCATTTAAACTAATGAATTTTTAGAGGTTCCTAATGTAAATAAATAGTGTTTTCTTGATATTTCAAATCGTTTCTCAAAACATCACGCTTTAAAACCTTAGTCCGTTCCAACGACGGATTAAGCGAGCCTTATAATTAAAATCGTTTTCATCGTAAATAATAAAGTTTTGGATCGTTTTCTTAAATGATTTGTACAAAATAAAATTGACTTGTATGTTTAACCACGTTTTCTTATTACAGGTTTTTTATCTCAATGTTTTCAAACACTCGAGTCGTTCCAACGGCGATTCGGGTGAACTTCATCAAACGGGGTTTTAAAACGCACCTAAATCATTCCAATGGCGATTAAGGTGCGAACCATGTAAATAAACTCGTTTTGGGGAAATAAGTTAGTGTAGAATAAACACACGGCATGACATTTAAATAAAGTTGTAAATAAATCACTTCTTTCTTCCCCCTTCTCTGTGTATGTATAATATAAATGGGTGATTCTTTACTAATATGGCTTTCCAATAATATATGCTCAAAACGGTTTCTGAAAAAAAGAAAGAAAAGGTTTCAAATGAATTTTAAACTTAAAGGAGTATACGATTAGTCCGTTATCGCCTAACATGCTGAGTAGGAGGCCGGTGATTCATAACCGGGCGATGTCGGGGTGACTAGTAGCCTTTCTCCGGAAAGGAGCTAGCCTTCTCGGCTCGTACCTAAGTTTCCCAAACCCACACCGGTCTCCCGCAAGGGATCGGTGTTTATTTTCCCATTCGTGGGTGGCGACTCTTCCATATCTCCGAGCTCCGGTCCTGCCGAGCAGCTTGATTCCACGATTGGTTGCTTTCGGCGCCAATCACCGCTTACGTCGCCATGAGGTTGTCCACCCCCCGGTCCGCCCGGGATATTAGGCCGCGGCACCTCGTCTAACAATGAGATATGGGCGAAATTTATCGAATGCATAGACCACTGCAAGCAATTCTTTTTTTGTGGTTGTGTAATTCTGTTGAGCTTCATTCAGAGTTTTGCTTGCATAGTGTATGGGCTTAAACTGCTTGTTAATTCGTTGTCCAAGAATAGCCCCTACACTGAGATCACTGGCATCGCACATGAGCTCGAACGGTGCGTCCCAATTTGGTGCGGTGAGTATAGGTGCGTGTGTCAAAAGCTTCTTAATCTATTCGAATGCCTGGTTGCACTCGTCTGTTTGAGAAATCCTTAATGAATCATCCGTAGAAACCAGCGTGTCCCAAAAAACTTCGAATGTCCTTGACCGTTTTGGGCGCAGGTAGTTTCTCGGTTATCTCTACTTTAGCTTTGTCAACTTCCACCCTTTGCTCGATATTTTGTGACCCAGTACAATACCCCCCTGTTACCATGAAGTGGCACTTTTCCCAGTTGAGGACTAACTGTGTTTCTGTGCAGCATTCTAGAACAGCTTCTAAGTTCTCCAAACAAGCTTCGAAGGATGTTCCGTAAACCGAAAAATCATCCATAAATATTTCAACTGTTTTCTCGATCATGTCATGGAATATGGCCATCATGCACCTCTGAAATGTTACTGGAGCATTGCACAGCCCAAATGGCATACGTTTATACGCGAAGGTCCCATATGGACATGTAAATGTGGTCTTTTCTTGATCTTTGGTGCAGATGTGGATCTGATTATACCCGGAATATCCATCGAGGAAACAATAGAATTGATAACCAGCTAGTCTCTCCAACATCTGATCAATAAATGGTAGTGGGAAGTGATCCTTTTTGGTTGCTTCGTTGAATTTCCTGTAGTCAATGCACATCCGCCACCCTGTGATTGTTGTGGTAGGGATGAGCTCATTTTTGTCATTTTTAACCACGGTGGTCCCTCCCTTCTTAGGAACAACTTGGACAGGGCTGGTCCACATACTATCGGAAATGGAGTAAATGATTCCTGCCTCGATGAGTTTGATCACTTCTGCTTTCACAACGTCCTTCATGTGCGGATTTAGTCATCTTTGCGGTTGCAGAGTTGGTCGGTGATCTTCTTCCATTAAAATTTTGTGCATGTAGATGGTTGGGCTGATTCCTTTTATATCTTCTATTTTCCATGCTAGAGCCATCTTGTGCCGCCTTAGGATGGTAAGCAACTGTTCCTTCTGGTCTTTTGTCAATGTCGCCGAAATGATTACGGGTCTACTGTTTGGTGGATCTAGGAATGCATATTCTAGGTGATCAGGCAACTGTTTCAGTTCGGGACATCTCTCCTCATTCCCCTTTTCGGGATCTATGTCAGGAAGACTATCCTGTTCTTCTTCATTGTCCGTGCATTCGTCATTACTCCCTTCTTGGTCTAGATCAAATAGTTGTTCCTCCTCTTGACGTTTTTCCTTATCAACTTGTTCCTGCAAGAACAAATCATTATCTTGTGTATCGAGAAAGTAACATGAATCATCAGAAACTGAAGCGTAACGAACTGCTTCATGCATCTTAAATACTACTTCTTCATTATTGATTTTTAAAACAAGCTGCCCTTTGTGCACATCAATGACAGCTCTTCCTGTGGCTAGAAAAGGTCGTCCCAAGATTATGGGAACTTCCAAATCTTCCGCAATATCCATTATAACAAAGTCGACTGGCAATATGAAATTTTCGACTTTAACCAAAACGTCTTCAATTATACCCTTAGGGTATCGAATTGATCGGTCTGCTAATTGGACCGTGACCTTTGTTGGTCTTGGTTCTCCTAATCCTAATTGCATATAGATTGAGTATGGCATAAGATTAATGCTGGCTCCTAAATCACATAAAGCATTCTGAATAGTAAGTGTTCCTATTGAACAAGGTATAGAAAAACTCCCTGGATCTTTGAGCTTCTTTGGAAGTTGCTGTTTGGCTTATAAGATTGATGAGATGTCCCTGTTCAGTTGCACCATGGCTACACCTTCCAGTTTCTTTTTGTTGGTTAGCAAGTCCTTCAAGAATTTGACATACATGGGCATTTGAGACAAGGCTTCGATAAATGGGATGTTGATGTGCAGTTTTGTTAATTGTTCTAGAAAGCTTTTATGTCTCTTCTCACAATTCTGTTGCTTCAGTCATTCTGGATATGGAACCCTTGGTTTGTAACAAGGCGTGCCTAGTTCATCTTCAATCACCTGTTTATCTTTCTTGTGTTGAGGCACAGGTGGTTGATCTTTGGACTTTGCTTCATCTTCTTTATCTGTAACATATTTTTCACCAATGTTCCTTAATTATTTACCTCCCCTTAGTATAATGGCATTGACTTCTTCTTTTGGGTTGGTCACAGTGTTGCTTAGGAGGGCGCCTTTTTCCTTAGAGGATATTGCTGTGGCAAATTGCTGAATTTGAGTCTCGAGATTCTTTATGGAGGATTGTGTCTGTTTCATGAACTGCATCATCATGGCCTCTAGATCAAGCTTTCCTTCTTGTTGAACATTTGATTGGCGCTGATACTGTTGGTTAGATGAGCTGCTTTGTTGTGGTTGATATGCTGGCCGTGGGTGCTCTTGTCTATACGGTTGCTGCATAGCTGGTTGCCTCTAATTATCTTGCCAAGAGAAGTTAGGATGGCTTCTCCACCCTAGGTTATAGGTGTTCGAATAAGGATTCGGCGGTTGGCGGGCAATGAAATCACACTGTTCCTGCATTGATGCACCTGGTTTGGTTCCTGGGCAATCTATTGGTCGATGAGGTCCACTGCAGAAGTCACAACCATCGGGTGATAAGATTTCCATCGGGGCAGAGGGTTGCGTATTGACTGCTGAGACGTTCATCTTTCCCATCGTTTTGACCAGTTGTTCCATTTGTGAAGATAACTTGCTGATTGCCTCACTGTTTGCAGTATTCGTGACTCTCTTACCATCAGCTCTCACTGAGTGCTAGTTGTAACTGGTGTTGACCACTCTCTATTAGCTCATACAATGCTTGAGGTTCCAGTTCCTCGGGATTCCCATTGGCAACTGATTCAATTTGTATTTTGTATGCGTTGGTCACTCCATTATAGAAGTTTTTCACTTGCATCCACATGGGTATGCCATGATTTGGTACTCTTCTCAATAGTTCTTTGTATCTTTCCCATGCTTCAGATAAGGATTTATCCTCCTCTTGAAAAAAATGAGAAACTTCATTCCTCAACTTAATAGCTTGTCTGGGCGGAAAATATTTCATTAAGAACATGGTAGCCATCTCCTCCCAGTTCGTGATAGATCCTGGTTGTAGATTCTTCAACCAATTCCTCGCCTTATCCTTCAAGGAAAAGGGAAACAGTTTGAGTCGGATAACCTCATCACTATCATTTCTGTGGGTACGAAATGTGTTGCAAATAGTGACAAAGTCTTGGATGTGCGCATTTGGATCTTCATTTGGGTATCCTCCGAACTGTACAGCTGTTTGTAGCATCTGAACCATTGACGCTTTCACTTCGAACATTCGATTGCCTTCCTCTGGTAAGACAACGCATGACGAATGGCCCTCAGTAGATGGCCTGGAGTAATCCTTCATCCGCAATCTCTGGTTACCATTATTATTATTTTCATTTTCACCATGACCCTCCTCGTGGTTCTCATTCTGTCTCTCGTCGTTTGGCATTTCGACCTCGCGATCCATTCTGATGCGTCTAGCTTGCCTAAGTATTCTTCTCCTTCTTCTATACGTTCTCTCTATTTCAACGTCTATAGGAAGGATAGGAACACCTGCTCTTCGCATACAAACCTAGAAACTGAAAAACCAAAGACTAGATAAACAGATGGTTAACAGGTAACGAAATAAGCACACGTATTCTTCAAAACTTAAGTTTAAACAATCCCCGGCAACGGCGCCAAAAACTTGGTGTATTAAATATGGACGCTAGCAAGTGTACTAGGTCGAGTGTAGTATTTAGTAAGGCCAAGTGTCGTATTCCACAGGGATTGGTCTTAACTTGGATGAATAATGTGTGAGATCTTAACATAAACAGAAACAATCGGAAAGTAAGATGAGTGAATTCAAGATAAACAAGCATAGATCTAGCCATACGCCTAACGAACAACTGTGCCTAACTTTTATCACTAAATGAATTAGATCTATATTCCTGAGTTGGGTCTCTCACTCATTGGTCACTAAGGTCCGGTGTCCCATTTCCAAAGATACTAAGTAAGTAGTATTAACCAAGTGTCCTTGCGCTAACCTACAAACAAGCATTAAGCAATAGAGAGCATTCATAAAGAAACCCCAATATGTGGTAGTTTTCGTATCCGTCCACTACAACATATGCCGATTAGCTGTTTCCATTACGTCGGAGCACTGTCGTGTCATCCTCGGTAACTATCAAATAGACTCGATCTTAATCTATTCTTAAAGCATGCTAATAACACTCAATCATGGATAAAAATACTTCATTCATTGATAAGAGATACTTACAGTCGCCGTTTAAATGGCTGGCTAGGCCTGCAGAAGAACTACTCACTCATTGTCATGAGTGAACAGCTTGTTCTTCCCAAAAACATTCTTGCAACGGAAAATAAAAACAGAATATAAAACCTAATGGTGGCGGTAAAGCCGAGGTATCTATTACAATCATCTTCCTCCTATTTATACTCCCCTTACATCAACCCTAATTACAAGGGCAAAAAGTCACAAAAAGGTAAAAACAAGGACAAGTAAACAATCTTCCTACACTTGGCGCAAGATGGAAAGCTGTCTTGCTTTCCACGTGATTCTCTCTTTCTCTCTCCTGTAACTTGCTCAACCCGCGCGTTTATCCGTTTTCCTTCCAAATGACTCGTTAATGCTGTTGTTTAAGCTGTTCTGTTCTACTAAGAGGCTGTTCGTGAAGATTCCTGTTTGAACTGTAATTTCTGGCTGTTTCTTCCATTTCTGGTTGAAAACTAGAACTTTAAAGCCCTTTTCCATGAATGATCGTCCTCATAAATTTGCTCTTTTTACTCGCATCAGTTTCAAAGATGAAAATAAGTGAACAGTAGAATATGAGGGTTTAAGGGTATTGTATTTTGGTTGTACAATTTCATTTTCTATTTATAAGTGTTGATTTATGTGCCCTACGTGATGTTCGAGACATGTGTAAATACCATATTGAGGGTGTATCATTTGGTGGGACCACTGATATTTGACATATACAAATTGTGAGAGCATCTCCAATGTAAGCAGCATCAAAAGTTACCAAAACTTAACTCATTATTCCAAAATCTAATATTTTATTTTATCTCTCATCCACATCACTTTTGACAATTATTTAAAAAAGAAAACTCAAATGCAGTAACTTCAAAAGTTGCCACTATAGTCTTACAAAGCAGTTATTTTACGTATAAATTATTTTAATTATAAATATTGTCACATTGAATAATAGAATATTTCAATGTTTAATTGTATTTTTTATTAAAAAAAATGAGATAGTAAAGGTATCAAATAGGTGCTAAAAAGTAGACCTGTTCATGGGCTGGGCCGGGCTGGGCTTGGGCCGGGCCTAACCGGGCTTATTGTTGGTCCCTTGTAAGGTTGCAAGTATAGTTCCAAGGGGGGGGGGTTAGGAACTATTTAAACTTTTTGCAATTAGGGCAGACTTCTTTTTCTAAGGAAAAAAGGTTTTGACAGCGGCGCTGAGTAAACAGTAAGATACTGGCTTAGTCAACTGGTGACTAGGTCAATTTCTTAGCTTGAGTCAGGAGATAGCACTGAGAGTCTATTCCCAAGCTCAGACGTTCAACGCGCACAACTCAACTTGACCTCTTTACTTGGTCAGTTTTTGGTTATTTTAAGCAAGCAATATAGATAAGGAGTTAAAGGTAAGAAATACTTCACTCAGCAGATTTATCCAGGTTCGGCTTCTTCTAAGCCTACGTCCTGTCCTCGGAACACGTTCCGAGATTTCGAATCCTCTACTGAGCTCTTTAAAGGTAGAGCCTCAAACCTTTTACAATCTTAGCAACTGAGTATGACAAGAGTACCTTCCTTTATACCTCTACTCAATCCTAATCTCTCGCTGAGTACTAAAACCGAGTACTCAGCCTCTCCTTTCTATCTCTAGAAATGATAAGTGTTTTGTCCTATACAAAGATTTGCTAAGACACTTTAGACAATTGAAACAATCACTCTAGACTTTTACACAGATATAAGAATTGTAGTGTAAGATTTTGCTTTGCTTCTTTGCTTGCAGAACTTGTAGAAATTTGGTCAGCGTAATGGCTTGATCAAGTTCTGTGTTGAGTGAAGCTTCTGATGGCACTATTTATAGAGACGTCTGGGCATCGGTCATTTCGAATTTCGAAATAACCGTTGGAGGGAAACGGCTACATGTCGTTGTCATCCTGACTTGCTCAGAGCTCTCGGCCAATCAGAATTGTGTATCTTCTGTCCTCGGTCAGCTCAGCAGACTGTCTCTCCTTTTATGGTAAAGTCAACTGGACAGCATACTGTGTCGTCTGAACTTTGCCCAAAGGGGAAATACTTTGTCTGGAAGTTTTCCTTCGCCAGCTGCTGTCTTGTACGCTTTGTCGAGACTACTCAGCAGCTTCATCTTGAAGTTGTTCCCGAAGGTCTTCTAGATCCTTCCTTTTGCTGAGTTGCGTTTTGTTCAAAACGGCAACGTCTTGACATACGCGGGCCGAGTTGTACTGAGTTGTTTGACTTGGGCCTTGGCTTCCGTATTGGGCTTGGGCCTTTTGATTCTTATGTCTCATAACAGTTTTAACTCAACATTGAACAAACACATTAGTAGAATAAATCAAAGCATTTAAACTTAGTGTGTTTAGAATATGTATTTTAAATTATACTTAAACAATTTTGTCAAATCAAAATTATGTGGAAAGGTGTTTCAACAAACTCCCCCATTTTGATGTTGGCAAAACTATTCAGCGAGGAACTCAGTATGAGCTCCCCCATGATAGTTGACCTAGTATAATTTAGCAGACTCCATCGTAAGGGTTGAGCTACTGACTTAGTTTTACTCAAAACATTTAAAGGTTTAAATGAGTAAGTCTAAGGTCAGTTTTCAGATATAGGTCAGCTATATCAACATATTCTATTTACTCAGTATTAAGCGGAAGGTTTAGTCATATAGAGCGCGCTGAGTAATTTGTTGTTCAATGAGTTCTTATCAGAATGTTTTATAAACACATAGGTCAATGTCAAACATGTTATCAGCATATCATTTAGTCAATAAATGTTACAAGTATTAAACATAGCTGATTTAATTGAAGATACATAATGACTCAGTACTTAATAACATATATCATAACTCAGGATTTGAATAAGAGATGCAAATATGATATATAGATAGAAGTCAGTAATTACACAGCAAAATTTTTATAGATAAGGCAAATAGAATTAGATTACAAGTGACTCAGTCTAAAACTGGGCTAGCCTATCTATTTCTTTTTCTTGTGTTGCGATGACTGACTTCGCTCATGCTGAGCTCTAGCTGCATGTTCTTTCTCCCCCGTTTTGTCAACTTCAGGGAGTCTGAAAGCATCAGTTAATGCAGCGCGAGTCAGTTCTTGGGATAGCTCCTTAAGCTTCTCAGCGCTTTCATTTACGCCATAAAAAATGGCAACTCCATCAACTGAGACCTCTTCGGGTACTTTGAGATCAGCAGCACTGAGCATATTGACGCTGAATGCTTGAGCTTTGCCTTGCCAGATAAGAGCTTCAGTAAGGCCAGCAAAGATTTGGTGGAAGGTTTTTAAGAGAGCTGTGTCGTAATACTGACATTGAATGTTGTTATGACGAATGTGGTTGAAGGTTTGTTGTGCGAGAGTCATCATCTCGTTCTGCTTCATTGCGTCAGTATCCATCTCTTGCTTATTCAGATTAAACAACCTTATAGCCTCACCAATTTGCTCTACTGAGCACTGACTGTACGACACCATTTGCTCGTTGGTCTTAAGTTGCTCAGTATGAAGCTGAGCAAAGAGCATTTTGATTTCAGATGAAGTGGCATAGTAGGTGTTCACAGCTGACAATTTCTGGACTTGTTGATGGAGAGAGTTCAGGTGTTGCACGGTTGTCAGCTGGATCTCAGCCAGCTTGACAATTGAATCCTGCTTAGCTTGCTGTGCTTGGAAGGATATGACGACATTCAGTAGATCCTTGAGTCCCTTAACTTCATTGAGAAGCTGAGTGACTTGGGAGAGCTGGGTGGTCTCAAGAATTGAAGATCCAGCAGCAGGAGAAGTGGAATGTTGAAGGTCTCTGATTAATGCTTGCACTGAGTCAATGATCTTTTTACCGGACTCAGTGGCATTCAGATGGCTTTGTGAGCCTTCAGGGACATCAGTATGATCGGAAGGAAGAGGAGTGAAAGGAGTAACCTGGTCAGTGACTGGAATAGTATGCTCAATCTGCACTTGAGTTGTAGGAATAGTTGATTGATCGGCAGAGAGTTGAGTTGGAGAAGTTGTAATGTGAATACTGTATGTGCTGACGGCAGAGGTGTGTGGAGTCAGCACCATGCTTGAGGAAATAGCATGAACAGTAGACGGCTCAACCTGACTGGTTGATATTGCAGAAGCATTGGGGTCGGCATGTTCCTGTTGAGAAGAAACAGAGGCTTGTTTTTCTAATGCCGCCGATGTAGTGGAAGTGGATTGGCGTTTGAAAAACTTGAGTTTGACGGTAGAAGGGTCCTTAGTTGTCTTTGAGACGACAAAGTCAGGAAGAGTTGGTAGTTGCACAGGAGGTTCACTGACTAGCTTCTCACTGGCCTTGACCAACTTTCGCCTTCTACGAGGTGGAGTGACAGTATGATCAGGTTCTCCTAAGTGAGAAGGGGAAGATTCTTGTTGCTCAGTATGAGGCTGGTCAGCTTACTCTTCAGCTGGATCAACAGTATGTTGGTCGAGTACTTGCTCAACTCCAGCAGCCAACTCAGTATCGGCATGCTCAACCTCAATCTCACTGGCCGTTTCCTCAGAGTCCTCAGCGTTATCCTGACCGCTGGCTTCTTCTTCTTCTTCTTCTTCTTCAGTACTGTCACCGTCAAGTTCTTCCTCAACTTGAGAGATGAAGTGATCATCTAGTTGTACCTCATGTTCATCATGCTCAGCTTTTGTACTTTGACACTGGGTGAAGTGAGAGTCACCCGGTACAACGAAGTCTGTAGGTATGGCGTTCAGTAGAGTCAGTGTTGAAGACTTCTGCTTCTTCTGAGGTTGCTCCATAGCTTCCTCAGTTCCAGGCTCACCTTGCCTGCTTCTTTTCTCAGCTGACTTACCAGCTGACTTCTGCCTCTTTGCTGGAGACTCAACGTTTTTGGAAGGAGTCTCAGCAGTTTTCCTCTTGCAGGAAGCTGGGGCCTTAGTCCTTCGCCCTTTCTTTGGCTCAGCAGTTTCCTCAGCTTGGCCAGCAGCAGCTTTACCTTTCTTCAAGGGTTGTCCAAACTTTAAGGCTCTCAGCGAGGAAGCTGTGATCTCAGTTCCTCGAGTCTTCTCCTCACCTTCGAGATCAAACTTATGGTCAATGAGGATTCTAGTGATGAGTGATCCAAGCCGCATCGTGCCAGTGCTTCGGAGGAAACCAGCAATAAGAAAGACTGGCATGTTGATGGGGGTGTATGTCAGCATATGCCAGATAAAGCATTGCTCGAAATTGGTTGCTGATGTAGTGCAGTTGATCTTGGGGTATATGAAATAGGTCAGCAAGTAGTGAGCCATTTTCTGGTGCTGACCCATTGATGAAGCTGAGACTTCTCCTGAGTGACCCTCAGGTTTGCAGAAGTTGTGTGCATAGTCAGTTTTATCCTGATCTCCCGATCTTCTCAGCCTTGCTCCCTCAGTTTTTAGCTTGAGAAGATTTCCTATGTAGAGAGGGTTGATGAAGATGGTTTTGTTTTTCACCTCAGTGCATAAGTAGTCAGTGTTGTCATTTGCAACTTTGAGGTTGTGGTAAAACTCCCTCACTAGGTCAGGATAGGTTTCATCCCTAACCGAAAACAGCTCCGTCCAGCCGTTTTGTGAAATCCATTCGCAGAAAGGTTGTTCATTCTGTACGAAGTTTTCTGAAACCCATCTTGAGGGCTCAACTTTCCATTCTCGTACGTTCTCAAAAGCTTTGGAGTAGGTCCTGACCTTTACGGGTTTTCCCTGACCAGAGGTTTGGCCAGCTTTTCCTTTGCTCGGCGTAGGAGGATTTCCAGTAGGTTCATCGGAGCTAGACTTTTGGTGGCCGGCACCGGAAACTTTGTAGGAAATCTTAGTCATTGTTGAGGATGGGAAAGGTTTAGAGGGATTTTGAGAGAGAAAGAGTTTCTTTGCCTTAGAATTTGATTAAGCGTAAAGAATAAAAGATGAGGAATTACCCATTATTTATAGATGGAATGAGCGGTGTGGATTTAATCGAATCCATGTGTCAGTTTTGCCTTGGGATTGTGTACCGACAAAGATCCTGGCATTTATGACACATACAGTGAATACGTCATCCTAGGGCTATACGCGTGCTATTGCATTTATGCTAACGGATCTAACACTCAGCGTTCAGAATGTCAAGCGTTTGATATTCTGAGTGGTCAGTATTGCATTTACGGATGATTTCTAAGTTTAAAACTAACTTACTCAGTATGCAAGTTTACTCAGTATTTGCTGTTTAATAAATTTCAATGAGTACACAGCAACGACAATCATTCAGCATAGTAATTCACTCAGCATGCATATACATTTAGTTCAGGAATTTACTGAAGAGGATTGAACATACCAATAGCTTCTCTCAGTGTGCTGAACTGCTCACGAGCCAGTGGCTTCGTGAAGATATCCGCAAGCTGTTCGTCCGTTGGGACAAAGGTCAGCTTGATCTCACCCTTGAGTACATGGTCTCTAATGAAGTGATGTCTGATGCTGACATGCTTCATTCTGCTGTGTTGAATTGGGTTTTTTGAAAGATCAATTGCACTTTTGTTGTCACATTTGACTTCAATTGTCTTCGTTTGAACACCATAGTCTTCAAGCTGTTGCTTAATCCATAGGACTTGAGCAACACAATGACCAGCAGCAATGTACTCAGCTTCAGTGGTAGACAAGGCTACTGACGCCTGCTTTTTGCTGAACCAGGATACAAGACAGCTTCCTAAGAAGTGACATCCTCCAGAGGTGCTTTTACGTTCTAGCTTATCCCGTCCATAGTCAGCGTTAGTGTATCTGATGAGTGTAAAATCATGAGTATTTGGATACCACAGACCTGCGTTCACTGAGCTTTGCAAATATCTAAGGATTCTTTTTACAGCAATGTAATGAGATTCCTTAGGGTTAGATTGATATCTAGCACAGTAGCATACTGAAAACTGAATGTCCGGTCTACTGGCTGTTAAGTAAAGTAGAGAGCCTATCATACCTCGATATAATTTGCTGTCTACCGACTTACCATTCTCATCAGCGCAGAGGACAGTGTCAGTGCCCATAGGAGTGGATATTGGCTTGGAATTGTCCAAGTCATATTTCTTTAATATCTCCTTAGCATATTTGGCTTGACTGATGAATATGCCATTCTTTCCTTGTTTAATTTGGAGACCGAGGAAGAAGTTGAGTTCTCCCATCATGGACATTTCAAACTCAGTCTGCATTTGTTGGCTAAACTCCTTGCACATTGATTCGTTAGTTGCACCAAATATTATATCATCAACATAAATTTGGGCAAGCAGGGTATCTTTACCATTTTTCTTAATGAATAAGGTTGTATCAGCTTTGCCCCTGACGTAATTTCTAGTCAGCAGGAAACTGGTCAACCTCTCATACCAGGCACGTGGTGCTTGCTTGAGGCCGTACAGAGCCTTTTTGAGTTTATAAACATGGTTTGGGAATTTTGGATCCTCAAAACCTGGAGGTTGATTAACATAAACCTCCTCGTTTATAACTCCATTAAGAAATGCACTTTTGACATCCATTTGGAATAATTTAAAGTTCATGTAAGATGCATATGCACATAGAATTCTAATTGCCTCTAGCCTTGCCACTAGGGCAAATGTCTCACCATAGTCAATACCTTCTTGCTGACTGTAGCCCTGAGCTACAAGCCTTGCTTTGTTCCTGACTACGTTTCCTTGTTCATCCATCTTGTTCCTGAAGCACTAACTCCCATACATCGTTTCTTCTAAATTGATCGAGCTCCTCTTGCATTGCGATCATCCAGAATTCATCGTACTCAGCTTCAGCGAAATTCTTCGGTTCTTGTACTGAGACGAAGGCAACATTGCTGAGGTACTTCCTGAGTTGATTCCTCGTCATCAGGGTATTCCCAGCAGAATCAAGAATTGCACTTTCTGAGTGCCCTCTTGGGATCCTTATCTCTTTAGGTAGATTTATGTCTTGTGCTGTCTGTGTTTCTACAATCTCTGCAGAAGTAGATGGGTCAGTAAAAGTAATCTTAGGTTCACTCTTACTCTTGGTCAGCCTTTTCGTGAATGACTCAGTAGCTGGTTCTGGGTCAGCGGTGGTTACTGAGTGTGGATCATCTTCGGTCAGCGGCTGGTATCTACCTGCAGGGTCAGTTTCGTCGAACTCTACATGTACTGACTCTTCTAAAACTTGAGTTCGCTTATTAAAAACTCTGTATGCTTTGCTGTTTGTTGAGTAGCCCAAAAAGATAGCCTCATAAGCTTTTGAATCAAACTTTGCTAAGCTATCTTTGGTATTTAAAATAAAACATCTACAGCCAAAGGCACGGAAGTATCCAATATTGGGCTTTCGTCCTTTCCAAAGTTCATATGGGGTTTTCTTGAGTATAGGTCTAACTAGGGCCCTATTAAGAATATAGCATGCTGTGTTAACAGCCTCTCCCCAAAAATACTTTGGAAGCCTATGCTCATCCAGCATTGTCCTGGCTATTTCAACCAGAGTTCTGTTCTTCCTTTCTACAACCCCATTTTGCTGAGGTGTTCTAGGAGCAGAAAAATTGTGGTCAATGCCGCTGGCTTCACAGAATTCAACAAACTTTTGGTTTTTGAATTCTCCACCATTATCGCTACAGATGTGAGCTAATTTTAGGTCTTTTTCATTTTCAATTTTTCTAACCAAATTTGAAAATGTCTCAAAGGTTTCATCCTTGCTGGTCAGCAAGATGACCCACGTATACCGAGAGAAGTCATCTACAATGACCAAGGAAAATCTTCTTCCACCCAGACTCAGCGGCTGGACTGGACCGAAGAGATCCAAGTGTAGTAACTCTAACGGACGTTTAGTTGAGACAATATTTTTGCTATGAAAAGATTGTTTGGTTTGTTTTCCAGCTTGGCAAGCGTGGCATAATTGATCTTTTTGAAATTTAAGTTCAGGCAGTCCCTCAACCAATTGCTTTCTTGCTAGTTTGGCCAGGAGGTCCATGCTTACATGACCAAGTCTCCTGTGCCATAGCCAGGAATTTTCTTCCTTTGATACTAAGCACACAGTTTTTGAAAACTTTTTCTCTAAGTCTAGCATAAAGACATTATCTATCAGAGGGGCAGTTAAAATTAACTCATTTGTTTTACCCTCATATATTTTACATCCAGTAGCATCAAATATAACTTTTCTCCCATTGTGACATAGCTGAGCTACGCTGAGTAAGTTATATTTGAGTCCGCTGACTAGGGAGACAGATTCAATAGTAGGATTACCTCCGATGGTTCCTGACCCTACTATCTTACCCTTCTTGTTGTCTCCAAAACTTACGCTCCCTCCTCGTTTACGCTCAAACGTGATGAACAGAGTTTCATCACCCGTCATATGCCTTGAGCATGCGCTGTCAATATACCACATCTTTGACTTCTCGGCACATCTCAGGCTTACCTGCATTGTAACTATTTACTTTTAGGTACCCAATTCTTTTTGGGTCCTGACTTGTTAGGTGCAACAGGTATAGCATCATATTTTATTTTATGGCGACATACATGGACAGTATGGCCATTCTTTCCACAGAAGTCACAACTGACCTTCTGTTTAGGATGTTTCACTGACTTGTCAGCACCCCAGTGCTGAGCGTGCCAGCACACCTTAGTGGTGTGTCCTAACTTTCCACAAAAGTCACACTGGACTTTTCGCTGGGGATTCCATCTCTGATGAGTACCTTGGTACTGAGTTCTCAGAGGAATGTTTCTTTTATTTGGAACCTTCAGTTGGTTCTGGATAGCTGTGACGTCCTTACTCAGTTTCTTTGAAACTGACTGGACTTCAAAGACAGACTCATGTATGATCTTCATGTTATCATGCAGAGTTGTATTGTCCTGAAGAAGGAATCTGAGGTCACTCAGTTTGACCTCTTCCACTTCGTCACAGCGCCTGCTGAGTGCTCTAACTTTCTTATTACACTTCTTGACAAGTGTATAGAGATCACTCAGGGCATTAACCATATCGTTTCTGAGCTAGGGAAGAGAAATTACCTCATTTGATTGCTCCTCGTCATCTGATAGGTCAGCATGCTCAGAGACGCATGGCTCAGCAAGTTCGTCAGCCATGAAGCATATCTTCGCTGACTCAGTGGCCTCAGTTTCTGTAGATGAAGACTCATCACTGTCGCTCCAAGTAGCCACCATTGCCTTCTTCCCACTCTTCTTGTCTTTCCTCAGTGTGGGGCAGTTTGACTTAATATGGCCAGTTTGATGGCACTCAAAGCATGTAATGGGCTTTGAGCTGTCCTTTTTGTATTTGCTGTCACTTGAGTCAGCCTTATACTTATCAAACTTTCTGTAAGGCTTTTTAGAGTATTTGTCACTCTTCCTGAATAGCCTTTTCATCTTCCTTGTGAACATAGCCATCTCCTCATCGTCAGTTGAGCTCCCGTCAGTGGAGTCAGCTTCCATGACAAGGGATTTCTGCTTCTTGTCTTCAGATTTTTCCTTCACCTCAAAGTTTTTCATGGATATCTCATGGGTCAGCAATGAACCGATGAGTTCGTCATATTTGTAGGTGGTTAAATCCTGAGCTTCCTCAACTACTGTCTTCTTTGCTTGCCAATCTTTAGGAAGACTCCTGAGTATCTTTTTGACTTGTTCTTCCTCAGTGAAGATTTTCCCAAGTCTCTTGAGCTCATTAATGATGTTGGTAAACCTTGCATTCATGTCTGAAATGCCCTCATCATTGTTCATCTCGAACAGCTCGTACAGTCTCATCTGCTGATTCACCTTGGACTCCTTTACTTTATTTGTTCCCTCGTAGGTGACTTCCAGCTTTCTCTAGATCTCTTGTGCCGACTCACAACCTGAGATTTTATTATATTCTGCAGCATCGAGCGCACAGTGAAGCATATTGATAGCCGAAGCGTGATTTTGAAGCTTCTTAAGATCATCCTCTGTCCATTTGGCCTCAGCTTTTACAACTGTTTGGCCAGCCACAACCTCGACAGGTACAAATGGGCCTTGGAATATAGATAGCCAGGCACTCATGTTTGTAGCCTGAATGAAGTTTTTCATCCTATTCTTCCAGAAGGTATAGTTTGACCCGAAGAATAGGGGAGGCCTAGTAATGGACAGCCCCTCAGGCAGTATTTGAGTTGTTTGGTTTCCAGGGAGAAACCGAGTGCTGTTTTCGCCCATGGTAGGGATCAGCTCAAGGTTGTTAGACCTTTTAAAGTGAGCTTTTAAGCTCTGATACCACTTATTGGTCCCTTGTAAGGTTGCAAGTATAGTTCCAAGGGGGGGTTAGGAACTATTTAAACTTTTTGCAATTAGGGCAAACTTCTTTTTCTAAGGAAAAAAGGTTTTGATAGCGGCGCTGAGTAAACAGTAAGATACTGGCTTAGTCAACTGGTGACTAGGTCAGTTTCTTAGCTTGAGTCAGGAGATAGCACTGAGAGTCTATTCCTGAGCTCAGACGTTCAACGCGCACAACTCAACTTGACCTCTTTTCTTGGTCAGTTTTTGGTTATTTTAAGCAAGCAATATAGATAAGGAGTTAAAGGTAAGAAATACTTCACTCAGCAGATTTATCCAGGTTCGGCTTCTTCTAAGCCTACGTCCTGTCACTGGAACACGTTCCGAGATTTCGAATCCTCTACTGAGCTCTTTAAAGGTAGAGCCTCAAACCTTTTACAATCTTAGCAACTGAGTATGACAAGAGTACCTTCCTCTATACCTCTACTCAATCATAATCTCTCGCTGAGTACTAAAACCGAGTACTCAGCCTCTCCTTTCTATCTCTAGAAATGATAAGTGTTTTGTCCTATACAAAGATTTGCTAAGACACTTTAGACGATTGAAACAATCACTCTAGACTTTTACACAGATATAAGAATTGTAGTGTAAGATTTTGCTTTGCTTCTTTGCTTGCAGAACTTGTAGAAATTTGGTCAGCGTAATGGCTTGATCAAATTCTGTGTTGAGTGAAGCTTCTGATGGCACTATTTATAGAGACGTCTGGGCATCGGTCATTTCGAATTTCAAAATAACCGTTGGAGGGAAACGGCTACATGTCGTTGTCATCCTGACTTGCTCAGAGCTCTCGGCCAATCAGAATTGTGTATCTTCTGTCCTCGGTCAGCTCAGCAGACTGTCTCTCCTTTTATGGTAAAGTCAACTGGACAGCATACTGTGTCGTCTGAACTTTGCCCAAAGGAGAAATACTTTGTCTGGAAGTTTTCCTTCGCCAGCTGCTGTCTTGTACGCTTTGTCGAGACTACTCAGCAGCTTCATCTTGAAGTTGTTCCCGAAGGTCTTCTAGATCCTTCCTTTTGCTGAGTTGCGTTTTGTTCAAAACGGCAACGTCTTGACATACGCGGGCCGAGTTGTACTGAGTTGTTTGACTTGGGCCTTGGCTTCCGTATTGGGCTTGGGCCTTTTGATTCTTATGTCTCATAACAGTTTTAACTCAACATTGAACAAACACATTAGTAGAATAAATCAAAGCATTTAAACTTAGCGTGTTTAGAATATGTATTTTAAATTATACTTAAACAATTTTGTCAAATCAAAATTATGTGGAAAGGTGTTTCAACACTTATGACATAATTACTTTATCCAAGCGCAACCAAGCCCGCACTATATTTATATCGGGCTCGGACCGGGCTGGGCCAAGCTAAAAAAAACTAATTCCCAAGCCCAATCCGGCCCGGCCCAACTAATATCTTTGTACTTTTTAAAAATTAAAATTAAGCTAAAAAATTATACTATAAATATAAATAATAAAAGACAATAAACTAAATTTTAGAGGATTATTTTAATAAAAAAATCAATTCATGCAATCCTAAATAAAAAAATTACTTTTTTGATAGCAATAAATAAAATGGTAACAAAAATATATACATGTTCACCAAATCTAAAAAATATATGGTCTGGAAATTTTAGGTTGAAGAAATTTAAATTTTTTATTTTTGGAATATAAAGTTTATTAAACTATAAAAATTATTAAATTAAAGTTATTATCAAAATTTTGGGTCGGGCTGGGTTGGGCTTGGGTTTTGAAACAAATCCCAAGCCCAACCTACTCTATGTGCGGGCCTAAGCGGGCTTGGACTGGGCCGGGCCTATTACGAAACATATATGTCCAAACCCAGTCTTTGAAGAGCGGGCTTGGACGGGCTGGGCGGGCCAGTGGGCTTTTGAACAGGTCTACTAAAAAGTGGCAACATTGTCATAAAAAACAATCAATCCTTGTCTCTCCAATGCAAATTACTTTTACAAGCACCCTACACCTCAACAAGTGCTCCACATTCGAGATGCTCTAGGCCGTATAAATGGGATTGACAACTTTTGAGGAATTTATATGCTTATCTATTGGTCCATTTGAGGTAGTTATCTTTCATCATTGCTCTTAATCGAGCATATTCACTGGTCCACGTGGCGCACTCGTTTATTTGGCTATTATCAATTCCTTAATTTAAGAATTAGTAAATTATGATTAGATCTATTCACGGATTCGGATACTCGTTCCGCTCGTGTCTAATGGATTATGTTTGGACAAGATAGAATGACATTAGGTCCAAGTCTATATGACCCTACATACTTTTAACTTGGTTTTAGTGTTCATAAAAAGAAATGGCTTTTTACATCAATTTGACATTGGGTACAAAATTATAATTAAATTATATCATCAAAATTAATTCTTAATATGTTACTATTTTCTACATATAACAAATAAAGTAATTTTATATTCTAATTTAAAAATTCTAGACCTTAATTCATAAATTCTAAACTCTAATAAATATATTATAGACCTTTAATTTATAAATCATAATCTTTAAAATATATTAAAAATAATGATTTTATTACTTTAACATAATTCAAATTATTACTTGACATAAATATAAATAAGTTTTTAAAAGTGAATTTCCATATAAAAAGCAAACAATCCCAAAACCTCTTATATTATAAAATAAAAATTATATAAATTTAAGGGATAAAGACATAATTTAGTCCTAACATTTTAAGGGAAGTACAGATTTAATAGCCTTAACGAATAAAATGATGTAAATATAACCCTAACATTTCTAAGCAAGATCAATTCTAGCCCTACATTATCGAAAATTTAAAACGACTATTTTGATTGGTATTTAACTGTCACTTTAGACTTTCCAAATATCAATTAAGAGAATGTTATTTATTTCACATGCCTTTGAAATTTGTATTTTTCAAAGTTTGAAAGAAGTTTTTGATATGTCCAATGTGGTTATAAGGAATCTGTAAAAACCTTATTTTGAACAGTAAAAAATATAAATTCAAACACATGAAATGAATAACTTTTTTTTAACTTAAGTAGATTTTCACAACTAGGGCATTATATAGTGAGCCAAGCTGACCGAGTCCGAGCCTGGATAGGCTTAGTATTAGCCCGTTAATGTCTCGAGCCGAGTCGAGAGAAAGTCTAGATAGACTTGGTATTAGCCAGTTAATATCCCAAGTCGAACTTTGATCAAGTCAAGCTTTGACAGATCTTTGACCTAGCCGAGCTTTGATTGAACGTTAACCAAATTCATAATACATGCATAGAATAAGTAACACATGAGACAAATTAAAAATAATAGTCACATAACATACTTCAAACAAGTTAGGATTTATATAAAATAATAATTACATGTCATGACCAAATTCCAAGAATAATAGGAGTAACTGGTGACCACAGAAGATAAACTAACAAATCGAAGATGGTCTTATTATCAGTATGGTTATATATGGACGATAGATGCTAGTGCTACTGGTGTGGATATCACAGTAGAGAGAGAACTTGGGAGGATGATATTAGTGCTAGGTTCAGAGGGGAGACAATGGGCCCCCAACCCCTCGGCCTCCAGAATCACCACTATTATGGATGGTTTCGGCCTCCTATTTCTAGAAGATTAGGATTGGGGTGCAAAATAGCATAATTTTGTTTTTCTTGTTGGAAAAATTTGAATAAAATTATATATTAATTTTAATACCAACAAACACCTCCTTTCATGAACAGTCGTGTCCGTCGTGAACAGTCGTATTCGTACATAAACAGTCGTGTATGTCCGTGTACAGTCGTATTCGTTCGTGAAAAGACATATCCTTTCAAGTTCTATTTATATAGAATGGATTGTCAAATTCAGATACGGTTAGAAAAATTATTCTTTGGAATTGTTCATGCTCTCTGTCTGTTCATATTGTTCATGTTTTCCTACTCCGGTGATAACTAGGCTACACACGGTTGAGTTCGCTTGCGTAATCTGTTGTATCCTGGGAGACGATCGTTAATAGCGACGACATCTGTCTTAAGGAAACTGTTAATACAGGCCTCAGATTTGTCTAACTATTTCTTTTTAATTTCCAGTTTTACTGTTTATATATTTTTCTGTATTCGTTTTGTTTTTTGGTTAATCACTTCTAACATTTTTAAGACAGACGTTGTTTGTCTAACATTTCTTAAGCATATGTAAAATTAACTCTCTCTCAACATAACTGTCTTGTATTTGTTGGTTAGGTTTGAAATTTGATTTTCAAAATCCAAACCTAATACTACCGTCTAAATTAATAATGGGCGACTAAACATTTTAAATGTAAATCCGTTAAATTCTGCTCAAATCTGATTCAACTCGACCTATGAATATGTATTGATGAGAAGAAAATCAAGAGTTAATAAAATCTGTAACAAATTACCAGAAAAACATAGTCTTTTCCGTTCAGATTAGTTAATTGGAGACATATCTTACCTCTATTATTAAACATGATAATAATAAGGCTAAATTGAAGTCAACCTTTTATTATTATGTTTTCTTGCAATTTCGTAAAGCTTTTACAGCCCTGATTAGGTGATCTACGATAATTAATTGTTTCACACACGTTAAGCTAATTAGAACAGGTAGTGACTGTCCCCACATTTTTCTTGTTTGTTTGTACCACAAGCTTCATGCTCAAGTGGAGGGGAACCACGATTTCATATTTTTTTTTTAGCTTCCAGTATGATAAAACTGTTTCGTTTTAACGTGTTGATTAAAAAATTAAAAGTGTCCAACATGATATCTTGATTTTTTTGGCCTCCAGCATTATAACACTGTTTCGTTTTAGTGCGTAGATATATTTAATTTTCTATAAGTTCAATGCTAATTTCTAAATTAAAACAATGATGGAAAAAATAATAAAATTTAATGTTCGTATTTTGATTTAAGGGAAAAAATTACAATGGATGTAAGAGAATTGGAGAAAATTAAGATTAAAGAACAATGAGGTGGGGTTCGAACTGGAACATGGTTATGAAAGAGTACGTAGTTTTCACCAAAACCAATGATGCAAAATTAAATTTATGTTATGCATTCACGTCCTATATTATAAGTACTAATTTAATTATCTTGAGGGCTACTTGAAGCTGAACCACTATGGGAGGGCTCCAGCCACTCTGGACTCAGGGTTGTCTTCGCCCTCTATGCTGGAACATTACTCTTCAATAGCCTTTTTGTATTTCGTGTTAGATTGTTTTATAATGGTTATATTTTCAAAATAACATTTTGTAATATCGGTTTCTATATCTATTTTCGTGTTCGTATTTCAGGAATTGGGATCAGGGCCGGTTCCAGGAGTGCCCTGACCTAGGGTCCAGGGCTGGAGGGGTCCAAATTTTTTTAAATATATATATATATATGGAATAAAAAAATTATACATATATTATTTTAAGGGTCTAAATAATTGATGTTTTAAACTTAAAAGATGTTGAATTGATTTTTTTAATATAGATTAATAGTTAATTTTTAAAAAAATGTTGAAACATTTTTCTAGTTTTGGATAAATAAAAGTATTTAATAAACGTAATAATACATACCATAAAATAATTAATGAAATATTTTTTTTGTTTATTATTTATTAAACAAAAAAAATATTTCATCAAGGGGCGTTATCTGGGTCTGCCTTCGTTTGTAGGTAGATGTAAAACTGATGTCTTGAGGTTCATCAAGGATAGGACCTGGGCTAGACTGCAATCGTGGCGTTCTAAACTTCTTTCTAGGGCTGGAAAAGAAGTGCTTCTCAAATCAGTTATGCAAGCTATCCCAACCTATGTGATGAATATTTTTCTATTGCCTGTGCAGATGTGTTAAGAAATTGAACGAATGTTTAACTCGTTTTGGTGGTGCTCTAATGGCAAGGGAGTTTGTTGGATGAGATGTGATTTGATGTGTCAGCCAAAGAAATGTGGTGGTATGGGTTTTAAGACCATTCTCGAGTTTAATCTTGCGATGCTTGGCAAACAGGGTTGGCGATTTATTTCGGCGCCTTCGTCACTTATTGCTCGCATCTTTAAAGCTCGTTATTTCAAGAATTGTGATTTTCTTGACGCGCCCAAGGGTTCAAATCCGAGTTATGTCTGGTCGAGCATCCGAAATACGCAGAATTTGTTGAAGCAAGTCTGTAGAAGGCGAGTGGGAAGTGGTTTGAATATCAGAATTGGGGCTGATCCGTGGGTGGCGGGGAATTCATCGGGGAAAATTACCTATGTGGTTCATACTGGTATTGCTGAAACCCCTGTTGCTTCGTTATTTGAGGTTGATCGCCGATGATGGGATGTGGATGTTGTTCGTGACGTGTTCAATGAGGAGGATTGTCTAAACATCCTTAGCACGCCTATCTCTAATCTTTCTGAGATGGACAGTTGGTATTGGCGGCATAAGCATCACGGTTTTTATACGATAAAGAGTGCGTATAATTGGCTGTCTAGCGTTGCTTCTGATGCGTTGAGTTGGTGCTGGAATCGACTGTGGCAGTTGAAAGCTCCTCCAAAAGTTCGTAATCTGATTTGGAGGGCTTCTAAAGGTATTCTTCCAACAACTGTTATACTTTTAGGGAGAAAAGTAAACATTAATCCTATGTGTATGCTGTGTAATTGTGAGGTTGAATCTGTTATGCATGCTCTGTGTTATTGCCCTCATACTGTGGCTATTTGGAATCAATAAAACGCTATAAATTTCACTAGCTTTCAGTTTGATAATTTTTTGGAGTGGATGAGCTTTGTGTTTGAAAGGCTAAGTCTGGAAAAGTGTGCTGTTTGGGCTATAACGGTTTGGGGAGTTTGGATAGATCGGAATAAATTTGTCTGGGAGGGGGTCCGGCCTCTGCCTAACACTGCGTTTAGTCTTGTTTGTCTGGGGCTCCAAGAGTGGCAGGATGCGCACAGGAAATACTTGCAGTCTTCAAGCTTTTATGGCGGCACTGTGGGAGAAGAAAGGCGGGTTACTTCTCGCTGGTCTAAACCTACTGGTTTTGAGTTTAAACTCAATGTTGATGCGTCTGTTATCTCAGGATCTGGTTTGCTCGGGTTGGGAGATGTTATTCGAGACAGAGATGGAGTTCTTCAGCACGCGTTTTCAAAGCGTATTCGAGGAAATTTTCACCTAGGGATGGGGAAGCGTTGGGAGTAAAGGAAGCACTCAATTGGCTAAAAAGCCTCGGTTTGGACAACTGTGAAGTCGAATCTGACTCCGCCTTGGTGGTTGAACACATGCAGCAACATTCTTTTATATCTCCTTATGGCCTTATTCTTAATGAATGCAAGTGCCTGCTTAATTCTTTTAATGACATTATAGTCAGTTATGTTAGTCGCTCTGCAAATAAGGTTGTCCATCAGCTAGCAAGTATATCTTATTCTTTGGCCGAGCTCTCAGTTTGGTCACATAGACCTCCTAATTTTCTGCTTGATGCGTTGTACTGTGATGTTTCTACTTAAATGACATATCTCCCAGTTCAAAAAAAAATAATAATATATATATATATATATATATATATATATATAGATAAAATTTTACGTATAAATTGTACCTTCTTGTCAAATATAATTTAACCACTCCTACCAGTAACTGCTGAAAATAGGGAAACATATAATTTCCTTTCAGCTTAAAATTTGAAAATAATGATGACATAAAATCGCAAATGTGTCATTACATATCTCACTGCTTATTTGTCAAGTGGTTGTTTTATTATTAATTTTATTATTGTAAATTAGATATTTCAATTTGGAATAGAGGTCTCGATGCATAAACTAAGGGTGAAGATTTTTAAACTCGATTAAATACTTAATAAAAATATCTTAAATTGGTTTAAATTGTTGGATATTTTTCTTTTAAAACAAATCAAATTGTACAATTAGTTTTAATAGATTCAGAATGATTAAAAGAATGTGTTAACTCATAGTTAGATTTTGTCTTATTATAATTCCAGAGCGGAAATTCCAATCATTCTTTGATTTAGATTTACGGGCTGTTTGTTAGAAGGGATATAGGAGGTGAGATAGGGATAAAAAAACACGAGATAAGTTATCCTGTGTTTGTTTGGGAGATACAAGAGTGAGACGGATGAGGGATAAACTTCTTATCCCTCAAATCCTATTCCCAGGAGGGGGTGGTAAAAGGAGGTGGGATAAGCTCCTGCGATTTTAATATGATGGAAAAGTTCATCTTATCCCTCAAATTAATGTTATGTAATTTAAATATGGTTAAAATAGTAAAATGTATTATTTTATCCCTATCCCTATCCCACATACCAAACATTGAATAATAATTCTCGACTATCGGAGGGTTGCGGTAGGTTTGTGGCGGCCAACGTAAAACTTAGCCACATCTTATGACATGAACCAAAATATATGGTTCATGTTAGCCGACCCCGAATCATTTCGGGACTAAGGCTTTGTTGTTGTTGTTGTATCATATTTTTATCTTTATCCCAACCACTTATCCTTATTCCTATCTCAACCTTTATCTATATCCCTATCCCAATAGAATACCAAACCCCCCGTTAGTTTTATTATAATCTCAGAGTAGAAATTTAAATTATCCTAATTCTAATGAATTTATCATTCTGAGTTCAGATAAATAATATTAATTCCTTTATAGTATAGAATTGAGTAGAGGGCGAACCTTGGCGCAACGGTAAACGTTGTTGTCGTGTGATTGAGAGGTCACGGATTCAAGTCTTAGGAGCGATCTCTTGCCAAAATATTAGTAAGGGAAAGCTTGCTCCCAGTACACCCTTATAGTGGGACCCCCTCCTCAGACCCTCACTTAAACGGGGACGTATAATGCACCAGGCCGCCCTTTTTTATAGCTTTTTTATAGTATAGAATTGAGTAGATTCATCAGCTAGGTTAGGCTAGGCCACATCATTTAACATTGCTTGATTTAACTTGAATTGACACTTTTACTACTTTGTGCAAGCTCAATTCCTAATATATTTATATCGGTTTTGGGCTAAACTACAAATTTAATTCTTAAACTTAATCTAATCCATTCAACTAATATATTTATATGAAAAAATTAAAAATTAAATTAAAATTATAAATAATAAAAATACTTCAAATAAAGAACATATTTTTAATTAATTATAAAATATTTAATAAAAAATAAAAATAAATAAATATATGTATGAAAAATATATAAAACATAAAAGGGTGTAAGTCGGATTGAACTCGAGCTTTTAAGATAAATCTTAAACCAAAGTCATTTTATGAGTTTGTGTGAGCCAAATATCGGATATATATGTCCAAATTCAACTATAAAAAAAAAAAAAAAAAAGCTTAAACGGGCTAATGAGTCCATAAATAAATTTAGGGCTAATCATGGATCTTGAAAAATATTCTTAAATCGGATCAACTATATCTGAATAAAAATATTCAAAATATGATTAAATCGTTAATATTTTTTAGAATCGAATCAAATTATACCATTACTTTTCACTAAATATAATTTTTAAAAATTTCAAATCTCTAATTTAAATCAAACCAGTCTCACTTCAAGTGAAAACCATGATTCTACCTAGAGTTGTAATCGAGCCGAGCTTTGGTCTGAGCGACTCGTCAGAAAATTGACGAGCTCGAACTCAATATTCTGCTCGTGAGCTGTTCGCGAGCTCGTTTAAGAGTTTTGCTCGCGAGTAGCTCGTTAATTCAATTCATGAACTTCAGTCGCGAACAATTCATTAATTATGTTCATCGATTATATTGATTTGAAATTTCTTTACCACAAAATTAACCCTATAAAATTAAAAATTACACAAAACTGCGTTGTTTAACATTTTTCTCTTTACAGAAATATTATTATTAACAAAATAATCGAACCAATCTTGCTCACGAGCGTGTTTATGAACAATATACTCGAGCTTGTTGATAAACCTATAATCGAACCTCCTCGTGAGCTTTGAAGCCGAGTTTCGTCGTATTCAAACTCGACTCATTTATAAATCGGGTCGAACATGATCGAACTTTTATCGACTGAACACCAAACCGTTCATGAACGGCTCAACTCATTTACAGTTCTAATTCTACCATTGCACTACGAACATGTTATATTAAATGAGCTAGTCTTGAGCTAGGTGTCTAATTAGGGTTGAGATAGGTCCGGTTCCATCCGTTGATTTAAAATTCTCCAAAAATATATATGATCAGAGTCAACGATGTAATTCTCTGAAGTAAGGACACAGTCCCTAAAGTTCTCAACTTTGTACCAATTTTTTTAAAAAAAAAAAAAACAAACAAACAAACTAATACATTATTAGGTTCCTGAACTTATCTATAAAAGTATATTGGTTCCCTAAATTTTGTTAGTGTCTTACCAGCTCCCTAAACTTGCTTATTTCGTATTACCAGCTCCCTAAACTTATCCATAAAAGTATATTAGCTCCCTGAACTTTGCAATTGTCTCATCAGCTCCTTAAACTTGCCTTTTCCGTAACAAATAAATACAAAAACTTATTAAACTTCAATTCTAAAAATACATCTTCATCTATTCGAGAGGAAATTTTTTCTCTTCTCTTACCTTTCAACCTATTAAGTGTTGCAGGTTTGAGAGATCGAATTGATGAGAATCGATAGTTAGTATTATGGCCTTTTGTATTTAGTTATTACGGAATAAGCAAGTTTATGAAGTTAGTGAGATATTTGCAAAATGCAGGGTATACAAAATAAGTAAATTTAAAGAACCGATAAACATTAATAAAATTCAGAAAGTCAATTTACTGAAGCTTGTGATTGTGATGTATTAGGCCTAGGAAAAATAATTATAAGAGGATTTTTAATGATGAGATATATGCATGGAAGTAGAGCCATGAAAACCAATAAGTTAGATTGCTTATGGAATGGAAGTATTAATTGGTTGGTTAATAACCCATTTAAACAAGCAAAATCAAAATCAGTTGTTAAACAGACTTTTTCAATTAATAACATAAATATTTATCATATGACATCAAACTTAGATATGGTCCATCCGACAAGGAACCTTGCTTCATGGATTTATTTCTATATGTCTTAATCGTTTACTATTTATTTCTTCTTCTTCTTTTTCTTTTAAAAAGGAAAAAATGTTTACTAACTAATGTAAGGTGGGAAAATTGGAATCTTAGAGCCATAAGTTAAAGATTGTTAGAATTTAGTTTATATAATTCTTTATTTTGAATTTTTGTATCATTTATAGTATAGAATATATCAATAACTTCTAACTTATAACGAAAATTAATATTATGATTCTTAAACTTTATTTATTAATATAAAAAAAATTTGAATTTTGCATTATTATAATATTGAAGTTTCTTTTTGAAACGTTATACTTCATCAATTCCATTTTATAAGTCATTCTAGTAAGTTGGAGGTTTTTTTGCAAATATAAGCCGTTTTAGTTTTTCAAGAATTTAGGCAAAGTAGTAAATAAAATTTAATGGCAAAACAGTAAATAGAATGAAGTAGGATTATAACAGGTTTGTCTGCTTGGCGATGAAGTAATCCCACATGAAGTGTGGTCTGTTTGACACGTCGTATGGCTAATAAACTCAGGCAGCTCGCATGGCCTCGAGGATCTTCCTCGATTGCCTCCCCAAAATAGTCACACGGCGTGTGATGAAAATCACACATCATGTGAATTTGTGCAAAAGTTCCAGGAGCTTCAGCAAGCCAGTCACACGTTGTGTGGCCTTCTGACACGTTGTATGATTCAATCTCCATCCTCTCCTTTCTTCAGTACCAGGCTCACACGACGTGTGGCTTATGCTACATGCTCTGTGAGCCATTCTTCAGTCTTGGCTTGGACTTCTTGAGGAGATGCCCTCACCAGTTTACCTCTATCTAGTGAAGATCGATTCCAATTTTATAAAAATGGGAAAGGTGTTTCCTTTCTCATAATAAAAAAACTTGTTACTCCACTCGGAGATCTTATTACTAGGTTTGGACAGAAAAGGGAAACTGTGCATCTTGAAACTCTGCATTCGGTTCTAGCTATTTCCGTGCCTTTTAATCTACCTGAGTAAGATATACGGATCCCCTCTACCCCTCTTTCCATTACTAATGGAATATCCTTCACTATTTTATTAAAAATGTTCACATGAGAAAATTCTTGTTTTTAGTGAGTGTGAAAAGTTATATTAGTAAAGAGCACTAAGCCGTTTTTCCTTTCACATGACACAAGATATATGACAGACATTTGTTTTTGTGTCGTTTGAATATTTTTCACGACACTATAATAAATTTACGTCATTTGAAAACTTAAGTGCAAATAACCTTAAATCACATGTGGTATTACGATGACACACGTCTGTCATCCCCAAAAAATGCGACTTTAATTGAAAATGTACTTAACCATCAGATGACACTTGTTATATATGACTGTCATGGTTGTCTGAAAACAAAAAAGCGGTAAATGAATTAAGTTACGCAGCCAACCAAAACGTATCTCAAATTTGAGACGCTAAAATGTTTGACTAATATTTCAGCTCATATATAAACCAAAACCTATAGAGTAAATTAGGTTTCGTCCATGAGCTCGATGATTTAGGCTTTAGCTCTCCCGTCCCTCTCTTTGGCTATCTCCATGGAAGCTTTCTACATACAAATATCTGTTTTTGAGATGGAAACATAGAAATGGTAAGCTATATTTACTCTATTCCCCGATGTATTAGGGTTTCATTGTTCCTTAATCTATCTTTTATTGATCAACCCTGTAATAATCATCAGATTTACTCTTGTAGATGTGGATTTTAGCTGCTGGAATAAGGATATATTAATTGTCAGACTTACCAATGAAAATGTTAGATCTTTCACTTAGATACATTGATTTCACTGTATTAATTGGCATATTTACTAATGAAAAGGGTGGGTATTTATCTTACATATACTTTGTGATGCTATTATGGGTGATGCTGAGATAAGTAGATCTTGCTCTCTTTTTTTGCAGATATTATTAACATTGGGGATTATGAACTGATATGAGACTCTTTTTATTTGAAAATAATATTTGCATGGATATTAAGAATGCTTATATGCATGGGAAGATTGATTGAAGAGTATAACATGTGAAGATTTCTTTAACTTATTGAGTATATGTGATTGATTGTCATCTTATTCGAGAAAAAGTGCAGCAAGGGGTTGTGAGTATGTGTATGAATATAAATGTGTATGAAGCATGTAGTAAAGGAAGAAGATGCTTCATGTTACTAACTGGTTGATGTTTTTTTTATGGTTAAATAGGTATGAACTGGTTGGCTATGTTCTTATACTTTAGATGTTCATTGAGTATGTGTATGAAGCATGTAGTAAAGGGATTATGAACTGATCCAAGTCTCTTTTTATTTGAAAATAATATTTGCAGGGATATTAAGAATGCTTATGTACATAGGAAGATTGATTGAAGAGTATAACATAGACAAATTTCTTTAACTTATTGAGTATATATGATTGATTGTTATCTTATTCGAGATAAAGTGCAATAAGGGGTTGTGAGTACGTGTATATGGATATAAATGTGTATAAAGCATGTAGTAAAGGAAGAAGATGCTTCATATTGCTAATTGGTTGATGTTTTATTTATGGTTGAATATGTATGAACTGATAGACCATATTCTTATACTTTAGATGTTCATTGAGTATGTGTGTGAAACATGTAGTAAATGGTTGTTAATTGATTGGCCATGCTCTTATACTTTAGATGTTCATTGAGTATGTGCATGAAGCATGTAGTAAAGAGTCGGTGAATTCAGGGACGGATTCAAGATTTCTAACTAGTGGAGGCAAACTATATGCTCAAACAAATAAGAATTTTCATTTCATGGGTTCAAGCTTCCTGCCAAATAAATGGAAATTTCAGAGTGCTAACCCACATTCCCTTCCTATTTTCTCATATAATTTAATTCCTTGTTGCTCCCTTCTAGTTTCATCTCTGGTTTTCTTACACCCTTATGTTCCTAGTTTCATAGTCCATCTAACTCATTTCATACTCCCTTTCTAATTAACTATGTATTTTAAGCATTAATATATATCACATATACCTCTAATTAAGAATAATAAACAGAACATAAAAAATTTTACATTTTACCCAATAACAAGGTTTATACCGAGCAAGTACAAATTTACAAGGTTTTTTTAAGCAATTAATATTTTAATCAACTACACATTTACAATTACAAAGTTCTTGTTTTAAGAAAAAATTTCTCAATTAAACCCTCTTCCTTTAAAACTCTCCTTCCCAATTAAACCATCTCATATTAAAACTCTTCTTCCAGATACACGCGGAGTTGACCGAATGATGGCCATTACATCTTGTTCCGAAAAGATTTCTTGTAATAGTTCAACATCCCATTCAATTGTTCTAGGGATAAAGAGATCGCTTACTTTTAAATTTTCCAACCCTTCAACCACTGCGGTAGAGATCGTCATAGAAGGCGAATCTCTTAACCATGGATCTTTCCATACATTGATAGACATACCATCTCCAATTTTCCACCGCCCCCCTTTTTGCAACAATAATTGAGAACCCCAAATACTTCGCCATATATAGCTTGGTTAGTGATCTAACCTAGCTTTTAGAAAATCCCCATTTGGATAATATTTTGCTTTAAAAATTTTACTGACCAAAGACTCAGGGGCTGACTGTAACCGCCAACCTTATTTTTCCAGCATTGCTAAATTAAAGGCAGTGAAATCTCGGAATCCCAATCCACCGTCATCTTTATGAGTACATAATTTATCCCAAGCCAACCAATTTATCCCTCTTGACCCGACCCTCTTATTACCCCACCAAAATGAATTCAACATCTTTTGAAGTTCTTCAGCAGTTGAAATAGGAAGCATAAAAACACTCATAAAATAAACCGGCAAAGCCTGACCTGCTGCTCTGATTAGAGTATCTTTACTAGCTTTAGATAAGGGCTTAGATCTCCAAGATTGAATTTTCTTCCATAGTTTATCTTTTAAGAATGCAAATATCACCTTCTTCTTTCTTCCAACAAGTGAAGGTAAACCAAGGTATCTACCTGTATTGATAGGTTGAGAAACTTCCAAAATAGATGAGATCCCCTCTACTAGCATTGGATGTACATTATTGCTACACAATATGCCTGATTTAGAGAAATTGACAGCTTGTCCCGAAGCATGCTCATACAAATTTAGCAAATTTTTTAATTCTCTACACTCCTCAATATTTGCTTAAACAAACAGAAAAGCATCATCAGCAAACAATAAATGAGAGATTGATGGTGCCCTTCTATTCACTTTAGCTCCATGAATAACCCCCCTTCTTTCAGCATCCAACATCAAAGCAGACAACCCTTCAACATATAATAGAAATAAATAAGGCGATAGTGGATCTCCTTGCCTCAAACCTCTCCGGGGGGAAAAAGGACCCACAATTTGATCATTAACTTTAATTGAATATTTAACTGATTTAACACAAAGCATTATATATCCAATCCACACCTCCGAGAATCCCAACTTCATGAGAACATGTGACAGATAATCCCAACTCACTCTATCATATCCTTTGCTTATGTCTATTTTAAGTGCAACCTCGCCCTTTTTTCTTCCAATATTCCTTTTCATACTATGAATTATTTCAAAAGCAATCAAAATATTATCATGAATAGATCTACCTTTAATGAAGGCGGATTGAGATTCAGATATGAGATTAGGAAGCACTTCTTTTAATCGATTTGCAAGAACTTTTGAGATGATCTTATAAATCACATTGCACAAAGCAATGGGTCTCAAGTCCTTCATAGACAAAGGTTGTTCACATTTTGGGATAAGGGTAATAATTGAATCATTTAGAGTAGGAGGGAACTTACCCATCTCCAACCAAGTTTTACCAGCTTGAAAAATCGAAGGACCAATCAACAACCAAAATCGTTGAAAGAAACCAGCATTAAAACCATCCAGGCCGGGGGCCTTGTCCGGGTGCATGTCAAAAAGCGCCACTCGGAACTCATCAAGGGTAAATGGTTCAGATAATTTTTCATTATCCAGAGATGTGACCTTTGTTTTGATTAAATTGCAAACGGATGACAAATCACTGATCCTACTTGAATCATTCCCTAATGTCTGCCCCATATCAGCATCATCAAACAAATTTTTAAAATAAGAAATCGCCACTTTGCATAACCCATCCGTACTTGACGTCCAGCTCCCATCATCCCTTTGTAATTTCACAATTTTATTCCTCTTATGTCTACCATTTGCATACGCATGAAACAATTTTGTATTGGAATCCCCATCTCTGAACCAATCAATTTTTGCTCTCTGCCTCCAATGGTCTTCCCATTTTAGAAGTCTGTCAATCAATTTTATTCTTACCTCTTCATATTCTTCAGCCGCTGCCCCAGATTCCGTCTCTCTTAATTATTCAAGTCTTGTTGAGCACTTACTCACCTCCTTACGCTCAGCTCGAAGTAAACCCCTGCCCCAACGATCAAGTGAACTTGACACATTATCTAATTTAACCAGCAACGGCATAAAATGGGCCTTATTCCAGCTCTCCTTCACCGTTTCCTCCAATGTTGCCTCTCTAAACCACTTCCTTTCAAACATAAATCTCCTACATGGCCGGCTCTCAATATCTGTAGTTGTGTTCACCAGAATCGGACTGTGATCCGAAAGGGGCACCGTGATATTAAGCAAAGAGGCTTCCGGGAAAAGTAGTAGCCAATCGGAATTGGCCATTGCCCTATCAAGCTTTTCTTGAACTTCATTCCATTTACCTCTATGCCTGATCCATGTAAAAGGATAACCCCTCCAAGGCAAATCGAGTAAACTACAATCACTTATCGCTTCTCTAAATCCTTGAAAACACCAGTTAGGGTGATCATGCTCACCTTTTTTTATCATCCGGAGAAAGAAGATCATTAAAATCACCAATTATTGTCCATGGCAAAGATGAAGTGAAGGCAATAGAGCGCAATAAATCCGAAGAAACTCTTCTTCTAGCCCTCTCTGGGAATCCATAATAACCAGTTAATCTCCAGTTCCCTTTAACTGAATCCATAATTTCCATATCAATGTGATTATTAGAAAAAGATAAGAGTGAGCACTCCCCAGCCTCTCTCCATAGAACACCCATCCCACCACTACGTCCTACACAGTCAACCACAAAGCAGCCATCAAACTTAATTTTACTCTTAATGAATTCAATACGTGCTTTACACACCAATGTCTCAGACAAAAACACTACATCCGGTTTGTGAACTCTAACAAGCTCACAAACAATAGGAATTGTCTGGCATGTCCCAAGCCACGGCAATTCCAACTCAAAATTTTCATATGGATGGGCAGACCCCATCGATCGGGCCTGCCTGTGATCCATTTTTTGGAACGGTCTCCATATTAGTAATCTTCTCATTTCCTGTAATGTTTCTCCCATGTCCACTCTGGTCATCACACGCCATCATGCTAATTGGTTTGTTTGCATTATCACTCACTGAATCTACATTTATCCCTACTGTTTCTGCCTTCCTTCTTTTCCTTTCCTCTAGGATAATTAACACCTCATCCATAACCATCGCATCAGAAGACTCAATCCCTTCCTCACTCCTAGTAGCCGTAACACCAAAGTTATGGGCTAAGAAAGATAAGTTCCCAACTTGCGTGATTGTTTGCTCCATTCTTCCTTGAAAATCTGCAGCATTCTCACATTCTTCTCTCAATCATCTTTCTCCCCTAATTGCATTGAGGCGTCTATTAGGTGCCCGGATACTTGCATCCCAGTTTCTTACCACAGAATCTAACGGCTGCTCAAAAAACTTGGCACAATGCCTATCAATATGTCCAAATAATCCCAAAAATGAAGCAAAAGCAAGGCAATTTTTCATATTTAAAGGTCGCTGTCATCCAATTGCCCCCAGCTCTCCTAACCTTCTTGTCTTTTTTCAGAGGTAATCTGATATCGATTTTTACCCTTATTCTGAGAAACGTTCTCTCAACTGACCACTTATTTTTATTATCCGAGGCAATATATGTACCAATAAAATTTTCCAACGCCTTCTCCACAGTATCAGAAAATAAACCTGCATTCAAACCATGCACCTGCACCCAAATATTCACAAAATGCAAAGGAACTGTAGTTGGTCTTCTCCTTGGCCAATTTCTTGTAACACAAGCACATTATTATCAAATGACCATGGACTACCTTCCAACACCCAATGGAGATCATGTTTATGGTAAAACCTAAACAAAATCAGCCTCCCTCCTCAATCCGTTATAGTTATGCCTTTACCCGGTCTCCACAAACTTGCCATACGGCTTTTAAATATATTAAAATTAAAATTTTTGTCCGTAATTAACGAACCAACAAGACACAGTGCATAAGAAATTACACCCGGCTGATCTCCAATGTCAGGGAACTCTAATCCATCGTCGATCTGTTCCGGTTGGTCTGTTGTTCCTTCCATTATTGCAACCACCACTCAGAGATCGGACAAGAAGATCAGAAACTAAAAAGGCCGTTCGAAATTTAGAGCCGCACGCACACAGATCTGTGGACAAAAAAATGGATTCACAGCCGCACACAGATCTGTAGACAGAAAACCAAACTCACCCACCGCACACAGCAGGTTCGCCGCCAGGGAAAAGCTTCGACCGCCGCTCACAGATTTGAAGACGGAAACGCAGATCCACAGATTTTGTTTTGTTTCATATGTTTTTGAACATTTCAAGATTTATTCTTCAATCATAATATAAAAAAGAATTTTTTAGTTAATCAATATAAATTCATTAATTTGATTCTCAACTCTGTATTAATTATATTTTTTAATTTGTGTAAAATATCCTAAAAATAACTTATATAAGCAAATGGAGGGAGTAATTAATTACTCTCCACAATTTTACAATAGTCAAATGGTTGAAATTGGATATTACTAATTTAGTATGACTTTATTTTATTTTAGGGTATCCCAAAAATTCTTTGTGTTTTCATTTTTTTTAACAAATTGGTATTTGTAAAAGAATTTGTCCAAATGGAAATTGGTGTTTTCTTCTGTTTAAGACGGGATCGTTTAGTTTGGTTTGATATTATAAAAATGATCGTTAACGATCTCAAAATGAAAATTGTTTAGTATCACATTTACTCTGGAACCAAATTTTTTATTTTCCAAAATCATCATTTTCGGAGTTTTTCACTTTGTCTATCCTAACCAAACAACACATAAATGACCTTAAAATTAAAAATTTAAAGCATTAATGTTGTTTAGAATATCATCAAGTAGGGGAGTAGGAGAAGGGTGTACAATGAGCTCTCCCGCACAGGTCCCAAATTTAAGAGGGCCCAATTTTTTTTATTATACAAATGTAAATAAATAAATTATTGCTATTAATTATTATATGAAAAATTAAGTGAATGTTAACCTATCCAGAAAATTAACGCTCTAAGAGTCTTAAAGGACCCAATTTTTTATTATTATTATACAATATCTAATTTAATTATTTTTATTATATTTATTATGTTAAAAATCAAGTTAAATTAAAAGTATTTTGGTGTTTCATTTTGTATGAAAGTATTAATTTTTTTTAATGAATAGGGTCCAATTTTTCATTAAGCACAGGACCCTATAAATATTTAAGACGACCCTATCATCAAGTTTTTGAATTTTTAGATTGTTAATGCTCATTTTAATTTTGAGGTTCTTGTATTTTAGTAAAGCGAAAAGTCGTAGTCATCTTCTAGTCGCAAACGAAAACCTTAATCCTTATTTAGATTAAAAAAAAAAAGAAATTTACATATAACAATTTGAAAAAAAACCACAAGTTTTTTTTTTTTTTTTTTTTTTTTACTTTATCCTTTATTTTATTTTGGTTACATATATGGCTTGTAGCAAGCAAGGTCTCCAGCCAAACCTAAACTAATTATTTAGTTTGTCAACTTATTATATTGAGTGTCATTTTCAGTTTCCACCAGCCAAACTGAGGAAGACCATTTTCCCACTAAACTAAACTTTATTATTTTTTCACTTTTCTTTTCCTTCACTCATAATAAAATGTCAAAACAACTTATCCATTGATATATGCAGTGGCGAATACAGGATTTGAGAGAGCGGGAATAAAATTCTACATAAAAAATTTTTAGATAAAAAATATAAAATTGTTTAATTTTTTATAACAAAAAATGCAAAATTATTCAATTTTTGGTGACGAAAAATGCAAAATCGTTCAATTGTCATGCATTATTTTCATGGTTTTTTTTATAAAAAACGTAAATTATAATGTTTCTGACTCGTAATCATCCATTTCTGGGATTCTCGGGTTGTTACGCATCAAATATCCCTAACGTTTTAGGTCAGATGCAATTTTACCCCTAACATCTAAAATGGTGCAATTTTACCCCTAATGTTTGTAGCCAAGAGTTATTTTATCTCTAACGTTGATAAATTGGATCAATTTCAGACACTATTATAAAATACAGTCATTTTTTTCTTTATTTTGCACCAATTGCATATCAATTTTGTAATTTTGCACCAATTTTACCCCTAACGTTGATAAATTGGATCAATTTCATACACTATTATTCATGACCAAGAAGAGAGTTTGATGAATTATTTCTCAAATTGACCAAATTTATCAAGGTTAGAGGTAAAATTACTCTTGGCTTCCAACATTAGGGATAAAATTATAGGGATAAAATTGTACCATTTTAAACGTTAGGGATAAAATTGCTCTTGACCCAAAACATTAGGGGTATGTTTGCACTTTAACCCTTATTTTTAGACTAATTTTTTTTTAATGGGATGTAGGAGGGGGGCAAATGCCCCCTTTGACCCCTCTACATCCGCCCCTGGATATATGATATAAATGGAATAGAATATTAACCACCCTAAAACCATAGTGTTTTTAAGAGTTTTAAGTTCACTTCTTGGTTTGTTCATTGACCTAATTTAGAATGGGAATTTTGAATACACTTCAATCCAAATGCGAAGTTAGTAACCTATCAGAGTAAATAAGTAATCACACGATAGATAAAGAAGTTCATGATCGTGTAAAAAGATTGGTATACCCCTGATCTCAGTAGTGGGCGATTTTAATTGGGCATTTCTTTCGTTAATCGACTTTCCAAAGTGGAATTTGGCTCTCAGTGTGGCTTAATTTGAAACAGTTGCATCCCCTCTTTGTCTTACTTTAAACATTAATGTAAAAAGAAAATTTATTACTTTTTCATTCTCATCTATCCCCCATGCTCAACCGCTGCTAATCGAAGTTCTTATAACTGTTGAAGTAAAAATTGATTGTTATTCACAGTGATGAAAAAGTATATAGACCCTAGGCGAGTCATCGAAACCTTTTCAAAATCAACAGAATTCGATTATAAAGAATAAGAACAACTGTCACACCCGACCCTAAACGACCTCAATCAACATCAGGCGTGAAATAGAAAGATCACAATCAACACCTAATAGTCTCCAAATTATCCAAATGTCATAAATATCACACTTTTCAAAACTTCCTCTTAGATATATTCTAAACAAATTCATATTCCTATTACATTAAAACCTCAACATATTTACCAACTTCATCATATTACAATTAAATACTAAAGTTCTAATTATAATTCTAGCAATAAGCAACAACTTCCGATCCTCGCGTAATCGAGGGTAACCTTCTCTACATCCTGTACTTTCTTACCTTAAAACATTAAAACATTTGAAAACGTGAGACAGAAATCTCAGTAAGCAATTAGTACTTATACTCAAAATAACTATATATATATATATATTTTAAATTCTCAAAATGCATCACATAAAATTCATATTCTTAAAAATGATCTTTTTTATGGGTTAAACCATAAGAAAATACTCAAAATAGTACCTTTAACCAAATATGCAATTTAAAATATCAAGTTTGCTATCATTTCTCAAAATACCACACATAGTCAAAACGTAAATCACTGTATTAAAACACTTAATATAAAACTCATATCCCAAAATAGCTATATATATTTTATTTGTTTAAAATCTCAACTATACAAAATAATTAGGTTTGCAATTAACCATTTGCCCAAATCAACCGTAAATCAATAAATACTTGATAAATCGTATTTCGATAAATACTCCATAAAATGTAACTCAATAAATACTTCATCAACTGTATATCAATAAATATTTCAGAAACCGTATATCAATAAATAATTCGTAAACTGTATCCATCCGAGAGATAATCCTCGTATATATCAACCCCCACAATATAATAGAATCGAGATATCTCATAATTTGACTAGCCCGCATGGTCTTACTCAACACTTCTTTGCCATACCCGATAGGTCTTTCAACTGTGTACAAGGGTATTTCTCACTAAATACGGACTTTAATTAATGCCACCTATCCGGATTACTCTTGATGGATACTAAAAAGATTATAATTTCATAATATAATCTAAAATCAGAAATATATCATAAATCAACATCATAAAGTTTCCAAGTACTTTTCTCAATCAATTTCCAAAATATTCAATCATAAACCATAATTGTACTAAAATCACCAATAAATAATTTAAAAATATATTATCAATACTAACTTCAATTTCTTAAAAATAAGCACATAAATCATCTTATATAAAAACTTTATTCATAAATCATAAAATTATCAAAAATAATATTTTAACCATCTTAAAATCAAATATTAGCTTAAGACATAAAATTTATAAAGATCACTTAACATATATGTATACATAATCAAAATCATAAAAAAGTAATTGATAAATTACTTACCTTATAAGATTAAGAAAAATATCATTGTATACAATGAACTCTTTCTTTTCTTTTTTCCTTTTTCTTTCAACTATGGCTTTAATCCACCATCTTTAAGGTGAACTAAAAATGCCTCTATCATTTTCTTTTATTTAGGATTTTCCAGGAAAGAATTAAAATGTCCATCTCTCCCTCTCTCTCTCTTGGTAAACTTGTATTTATATATCTATATATTTGATGAATGATTAATTATATAGTGCTTATTCCATATGGCACTTTGTGGAATTAACTTTGAGACATGTGGTAGGACACTAGTCATTTTGCATGCTACCCAATATGTTCCTTTTTTTATTATTTTTTTTTGTATTTTTTATTATTATTATATATATATATTCATATATGATGGCATTTTTTTTTCCTTTTAAATTCAACCACATCCATTTCATCCATAAAATTCATTCATGTAGATGATGATGATGATGATAATAATAATAATAATAATAATAATAATAATAATAATAATAATAATACAACCTAGGTGTGAATTTATTTTAACAACAATATTTTTTTTTTGAAGACTTTTAACAACAATATTAGGTTCTTTTATTTCATTTAAAAAAATGTAAGGTAACTATTAACAACAATTATATATTACTAATTGAGAAAATATTAATTAAGATCTTTTTAATCATAATTTCTTTTAAAACTTACCTTAAATTTTAAAATTTTCACATAAAATATTGAATTAACATAAAAGTATTGAGTTAACTTTAATAGTATAAAAACCCAAATAATTAATAAATAAATAAAACATTTATCAAAGTAATTACATGTGTCAAACATGCAACCCTTATAGACATGCAAGATGCCAACTCATATGTTTTGAATTCATCAAAATGACATGTATCTTTTATATGTTTTATTTATTTATTTATTTATAGATATATTACATATAATTTATTTTAAGTAGATAATAAATTATTACCATTTAACTTATATTTAATATTAAGTATTTCACTAACTTTATTACTTGTCTAATTATTTCTTTAATCACACTTTAAAATGAAATATAGTCGTATATGAATTTGATCTCCATAATAAATATTCCTAAACGTCTACACGCATGTATACGGATTCAATTATCTATCTATCCTAATTGAAAGTATCAATATTAGTCCGCCTAATTAATAATTTATTTTAAAGTTCACTCCAAACTTTCAATTTATATATAAACACCTCAAATTAGATTCTATACTATCTCCATAATACGTAATCAATTCATTAATCATTTAGTATATGATAAATCTATCACCGAAAATAAAAATTACGGACACGGACGTTACAACAACGTTCCTTCCTACTGCATTTAAACTGAAAGAAAGAGAACTTTGTTAAAATTGAGATTAGTTTTTTATTATATAATTTTCCTTTAAAATTTTCTTCTTTCAATTGGTTTGATTGTGAATTCTTTAAGTCTCAATCTTTGAAGAATAGCTTGGTTTTTCCTATTTCTTTTTGTGGTAAAATGCTCAAACTCTCTTCTTTCCTAAACGTTTCATAGACTAATTATTCTATTGAAAAGGATACAAACCCTTAAATTAATCCAAAAAAACTCGAGGTTGTTACACAGTATACAATGACCCCTTTCCTACCATGGCTCGATACACAAAATAATTTTTCATCTCCTAGGTTTTTGACGATGCCAAAATGATCTGAGTACTTCGTACGAAAAAACAAAGATAAAATTATCGCATGAGAAGTTCCCTTAGAGTGCTTTCGGCTCTTGCCTACACCTCCTAAGAATCATTTGGCGAGGTTGCCAACATCCTTACCCCTAAAGATGTGGCTTTGGTAACCATAGTGTATAGAATATGAGGGGCTTACAGATTGGAGGCGTCAGGGCTTGATATTCGAGCAAACACCATAATGGGAGACCCCGCGTTCATACTCTATAAAGTGCATCTCGAGTGCAACTTTCGAGTTCCCCTACTGCCATTTTTACGAGGAGTCTTGTGAGACCTCAACTTGGCTCTGAGCTAAATAGGCCATACTTCATGGTCTCAAATAGTAGCTATCTACCAATTATGTTGTCGAGGAGGATTTAGACGCACTGCCTCCACTAGGCCGATAAGCCCTTTAGATGATGGTTCAAAACTGTCGTCCCGTAGAAAATAAAACTGTCACGGGGCTCAATTCCGTCTGATGGAACTTCAGATGACGGTTGCGTTCTGTCATTTGAAATACCCTCATATGACATCAGACTATTGATACGTTGTCATCTTACGCGTATTCCGATGACAACTTATTTATTATTACTGTCACCTATACGACACTTGAATGACAACCTACCAAATAAAAATGTCAACAAATTTATGAAAAATTGGCTTATTGGTTATAATGATGACAGTTTGAATAATAAATTCTGTCGTTGTAGTGTGTTTCAGATGACATAGGTCTTAATCAATTATGTCAACGAATTTTTTTCTAAATGACAGATTCGTTTCATTATTTGTCTTCCTATTATATGATATTTTTTTAGTCCGATATGACTTGCTTTCTTCTTTGCCTAGTATTTCATTTGAAATTTTTGGGTTTTAATTAGGTTGGCTTAGAAGCCAATTCATGCTGTTACCTAAATACTGAAATATACATACTCAATGAACATCGAATTTTATATATCAAAGATTTAAAATTATTTACAGGCAATATTCCTCATAATATGTATACACAAGAGTTTAATTTAATTGTTGAATCTAGTCAAGAATAAAAATAATAGCAACTCAATGTGAAATACAAATGGTTCATCTTCATTCCCCAACAAGAACTCTCTAAGTCTCCTGTTATCTGCATAGAAAAAAGCAATCATTAATTAGACAATAATTCCAATGCAATTAAACCTAATGCAACAAACAAACTCCACCCTTTCCCTTTCTCCATGACCTTTCACTTTTCCACCCTCGAACCATTATAAATAGAACATGTTTTTATCTATTCCTTTGCTACATAATTATCAATGTTTCCGTCTAATTTATCTATGCATTTTTTAGCTTCTGTGGCATATATATGCACTGCTGCTAGAGCCACTCAATGAGGAGCCATATCCAGGGCAAGAACAAGTTGTTGAGCAATACATCAACAACATGACAAAATTTGATTCAACTGCCAGGAGATAGAGTGAAGAACATGCAAGGGGGGCATGATGTGCTAGAGGGAAAGCACCAAACAGTTCCACAACTCGAAGATTAAATTCCCCTTAGTTTTCAAGTGTGTGATGCTTAACTTTTTTTTTACCTAACTTGTGGATATAGGTTATGTAGATTTTCTATACTGGACTTAATCCTATTTGGAAATACAAATTTATATGCTAATTAGTTCATTCTTATACATGTCTAACTTGTTTGTCTAACTTGTGCACATATGTTTTTTTGTCCATATTTTGTAATGAACAACCTAATCCTAATTTGAAATACAAATTTATATACTTCATGACTTGAAGTAGACATCTAATGCAAGTCAAACTAGAGAATGCTAATGATTTCATACATATTCAAGTCATAATAGACATTAAGCAGCAAACAAACAAACAACAAGCTTAATCAATTCAACTCGTTTGTCTAAATTGTGAATATATGCTAACCAATTCATTCTTATTCATACCTAACTTGTTTGTCTAACTTATGCATATATTTTTTTTGTCCATATTCTTTAATGAACAACTTAATCCAAATTTGAAATACAAATTTATATATTCAAGTCATAACAGAACATCAAAGTTACCTTAATGGTAGATATGCTACCTTACAAACAAACAAACAAGCTTAAGTTCATGCCTATTTATTGTTTTTACTTAATAGAAATAGAAAAAGTAAGGTGATATATCTAACAATTTCTTATCTAGACAACCCTTTTCATATCACGCATCAACCAATATAATTCACATGTTGCATCATACATATTCAAGTGAATGAATCAAATATAAAAGGTATCAAATGAAACACTACTAGGGCAACCAATATAAAAGCAAGTGAATGAAACAGATATAAAAGGAAATGAATGAAACATTACATGGGCAATACATATAAAAGCTGTTCAAGACCAATTTGAGAACTAATAAACACAAAAGGAAATAGACAGGAGTGAGAACAAGCACTCACTGAATCTAATCAAACACCAAAAAGAAAAGCACAGACAGAATTGCAGAAGTATAAAAGTATAAAAGCTCAAGCACAAAATAAAGCAGAGGAAAAAATGCAGAAGCATAACAATATAAAGGCTCAAACATTAATGAGCAAAAAATTAAGTAGTTGCCTTAAAGCTCAAACAGTATAAGATTCTTTTTAATTGACTCAAGATTTTCAATTGTAACACAACTAAATCAATTAACACAACACAAGAATTTCAATTAACACTTAGGCAACTAAAACAGAATCATAATTACCAATTAGGAATTAAAGCAAGAAAGAAATAAAAAAAAGCAGATGAGTGAAGCTGTGAAGAGAAATCAAGTTCTGGAGAAGAAAAGTAGACAGTGAAATCGAACTTTGGAGGATGGATGCACGGAAACGAGGACAACCAGAGGTGAGTGATGTGATGATCGGTCGTTTTACTTCTAGGGATTTCATAAAATTTATGGATTTAGGATTTAGGGAATTTGAAATTTTGTCTCATAGGGAGAATGGAGATCGTAAGGCTTGGGGAACTAGGACTGCGAACCTGGTCTTTCCTATTATTAATTAAATAACTAGATTTGTTTCCTAATTTCTCCTTAACAAAACGACGTCATCCCACTTAAGTGGAACGACGTCGTTTTGATAAAAAGAACTTAAGAACAAAAACAGATCTGTTGTAAGGAGTCATCTTCAACCTTAAGCGGAGAACCAGAGAGGCTTTCGACAGTGGAGGAGGGGCAAACTTGAACTCTAAAAAAAATTCACATCTGGGATTTTAAAAACTTCTAGATCTCAGTGGGGACAAGTGCCCCCATTACCCCAACTGTTGATCCGTCCGTGAGTGAATTTATAGCCATACTCTTATATGTTAGATATTCATTGACTCATTAAGTATACACTAAGTTTGCATTTTAAATTCATGTTACAACTGGTCAAGCTTATAGCAACTGGACAACAAAAATAGCAGTTGAACTTGATATTGGAGTCCCATGAGTTACCATTTTTATGCTTTTTGACCAGTTTATATGGAATGCTTCCCGTGATGGGTGTTATTCAGTTCGTAGTGCATACCACCTTGGAATGGAGGAAATACCAAACAATACACATCTTAGAGTTAAGGGGGAGTGGCAAAAGTTATGGAGAGCTAATGTGCCATTTAAGGTCAGACATTTCTGTTGGAGGCTTGTTCGTGATTGTATCCCAACTCGTCACCGGCTCAGGAGTCGGGGGATTAACATGGAGGATGATTGTGTTATGTGTGCATGGGACTTGGAGGATAGTTGGCATTTATTTGTCCTATGTCCAAAAGTCATGGAAGTTTGGAGGGAGGCGGGTTTTGCTAATTTAATTGATCAATCAAGCCTTGATGCGGATAACTTTGCTGGCTTCTTTTTCTATTTTTGCAGATTAGCTGGTGCAAAAAATTCTGAGATTTTTATGATGCTTTTGTGGTCATGGTGGGAGGTGAGGAATGACTACTTTTGGAATCAAAAATCCGCAACTGCCGTTGGAGTCGTTATGAGGAGCAGGCGTTGTCTTGCGGACTGGAAGACGGCTAGGGAGCAGAGTATAATTCCTTCTGCGATACATAGGGAGGACGACTGCCAGAAATTATGGCACCGACCACCGACTGATGTTGTTTCCTATTGCACAGATGCAAGCATATTTACAATTCTTGGAAAAACAGGAGGTAGTGCAGTACTTAAAGATTCACATGGTACCTTTATCTCGGCCCGGACAAATCTGGTGGAAGGAATTATGGAAGTTAGGGAGGTGGAAGTGTGGGCGGTCTTACATGCACTTGAATGGACCAGGGAGGCCGGTTATAATAAAATTATATTTGAATCTGATTCCTTGACCACTGTTAAAGCTATTACTTCAGGAAGTTTGGATCAGTCTGAATTTGGTGATATTATTGGGCAATGTCGCACACTTTTATCATCTCAAAACGGTTAAACTATCCATTTCATTAGAAGACAAGCAAACGGTTTAGCTCATGCTTTTGCTAGAGCGACCTCTCAAGTTGTTAGTCAGTGTTACTTTGATAATATCCCTAGTGGATTTCCCCTTTCTGTATTAAACTTTTGCCGACTTTTAGCTCATTAATGATATTTTGCCTCAAAAGAAAAAACAAAAAATTACAATATTTAAATCGAAAAAATTAAATTAAAAATTCTTTAAATAGACTTATATATATATATATATATATAACAAATTTGCTAGAACAATTTATGTAGGGTGTTGTTAAACTCGGTCCCAAATTCCCACCCATAGCCCCGTGAAAGGACGAAAATGCCCTTTCATGGGTTTTGGGAGGGGAATTTCTATTTTTCTTGCCAATCCGACACGCGGACGTGTGGCCATCACGCCTCACCTCGCGGTCGGGCGTATAGATATCATGCCTCACCGTGTGGTTGGGCATGATAGCCTCACGCCTCACCGCAAGGTCGGGCATGTGGCTGTCACGTCCGACCACGCGGTGAGGCGTGAGGCTATCACGTCCGACCACGGGGTGAGGCGTGATAGCCACACGCCCGCGTGTCGGATTGGCAAAAAAAAAAAGCTTTTTAACCCCGTAAATAGTTCGTTAAACCCGTAAATAGTCTGTTAACCCCGTAAATAGTCCGTTAAACCCGTAAATAGGCCGTTAAACCCGTAACTACAGAATTGTACTTAAAACCTAAAAATAATATAAGTTAATTAATAAATATTATTAATCACAACATATAAAACTAATATAATCTAGTCCAAACTTCTCTCCTTTCAGCGTATAGATTCTCCAAGTGACGAACACTCTGATGATAAAATAAACACCATTGGGTGGCAATGGGAGGCACTGGAAACGCAGGATGTAAATAAAGACGTATGTAGTGACGATAACTCCCCAAATGACAAATCACAATCTCTCGCTCTGGTGGTCTTCCATCGTCCGAACGCATCGGCAGTATAGTGCAACATCCTAATTGTTGTGTAGTAAAGAGAAAAATTACTGCATTCAATACAGATGCATCAGCAAATAAGTCACCCGGACTCACCATCCAGTGGGACTCACCACAACCATGTCGCCTCCACGTAATCTATCACATGGGCTAGCCATGTGGTCTCCACGTAATCTATCACATGAGGCCAGTTGTCAGTAGTATTCTTCATGGCTACCACTGCCGCCTCATATTCGGCTACTTTCGGGGCTTCAATTATACGTTTCCATTTGGAATTCTTAAAAATTTCACCAAACTTCTTCATTCCACTCAACTTTCCTACTCTATCCTCCACATCTTTATTAATATGCCATGTGCACAATAAATGATGACTATGAGGAAATACCTCACGAACCGGCCTCATCAGTCCTAACTCCCGGTCTGTAGCAATGGCTGTCGGATGCACATTAGGTTGGAGCAAAAGCTTTAATTTTTGTAACACCCACATATAACTACCCTCAGTTTCATCCTTCATGATTGCATAGGCGATCAAGAAGTTTTTGTTTGAAGGCGTCATTCCAATGATTTCAAAGAATGGCATCTTATACTTGTTTGTTTTATATGTTGAATCCATATCAACAAACAAGTAATAAGATCGGAACAGTGTGATCGATGTTGGATGTGCCATAAATAAGTGAGTCACGACATTGCTGCCCGGCACCGCTTGCGTCCAATGTATGTAGTCCTTATCTATAGCAAGCCGATAAAACTAACCGATTACACCCCGACCCTCAAAGCTCTCAGTCCTGATTTTCTCCCTGTAATTATAGATATGTCTTTGTGTCGGGCAATCCTCCGGATGTTTTTCTTTGATTGCAGCAAAAATAGCACAAGGCTTAGCTTGAGCTGAACTCATTTCACGAACAAGTTTTTTGGAAGTCCGGCTTAGTCCGCTCATCTGTCTGTAGCCCTGACGATATACAGCCAACTGATGACAGTGATGTCCTCTATCTCCAGGAATCCCATTCACCACCCAACCGCCCAATTCAGCAATTTCTATAACCTTTATCTGGAATTTGCAACCACAAAACTTTGTTTTTGTATTCTTCCGTAGTATAACATCCATATCCATATCCTTTTTCCTTTTATAATTCTTAACACCACGAGCACATTTAACCAATATCCACTTGGACTTGCGCCCCGTCTTGTGCGACGCTGTGGTTAACTCGAACCCGATCCCAATTGCCGTCTGTTTTGCCCAGTTAACAGCTTCATGATATGTTTGAAACGTTTGTTTGGGAAAAAACTGCGAGCTGTAATCTATGCCGTTTCCGTCAAATTCTTCCCACGAAACCTCCTGTAAATGATAAATAACGAACATTACATTCCAAAACGTGACATTTCTACAGCGTTTCGGTGTCTAAACCCGAAAAACAGCCACAAATATGCTCGGACGTGTGAGCATCACGCCTCACCTCATGGTGGGGGGTATGAGTATCACGTCCCACCACATGGTGGGACGTGATACTCATACGCCCCACCATGAGGTGAGGCGTGATGCTCACACGCCCGAGTGCCGAACCAGATTTTTTTTTTCAATTCAAATTACAAAAATGCAAGGAAGTTAAATCGGAAAAATACCTCGAATTCGGACACAGCATCACTCCCGTCTACTCTCGGTGATAACAGATTGTCTTCCATCAAACATGTTGTCTTTGATTCGGATGAAAATGTATTTGGGAGACTTTGAGAGAGTTTGGGAGGGATTCAAATTTTCAGTTTTTGTTCAAAGGGCGGTTAGGTCTTTTTCCGGGGCTGGAAGTGTGAATATGGGGCTAGGTTTAGTAACCCACTTTATATAAAGAACCTAATATAATATACTGCTGGTGCAATGCAACTTATTATTTTTTTACATAGTTTTTTTTTCAAGAAATTATTTTCTTTCATAATTTAGTTATCTACCTGATATATATAATTAGAGGTGCCTTCTATAGTTACTTTATTTTTGACAAAGTACCATTACTTGATGTGTTTTCACCATTAGATGATGGATTAGAAAATTAATTCAATGGTGAAAACACACAAAATAAGGCTTACTTTATTAAAAACTATGAAACGTCCACTAGTAGTAGAATATATAATTAAATCAGAAAAAGGAAACTTTAGAATTCTAATGTTTTCGGTTTTTATTTATTAAGTTTTTTATATTTTAAAAGATTATTATAGGTTTTGATCAATTATAATTATACAAATAAGATTGTAGTGTCAGAAAAGCTAATTAAAAAAATAATAATGTCTAAAATTGTATTTTCTTTCTTCAAAAAAGAAAATTGTATTTACTGGTACATATGATTTATTTTTATAGTTTTTCATACATGCATCGACATAACTTGAATTTAATCTAGATTCAAATTTAATTGAATTTTTAACTCCTAATTTGAAAAGCATAAAATATTTATCAAATACACAATTTTTCTTACTTTGTGAATCTATTTGAAGAGGAAGAGGGAAGTTTGTCTTCCTTCTTCCTCCTCCCGCTCGGATAGATTTACTGTGTTTTTTACTATTGTTGTTTTTTTTATTTGTGTTCATATACTTCATCTGATCTCTTTATTCGCTTGAATTGTATCAATTTTCTATTATTCTTCCGTTTATACCTTTTTTAAATTTAGCACGAGCGGAAACGATTTATCTTGTTCGTGGATCAATGGATCTACGTGGTTGCAACAAAAGAAAGGATTTACATCCGATTGTTCAAAATGGCTTAAATGATGATGAGTGGATTGCAGATGCTTTTCTACGGAATTGGATTTGTGAGAAGTATATTTTTTCTTGTTCTTTTATGTTTTTAATACCTCTTATGGTTATTTCTACTCTTTGTAGTCATTTTAGTGCCTTTATGGATCTTGTAAGGTTTTTATTCCTTATGTTTGTTTGATGTACTTGTTGTTTATTCATCTATTGAAAATACAACTATTTTCCATAAAAAAAAGCATAAAATATTTTTAAAATTATTTGGATAATGGATAGAATAATTACTCTGTCCAAAATAGAATCATATCAAATCCATCTAAAAATTAGAGGATTATGGTCAGGGTTAGCTTGATAGAGTTATCTAACCCTAATCAGTTGATCCAATATTCTCTCATGTGCCTTCTACACTCTCTGCGTCTCTTTCCTCTGCCTCTGACGTTCGCTTTAGTTCGTGAATCTCTTCATTTTCACCTCGTGATTAACATCTACGTGGGTGATTTGTGACCGGTGATACGAAATTGTGTTGATTCGATTCTTCCACTGCTATTCTTCTCAACTAGTCTGCTCTACAAGAGGTAAGTCTTAAGCTTGTATTCATAGTCGGATTATTTGTTTATCATCCCTTCATTGGTATCAGAGCCGCAAATCTTGTGTTCTCTCGATTTTGGTCCGCGAATATAGAGTAAAACATAGTTTTTGCATATTAGGATTAATATTTGTATTAGATATGTGTTAATTGGGCATGTATACATGTTTTTCGAACTGTTTATGGTGAAAAATGCACCAAAATCGCATAAAAATGTGTACATTTATGATTTAGGGTTTTTTTATTTGGAATAGTGGCAGTTCCAATCTGAGTCGATCGAGAGAGTGTGTGTCTCAAACTGTTTGTTGTAAGGACAAGCGAACTTCACCATCGTGACCAAGGGCCTCGAAAAACCTAGACCATACCATGTTTGGACCATAACGGCAGGAAGGTGATATATGGGTCCCACGCACATGTTTTTAGGCGCGCGCCATGTGTTGCACACACGCCAAACAAGACGCAATATGTGGTTGCCTGCAGCCAACGACAACGCGCTACGTGGAGCGCGTGTTTGGCGCGTGGGACGGCCTCTCCAACCCATTTTTTACCCGATTTTTTTAGTATGTGTTTTAAAAAAATCTGATTTTATGGTATATTTTTGGACAGTTAAAATATTTAATCTTGATTTATTTTTTATTCTAAAATCATTTAAAACATTTTAGAAAATGTTTTTCTTTTTCCAAAAATTACACAAATTTTTATGAGGAACTATTAATTAGGAAAAAAAATTGGGAGCTTTTTACATTTTGATTGATAAAAACGTTTTTGTATGTGTATATTAACTTCTTTTCAGTACAATTTTTTTTTTACAATAATGATATTCACAAAATCTATTCTCACGGTTCTTCGAATTCCTACTCAATTCGCTAAGCTATAAAAGTTGGAAAAAGAAATAAGGAAATTTAAGATACAGGGTCGGTCCTGACAATTTACGGACCCTAGATGAAAGTACAATGGTTTTTGTTAGATTTTACCCCAAAAAAAAATGTCCTTAACATTTCCAATCTGAAATAATTTTAGGCTGAGATAATGCTTCCATTTATGGGTTCCGTTACCTATTGCTCTTGGTTGGAAATATTAAGCCTAAAAATCACTATTCCCACATTATTGTTATAAAATTACCGAAATTATAGTGTGATTATAACCACACTTATATGTAGATTAATAAATATATATAAATATATATATGGAGATTAATAATAATATAATGAAGAACTTAGATTGAGAGAAAGATTATAATAGCATAAAAGCTTAATCTTGGTGTACATTACAAATGGGGGTATAAGCCTATTTATAGTAGTAACCTTACAAAATGAGTGGTCCTAATTACACTTATCTTTAAGCATAAGATGTGTATATTTAATACATGTTTAGTTGTTGGTGTACATGCATTTAATTTGGTGGCTATGCATTTAATATGATGGACATCCATTAATGATAATTAACCTTAATGGTAAATTATTTATAACACTCCCCCTTGGATGTCCATCCATGCGAATAGGGCACTGCCTCATTAAAAACCTTACCAAGTAAAACCCAGTGGGAAAAAACCATTGGTTAAGGGAAAAAGAGTACAGTGTTTACTCCCCCTATTCGCAGTATTACTGAAGATCTCTGAGATGACGCATTCCAATACCGTAAACCAACTTCTTAAAAGTTGTAGAAGGTAATGCCTTTGTGAACAAATCTGCCAGATTGTCACTTGATCGAATTTGCTGAATACTGATTTCACCATTCTTTTGAAGATCATGAGTAAAGAAAAATTTTGGTGAAATGTGCTTTATTCTGTCTCCTTTAATGTAGCCTTCCTTCAGTTGAGCAATGCAAGCTGCATTATCTTCATATATTGTAGTCGGTGTTCCTTCATCTGATGTTCTACCACATGACTCTCGAATATGCTTGGTTAACGATCTTAGCCAAACACATTCTCGGCTTGCTTCATGAATAGCTATTAACTCAGCATGATTTGAGGAAGTAGCTGTAATAGTTTGCTTCGTAGAGCGCCAAGATATAGTTGTACTTCCATATATGAATAAATAGCCTGTTTGTGATCGAGCTTTGTGTGAATCAGATAAGTAACCCGCATCCGCATAGCCTACTAATTTAGGTTTAGATTCATATTCATAAAATAAACCCAAATCAATAGTTCCTTGAAAATAGCGGAATATATGCTTAATTCCATTCCAATGCCTTCGTGTAGGTGCAGAGTTGTACCTAGATAACAAATTGACAGAAAAAGCAATATCGGACCTCGTATTGTTAGCAAGATACATTAGTGCACCTATTGCACTAAGATATGGTACTTCAGGACCAAGAATCTCTTCTTTATCTTCCCGAGGTCGGAAAGGATCTTTGATTACATCGAGTGATCGAACAACCATTGGACTACTCAATGGATGTGCTTTGTCCATGTAAAATCTTTTAAGGATCTTTTCTGTGTAAGTGGATTGATGAAGAAAGATTCCCTTTTCTAGGTGATCAATTTGTAACCCAAGACAAAATTTTGTCTTTCCAATGTCTTTCATCTCAAATTCCTTTTTCAAATAATCCACTGCTTTTGAAATATCTTCAGGAGTTCCAATAATATTCAAATCATCTACGTAAATAGAAATGATGGAAAATCTAGTTCCCGATCTCTTTATGAAAACACATGGACAAATTTGATCATTCTTATAACCCTCTTTCAACAGATATTCACTAAGACGATTATACCACATGCGCCCAGATTGTTTCAGTCCATACAAGGACCTCTGTAACTTTATTGAATAAAGTTCTCGGTTTTCACATTTTTCTTGCAGCTTAAATCCTTCAGGGATTTTCATATAGATATCATTATCAAGTGAGCCATATAGATAAGCTATAACTACATCCATTAAGTGCATGCTCAATCTTTCTTGTACTGCCAAGCTAATGAGATATCAAAAAGTTATTGCATCCACAACAGGAGAATATGTCTCCTCATAATCAATTCCAGGTCTTTGGGAAAAGCCTTGTGCAACAAGTCTTGCTTTATATCTCGTAACTTCATTTTTCTCATTTCTCTTTCTAACAAATACCCATTTGTATCCTACGGCTTTAACACCTTTCGGTGTTTGGACTACTGGTCCAAAAACCTCGCGTTTGTTGAGAGAATTCAATTCTGCTTGGATTGCATCTTTCCATTTTTGCCAATCATTTCTACTTTGACATTCTTGAACAGATTGTGGTTCATGATCCATATTGTCATCTATAATGTTCATTGCCACATTATATGCAAAAATATGATCCACAATCATTTCTTTTCTATCACATCTCTTTTCAGAACTAACATAATTTATTAAAATCTCTTCATTTGTAACAACTTCAGGTGTTTGTGCAACTTCAGGTGTTTGCACTATTTCAGGGGTTTGCACTTCTTCAGGAAGTGTGTCTATGTTAGTATTTACATCTTCAATAGATTCATTCTTATCATTGACCGGTTTTCTTTTTCTCGGATTTTTATCCTTTGAACCAATAGGTCATCCACGCTTCAGGCGTGCTTGAGAATGATTATCATGTTTTTCTTCAGGAATTTCAATACGAATTGGTGCATTAACTGCTGGTATATGCGATTTTGTTACTCATTTTAGATCAGCAAGTGCATCTGGCAACTGATTTGCTAAATTTTGAAGATGAATTATTTTCTGAACTTCTTGTTCACAATCCTTTGTTTTAGGATCCATGTGAGAGAGTGATGAAGCTTTCCATGTTATTGCCTTTTCCACATCTTTATTTTCTCCCCCTAATTTAAGGAATGTGGATTCATCAAAATGACAATCTGCAAAACGTGCAGTAAACATATCTCCCGTTAATGGCTCAAGATATTTAATTGTTGAGGGAGATTCATAACCAACATAAATTCCTAATCTCATTTGAGGACCCATTTTAGTGCGATGTGGTGGAGCAATAGGAACATATACTGCACATCCAAAAATTCTTAGATGAGAAATCTTGGGCTCATGACCAAAAGCTAATTGTAATGAGGAATACTCATGATAGCTTGTCGGTCTAATAGATATAAGTGATGCTGCATGTAAAATTGCATATCCCCACACAGATGTAGGAAGATTAGTTCGCATGAGTAATGGTCTAGCGATTAATTGTAGACGTTTAATAAATGATTCTGCTAGACCATTTTGTGTATGAACATAAGCTACAAGATGTTCAACATGTATCCCAAGTGACATACAATAATCATTAAATGTTTGGGATGTGAATTCACCGGCATTATCAAGACGAATTGTCTTAATTGGATAATCAGGAAATTGTGCTCTTAATCTAATGATTTGAGCAAGTAATCTTGTAAAAGCTATATTGCGTGATGATAATAAACATACATGTGACCATCGAGTAGAAGCATCAATTAGAACCATAAAGTACCTAAATGGTCCACATGGTGGATGAATTGGTCCACATATATCGCCTTGAAGGCGTTCTAAAAATGTCGGTGATTCAATTCCAATCTTACCCTTCGAGGGCCTTATAATCAATTTGCCTTGCGAACAAGCAGCACAAAAATACTCACTGCTTTGAAGAATCTTCTGGCTCTTCAATGGATGCCCATGTGCATTTTCTATAATTTTTCTCATCATTATAGAACCAGGATGACCCAGTCTATCATGCCAAATCTTATAAATATTTGAATCAGTAAACTTCTGGTTTACTGTAAGATTTGCTTCAATCACATTAATGAATGTGAAATATAAACCAGAGGATAAAGTATTAAATTTCTCCATCATACATTTCTTCCCTGAAATTATATTAGTAACATAAAGACATTCTTGATTTCCTTCACTTATTGTCTCAATATGATATCCATTTCTGCGAATATCTTTGAAACTTAGCAAATTTCTGTGAGATTTTGGGGAAAATAATGCATTATTTATAATAAACTTTGTTCCTCTTGGTAGGATTATACTGGCTCTGATGGAGCCCTCAATTAATTTTGTGCTACTATATTGTAGTAACAACTGTTTATCCCTTTCTCAAAGAAAAAATATTCTGCATTTGTATACCATACATTGTTCAATACATGTAATATCTGTATATATTAAAACTCAAACCGGTTTGTTTCCACATAAAATTTCAACCCATCTAGAACTTAAATAATTACAATTTAATGTAATAGATTACGGTGAAAATAACAGTGTTTGATAAGGATCAAACTGGAATTTATTCTCAATTAAGTGGATAATGAATAATTTCCTACTTTTAATTTCTATTAATGCTAATCAAAAGAATAAATCAAAAGATTAAACTGTTTTAGTAGAAGATAAAAATTATTTTTGCAAGGATTAGTACATTATCCCTCTCTGCAGAAAATAACAATAGCAAGTGATTCAAATACACTTGACAACTTCAACAAAAATACATTTTATTTTATTTTACCTACTTCTATTGTTTCCTTCCTCCCTATCGAGGATCGAGAACGATCTCAGGAAGGAAATAGGCGAATATTATGAGGAGGACGGCAAGAAGAATTATCTCTGTGAGTAGGAGGTAACCGATTTCATCTATGGGTTCTAGCTCTATCGGATTCGCCATTTTTTTCTTTTGGTGTGGACGAAGAGAGGATGGGAGATGGTGAATAGGCACTGAGTTAATGGAGGCGTGGATAAGCAGATATATAAGTGTCTTTATATAGTGTGTCAGTTTTAGGGTTGAATATGGTACGACGACGTATTTGATATGTACATATATTAGGGCAGAATGATGACAATATGCTGACATTATAATGACGTATTTGATACGTCTAAAGAATATGTAAAACGGTGTATATGTACGGTGTATATATACTGTATATGTATACGAGGTATATGGACAATATAATACAAAGAATTGTATTAGAAATAAAATTATAATATGTAACAAATAAAATTAATAGCACTTACTTGAGATTATTGGAAGATAAAATTTGTGTCGAAATTAATTAATAGAGCAAACTCGTCCTGATAACGTGTTATAAAATTACCGAAATTATAGTGTGATTATAACCACACTTATATGTAGATTAATAAATATATATATAAATATATATATGGAGATTAATAATAATATCATGAAGAACTTAGATTGAGAGAAAGATTATAATAGCATAAAAGCTTAATATTGGTGTACATTACAAATGGGGGTATAAACCTATTTATAGTAGTAGCCTTACAAAATGAGTGGTCCTAATTACACTTATCTTTAAGCATAAGATTTGTATATTTAATACATGTTTAGTTGTTGGTGTACATGCATTTAATTTGGTGGCTATGCATTTAATATGATGGACATCCATTAATGATAATTAACCTTAATAGTAAATTATTTATAACAATTATAAGTATATTTACACTTTTCAAAAACATTATGAAAAAATTTAGAACTTGACAAAAAGCGAATTCTAATTTTTTTATCATATACCTCAATTCAATAATATATATATATATGCCTTAATTCAATAAAAAAAAACAATGTTCAAAACCAAAATTCCTTAGATACTCGAAATCATGAATTCGCTTCGATTTTCTTCGATTAGTTCCTTTAAGCGTTTTTTGCCCTTAGGCGATTTTTAGCCGCCTAGGTGTCACATATAGACTGACTAGTCACCGCCTAAGTGAGGATAAACTAAAGTGTTTATTATTATTAACTTTTTTTGCTTTATTATAATTCACTTTTAAACATTATTGCATGGTTATTTGTGAATTATATTTATTATTTTCAGATAGTTTGGTTTAATTGCATTTTATACTTGTTTTCATAATATGATTTAAGACTTTAAGGATATTGTTTCATATCTTTTGATTCATACGTTATAAAGAATGTTTACGGGAGAATTTTGAAGCCCTAGCCGCCAAGCCCTCCATCGCCTCTTGTCGGCGATCCTGGGATCTCTTGGCCGGTGTCACATCCGTGTCCCTAATTTTAGTTATTATATCCTAATATAAGGTTATATCATAATTATTTATTGATTGGAGAATTAATTGGATATTATTGATATAGTTTGGAAGCCAATTTCATGCTTTAAGTGTAAAATTAAAAATTTAGGGTAAGTTTTAAAAGAAGTTAAAGTTTAGAGGGATCAAAATGAAGATTTTCCCTCATTGGGAACAAAAATCTCACAAATCTAGACAATGAATATTAGTGAATTGGAGCAGCAAATTGCGAGCTCCACATCCCCCATTTTCACTACATCTCTTCTTTCTTCTTCATGTACATTCAAATCCATCAAGTTTTGATCATACCTTGATATCTAGAGATTGAACCGTTGGATCGAGCTGATTTTTTTACAGTATGTTCTAGACATCCCAATACACGTTGTGACGGTGTGATTTTGATTTGGAGCTCTCTAGATTTGATTCGTCCTAAGCAGATTAGAGGGGAAGATTTGAGGCTAAAAGTGTTTATTTTCTCAATTATTGCTAATGTAAGTAACTATCAACTACCCTTTAAAGTTTTTATGTATATATATGTATATATCACTTTATGTTTTCCCAGAAATTGATTTTTTGGAAATTTTTACCATATATTTAATTAAATTGTGTTTTTATGATTAGTTTTAATTTGAATTTAAACTATGTTTAAGAATGTATACATATATATCTTTGCATGCATATTTTAACTTATAATATACATATATGTATACATGATTTGGTTTTAGTTTTGATGAACTTAGTATATTTGATTAATAGTTGTGTAAGATTTGATATTTTAAAGAATTGGTTTGAAGAAAAGTATTTGGAAACTCTATGATGTTGATTTATGAGTAATATATATATTTTTACATATATATATTTCTGATTTTAGTCATATTAAAGGAGTATTTGATTTTAAATGATTTTATATTTTGAGCAATTTTTAGTGAATATTTGAATAATTGTGGTTCTTTTTTTAGAGGCCAAATGGTTTATGGTTTATGGTTTATGGTTTATGGTTATGAAATAATTATGAAATTTGATTGTGAAAAGAGATTTGAGCATGTTATAATTTTATGATATAGTATTTTTAGTATCCATCAAGAGTAATCCGGATAGGTGGTTTTTATTAAAGTCCGTATTTAGTGAGAAATACGGCATGTGTACACAGTTGAAAGACCTATCGGGTATGGCAAAAAAGTGTTGAGTAAGACCATGCGGACTAGGCAAATTATGAGATATCTCGATTCTATTATATTGTGGGGATTAATACATACGGGGATTATCTCTCGGATGGATACGAATTGTGAAAAATTTATTGATATACGATTTACGAAGTATTTATTGATATACGATTTGCGAAATATTTATTGATATACAGTTTATGAAGTATTTATTGATATATGATTTGTGAAGTATTTATTGAGATACAATTTATGAAGTATTTATCGAAATACGGTTTATGAAGTGGTTATTGATTTACGGTTGATTTTAGTAAATGGTTAATTGCAAACCTATTTATTTTGTATAGTTGTGATTTTAACCATATAAATATATATAGCTATTTTGAACACGAGTTTTATCTTAAGTAATTTAATACAGTGGTATTTTGAGAATAAGTACTATTTCGAGTATTTTATTATGGTTTAATGCATAAAAAGTTCATTTTGAAGAATATGAATTTCATATGATGCATTTTGAAAATTAAACTATAAATATAGTTATTTGGATTATAAGTATTTTATGTAGTTGATAATTACTTACTGGGATTTCTGTCTCACCTTTTAAAATGTTTTAATGTTTTAGGCGAGAAAGAGCAAGGTATATAGGAGAAGTTACTGGTCGAGAAACAAGGTTGAAGTATCAAATCATCAGTTTCGTCTTTAGTTAGAACCCTTGCAATAATTTAGAGATTTGATTGTATTGAGTAATATTTTGAGACTTGAATGTAGTAGAGTTATGAAATTTATTTAGAATATATATTTAAAAAGGAATACCTAGAAAAGTGATATTATGGTATTTGGATATATATTGAGACTTGTAGGTATTGATTATGATCTTTCTATTTCACGTCCGATGCCGATTGAGGTCGTTTAGGGTCAGGTGTGACAGCCGGCATGGCCAATCCGGCCGGTTCTGCCCTTGATGATGATTATCTGGATATCAAAGTTCTCTTCAATCCAAAATTAAGGCTACCTAATCATGCAGTTGCCGCGCAGCCACCGCCAAAGACGTACGCTAGAATTCTAAAGAACAATATTATCGAATCCCCACCTTCATCAGCGACGATTTCTGACATTGGTGGAATTAAGGTAGTGAGGATCTCCCAGAAGGCCTATGACAGGCGACTTGCGCTATGCTCGACTTCCCTAATCGGAAGGATAATCCTGAATAAGGGGGATACGCCATGGAAGGTTGCTGACCTAAAATGGACTCTTACAAATATCTAGGGGATAAAGGATGCCTGGAGGCTGATATCAATAGGACACGGGTTCTATCACGTTATCCTGGAATCACAGACGCTGAAAAATCTAGTTTTGGCAAAGGGAGTTCTGAATGTTAAGCCTGGGACTTTTAGATTGCAGCCGTGGGTTCCAGATTTCGATCCCTTCGCGGAGAAATCTACAACTGCACAGGTTTGGGTCTGACTGTACTCTCTTCCATGGGAATACTGGGACACACAAATTCTAGCTGACATTAAAAGCTACATTGGTGGACTGATCAGGGTGGACAGAGCTACATTGGAGGGAGACTTAGGGCATTTTGCTAGAATGCTGGTGGATGTGGATTTAAGCTCTGACCTGCCGGTTAAATTGGGCATTGAGAGGGAAGGCAAACAGATGTGGATTGATGTGGCCTATGAGAAATTACCGAGTTTTTGCAAGGTGTGCTCAAATATCGGGCATATGGCTTACGATTGTAAGCGAAATAAAAAACCAATGCTGGAATTGGAGAAAAAAGCCACGCCTACAGGTCCGCAAAGCAAGAAATTTCCTAAGGAGCCATCCCGGACGGATATCCCAGTAAAAAGAGTAACAAATAGAATTATTGGCGATTTACAGCTCCACGAGAAGGTTAAAGGAGGTAATGAGGAAATCAAAGAATCGGTGAGGGACGAGGAAGAGGTCTCGCCGTGTGAGGAGGAAGAGACAGGGGCCTCGGATGAAGAACAGAATGAGAAGGCGGCGGGTGAATCGCCGAGGGATGATCCTGATGACCAATTAGCTCTCGTAGGGGTGGAAGGGACAGTAGTCTTGGAAGAAGAACATGCGAGGGTGGAGACGGAGGAATCTCCGAAGGATGATCAAGCTCGTCAATCAGCCCTCACAGGCATTCCACATCTGCTGGATGGGCTGAGCATTGTAAATCTTGATCCGATAGATAGGCTGATATCTCCTGGAGCGGATATTTTGACGCATGCTTCATCTACATAGGATACCCAGTCATAGGCTGATATGGCAGAGGATGAGAGTGAAATGTGGGAAACGGCTGGTGTAGACACCGAGTCGGAGGACCTGTGATGAAAACCCGTCACAAAGACGGTTGAAGCGGTTGGTTCCGAAAGTTTTAAAAAGCAAAAAATATATATAATAAAAAACGAGAGGTCAGTAAGAATTGCGGTCGTCGAGTGGACGGTTCGCAAGTGCTCGGTGACGTGGTGCGAGCGCCTAGTGGCAGTCGGCGAACGCCCAACATCGTTGGGCGGATGCCCAACGGTCGTTGGGCGAATGCCCAACGTAAGTTGGGCGCGCGCCCAACATCAGTTGGGCGTGCGCCTAACATATGTTGGGCGTTCGCCCAACTGATTTTGGGCGTCTGCCCAACATTTTGGGCGTAGGCCCAAAATGTTTTGAGCGTAGCCCGACGCCCGTCGGGCTACGCCCAAAACTTTTTAGGATCCGTGCCTATAAAAGGCACGGATCCCCATGCATTTAAGGGGAGAGGATTTTGTGGAGCTTCTCACACTAGAACATTTTCTAGAGAGAGAAAGTTGATTTTTTTGGGAAAAAAACATTTTTTTTCCTAAAAATTGAAAATCTCCAAAAAGTTAAATATTTTACTAAAAACACAAAAAACACCGGAAAATCACGATTCGTGGAATCAGCCGACTTCAACTGTCAATACCGATCTTGAGGTATGATCCGAGGACTAGACTCGTGTTATTTATTTTAATTATTTTATTTATTTATTTTTATTTTTAGAGGGCGAGCCTTGGCGCAACGGTAAACGTTGTTGTCGTGTGACCAAGAGGTCACGGGTTCGAGTCTTAGGAGCGGCCTCTTGCCAAAATAAATTGGCAGGGGAAGGCTTGCCCCCAGTACACCCTTGTGGTGGGACCCCTCCCCGGACCCTCGCTCAGCGGGGACGCGTAGTGCGACCGGGCCGCCCTTTTTTTATTTATTTTTATTTTTAGTCTTTATTTTATTTATTTATTTATCTCGTTTATTTATTCTCCCGTATTTATTTAATTCTCGTCCCGTATTAAATAAATGTTCGTTTTGGTTTTGAAATAAAAACCTCGTTTTAATATCCCAATACGAACCGTGATCTGATTCAAAGGTAGTTCGGGATTAAAAAAAACGTTGTAATTATAAGTTTTTAAAAATATTTCTAAATAACGTTTTGAAATAAAACATCGTTTTAGGAGTCTCAGTTATAGACTATGATCCAATTTGGATAGTTCGGAGGTCCAAAACGATAGAATAGATCTAATTTAAAGTGTTTGAACAAATCCGGATAATATAGGGACTGCTGTTGATATTCTCCTTTTTCTGTCACTAACAGCAGGTTAGCGACGGATTTTCCATCGGTAATCTGCTGGAATCCGAAAATTGCCCTTTTAATCCTCTTTTCTCAACTTTTTGATATTTATACTTGTATATATATATATATGTATATTTAATTATGTAGCATATTCATAAAAATTATTTTTGAGTCCTATAACCCTTAAATACGTATTGTATAGCTTATATTTCACATTGGGAATTTAATCCGTTTTGATTTGGTTTTGTAAAGCATTATATTTGTATATATATATATAGTTTTTGGCTCATTTAAGCTATATTAGCTATTATTTAGAGTGGAAGTTGTTTTTTTATATATTTATTATGTAAAATTATTTTGAGATAAATGTTATTTTCTATTTATGGATTTTGCCCATTATTTTCATATGTTTTTTTTGTAGGATAAAAATGTATTATACTTAGTATTTTGTATTATCATTATTATGCATATATTTAGTATCTTTTACTTATCTTTAAACTATATCCTTATTTTTAGATAAAAATGTATATATGTATATTCACTTCATTTTTTGGACTTTAATGTACATATTTCAAGTTTGTTTTACTTGGTGAATTTTGGGGGATTTAAATGGTTCATTCTTGTACATATATTCAAGTAAGGTTCAATTGAGTGGAAAGGGGAAATAAATCATAAAAAAGAGAGTTTAATTTGCTTATTTAAACTTAATTTGTTAAGAAGTTCCTAAGGTAAATAAAAGGCTTTCTTATCATTTTAAACCGTTTCCTAAAGTATCACGTGTTAAAACCTTAATTCGTTCCAACGACGGATTAAGCGAACCTTGTAATTAAAATTGCTTTTGCGAATAATGAAGTTTTGAATTGTTTTTCTAACTAAATGGTTTTTGTACAAAATAAATTGACTTGTATGCTTAATCACGCTTTTAGATTAAAAATGTTTGCTCAACGTTTTCAAACGTTCGAGTCGTTCCAACGGTGATTCGAGTGAACGTCATTAACGGGGTTTTGAAACGTGTCTAAATCGTTCCAACGGCGATTAAGGTACGAACCATGTAAATAAACTCAAAATTTTTGGGGAATAAGATTAGCTTAGAGTTAGTGTATAGTCTAAAGCATAAAATCACACTGTGAATAAATCAATTCTTTCTTCTCCCCCTCTCTCTCCTATATACTTTAAATTTATGCAAAATGGGTGATTCTTTACTAAAATGGCTTTCGAATAACATGCTCAAAACGGTTTTCAAAGCGAGAAAGAAAAGGTTTCAAATGAATTTTAAACTTAAAGAAATATGCGATTAGTCCGTTATCGTCTAACACGCTGAGTAGGAGGCCGGTGGTTCATAACCGAGCGATGTCGGGGTGCCTAGTAGCCTTTCTCTGGAAAGGAGCTAGCCTTCTTGGCTCGTACCTAAGTTTCTCGAACCCTCACCGGTCTCCCGCAAGGGATCGGTGTTTATTTTCCCATTCGTGGGTGGCGACTCTTCCATACTCCAGGCTCTGGTCCTGCCGAGCAGCTTGATTCCACGATTGGTTGCTTTCGGCGCCAATCACCGCTTATATCGCCATGAGGTGTCCACCCCCCGGTCCGCCCAGTCGAGGCCGTTCGGCACCTTGTCTAACAGCTGGTTCTAAGACAGCTAAACAAAAAGCGAAGAGGAAAGACACAAAGGCAGGATCAACTCGGGTTAAACGGGTCAGTACTTTGCCTAGCAGATATAAATGAATATTTTATATTGGAATTGTCGGGGGATCCACAATTGCGATACACAGCGACATCTCTCTAATTTATGTAATTTACATAAACCGAATATCCTATGTTTAGCGGAACCTATGGTTGATTTTGCTAATGTTCATGAATCTTACTGGAATAGTATTGGGATGACTCTAGTTGGCAGTAATCAGAGGAATCCGGTTTCGCTATGGGTCTTTGTTCAAAAACAGTTAACTGCTTTTGTTAAGGTGTGCTCTACTCATGAACAATTCGTTTTACTAAATTTCAAATCTCTCGGAATTTCTAGCTATATCTGCCTGGTGTATGGAAGTGTTTGGGCGAATAGGCGAAGGGATTTGTATAGCGAAATTGAAATTCTCAGGCTCAGAATGACAGGTCCGTGGGTGGTTATGGGAGATTTTAATGCTATTCTTGGATCGCATGAGAAAACTGGTAGAGCACCGGCTGCCAGGCTGTGTCGTGAGTTCAGGAACTTTATTGAGGGGGCTAAGCTTATGGAAGTTGCAGAACAGGGCCTGATGTATACTTGGAGTAATGGCCGAATGGGTTCAGCTAGGGTGGAAAGTAAGCTGGACCGATCTCTTAGTTCTGAGGATTTTTCAGAGTATTGGGAGATTTACAGTAGTGTGGCTCTGACTCGGCATCACTCGGATCATTGTCCACTCCTCTTCAGATGTATGCAGAGAATTCGAAAGCCTATGCGGTTTCGATTTCAGAATATGTGGGTGCAACATCCGAATTTGCGTGAGATTGTTAAGATCTTTTGGAGTAGCTATGATACGAGACTTCCGCCTATGCAAAATCTTGGCGCGAAATTAAAACAATTACGTGGGATCTTGCGCAGATGGAATAAAGAGGTTTTTAGGCATTTAGATGTCAAAATTGAGGAAGCAAGTAACACTCTTAATCGGATTCAGCGGGAAATTGCGGGCACAGGCTTCTCTCCGGAGCTTCACCAGCAGGAATTAGTCGCGCATACGGAGTTGGATGCGGTTCAAAGTCAAAAGGAAACGTATCTTCGCGATAAGAGCAGAATTAAGTGGTTAAAGGAAGGGGACAGGAACTCGGGCTTCTTTCACAAAATGGCTATTGTCCGATCTGCAAAGGCCGGAATCAATTTTCTGCGTATTAACAATGAAATTATCTCGGATCCCCAGCGAATTGATGTCCATATTGAGAGTTATTTTCGGGATTTTTTCAAGGCGGAAGGCAATTTCCCACAGGAGCATGCGCGGATCTTCGACGTAGTCCCGCGGCTAGTTACGGCTTCGAATAATGAAGACCTGACCGCTTGTTCGGATATCTCTGAGGTGCGCAGAGTGGTTTTCGATATGGATAAGAACAGTTCTCCTGGGCCGGATGGCTTCATAGGTCAATTCTTTCAGACATGCTGGGATATAGTGGGCTCAAACGTTTACGCCATGGTTAAAAGCTTCTTTGACACGGGTCAGGTCATCCCGAGGCTGAATTCTAGTTTAATGGCGCTCATTCCTAAATCGGAGGATGCTATTTCTATTGATCAGTACAGGCCAATCGCTATGAGCAACTTCGGTTATAAAATTATCTCTAAGCTGCTTGCTGACAGACTTTCAAGGATTACGTCCCGGATTATTTCTCCTAACCAATTTGGATTCATTGCAGGTCGAAGTATCCATCAGTGTATTGCTTTGGCTTCTGAAGGCACTAATATGCTGAAGAAGCGCTGCTTTGGAGGTAATATGGCAATTAAAATTGATATTCGGAAAGCGTTTGACACCTTAGACTGGAATTTTTTGTTAACTGTAATGGAAGCTTTTGGGTTCTCAATTCAATTTTTGGATTGGATCCTCAGTATCCTATCATCTGCGCGTATTTCAATTTTGTCTGGTGGTCAGATAAATGGTTTATTCAGTTGCTCCAGAGGGGTCAGACAGGGGGATCCTCTATCCCCTCTTCTGTTCGCCATTGTCGAAGACTATTTAAGTCGGTGGCTAATGCAATTACAGACGTCAGGCAAAATTAGTCCGATGAACTATTCAAGGGATAAGCATTTCCCGACACATTTGCTGTATGCAGATGATGTTCTTCTGTTTTGCAAGGCTTCTTTAAGCAATTTAAGGGTACTAAATGATGTTTTTGCTCTTTACGGTTCGATGTCGGGTCAGCATGTAAATTGGAGCAAGTCAGAAATGTTCCTCAGTGAATTTATCAGTGCGTGCAGGAGAGCAACACTGGCTGATAAACTTGGTATCAACATGGGCTCCCTCCCATTTCGGTACTTAGGTGTTCCGCTGTTTAATGGGCTTCCTCATAAGCGCATTCTTCAGGGGTTAATGGAAAAAATCTTAGCACATTTTTCGCGTTGGAAGGGTCACTCTCTGTCAATGGCGGGGAGAGTTGCATTGGTTAACTCGGTGATTTACAGTAGCTTTATTCACTCATGTATAGTGTATAAATGGCCTAGACACTTTCTCTCTCACATGAATAATTGTATTCGGAACTTTGTCTGGACCGGTTCCATTGACAGTAGGAAATTGGTTGCCGTTTCCTGGAATAAGTGTTGTAAGCCTGTGCAGGAGGGTGGACTTGGATTGAAGGACCTTCACATTCTGAATCAAGCCTTACTTGGGAAGATGGCATGGGGGATTTTAAGCGACGATTCATTTTGTTTCTCGCTGCTCCGGTCTCGTTTTGTCAATTCAGCGGGGCTACCTAAGAACTTTGTTATAAACTCCTCAATCTGGAGCTCGATAAAGCTTGTCTTTGAAATTCTGAACCTTCATTGCTTCTGGTGGCTGGGGCGTAATTCAATGCTGAGTTTCTGGAACGGAGCTTGGATCAATCCGCCCATAGCGGATCAGATGGGGTTATCGGCTCGTCTAAGGAGGGAGGCGACAGACGTGGTTAGTGACTATCTTATAAATGGTGAATGGCATAGCCTGCCAGTAATGCCAAGCGAGGTTGACTCCAGGGTCAGGGCAGTAAGACCGGAGAAAGACAGTGATGATATTTGCATTTGGAGACCAGCGATTAATGGCGTCTTCAAGGTTAAATTGTTCTATGCCTGGATGCAGGGCAGCTCCATGCCTTTGAGGTGGTGTCGTTTTATTTGGAACTGCTATATTCCTCCTTCGCATTCGTTGATTTGTTGGAAGGAAGCCTTGGGAGAGCTTGCAACGCACGACCGGTTGCGGGTTAGGGGCTGTCAAGTTGTCTCTCGATGTAGCCTCTGCAGAGCAGACACGGAAACAACGTTACATCTTTTTCTAACTTGTCCTTTCTCTTTGCAGGTATGGAACTCTATAGAATCTCTGTTTGGCCGTAATATATATAAACTGGGATCTTTGCTGGATCTGTTAGTTGAGGTGAGCAAGCAAAATTTTAGCATGCAGATTCGTGCTCTCTAGAGATCCGCTGTTGTCAATGGAGTTTGGCTCATTTGGATGACTAGAAACAAAGCGATTTTTGAAGATGAGGACCCCTGCATTACATTTACACTGTGAAATCTTTGGAGTAATATTCATGAATCTGGTAGGCTCAGACACGGATCCATATGGAACTCGACAACGGAACTGCACATGCTAAAGGAGCTTCATCTGCCAGTTTTAAAACACCGCGCACCAAGATTAATTCTGGTTCATTGGCGCCCTCCTCCGCTCAATTGGATGAAGGTCAATACAGATGCTTTTGTAATTGGTAGCCCGGGTTCAGCGGGATGCAGAGGATTATTCAGATCGGCGAGCGGCGAGTTTTGCGGGGCATTTTCTTATCAACTGGAATCGACCTTCTCTTATGCGGCTGAGCTCTCGGCAGCTATATCGGCTATTAACATGGCGTTTGACAAGGGATGGCTAAGGCTATGGCTCGAGAGTGACTCAACATTTGTGGTGAATTTGCTGCGAAGCAGAAGAAAGCCGGTTCCTTGGTTCCTCGGGCAGGATTGGTTAAAATGTCTGGAAAACTTGGATTCAATGACTTTCGTGGTCTCTCACATATACCAGGAAGGTAATCAAGTAGCTGATCTCTTGGCTAATTATGGTAGAATGAATCCCGAGCTAGTTTGGTGGTCGGACATTCCCCAATTTTGTACTTCTACCTTTCTTTGTAACTTAGGCGGCTGGCAAGTCTACAGATTTGCTTAGATTCTTTTCTCTGTTTTGGTTGCTACTGTATTCTTTATTCTTTTTAATAAATTGGTTTAAGGATTGGGTGCGGAGAGCAGGGGTGCCAGCCTAGCTGGGATGTCTGTAATTTGCACTCCCTGATTGCCAACCTTTCAATAAAAAAAACATTATATTTTATTTGTTTGAGTTGTTTCAATGATATTATGTTGATGTTTACACATTTTTAAATGATATATATTTCAAATATACATATTTTTTATATTAAATAATTTTATATTATTATTTTTAAATAGTATCAACATATTTTATTTTTTATTTTTTTTGGTAGAAACATGAAAAGAAAGACAACAAGACAACACTTAACCTGGGATCAGCCTAGGAAAGCTAATCTCAATCCTATCCTCTAAAAGGAAAGAAGAAAGAAAACTAGGAGGGTCAGAAAGGGTGGTAACACCTAACAAACCTTCATGCCCAGCAGCTGCCAAGCGATCCGCAATCCGATTTTGCTCTCTGAAGATGTGGTTGAACTCTAAGGACTCAAACGATGAGCAATAGCTTCTGATAGCTTTAATAAGGTTCATGCTACTAAGACAGATAGTATGATATCAGATTTTTACTTTTGTATTTCTTATTTATTAATCAATAAAAAATATATATATATAAAAACATATTTTAATTGAATTTATATATTTTTTATTGATTAATAAATAAGAAATACAAAAGTAAAAATCTGATTAACCCCAACTAATCATCGATTAATCCTCAAAAGTCTTATTCGATCGATTAACATCTAGCGTCTTTTACAATTTTAGACACAACAATTTTATACGAAAATATAATTTAGAAATAATTCCTTTGATATTGATATGATTAACATTTATATTATATATAATCGTATTAAACACTTAACTTATAAATCATATTAAATAATCTCGTTATAACATAACTAGAAATATGTAGAAACTTGTATTAGTAGGTAACCATTTTATTTTGAGTTAAATTAATAAAAATAAGAAGATTGGAGGGCAATTAAGGAAAAAAACATCAATAGAATTGCGAAATTACAAAAAGGGAAAAGTGATAAGGAGTTTGCTGCAACAACTTCTCTAATTACACCACTTTCACTTTCTTTAGTCAAATATATGCATGGGTCTTTCTCTCTCATAAATACCCATCTCCTACACTCTATGATTATGTTTTTTATTTTTAATTTTTTTTTAATATTCTATTTTATGCTATATTACGTTGACATGGATATGTAAATTTGATCATTCACCGTTAAATCTACGCTGATTAAAATCTTAGAGTGAAGATTCATAACATCTTAAAACTTATATTTAATCAACCTAGATCTAACGGTGAATTACTAAATTTTTATGTAATCATCTTATAGAAACAAAATAAGAATTTGGACATGCTACAGTTGCCTATCAAAACCTAGGATTATCGAGTGTTGATCAGTTTTTTTTGGATTCTAGTCAAGGCCGACTGGTCTTACGTGGCCCCTCTTTTTCGTTCGTTGAATAGTCAAAGCATATATTTTTCCCTAAGAGTTGATCGACCTTCACTTAGCTAAAACTCATGTTGTTATTTTTTATTTGTTTTGTTCTAGTTTGATTCCTCGGAACTTTGCTTGTTGCTCAGAGGTGAGACTTCTTTTCCGGATCAAATTGTAGTTCAAGGTTAACATGTATTTTAAAAATTCGTGTTCACATCTGTAAGATAGACTCCTTTCCTACTACTAAGGGAAAGCCCGGATATTGAATACAATGATATCAAGCCCAGATAAAGATAGAGCTTGTAGTTGTCTTTAACTAACTATCAACAACTAGTAAAATTTCATTTTTAACCTTATTATTAACAAGCTTCCTTTTTTAAAAGAACAAACTTCGTTCTTAATCTCTATATTTTGTTTAATTTACAGTCACATACATATTTCTAATAACCCTCTCATTAACTTTATCGATCTGTTAGTTGCACATCAGCAAAGACTAAGATTATATTTGTATTTGTATTATTTTTTATTTTCCTAACATTGCAAGTATATGATGTCTTTTTGCATCCTCTTCCAAAAAATATGGAAAATCAGGTAATTTTTTTCCTCTAAAATTAACAACTCCATTTTTTTATAATTTACATAATCTAATGTGTAATATGTCCATGAATAGAGGTTGGGTAGGTGACACGGTGGAAATAATAATTATATTAATTAATTAGTAATATGTTGATTGATTCAACAGAATGTCATAAAACTGTCCACCTGTCCTAAAAGTATACTATATGATATTGTATTCAAATCCTAAAAAGGGGCAAAAGTCCTTTCCTAGAGCTAACTAACATTAATTTCAGGAGTATTTATACCTCAAAAAAGACATACATACATGTAATGTAAGTTGGATTATAAATTCAAAGATAAGGTACACAAATATTCCTATTTTTATTAATTATAAATAATATAATTGAAATTTTAATAGTGTTAAGGTGAGTTCATTTTATACATTATTTAAAAAAATTAAATATTTTCTTTATGTATTTTGTATCATTGTATAGCAAGTGGTTCGGAAATTAAAATTTTACGCTTTTTGTGATTCCGGAATAGGTTTAGGGATGAAATTCGTTTAATCACGATAGAAGATTTGATTTTTTTATTGTCTGACATGTGAAAAATCCGAACAAGATAAGATCCGCATGATATTACATGTATATAATGATGGATTCGGAAATTTCTAAAATGGGGCGATATTCCTACTAAAAAAAATATTTTACAAAATATCTGAAAATCATCATTTCTAATGCATACTGCAACCATCAATTATATCCCTACTATCATTGAATTAAAATTTAATTCGGTTATTTTAGATTATATTTTCAATTCGATTTCAATTAGTATTTTCTAAATGTTTTAATTATCAGCTCAGTTTTAGTAAAAAAAAATGGTTTAAAGCAAACCAAAATTACTATGTTATATATATATATATATATATATATATATATATATATATATATATATATATATATATATATATATATATATATATATATATATATATATATCGATTAACTTTAACTAATTTTTTTTATTACAACTAAACCTAGATATAAAATATTAACCAAAACCAATCACCGAGACTTAAAATATCTTAAAATACTAATAAACCAAAATGACAAATATTAAAAAAAAAATTATTTCATTTGAGCGAGGGATTCAGTTAGCAGTTTCAACACGTATTGAGTATTTAATTAGTGATTTTAGAAGGTTATGACATCTAATTAACTTGTATATGTTGAAGACCTAATTGATGACTTTAAAAAGTTAATGGCCTAATTGATTTTTAAGATATGAATTAAGGGCCCAATTAAACTTTTAGCCAAGTATCGGGTTTTTTTATGTCACTTGGAGTACTCAAATTCACATTTGAACACATGTATTGTGGGCTCACTTAATATTTAAAACAGTGGACTCTCTTATAATAGGCATAAGTCCATATTACATATGGAGAACCGAGTACTCCTAATAATTTCCTGATAATAATAGGGCCTTTTTTGTAATTTATCCTTAAAATTAATATAATCCGTAGCTTGTAGATTCGTAAATCCAATATAAAAATACATAAGACGTAAGTAGCTTTTGAAGCCATGCAAAAAAAAGTGACGAAAGACCCCCTCTTGCGTGCATGATATGCGTTCCTTCGTCCAATAGCGACCTTCCACGCTTTACATTTTACAATTTATACTTTGTTTTCCAATTGTATCCTTATGACTCGGACGGACCAATTATATATTTTATGATAATAAAACATGCAAATTGCACATTTAAATATAGTACTAGTATTTTATTTTCTGTTGCACGAACAATTTTGTCTTAGGATTAAATATCCTCTTAGGTCAAATTATGAAAAAATTTGTCTTGTTATAGTCAGTGAATTCTATTAAAATTTTCTAAATATAGGATATACATATTATCCTCGTTTTAAAATTAAATATGTTGAAATTTTAATTTTTCAAATTGTTATAATATATAAAAAGAAAGAAATTTCACTGTACACTTGACGCATCACGTTATTTGTACGTCGGATCAATAATTTGATTTCACCTCATATATTATGATCTAAGATTTATAATTCGGGGTTCAACGTTTATTTTTTTAGTATTTAGGATTTATATTTTAATGTATAAAGTTTAATTTAAAAAATATGTAATTAATTAATTACATAATATTGACAGCGACGTAATGTACCGATCGTATAGTAAAATCTCTTAAAAAAATAGAATATTTTGGGTGTATGTATTCTTTGAAAATATAGTAATTAAAAAGGTTGCTGATAGAGTTTTTTTACACTAATAAAAAAGTACATTTTAGGAGAATATGTATTTAATGAGTATTCTAATTTTGTTTTTTTTTTTTCCTTTTTGAAGAAAATACAATAAAAAACTAAAACCAATTAATAAAAAGAGTTGAAAAAACATTATCTATTGTAATCATTAGCTTGTTGATGTTAAGTACTCTATGGAGTTGTTAGGTTAGAAATTTTCTTAAAATATTTTGAATTTGACGTTTAAATAGATGCCACGTTTTATTAGAGAAATTAATATATATATAAGGTAAATATATACATATATGTATTGAGTTAAAATGTACTATTAGTCACTGAACTTATATGGTTGTCTCCAAATAGTCACTCAACTTTAATTTGTCTCAATTAAATCACTCAACTTTGAGTTTTTTCTCAATTGGGTCACTCAACTGATTTCAGTAGTTAAAAGACATTATATAATATTGCTTACACGTCAGTATGAGTTAACTCATATCTTTGACCGAAATGACACACGTGACCGCCAAGTCTCGGTTATTTTTATGGAAAAAAAACTAATTGTGTTTTATTTTCATAAAAATCACGGACACGTGGCTGCCAAGCGACGCACACCTAAATGTCACGTGTCTGAGTTGACTCATACTGATGTGTCACACATGTTATCGTTTTGATGCCTTTTAATCACTAAAATCGTTGGAGTGACCTAATTGAGAGAAAACTCAAAGTTGAATGATTTCATTAAGACAAATTAAGTGACCATTTTAAGACAACCATGTAAGTTCAGTGACTAATAATACATTTAAACCTATATGTATTAGCAAGATTAATATTACAATTCATGTAACCATATTCATTTAAATTAAAGATTTCGAATTTAAATCTTAATATACATAAAAAAAACACGTTAATCGTTACCTGAGCAGTCTCGAACCAAACAATCAAATAAATTATAACAAAAATGAGAATTGATGGTAGCGTGCAAAACCATAGTCAACCAAAGGAAAAATCGTTAAACAATATAGTTTAGAAAAAAAGGAAATATGATTAGGTAGGAAGATGGTGTATAAATAGAAAGGCTATAGATACGTTTTGGTGAGCAGTGCAGTGGAGTGCAGGGAAACATAACAAAAATGGGAAGATCTCCTTGTTGTGATGAGAATGGCCTAAAGAAAGGACCTTGGACTCCTGAAGAAGATCAAAAGCTCATTGACCATATCCAAAAACATGGCCATGGCAGCTGGAGAGCTCTCCCTAAACTCGCAGGTTCGAATTCCAACTTAATATAATCAATGTAATATAATCAGTGACGGAGTCAAGAAAGAGAGTCTGTATGCAATTGCAACATTCCCAGACTCTCTCGATGCAATTACAGCATTTTCAGACTCTCTATTCAGACGGAAGGCCGTCTGGAAACACCCTTCTTAGAGTGAATTCCAATAACAGAGGGTGCAACGGATTCCGTACACTCTTTATCTCTAAAGCATGAATGTTTTTCTAATTTTATGTTCTTATTTTTCAATTTTTGCAGGTCTGAATAGATGTGGGAAGAGCTGTAGGTTGAGGTGGACAAATTACTTGAGGCCTGATATTAAGAGAGGCAAATTTTCACAAGATGAAGAACAAACTATTCTCAATCTCCATTCTGTTCTTGGAAACAAGTAATTCTTTTTTTTTTCTTCCTACATTTATTTATATATATTATGATTCCTAAAATTTTATTTTATAATATAAAAGTCCTTGATTTTTATTTTATGATAATTATTTTTTAATGGATTTACTTTAATTTAGACTTTAATACTAATAAAATGTAAGTTGAAGAAATTTTATTTATGTAACGGAATAAAACCTAAGAGATTATAATATTAGTGACACTACAATTCAAGAAATATGTGTAATGGTATCACTCAATATCATGTAGATATTATTTGCTTTCATCAAATCTCATTCTTTCAGTGTCACGACTTTAAAACGCATCTATATATATTATAAATACATTTTACTAATATAACCAATCCTTTCATATCTATTTTTACTGTTAAATATCTATTTTCACTGTTAAATTCAGTTCATTTCTACTACCATTGTATTTCGTAATTAGAACTGCTCCTTAGTCAGACATTTCACCCCAACATCACCCCCTTGAGACCGGATCATTACTAGTGGTAGAGGCAGCCTAACACCCCTGTAGAGTGTTGCCTCCGCCAATTAGCCCCTATGTTCTTTCTTTTCGACCTTCTCTCTCCCTCCTGAACCTTTTCTTTCTTTTCTTTCTTTTCAATCATCCTATTCCTCCATTCAATGCACCGCCGGCTCCTTCTCTCGCGGTGTTACGGAACCAATTGAACTAAAAGTTTAAGCTGATAGTTAAGACTCAATTAAAGATCTTATATTAATTTCTGACACGCGACTCCACTATAGGACTAAAATTAGCCCCTAATCTCAAATCCCGACTCCGACACTGATCATTAAATGTCATGAATGTATTTTATTTTATCTATCATGTAGTAGTATTCTATATTAACATGTTATGGTCAATTATTGTTTATACAGATGGTCAGCTATTGCTAGTCACTTACCTGGAAGAACAGACAATGAGATCAAGAACTTCTGGAACACCCATTTGAAGAAAAAGCTAATACAAATGGGTTTTGATCCAATGACACATCAACCAAGAACTGACTTATTTGCAAGCTTACCTAATCTCATAGCCCTTTTAAACCTCAAAGAACTCATAGAAAATCACCCATTAGACCATCAACATGCCTTGAGATTACAAGCAGAAGCTGCTCAATTAGCCAAAGTCCAATACATCCAATACCTTCTCCAATCAGCAGCTTCAATCTCCTCTTCTTCTGCTGTTCTTCAAAATAGCAATAATAACATTACAGATATGGACATTCTGAATTCATTAATCCCTAAATTAGATTCACCAATTTTAAATTCATCATCATCAGAGCAATTCAATCAACCACTCCATTATTCAAACCTATTATTGCCTCAATTATCTGACCCACAAGTCCCTTTCAATTCTCAACCATCTTTGAATACTGATGATCAATTAATGGGTCAATCTGAAAATTTAAGTTCAATTTTGGGCAATCTTGGAAATAATGATTCATCATCATGGGTTTTTCCATCTCCAAGTACTACTACTACTACTTCTGTTCCTCCTCAAGAGAACTCAATAAGTAATAATATTGATGCTAGCAGCACAACTTCTAGCTATGGGACAGGAGGAACTTCTTCCTTTTGGCCTGATTTCATCTTTGATGATTCCATTATTCCTGACATTTCCTAATTCAAGCGCTTTCCAGTACTTTCAGTTGCATTTTTCTTTCTTTTTTTCGTGTAATTTTTCAAGTAAAGGATCAATTTGGCCGGATTAATTTAGTCCGAAATCAAGTTTAGGTATCAATTCAGTTCTTCAGATTAAATTAATTCAAAGTCACAATGGCAAATCAGAAATTGGTATGGATTAAAAAGCTACCAATTATATAATGACGTGTCATTTTGGATTAATTTAACATTAATTACTAAATTGAGGAGCTAAATTAATAATTAAACTTAATTTTAGATTACCTTGATACTGAAGGAGAAATTGAACCCTTATCCATGATTTTTCTATCTAGATATATACATATATCATGTATATAGTCATTGATTTTACATAGTTCATGAAAATAGCCTTGATTTTTTTTTTTTTTTTGTTCTATTTAGTTCATTAACTCAATATAAAAGGAGTGCTAGAGAAAAATCTAAAGTCATTATATATATATATATATATATATATATATATATATGAATGCACAAAATTAATGAGTAACTCAATAAAATATTAAATTAATGTATTATACTACTCTATTCACTTAATTAAAGTCATATTTATTTTAAACTATTTGGATGAAATGTTAATTCTAGTAAAAAATTTAGATATAATCTTCTATAAAATAGATAATTGGAGGAGAGAAAAATTGACATACATCGACATAATTTTGTAATTATTGTATAGTAACTTTGACTAACATACCATAATCTACTATTGTTTTTTTTTTTTTTCTTTGAAGGAAAAACTCGAAATAGTAATAACAGAAAGAAGCATCCGAATTAGAATGTTTCGAATAAATACAGCACTAGACCAATGAATTAAAGAATTAGCATAGGAACAAGCATTTCGTGCCATGGCGTGAGCTTCCTCGTTCGCTAACCTTGCAACAAAATTCACCTTAAAATTTGGGTGATCATGAATGAAGTCTCTAATGTCTTGAATAATTTGCCCAAACTCAGTAAGATCTTGATGTTGTGCTCGGATTGAATCTAGCACAACCTTTGCGTCGCTTTTGAACATAACTGATGTAGGAAAATAGACAAGCTTAGGCGTAGTGGAATAATAAAATTTTATCTATTTTATCTATTTCCCTTTTCCAAGATCTGTTAACTGTTATTTCATATAAAGAGTGATAGAAAGTAATACCTTTGGTGAAGAACTATCTACAGTTGCAAACAAAGTGCCCACAACTTCTTATTATCAACTCGTGAGCAACGAACGTTTTGTTCAACACAGAAAAACAAAACTAATCAGTAATCAACCTTTAAAATAGCAATCGCAATGATTGCCTTTAACAAAAATCGATATGAGATCAAAGAGAGAGTAAGAAATAATGTAAATTAGCCGAGACGAAGACGGGACGGTTCCTCCCTCTTTTCTTTTGTGTTGTGCGAAATATTGGGGTTAGGGAGTCTATTTATAGACTTCTCAAAACCCTAATCCCAATTGTGTTAGGTAATTAAATAATTAGAATCGTATTCGGAATAGGATTCCTAATTAGATAATTAAATAAACACTTTATTATTATCTAAATAATAACTAATGGAAGGGCACTCTGGTTTGTTGGGTCTTTCTACCTTTTCTTCTCCACCGGACTTCATTTCTTCTTTGATCTTGGAGGATGTGGTGGGGGTCAGTTTTCCTAAGCTGATCCCGGGTTGAGTTGTTTTGTTTGTTTGTTTTTTTTTCTTTCCGTTCCTACCAAAAAAAAATAATAACTAATTATATCTAATCAAATTAATAATTTAATTATTGTTAGAGATAATTAATTAGAGTTTCAATCACATCAAAAACCTCTAATTAATATTATCAGATAATCCTTTAATTTAATTCATAACTATAATCTAATTATAATTATTAAATCAAATTAATTATCCCTAATTAACTAATGAATTTCGGCCCATACAGTGTGTCCCGCTAATTACAATTTCGTCCTCTGGTTCCAAGTCCCATATGCGACCCATTAGGTTCCTCATTGCCACTAGCCGTATATATCCTTTGGAATTAATTCATCCTGATTAATCCCAACATGTATATAACGGAATACCGTCGCGAGCTGTTACTAGCAGAACCTATGATATTCCCCCAAAGCAATTAAGAAGTCAGGTTGATAACTGACGTTAACCTTTCAGCATTAGGTGCAGTATAATACGATCTTTCATCAACTATATCCTGTTGGTCAATTCCTTATAACCATGGAACGTGTCAAGGTTACATATAGCGAAGAGTCTGTTTTACTTGTACAGGTTGAATTTACTCTGAAAGATAAGTTAAGTGAAATTTCTATTTCTACTCTTAACTCTATCACCTTGCAAGGATTTCAATTAATTCACCACAAGCGGTCATATGGATATATCTCCCATTTATCAGGAGTGACGAATGCTCAATCTGACATTAACTATTCTGCAATTACTTTGTGTGATACCCAACCCTGCTCTCACACACCCCAGGCTCTCACCTGTTGGATCGTGCTCGCACAGAATCAAAGTACCAGACTCCATAATCCAGAATCACTAATTAATGAATGTTTGAGTCTGAGGATTAGTTATACCTACTAATACAAATGAGATGAACAGTTGACACTTTTAGATAAATTAATCCATTCTGTTATCTCAAGTCGGTCCCAATCCGAATGAACTCCTTCACCGGATCCATGTAACTGTCTAGATATCTAAATATCTAAAGCTTGTGAGATCAGCTTTCTGTCTCGACAGAAAACACTGTTACATGCAAGTCTCAACAGTAATATGCCAACCCCTATAACATATTACTTGACTTGGGTTGGTTTTAAGTCTATTGGTCTATTGCAAAGTATAGTCTCACTCCATGCTTGTATGAACACTTTACAACTACTTAAATAAACTTAGGATTACTTTCTTAATGAAAGATTTGCGCCTTTATATATAGTTACATTGTGGTAATGGCTTGGTCAACGGATCTGCAATGTTGTCCTCAGTAGGCACTTTTTCTATTCTCACGTCTCCCCCTGGCTATAATCTCCATAATGAGATGATATCGCTTGAGATAATGTTTGGATGCATTATGAGACTGTGGTTTCTTTGCTTCTGCAATGGCTCCATTGTTATCACAGTACAGAGTAATGGGATTCACAATGTCAGGCACCACTCCTAGTTCTGTTATGAACTTCCTAATCCAAACAGCCTCCTTTACCGCTTCTACAGCTGCGATGTACTCTGATTCAGTCGACGAGAAAGCAACACTTCCTTGCTTGGAACTCTTCCAACTAACTGAACCACCATTTAGGATAAACTGGTATCCTGATTGGGATCTATAATCATTTTCATCAGTCAGATGACTAGCATCTGAATATCCTTCAATTTTCAATTTTCCGTGTCCATATACGAGGAACATGTCTTTGGTCCTTCTAAGGTACTTAAGAATGTTCTTGACAGCAATCTAGTGATCAAATCCTGGATTCCCTTGATAGCGGCTCGTCATACTCAATGCGAACGCCACATCAGGTCTAGTGCAAAGCATGGCATACATGATCGAACCAACCGCACTGGAGTAAGGAATTACAGCCATGCGATCCTTATCACTGTCCGTTTTAGGACACTGATCATTTGATAACTTGACACCATGGACCATTGGTAAGTTACCCCTTTTCGATTCATGCATGTCAAAACGCTTTAGGACTTTGTCAATATATGTAGACTGGGATAGTCCAAGCAGCTGTTTCGATCTATCCCGATAGATCTTAATCCCCAAGATATAAGCTGCTTCTCCCAAGTCTTTCATGGAGAAATTAACCGATAACCAAACTTTTACTATTTGCAACATTGCAACATCGTTTCCCATAAGTAGTATATCATCAACATATAGTACTAAGAAAACGACTGAGCTCCCACTTATCTTCTTGTAAACACAAGCCTCTTCAGAGTTTTGTTCGAAACCAAATTGTTTTATGGTTTCGTCAAAGCGTTTGTTCCAGCTTCTAGACGCTTGCTTGAGTCCATAAATGGACCTTTGAAGTTTGCAAACCTTGGTTGCATCCTTCGACGTGAAACCTTCAGGTTGCATCATGTATACATCCTCAAGCAGGTTTCCATTTAGGAAAGCTATTTTCACATCCATTTGCCAAATCTCATAGTCAAAATGAGCGGCAATTGCAAGCAATATTCTGATGGATTTGAACATGGCTACTGGAGAGAAAGTCTCGTCATAGTCAACTCCTTGCTTTTATGATATCCTTTCGCTACTAACCTAGCTTTATAGGTACTAACCTTTCCATCCATGTCCGTCTTCTTTTTGAAGATCCACCTGCACCCAATGGGTTTTATCCCTTCGGGTGGATCAACCAAAGTCCACACTTGGTTAGTATACATGGAGTCCATTTTAGAATTCATGGCCTCAAGCCATGCTTTCGATTCTGGACTAGCAAGAGCTTCTTCGTAGGTTTCGGGTTCATCGTCTAACACGGGAACTAGTTCGTTATCTCCCACTAGAAAACCATATCTAATTGGGAGTTCACTAACTCTTTGAGACCTATGAGTGGGATATGACACTTGTGTTTCATCTAGTGAAACGGGTTTGGGTTCAACTTCTTCTTCCGCGGTTTCAACATGTGATTCCTCTTGAACTTCCTCAAGTTCAATTATGCTTCCATTTTGTGTCTCTTCTAGAAACTCTTTCTCTAGAAACACTGCATGTTTGGATACTATTACTTTCTGATCATCTGGATGATAAAAGTAATATCCCACAGTTTCCTTTGGGTATCCAATGAAGAACCACTTGTCAGACTTGGGATCTAATTTATCTGACACAATACGTTTGACGTATGCTGAACATCCCCATATTCTTATGAAGGAGAAGATGGGTTTTTTACCAACGAACAGTTCGAATGGTGTGGAACTGGCGGATTTGGTTGGAACTCGGTTTAAGGTAAATAGGGCAGTCTCTAAGGCATAGCCCCCGAATGATTTTGGAAGAGATACAGTGCTCATCATGGATCGTACCATATCCAATAAGGTTCGATTTCTCCTTTCTGACACACCATTGTGTTGTGGTGTATAAGGAGGCATCCATTGTGAGCATATTCCACATTTATTTAGATAATTCATAAATTCTTCTGAAAGATATTCCCCACCTCGATCGGATTGAAGTATTTTAATAGTCTTTCCGGTTTGATTTTCAACTTCATTTTTAAAGCATTTGAATTTCTCAAAAGCTTCTGACTTATGCTTCATCAAATAGATATAACCATATCTAGTATGATCATCTATGAAGCTAATGAAGTATCTGAATCCTCCTCTTGCTTGGACTGACATAGGACCACATACATCTGAATGTATTAATCCTAGAGTGTCTGATACACGCTGACCTTTATTGCTAAAGGGTGTTTTTATCATTTTTCCTTTTAAACATGACTCACAAGTTCCCATTGATTCACAATCAATTGAGTCTATAAGCCCATCTTGATGTAGCTTAAGCATGCGTCTCTGGTTTATATGGCCTAAACGACAATGCCACAAGTAAGTTGAATTATCTAGTCTAAGTCTTTTGGTATCAATTGCGAAAGCAGAAATCTTATCATTCAAAATATAAATCCCATTCAATGATATTCCTGAAAAATAGAAAATGTTGTTTCTATAAAATTCGCAACTATTGTTCTTAATTGAAACATGAAAGCCATCATTAACTAGACAACTAATAGAAATAATGTTACGAGACATCTCTGGAACATACAAACAGTTCCTTAATTCTATTACAAGTCCTGATGGTAGATGTAGATCATAATCCCCAATCACGAGCGCGGCAACCCTTGCACCATTTCCAACTCGCAGATTCATGTCTCCTTTCTTCAATTCCCTAGTCTGCTTTAGTTCCTGCATATTCATACAAATATGAGATCCACATCCGGTATCTAATACCCAAGATTCAAACTGCGAAATTGAATTAATTTCAATATAGAACATACCAGAAGTTGAAGCACCGTTCTTTCCCTTCTTGAGAGAAGCTAGGTACTCCGCGCAATTTGTCCTCCAATGCCCATCTTTACCACAGAAGTGGCATTCCCCTTTGGGCTTCTTGACTTGCTTTCCTTTGGCCTGGGCTGGCTTGCCTCCCTTGTTCTTCTTGGGATATTTTGGATTGGGAAAATTCCATTTCCTCTTCTTTGATCCCTCAATCACAAGAGCGGGTATCACCTTATCTTTCTTCAAGTTGGGCTCAACAGTCTTGAGCATATTGGCGAGCTCTTCAAGAGAGGTCTATAAGTCATTCATCTGGTAGTTCATGGTGAACTGGGAATAACTTTCTGGGAAGGATGTAAGAAGTAAGTCCACACTTAGTTCATGATCCATTGCGAAGCCAATACTAGAAAGTTTGGTGATATAGCCAATCATCTTGACACAATGTGTCATAACAGATGTGCCCTCTTGCATCCTGCAGCGAAACAACAGTTTTGATATTTCAAAACGTTCACAACGAGTCTATTTCTCGAACAGCTCTTTCAAGTGCATGACAATAGAAAAGGCATCCATCTCCTCATGTTGCCTTTGCAGATCCGATGTCATTGATGCAAGTATGATGCACCCTGCATGTTCATCATCGGATTTATGCTTCTGATAGGCATCAATCTCTTCAATGGGTGCATCATCGGCCGGAAGAGCGGGTATCGACGTATCCAATACATACCATATCTTTTTGAACTTCAAAACAATTTTGAGGTTACGAAACCAGTCGGTGAAGTTTGAACCATTCAATTTGTTATCGGTAAGGATATTTCTTAGATCGGTTTTCGACATGATTGTTTTAGAGTACGATTCGTTAATAACCTGGGAGTGAGAAAAGTGACGGATGTTATTCATTTGTTTAATTCATATTACAATTTAAATACGTAGGTCTTTTATGTTTTTAAATTTCTCCCACTATTTTACCAAATTAATAACCCCCTATATTAATTCGAAGGATATTCACAAACCCTTTAGTGAGCTAGAATCCTAACTCCTGAAATTTCACCTTGAGTTTGCTCAATAAGCTAGTTTCATTCATTAGGTAGATTCATGTAATCAATCACATCAAACATGTGACTTCTAGGTTGTTGGGTTACTAACCACATTAGTAACTGATATGTGTCGTTTATCAATCCCAACCATATTGCCCATTAGGTTAGAACAACATGAGTTTGCTCATCCAATTATTCTAGCCTAATTTAGGCATTACCCCATATTCGTGAAAACGATTTTCGATAATTCAGGTGTTACCATAAGACCCCGAGCTTGAGTTTGCTCAACAACCCAAAGGCCCCCAGTACTGCCGGCTGAACTATAATATTAGGGAGGGGCAACTGATTTTAATAACTTGCTTATTTACTTAACTTTTAATTAGTGAGGGATTTTATTTAAGTCTCATAATCTAACCTAGTCTTGATTTGCTTTAGCTTACATCAGACACTCATACATTCAACATTGACAATTATGGACATATCTTTAAGTTTATTCCGTTGAGCCAGAAACGGAATAAAGGGTCACCCTAGGGAAATACTAACTATTACATATTTCTCTTTGGATCCTCCGTCTTCTCCTTGGCGCCTTGAATTACAACAATATTCAATTTCTAAGAAACTTCAATTTATTTGAAGGGATTTGGATGAGAAGAGAAATACAATAGAGAGTAAGAGAAGACAGGACACGCAGGTCCTATTTAAAATACCAAAAAACTGAATAACTATTATAGAGGGTCTAATATGTCCATAACGCCAAACATGCAAAGACTCAATTAAATTAAATTTAATTGGTTGATTACATAAGCTATTTATGTAATATTTGAGTTAATCAAATTAACAACTTAAATTAATTTTACATCCAATTTTAATCTTGTCAATTTTGTATCCTTTATATTTAATCTAATCAAATTGTAGCAAGTACTGTTAGGATAAGCATATATTCACAACATATATATTTATCCGAATAAGTAAACGGGTTTACGTACCTCTTGTAGCGCGGATCCCGTTCTTGATTTGCAGCGGAAGGATTCGGATCAATCACCCGATCTAGTATCACCAGTCAAGCCTTCAACCACGCCAATAGAATTGGGAGAGGAAGACAATTGGTTCACGAACTAAAGCGATGACGAATCCCAAAGAGAGAGAGGGGGCGGCGGCCAAAAGGAGGAAGCAAGAGAGAAAAATTCTCTTTTCTGTGTTTTTGAGATACTTATCTCTAAAACCTAATTCCTTATTCTCTTAGAATTAGTGTTGGTTAGGGTTTCTATTTATACTGAATAAATAGATAACCTAACCCTAATTATTATTGGGTTTGGGCCCGTTCCATTTCAGGCGGGCCTAATTGGATCTATATCCAATTAATTCCAACATCTCCCACTCGCACGCAATGGAACTTATTCCAAACTTTCTCAATCTCGGTCTCTATCATACTCTTGCAAATAGTTCATACGACCGGCATACTATCGAGAGCTCTAGTGCTATATACTCGTTAGAACATATAGCTGCTCGATTTTCATGTAACAAACTTGGAACTATGTACTCGTTAGAGATATATGGATCTTAGATTTGAACATGGATCGTCGGTGGTGTATGCTTTTATCCTAGACTCCATATCATATCCACTGTAGTCTTCGGATCTCTACAGTACATCTATTTTTCACAAATATGCACATATGCATAAGTGTCCGGACGGTGAAGAATAGAAACACTTAGATATGATTCAAATGGATGTATTTCCCTCTTAACATTATTCTGTCCATTATAATTTGATTCGCTTATCCAGTCAGGGTCTCTTTGGTTGGTATTATCTCATCAACCTCGAGGTATCCCTTTCCAAGGTAGCTACATCAGACTAAACTTCTTAGAATAAGTCTAGGGTCTATAAGGATAAACAATAGTCAAGAAGCGCATCTTCATGACGTGAGTCTCATATTAGGAAAAGGCGAGATCAATCTACTTTTCCATCTCGTGGTCGCTAAAGCACACATGGTATGGGTCATGTGTTATGGTGTTCAATTCTTTTCTAAAGAAGAGCATGTTATTAACACCATACAGAAGCATAGGTCTAGATGTGCCTGAACATCTAACTTTAGTTCATCACTTATGATGATCACTTCTGGCTATGACAGAAGGCTATAAGTTATCGCAAACTTGCCCTTTTAGATTACTTGTTAATCTTTTTCATGTATTTGTAACACATGTTATCTTGCACCGTAATGGAAACACTTTTCCATGTCTATAGCAAAACGGCTTCTATCATTGAACAAGCTCTCGAAATTGCTCAAAGACAGCCTCATCCTTCATTTTTCATCACATTGACGAAATGGGGGAAACTACTCATGTGAGTGAGCTACATTCTGTCTAAACATGCATTTTGAGTTCATAACAGCAAATATTTACAATTAAATACTCGCACCCGTGCATTGATGAAAATTCATAAAACCTTTATTAATAATTCATGTCTTACAAATAAAACAATGAAGAATGAGAAGTATACTTAGATCCTAAACAATCCTTGGGATCTAACATGTTTAACATAAACATCTCTCTTGACTGGTTTGGTGAGGGGATCTGTCACCATGTCATGAGTAGATATATACTTCACATTAACTTCTTTGCGTGCAATTAAGTCCCTAAGAAAATGATACTTAATCTCTATGTGCTTTGATTTGGTGTGGAACCTCTGGTCCTTAGCGAAAGCTATAGCAGATTGACTGTCACTGTTAACTATGACTTGGGTTTGACAATTGGTTACATTCAAGTTGTTTAGGAACCGATTCAGCCAAACAGCCTCTTGAACTGCTGATGAATACGATACGTCTTCAGCTTCCATGGTGGACAGGGCTACACAAGTTTGTTTCTTGCTACTCCAGGAAATCGTGCCATTTCCTAGCAAGAACACATAGCCTGACGTGGACTTTCTTTCGTCCAAGTCTCCTGCCCAATCAGCATCTGTGTATCCTCTCAGATTTAGGACTTTACCTTGATAGCATAGAGAATAATCTGTTGTTCCTTTGAGGTACCTCAGCATCCTCTTCACAGCTACCCAATGTGCTAGTCCTGGGTTGGACTGATATATACTCACCATCCCAATGGCATGACAGATATCAGGTCTTGTACACAAGATGGCGTACATTAGACTACCTACGGCACTTGCATATGGAACTTTTTCCATCCTTTTCTTTTCGTTTGGATTCTTTGGACACATTTTGGTACTTAGGGTGATGTCCTTAGTCATCGGGCTATCTACAGGCCTACTTCCATGCATACCGAAACGATCAATGACTTTGTTAACATAAGTCTCTTGAGACAGTGCTAATAGTTTCTTTGATCGATCCCTTGAAATCTTAACCCCAAGTATGTATGCGGCTTCGCCCATATCTTTCATTTCAAAACTTGAGTTTAGCCAAGCTTTGATTTGGTTTACAAATTCTATGTCATTTCCTGCTATCAGTATGCCATCTACATATAGAGATAAAATGACAAAATTTCTACCCGACCGTTTCGTGTAGACACAATGGTCCTCTTCAAGCATCTTGAAGCCATTCGAAATAATTTGATTGTGAAAACGAAGGTACCATTGCCTAGAGGACCGTTTAAGGCCATAAATTGACTTTTTCAATTTGCAGACCTTATTCTCGGAGCCTTTTACCACGAAGCCCTCTGGCTGTGACATATAGATCTCTTCGCTCAATTCTCCATTGAGAAAAGCAGTCTTAACATCCATCTGATGTAGCTCTAGGTCTAAACTTGCTACAATAGCTAAGATTAGTCTAATAGATGTAAACCTTACAACAGGTGAGAATGTCTCCTCAAAGTCTATTCCTTCCTGTTGTGTATAGCCTTTAGCGACAAGGCGAGCTTTGTACCTTTCGATACTATTTTCAGCCCTTCGCTTCACTTTGAGAACCCGTCTGCTCCCAACAGCTTTTCTACCCTTTGGCAGATCAACCAATTCCCAAACATGGTTGGATCTCATAGAATCTAGTTCCTCTTGCATTGCTATAGTCCATTTGTCTTTTTCCGGAGAAGTGAAAGCTTCTTTAGCATTTCTAGGTTCCGCGTCATCATTTGGAGTTACTAAAAGAGTTGTGCCTTCGATACCAAATCGTCGACTATCAACTCTTTGCCTTTTAGTACGGCACGGTTCCGAGTTTTGATAAACTTCTCTCATGTATTCATCATAACCCGGAATCCTATCTCTTAGACTTTGTCCCAAATTCTCACAAGAATTAGGAATCAAACTCCCACTTAAATAAGGATCTGTCACATTCGAAACGTTTTGAGGTTCGGAACTTTGACCTTGTTCTTATTCCTAGTAGTGATCGGTATCATTACCTTGATCCTCAAAATTCCTCCCACTTGAATGGAGAGGTCCGTTTGAATCTATTTCCTCAAACAGAGTGAGATCAGTGTCAACTTCTCCTAGCTTAGGAAACTCATTCTCTAAGAAGACGACGTCTCGTGATTCAAATTCTGTCACTCGGCCTTCACTATTTTCTCCCACTAGGACATATCCCTTTGATATGTCAGTGTATCTTATAAAGACACACTTTCTACCTCTTGGGCCTAATTTCTCAAATTTGCTAGAGGTATCATGGGCAAAAACAGTACAACCCCAAGGTTTGAGCATACTCAAATCGGGTTTTCTACCAGTCCACAACTCATAAGGAGTGGAAGTGACAGTCTTGGAGGGCACTCGGTTTAGAACATATGTAGCCGTTAGCAAAGCATCTCCCTAATAGGAAATAGGCAAGTTTGCTTCAGCCATCATAGATCGAACCATATCAAGGAGAGTTCTATTTCTCCTTTCGGCAACACCATTTTACTGCAGAGTGTATGGGATAGACAACTGATGCTCTATCCCTTTCTCATCACATAAAGCTTTGAATTCATCTGAAAGATATTCTCGACCTCGGTCAGTTCTCAAAACTTTGATCTTCTTATCTAGTTGATTTTCAACAAGGTTCATAAACTTTCTGAAACAACTCAAAGCTTCAGACTTGTGAGACATCAAGTAGATGTGACCATACCTTGTATAGTCATCTATGAAGGTGATGAAGTAGTAGGCCCCATGCCTAGCCCTCACATTCATTGGACCACAGACATCAGAATGAATTAATTACAGAGGAAATTTTGCCCTAGTACCCTTCCCGAATGGTTTTCTATGCATTTTTCCTTTAAGACATGGTTCGCATGGAGGTAATTCAACTTTTCTTAAACTACCTAGTAAGCCCTCTTTGGCTAAATGATTCATGCGATCTTGGCCAATGTGATTTAACCTAGCATGCCATAAACTAACATCTTTATCCACCGAAGAAGAAGTAGTAACAGAAAAATTATTGGAGTCATATAATTCAACATCCAAAATAGTCAAACCATTCAGTACATATCCTGAACCATAGAATTCATTATCCAAACTTAAATGCAAACTGTTATTAGCGAAAAGAAAGGCAAATCCAATTCTTAACAAAGAGTTCACAGAAATAAGGTTTCTCTGAATATTCGGAGCATAGAGAACATCTTGTAGGAGGAGAGTTTGACCACCACGTAGACTCAATCTACATGTGCCAATCCCTTCGACTGCAACTCTCAGGTTGTCTCCCACATAGATCCATCTTGAACCGACTGGAATTCGTCGGAACTCGACAAAGGTCTCTCTTTCCTTCATCACATGGTCCGTTGCACCTGAATCAACAACCCACAAAGGATCATGTTCAGCTATAAGAACAGTGCTAGATACATTTATTTCACTCACACATGAATTAGTGTAGTGTACCTTAGGAACTTTGCAATCATTTGCATAGTGTCCTTTTTCTTGGCAGTTGAAACATTTCACACGTGAAAGCTTCGGTTTCTTTCTGTTCTTTGTTCTCTTTCCCTTTCTATTTTCTGTATTCACAGGCTCTTTGGCTTGCTCTTTGCCCTGGCCATAGAAGCGCTTACGCTTTTGCCTTGGAGGATTGGAACGCCTCCCACTTGAATGGGCTCCCACATAATGGGCTTCAGCATTGATCTTAATCGATGCCAGGCGATCCTCCTCTAGCTCAAGGTGGCGACAAACAGCATCAAAGGTTTGAATTGCTTCGGTGTGGGTTAGGTGCACCTTCATGTGCTCCCAACTGTTTGGCAAATAGCGGATAACAGCTTGCACTTTTTGCTCATTGGTCAACTGATGACCTGCTTCATTCAGCTCACTGGTCATGTTGGACATTTCTCTTAAATGCTTTTTCATTGTATGATCAGGCCTCTTCTTGTAAGTGTCAAACTTAATTTTCAATGAGCGGAGCCTAGTCAGAGACACACCTCCGAATTTCTCCTTCAAGGCATCCCATAGGCCCTTGGCTGACTCAATCTTACAGAATTGCCTAGTGAACTCATCATCCATGGCACTCAGCATGATGATGCGGGCAGTGGAATCCTTTTTCTTCCATGTCGTATAATCTCGGCGAAGCTGAGCAGTTGCACCATCCTCAGGTTCGGCCATAACCGTATCCAAGTGAGCAAGCACATCTTGCTCTTCAAGCACATACTTTATTTTTATTGACCAAACCTCATAGTTATCCCCATTTAATTTCAGGTCTTTGTTGAGTTCAGCAACTATAGACTTTCTAGCTGCTACCATTGATGACTGATCTACAATGGTATTGCACGACTTAGTAAGAAGTTATTAAAGGTTCAATACACGCTTTAATTCTCTAGACAACTTATATCTAATCAATCAAATTTTCATTCTAAATTTCGATTCGAAAATAAGACTGAAGTGGCTCAAATTACCCTTTACACTTTAGTATTAGATCCAACTAATTAGATCCTCTCCTCCCTTCACCATCCCGTGGTATCTCCACCCTAGCCAACCCACCTCCCCCATCATTTCTACTCACCTCACCCCCGCCCCTTACCCTTCCCAACTCCATCTTTTTGGAATTTTGGGCCTCCTCCCATTCTTCCACAAATCGACATGACAATCTCATTGCCACTTCCGGCCTACAAGCATCCTGATCCCATAACATCTTATTTCTAGCCTGGCAGATAGCCCAAAGTACAGTCATGCTTTTCTGTATGACTATTTTTTGTGAGCCAGCACACAAATTAAGCGTCCACTCTTCGATATACTCCCAGTCCTCTCTAGGTGGAGCTAAGCCAACTAACCCCAGCAGGCTTTGGCAAAAGCACAGCCAGCAAACAAGTGTCACCCATGTTCAATATCGTTTGGACATAACAAAAAATTAATTGCAATAGGGATCCTTCTACTAGCAAGTTTAGTTCGAAGAGGAAGTATACCTAACATTAACTTCCATGCAAATAGTTTAATTTTGGGAGGTATCTCCAACTTCCACAATACCTTCCATCCAGCAATATCCCCAGGATTGTTCCTACCTGAGCCTTGTAAATTGTATCCAAACTTGGCAGAATACACACCATCTGCAGTATAATGCCAGATGAGTCTATCATCTTTTACAGAGAACGGGATAACCATGGCCCCAATAGTCTTAGCCGTTTCCTCATCAAAACAGCTCTCCAGTTTTCCATGGTACCAGATTTTAGACCCTTGGATAAACAGCTCCCCGACCTTCATCTACCTACCTGCCCTATTCTCCACAGGATCAACCCATAACTTGTCCTTTTCCCAAATCCAGGTATCCCGGTGTGCAATAACCTGATCTCCTCTACCAATGCACCATCTTAGGCTAGATTTTAGTAAATCAATTGAGTTCCAAATACTTCTCCAAACAAATACTTCTCCTACTATTGTTTTAGATGGTCCTTATTTGGATCATCCTCTCTCAATAAATAATTGACAAAATTTATAGTTTAATTATATATTAAGTAATTGCTTAAAAAATTATATATTAAGTAATTACGTGTTATTATATTTAAAATTATTATTATTGGTAATTCTAAATTAGGGATTATCCTAACAAATAATTCTAATATAAATACAGGTTTAAGGCTTACTTCTTGTAGAGAAGAATCCTTTAGAAAAATAAGTAGTGAAAGAATCGGATCACCGGTCACGAATTACCCACATAAATATCAAACACGAGGTGAAAACGGTGAGCCCAAGAATTAAAGTTGATGTTTGAGAAGAGAGAGAGGGTGGCGCAACAGAGGGAGGAGGCATAGGAGAATGGTGTATCGGCTTGTGATTAGGGTTAGATAGCTTTCTATTTATAGCCTTTAGTTAGGCTATAAAACCCTAGCCCTAATCCTCCATCATTTAAATGGGCTTGCCCCATTGCCATTTCCGGAGAATTAATTATTTGGCCCATTAACCGAATAATTCTAACATCTCCCACTCACACATAATGAAACATATTCCATACCTCGTCTCAATCTCATCCATACTATAGCAAATAATTCGTGCGACCGGCATATTATCGAAAGCTCTAGTACTATATATTCATTGGAACATATAGTTACTCAATGTGCATGTATCAAACTTGGGACTATATACTCGTTAGAGATATATAATCTTTATATTTGAACATGGATCGTCCCTAGTGTATGCTTTATCCTAAATTCCATATCGCATCCACTATAACAACATTGATCTTTATAGTTCTTATGTTTTCACAAATATACACAGGTGCATAAGTATCTCGATAATAAAATACAAAAACTCTTAAGATGTGAACTTAATGAATATTTTTCCCTTCTACTTTATTCCTTTCATCATATTCTAACTGACTTATTCAGTCAGATTCTTTTTGGCTGGAATTATCACATCAATCTAAATATGATCCTTCAAAGGTAACCACATCATACTGTATTTTTAGAATAAGTTAAGGGTCTTAAGGATAAGGATTATCGAAAAATCATGATTTCACGATCAGGGTCGGTCCTGGCATTTTATGGGTCCTAGGCGAAATTAGAGATAATGAGCCCTTAAATTGTATTTAAAAAGTCTAAAATAGAAATTTGAGCTCATTTTAGACCTAATATATCATATTATTTGGTCCACTTTTAGACCTGAAAGGGTATTATAACTACATTTATAACTAAAAAAAATATAGTATATATTCAATAAAATTAAAAAAATTGGGTCCTTTTAGCCTTGGGCCCTAGGCGGCCGTATCCCGAGTCTATGCCCAGAGTCGGCCCTATTCACGATATAAGTCTCACACTAGAAAAAAGTAAGATCGTCTCTTTTCCATCTTGTAGTCGCTAAAGCACGCAAGTTTTATTTTTATAATTTTCCTTATATAAAATCTTACTCAAAAATGAGAATAGGTGGGGTAGATTTGAATAACCTCATCGTCCGTACTTTAGAGGACATAATAAAACCAAATTTGCATTTAATTCCTCTCTATCTTTCATTACTTCTCCTTCAAGGTATTGACTCCATTGAACCATTATTTTAATATAATTACGAAAATATCTAACAATTTAATTATTGTCTTTATAATGAACATGCATAATGTTTTATATAATTAAATATGCATGGTTATATATAATATGGTTTAGGTTTTCTCTCAATATCTACATCATATATTTATATATTAAAAAGATTTAATGAAATTTTCATCACCTAAACCTACCCCATAAGCTTGGATGCCTCGTAAAGTTTCTTATGTCATTGCATATTGCAATCATCTCATAAAAAAAAGGGTCATAATTTGTTATTTTACTTTATTTTTTTCTATTGTAACTTAACAAATAACTTCTCCAAAAAAGATATATTAAAAGAAAAGATTATCTCACATGTATATAAAAGAGTTATATAATTTTCTAATTAAATAATGTAGAATATTAATATAAAACGGGATTAAAGCTCTATTTGATCCCTGTGGATTTTCCATCTATGGTATTATTTGGCAATATCTGGCCCTGAAATATTCTCATATGTGATATTGGACCCATTTTGAATGAAAAAATATCCAACTTGTTAAATTTTTTCTATAACACAATTTTTAACATTGTTTATTTAACAAATACCTTGTCCTAAAAGGATATATTAAAAGAAAAGCATATATATATATATATATATATATATATAAAGTTATATAGTTTTTAATTAATTAATATAGAATATTAATATAAAACATGATTAAAATCCTATTTGGCTTTTGTGGTATTCAAAATTTTGTCATTTGACCGCTGTGATATTATTTGGTAACATTTGGCATCTGAAGTATTCCCGTACGTGACATTTGACCCATTTTGAATGAAAAAATTATCCAACTTGTTAAATTTTTTCATGACACAATTTTTAATATTGTTTAATTATTATTTTTTCATATAGACTTAATATATGGATAAAATAAAAAATTAATTTTTTTCTTATTTAACCTTAATTAAATAATATAGGATATCTAAAAGCTATATGATGTAGAGGATGCATGAAATAAAAACAATATTTAATCAGTTCTATTACGTGTTTTTTTTTTCAGTGCATGTGTTGTTTGTGTTCAAACAAAGTTAATATATTTAGGGATTTAATAGATATTGAAATTATTATAGGCATTATAATAAATTGTAAATAATTGTGTCATAATCCATACTATATATGATAGAATAGAATATATAGTTGGTAGCAACTTCATGGAAATGATGGCTCCCAGTGGCAACATCAAAGAAAGGGATGTTTTGTTGTTCTCCAAACTCTTTCTTATTATGGATTTTATATTACTTTTAGGAGAAAGATATCACAAAAAAGTTAATTTTACATAATTGTAAATAGATAAATATATTTTTTTACTATAAAAACCTATGTAAGATATTATTTAAATTTTAGGTGAAAGAAAGAAAAAAAGTAATTTTGCATAATTGTAAATACACAAATATATTGTTTTTTATTATAAAAACCTTATTTTGCACCCTTTAGAAAACAAAATTAACCAAATTTTATTACTTTGGTTATATGGTAGGTTAACATATGAGAGTCTTATTACAACGTGGTAAAATTCAAAAATATATTTCTTCAAACCCATTCTCTTAAAAAATATATATATATAAAAAAATCGAAAGTATATTTCAATATATGCTAAAGATTTTTTATTTATTTTTTTTTTTATGAAAATGTGTATATCATTTCGTTGATAAAATAAAAGCACAAGTATAAAAAAAAATAAGGAATAAAACTTTACACAAGTACATACTATGTTTAATACATAATCCATATAGATAAGAAAAGAACTACAAAGAGTAAAACAAACCATTAAAGGTACTAGAAACACAAATAGATGAAACGTACATTTTTTGAAACTCCAAATTCACACACTTGTAATCCAATCTTCATCATTTAAACTCTTCTAAATCTTCGGATCTGAGCCCTTGCTTTTGCAACAACGTAGTGATCTCGTATAAAATATATCATTTCTACTCTTGCTAAAATCAGAAAATGTTATAAATGACAAGATGATAAACAACGGATGCAATTCAAGCGGATTAAAAGATTCGGAAAAATATATGAAACGCAACTAAAATAAACTCAAAGAATAAAGAAAAGAAGAAGAAAAAAAACAGAACAGTACAATGAGGGAAGAGAAAGACAATATTCATTTTTCCTCACTACAAGAATTCAAGCTTGTTGCGACAAAATTGTATTACCTCATAATTAGTTTTTAATTATTGTTACAACTATAATTTGTGATTAACCCCATACGCAAATGTCCATTGGGCTTGCAGCTTGTATAACACATGCTCAACCCGCTAAATCGTATATCTTATATTAATCTCTGACACACCTCCACATGCAGTACAACACAGGCCCAACCCGTCATGTGTTTTTAATTCTACAAATTTATGAGGTTGCCAGGACTCGAACCCTCGACCGTTTGGTGCAAGCAACTCTAATACCATGTCATGGAACCGTTTGAACTAAAAGCTCAAGATGATTAAGGCTTAATCGTATATCTTATATTAATCTTTGACACATTCTAATCCCCAAATAAATATGAACATTTGTAAATTGATTTCCGAAACAATAGATTAGTCTAATTTGATAAATATTACTGTCGTAATTTGGTTTTGTTTTTTCATTTTTTTTACTAATTATAATTTTGTCATAATAAGTACATTAATTGCGAAAATAGTTATTTTATCGTATGAATGTTTCGTTACATCTTTATATATTTATGACAAAAATGATGTGGCAATTTGTTTTTATCATAATACGTATTAAGTCTACTTTCTTGTGATAAATATTTCGACAAAATATTTTTTTCTCACGATTTCTTTTGGTTTTTTTTTTTTACCTTTTCTTACTAATTATTATTTGGTCACAATAAATATATTAGTTGTGATAAAAAAAATTATTTTTACGTATGAATTTTTATCACAACCTTATGTATTTATGACAAAAATGTGTGATAAATTTTTTTTGTTATAATATTGATTGACTGGTGGTTTATTGTGATAAATATTTGGACGAAACATTATTTTGTCATAATTTTGTTTTGAATTTTCACATTTTTTTACTAATTATTTTTTTGTCACAATAAATACATTAATTGTGACAAAAAGTATTTTGTCAGACGAATTTTCGTCACAATATTAGATATTTGTTGTAGTACTCCTTAAATAGAAAACTGCAACTCGAAAGAAAAAAAAAACCAATCAACAAGAAGATCGATTGATGAATTTGGTGAAGAATTGAGGCGTCAGGAAAATTGAAGAGACCAAGAGGAAGTGTATGCTAAGGATTAAAGGATTGTTTTTAAGAATGCTTAGAATATAGTAAATAAAAATAGAGGAATGCTTAGAATATAGTTAAAAAAAAATAGAGGAATGCTTAGAATATAGTTAAAAAAAAATACTTTGTTTGAACTGTTTTTTCTTGTATGAACATTCATAAATCATATAAGGTTGAATCAACACTTACACTTCTCTCTTTTAGCTTCTCCAACTTGATTTTTTTTTTAAACCAGAAGCAATTTCGATTCGCCACCAACATATGTCATGGTTTTTGCAACTTTTTTTTCTGTTGGCCATTCCAAGAGACCAAACAAACAATAATATTCGTGGATATTATACTAAAAAGAACAAAATACATTGTCAAATTCCTAAAAGAATCATGTCATAAACATAGAAAAAGTAGTGTGAAATTGAGTGAAACTGGATGAAATTAAGTGGAACCGAGTGAAATTCACTTTCGCATTTACCTGGTAGGATTGCATATGTGGATATGTGATTCACATTTTATGAATTGTATCGCAACATGTAGCAATTTGATGCGATTATATCGCATTTCAACATATGGTGTCCACATTTTGGTGTTTGTAAACACATATACAGATAGATCATTCGCATTGTACACTAAATGCAAATAAGAAAAGAGTGGTCGCATCTTTTAAGGATGTTCACATTTTGTGATATGTGAACATCGAACCCATATCTGTATATTCATAAATGCATAAAAACTTTGAGTATAACATTTCCAATATTGCAATTGATTATTATGAGTTTCAAATAAAAACTAACTTACATGATGTTTGGAGATGAAGATTGAAAATGATTTGGAGGCAAACATTGAAGGTTGAAAGTGATTTGGAGATGAAAAAAAAGCGATTCTTGAAAGTATTTGGTATATATATACACTAAGGATATTTTTGGAAAAATATGTAAATGAATAGTCTAGTTTGATAGCATGTCTTTGAATACGGCTAGATATATCTAAATGGGTTAGTTACATAATTATCGTAAATTAATTAAATATGGGTTTTTCTATCATGTGCCCAAAGGGCACATGATAGTAAAAAAATTTGCACACATTAAGTCTTTATTAGCCTTTCTATTTTCAAGATCCTACTTAATTAGTGGGATTATCAATAAATATTTAATTAAAGAATATATATTCTCTCTCCTCTCTTTTCTCCTTACCAAAATACTATCAAACTCCTAAAAATTCTACGCCTACAATTTTATTTTTTTCCTTTTTACCATAAAAATCATAAAAAAAAATCATGTAATGAAAAAAGGAGTTAAAATAGAAAATTCCAAACAAAATACATGGATTTAATTTGTTTAAACTAAATAATAATGAAATTACATTCAAAACATTCCAAGAATTGTTTAACAAAACAGTACAATAAAAATGAAGTTCTAATTTTTTACACATTTTATAAGGAGAATCTTTTACAAATTAAATCCATGTATTTTGTTTGGAATTTTCTATTTTAACTCCTTTTTTCATTACATGATTTTTTTTTTATGATTTTTATGGTAAATAGGAAAAAAATAAAATTGTAGGCGTAGAATTTTTAGGAGTTTGATAGTATTTTGGTAAGGAGAAAAGAGATGAGAGAATATATATTCTTTAATTAAACATTTATTGATAATCCCACTAATTAAGTAGGATCTTGAAAATAGGAAGGCTAATAAAGGCTTAATGTGTGCAAAATCTTTTACTATCATGGCCCTTTGGGCACATGATAGAAAAACCCATTAAATATTTATAAGTTTTCAATTTTCAAAAAGAAATTCCAATTATGTCAGTTAGTTTTTTTTTAAATCAGTAACTGAAATAGACAAAATTGAAAATAAAAATATAAGATTTTAATATATTTATAAAAAAAACCATGAAATGATAAAAAAAATATAAATATATGAATTAGTTAAGTGTAATATAAAATTCAAACTTGTTTTTCTATAATTTCCTATGTAAATGAGTCTTCTCATTGGGTCATATTTGTAAATTTCTCTTATACTTTTTATATGATTATTTATTTAAATTATTGAATTATAGTTTTATTATATTAAATAAATTATTGAATTATAGTTTTATTATATTATCCGTATATAATTGTACTTATTGATGTTCGTGATGGTGTTATTGTCATTTTTATTTGAAGAAATTACATGGAAAATCACATGCCATTAAATATTTATGGTTATGTCAAATCTTATTTTGAATTTTGTCAATATGGAAGTTATCAATAACTATTTATTTTGAAGGAGGTTAAAAGATGATGGCTACCTTTTAGTGTATGACATTTCTAAAATAAAAATGAACTTATTTGATATAATACAAATAAAAATTATCAATTTGATTAAAGTCAAAATATTAATATCATTAATGGTGTTTATGTAATTCACCCTTCTTATTTATTAGGAATTGAGGAAGTAATCCAGGCCCATACTGTAAAGGGGTCAATTACATGAATATCATAATAATTAAGTATAAAATTACAACTAAGTCATATCACCAAACTTAATTCTTAATATGTCATTATTCTCTATATATTATGATTTTATACCATAATTTAAAAAATCTAAACTCCAATTCATAAATCATAAACCCTAGAAAATATATTTTAGACTTCTAATTTATAAATTCTAATCCTTAAAACATATTAAAAGTATTGATTTTACTAATTTGACATAATCCAAAATTATGACTTGACATAGTTGTAAATATTTTTTAAAAGATGAATTTCTGTGTAATTTTCCCTAAGTAAAGAGATAGACATACAAATTGAAAGCCCAAATTCGTCAGATTTTACTCAAAACTCAATCTAATTAATATTTGGAAAAACTAATATATATATATATAGAATTTTTTGTATGAAATTTAAAAATATATATATATATATATATATGTATGTATATATATATGTTATTTTTAAATGAAATAATAACACATTACTTTATTTGTAATTGGGTTAAGGTGCAAAAATACCCCTAACGTTTTGGGTGAGGAGCAATTTTATCCCTAACGTTTAAAATGGTGCAATTTTACCTCTAACGTTGGAAGCCAAGAGCAATTTTACCCCTAACGTTGATAAATTGGGTCAATTTGAGAAATAATTCATCAAATTGTCTTCTCGATCATGAATCTTATAATCTACACTTCACACGTACGTTATTTTATCAGTAACAAATCACAAACATATGTTGAGATATGTAAAAAAATAAAAAAAAATTAAAAATATATTGTCTTTTTTGTATGAATTAGACAAAAAAAAAATCAAAAAATTTACCGAATTTAAAAATATTAATCTCCAATTCTATTATTAAAGGGATAAGGTGCAAAAACGCCCTTAACGTTAACGGTCTAGAGCAATATTACCCCTAACGTCAAAAATAGCACAATTAAAGACCTAAGGTTTATAATTTGGACCAATTTTAGATGTCACTCACAGATTTGTTTTCACAGTTAAAATTTCCGTCTGCCGTCATTCACTCATCACGTGATTGAATTTTTTTTTTAGCAAACATCTCTGCTTTTCCTGATTGAAAATTGCAGGAACCTCAACAAACACCATTATCAGTTCTCATGGGAACTTCATCTGAAAGTTGAAATTAAAAATAAAAACGCAAGAATCTCAATCTCACTTTGATTTCATTTGCAACTTCAATCTACCAGACCCTAAAATAGAAATTACGAAATCAGTAAATCCCCTCTTATGTTTATCGCGTGTTGATTCTTCCTCTGCTGCCCTTTCACTGTTGTGAAGAATATAAGACTCACAGTTGCCACAAAACAGACTCATAGTTGCAAAGACATTAAGAACCATGAAAAGATTAAATGAAGGAAGGATACTAAGTTAGTTCTGCGTAGCAAAATTCATGATTTATTTACCCAGAAATTGTATAACTTGGCTGCATAATTTTTTAACAGCATAACATTGTCACAATCTCAACATCTTTTTTGCAGTAATTCTTTAATAAAAATACCCGTAAATCAGTGAAAGGGTAGCAGAGGAAGAATGAACATGAAATAAACATAGGAAGGGATTTAGGACTGTTTGAAGGAGAAAAAGAAGAGAGTTTGAAGCGATTGGGAAGTTGAACATTATCCCTGAGCATCTTAGAAGAAGCTATGGAGCTCCTCATATCCAATTCATTCCAATTTTCAAATCGTGGACATGATTTTCTCACCGATTTTGTAATTTCTATTTTAGGATTTGTTAGATTGAAGCTTGGATGAAACCAAAGTGAGGATGAAGTGAATCCGCAATTTTGAAATACTTGGAAACTGAGGAGATTTGGGTAAGTGTTTTGGTTTCTTGAGATTCTTACGATTTTGTTTTTCTTGGTTTCAACTTTCAGATACGTGAATGATGGAAGAAGAAACGGAAAATTTAACTGGGTAAATAACTCTGTTAGTTAGGTCCAAAATTGATCCAAATTGTGAACCTTAGACCTATAATTGTGCTATTTTTGACGTTAGGGATATTATTGCTCTAGACCGTCAACGTTAGGGGCGTTTTTGAACGAATTGTTATGCAATTGGTGTAAAATAAGGAACAAAAACATCTGTGTTTTATAATAGTGTCTGAAATTGACCCAATTTATTAACGTTATGGGTAAAATTGCTCTTGGCTTCCAACGTTAAGGGTAAAATTGCACCATTTTGAACGTTAAAAGTAAAATTGCACCATCTTTATTTTTATTTTTTTTTTGGAAGAATTGCAGCTATTTTTATTTTATTTTTTTTAAGTAAAAACAAAATTTCATTATTGAAAGTCAGAAATGCGGAGGTTGGTGATGTGGTAAGTGAGGGTTGGAAGGTTTTATGGAAGTTAGAGATCCCACCAAAGTTGAAAATGTCAAAGTGTGCTCAAAATGTTTGCCAATTCGACAAAGACTTGCTCAAAGAAGGGTTCCACTATTTTTGGAATGCCCAATCTGTGTTGAGGATGATGAGACTGATCGACATTTATTCACAGTTTGTTCTTTTGCAGGTGAAGCTTGGAGAGTTGCTGGTTTGGCGGTGACACAAGTGGAAGATATGCAGTTTTCTCAATGGCTTTTACAAGATTTAGTGTCTTCATCAAAAGAGAAGATCATTCGCACATGTTGTGTCTTGAAGACAATATGGGAACACAGAAATAGAGTAGTTAGGAAAGAAGAGTGGTGGTCAATTGATCTAAGTTGGAATGAGGTAAGGAATGAAGTTTGGGATTGGATAGCTTATCGAGCCTATGTGCCAAACAAGCCTAGCTTGGTAGGCCATGGTTCAGGGTTAACATCTCAGGACAGTAGATCTAGGTCTGGGGTTGTGGGATTAGGGGAACGTGTCTCTTCAGATATTGATCAGGGTCGCACAGGTATGAGCTATTGGATCCCACCTTCTACTGGAGTAGTCAAGTGCAATATGGATGCAGCTATTTTTACCCAACTTGGAAAGTGTGGATTAGGAGTTGTGGTTAGAAATGCTCTTGGTTCTTTTATGTTTGGGAGTAGCTACATTATTTCAGCATTAAAAGAGCCTAAAATTGTGGAAGCACTTGCTCTTCGTACTTGTCTATGTTGGTTGGCTAGCCAAAACTTCACTAGAGTTGATTTTGAGTCTGATGCTAAAGTCGTGGTTGATGTTGTTGCCTCTAGACGTCAAGACCTTTCAGAGTTTGGATCAATTATTCAAGACTGTAGGGATATCTTAAACTCTCAACCCGATTTTAAACTTTCTTTTGTTTCTCGTTTAGCGAATAGGGCCGCTCATTTGGTAGCTAGTCGGGCATGTTCCAATACTAGCAATTACTTTTTTTCTGTTTTACCAGTTTGGTTGTCAAACATTATTTTAGAAGATGCAAATTCTTTCCGTTAATCTATTTGAGGTTTTGCCCTGAAAGTCAGAATACAATTCACAATGGAAAGAAGAACAATGACCCAAAAAATAAGGAGGAAATTATATAAAAAAAAAACAAATTTTCACTTTATTTTACAGTTAACTAATCTTATTTCTTTATTTTATCAAAAAATGATTTTTAACCTAAACATACCAGAATTCCAAGGGTTTATTTTTAGTTTTGTCATTTTTTTCAGTTTCTTTCTTCTTTTTTTCCTTAATTACAGAATTGTTTTTAATTCAAATATATCAAAAGGTTTTTTTTTTTTTTTGCAATTTCAAATGAATTTGTAATAATAATGAAAAAAACTCTGTTGAAACATAGAGTTTCTGATTGCCTTCCATGGCTGTTACCATCACCATCAACTATTTTCTTTTCATTCTAAACTCTTTATTTATTTATTTTTTATGTTGGGTTAGTTTACACATGGATGAAGAAATTGATTTTTTATTATTTAAAAACAAAACATTATTACGCAAATTCAGTTTTTTTTTTTATAAAGAAGTTAAATTCAGCTTTAAATGAGAACCATTTGACATTTCCAGAATTAGTTTTTAGAGTATGAGAAACTTCAGAATTAGTTTTCAGAGTATGAGAAACTTCTAAACATTTAGTGCAATTATGATCATTATGTAACTAACCTAAAAATAAGGGGAGAAAAGTCTTGTTCACCAAAGGAATGAGAATGCAGGCAAGAAAATCTAAAATAGCAAGTGGAGAGGAAGAGCCGAGAAGAGCGATCATGGAAAAGAAAATTTGGGGTTTTAATTGCTGACACTGAAGCCGCTGTTTGGAACACTGGGTCCTAAACAAAAACAAAACCACTATTTTATTCACGGGTTTCAACTAAGGAATAAAAATAAAAAATGGAGTAATTATCCAAATTTGGGACTAAAAACCTCCAACTCAAAGTTAGTTCCTTAAAAAAAATTCATACTTCATCTAATAAAGTTCATGCAATTCAATAAATTTTTATGTAGCACTTAGTTCTGGTGTTTTCATTAAAACGTAGTTAAATTTCAAAATCATTACAAAGAAACTTTGTTGAACACTTAGACAAATTCATTCTTCGAGAATTAATTTGGTTAAGGTAGCAATCTAACCCGACCGTAGGAGAATTATCTGCGGTTCAAAGCCTTTTAATTGAAGGAGTTTACATTATTACATTTTTATAATTTATAAATCCCGAATAATTAAAAAATTGAAAGAGAACAGATAATAATAAACCCACTAGCCTGTTTCTTACTCGGTCAAAAACAATTTCAACTGTCTTTAGTTTGATGATCCGAATTTATTGTTGTTCTTGCCCATTTCAAATTTTTTTTAATAGAACTGCTAAATAATAAAGAGAACACAACTTTTAAGAATGAAGAAAATGCAACTTTTAAAAATGAAAAAGACAACTTCATCAGGCATCATTAAAAACTTACACTTGCAATACTAGAGAGAGATGTAGGAGATAGACTGAAGACAAAACTAGAGGGTGTATTGTACTGTTGGTCACTGAAACTTAAAACCAATTCCAAAAAGGTCATTGAACTTTACTTTTCTACAGCTTTAGGAGGTTAATAAAGGAATGAAAAGGATAGGAAATGAATGGATTGACCTCTCCTCAGATTAGGAGGAAAACATGGCTTTATAAGGGTTGATATACTTAATATGTTTAGTTTGAAGTATTCATAAAGGAACTGTAACTATTAAAACTAATGAAATGTCCATTGTATAAACAAGTCATTTTTTTAGCATATAAAGTACACACAAAAAATGATGTATATGGACAATAGTGTGAGAAGCAGAAATCAAGACCTCTAAAAAAGTAGAAAATGCTCAAGTTAAAATGGGTAGATATCAAAATAAAGCTTTGGAAAAGATAAAAACAAACTTTTGCAACTACTTTTCCAACAAAATCTGGACCTGGTTAGAGTGAGAAGCACCCTTCCAAGTTTAGAAACATAAGATTTAACAAACAAAACTTGTCTAACAAAATAGGTTTTTATAATTGAAGGATATCAAAAAAGACTACTATGGAAATCACAACCTACACCTTAATTGCATACTTTCTCATGGGGAAGTACATTTCTCGCTTCTTCTCACGTTCAGTCTTCAATGATAGCTGCAAACAAACAGATATATAACTTAATCAAGAAGGCATGTTGTAAGCAAATAATAGAACTCCATAACCAAAAAAAGTAAACATATTACTCCCTTCTACGAGTTAAAACACAAGGGACAACATCCAGATGCCATGAAGATTATAAATACCTTTGGAAATAGTGCAAATTTCTTCGAATGTATTTTACGAGATTGAGCAAATCATAATGCAACAATAACACAGCTAAGACTTAAATATCCATTCCACTTTACCATACAAAACAGAATCAAGCAAACATGAACAAGTCATTTTATCAAGTTTGCAAGTTCCAAAAACAGTGCAGTCTATGCATGCACATTGCAATTTTTCTTCCTACAATGATAGTCACTGTGATAGTAGATATAAACACAAAGTTCAAAACCAACGTTACATGGTATATAAGAATCCCAAAACTGCCTTGCTATGCGGACATGAAAATTATACAACCAAAAAGTAAAAAAACAAGAGAGCTCATAATCAGAAGTAAACAAATACCTGGTGCTTTGTGAGCCTCCTGCGGATGGCTCTGGTCTTCTTTGGACGAAGATCAAGTGGCAAGAACTTCTTGTTCTTGTATGCTTCCCTCAATGCAAGCTTCTGCTTTTGTGAGATAATAGTCAAGACCTGCGCAATGGACAACCTCACCACCTTGCTGCAATCGATCAGTATCCAATATCAAACAACAATAAGCAACAAAGTTAAATGGCAAGACAATGATACAACAAATGACAACTCTTCCAGAAGTTAAAAATAAAAATATAAATAGGAGAGCGTTAGCCATAGTTATTAAAGGCGCAAGGCGCACTAAGGCGCAAGCGGGTCCTGGAGCCTTGGCGCAAGCGGGTCCTGGAGCCTTGGCGCAAGGCGCAACTTAAGACGCACGCCCGAGCGACTCGAGGCGCACCCAAAAAAAAATTCATAAATTCATAATACTAGTCACAAATAGTTAAATACCAACAATAAAACCATAAAATGCATGAGTTAAGTTCTAGTTAACTAGAAAGGCATAATGTCTGCTGCGATATGTGTAGTAAAAACTTTCGATTTTTGTCTGTCTCTGTTTTTCTTTTATTTTCTGAACTTAAAAAACCCTAAAATACCCTAACCCTAAAACACCCTCAAAACCCTAAAATACCCTAAGGTAGCCAAGGAGCACGCCTGACTGACCAAGGAGCTAAGGCTGGAGCCTTAGCCGAGGCGCGCCTTTAATAACTATGGTGTTAGCATAATCGCATATACAATGTACACCTATGTTCCTTAAAAGCAAAATCACATTTAAATTTGCTTATCAACAACTTAAACTAATGTTTTGAAACAAAGATTAAAATACCATAGACAAGTTCATATAGCCAAGTAAAAGAGGAATTAGTTTAGTTCACAAATGTAACCTCTAAAAGGGCAATCTAGTTTAATTCAGAAAATGTAAAACCACATGAATGGCCATTTTGGCGAAAATATTCCATAATCAAACTCGAAAGGCCAAACCTAGCTGAAAAAATACTAAAAAGAACAAACTGACTGCAAAATAAAAAGCATCCTTACAACCACTGAAATACGAAGCAACATTGCCACAGCAATGACTAAATTTAAAAAAAAAAATAATCAATCAAACGCCAATAGATTGCGAATCAAATTTTCTATGCATATGTTGAATAGAGAGGGAGAGAGAGAGAGAGTATACATCTTGGAGAGTTTGTTAGGGGCACCACCGGTGACCTTAGCGACGCGAAGAAGAGCAAGTTCAGCCTTGAGATCCTTCAACTGATTCAACAGCTCTGCCTTTGTTTTCTGTCTCAGCTCGTGTACCTTGATTCTGGCTGAAATCAGTTTACAGAAAAAACGAAATCAGCGACAAATCGAATTCGAGAACAGAATTAAACGTTAAGTTCTTACCCATTTCTTCCGAGCTCTCAGCAACGGCGCCGCTGTCTTCTCTGCTCCTGTCAACTGGAAATATGAAACCCTAGACACAGAATTGGAGCTTATATAAAGCTCTGTTTTAGGCTGGATTCAAGCTTTGGGCCTTTTAATTTTGGGCTTAGTTTCTGGGCTTTTTGCTAAACAAACATAGTAACAAAAAGAAGAAATTACATGAAAGGGTTAGTTTCGTATAAAAATGACTTATTTAACTATATTACTTTTTTTAAATGAAAACAAATATTAAAAAAATGTAAATTAAGTATATTTAGATGTTAAATTTGTTAACTAAATTTTATTTTACATGAATCTCTTATTGTAGTATATACAATATTAAACAATTTTAGAATAAAGAAATTCATGAAACAAAAATATGGAAGTTCAAAAGTAATTCTAAAAACAATCAATTAGCTTAATATCCATTTTGATATTAATGTGATACCTTTCTATAGTATAATAATTCTGATTTTTATTTATCTTAGCTTTTAGTAATTTCGGTATTTTCCACAACAATCGTAAATAATTTTGATTGATATTTTTTAAAATTGAGAAAGAACGTCTTTAAAAACTATGGAGGAATCATCAAACATATGAACATATTTTACGTTGATTCAATTTAAAAGAATTAAGCGTATTAAATGTTTAATAGCTTATGTTTGTGGTTATTAGTGATAATTATTAGTATTTAGCAGTCAATAAACAGAGTATGTTTCAATATAAAATACAAAACATAATATTATTATAGGTAGTATAAATATACTTCCAATTAGTAAAACGACTATTTAGCAAATGTGATAATATTATACACCACTCCGTCATTTTCTAACACACTATTGTCAATGGATTCAACGTTGGATTACACGACACGAAATCATCATACAATTTTTTATTACAGTTAGGTTAGTAGGTAATATGTTATTTTTGGGTTGACGCAAAATTTTCATGAAAATTTTTGGATTGGGTTAGGATTGATATGTTAATCCGAAAATGACACGAATTACAATGCTTAATAGTCACTACTTATTTCGTATCTTCTAAAATTGAATCCTTTTTTATATGTTATGGAGTTCAAACTTATTTCTTCATTTTTGTGTACATTATCTTAGTTATTGCATGCATTAGCGATACAATGCAACATGACACCATAAGCATGACCTCAACTCTACCCTTCTCAAAGTCTAAAAGCACGTGTGGAGCTGGCGGCCCACGTATATGACGGTCCAAGTCCAACGATTGCGGCCCACGTCTATGACGGTCCAAGTCCAATGAATACAGCTCAAATACAACTAGCAGAAGTAAACTCCTAATACAAATGAACTTTCCAGAATCCTAGGAGATAAAGGATTCCTCCCACTATTTGGACTCCTTGAAGGGATAAAGAATCCTAATTCCATAAGGATTCTGAAAGATGTGACAAACTTTAAACCTAAACAAACACTATAAATAGACAGGTATTGGCACAAGGTTTAGTACGTTAAATACTATCTCTCGAATAGTTAATACCCTTTAATCTGATTCAATCATAAATTGACTTAGGCATCAGACCGGGTTCACCGGACTCCGGACCCGTTATAGGAGCTCGTCAGCCTTTTCCATATCTTCTTCTTAAATAGAAGTGTTTGGGCGGATCACTGACATATGTTTTGTTTTACAGGTTCATTACGATGTCAGATTGATCTAGCAGTTTGGACACGTAATTAGTATCAGGTAAACAATATCAGGTAATCAGTATCAGTTTGCACCTAATGCAATGTTTGGTTCGCAGAATGGAATGTAATAGAATAGAATGATTATTCCAATGGAATAGAATAGCAAAGAGTGGAATACAGATTCCTTAGGAATAGCTACTCCTATGTTTGCTTAGTGGAATAAGATATAATGGAATAGATAATTTTTTCATTCAAAATACAATATTACCCTTAAATGTATTACTATAAATTGTTCAAATATTTAATATATATTATTTTAAAAAGTATATAAAAACAAAAAAATGGGAACATGAAAGAAGAAAAAACACGAAAAATAGAAAAAACAATAAAAACATGGAAAAGGGAAAAATTGATAAAACACGAAAAAATGTATAAAAAAACCCATGAAAATCTAAAAATGCAAAAAAAAACACGAAAACACAAAAAAAAATGTGAAAAGATGTGGAAAACACGAAAATGTAAAAAACGTTAAAAACACAAAAAAAAACTGAAAAAAATATGGAAAACAGAAAAACGTGAAAATTTGTTAAAACCACGAAAACGTGAAAACACAAAAAGTGAAAAAATGCGAAAATCACGAAAAGTAAAATATGTTTAAGAAAATGTAAAAAAAAGCGAAAAACACGAAAACATGAAAAAACATTAAAAACAAAAAAAATGTGAAAAAAATTAATTTAGAAAACACAAAAATATAACGTTTTTTCATATTTTTGTGTTTTTGGCATTTTTTACGTTTTTTGTGTTTTTCACTATTGTTCATATTTTCGTATCTTTCACGTTCTGTCACGTTTTCGTGTTATTCATGTTATTGTATTCTTTTGCATTTTTTCTTTTTTTTTTCACGTTTTAGTTTTTCGGTTTCCCCTTTTTGTTTTTTTCACATTTTTGTATTTTTCGTGTTATTCACGTTTTTTCATGGTTTTCATATTTTTCATGTTTTCGTATTTTTTTTTTGCATCTTCATATTTATCGCGTTTTTCACGTATTGTCACATTTTTGCGTTTTAGCATTTTTTGCATTTTCGTGCTTTTCGTATTTTTTCACGTTTTTGTATATTTCGTGTTTTGTAACTTTTTCGCGTTGTTCATGTTTTGTGTTTTTTCGTGTGTTTTTTTTTGCGTTTTCGTATTTTCGCGTTTGTTTACTTTTTCTTTTTTGCGGTTTATTTTTTCATATTCTCGTGTTTTGTAACGTTTTCATTTTATTCATGTTTTTCTTGTTTTATATTTTTCGTATTTTTATATTTTTTAACGTTTTCCCCGTTTTCCACGTTTTTTATGATATAAATTATGGATTCACCAAAATTTATAGAATTTGAAAAATTGGCTAAAGAGACGATTGAGAATTTAATGGAATGTAACTTTGTAAATTACAAAAATACAATGTTAGGAATAACTATTTCTTGGATAAATGGAAGAATAGCTATTCCATGAAATCAAGAAATAGGGATTCCATAGAATAGTTATTCCATCCAAAAAAAATTGAACAAAAGGTGGAAATAGTTATTCTTTAAGAATAGCTATTCTATTCATCCTCTATTCCGCGAACCAAACGAGTCCATAAGCAATTAATATTACTATTATTATCATTAATTAGAAATTTGAGTAGAATTATCCCACTCTCTATTTAAATATATTATCATATCATGAAACACATATATATATATATATATATAATTGTGAACTAATACATGGCTGTAATCATAAGACAATTAATGATAAGGTTGGTACATTGTTTCCTTCTTCGGGGACATTAAAAGAATTCATGCTTCTTTAAGTAAAATTCATATACTCCTAAAAAAAACAACAATTAAACTAATTATTTTGAATATTGAAACAGTAATCTCTTCAACTGAAAAAATTTCAATATAATCTATACATACAAACCAAACTTAGAACTTCGAGTTTCCCAAACGTTTTGAAACTTGATAGTGTATTACTATAAACATCTAAAAATCAGCTCAAACAGTCATTTAGGTGGAGATTTTTAAAATATTATTCCAATTTTTTTAAAATTGGATGGCATAAATCGAGTCTTCAAGCAATTTCTGACGACTCTTTAAAAATCCAACCCTTAAATTTTATATCAATTTTTTTAAAATTTAAATAAAATATTAAAAAACAAAAAACTAGAAAAAAAAAACATAACATTATCGGATGTTATTTTTAAGAATATCAATATTATTTTGTTGGTATATTTTATTATTAATAATATTTTATTGATATATTTTTATTTTTTAAGAATATTAATATAAAAAATATTAATATATATAAATTTTTATTTTAAATATTTTCTTATTTTTTCTACGTAATATAATTTCCATTTTAATTATATTTATATAGTAAGTTATTTATTAAATTTCAAAAAAAAAACATGCAAATCACATTAATCCTCAAAATTCTATCTATGCGATTAGAGTCTATCGTTTATTACAACTTTAATCATAAACCCCTATCCGTTTGGTATTCTATTGGGATAAGGATAAAGGTTGTGATAGAGATAAAGATAAATGGTTGGTATAATAATAAAAATATAATAATCGATAATTATTATTCAATGTTTGGTATATGGGATAAGGATATAGATAAAATAATACATTTTACAATTTTAACCTTATTTAGGGCCCGTTTGTTTTACCTACTGTTTGCTGTTGCTGTTTGCTGTTACGGTTTGTTGTTTGCTGTTGCTGTTTGCTGATTGCTGTTGGAAAAAGTTGTTTTTCCAAAAAAGCAGAGATTCTCTGCTTTTGTGAAATGCTGCTTCTCAGGTGTAAAAGGCAGACAGGAGGTCACTAACCAAACACTTAATGTTGCTTTTCAACTGTAAAAGACAAACAGGAGAAGGCTAACCAAACACCTAAAACTCTGCCTTTTAAAATGAAAAGACAAACAGAAGGTGAAAAGTAGGTAAACAAACACCCCTTAGATTACATAACATTAATTTGAGGGATAGACTTTTCTATCATATTAAAATCACAGGAGATTATCTCACCGCCTTATACCACCCCCTCTGGGATATAGGATTTGAGGAATAAGACTCATATCTCTCTCATATCTTCATGACCTATTTCTAAAACAAACATGGGATAACTCATCTCAGTTTTTTTTATCCCTATCCCCTCTAACAAACACCCATATACATATATGTATTAAAAAAATCTCTTAATCAATTCATCACGCGCCATATTATTAATTGCATTACATTAATTTAATTCCTAATTTTTTTCTTCAAACAACTTTTAAAATAATTTTGTTTGAAAGTGAAGTATTTTTTTATAGAAAAAGTGCACCTTTTAAAATAATAAAGTTAAAAGAACTCGTTTCCCTGTATATGATAGTACTTTTTCATTTTAAAATTATAAATGCATTTTATATTTTATATTTTAAAAAATAATATTTATTTATATTTATATTATTTATATTTCAAACATTTTCATTTTCTATATTTTTACAAATATTATTGCTCAATTATCTTTTCAATTTGAGTCTTACTTTCTATTTTTGTATAACATAACTGAGCGGAATATATATTTAGTATTTATAAAGCAAATTTAGAGTTTAAAAATGTTACTGGACTAAATTATATTCATTCTCTCAATCTTGCTCTTACTTTCATTTCATTATAGTTTTTGAATTTTAAAATCGAATATTATAGCATTTGAACTTTACATTTACTGACATAATGATCATTTTTAACGTTGATCAAAATAACCATTTCAATAACATGTAACCCTTCGAGTAAAGTTAATCGAAATGATATTCTAAAAAAATTTAATTCTTAAATTTTTTTGTTTGATGTCATTTAAGTGTTGTTTGGTTAAGAGAGAAAAAATTGTTGTTTAGAAAGAGAAAATTCTAAAATGATGAATTTACAAAAATAAAAATGGTTCCGTGGAAAATATGGTTTTAAACAACTTTAATTTGTTGTGCTTTTTCATTTTCAGATCGTCATCAGTCAATTTCACATGGTCAACGGTAAAGTACAATGCAAAGTTTAGAGTCCATAATGTTTGAGTTTGAAAGCTCATGGACCATCAGTTCTGATCACATGCACCATAATGAGCACATAGAATTTACTCATTCACCATTAGATCTAGACTTATTAGAATCCTAAGGTGGAGATTCAAAACATCCTAAGGCTTAGATTTAATCAGTCTATATCTAATGGTGAATGAGCAAATTCACTTGCTCATTAAGGTGCATGTGAAAATTCCTGCATGGACCATAATGAAAGTAAGTGTAAAGTGCAAGGGTCATGAGTGTAATTTACATAATGTTACTAAGATTATATTAAATATTAGATTAAAATGAGAATTATATAAACTTCGTTATAAGTGTAGGAAATTTGGCATAGGACAAATAATCCGCTTGCATTGGAAATAAATCAGATACAGTTAGGATGAGTTTTTAGGTTAATGATGTAGATAAAATCGAAATGGAGGTTTTAATCTTAAATCAACAAAGAGTGCAATCTTTTCTATCTAAATTAGAAGGATGAATAATCCCAATTTGGATAAATCAAAGCTCTCAAAGGAGGCTAATTGTTTGAATATGATAAAGATAAAGTTGAGTTTCCTTACAAATTAAGGAGTCTATATACCCCTCCCTAATTTAAGTTAAAGGACTAAAATGCCTCATTAGGGCTACAACATATGCATAGATATAGGAATTTTCACATGCACCTTAATGAGCAAGTGAATTTGCTCATTCACCGTTAGATATAGACTTATTAAATCTAAGCCTCATGATGCTTTGAATCTCCACCTTAGAGTTCTAATAAGCCTAGATCTAACGGTGAATGAGCAAATTCTGCATGCTCATTAAGGTGCATATGCTCAAGACTATGCATAAATAATAGGGATAGGATAGAAAAGATAAAAGATGAGAGTAGTGGTGTAAATATTAGGAGTGAAACAATGGTAATAAGTGAAAGGGCAAAACGGTAAATAATGGATGGCAGGCCTTGTCTCCCTTGATGAACTTGGCGGAGAAGGCAACTAGAATTGACTTACACACTGTGCCATATGAGTCGCACGACGTGTGACTCGAACTCTGGATCTTCCTCGTTTCTTCGCCATTTCACCCGCACGTTGAGCTCCCTGGCACGTCCGTGGCATGATGTGTCGGGCTGCTCCTGGACTTTCCTCATCTTGGTTCCTGGTGTGGCACGCTGTGTGGCATATGGTTTAGCATGCCACATGATTTCTGCCCCCTTCTCATCTTCAGCCTTCTTGGTGATCATGGTGTTGGAGATGTCCTCACCATTCTCCCATTCTTCAAAAGAGTTGGACCCCGACTCGCCCTTTGTGATAGGAAGTGACCCCTCCGGTTTCCATAAGCTCAAATCCTGAGTTGATTGTATCTGTGACAATTGTTTTTTTATCTTTAATATAAGTTCGGTATTGATTTCCAATTGTGTATTTAATCTATCTGTTTATGCTTATGCTTAATTAAATTAAATCATTCAAAAGTCCAAAAACTTACTTGGTTCATATTGCGAGTCTAAATTTGGTTGTCTATGCTAGAGACTGTAGATATTGACAACATCACAGTAAACGGACCCAAATTCCTGAACCTTAGAGCTAGTTACAGCATGTAACAAAGGAATTGCGTGCTAGGGACTCTTAGAAGGATAAGTCGGTTTAATTGTCTTAACTTAATGCAATTCATATTAGATTCTTAATTATATTGTTTATGAGTTTGAATTCCATATTATCGTATCATTCCGTATAATTCTAGGAGTTTATACTTTTGCTTTAGATCAGCCTAGGACTAGAATAATTTAGAAACAAAACCCAAATACAATTTACTATGGCCTAGATAACAATCCAACACCTAATAATCTGGTACTTGCGGTATAAATCCGGTGGATTTGATACCTGGACTTTCTAGATTTATTACTTGATAATAACGGGATACACTTATCCCTTAATGAGTCTTTGAGTGTCACCTCGGGGCGCATCAGCCCTCTCAAGGTACTTCTTAATAGTCTACATAAAAGGTTGTCATCTATGCTGCCATGCCCATCATGTCCCTATAGATTCAGACATGTGAGTGGGATCCTACCCACCGTTGTACTCCAGAAGATAGGGCTGTGAAAAATTTCTATCCACGTGGCAAGCTAAGATTCATTTAGAGAAGGGTGATCTTACATTGTCGATAGTTGACTGTTGGGTATAAGTGTCGTATTTCTCTAATCCTTTCTTCAACTTCTTCATAAAGTCATCATCAAATTTGTGAGCATCTATACGAGTATTATTATTATTATTTGGGGGAGAAGGAGGAGGAGCCGACCTTTCTCTGAGTCTTTTTAAAGATTGGCCATAGGTGTGGGAACAATCATAATGACATCCCAGGCTGAATCCACAAACACTTCTTATCATACGTACATAGGGAGATGCATATGTTAGCAAGATGAGCCATGATTTTCTAATTAATCCTACAAATCAAGTAGTTTGGTTAGTGACAAATGGAAAAATAACATCATTCCCCTAATTCTCAACTAGCGAGTTAGTTGGAAATAACTCTCTAATCAGCTTAGGGGAGATTATAGTTGCTCTAGCAGGAGCTGAGTTGTTTATTGGGGTTTGGTACTAGAAGATAGTAGGGATTGTTGATCAAAGCTTTGTGATAAAAGTGGTTATTTGGGGTTTTTTTTGTTTCTCCCACTCATTTGCGAAGTCATTCTTATAAGACTCATGTCAGGTCACTAGCATGTTCATGCGTCATGGAGTTTATAAGTCTCATGAATATCTGAGCATCAGTTTTGGCTACTAGTGAGTTTTCCATAACTCCCTAGGAGGAAGATGCATAATTTTGCCCAGGTGTACCTTCAATGTTGGTGATATGAGCTATGTTGTATGAGTGTGATGGAAATCCCCAAGATGTTGTGCTTGTATTACTTGTGTTCACGTTTACTATGTTAGGGTGTAGAGCTAAAGAAGTCATGTTTTCAACTATCTCAGCTCAACGTTCACCACACTAATAATAACAGAGTGTAGAATTCCGCTTTTGAAAGAGAACCGGGCATGTTAGTTAGAGGATCTAGAAGGATATATTCTAGGCTAGTGTATGCGAGCGAACACTGGCAAGACAAAGGAAAATCTTGGTTGGATCCCCGTCAAGGGATACTCCGACGTTCAAATCAGTTCTAGTCTTAGAGAGAGAAAATACCCAGAAAACTAAAGAGAGAAACTCTAAATAACAATGTATCTTTTGTGAAGGGAGTTGAACCCCTAGGATATCTGACAAACACGAGGAATGGATCGAGCTATACTCTAGACCTCATCAAATATTCACTTATATTTGTTGGTCCCGTGTAATGTAATAGGATTAGTTCCAAGGGGGGGTTAGGAACTAATGTAACTTTTTCACTTAATAATGTTGACTTAGTTAAATGTTTGATAATTTAACTCAGCTTTAGGTCAGCAAGGCTGAGTGAGATGCAAAACAGCTTTAATCAGAAATTGACTAGAGCTGTTTTGGTATTGAGTTGGGAAATGACACTTTAGGTCAGCTTCCAACTCAGCACTTCTAATTACTCAGTGTCGGCTTATACAAATTATTTCCTGAGCAATTTAAGCAAGCAACACATACATATATATCAAGAGAAAGGGTTAGAGATTACTCAGTAGACTTATCCTGGTTCGGCCTCACCGCCTACGTCCAGTCCCCAGAATTCTTCCGGGCTTTATCAATCCACTACTGAGCTCTTTAAAGGTAGAGCACAAACCGTTTACAAAGCAATTGAGTATGCAAGAGTACCGTCCTCTATTCGTCTACTCAATCCTACTAAGCGCTATAACCGAACACTCAGATTTTCTCTACCGCTGAGTACTAAAACCGAGTACTCAGCTTCACTCTTCTAACATTTTCAATTGATACAAGATTGTTCTCTCTAAATGAAGAACACTTTAGATGAATACAAATTCACTCTAGACTTTTACACAATGATTGGAAATTTGGTGTAAGAGCTTGCTTTCTTTTCAGACAGCTTCTATTTTGGATTTTCACTCTTTTGAAGATTTGCTTTTCTGTCTGTATTTGCTTGTATGTGCCGTAAGGATCCAAGTGATGAGCTTGTCCTTTTATAGTGGATTCTGAAGCTTCAAATCATTTGAATTCCGACATATCCGTTGGGAGTAACGGTCTTCTTTTGTCATTGAATGGTCAGCTTCCAGAATCGCAGGCCAATCCTGTCTTCTGATTTGCGCAGGAGGCAGGCTTTCCAGTTTCGTCTTCTTGTGCCAGGTTTCATCTTCTAGCGCCAGGTTTGTCTTCTTGCCAAACGCCAGACGGTCCATGCGTCTCGAAAAGGTCTTTGATCACATTTCTGAGGCTTCTGATTTGTTGCAGAGATCTGTCAGACCTTATCTTTTAGTAAACGGATCATTGGCGCTGACCTGACGAATACACAGCTTGATTGTTCGACTTTGCCTTTAAGATTTCCTTTGTCGGGAATGGGTTATATTTTACTCAGCTTCTTTGCTCAGCTTCGCCTTCAAGTGTTATTCTGAAGAAGACATTTCTTTTAACGAGGCTGAGTTACATTCAACTCAGCTTCTGTTGTGTGTCTTTGCTTGTGCTGACTTCGTTCTGTCTTTCTTTTTATGAACACTTAGTTCCTGTTCTCATTAGTTAATATAATCAACACTGAACAAACACATTAGCACAATTAAATCAAAGCACTTAAATTTAATTGTCTTAATCATGAGATTAACTTAAATAATTTTGTCAAATCAAAATCATTGGAAAGGTGTTTCAACAAACTCCCCCATTTTGATGTTGGCAAAAGTATTTAATTAAGGAACTCAGTGTTGAGCATCCCTCATGATTGATGACCTTTTTATTCTTCTAAGATTACTCCCCCATAAGGGTTGCATTTGTTGACTTAGTACGACTCTAGACCTTCTAAGATCTAATTGAGTGAAACTAAGACTTAAGTCACTGACTTAGTTCAATTCTAAACCTTCTAAGATTTAATCGAAAAGAGCCTAAGGTCAGCTTTCGAAGAAGGTCAATACTTGGAACATATGGTCATAACTCAGTTTTGATACTTATCTATTTTAGACATCAGAGATATTATGTTAAGTTCAAGTATCAGAGTTGGATTCATTTATCAAGGTTGGGGTGCACTGAGTATGATTTACTTGATTATTCTCTACATTCACAAGTTTCAATTTGTTGTTCAATGAGTAGTTGTATGTGACAGATCAGCATATAAGCACAGCAAGTAAGCATCACATATATAAAGACAGTTTGGATAAAAGATGCTTATATATAAAATTACTCAGCTTAACATGAACATGCCATAAAATATAAGTTACAAGCAAAGACTATGGACTATTGCTAGTTCTATTTCTTAATATTGGCTTGAACTTGATTTGACTTGGGTTTGGTTTGGGCAGTTCGTTGTTGCTGAGAGTGGGTGCCCGGGACAGCAGAAGTTGAGCCAGGAGGCTTCTGCTGAGTTCCGACAGCTGGCAGTTTGGCTTTGCTTTTCTCCCCCGGTTTCTGCTGAGTTCCGGCAGCTTGGCTAGGTTGACTTTTCTCCCCCGTTTTGCCAGCATCAGATGATTGAATGGGAGGTGCCAGAAACTTCTCTTATTGAACAGCACGAGTCAGGATAGAAGAATAGTGTTGCATGTGACCCGTACTCTCCCTAAGACCCTTAAACACTTGCATGCCATCAGCCATAGTCGAAGCAGGGATCTTGATATTGGCGCTGAGCATGCTGAGTAGATACTCAAGAGATTTCCCAACCCAAGTAATTGAGTCCGTCATTCTGGCATAAGATTGATAATACATCTTGAGCAATGATGTATCATATGACTGACGTTGAACGTTAATGTGCCGGACATGTGCAAAGGTTGACCTGGTGCAGTGTAAAATGTCATTTGTCTTGACCTGGTCAGTGTCCATCTCTTTTTTGCTTAAGTTGAATAGGCGAATGGCTTCACCAATCTGTTCAATAGAGCACTGAGAAGAAGAGGAGATTAGTTCACGAGCACCGGTCAGCTCAGAGGTCAGCTTGGAGAAAAGTTGATTGACCTCAGCAGAGGTTGCATATGTGGAGTTCGCAGCTGATAAGGCATTGAGTTTTCCTTCGATGGAGTTCATGTGATTCACCATCATCAGCTGGAGTTCAGCCAGCTTCATTATAAATTCCTGCTTGGGTTGCTGAAAGACTAAAGATGTTGTTGAGCGATTTCCGCAAGTGCACGGTATACGCTTGTAGTAATAAAAGATATCGATCCCACAGGGAACGCTTTTTTTAAACAAAACTTATTTATAATCGGTTAAATTTACTTTAAGGTTTATAATATGAAAAAAAATCGTTTAATCGGTTTTGGTTTTGAAATTGCTAGAATGAGAATTAGATTAGAATATGAAGATGTTAGAAAATATCTGACTTAAGAATGAATTTGCAAAACAGGAACGTTTTAGTACTTTAGAAAAGTAAACAGGTATATTTGTTTGCATTAAGCAAAGAAACAACTTTAAACTTTGTACGAATTATAAAGATGAAATAAATGACGGAACCTCTAATTAATAGGCTTTGAACGCGACAAAACCCTTATCCGGGATAATTGCCCTTAACCAAATTAAAACTCTACCGAGATAATAATTTGCCTAAGTGTTCAATAAAGTTTCCTTGTAAAGATTTTGGATTAAATACGTTTTAATGAAAACACCAGCATCAATCCACTTCGGCTCATTTACCAAAGTGCTGCATAAGAATCTATCGAATAGAACGGACTTTATTAGATGAAATATAAATTGATACAAGTTTACAGAGAACATGGAGCATTGAATTCTTCGACGGCGTGCAAGTGAACGGGTTGTCAATCCTTTCCTTGGGTTTCGTTCGAGTTTGTCAGGCTCAGGGGCGAATCCTCTACTCAATCTTCTCGCTGAATCTTCGTAATAGAGACTGGGTCGGTCTACTACCAAAATGAAAACTAAACTGGAACAATGTCTAAACGCTACTGAATTTGTTATTATTTTGTAAACAATGTGTGTACATCATATTGCTTTTGAACAGAATCTAAATCTAACTTCTGAATCACTTGATTCGGAATTTCTGCATAAATTCTACACTAATCTCTTTCTTCTACACATATAACATTATATCCTTTCTTCAACTCTCCATCAACTCTTTATTTATAGATGTTGAAGAGTCTTGATCGAAGTGTCGTGTCCGTTGTGAAGAGACGTATCCATTGTGAAAGGACGTATCCGTTGTGAAAGGACGTCTTTATCCACGCGAACGAACGCGTTTCGTCGAAAACGAAAGTGTGTAACATGCTTCTAAAATCTCCTGCTCGTACCGAGATTTATCAAATTCACTACCGAGAATGGGGGAGCATCAAATGCACTTCAGACGAAGGGGAAAAGTGACTGACGACGCGTGTCGCGACCATGAAAAGGGAAAGCCGCAGTCGCGGCACGGAGCATTTTTCGTTTTTCAGCCCTCGTTCGTGTCCTCAACTTGGCGTTATTAATTTTCGTCGTCTTTGACTCCTTTTGTAGGGTTTTTCTTCTATTTTCGAGCTCTTTTTACTCCTATTTAGATTTTACCAAATATTTATGTACCTTGCATGAAAGAAACATATTCGAAAGTAAAAGCTTTCTAAATAGGTATAAATAGCATAAATTCGTAGCAATATTGATGTAATTATTGATGATATTATAGGTGTATTTTGGGCTTAACAAATCTCCACACTTAATCTTTTGCTAGTCCCGAGCAAAATTTCACTGAATTTATTCTCTAACTAATCTCTTTATGAAAATAAAACATATATCTCTGTATTACCTTTTAAATTAGTTAAGCCGAAAAGACTAGCTTCGCATGGCAAATTTATACGAAAAATATCAAACTAACTTAGTATAAATACGATATATCATTCGTCTTGTATTTCCAATTTTGAATTGAAGCATTCGGGATGAAATAAGCACGCATGTTATTGAGTTTTTCATCTCAAGGTATTTCAAAGCACTAAAATTTTCTTTCCCAAACCTAAACTAATATATAAGATATATTAAAATGAATAAGTACTTGATTTTATTTGCTTGGTTACGCCCGAAATAAGGGTGGTTTCAACCGTAACCTTATACGTATTTTATTGCTTTGTGTTTGCTTAAGAGGTACCGACCATGCCATGGGTGGAGGCAATCGTTACTTTAAACTTATATACGCTTGTTTTTTTTTAAACGTTCCTTCCATACCTCGATTGTGATAAGGGTGGTCGCAACCGTGACCAAAAGTAAACGATACTTAATTTTCTTCCCTTTCATACCTCGATTGTGATAAGGTTGGTCTCAATCGTGGCCAAAAGTTAAGAATTCAACTAATCGATTAATTAACATGAATTATTAAATTGTAACTTGGGAAAAAGAAAAATAGCACATTCATCCTATATTGACTTAAAATTCAACATGTATTATGGCTAAAGTTTCCTTAAAAACTTCAATTGGTGTTAATGTAAGACGAAATCAAACCGAGCTAAAATTGTTAGTTCAATTTAATGCCTATAAACCTAATTGAAAATTTAAAATAAGATTTATTCTATCATGAATTGCATGATATAAAATAGAGATTGAATAAAGAATTTTTACTTAAATACATTCACTCGAGACAATTTTACTTAAAATCGTACCGGAGATTTGTGAAAAATTTAAAAAATATTACCCGTATAGAAATATTATTTCTAACGATAATGATAACCTAAAAATAATCATAAAAACTTATGATTAATTTCCTAAAAATATATGAAAATGTTAAGTTATTGTGAAAAATGTTTTGCAATATATATATGTGTTGCATTTGCATGAATATCATTCGTTGCATTTATTATTTGTTGTGCAAAATAAAATCTTTGTTGCATTGATTCGTATTTGTGTAGAAATGGATATATGTATGTCTCTTCCCACACTTAAATTGGACCATGTCCCCATTGGTGCAAAAAGAGTGGAGAAAATATAGAATACGAAATAAGGCATACGGAACAAAGATTGAAATTGAGCAAATGAAACATTCAACATAAAAGTAAAAATTGTACCAAACATAATAAAAGGAAAATGTATCAAACATATAACAAGATAAAAATAAAATGAAAGGAAAACAACCTAAGCATGGGGTGGTGAATCGGGAGGTGTAGGTGACGTCTCCACATTGCGGCGTCGAAAAAAGGAAAGCATCCGATGCCGAGTCGATCGATGTTCACGCCTCAAAAGGTTGAGGTTGTCATTCATCACCATATTGTTTTCAACCAAATCATCAATGCGTAGATTCATGGAGCGATTGTTGGAATTAATTTGGTCCAAAATCCTCCGCAAATCTACCGGATTATCCTCCGCTTGAGGTGCTTGGGGTTGTGCTTGAGCCGGTGGTGCATCCTCCTCTCCTTCCGCATCTCCGCCGCCTTCGGTACCTACAAATTGAGAACTTGAAGCGCCACCACCCATAATGCCACGAAGATGGGCAATACGGGTAGCATAGGAAATAAAGATGGGAGGTCCTTGGGGAAGCAACAAATGAGCTCGCTCAAGAGCCGAGATGTCCAAAAGCGAAACATACCCACGGTAAGTGGACATGTCATAGTCGGCCAATTCACCCCGTGCTCCCAACACAAGACCGGTGATAAAATTACAAAGAGGGATTTGAATTGTACTAGCCCTCGAAGCACGGAACAAATTGTCAAACATGATACCAACGCAATCAATCCTCAAACCTTTAAGCAAACTATCCAAAACATACAAATCCCAAACTTGGACCTTTGAACTCTCAACACGACCAAACAAGGAGAAACTCAAATACTTATGAAAGAAGAACACACAATTGTCCTTAATCAACTTGCTTGAAGTGTTTTTGGAATTAAAATAATCTTGATCCGAGAGAGTTTGCCAAACAGCATCATTATCAAAATCCTTAGGCTTATCGTAAAAATCAGAAGTAAGGAAGCCAAACATGTTTCCCATTGCTTCATAATCAATGGTATAAGGTATACCATTATTCCTAAAAGAAATTGAAGTTTTCTTCTTGTGCATGGACAAAGTGACCAAAAATTCCACAACATACTCATTAATACGCGGGAAATGCATATTAACGAACTCTTGCCAACCCAAAGCTTCAATAAAGGCATCAATTCGAGTAGAGAAATTTAATACTCTTACCGAATGGAAGTCTAAGAAGTGCATATCTACAAATTGGCGGTCGGCTTGTGAAAAATGTTTGAAACGAGCGGCTTCTTCCTCCGAATAGATGTCAAAATAAGCTCCGCATTGAACCCGGAGGCGATTAGCTTCCGTAATGGCGGGTTTGTTACCAACACGCTTTGTCCTAACCATGGTGATGGTGTTTAGGGGCTTAAGGTATGAAAAAAAAAGAAGAAGAAGAAGAAGTGAAAAGAAAGACCAAAGCTTGAAGATGAGTTTGGGGTTGTGAAATGGAAGTGATTGGAAATAGGAAATAGGATAGAAATTGGAGCGAATAAATTGGGAAGATAAAAAGTAGATTTTGGGGAAGAGTTTAGAGTAAGGGATTGGGTAAAAATAGAGGTGATGTGAGGTTTATGTAAGAGGTAGGTTTATATAGGGTTGTATAGGTAGGTGAATAGGTAGAATAGGAATAGGAATAGGCAAAAGTGGTGGCAAAATCGGATTGAATAGGGCAATTTTTACGCGTGTCGCGACCGCGGCACGCGACTTTCAGGCAATTTTTTGCCCTGAAATCGGTCCAAACTTGCTGCTCATACCGAGAATTTCTTAATTCTCGGTAGAGAATTGGTTGAAATGGCCAATTTTGGTTCCTTTTGACTTGGTTTGTGCATTGTTTTTGTTGAAATGGTTCCTGAACTTAATATTAATTGTTCCTGTACTAAAAACTTTAAATAAATGACATTAATTGCAAGGAAAACAAAAGGTTTTACCTTAATAAATTGAATTAAAGTATAATAAATTGATTTATGAGTAATTAATGAAACTTAAATGTTCATTTATGCATATAAGTTAAGAGAACCATATTAAATGCATAATAAGTGCATGTTAATACATATGTAACACATGAATTGAATTTAGTAAATGTAAACTTAATTCATTAAAAATAAATTGAGTTACAAAATAAAATTAAACGTGGATAAATGTGTGGAAAAATAGAAAAAACATATTTAGTTCAAGTGAATCTTTTTTATCTTAATTTGAGTAAGAAAAATTAGAAAGTACCCATATGAAATATGCTAAGTATAGATATGGATCAAATGGATAAAAATCAAGAATTAAACTAAATAAGATTTTTATTATATAAACATATGTACAAAATAATGAAAACAAACCAATAATCAAAACAAAACAAAATATATACAAAAAAAAACAGAAACTATTCTACATATTCATCCCTATCTAACGGGATATTTCTGGCCTTAATACGATCAACTTGAAACTGCACGAAAGTTTCACGTTCTGGTGCAGACAAAAATTGAGGCCCTGCTCGAAAGACACGTTTCACAAGTCCTTCGCGCTCGAGAAATTCATAGTCAATTGTCGGGAAGAATTCATCATCACTCCAGGGAACATCAATAGTACCCTTTGAACCGAGAATTATTCCACAGCTTATATTGCCGAACCCAATCTTCTTATCTTTGAATCGAGAAGCGGTGACAAGACCTTCCATCAGAATTTTGGAAGAATCCACTACATTGCCCTGAAATATATCTCCCAGAACATACAAATCTATGTCACGGACCACACTATTGAATGTGCGCCCGAATAAACTGTGACACAGAAATTTATGTAAATACAGCATGGAGTTGGAGCGAAAAGAGTGATTATATGCGAGTTTTGAATTGAATCGCCAGAATCCTGTAAGCATTCTCCAAATGTCCGAGGATGTCATGTCTCGTCCAGGATGATGTTTGATTGTATCCCTCGGGGGAAAACCAAACCAAGCATGCAACTCGGGATAGCCGAAAGTGAAGATTTCGCCTTCTCGACGAAAACTGAGACGTACTCGGCGTTTATTAGTAAAACGAACGGTACAGAAGAATTCGAGTATCCAGTCGCCTATTATTGGAAATCGCATTTGGGCGAATTTTGTCCACCCTAGGTGCTCCATATAGCGGCTCATGTCATCAGTAATGCCTAATTGGTTGTTAAGAAATTCATCCATATACAACATTCCGGTGAAGAATTTGTAACGGTGATTCCAATAACGCCTACCTTCATCGTGGTTGAAGATAGGAAAAGGCGCCCCATATCGCTTGGATAAGTCTGGGCATTTATTGATTGAGGCAGCATTGCGCCTAGGTGATTTGTATTTGGTAGGCATGGTGCAAAGTTAGTGTAACTTTAGCAAAGAACGGTGTTTTGCGAAGAAAAATCAGAGTTCTGACAAAGATGAAAAAGAATTGTACCAGAACCTGAGACCTTTAGGGTTAATTTATAAGAGTTTAGGATGAAAAGAGGTGTTGTTTTAATTATGAAAAGGTATAATTTGTACCTTTCTGGAATGAAGAAACTTAATGTTTCAATTTCCAAGAGGTTCGTCGAAAGGGTGAGAGTGTTTCAGGCCTGATAGTGCAGGAAATACGCGTGTCGCGACCGCGAATGGCAAAGCCGCGGTCGCGACACGCTGATTTTCATGCGAAAATCAGGCATCAAAGCCACCTCCTGATTCACGGTAGAGAATTTAAAAATTCTCGGTATGAACAGAGAAATTCGAACCTGTTTGTGACATTCTTAAATGAAGGGATTCTCGGCAGGGAATTCTAAATTCTCGGCAGAGAATTGCCTGAAACTTCAAATTCATCTTAATTTCCTAAAAATCAAATCTAAAATCATGAAATATAAATATTTTATGTATTTAAATCATAACATAAAGTTTATCTAATAAAAATGGCATTTTAAAAATAAAATAAAATAAAATAAACAAAATCATAAAAACAATAAAATAAAATAAACTGTGTAAAATAAACTGAGTAATTCATATGTCAGATAATCTTGTTACGAACTCAATTCCTATTTGTGAAATATTTTCGTAATAGATTTTACATCGATTACCATTAACTTTGAATCGAACTCCGTTAGGACCTTCCAGTTCCAAAGAACCATAATCGAATGTTTTGACGACTAAATATGGTCCTAACCATCTGGACTTAAGTTTTCCTGGAAATAAATGAAGTCGTGAATTAAATAACAGCACTTTATCACCAACATTAAAGTGTTTGATTTTAATTTTGGCATCATGCCATTTTTTCACTTTTTCTTTATAAATTTTTGCATTTTCGTAAGATAGATGACGTAACTCATCTAACTCATTTAAATTGAGCAAACGTTTCTTACCTGCTTGATGTAAGTCAAAGTTTAGTTCTCTAATAGCCCAATAGGCTTTATGTTCTAATTCGACTGGCAAATGACATGCCTTACCATACACCAAACGGTACGGAGTCATTCCTATTGGTGTTTTAAATGCAGTACGGTATGCCCATAACGCATTATTAAGTTTAGAAGACCAATCTTTTCTAGAGGATGAAACAGTTTTCTCGAGAATCCATTTGAGTTCTCTGTGTGATATCTTCGCCTGACCATTTGACTGAGGATGGTACGGCGTTGATACGCGGTGGCATACTCTATATTTTTTCATAAGCGTTTCAAAACTCTTGTTTATAAAATGAGTACCACCATCACTAACTATAACTCTTGGACAACCAAATCTACAAAATATATCGTCAAGAAAATTAACGACAACCTTAGAATCGCTCGTCGGGGTTGCAATTGCTTCAACCCACTTTGAAACATAATCAACGGCAACTAATATGTAAGTTTTACCATTGGAAGGGGGAAAAGGTCCCATGAAATCTATTCCCCACATATCGAAGACTTCAACTTCTAATACGGTTGTGAGGGGCATCTCATCTTTCCTTCCTAGATTTCCTGTTCTTTGGCACTTATCACAACGAGTAATAAATGAACGGACATCTTTAAACATCGTAGGCCAAAAGAAACCACTTTCAAATATTCTAGCTGCTGTCTTGTTAACTCCATTATGTCCTCCATAAGAGCTAGAATGACATTCTGACATTATGGGTTCAAATTCATTTTCACCAACGCATCTCCTAATTATCCCGTCACCACATGTTTTGAACAAGAAAGGATCTTCCCAAAAGTATTGTTTAATATCGAAGAAAAATTTCTTCCTTTGGTGGGAATTTAATCCTTCCGGAACAACATTGGCTGCGAGGTAATTAGCAATATCTGCATACCAAGGTGATATAAAACTTTTCATTTGATAGAGATGTTCATCAGGGAAATCATCTCCTATATCGATAGTTTCACCTATAGTACCGTTTTCATCTTCAAGTCTCAATAGATGATCGGCGACAAGGTTTTCTACTCCCTTTTTGTCTTTAATCTCTATATCAAACTCTTGTAATAATAAAACCCATCTAATTAGACGTGGTTTTGCATCCTTTTTAGCAAATAAATATCTTAATGTTGCATGATCAGTATAAATAATAACTTTCGAACCTAATAAATATGACCTAAACTTGTCACATGCAAAAACTACGCCTAACATTTCTTTTTCTGTTGTGGTGTAGTTTAATTGTGCACCAGACAGTGTGTGACTTGCATAATAAATGACATGAAGTTTCTTATCCTTCCTTTGACCTAAAACACATCCGACAGCTAAGTCACTTGCATCACACATAATTTCAAAGGGTAGATCCCAATCAGGTTTAGCAATAATAGGTGCACTGACTAAAGCAGTTTTCAATGTTTCGAAAGCTTTAACGCATTCTTCATTAAAATCAAAGGTTGAATATTTCATGAGTAAATTAGTAAGTGGTTTGGAAATTACAGAAAAATTCTTAATAAATCTTCTGTAAAAATCAGCATGTCCTAAGAATGATCTTACTCCCTTAACAGTAGTTGGAGGGGGTAATTTCTCTATTACTGAGGTTTTTGCTCTATCTACTTCTAATCCTTTTTCAGATATTTTGTGACCTAAAACAATTCCTTCGTCAACCATGAAATGACATTTTTCCCAATTTAATACCAAATTTGTTTCTTCACACCTAGACAAAACTTTATCCAAGTTTTCTAGGCACGAATCAAAAGAATCTCCATAAACTGAAAAATCGTCCATAAAACTTCCATGATATCTTCAATGAAATCATTAAAAATCGCAGTCATACAACGTTGAAATGTTGCAGGTGCGTTACATAGACCAAAGGGCATTCTCCTATATGCAAATGTTCCGTAAGGGCATGTGAATGTTGTTTTATCTTGGTCATCCGGGTAAATGTATATTTGAAAGAATCCGGAGTAACCGTCAAGAAAACAATAGAAAGCATGACCATCTATCCTTTCGATCATTTGATCAATGAAAGGAAGAGGAAAATGATCTTTCCTAGTTGCTTTATTTAAATTTCTATAATCTATACAAACCCTCCAACCAGTGGTGGTTCGTGTAGGTATTAATTCTCCTTCTTCATTCCTTACAACTGTTATGCCTCCCTTTTTAGGTACACAATGGATTGGACTAACCCATTCACTATCTGAGATAGGGTAGATGATTCCATTGTCCAGAAGTTTAGTAATATCATTTTTTACTACTTCTTTCATATTCGGATTTAGGCGTCTTTGCCTATCCGCTTTAGGTGGCTTATCTTCTTCTAAGTGAATTCTATGCATTACAATACTTGGATTAATACCTTTTAAGTCAGAAATTTGCCAACCCATACTTCCTATCCTACTTCTAACAACTTCTTTCAATTTCTCTTCTTGGACTTGTGTCAACTTGTTAGAGATAATTATAGGTAGAGAATCGCCTTCGCCTAAGAAAGCGTACCTCAAATGACCTGGTAATTCCTTAAGTTCTAATTTAGGTGGAACTACAATTGAAGGCGGAACTGGTCCATCTTCTCGAATCAAAGGTTATGGGTCCTTATCTTCTAGTTCCTCACTCATTATAGGTTCTATTATTTCTTCTTTCTGAACAATGTCATTTACACATTCTTCAATTAAATCAAGTTTCATACAAGCGAAATCCTCCATAGGATATTTCATCGCTTGATTCATATCAAACTCAATCTTATCATCTCCTATTCGTAAAACTACTTTCCCTTCTGACACGTCAACTAGAGCACGTCCCGTGTTCATGAACGGTCTACCAAAGATTAGCGGACAATTTACATCATAAGCAAAATCTAAAATAACGAAATCGGTAGGAAAAATAAATTTGTCAACTTTAACTAAAACATTCTCAATTATACCGTATGGTCTTTTAGTGGTTTGATCCGCTAATTGCAAAACCATATTGGTACGTTTGATGTCTTCTTCTAAGCCTAACTTATTAAAAATAGATAATGGCATCAAGTTAATGCTTGCTCCTAAATCACAAAGACAACTTGGGAATTCTATATCTCCCAATTTACACGGAATGGTAAAACATCCGGGATCTTTGAGTTTTGTGGGCAAATTGCTTGACACAATCGAACTGCAATCTTCAGTAAGTGAAATGGATGAAATTCCTTCCCAACTGATTTTCTTTGAAATTAAATCTTTGAGGAATTTTCCATAGTTGGGAATTTGCGTAATTGCATCCATAAACGTCAAATTAATATGAAAATTCTTAAGTTTGTCTAAAAATGTTAAAAGTTGTTTATCATAGTCCTTGTTGCGGACTTTGTGTGGAAAAGGTGGTTTGGGTACAAAATTATTTGTACCAAAGTCAATCGGTGAATCTTTTTGTTTTAATGTATCTTCTTTGGATTTTGGTAAATCAGTTCCAGGTAAAGTCGAATTTTCGGGCATTTCCGGGCCTAAGTAGTTTTTCCCTGAACGAAGAGTGATAGCCTTAACATGCTCTTTCGGATTTTCATCCGTATGGCTTGGAAGACTTCCCTCTTTACGGGATGGAATTGATTTAGCGAGTTGTCCAATTTGAATCTCCAAATTATGGATGCTAGATGATTGGTTTTTAATAAGCTGATCGAATTTATTTTCGATCCGTTTAAAACCATCGTCGTGATTACTTATTTTTCCGCTCATCGCATCAATGAATTTGTCGATTTTAGAAGATAAAGTGCTAAACGTATCTCTTGATTGATTTTGATAATTAATAGTACGATTTTGATTAGCATTAACATTATTGTTATTATCTCTCCAGTTAAAGTTAGGATGATTTCTCCATCCAGGATTATATGTATAGGAATAAGGGTTATTAGTTTGGTTTTGCCCTTGGACAAAGTTTACCTGTTCAATTTCACTCATACCTTCGTAATCCACATCCGTTTGGATTGGTTGACCATTAGGATCACACGGTGCCATAAACCTATCAATTTTGTGCGACAAGGCAGAAAATTGGGCTTGCAACATCGCTACTGGATCAAGATTCACTATACCTTTAACTGATGATGTTGTTGAGGATGATGGTTTCGCTGATGGTAGGTGTCCACGTTCCGCGGGCCACATAATGCTGTTGATTGCCATTTCCTCCAAAAGTTCTATTGCTTGGGCAGAGGTTTTCTTCATGAATAACCCTCCAGACATAGCGTCCAATGAACCTCTAGTTGTAGGATTTAGTCCATTATAAAATGTTTGCATTAAAAGTTCAGCGGGCAATTGGTGGTGTGGGCATAAACGTTGAAGTTCTTTAAAACGTTCCTAAGCCTCATAAAGAGTTTCATTATCATTTTGAGAAAAAGATGTTAACTCTTTAATGACTCTTACGGTTTTTGCTAAAGGAAATTTTTTTGATAAAAATGCTTGGGCTAATTGCTCCCAAGTCTCAACTGATGCGGCTGGCATAGAAGTCAACCACTCTTTGGCTCGATCCTTCAAAGTAAAAGGAAAAAGGCGAAGATTGATCGCTTCCGCAGTCACATTTGGTATTTTAAAAGTGTCACAAATTTCCAAGAAATTTGTCAAATGGGTATTAGGATTTTCGTTAGGTAACCCGTAAAACGTTACATTATTTTGCAACATATTAAGCAACGCATGCTTAATTTCAAATTGATTTGCATTGATTTAGGGTCTAACTATACTGTTTGTTACACCGGCCACTCCTGGCCTAGCGTAATCCATAAGTGTGGCCATAACTTCTGGCTCGGTAATTTTAGTTTTTATTGGGGTTTGGTTTTTCTTTTTCTTTTCTTTCTTGTTCTTTTTAAGAGTTCTTTCAATTTCTGGGTCAATAGGATCTGGTGACGTGCCCGAACTTCGAGAACTGCACATGAACTTGAAATTTCGCACGAACAGAAACTACCTACAAAACAGAATTTGAAAAATAAATATGTTAGTAATTGTAAATGAATAAAATATAAAAGTTTGAATAAGTATGAATAAACCTAGATTCGTAATAAAACACGAAAAATTTAAAATTTTGTCAAAAAATTTTGGCGTATCCCCGGCAACGGCGCCAAAAACTTATTGAGCGATTTCCGCAAGTGCACGGTATACGCTTGTAGTAATAAACGATATCGATCCCACAGGGAACGCTTTTTTTAAACAAAACTTATTTATAATCGGTTAAATTTACTTTAAGGTTTATAATATGAAAAAAAATCGTTTAATCGGTTTTGGTTTTGAAATTGCTAGAATGAGAATTAGATTAGAATATGAAGATGTTAGAAAATATCTGACTTAAGAATGATTGCCCTTAACCAAATTAAAACTCTACCGAGATAATAATTTGCCTAAGTGTTCAACAAAGTTTACTTGTAAAGATTTTGGATTAAATACATTTTAATGAAAACACCAGCATCAATCCACTTCGGCTCATTTACCAAAGTGTTGCATAAGAATCTATCGAATAGAACGGACTATATTAGATGAAATATAAATTGATATAAGTTTACAGAGAACATGGAGCATTGAATTCTTCGACGGCGTGCAAGTGAACGGGTTGTCAATCCTTTCCTTGGGTTTCGTTCGAGTTTGTCAGGCTCAGGGACGAATCCTCTACTCAATCTTCTCGCTGAATCTTCGTAATAGAGACTGGGTCGGTCTACTACCAAAATGAAAACTAAACTGGAACAATGTCTAAACGCTACTGAATTTGTTATTATTTTGTAAACAATGTGTGTACATCATATTGCTTTTGAACAAAATCTAAATCTAACTTCTGAATCACTTGATTCGAAATTTCTGCATAAATTCTACACTAATCTCTTTCTTCTACACATATAACATTATATCCTTTCTTCAACTCTCCATCAACTCTTTATTTATAGATGTTGAAGAGTCTTGATCGAAGTGTCGTGTCCGTTGTGAAGAGACGTATCCATTGTGAAATGACGTATCCGTTGTGAAAGGACGTCTTTATCCACGCGAACGAACGCGTTTCGTCGAAAATGAAAGTGTGTAACATGCTTCTAAAATCTCATGCTCGTACCGAGATTTATCAAATTCACTACCGAGAATGGGGGAGCATCAAATGCACTTCAGACGAAGGGGAAAAGTGACTGACGACGCGTGTCACGACCGTAAAAAGGGAAAGCCGCGGTCGCGGCACGGAGCATTTTCCGTTTTTCAGCCCTCGTTCGTGTCCTCGAGTTGGCGTTATTAATTTTCGTCGTCTTCGACTCCTTTTGTAGGGGTTTTCTTCTATTTTCGAGCTCTTTTTACTCCTATTTGGATTTTACCAAATATTTATGTACCTTGCATGAAAGAAACATATTCGAAAGTAAAAGCTTTCTAAATAGGTATAAATAGCATAAATTCATAGCAATATTGATGTAATTATTGATGATATTATAGGTGTATTTTGGGCTTAACAGACGTCATGACACTCATTAGTTCTTTGAGACCCTTAAGTTCGGTCAGAAGTTGAGTGACAGAGGAGAATTGATTTGGCTCAGCAAGAATAGACCCAGTAGCATCGGCGTGAGACTGATGAATATATTGAAGTAGAGCTTGAGCTGAGTCGATGATTTTCCTTCCAAACTCAGAAGCATTTAGATAAGTGTAGGATTCATCAGTGTTATGCTCAGGGGCCGTATTGTTGTCAGCACCGGATGGAGGAGGTGTTTGGTGCTGTCCTGAAGTGGAAGTGCCAGCCTGATCAGCAGCTGCACTTTGTTGATTTAGACCAGCAGTAGGAGCTGACTGATCTAGACGCTGCTCATAAGATGATGGAAGAATTTGCTCAGCAGTGTTATTTACCTGCTCAGTGTCAGTCTGAAGTTGAGTTGGAATTGGAGGTGTAGGCAACTTAGCACTGTCTTTAGCAGGTTGAGTTTCCTTAGCTAACTCTGGATGTTGAGCAGCAGGAACTTTGAGCACTTGCTCGGTTGATGGTTGAGTGGAAGTGTCGGCAGAGATTGGACCCTTAGTAGCTTTTGGGTCGGCTTGTTCCTCAGCCCGAGAAACAGAGGCTTGTTTTTCCTTCACTTGGTTGGGAGTAGGTTCAATGATGTCTGTGAAGAACTGGAATTGAAGCTCAGTGAGATCAGTGATTGGGTCCCTCAGTGGAGATTCATCCAATAAGTCGATGACTTTGGGTTTCATAGCTTTGCGTTTGAACCGCTTTTTTGTGCTGTCCTTTTGAGTGTTGGTTTGAGGTGAAGGATCAGCAGTAATAGAGTTAAGGGACTCAGAGGAAGAGTTGAGTCCAAGGTCAGCATCAAGGCCTTCCACAACCTTGTCCTTCACCGGTGACTCAGCTTGGTTCTCAGCAGGTTGCTCAGCAGCACCTGTGTTACTTGGCTCAGCAGAACCCATCGTGTCAGTTTGAGGCTAACCCTCAGTACCACCCTGTTCTTCCTCCTGATCATAAGGAGTTTTCTCCAAATCAATTTCTTGACTTCGCACGAAGTGTGATTCATTTGTAATCACAAAGTCAAGTGGGTTGGCATCTATCAACTTCAACCCAGAGGTTTTCTTTCTCTTCAGAGGCTGATCAGGTGTTTCCTCACTTTCTTCCTCAGGCTTAACTTGCCTTTTCTGTTTCTCAGCTGACTTAGGTTCCCTCTTGAGCTTGCTCAGCAAGAGCAGCTTTCTTCGCACTAGATACTATCCTAAGTTTTTTCGGAGCTGTGTTAATGTCTTTGGTTGAGGATTGGTCAGCTTTCCTCTTTCTGTCCTGCCTAGTGCGCTCAGCCGGAGCTTCTTCAACCACAACTTTCTTGCCTTTCTTGGTTACCTTAGCATCAGCTTCTTCAACCTCAGCAACATCTTCTCTAGTTGTAACTACATTCCCTTTCTTAGGCTTGATAGGCTGACTGTGGGCCAGTGCGAATAAGATTCCCGAGGTGATCTCAGTCCCCTCTATGTCAATTTCTCCCTTAAGGCTGGCCTAGAAATCTTGAAGTATTTTAGTGATGAGCGAACCCATCCGAAGGATCCCGGTGCTGCATTGAAAAGCTCCGATAAGGAAGACGGGCATGTTGAGTGGCTTGTAATTCAGCATGTGCCAGATGAAGCACTGCTTAAAGTTAGATGCTGACGAGGAGGAGTTGACCTTAGGAAAGAGAAAGTTGGTCAGGATGTAGTGTGCTTGCTTTTGAGCCTGACCTATACACGTACTGGGAATTTCTCCTTTGTGGTTCTTGGGTTTGCAGAATTCAACGACGTAATGAACCCTTTTGTAGTCATTCGTGCATCGCAACTCAACACCTTCTGTTTTAAGATTTAGCAGGGTAGCAAGGTAAGAGGGGGTGATGGTGATTGCCTTATTTTTTTACCTTGGTGATCAAATAATCCTCATCATCCTCAGTGACTGCTAGGTTTTCATATAACTCCTTTACCAGTTGAGGATAAGTCGTTGCAGGCATAGAGAAGAGGTCGGTCCACCCATTTTTAGAAATCCAGTCACAGAAGGGTTTCTCTTCATTTATGAAGCTCCCGGAAAACCATCGAGAATGATATACGTTAAGGCCTTTAATGCTATTGAAGACCTTGAAGAACTTCTTTTCCTTAGACTGCTTCTTCTTTTTCTTCTTCTGAGAAGGAGTAGTTTGGTCAGTCTGAGGGTTTTCACCGAGGATGCTGACCTCGGGCATAGCTTGGTCATACTGACTATGGATTTGTCCTTGAGACTCTGAGGTGGTCTCCTTATATTCCTGCTCAGTAAGAGAGGCTGGGTTAATGTTTGAGCGGTTGTCGTCGTATTTCTCATTGGAGTTGTTCTGGGAATCGCTAGACATGGTGTTCTTGAGGGTTTGAGAAATGCAGAAGATTAAGGAATTGAGAGAGAGAGAGAGAGATCAAGTGCGATAAGTTTCAAGCGTAAAGAGAAGTTAGTGGGAATTCATCCACTATTTATAGTCGGAGCACGTCGATCTGATAGGTCAGAATGGCGGTTTGATTTCGAAACATTCAACGGCTTTAAATTCTGACATTTATGACACGTTCGGCGCATGGGTTTCTAATCATTACGCTTACATCATCCTAGGTGGCTACTTAAATTCGCGTGCAACATTGAATTTCACAGGTTGTCTTACTCAGCATCTAGAATACTAAACGTTTGGAGTTCAGAGTATGTTGTTTCGTATAGAAGGAATGTTTAGCATGCTTAGTAACTCAGCACACAGTAATTACTCAATATGTATGTCTACTCAACATATAGTAATTTCATGATTTTCATGTTAGCTCGGCATATGATAGTTACTGATCATGCAATAATCACTCGGCATATTGTTGAGCGATTTCCGCAAGTGCACGGTATACGCTTGTAGTAATAAAAGATATCGATCCCACAGGGAACGTTTTTCAACAAAAACTTATTCTGAATCGGTTAAATTTACTTTTAGGTTTATAATATGGAAAAATCGTTTAATCGGTTTTGGTTTTGAAATTGCTAGAATAAGAATTAGATTGGAATATGAAGATGTTAGAAAATATCTGATTTAAGAATGAATTTGCAAAACAGGAACGTTTTAGTACTTTAGAAAAGTAAACAAGTATATTTGTTTGCATTAAGCAAAGAAAACAACTTTAAACTTTGTACGAATTATAAAGATGAAATAAATGACGGAACCTCTAATTAATAGGCTTTGAACGCGACAAAACCCTTATCCGGGATAATTGCCCTTAACCAAATTAAAACTCTACCGAGATAATAATTTGCCTAAGTGTTCAACAAAGTTTCCTTGTAAATATTTTGAATTAAACTACGTTTTAATGAAAACACCAGCAGTCACTTTAGTGGATTGGTTACCATAAGTGCTGCATAAAAATCTATCGAATAGAACGGACTTTATTAGATGAAATATAAATTGATACAAGTTTACAGAGAACATGGAGCATGGAAACATTCAACGGCGTGCAAGTGAATGGGTTGTCAATCCTTTTCTTGGGTTTCGTTAGAGTTTGTCAGGCTCAGAGGCGGATCCTCTACTCAATCTTCTCGTTGAATCTTCGTAATAGAGATTGGGTCGGTCTACTATCAAAATGTAAACTAAACTGGAACAATGTCTAAACGCTACTGAGTTTGTTATTATTTAGTAAACAATGTGTGTACATCATATTGCTTTTTACAGAATCGAAATCTAACTTTTGAATCACTTGACTCGGAATTTCTGCATAAATTCTATACTAATCTCTTTCTTTTACACATCTCACACTATCCATCAACTCTTTATTTATAGATGTTGAAGAGTCTTGATTGAAGTGTCGTGTCCGTTGTGAAGGATCGTGTCCGTTGCGAAGGATCGTGTCCGCTGCGAAAGGACGTCTTTATCCATCCGAACGATCACGTTTCATTGAAAACGAAAGTGTGTAACTAGGCTTCTAAAATCTCCTGCTCGTACCGAGAATATTAAATTCTCTACCGAGAATGGGGGAGCAACAATTTGGTCTTCGGACGAAGGGAAAGAGGGCTGAGGAACGCGTGTCGCGACCGAGAATGTGGGGGTCGCGGTCGTGGCACAGAACGTTTTTCACCTCTCCGGCTTTCGTTCGTGTGCTCGACTTGGCGTTATTAATTTTCGTCATCTTCGACTCCTTTTGTAGGGTTTTTCTTCTATTTTTTAGCTCTTTTTACTCCTATTTGGATTTTACCAAATATTTATGTACCTTGCATGAAAGAAACATATTCGGGAGTAAAAGTATTCTAAATAGGTATAAATAGCATAAATTCGTAGCAATATTGATGTAATTACTAATGATATTTTAGGTATATTTTGGGCTTAACAAATCTCCATACTTAATCTTTTGCTAGTCCCGAGCAAAATTTCTCTGAATTTATTCTTTAACTAATCTCTTCATGAAAATAAAACATATATCTCTGTATTACCTTTTAAATTAGTTAAGCCGAAAAGACTAACTTCGCATGGCAAATTTATACGAAAAACATCAAACTAACTTAGTATAAATACGATATTTCATTCGTCTTGTATCTTTATTTTAAAACTGAAGTATTCGGGACAATATAAGCACGCATGTTATTGAGTCTTTCGTCTCAAGGCATTTCAAAACACAAAGTTTCCTTTCCCAAACCTAAACTAATATATGAGATATATTATATATTTAAATAAGTACTTTATTGTAATTTATTTGCTTAGTTACGCCCGAGATAAGGGTGGTCTTGATCGTAACTTTATACGTATTTTATTGCTTTGTGTTTGCTTAAGAGGTACCGACCATGCCATGGGTGGACGCAATCGTTACTTTAAACTTATACACGCTTATAATTTTTGCTTTAAACGTTCATTCCATACCTCGATTGTGATAAGGGTGGTCGCAACCGTGGCCAAAAGTAAACGGTACTTAATTTTTTTTCCTTTCATACCTCGATTGTGATAAGGGTGGTCTCAATCGTGGCCAAAAGTTAAGAATTCAACTAATTGATTAATTAATTTGAAACATGCAATTGTAACTTGGGAAAAAGAAAGATAGCACATTCATCCTCTATTGACTTAAAATTCAACATGTATTATGGCTAAAGTTTCCTTAAAAACTTCAATTGGTGTTAATGTAAGACGAAATCAAACCGAGCTAAAATTGTTAGTTCAATTTAATGCCTATAAACCTAATTGAAAACTTAAAATAAGATTTATTGTATCATGAATTGCATGATATAAAATAGAGATTGAAATAAAGAATTTTTGTTACTTAAATACATTCACTTGAGACAATTTTACTTAAAATCGTATCGGAGATTTGTGAAAAATATGAAAAATATTACCCGTATAGAAATATTATTTCTAACGATAATGATAACCTAAACAAATAATCATATTAACTTATGGTTAATTTATGAACATATGAAAAATAAAATGTGTTGCATTTGTATAAGATTATTCGTTGCATTTATTCATTTTGCAAAATAATATTTTCGTAGTATTTATTCGTATATGTGGAAATGATATATGTATATCTCCCCCCACACTTAAATTGGACCATGTCCTCATTGGTGCAAAAATGGAGAAAACATAAAAAATAAATACGAAATAAGGCATACGAAACCAAGATTGAAATTGTAGAAAATAGAACATTCAACATGAAATTAAAAATAGAAAATGTACCAAACATATGAAAATGAAAATTGTACCAAATATAACAAAATAAAAAGAAAATAAAGAAAACAACCTAAGCTTGAGGCGGGGAATCTGGAGGTGTAGGTGAAGTCTCCACATTTCGGCGTCGGAAAAAGGAAAGCATCCGATGCCGAGTCGATCGATGCTCACGCCTCAAGAGGTTGAGGTTGTCATTCATCACCATATTATTTTCTACCAAATCATCAATTCTTAAATTCATTTGACGATTGTTGGAATTGATTTGGTTCAAAATTCTACGCAAATCTACCGGATCATCCTCCGCTTGAGGTGCTTGGGGTTGTGCTTGAGGCGGTGGTGCATCCTCCTCGCCTTCCGCCTCTCCGCCGCCTTCGGTACCTACAAATTGAGAACTTGAAGCGCCACCACCCATAGTGCCACGAAGATGGGCAATACGGGTAGCATAGGAAATAAAGACGGGAGGTCCTTGTGGAAGCAATAAATGAGCTCGCTCAAGAGCCGAGATGTCCAAAAGTGGAACATACCCACGGTAGGTGGACATGTCATAATCGGCCAACTCACCCCGTGCTCCCAACACAATAGCGGTGATAAAATTATAAAGAGGGATTTGAATGGTAGTAGCCCTCGAAGCACGGAACAAATTATCAAACAAAATACCAATGCTATCAATCCTCAAGCCTTTAAACAAACTATCCAAAACATACAAATCCCGAACCTGAACCTTTGAACTCTCCACACGACCAAACAAGGAGAAACTCAAAAATTTGTGAAAGAAGAACACACAATTGTCCTTAATCAACTTGCTTGAAGTGTTCTTGGAATTAAAATAGTCTTGGTCCGAAAGAGTTTGCCAAACCGCATCATTATCAAAATCTTTAGGCTTATCATAAAAATTAGAGGTAGGGAAACCAAACATATTTCCCATTGCATCATAATCAATGGTGTATGTGATACCTTCATTCCTAAAAGAGATGGAAGTTTTCTTCTTGTTCATGGTCAAAGTGACTAAAAATTCCACTACATATTCATTAATACGCGGGAAACGCATATTAACGAATTCTTGCCAACCCAACGCCTCAATAAAAGCATCAATTCGAGTAGAGAAATTTAATGTTCTTAACGAATGGAAGTCTAAGAAGTGCATATCTACAAATTGGCGGTCGGCTTGTGAAAAATGTTTGAAACGAGCGGCTTCTTCCTCCGAAGCGATGTCAAAATAAGCTCCACATTGAACCCGAAAGCGATTAGCTTCCGTAACAGCGGGCTTGTTACCAACACGCTTAGTCCTAACCATGGTGATGGTGTTTAGTGTTTTTAGGGTTTGAGAAGAAGAAGAAGAAGAAAAAGGAATTGAGAGAAAGAGTAAAGCTTGAAGATGAGTTTGGGGGTTTGAATTGGAAGTGATTGAAATAGAAAAAGAATATAGGAATGGTAATGAATAAATTGGGAAGAGTAAAAGGTGGTTTATGGGGAAGAGTTTAGAGTAAGGGATTGGGTAAAAATAGAGGTGATGTGAGGTTTGTGTAAGAGGTAGTGTAACCCCCTCATTTGGATCACATGATATCTCACACAATATCAGTCATAGACATGTTTTCAATTCTCAATCATATAAACTTCAATCTCATATAAATTTTACATATTATACATAAGAGAAAGCATTTATAATTTACAATACACGTTTAAGTCATTATCCTACACAGAGGATTTACAAAACAAAAGTACATTCACAAGACTCCAAAATGCCTAGATGAGAATGGACTGACACTGCTGGTGCGACCTTAAGCAAGAAGAACTCCACCTAACCTGTAAAATCTGTTGGCAAGGGGTGAGCTGACTACTCAATAAACATATTACACATATATGTATATACAAGTAATGTAAAGAGCACAAACCAAAATAGGTCATCAGTACCAAGTTAGAATTTATTCATTTAGAATAGTAATACTGATTTTAGAAAGGCCTTGCTATACTTAGACAATATATATAAAATGGTCATTGGGCCCAATCTGTATTCCGGCTCACTAAATTCGGAATACAATCATCTGTGCTACGGAGGAGTTACACTCACTCACGTACTCATATATCTCAACACATGTGCTTCCGGCTCACAATATTCGGATAGCACTCTCAACTTGGACCATTTCACATATCCATCTAAGCAAGCTCATATTCATTTATAATCCAACCATTATTCAGTTCCAGTATGTGCACAAGGCTTAACATGTCGTATTTACGCATAACACTGCAACATACTCAATCATAACACTTTCTTATCAATCATGACGTATCATAAACACTCAAACATTATCCAAATCATTCACATCAGATTCAACCACATCTCACACTCAACAAGTCACAAGGCACAATACATTCATACACATATATAAGCAATATGCTTACCGTCGCACTTGGTTCGATCTATTCAACACGATCGGGTGTGCGTTCAATTGCACCTTGCCCTCCTAATGTCACATAACATTGATACAATTAGACTTAACATAAACTTAATGAAAATAGAAACTAAGGAATGCTATATGATTTACAAGACACTAATGCCACAAAGTTCATGCAATCTAATCCTTTTGTCTTAGATCATCACATGACCTACTTGCACACATTCTGCCATAACTTTCTGTATATGAATCCAAATGCCCTGATTCTTGAACCTACTGAAACTAGACATATATGGGTAGAACATATCCAAAATTCACTTTAATATCACTTCTACACAATATATGGCATGCAAAATGATTCGGTCCTGTTTCCAGCCAAGAAACAGACTATTCAGATTTGCATCTACCATAATTCACTCAACCTAGCTCACAATAAACACAATGGATTGCCAAATCCTTTTACAGACATATACTTCAAGTATTGAGGAACACTTTTGTATAAAGAAACTTTCTCCAATTCGGAATTTAAGATCCTCAAAATGCTACATCAACATGGCTGCCTCACATGACATTCAATTTCGAGGCAGTCATGATCCATCTAGGTTTTCTTCCTCTATATATGGAATTAAAGTCCCATATTTTACAGAGGGTTTCATAACACATATAGGAACATATGTTATTCTTTATGTATCTTCAAATTCGAACAATATCAATATGAAAAACAGGCTCCAAAATGACTGAAAGCAGTACCCTAGATTTCTGTTTAGGGCACTTGATACATATCTTTCATTTGGACAGCCTAAAACCAATGAAAACAACACCAAAACTCAACAAGCTCAATCACAACTCATCCACAACAAATCCTATGATCATACCTAGGTTTTTTCAGAATCTCCAACTCATAGAAAACAAGCTAAAACAGCATACTAACCTTCAACTTGTGTCTATCACCTAGTATGCTTCCTAACTTGACTTGTTTGGCTTGAAAATGGAAGAAATTGGAAGAGTTTTGTTTGGAGGATGTTAGGGTATATCAAAGGAAGGTTTGCTGAAGTTTTGGTCGAAATTGTGGCTGGAAATGAGGAGAAATGAGTTGTATCAATCATTGTTAAAACAAAGAGGCATACTTTGTCTTACTTGAGTGACACCTCGTGCTTGCTCACAAACCTCCAATCCAGCCCTCCACAAATGTAAGTTAATAAATTTAGGACATATGAATTCATTAATTCATTCATTTAAGTCCTAACTCAATTAACCAATCGTTACATCTTAACGACACACTAATCGCCTACTAATCGCACGATAATCGCATTATGCATACAAAACTTCTACTGACAATGAGATGAATCTAAAATGTATGTATTCAATCATGAAAATATATATGAATGTGGGAAGACTCATATGTTAGGGTTTTGGGGATGTTACAGTTCTTCCCCCCTTAAAGAATTTCGTCCCCGAAATTCACTTACCAGAAGCTTCAAATAGGTAAGGATATTGTGTCCTCATATTTTCTTCTACCTCCCAAGTTGCCTCATTAAGTGTTTGATTATGACTCCATCTCACCTTAACCATTGGAATTTCACGGTTTCTGAGTCGTTTCATTTCTCGTCCCAAAATCTCTAAAGGTTGCTCACGAATAGTTAAGTCTGTATTCACTATTGCAATCTCAGGTTCAGGAATCATGTGACTTGGGTCTGATCTATATCTTCTCAATACTGACACATGAAATACATCATGTATTAAAGACAATTCTGGTGGTAAAGCTAACCTATAAGCCAATGGTCCAACTCTCTCAATGATCTCATAAGGCCCAATGTATCTTGGATTCAACTTCCCTCTTCTACCAAAACGAACTATTCCTTTCCATAGGGATATTTTTAAAAACACTTTATCTCCAACTTTATATTCCATCTCCCTTCGGTGCTGATCCACATAGGCTTTCTGACGTTCCTGTGCAGCTTTTAAATACTTCTTTATGACATTGATCTTCTCAACAGTTTCCTGGACTAACTCAGGTCCTTCCAATTGTCTCATTCCTTCAACATCCCAACATATAGGGCTTCTACACGGTCTTCCATATAGTGCCTCATAAGGTGCCATGCCTATACTTGAATGATAACCATTATTGCCAACAGATTTTACAGGTTAGGTGGAGTTCTTCTTGCTTAAGGTCGCACCAGCAGTGTCAGTCCATTCTCATCTAGGCATTTTGGAGTCTTGTGAATGTACTTTTGTTTTGTAAATCCTCTGTGTAGGATAATGACTTAAACGTGTATTGTAAATTATAAATGCTTTCTCTTATGTATAATATGTAAAATTTATATGAGATTGAAGTTTATATGATTGAGAATTGAAAACATGTCTATGACTGATATTGTGTGAGATATCATGTGATCCAAATGAGGGGGTTACATTTAGTGGTATCAGAGCGGGTCTACTTTCCTAGGGATTTGGTTGTGTATGACTTGTTTTGGATTCCTAGGTTAAGACCACATAATCATATTTTCTTATGCTAAAGCATGTTGACATGGTCATGTTTCATGTAGGGTTATGGAGTCTGATGGTGAGAATGGACAATCCGGTAATGTGTCTAGTCATGGTTCAGTTGGTCGTGTTCATGAGTCTGGGGGCTCAGAACATATAGGAGCTTCAGAACATGCAGGGTATCCTCAGGGTTACAACCAGTTTGAACAGATGATGGGAATCTATTTGGCTCAAGGTCAGCCTCAGCCACGTGTTCAAGCTCGTCGAGATGCGCCAATCTTTGATAAAATTTTTGAAAGGCTTAAAAAGATGGGTGCAACAGAGTTTGAGGGTAGCACAGATCCTGATATAGCTGATAAATGGTGGGCCAAGATTGAATATGTACTTGAGAACACAGAGTGTCGTCTGGACTCAATGGTCAAATATGTTTCTAATCTTTTCACTGGTGAAGCTTTAGAATGGTGGAGATCTATAAAAAGGACAAGAATTAGAACTGAAATAACATGGGATATTTTCAAGAAGTTGTTCACTAATAAGTACATGTCAAAGATATACAAAGATAGGAAACAAACAGAGTTTTTGACCCTTATGCAGGAGGATATGTCTGTGGCTGAATACGAGCTTAAGTTTAACACTTTAGCCAAATATGCACCTGCAAATGTGGCTACAGAAGAAGCAAAATGTCGCAGGTTTGAACATGGTCTACACCTAGATGTTAGAATGGGGATTCATGCATATGAAACGAGCTTTAGATTGTTAGTAGAATCTGCACTCAGAGCGGAGGAAATTGTGAAAGATAAAGAACAACTTTTTGTAACTAAAAGGGCTAGATTTGATACAGAAGGCCAGTCTAGCAGGCCATCAAAGAGAGGTGGATTCTCAGTTTCTTCTAGAGGCTATTCTCAATAATTTAGAGGTAGTAGTAGTATCCATCGTGGTGGGACTAGATCACGGGGCGGATTTGGAGATGTTTTGAGTAGTGCTCCATCTGTGGGTAGTAACAGATTTTCAGGTGGTCGGTTTAATAGTGGGTATAGAGGAGGAGCGAGAACAACATCTTTTCCAGCTTGTCAGACATGTGGACGGGTACACAGAGGTGAGTGTTGGGGACCTTCCCTGGTTTGTGGCAGATGTGGCCGATCTCACACAGGAGAGTGTTATGGTTCATTTAAGAAGGGTACATGTTTTGAGTGTGGAGAAACAGGCCATTATCGTAATAATTGTCCCTTGTTAGTTGATAGAGGAGAGAGAGTTCAACCTCAGTCTAATATAGGAGGTGGTACAGCTGGAGTGGATAGAGGCAGAGGCAGAGGTCGAGGAGGAGGTAGATGGGGTAGACATGATGCTCCTATGGGCGGACAGACACAAACTTTACCACGAAATAGAGCCTTCAATATGACGAGAGGTGAAGCTCAAACAGCACCAGAGGTTATATCCGGTACAATTTCTATCCTTGATACCTTAGCTTTTGTTTTGATTGACCCTGGATCCACTCATTCATACATAACACCTGAGTTTATATTGAAAATAAATGGGAAGGTAGAACCATTAGGATATGATGTGGGAGTTATCCTGCCAGTTGGGAATAATGTGATTGTAAATCAGGTTCTGAGAGATTGTCCTATAAAAGTGAGGGGAAGTGAGTTCCCTATAGATTTAGTAGTTATGGGGTTTAGAGAATTTGATATTATTTTGGGGATGGATTGGTTGTGTAAATATGAAGCTAAAGTGGATTGTTGTTCAAAGGAAGTTGTGTTACATTGTAATTCAGAATCAACTGTGTTATTTGTTGGGGAGAGAAAGGTTGTGCCATCTTGTTTAATATCTGCAATTCAAGCAATTAGATGGATTAGAAATGGGTGTGAGGCATATTTAGCTCATGTTGTGGACACTAGGGAGGATGGAGGCAAATTGGAGAATATTCCAGTGGTGAGAGATTTTGCAGATGTATTCGTAGATGAACTACCAGGATTACCACCTCATAGGGAGATTGATTTTCCTATTGAGACCATGCCAGGAGTATCTCCTATATCAATTGCTCCATATAGAATGGCTCCAATGGAATTACAAGAATTGAAGAAACAAATAGAAGAACTACTTGAAAAGGGGTTTATACGACCCAGTACTTCACCGTGGGGAGCACCTGTATTATTTGTGAAGAAGAAAGATGGAAGTATGCGATTGTGTATTGATTACAGACAATTGAACAGAATGACAGTGAAAAACAAGTATCCATTGCCTCGAATTGATGATTTGCTAGATCAGCTTAGAGGAGCTCGTCATTTTTCAAAGATTGATCTACGATCGGGCTATTGGTAGTTGAGAGTTGCAGAAGCTGACATACCTAAAACTGCTTTTCGTACAAGGTATGGTCATTTTGAGTTTCTTGTGATGCCTTTTGGCTTGACTAACGCTCCTGCAGCTTTCATGGCATTAATGAACAAGACTTTTCAGCCATATCTAGATAAGTTTGTTGTGGTATTCATTGATGATATCCTAGTGTATTCAAGAACTGTGGGTGAGCATGAACAACATTTGAGAATTGTTTTGAAAATTTTAAGAGATAATCAGATGTATGCAAAGCTGAGCAAATGTGAATTTTGGATGGATGAAGTTGTATTCCTTGGTCATGTGGTGTCAGGTGAAGGGGTTCAACCCGACCCTTCCAAAATTAAAGCTATTGATGAATGGGAACCGCCAAAGAACGTTACAGAGCTTAGGAGTTTTCTTGGGTTAGCTGGTTATTACAGGAGATTTGTAGAGGGTTTTTCTCTGATTGCAGGTCCATTAACTAAATTGCTGAGAAAGGGAGTTGTATTCCAGTGGAATGATAAATGTCACCAAAGCTTTGAGGAACTAAAGAAGAGATTGACTTCCGCACCAGTGTTAGTGTTACCTTCTGAAGGTGGTGGCTTTGTTGTTTATACAGATGCCTCGGGACAAGGTTTGGGATGTGTTCTAATGCAAAATGGGAAAGTCATTGCATATGCTTCTAGGCAACTGAGACCTCATGAGATGAATTACCCCACACACGACTTAGAGGAGTTGGCAGCAGTCATCCATGCATTGAAGGTATGGAGACATTACCTATATGGGGAGACATTTCAGATTCTCACTGATCACAAGAGTTTGAAGTACATCTTTACACAGAAGGAGTTGAACCTAAGACAAAGGAGATGGATTGAGCTATTAAAAGATTATGATTGTACAATAGATTACCATCCAGGAAAAGCTAATGTGGTTGCAGATGCTTTGAGTAGAAAGAGTGTTGATATTGTGGCTAGTATGAAGAATTATAGTTTGAATTCACTAGTGGAGATGCGAGCCATGGATGTGCAGTTAGAAGTAAATGAAGTAACAGGTTTGATGGCTACACTACGAGTAAAACCAGATTTGAAAGAAAGGATCCAAGAAGCACAATGGCATGATCCTTATTTACAGAAAATGCGAGATCATGTACAACAAGGTAAAAGACCTGATATTTCTGTGGATGAAAGGCTGTACTGAAATGCAATTTTGTTCCCAATGAGTGCTGTAAACTACCCCAAAATCTAGATGTAAATCTAGGATCACGATCTGAAACAATAGATATAGGTACTCCATGCAACCTCACTATTTGTTCCACATAAAGTCTAGCCAATTTATCCATCGAGTCTGTCTGTTGAACCGGTAGAAAGTGAGCAAATATGCACCTGCAAATGTGGCTACAGAAGAAGCAAAATGTCGCAGGTTTGAACATGGTCTACACCCAGATGTTAGAATGGGGATTCATGCACATGAAACGAGCTTTAGATTGTTAGTAGAATCTGCACTCAGAGCGGAGGAAATTGTGAAAGATAAAGAACAACTTTTTGTAACTAAAAGGGCTAGATTTGATACAGAAGGCCAGTCTAGCAGGCCATCAAAGAGAGGTGGATTCTCAGTTTCTTCTAGAGGCTATTCTCAACAATTTAGAGGTAGTAGTAGTATCCATCGTGGTGGGACTAGATCACGGGACGGATTTGGAGATGTTTTGAGTAGTGCTCCATCTGTGGGTAGTACCAGATTTTCAGGTGGTCGGTTTAATAGTGGGTATAGAGGAGGAACATATGGAATTAAAGTCCCATATTTTACAGAGGGTTTCATAACACATATAGGAACATATGTTATTCTTTATGTATCTTCAAATTCGAACAATATCAATATGAAAAACAGGCTCCAAAATGACTGAAAGCAGTACCCTAGATTTCTGTTTAGGGCACTTGATACATATCTTTCATTTGGACAGCCTAAAACCAATGAAAACAACACCAAAACTCAACAAGCTCAATCACAAAAGTACATTCACAAGACTCCAAAATGCCTAGATGAGAATGGACTGACACTGCTGGTGCGACCTTAAGCAAGAAGAACTCCACCTAACCTGTAAAATCTGTTGGCAAGGGGTGAGCTGCCTACTCAATAAACATATTACACATATATGTATATACAAGTAATGTAAAGAGCACAAACCAAAATAGGTCATCAGTACCAAGTTAGAATTTATTCATTTAGAATAGTAATACTGATTTTAGAAAGGCCTTGCTATACTTAGACAATATATATAAAATGGTCCTTGGGCCCAATCTGTATTCCGGCTCACTAAATTCGGAATACAATCATCTGTGCTACGGAGAAGTTACACTCACTCACGTACTCATATATCTCAACACATGTGCTTCTGGCTCACAATATTCGGATAGCACTCTCAACTTGGACCATTTCACATATCCATCTAAGCAAGCTCATATTCATTTATAATCCAACCATTATTCAGTTCCAGTATGTGCACAAGGCTTAACATGCCGTATTTACGCATAACACTGCAACATACTCAATCATAACACTTTCTTATCAATCATGACGTATCATAAACACTCAAACATTATCCACATCATTCACATCAGATTCAACCACATCTCACACTCAACAAGTCACAAGGCACAATACATTCATACACATATATAAGCAATATGCTTACCGTCGCACTTGGTTCGATCTATTCAACATGATCGGGTGTGCGTTCAATTGCACCTTGCCCTCCTAATGTCACATAACATTGATACAATTAGACTTAACATAAACTTAATGAAAATAGAAACTAAGGAATGCTATATGATTTACAAGACACTAATGCCACAAAGTTCATGCAATCTAATCCTTTTGTCTTAGATCATCACATGACCTACTTGCACACATTCTGCCATAACTTTCTGTATATGAATCCAAATGCCCTGATTCTTGAACCTACTGAAACTAGACATATATGGGTAGAACATATCCAAAATTCACTTTAATATCACTTCTACACAATATATGGCATGCAAAATGATTCGGTCCTATTTCCAGCCAAGAAACAGACTATTCAGATTTGCATCTACCATAATTCACTCAACCTAGCTCACAATAAACACAATGGATTGCCAAATCCTTTTACAGACATATACTTCAAGTATTGAGGAACACTTTTGTATAAAGAAACTTTCTCCAATTCGGACTTTAAGATCCTCAAAATTCTACATCAACATGGCTGCCTCACATGATATTCAATTTCGAGGCAGTCATGATCCATCTAGGTTTTCTTCCTCTATATATGGAATTAAAGTCCCATATTTTACAGAGGGTTTCATAACACATATAGGAACATATGTTATTCTTTATGTATCTTCAAATTCGAACAATATCAATATGAAAAACAGGCTCCAAAATGACTGAAAGCAGTACCCTAGATTTCTGTTTAGGGCACTTGATACATATCTTTCATTTGGACAGCCTAAAACCAATGAAAACAACACCAAAACTCAACAAGCTCAATCACAACTCATCCACAACAAATCCTATGATCATACCTAGGTTTTTTCAGAATCTCCAACTCATAGAAAACAAGCTAAAACAGCATACTAACCTTCAACTTGTGTCTATCACCTAGTATGCTTCCTAACTTGACTTGTTTGGCTTGAAAATGGAAGAAATTGGAAGAGTTTTGTTTGGAGGATGTTAGGGTATATCAAAGGAAGGTTTGCTGAAGTTTTGGTCGAAATTGTGGCTGGAAATGAGGAGAAATGATTTGTATCAATCATTGTTAAAACAAAGAGGCATACTTTGTCTTACTTGAGTGACACCTCGTGCTTGCTCACAAACCTCCAATCCAGCCCTCCACAAATGTAAGTTAATCAATTTAGGACATATGAATTCATTAATTCATTCATTTAAGTCCTAACTCAATTAACCAATCGTTACATCTTAACGACACACTAATCGCCTACTAATCGCACGATAATCGCATTATGCATACAAAACTTCTACTGACAATGAGATGAATCTAAAATGTATGTATTCAATCATGAAAATATATATGAATGTGGGAAGACTCATATGTTAGGGTTTTGGGGATGTTACAGGTAGGTTTATATAGGGTTGTATAGGTAGGTGTATAGGTAGAATAGGAATAGGAATAGGCAAAATTTGGTGTCAAAATCGGATTGAGAAATGCCTACAGGTCGTGTGTCGCGACCGAGAATCGCAAAGCCGCGACCGCGACACGCGACTTTCAGGCAATTCTTCGTCCTGAAATTGGGCCAGTTTTGCTGCTCATACCGAGAATTATTAATTCTCGGTAGAGAATTGGTCAAAATGGCCTATTTGGGTGCCTAATGACTTGGTTTGTGCAATTTTATTGATTGAATGGTTCCTGAACTTAATATTAAGTGTTCCTGCACTTAAAAATTTAACTGATGATGTTGTTGAGGATGATGGTTTCGCTGATGGTACGTGTCCACGTTCCGCGGGCCACATACAGCTGTTGATTGCCATTTCCTCCAAAAGTTCTCTTGCTTGGGCAGATGGTTTCTTCATGAATAACCCTCCAGACATAGCGTCCAATGAACCTCTAGTTGTAGGATTTAGTCCATTGTAAAATGTTTGCATTAAAAGTTCGGCGGGCAATTGGTGGTGTGAGCATAAACGTTGAAGTTCTTTAAAATGTTCCCAAGCCTCATAAAGAGTTTCATTATCATTTTGAGAAAAAGATGTTAACTCTTTAATGACTCTTGCGGTTTTTGCTAAAGGAAAATTTTTTGATAAAAATGCTTGGGCTAATTGCTCCCAAGTCTCAATTGATGCGGCTGGCATAGAAGTTAACCATTCTTTGGCTCGATCCTTCAAAGTAAAAGGAAAAAGGCGAATATTGATTGCTTCTGCAGTCACATTCGGTATTTTAAAAGTGTCACAAATTTCTAAGAAATTTGTCAAATGGGTGTTAGGATTTTCGTTAGGTAGCCCGTAAAATGTTACGTTATTTTGTAACATATTAAGTAATGCTGGCTTAATTTCAAATTGGTTTGCATTAATTTGGGGTCTAACTATACTGTTTGTTACTCCGGCCACTCCTGGCCTAGCGTAATCCATAAGTGTGGCCATAACTTCTGGCTCGGTAATTTTAGTTTTTATTGGGGTTTTGTTTTTCTTTTTCTTTTCTTTCTTGTTCTTTTTAAGAGTTCTTTCAATTTCTGGGTCAATAGGATCTGGTGACGTGCCTGAACTTCGAGAACTGCGCATGAACTTGAAATTTCGCACGAACCGAAACTACCTACAAAATAGAATTTGAAAAATAAATATGTTAGTAATTGAAAATAAATAAAATATAAAAGTTTGAATAAGTATGAATAAACCTAGATTCGTAATAAAACACGAAAAATTTAAAATTTTGTCAAAAATTTTGGCGTTCCCCGGCAACGGCGCCAAAAACTTGTTGAGCGATTTCCGCAAGTGCACGGTATACGCTTGTAGTAATAAAAGATATCGATCCCACAGGGAACGTTTTTCAACAAAAACTTATTCTGAATCGGTTAAATTTACTTTTAGGTTTATAATATGGAAAAATCGTTTAATCGGTTTTGGTTTTGAAATTGCTAGAATAAGAATTAGATTGGAATATGAAGATGTTAGAAAATATATGATTTAAGAATGAATTTGCAAAACAGGAACGTTTTAGTACTTTAGAAAAGTAAACAAGTATATTTGTTTGCATTAAGCAAAGAAAACAACTTTAAACTTTGTACGAATTATAAAGATGAAATAAATGACGGAACCTCTAATTAATAGGCTTTAAACGCGACAAAACCCTTATCCGGGATAATTGCCCTTAACCAAATTAAAACTCTACTGAGATAATAATTTGCCTAAGTGTTCAACAAAGTTTCCTTGTAAAGATTTTGAATTAAACTACGTTTTAATGAAAACACCAGCAGTCACTTTAGTGGATTGGTTACCATAAGTGCTGCATAAAAATCTATCGAATAGAACAGACTTTATTAGATGAAATATAAATTGATACAAGTTTACAGAGAACATGGAGCATGGAAACATTCGACGGCGTGCAAGTGAACGGGTTGTCAATCCTTTCCTTGGGTTTCGTTAGAGTTTGTCAGGCTCAGGGGCGGATCCTCTACTCAATCTTCTCGTTGAATCTTCGTAATAGAGACTGGGTCGGTCTACTACCAAAATGTAAACTAAACTGGAACAATGTCTAAACGCTACTGAGTTTGTTATTATTTAGTAAACAATGTGTGTACATCATATTGCTTTTTACAGAATCGAAATCTAACTTCTGAATCACTTGACTCGAAATTTCTGCATAAATTCTATACTAATCTCTTTCTTCTACACATCTCACACTATCCATCAACTCTTTATTTATAGATGTTGAAAAGTCTTGATTGAAGTGTCGTGTCCGTTGTGAAGGATCGTGTCCGTTGCGAAGGATCGTGTCCGCTGCGAAAGGACGTCTTTATCCACCCGAACGATCACGTTTCGTTGAAAACGAAAGTGTGTAACTAGGCTTCTAAAATCTCCTACTCGTACCAAGAATATTAAATTCTCTACCGAGAATGGGGGAGCAACAATTTGGTCTTCGGACGAAGGGAAAGAGGGCTGAGGAACGCGTGTCGCGACCGAGAATGTGGGGGTCGCGGTCGCGGCACGAAACGTTTTTCACCTCTCCGGCTTTCGTTCGTGTCCTCGACTTGGCGTTATTAATTTTCGTCATCTTCGACTCCTTTTGTAGGGTTTTTCTTCTATTTTTGAGCTCTTTTTACTCCTATTTGGATTTTACCAAATATTTATGTACCTTGCATGAAAGAAACATATTCGGGAGTAAAAGTATTCTAAATAGGTATAAATAGCATAAATTCGTAGCAATATTGATGTAATTACTAATGATATTTTAGGTATATTTTGGGCTTAACACATATTATAATCACTCAACATTCATTTAGCGCAGAAAACTTATTGAAGAGGATTAGACATACCGATAGCTTCCCTTAGTATGCTAAACTGCTCACGAGCCAAGGGTTTCGTGAAGATATCTGCAAGCTGTTCATCTGTTGGAACATAGGTCAGCTTGATCTCACCCTTGAGTACATGATCTCTGATGAAGTGATGCCTAATGCTGACATGCTTCATCCTGCTGTGTTGGATTGGAGTTTTGGATAAGTCAATGGCACTTTTGTTGTCGCATTTGACTTCGATTGTTTTTGTTTGTACCCCATAATCCTCCAGCTGTTGTTTAATCCATAGGACTTGTGCCACACAGCTTCCAGCAGCAATGTACTCAGCTTCAGTGGTTGACAGGGCAACTGACGACTGCTTCTTATTGAACCAAGATACTAGACAGCTTCCAAGGAAGTGACATCCTCCTGAAGTACTTTTACGCTCCAGCTTGTCTCATCCATAGTCAGCGTCAGTGTATCCAATGAGTGTGAAGTCATTTGTGTTTGGATACCATAAACCTGTATTTACTGAGCTCTGCAAATATCTAAAAATTCTTTTCACATCTATATAGTGAGATTCCTTAGGATCAGCTTGATATCTAGCACAGTAACATACTGAGTACTGAATGTCTGGCCTAGTCGCAGTTAGATAGAGTAGAGAGCTAATCATACCTCGATATAACTTGCTGTCTACTGACTTACCTTTCTCATCAGCACAAAGCACCGTGTCAGTACCCATTGGGGTAGATATGGGCTTACATTCTTCCATATCAAATTTCTTCAATATCTCCTTAGCATACTTGGTCTGACTAATGAAGATGCCATTTTTTCCTTGTTTGATTTGAAGTCCAAGGAAGAAATTGAGTTCTCTCATCATTGACATTTCAAACTCAGTTTGCATATGTTTGCTAAATTCCTTGCACATAGATTCGTTAGTAGCACCAAAGATAATATCATCTACGTATATTTGTGCCAATAGGGTAATCTTTACCCTTTTTCTTAATGAATAAGGTTGTGTCAACTTTTCCTCTGACATAGTTCCTGGTCAGCAGGAAGCTGGTCAGCCTTTCGTACCAAGCACGTGGTGCTTGCTTTAGGCCGTACAGAGCCTTTTTGAGTTTATAAACATGGTTTGGAAATTTTGAATCCTCAAACCCTGGAGGCTGACTAACATAAACCTCTTCATTTATAACTCCATTAAGAAATGCACTCTTAACATCCATTTGGAACAATTTAAAGTTCATAAAGCTAACATATGCACACAATATTCTTATTGCTTCTAATCTAGCTACGGGTGCAAAGGTCTCACCATAGTCAATACCTTCCTGCTGACTGTAACCTTGAGCTACAAGTCGGGCTTTGTTTCTGACTACGTTACCTTGTTTGTCTAGCTTGTTGCGAAATACCCACTTTGTTCCTATGGTCTTTTGATTCTTAGGTTTAGGCACTAAATCTCATACTTCGTTTCTCTTAAATTGATCAAGTTCGTCTTGCATAGCATTGATCCAGAACTCATCGTGCTCAGCTTCTGAAAAGTTCTTGGGTTCATGAACTGACATGAAGGCAACATTACTGAGATATCTCCTGAGTTGATTTCTTATCATCAGGGTGTTCTCAGCAGCATCAAGAATGGACTTCTCTGAGTGTCCTCTTGGAATCTTGATCTCTTTTGGCAGTGTTGAGTTTTCAGGAGTTGGTGTTTCAACAATCTCTGCAGGATTATATTGGTCAACAAATATAATTTTTGGTTCGTTCTTACCGTTGGTCAGCCCTTGAGGAGGTGACAAAGTGGCTCCATTTTGGTCAGCGGAAGCTGAGCATGGGTCATCTTCGGTATGCTGACTTATCTTTCCTGCAGGGTCAGTTTCATCGAACTCAATATGTACAGACTCTTCTATGCCCTGAGTTCGTTTATTAAACACCCTATATGCTTTGCTGTTTGTTGAGTACCCCAAGAAGATAGCTTCATCAGCTTTTGAATCAAACTTAGCAAGGTTGTCTTTCGTATTGAGAATAAAACATTTACAACCAAAGGCACGAAAATATCCAATATTGGGTTTTCGTCCTTTCCAAAGTTCATAGGGAGTTTTCTTAAGTATAGGTCTAACTAAAGCCCTATTGAGTATATAGCAAGCTGTTTTGACAGCTTCACCCCAGAAATACTTTGGAAGCTTATTCTCACTCAGCATTTTCCGGGCTATTTCAACTAAGGTTATGTTCTTCCTCTCAACTACCCCATTTTGTTGAGGAGTTCTAGGAGCAGAAAAATTATGGTCAATACCACTGACTTCACAGAATTCATCAAACTGTTGGTTTTTGAATTCTCCGCCATTATCACTTCGGATGTGAGCTAACTTTAGGTCTTTGTCATTTTCAAGTTTTCTAATCAGTGTTGAGAATATCTCAAAAGCTTCATCCTTGCTACTCAGCAAGATGACCCAAGTATACCGAGAGAAATCATCTACAATGACCAAGGAAAATCTCTTACCACCCAAGCTCAGCGGCTGGACTGGTCCGAAAAGATCCAAGTTTAGTAATTCCAATGGTCGCTTGGTTGAGACAACATTTTTACTTTGAAAAGACTTTTTGGTTTGTTTACCTTGCTGACAAGCATTGCATAATTGATCCTTCTAAAATCTAAGTTTGGACAAACCCTCAACTAATTGCTTTCTTGCTAATTTGGCAAGGAGGTCCATACTTACATGACCAAGTGTCCTATGCCATAGCCAGGAATTATCTTCCTTTGACACTAAGCATATATTTTTCGAAAACTTCTTTTCTAAACTCGGCATGAAAACATTGTCGACACGAGGGGCAGTTAAAATTAAATCATTTGTTTTACCCTCGAGTATCCGACACTCAGTGGCATCAAATACAACCTTTCTACCGCTCTCACACAGCTGAGCAACGCTCAATAGGTTATATTTGAGACCCCTGACTAGGGAGACTAACTCAATAGTAGGATTTCCTCTAATAGTACCTGATCCCACTATCTTACCCTTTTTGTTGTCTCTGAAACTTACATTTCCTCCTCGTTTATGCACAAGTGTGATGTGTTGAAACACCTTTCCACAAGATTTTGATTTGACAAAATCATTTAAGTTTAATCCATGATTAAGAGACAATTAAATTTAAGTGCTTTGATTTAATTGTACTAATTCGTTTGTTCAATATTGAGTATAAACATAAATGCAAAAGGAAATAAAAATTAAGACAGGACAAAGTCAGCATAAGAACACAACACAAGCTGAGTGAAGAGCAACTCAGCACAAGAGAAGATAAGTCATCTTCAAAACAACAGCTTAAGAATGAAGCTGATCAAAGAGGCTGAGTGGAACGAAGCTCAGCATAAAAGAAGTCTGCTTCAGAACTAGATCTTGCAGAACGAAGCTGACCATGGAAGCTGAGTGAAAAAGAACTCAGTATGAGATTTGGTGACAATCAAAGACAATGACTATCGAAGTGAAGCTGAGTGATCTTCAAGACATCATGAATGATCTGTTAGCTAAAAGACAAATCTGACAACTGTCTGCACCAATAATTGAAGCCTTAGAATTACGCAAAAGCCAAATTCCGAGATGCATGGGTCAACTGTTCGTTGCTATAAGACAAACTGCTGCAAGAAGACAAAGCCTGTAGGAAGAAGACAAGCTTGACATCTGAAGAAATCAGAAAACAAGATTGGCCTGCATATCTGAAGCTGACCAGAAGTTTGTCCCCCAAAAGAGCCGTTTTGGATTCAACGGACAAATCAAATTCAAATCATTTGATCCTCAAAATACAACTATAAATGGACAAGCAATCCTCTTGGAACATTGCCGATTGATATAGAAAATACAAGTGAGAAAGATACAAATTCAAAGCACTCAAAAACAAGAAAGAGATCTTACACCAACTTTCTATTCCTTGTGTAAATTCTAGATTGATTGTCTGTAATCATCTAAAGTGTTCTTTATCTGAAAAAGAACAAGTTTGTTTTCAATTGTAATATTGAGAGTGTTGTGCTGAGTGCTCGGTATTAGGTACTCAGTGGTAGAGAAATCTAGGTGTTGGGTTGTAGCACTTAGTAGGAGTTGAGTAGACGAATAGTAGAAGGTACTCTTGCATATTCAACTACCTTGTAACCGGTTTGTGCTCTACCTTAAAGAGCTCAGTATTGGATTCTAAAAGCCCAGAGAAGTCTGGGGACTGGACGTAGGTGGAGAGGTCGAACCAGGATAAGTCATACTGAGTAATTTCTAACTCTCTTAATATATATATATATATGTGCATGTGTTGCTTGCTTTACTTACTCGGCATATAAACTGTTTAAAGCTGACACTGAGTAAAATTAGAGTGCTGAGTTGGAAGCTGACCAAAAAAGTGTCAATTCCCAACTCACAAGTGAAACAATCTTAGTCAACATCTGACTAAAGCTGTCTCACACTAAGATCGGCCAAGCTGACCAAAGCTGAGTTAATAAACTCACTAAAATCATCAAGTCAGTAAGATTAATTAGCGAAAAAGTTACATTAGTTCCTAACCCCCCCCTTGGAACTAATCACACGGGACCAACATGATGAACTGAGTTTCATCACCAGTCATATGCCTCGAGCATGCGCTGTCAATATACCATAGCTTTGACTTCTCAGCACATCTCAGGCTCACCTGCAATTGAACTAGTTATCTTTAGGTACCCAATTCTTTTTGGGTCCTCGTTTGTTAGAATGAACAGGTGAAGCATCATATTTTATTTTGTGACGGCATATATTTATGGTGTGGCCATCTTTCCCACAAAAGTCACAATAAACTACCCTTTGAGGGTGTTTCCATTTTTGGTCAGCACGACGGTGCTGAGCATACTAACACACACTTATAGTATGTCCCCTCTTTCCACAACAGTCACACTGACTGTTCTGCTGAGTGTACCATCTTTGTTGACTAGTACCTGAATACTCAGTATTTGGGTAGAACCTTTTCTTAGCCGATGAACTCAACTGGTTCTGGATTGAGGTGATGTCCTTTCTCAAATTCTTAGAATCTGATTGAACTTCCGAGACAAACCGATGCATGATTTTTAGATTTTCATCTTGCCTGGTATTGTCCTGAAGCAGATGTCGGAGGTCACTGAGTTTGACCTCTTTAATCTCATCACACCGCCTGCTGAGTGCTCTTATTTTCTTGTTACACTTTTTTTTATCAGTGTATAGAGATCACTCAGGGCATTAACCATTTCATTTCTAAGTAGGGATATGGATGTTACCTCATTGGGGTGTTCCTCATGATCAGACTCATTGGAGAGGTCAGCTTGCTCAGATCGGCAGTCGTCAACAGCTTCGTCAGCCATAAAACAGATGTTTGCTGACTCAGTGGCATCAGCTTCTGATGAGGTTGACTCATCACTCTCACTCTATGTGGCCACCATTGCCTTTCTACTACCCTTCTTTTCTTTCTTCAGAGTAGGATAGCTTGACTTGATGTGCCCAGTTTGATGGCATTCGAAACAAGTAACAGGCTTGGAGCTGTCCTTCTTATGTCTGCTGTCGCTAGACTCAGCTCTGTATTTGTCACTTCTTTTGAATGGCCTTTTGCTGTTCTTGTCGCTTTTCCTAAACAGCTTCTTCATCTTTCTTGTGAACATGGCCATTTCCTCATCATCTGATGAGTCAGCTTCGGTTGAGTCGGCTTTCATGACAAGAGATTTTTGCTTCTTATCCTCAGTTTTCTCTTTAGCCTCAAAGTTTTTCATAGAGATCTCATGGGTCAGCAGAGATCCGATCAGCTCATCATATTTATACGTGGTTAGGGCCTGAGCTTCTTCCATAGCTGTCTTCTTAGCTTGCCAACTTTTGGGGAGACTTCTCAAGATTTTCTTCACCTGTTCTTCTTCTGTGAAGTTCTTGCCGAGTCTCTTAAGCTCATTTATGATGTTGGTGAACCTTGAGTTCATCTCAGAGATGTCTTCATTTTCGTTCATCTCAAACAGCTCGTATAGTCTCATGTATTGATTCACCTTGGACTCCTTGACCTTGCTTGTTCCTTCATAGGTCACCTCCAGCTTCTTCCAGATTTCTTGTGCTGACTCACAACCTGAAATTTTATTGTACTCTGCAGCATCTAACGCACAGTGAAGCATATTGATAGCCGAAGCATTATTTTGTAATTTTTTAAGGTCATCCTCTGACCACTTAGACTCACTCTTGACAGATTTTACTCCGTCAATAATTTCATAGGGAACAAACGGGCCTTGGACTATAGCCAACCATGCACTCATGTTTTTAGCCTGAATGAAGTTTTTCATTCTGTTCTTCCAAAATGTATAATTTGACCCGAAGAACAGATGAGGCCGACTAATTGATAATCCCTCAGGGAGTATCTATGTTGTTTGATTTCCTGGGAGGAAACGAGTGCTGTTCTCAGCCATTTACAGAGATCAGCTCAAGATAGTTTTATCTTGGATAGTGAGCTACTTAGCTCTGATACCACTTGTTGGTCCCGTGTAATGTAATAGGATTAGTTTCAGGGGGGGTTAGGAACTAATGTAACTTTTTCGCTTAATAATGCTGACTTAGTTAAATGTTTGATAATTTAACTCAGCTTTAGGTCAGCAAGGCTGAGTGAGATGCAAAACAGCTTTAATCAGAAACTGACTAGAGCTGTTTTGGTATTGAGTTGGGAAATGACACTTTAGGTCAGCTTCCAACTCAGCACTTCTAATTACTCAGTGTCGGCTTATACAGATTATTTCCTGAGCAATTTAAGCAAGCAACACATACATATATATCAAGAGAAAGGGTTAGAGATTACTCAGCAGGCTTATCCTGGTTCGGCCTCACCGCCTACGTCCAATCCCCAGAATTCTTCCGGGCTTTATCAATCCACTATTGAGCTCTTTAAAGGTAGAGCACAAACCGTTTACAAAGCAATTGAGTATGCAAGAGTACCGTCCTCTATTCGTCTACTCAATCCTACTGAGCGCTATAACCGAACACTCAGATTTTCTCTACCGCTGAGTACTAAAACCGAGTACTCAGCTTCACTCTTCTAACATTTTCTATTGATACAAGATTGTTCTCTCTAAATGAAGAACACTTTAGATGAATACAAATTCACTCTAGACTTTTACACAATGATTGGAAATTTGGTGTAAGAGATTGCTTTCTTTTCAGACAGCTTCTATTTTGGATTTTCACTCTTGTGAAGATTTGCTTTTCTGTCTGTATTTGCTTGTATGTGCCGTAAGGATCCAAGTGATGAGCTTGTCCTTTTATAGTGGATTCTGAAGCTTCAAATCATTTGAATTCCGACATATCTGTTGGGAGTAACAGTCTTCTTTTGTCACTGAATGGTCAGCTTCCAGAATCGCAGGCCAATCCTGTCTTCTGATTTGCGCAGGAGGCAGGCTTGCCAGTTTCGTCTTCTTGTGCCAGGTTTCGTCTTCTAGCGCCAGGTTTGTCTTCTTGCCAAACGCCAGACGGTCCATGCGTCTCGAAAAGGTCTTTGATCACATTTTCGAGGCTTCTGATTTGTTGCAGAGATCTGTCAGACCTTATCTTTTAGTAAACGGATCATTGGCGCTGATCTGACGAATACACAACTTGATTGTTCGACTTTGCCTTTAAGATTTCCTTTGTCGGGACTGAGTTATATTTTACTCAGCTTCTTTGCCCGGCTTCGCCTTCAAGCGTTATTCTGAAGAAGACATTTCTTTTAACGAGGTTGAGTTACATTCAACTCAGCTTCTGCTGTGTGTCTTTGCTTGTGCTGACTTCGTTCTGTCTTTCTTTTTATGAACACTTAGTTCATGTTCTCATTAGTTAATATACTCAATATTGAACAAACATATTAGCACAATTAAATCAAAGCACTTAAATTTAATTGTCTTAATCATGAGATTAACTTAAATAATTTTATCAAATCAAAATCATGTGGAAAAGTGTTTCAACAATATTATCAAGTACAAAACTTATGAAAATAAATTACACATATTTTTTTTGTAGATAGTAATGAGGAATAATTAAAATAACGAGATAACAAATTTTAGAGTAAATGTTTGACTAAGTTTACGAGATAAGTAGTTAACTTAAAGATAGAATTTTTTTTAAGAAAAGATGCTAAAATTTACCTTAAGCTAAATAGTTAACGTATAAGTTTATGAGCTAAATACTAAGTTTCAAATGAAGCTAAGAACGAGAGGATGAAAGTGAAATAAAAAGAGGAATGATGACATTTTATAAATTGGATATTCACGAGAGATCATTGATTCTTGCATGGGAGCAGTGGCCTCCTTACTGATTAATTAATAACTAGACTCGGTTTATTATTTCTTGTGCTGAAGAAATGCAATTGTCATAGTAGACAATCCCATTTTTTTTCAATAATCAGGATTTTAACAGTAGTTATTGAATGATCGGTGTCAGCTAGCTAACCATGATAGAAGAGAATGAAAGAGGCATAATTTGTAACCAAGCATGTAGAAATAAGCATTTTGAAAGAGGAATTATCCTTTGAATGTAGTCTTTGGATTGAATTAAAAGTAGAACATTAATAGTTAATAATGTAGTGTGGATATGAAGATGGGAATCCAATAATGATAGTGAGAGGAGGGCAGGTGTTTTTGTGGGTTATTTTTTTTAGAGTGATGAGGAATATCCAAAATGGAATGGGTAATATATTCCTTATCTTCATGATTTCATAGATCACACACCTTATCAAATCTCCATTTGACAAGATAGGTAACAAATAAAATTCATGTACCCTAACATAAAATTAATAAAAAATTCTATCTTTTTATTTTTCTTGATCCGCCATGAGCATATGCTTAATCACATTTATTTAGTGCATTAATTATATGAAACATTAAATTAAATGTACTTAATCTACTTTATTGATATGTTTCTTCAAACATTCATGAACTTTGTGCAAATCTATCCCTTCTTAGAGTTACTTAATTAACCAAATGAGCATAGTTTAGCTGGTGTATTTCTAAAATCAAAATAAAAAATATTAGGTTGTGGGTTGGAATCAACTTATTTAAAATGTAATCAATTAATCATTCGGTTTTAAAAAACGTAAGCCCATATAGAAGAAGTGTTGTACACGCCTTGAAAAAGTAAAATGACTAAGGTTGGAATAATGAGATTCTTTTTTTTTCTTGGTTTGTCAGTATACCCACCGCCGATAGCAGTGACTATTCACTTTCGCAGACGGTTTGCACCTCTATAGGTGGGACTGCTGGCCACGGAAATTCTTTACATTCCCAAAGGGAAGGATCGAACCTGGACCTTTGGTTAAGGGAGGAAGAGCCTTTACCACTCAACCACAACCTTGTGGTTATATAATAATATTCTAATACGTGTGGAATACATTTTTCGCATGTAGTTTTTTTTTGGTGACCAAAATGATTAATCAATTATATCTTAAATAAGTTAGGAGCTATTAAAACACTTTAAACCAAATTATATAAAAAAAACACTTTAAACCACTCAAGATTTTTAGACAAATTTGGAATAGTAATGATGTATTAAGATTTTTTTTTGACACCAATTAAGATTTTTCTTTTAATTGCTAGCAACAATATTAATGTCATTTTCAAACGGTTGTAAACTGTAAAGTGTCAGTCACAATGCTAGAGGGTATTTATTATTGTTATTATTATGATTTTCAACAAATAATTAGAATTAAGTAATAATTTGTATTTGAAAAAGCTTTAAACAATTTTTTTTGAACTTACTATTTTATTTTTTATTTACTCAGTGATACGAGAAAATACGTGAGGTAGTATTTTGTCATCTGCTTTGATTTTTCTGATGCTTAAGGTAAGAGAGAAAAATTATCAATGTAATGTAATATATAAGCACTTTCACTCTGATGTCTAAATTAGCAATATTAAGCAAGTAAGAATAATTGTAATGAATGTGTATGTACCTTGATATAACGTTTAAATCGTATTTATAAGATATTGACAGTAATTGCAATGAATGTGTGTATGTACCTTGATATAGCGTTTAAATCGTATTTATAAGATATTTAGGGTAGTTTCGTCAGGTGTTGTTAACATTAGATTTCTCGAAAAACAACTAGAAGTTAGGTAATTTGTATTATACTTTATTAGTGTTTCCTTGACTCTATGCGAGATTGACGAGTTCTAATCCGAACTGGTCTGGAATGTTTTCTATTAATCCACTTGTCTGAAAATTGGTGATATCCCTATTTAGTTTAATTTGAGAATTCCCTTAATTCATTCACGCATTCTTGTTAAACTAAAATGAAAGTAAGGGGGTGTTTGGTAGCTACTTTTCATGTTTATGTTTGTCTTTTCAATCCAAAAAGGATAGTTTTAGGTGTTTGGTTACTGACATCCTGTTTGCGTTTTATCCACGTAAACTAGTCTTTTACAACAACAGGGAATCCTTATTTTTTGAAAAAAAAGATTTTTTCGACAACAAACAGCAAACCGTAACAGCAAACAGTAAACAACAACAGTAGTTAAAACAAACAGGGTGTAAGTGTATATTAGTATTATTTTAATATTCCCAGTGAATCTAACTAGGTGAATTCACCTAGACTAAATTAATGAATTCATGTACGAAAAAGATTCCAACATACATTGATATATAGTTAATTAATATGATTTTTAAAGTTTTTGCTCTTTTCTTAAATTTTCCTATAATAATATATTCAGTTACACAACAAGTATTAAAAAGGAAAGAAGTTGGTACATCGTATAAGTGAGAGGTTGTTGGTTAGAATATATCCTCTTATAAAAGATTATTAGTAGTAATTAATAAATTAATAATAAAATAAAATGGATAATCAATATTTAAAAAGAAAAATTACTATTATGTGGGAAAAATAGAAATAAATAACTGTAGTTTTCAACAAAAAGCATAACTATAAATTGTGAGACGAAGGACAATATATATTTAAAGAGTATTTAATTGCTCATGAAAATGCTCCGTCTTTTTACTTCAAAAGAAAAACTTTTAAATATTTGATTAGTGACATGTTGTTTGTCTTTTATATCTGAAAATCAGTTTTTTACAAAAGCATAGACTCTTTACTTTTTTCGAAAAACAATTTTTTCCAACAGCAAACATCAAATCGTAACAACAAACAGTAGGTAAAACAAACAGAACCATATATAAACAAATTACTTAGTTGTATTCAATTTTCATTTTTGTTGCTCTTGTTATTATTTATAGCCTCTGTTTGATTCCATTTTTCGAAACTATTTTTTGCTTTTTAGTTTTAAAAATGAGCTACAGAATGTGATAAAATTTCCTTAGAAAAAAAATCAATATATACTACCCATAAGCAAAAAAAAAAAAACAGCAAACAGATTATAGCAACAACAAATAGGTAAACCAAACGGGCGCATATTATTAAGTTATAATTAGCTATAAATGAGCCGATGTGCTTGGTGCGGCTTAATAAAAACTCGATCATGTTCGGTTTAATTTATAAAAGAGCTAATTTTGAGCATGATGAAACTTGGATTGAAAGCTTGTGAGTACGCTTTATTATAAGTTCATGAAAAGGTCGTGAGCAAACTTAGTTATATATATTTTTAGAAAGTTCGATTATTTTTTAATGATAGCATTTCTATAAACAGAAAAATGTAAAACTACGTAGTTTTTTTTTTTGTGAAACTTTAGTTTTGTATGTTCTAAAACTATGTAGTTTTGGGTTAAAGTAATGTCAAAAATGAAAATAATCAAAGAGTTATTCGCAAGCAAAGTTCATGAACACAATTAATACATTCATGCTTTAGGCAATAGCTGAACCTGAGAGTAATAAACAAGTGTTCAACAAATGCACCTAAGCAAAGATATGGCGTGTATTTTCCCAGATAAGGGAGTTTACGTGCCATTGATGGACTAGTAATACCTAATAAAACCTATTGCACGCATCGACCATTAGGCAAAGCCTGTCTCCTATATACAATACCACTTAATATTTCTTCCTTTCCGAGTCTTATAGAATATTCTTTGTTCGATGCTCTGAATAAGGTTTAGAGCGAGGAGAATGAAGAAACGCATGAACGACCTGATGCTACATTCGCTTCAAGATAGAATGCCACCTTAAAACAGACATAGTTCCAACTCTCCGCTCAATTAACAACTGCTTTTCTAAACACTTTCTATAATCGTAGTTTATTGAATCACACAAGCTGGTGGAGCAACTCAACAATTCAAAAGTATAACTTTGAATTCAAATTCAAACTCGTCAATTTTCTAATGAGTTGAGTGACTCAACTTGATTACGAATCAATGTTTATTTATAATTATTTTGAAAGAAGAATCAATTAATCTCCATCCCAATAACTAATAACAATTAAATAATGATTGTAATTTGTTTGATTGGAAAATCATAAGTATAAACAAGAAATGACCTTTTTTGCTCATTTAATGATCAAATTGAGCTTAAGTTAAGACAATATGATATGTAGAAAATGTTAGAGAGAGAAAGTGTGTGTATACATCATAATCACTTATAATAGTGACATAAAAGAAGATGGAATCTAAGCTTTATGAAAACCCTAAACAAAGAAGAAGTATGGCCCACTTTGGAAGATAAAGGGCCAATGACAACTAGTCAGCATTCTTATCTCTCCCTCCTTACCCATACTTGTTGTCCCCTTCCAATAACTCTCCCTTCACATATTTTTTATTTTCTCAACTTATCAATATCTTTTAATACTAATTACTAGTAATTACCCTATTGGTTAATTAAATATCTTCATGATTATATATTCCCATTTTGTAGAATCTGATGCTCACCAAATCCCAAACATGTCCTCACACAATCTTGTCATTTTACTTAATTTAGTAATAGAAATACTAAATTGGAATGAATACTTAATAAAAACCTTTTCTTCAGGAATGAAGATATATGGTAGAGATTATTGAATCAAATTAAATACCCAAACAAAATATCAAGTATTGAATTGAATTGTTGGTTTTTTATAAGATCAAACAAATTGTACTGTTGGTTTTCGGTAGATGTAATGAGGAGATTTTCAATCTCGGAATAAATCGAACTGAACTGATCTCACTCCTAATTTTAATTATATGCCTTTTATGGTAAATTTATTTTAGGGCACGAGGTAGTTTCGGGCTAAAGTCATCAAAATGTTAATAGCATAAAGAGACATGCAAAGAAGTTTATATATCATCTCATGTAGGGATGGTAACGAGTACTGTATCCGCAAGTATATATCCGACACTACTCGACTCTAATGGAACTACCCGTACCCTGTATAAAAGGGTATGGGATGGGTATGAGATCAAAAAATTACCCGTTAGGATAATGGGACGGGTATGGGAATACCCCCAGGATACCCGTTACCCGTCATAACTCTTTTAATATTATTGTTTTTTAGATGTAAAATGTAAGATTTGAACCCTAACTTTTTATTCTTCAATCATTTAGTGATACCATTAAGCTACTTTATTTTTATTAATTAAGGTTTCATTTATTCAATTTTTAGATGGATGGTTTATTAAATTTATACTTTATTAAATTTGTAATATTTTTTGTTTTATTTATTGATTTTTAACGGATAAAGATACCGTGGGTACCCGTGAATTAAATGAGACGGGTATGAGATGCAAAAAATATACATGTTAGGGTAATGGGACGGGTACGGATAATTTAAAAATAAACGGGTAAGAGTTTGAGATTGACACTACCCGCGGGTACCCTACCCGTTGTCATTCCTAATTCCATGAGACAATGTTGATTTTTTAAACTTTCAAATCAGTTTTCCTAGTTTTTTTAGGTAAAAGCAACATTTTGATAGATGCAAAAGACCTATTTATGAGATGGGTCGGGGCTAATCAAATTTTATACTAAACTACTTTGTCCAAGTTCAACGTAACCTACATTATTTTTAGGGTAAATAATTATAAAGTCTTTACGTTTTTTATTAACATACTAGTAGGTCCATCATATTATTATAAGGTCCTTAAATTTTATTTTAATCAATTCTTTAGTCCTTCCATCTATTTTTGTAGATAAAAGTCCAATTTGCCCCTAATTATTTACATAAATTTTTTTTTATCTTTTAATGCAATAGTTTTAATAAAGTTTATAAAGTATTTATACACCAAAATTTATATAATTGTATATACTAATCATTAAAAATATATTTTGATTCTCTTAAATTTTTATTTTTTAATATAATGTCTTTAAACTAACATTAAATACTAATAAAAAATTTAAAAATAATATTTTTTCTTCATTTATAAAATTTATTAGAGATAAATAAAGATTAATTTTTACAAAATTTATATAGTTTTGCTCATATTTTAATAATTTTTGAAATATTTTTCATTCATTTTTTAGTCAATAAATCTTTAGGCTACTAAATTAAAGTTCTATAATTATATAAAATTCAATAAATTAATTACTCAATATTGTAGAGATTATGTAGGAAAAAAGAAGAAAAAAACATAAAATAGAAAAAATAGATGTTTTATTATTAAAACATAAAGTAAAGGGTAATTTTGGTATTTTAAAATTTATTTGGTATAATTTGATTTGACCATTGACTCAAACATAAGGACTAAGGAGTTGATGAACACAAAAACTGAGGGACTATATAATTATTTCTAAAAATGGAGGGACTGACTAGTGTATTAAGTAAAAAACTCAGGGACCTTATAATTATTTACCCTTATTTTTATATTGGATTCGAGCCGGGTTGGACCAAGATAAGAAAACTGATTTCCAAACTTGTCAAGTCAACTAATATATATTTATATTAAAAATTAATTAAAAATATAATATTAAAATATAAATATGCACAGTAAAATTAAAATTTTAGTTAATTAATTCAATACAATTTAATAAAGATATATTTATGGAACTAAAAAATATTTAATAAAGTAATAAAATTCAAATAGAGTTAATAAAAAATATATATACTATAAGGGCGGACTGGGCCAGGTTGAATTTGAGCGTTTAAGGCAAATCTCAAGCCCAATCCATTATATGTGTAGGTTTGAGTGAGTTTGGATTGGACTCATTTTCAAACATACATGTCCAAGCCCAACTCATGAGAGGCGGACTTGAACGGACTAGGCTGACTATCAGGCTCTTGAACAAGTCTATATAGAACTACTTTTCTTAAAAGTTAGGCACGCTACTCTTAAAAAATATTAAAAATTTGTAGATTTTGAAGAAATTATATTCACAATTTATAAGAAAGGCTAATGTTATTTTTGTTTTGGACAAAAATAGTATTAACTTTCCATATAACATCATGTATTTATTATTTTTTAACTTTTAGAAATTTTATCATGTATAATACTTATCAATTTTTTTCTTACCATACTTTTCCTCACAACATTTTCTATACAACAGGTTATATTGATGACAACAATATCATATATATATAGAAAAGAAAATATCATATATTAAATAGAATTAGAATATAAGGCTTGAATAATGAAATCTGGAGGACTAGTATGCCACTCCATCAGTCCTGATATAGAATATGATGCCTTGTAAGTTTATGGGCAATACTATTCACAGAATGACTAGCAAAAATGATACTAACATCACTAAACGAATGAATCAACCCATTACAACCATCAAGAACATGACCGTAATAAGATCTAAAGACAAATTGATTATGATCTAAAACCAACAAGACAGCCGCCAATACTCTTTCTGTAAACTCACACAACAATAGAAATCAAAACTCATAAATAAAAATGATGTACATTTAACTAAAAAACGTGTATATTGCAAAGTTAGAAAAAGAAAATTTGATACTACAAAATTAGAAAAAAAAAATTGATTTGATCATGCAGTTTATCAATGTTACAATGTTATAGATAACATGTCATATTATCGAATCAACATATTATATCATCAAAATTCAATATTTCACCGAGCCTCGTCAATAATCAACAAATCAACATAACACGTCATTAAATACTAACATCATAATCATTTTTTTTTTCTAACTTTGACATATTTAAAAAAAAAAGAAACATAGCTTTTCTCTTATATACTTTTCTCAATGATTTATAAAAGTTGCTTAATTAGGCTCTAATTTCTAAATGACATTAATATTGGAAAGAAAAATCCACCCTGTCAAAGAGAGAGGATTAGAGAAGGAACTAGAGAGGTGGGTGAGATTTGTTTTCTTGCATAGGATAAGTAAGATATATGAATTTATATCATTTTTTTATTATTATTATTAAATCCATATATAAAAAGTTGTGGTTGCAAGTTGTCTATCAATTTGCTAAATGTCCCCACTTTCCATTAACCAATCCTATTCACTCACTCTCCATACTTCTTTCTTCAAAGGACAAACCTTTTTTGGCTGCAAAATACAACAAAATAAATTACTTAACCCTATTTCAATATCATTTTCCACCCAATAATTTTGGAGCAAAATTATTAAATAAAAGATAATTCTTTTCTTTTTCCCCCTTGTTCATAGTTCAATTGAAAAGAAATTTAGAAAAGGGGGAAACAAAACATAGATAGTGAGAGAGATAATTATGGTAGTTAGCTGATATAGAAAGAAAGAGAGACTGTGTCTGTGTAATTGAGAGATGTCAGGTGGTGGTGGTGGTGGTGGTGGATGTAGTATAGTCTGGTTTAGGAGAGATCTGAGGGTTGAAGATAATCCAGCACTTGCTGCTGGTGTTAGAGCTGGTGCTGTTGTTGCTGTTTTTATTTGGGCACCTGAAGAAGAAGGTCATTATTATCCAGGTAGAGTTTCTAGATGGTGGCTTAAACAGAGTTTGGCTCATCTTGATTCTTATTTGAGGACTCTTGGTACTGTTCTTCTCACTAAAAGATCATCTGATAGTGTTGCTTCTCTTCTTGATGTTGTTAAGACTACTGGTGCTACTCAGATTTTCTTCAACCACTTGTATGGTCAGTCAATCTAACTTAACTCCTTTATTTCTTAATTCTGATCGTATGTGTTCGTTTGGATGAATGATTTAGATGCGGCTGAGTTCCCAATTTTGAATTGCTTCTAAGGTGTTTGATAAATTGTCCCAGAGAGAGTTGGGGTTAGAAAAATTAACTTGAATTTTGAATTGCTTATAAGGTGTTTGATAAATTGTCCCAGAGAGAGTTGGGGTTAGAAAAATTAATTTGAATTTTGAATTGTGAATTGCTTCTAAGGTGTTTGATAAATTGTCCCAGAGAGAGTTAGGGTTAGATAATTAATTTCCCCCTTAATTTTCTGTTACAATCTTGTTAAATTGGGGGAATTTGTTGTTTTGTAGATCCGTTGTCACTGGTTAGGGATCATAGGGCGAAGGAGCTTTTGACTGCTAAAGGCATAGCTGTAAGATCTTTTAATGCGGATTTGCTGTATGAACCGTGGGATATTAATGATGCTCAAGGACGGCCTTTCACGACTTTTGCTGGATTCTGGGAAAGATGCCTTAGTATGCCTTATGATCCAGAGTCACCTCTTCTTCCTCCCAAGAGGATTATTGCAGGTTTGTCCTTTTCCAATCTTTTCCATTTCATGTCAGTTAATTTTCCATGTTTGTGTTGGAGATAATCAGGGGTCTGTCGCCCGGAAGAGGACCTCCTCCTCCCTCCGCCTGGTCGGCTCGCCCCTGTTTAATACAAGGTAAAATAAAACAGACTGTTCCTCTGTTTTTATTGTGAAATGGGGTTGCAGTCTTGCAGAAGACTAATCTTTTCCTTTCTCTTTTTTCATCCATAAGCAGCAAAGGTTGACAATTCTAACCCCATCCGTGCACCCTTTTTCTCTCACTCTCTCTTCACATAGAAAATTCACTAATTTAAAGATTTTATTTATATATTTATTTTATTTCATGGCTAAATTACACACATGGCCCTTGAACTTTGATGTTACTTTCATTATGCCCTTGAACTTCAAAATCGGATATTATGATCCCTGAATGAAAATAAGGGCAAAATTTTGAGGCCATGGGTGTAATTTACTCTTCACTTCATTACATTATAATTGTTATATTTACTATAAAATTTAATTACTATACTATGTAAATTAATTACTTTTTAAAGTTGTAAAAGTCGTATGTACTTAAATAATCTTTTCTCAAATATCAATTTTTTTTAACAGTTGAACCGATTGAATTGAATTGGTTGATTGATTATTTTAATTATTAAATTGAAGATTTGATAATTTAATTTTATATATATATTCTGAATTAATTTGTATATATACACCCTTGCGGTGGGACCCCTCCCCGGACCCTCGCTCAGCGGGGACGCGTAATGCGACCGGGCCGCCCTTTTATTATAAAATAAGGACAAATATGTTATTAACCAAGAATAAAACGCTAAAGAACTTGAATCAAGTAAACATATATGCAGTTGTAGTTCAAACATCAATGTGATATGTGCAGTTTATAATATGTTATTTTGAGGACTTTTTGTAATATTTTAATTGTTATATGACAGTCCTCTTAAAATTTTGTTCTGGTTTCGGCATTTAAGATTATGTAAAAACTATATAATAGGGTATTGGATGGGTCTCTGGACTCATTGAGGGCATGTTGTGTGTATTGGACCTGAGAGTGGCTTGAGCCTGTGTTGTATCTTCCATATCACTATATTTAAACTTTATCCACTTTCGGATCAAATAGTTCATCGACATGGTAGATTTAGAGGTGAGTATTCATGCTTCAAGCTTAATAGGAATTGACTTAGCTCCTTCAACATGACTCAAAAAACTGATTGTCCCCTTGAACTTGGTAAAGTGACTTATTGATCTCTTGAATGTGCTTAAAGTGACCTATTGGTCCCTTGAACGCGTTTAAAATGACCTATTGGTCCCCTAAACTTGCTTAAAGTGATACATGCTTCAACTTACCCAAATCTCCTCATATTCTACCATGTTGCACATAGGGATTAATCATGTCATTTTAAGCAAGTTCAGGGGGCTAATGAGATAATTTTGAAGTTCAGGATGCTAATCGGTTTTTCGAGCCAACTTAAGGGGCTCTTGGTGCATTAAGCCATAGGCATTTGTGTAAAGCATGTGTCACACATAATATAAATAGTATTGTTGAACCTTTAACCATATCTTATCATTTGGGATTTGAATAATTGTTTTTGTTTTCCATCTCCAATCTACTTTATACCTTGCATTTTCCAGGTGATATATCTAGATGCCCTGCAGACACACTTATCTTTGAAGATGAATCAGAGAAAGGAAGCAACGCATTGCTTTCTCGGGCTTGGTCTCCAGGGTGGAGCAATGCTGATAAGGCCTTGACAACGTTTGTAAATGGACCTCTAATTGAGTACTCTAAGAACCGTAGGAAAGCAGACAGTGCAACAACCTCTTTTCTTTCACCTCATTTGCATTTTGGGGAGGTAAGTGTGAGAAAAGTGTTTCATCTTGTTCGAATCAGGCAAGTCCTGTGGGCGAACGAAGGAAACAAAGCTGGAGAAGAAAGTGTAAACTTGTTTCTAAAATCAATTGGTCTGAGGGAATATTCAAGATACATGAGTTTTAACCATCCTTATAGCCATGAAAGGCCTCTTCTTGGGCACCTGAAATTCTTCCCTTGGGTTGTGGATGAAGGGTATTTTAAGGCTTGGAGACAAGGTAGAACTGGTTATCCATTAGTTGATGCAGGAATGAGAGAGTTATGGGCTACTGGGTGGCTTCATGATCGAATAAGAGTTGTGGTTTCAAGTTTCTTTGTGAAGGTTCTACAGCTTCCATGGAGATGGGGAATGAAGTATTTTTGGGACACCCTTTTGGATGCAGATTTAGAAAGTGATGCTCTTGGTTGGCAGTACATTTCTGGTACTCTCCCTGACAGCAGAGACTTTGATCGCATCGACAATCCACAGGTGCAGACAACATTTTTTAGTTTATGAGTGGCCTATTTCTGTTTGTTTTGCCTGATGTTGATGGTATGGTATAACCATTCTTGTTATGAGTGGTCTTTTTTTGTTAGATTTGCCTGTTCATGTTAACCTTTTAGTTTAATGGTTATTTAAGACAATTTTTCTGGATAGGTCGAACTATTGGAAGCAAATGGAAAATATAGTATCACAGCCTACTAGTAATGAGGTTTAAAGTTTTGAGTAAAACTATTTCTTTTTGTAGCTTTACGTATAAGCTTTGTAGTGGGATGTATCAACTTAAGCTTAGTGTTTGAATCCAAAAATATTTCTTGGAGCTTTACGTATCAGCTTAAGCTTAGAATTTGAGTCGAGAAATATTTCTGTAGCTTTACATATTAGCTAAGCCAAAACTCTTCTTGTAGCTTTATGTACCAGCTTAAGCTTGGAAGATATTCTTGTTGCTTTATGTATTAGCTATTAGATCAAGAGAGTATTAGAATTCGACTCTAAAACTCTTCTTATTAGCTTTACATATCAACTTAAGCTTAGAGCCTGTTTGGTTCAGTTGTTGCCGCTTAATTTTTGTTATTGTTGTTAGTTGTTTATCGTTGCTGGTATTTAGTAGATGTTAATTGATTTTCCTTAATAAATAACCATCAGCAGTTGTTTCTCAATTCTAACCATGCACTCCTATATTTGTTGTTTGGAGTAAAACACCATAAAGAAGGATCAAACGGGCACTTAGAGTTCGAGTGCAAATCTTGCTTAAGTTTTTGTTTTTTGACATATAGGCCTGTTGCTAACCTTTCTCATTCACTTGTTATTCTTCTACAGTTTGAGGGTTACAGAACTGACCCAAATGGAGAATATGTGCGGAGGTGGCTTCCTGAACTTGCAAGGCTACCTACTGAATGGATACATCATCCATGGAATGCTCCAGAATCTGTACTCCAAGCTGCCGGAATCGAGCTGGGATCAAATTACCCTCTCCCGATTGTAGGAATAGAAGCAGCCAAAGTGAGATTGCAAGAAGCACTTGCAGAAATGTGGCAGCTAGAAGCAGCTTCCAGAGCTGCAATCGAGAATGGGACTGAGGAAGGGCTTGGAGACTCAACTGACTCAGCCCCAATCGCCTTCCCTCGAGACATACTTATGGAGGAAAACCATGGGCCTGTAAGAAACATTCCACCTACTACAATTCGGCGTTATGAGGATCAGATGGTTCCAAGCATGACTTGTTCTCTGCTTAGAGCTGAAGAGGAAGAAACTTCCTCCGATCTTCGGAATGCAGCAGAAGATAGCAGAGCGGAGGTGCCAAGAACTTTAAATGTCAATCAAGAACAAAGAAGAGACACTACACAAACTATTCGTGCGAACAACAACATGATGCGTTTTAATGCTCTTGGAGGTCCAGCACATACTGAAGATTCAACAGCAGAATCGTCGAGTAGTAGTAGTAGGCGAGAAAGGGATGGAGGCATAGTTCCGGTTTGGTCACCTCCAAGTACAAGTTACTCAGAACAGTATGCTGGAGATGAAAATGGAATGGGAGCAAGTTCTTATTTGCCAAGGCATTCACAAGCTCATCAGGTAGTAAATTGGAGGCGGCTATCGCAGACCGGGTAAGAAGTTTGATCTCTATAAGCTCAGTAAATACACTTGAAACTTGATAATTTATGCCTGACATTGACTGTCTATCAAATTAACAGGTAAAACATATAACCATTGCTGGGCCGGACTGGACCAGACCGGACACGAGGAAGAGGAGAACACGGGAAAACTTAATCCTGGAAAAAGGAAGTCATTCTCCAGCTATGATCTTCTGATAATTCTATTGAGCTTGGTGTTTTGACCTTAAAAATGTATGATAGTGAAGATAGACAGAGGTAGTAAGAACATCTGCTATCCTTTTTACCCTGTATTTGTACCATAATACATAGTTATGCTGTATAGTATTTATAAATCAGGGAATGAGAGTGATCATAGGGATCTGTAGTTCTCTAATAAACCTACGTTTGTGCTTGCTTATTTTTAATTGATTAGGCAGATCATTTACACTTATTTTTGCATTTTAATCATTCCTCCTAGCCATTGTTTTCTTCTGCATTTGAGTCTTAAGTTAGAGAAAATTTGAGGGGAAAGAAAAAGATACCGTAACAACCTGGTTGTGAGCGGTTGGTGCTGGGGTGGAAGGCCTGTGTAAGGAGTGCTCTTAAAGGATGGTGATGGGGCCAAGAGCGAACTGAATCACACGTTGGAAATGGAGAGGGAGTAAATAGGCTATATTAGAAACAAACTTTACTAATATAGATCAATCATTTTCCCTTCATTTCCGATGTGATTCTCGTCTCCATCGTAATTTTTTAGGCTGCTCTTTGCTCATCCCTTCCAACCTGGTGCCACTCACTCCGTACTAGTCATTACAAGTCCACCGGTTTCCATCTCGTTTGTCCCCGAAGCAAACATCGTTGATGTAGAGTCGGTTCTCACACCAATTGAAACAGCCTATGTTGCACAAAAACTTTCATTCACTAGTGTTTCGTGTCCGTTTGTGCAACATAGACAACAGTTTAGTCCAATACCATGTAGACATTGTCCTCCTTGGCCTATATATAATCTATTGAACTTCACGGCTTTAAAACGTGTCTACTTGCATTAAAGATAAGGGTTCAATAAATATCTATTAGTTGTACATGTAGACATGTTTTAAAGTAGCTCTTGAATTATAGAGAAAAGAAAGAACAATTTTGTAGGAATTTTTCATCTTTTTATTCTAATCCGGGTCATGCTTTATACATTGAGGTATAATACTAAACAATCGAAACATAGTACGTTTCGATCACTCTACGGTTCGCCTGGTGTATAAAGATGATTGAATACAGATTTACTCTTCTCTTGAGGTTTTTCAGGTTCAGATACTCTTAACATTTTGTACACAAGAGATGCAGCTAATGCTCCAAATATAGGAGAAACAATATACACCCAAAGATTCTTGTAAACACCTGATACAATAGCAGGGCCTAAGCTTCTTGCAGGGTTCAGCGAAGCTCCGGTGATCGGCCTGCAAATTTCATCGAAAACCCCTTATAATCGAGCCTGTTGCAAAATGTACTAAGTTCAAGCAATTTATGTCACTTAATACAAAATTACACATCATAATTTTTATTGTTTGACACCTTGTACTTAATACATGATGTTGAACATCAAAATGTTACAAGTTTAGATGTGTAATTATATATTAAACTCAACTCGTATTTACCCGATAAGCATCGCATCAATCATCAATGTGCCACCAATAGCTACTCCAGCAATGTTTTTGCTCTGCCATGTATAATTAGCGACGAGGGTTAGTTCATTGCAAGCATATTAGGATTGTTAAGAAGAATGAAGCGAAAGAATATTAGAGACGTACCGCTCTATCATCTGTAGCAACACCGCTTATCACGAACATCAAAAGAAAAGTGGCTATAAATTCCCAAATTATAGCTTCAAGATGAGAAGTCGAATCTTTGTAAGAAGTCACAATTATTTCAATATCATCCTCTTTACTGTACATGGCTTTAAGGGTGAGACTAGCAACTGTTGCCCCCAGTATCTGAACCAAGATATATGCAGGCACCTACACAACATAGAAATATGTAAATAACACATTTTAAATACGAAGTTTGTTGCGTTTTGCAACGAGTTCTGTTATAAACATAAAAGAGTTTGAAATTAAGTAATAAAAGACATGAATAGAGGTTAGAAAATACGCAAATATAAGTTTCGGGCACTCGAAAATCATTCAAAAATCGATTATAAAGTTATTTGAATTAATTTTGGTTAAAAAGGAAGTTTGCCAAGATGCTTTGAATTGAATGAAACAGCCAACATTCTCCTTTTGTAGCGACGGAAATTCCATTCTCGTTTGTCGCGATTTCATCGCTAATTTCCAAAATTAAAAAAATATTGTTTCTTGTTTTGTTTATACTAAAAAGTCATAATATGATTAGGTGTTTTGAGGACGTTGAGACTTCATATGGCCTGTATAATAAAGGGTAAATAATTTATTAGTTTCATATTTTTTACTTAACACATTGTTTAGTCTTCTTATTTTGAAAAACGCATTACAAGGTTCCTATCTTTTTTTCACTATTAACCTTTTGGTCATTGTCTTATTTTTTTAGATTTTTAACAGTTATAAAGGGCGGCCCGGTCGCACTACGTGTCCCCGCTGAGTGAGGGTCCGGGGAGGGGTCCCACCACAAGGGTGTACTGGGGCAAGCCTTCCCCAGCCAATTTATTTGGCAAGAGGCCGCTCCTAAGACTCGAGCCTGTGACCTCTTGGTCATACGACAACAACGTTTACCGTTTTAACAGTTATATTTGGCATAAATTGACAGACAAAAAATAACAGAGTAATATGACCATTTTATATTGTACTATGTTTGTCCTAAAAGCTAAGATATGTTCAGTTAAAAATCTAAAAGACATAGACAAAATGACATGAAGATTAATATTGACAAACGATTATAATGTGTTTTTCAAAATAGGGGACTGAACAATATGTTACCTAGGAATGTGGGGACTAATAAATTATTTACCCTATAATAAATGTAAAAAGGAGTGTTTTAAGTGAGAAAAATTGTATGAATTCCAAATTCTACTCTTGTAATCTCAGTGTCGAATATTTGTTGATGGGTCAATTTTACACATGCATATATAAATTTTTTTCTCACGCTATCTTGACACTTCTAATCTCAATCTTCCGAAGACGGGCTGGAACCATTCCAGGTAAAGGTAATTTCGGCGGCTGTTGGGGGAGGGGCTGAGGCCTCCTACCCCCATTATCTCCGCTCGTGATCTTGATTCTCAGAAATAACCATATAAATATTGTGTTTTGAGTTAGTTTGCAATTTGTTTTTCTGCGTATTAAACTTGTTTAATAAAATAGCCGATCCGATTCACTTCGTGACAAATCCTCACATGTTTCCAGGGGAATTTTTGGGCAGCAGCAAAGGCAATGGAAACAGCAGGATTGAAATGTGCACCAGAAATATGACCAACTGCATATATTAATGCCATCAAAATCACACCCCAAACTATTGCTATCCCCAAAAATGATAGTTGAAGAATTCTGTCTGTAAGAGCAGCCCCACACCCCACAAATACAAGAAAATACGTGCCTACGAACTCTGCGAGAACCTGCTCAAAAACATAAACAAAAAAACACATTTTAATTATATTTCCGTCACCAAAAATAAAATTAACTCGAAACTAATTAGCGTCACACTAACACTACTATATGGAAACAAAGCAACAATAAGGCTCTGTTCTTTTTCACTCAAATTAATTGAACTGAACTGAATTCTACTAAAACTGAAATAATAATATAATCCTTTAGAAATTACTGAACCGATTAATGAATTGAACTGAATGTTAAACTGAACTGATTGATACTGAAATTAAGTAACAAAGAACATGATCTAACTCTACCTTCTGGAAAATGGATGGAGAAGCATCTGCATCTGCATAGGCATCGTCTTCGACGAAAACCTTGGTCGCCTTAGGTTCGGTAGCAACAAGTTGTTGTTTAAAAGCGAGTTGCATTTTTGGCGACAGCTCGCTAGTGACGGATATGGAAATGGGGCTAGACATTTCCTTGTGTTCTTTACCAAGGGTGCGTTTATTTGCAAGTTGATGTTTTGGTGAGAGCTCACTAGTGACTGAAATTGAAGGGCTAGACATTTTTATTTTGATTTTGATTATGTAATCAGTAAAACCAGAGAATAAAATTGATTTTATACAGAATTATAGGATGTAGTCCAAGAACTGTGACCAGAATATGCTCTAAGTTGTTGTTTTTTCCCCTTGAAAACTACTTGTACTAGCAAGCAATTTAGTTACTTGTAATTTTGTGAGAGCTGGACCGATTTGATTCCATTCATTTGGTAAATTATTGGGACAATTCCAAAAATAACCCTTGCGGGTTCGTCGATTTGCAAATGAGTGTCTGTGATTTTTTTGTTGCAAAACTAAAGACTCTCGCAAAACTAAATAGAAAATTCCAAGAATTGAGGGATAAGGTGCAAAAATACCCGTAACGCTTAGATATAGGAGCAATTTTACCTCCAACGTCTAAATTGGTGCAATTTTACTCATAACATTGGCAGCAAAGAGCAATTTTAACCCTAACGTTGTTAAGTTGGATCAATTTGAGAAATAATTCAAAAAACTGTCTCATGAGTCATAAATCTTGTCATCTACACTTCGCATGTGAGTCATTTTTATCAGTCATTAGTAACAGATCATAAACATATTTTTTTTTGGTAAGAAAGGAAAGGAAAAAAAACAAAACCAACAAAAAAACCTACACCGGGATCAGTTTAGGAAGGCTGACCTCAATCCTATCCTCTAAGAGAGAAGGCAAAAGAAAAGAAGGAGGAACAGAGAGGGTAGAAACACCTAACATTCTCCCATGCCCAGCAGCTGCTAAGCGATCCGCCACGCGGTTTTGCTCATAAACATATGATTAGACGTGAATTTTTTTAAAAAAATTAAAATATATACTATCTATTGTATGAGTTGGATAAAAAAAATTCAAAATATTTCGCCAAATTTATAAATATTAATCTCCATTTCTATTATTAAATCACAGAAAATATGATTTTTTTAAAATGAATTGATATGCAGTTGGTGCAGAATAAGCGACAAAATATCTGTGTTTTATAATAATGTCTGAAATTGACCCAACTTGCCAACGTTGGGATAAAATTGCTCTTGACTGCAAACATTAAGGATAAAATTGCACCATTTTAGACGTTAGAGATAAAATTGCTTCTGGCTGTAAGCGTTAGGGGTATTTTTGCACCTTATCCCAAGAATTGTTCTTCAACTTTTTTATTTGGTCTGATACATCATCGGCTCTCTGAACTTGATTATTTCGTATCACCAACTCCCTGAATTTTTTTTTTCCATAAAAGTAGATTTGCTCTCTCAATTTTATAATATCTCACCAACTCTCTAAACTTGTTTATTTTGTAACAACTAACTACAAAAACCTATTAAACCTAAATTCTAAAAATGCATCTTCATCTGTTGGAGAGGTAATTTTTTTCTCTTCTCCTACTTTTCAACTTATTATAAGAGTGAGTGTTGCAAGTTTGAGAGATCGAATGGATGAGGATTGAGAGTTAGTATTATAGTTTTTGTATTTAGAATAAACAAGTTTAGGGAGTTGGTAAGACACTTATAAAATTTAAAGAGTTAATCTACTTTTATGGATAAATTTAGGAAGTCGATATGAAATAATCAAGTTCAAAGAACTGTTAAGACACTTATAAAGTTTAGAGAGTCAATCTACTCTATATACAAGTTTAGAAAGTTAATGATATATTAGACCGAGTAAAAAAATTTGAAGATATTTTATATTATCCTCAATTCATATGGATGTCATCATGTTGATGTTGTTTAGTGAAAGATGGACTAATTCTACAAAGATGTAAAGTGTATCTTTCGTTTAAGAATAATTATTATTTAACGAAGAAACCATTTTACATTCTTAGTCAGCATCGTTGGAGCTAACAACTAAATTTTTATAGTACGAGTCGTAGAAGGAATATTAGAGAATTAAGTGAACATATATTCTCTAAATAAACAACAAAACACTTTTCATAGAATCCTTCTTTCAAAAAAACATCATATTCTTAAATTTGCCCATTTGTGATTGTTCTTTTGGCATTGGACGGCAAAAAAAATTCCTTGGTATAGCAATGATATATTATAATCACTTAATTTCAAAACGATATATAAAAGTGACTCTATTTTTCTATTTACTAACATAAAATTGTAGGTAAACGATCTCAAAATGGAAAAGTGTGATAAATAAAGTTGTTTAGAACAACATTTTTTTTGACACACGTTTAGAACACCATTTAAGGTGAAAACATATTTTTTAGAAAATATCTTATATGCCTGATATGAATCTAAAAAGTTCATATTTTAAGTATCTTAATATTGTGTTTTATTAAATAATTTAAGTGTTTATTAATAAATTCAAGTATTATATCTTTATTATGTGTTTTATTTTACTTTTAAAGTAATTAAAATGGATTTAGGATAAAATTGTCTCTAAAATTGCAAAGGAGACAAGCTTATGAAGAAAGCTGAAATTTCATATTGCTCGGGCACGCAATTTCAAAATTTTACACAGATATTGCACCAAACAATTTCCTTCCCAAATTTTAAAGATCATATCATTCTAGAAACATTTTAGAAGAATTGGCTTCTCCTCAAAAGTTGCATTTTCTTCTCTCAAAAAACATGTCCTTCTAGAAAGGTATCTTGAAGAATCATGTCCCTATGGAGGAGTACCTTTCATTTCCTTCATTAAAAGAAGAAAAATCAGAATCAGAAACATACAGAAACATATTTGAGAATTGTTGTCGAAGAATTAGAGAGCAACTCATCATTCTACAAGTGAATTTTGGAAACAGAGATCAAGAAAGAAGAAGAAGACTATACATGAAAGGATAGAGAGATCGTCATTCCCTTTAAACTTCACTCTTTCTTACTTGAATCTCTACATACGTTTATGTTTAATGTTGATGTTGATGTTGATGTTTATGAATTACATTTTTACAATCAAATCAATATTTAAGTGTTCTTCATTTACTACAATAAATTTCATTACATAGTTTCCTTATATGAATGTTTTCAATCTTTTCATATATTGATATTCTTAAGTTGAGAAACAAATTGAGAGATTGATCCTTACTAAGATTATATGGAATTGATTATTCGGTATTCTATAGAGAGATCGGGTTTATTGAATGATTGTCTTATGCTAACTTGTATACTTGTAATTTTATATGGTAGTGAAATTAATTCTCTAAGTGAGAACTAGGAATTAATGCTTCATATAAATTGTAAAGGACTCTCATTTATATCGAGAGAGTAAGTTGGAAACTGTAATTAACTTAGCTTATAATGTCAGAGAAAAATGTTTATGAAAACATACTTTAAGCACAATCATTTTGTTCATAAAATTCATTTATTTATCAAAGTTGTTCTTAGTTTACTTTAGTTTAGTTTAGATTATGAGAAACAGATGATTTACTCCATTGAAATTAAGATTTATTGTAAACAAAAGAAATAGATAAAAGTGATAATGCGTAATACTTTTATTCCTCATGGGATCAATATCTTTTATTACTATAAAAAAATCGTGCACTTGCGGAAAATCCTCAACAATGCCACATATTGAAATAAAAAAAAAATATAGTGTAATATGATCTCGGATGAATATTAATCTAAAAAGAATGTTATTTGAAAATGTATATGACAATAAATTCATAACCAACTGTCATGCTAATTATGTTTCAATGACAGAAATCTAAACAAAATGTCATCAGATAAACAAAAAACTTACCTTTGACTATTTTGTTTGACAGATTATTTAATAAAAATGTCACATGATATTGTTTAATATGACACACGTGACTAAATATATTGTCATCACAATGACCATACTTTGACAGAATTAAATAAAAAAATATTGTCGTACCTATGTTACAACGACACACTTCAAAACAAAAACTGTTATAACGATTTACTCATTATGACAAATTATTTAAAAGTGATGTCATACCAACTTAATCTATTCGATGGTTTTTTTTAAATATTCTATCATAGTAAGTAATAGTGGTCAGATGACAATTAGCAAACTCGTGTATGTCATGTTAAGTTATTTCAGATGACAAGCATCATCAGACGAAAATATTTTTTTTTTGTATGATGGTTACGTTTTCGATGAAGTGATATTTTCGTAAAATGAAGATTGTATAGCAAAGTGTGATATGAGATAAAAGTTGTACACCACATATATAAGTTAAAATTTTAATTTATGTAATATTTATTTATTTATAAGTATACATTTTAAATTTTATTATAATTTTTTTAGAGTAATTTTATGTGCACGACGAGTGGAATTTGATTTTGAAAATATATATAATTGGTGCCTTCTATGGTTATTTTGTTTTGAGAAAAGTATAAAAATAAATCTTGTGGTTACACTCATTTTCGAACAACACCTATGTGGTTTAAAAGTTTGTAAAGTGGTACCATGCACTTCATTCCGTTAGTAAACACATACCAAATTGACTAACGGTGTTAAAAGTCAAAGGGAAAAGAGTTAATTTGGTCCTTATATTTATTTATTTTTATAAATTAACCTTCCTATTATCTAATTATCACAAACAAACCCCAAAATAAAAAATAAAAATCAAATATACCATCTTCTCCATCTCTCTTTAATTTCTCATTTCTCTATCTTCTCTCTCTCCTCCTCTTTGTTAATTTCTCTCTCTAAAATCAATTGAATTCCGATCGTGATACTTAATTCGTTTGCCACTTTAAAGACCTATTGAATTCAAATTCCTCAGTGGAAGAAGACGGTTGAGAATACAGAGGAGGACTATTAGGTTGTTCCTCTTGAATTCAATTCTGCCAGATCTCGATCTCCATGGAATTGGCGAAGGAAGCACCACAATATTCTTCACATTCTCCTCCAAATTGCTTGAAAATCTTTTAGAACCTAAATTGGAATTGGAAACGCCAAAAGATTCTTTCCTAGCATCTGCGTCAAAAACACGCGATTTCAAGCTCCTAACAGGCAACAGGAGCGGGTTTTCCCCAACTCTCGAATTACCACTTTTCTGCTGTTGATCAAGAGCAGATCATTCCTGTAGTACTGATTATTCCATGTCTGCACAGTACTAACTCCATCGCACCTGGACGGGCCGGGGCCGGGGCCGTCCACTTCATCATCGAAAACAGAAGAAACCTAGAGACGTAGGATTGAGCATTATCAAGCTTAGAGGGGCTATTATCTTTCTCCGATTCATCGTTTCTTCGACTGAAAAGGCAGTAGGAAACAGCAATATCGATGAAAATAAGGTGAAGAAATTCCCAGCCTCTAGTATTTAGTGTTTGAGTGATTAATTCAGGAGCTTGTGAAGGAAAAATTGGGAGTAAAACTAAAAAAATGGCGACTATAAGAGCTTTGTAAAGGAAACGAAAGTAGAACTTAGTTGGACCAGGTTTGTTTTGGTGATGGAATTTGGCATCTGCCATTGGAGAGGAGAGAGGAAAAGGATTGTTAGTTTGGTGTAGGGGTTGAGAGAAAAAAAAGTGTAAGGAAGAAGTGAGCAAATGGAGATTTGCATATATATGCTTTTTAATTAACGGTAATCGGCATGGACCGTTTGCTTTAGTCGGAGTTAATTACCTCTCAATTGATTTTAGAGAAAGAAATTAAGAAAGAGGAGAGAGAAATAAAAGGAAAAATAAGAAATTAAAAATAGATGAAGAAGATGGTATATTTGATTTTTATTTTTTATTTTGGAGTTTGTTTGTAATAATTAGATAATAGAGGAGTTAATTTATAAGAATAAATAAATATAAGGACCAAATTAACTATTTTCCCTTTGACTTTTAACACCGTTAATCAATTTGGTATGTGTTTGCTAACGGAATGAAGTACATGGTACCACTTTACAAACTTTTAAACCACATAGGTGCTGTTCGAAAATGAGTGTAACCACAATGTTTATTTTTATACTTTTCCCTTTTATTTTTGACAAAGTACCATTATTTGGTGTGTTTTCGCCATTGGATGATGGAGCATAAAATTAATCCAATAGTGAAAACACATAAAATAAGGCTTACTTTATGAAAAACAAAGTAAACATAACATTTGCTTATATAATTTTCAAAATAAATATATATAAAGTTAAAGTTAAAATTTTAATTTATATAATATTTATTTATTTTTAAGTATAAATTTTAAATTTTATTATTAATTTTTTTAAGATGAATTGATGCGGAGCAAATGTAAAATTTGATTTTTAAAAGGCCGAAAATACAAATAACTCCCTGCACTTATCCAAATGTTGCAACTGTCCTTTCAACTTTCAATTGTAACGATTTACCCCTCAAATTTGTTCAATTGTAAAATATAACTCCAAATTGGGGATTTTTTTTACCCCGCACTTGAAGCAACGGTAAAAGCGTTTCTCCGGATTCGTATCACGCCAAAGATCTGATTATCACACTCCACGAGCGTTGCAGATTTTGCATTTCACGTGTTTCTTTAATTGCAGTCCATGTCAGCAATTTGATGTTATATTTTACAATTGGACAAGTTTAAGGAGTAAATTGTTACAATTAGACAAGTTCGAGAGGTAAGTTGTTACAATTAAAAGAGGGGACAATTGCAATATTTGAACAAATTTAGGAGGTTATTTGTGTATTAAGCCTTTTTAAAACAAGTTGAATATGAGTCAGTTTTAATTTAAATTGATCCTACAAATCAAAAGTAGATGTCAATATAACCCTTTATGAGGAAAAGTTGTTAATATAAAAATGAACAAATGCCGCAGGAAATGATAAAGGGTAAAAGCATAGGATTCGACAAAACTGCATTAGTCAACGTCTTTTCTTAAAAAAACAAAAAGATGAACACTTATGATTCGAAGAAACACCATGAAAAGGCCCTAGGTTTGATTAATTTTTATGTGTTGTTGTGGACCACTATATTCTGTAAAATTATGGAAATAAGGTGTGAAAAATACCATAATCTTAGCATTTAAGAATATTTTTACTCATGACATTATTATGGGTAATTAATTTATTAGTCCCTATATTTTGACAAAATACACTGTTTAGTCCTTGTATTTTCAAAAATATACGGCGAAGTCCCTAACGTTTTTCTCAGTGAACTATTTAGTCCTTAACATTTTTCTCGGTGAACTGTTTAGTCTCTGCCGTTAGACTCTCATGAAAATTCTGTTAGTAAATTTGAATTTGCGTTCTTTTTTTCCTTTATTTTCATTTCCTTTAAACCCTAATGCATTTGAATCAATTTTGAGTGTTCTTCTTCTTAATCGTTCAAATTCGTAAGCATTGGGTCTGTTCTTTTTCTTGTTTTCCATACATATAGCTTCTTCTTCTAAATTGGATTTCCTCTTCTGAAGTTTGAAGGTAAATAGTAAAGGGTAATTTAGTCATTTCCAAAGTCATAAACAGTAAAAAATCTAACAAACAGACGGAATGACTAAACAGTTCACTGAGAAAAATATTAGGGACCTTACCATGTGTTTTTGAAAATACAGTGACTAAACAGTGTGTTTTAACAAAATATAGGGACTAATAAATTAATTACCCTATTATAAATTATAAATGATCTTGGGTACAACGGCGAAACAATGAGAACGAACTTATATGATACTGAGATGGGATAACAAACGCATGTAAGACTAAACTATAAACCTATTTTTGGGTTTGATTGACCAAAAATAGAACGAGTGACTTAATTGTGCCAGATTTAGGATAGCTCATAAATGAGTTTTCAAACACGGATTGAGGCGAAACGAAAGTCTAAAATGAAATTTAGGATTTTATGAACAAGTATGTGTAAGAATCAGGGTCAGAAACAGATTTTAAGGGGATGGAAACATCAAAAAGGGGTTTGGACACGGATTAAGGCGAAACGAAAGCCTAAAATGAAATTCAAGATGGTAGGAACAAATTTGTGTAAAAAACTAGGATAGAAACACACCGAAACGGGTTGAGAATATGAAATGAAATTATTCGGCAGAATATGTAAATAGAATTAGGGTTCAAAGAATGGCTTGTAAAATGAGTTTTCGACACAGGTTAAGACGAAATGAAAGGCTAAAATGAAATTCAAGATATTAGGAACAAGTTTGTGTAAAAATGCAGGACAAAATGGATTGAAACGAGTTGAGAATATAAAAACAAAATTGTTGGGCAGAATGTGTAGAAAATGGACAGAAATTAAAAGGGACAGCAGAGCCGTTTCCCTCCAACGGTTATTTCGAAATTTTAAATGACCGATGGCTTCAAGTGTCATTATAAAAGACCTAATATTTGCTTCATTCAAACTGGATCTTCAACAAGCCAAAACTCTGAGCAAATTCATACTTGAAGTTCCCTTTGAAAGCAAAGCAAAGACACTTACACTACAAGAAAACAGCAAGTTAGCGACCGAATTTAGCAACCGGATGAAATTCGGTCGCTAAATCTGCAACCGATTCGGTTGCTAAAAATAATTTGCTGTTGCTGAAATAAGCGGCAATTTTGCCGCCCATTTTAGCTGCTTAAGTTTCATGTACCAACTTGTGGGGCCCGTTGTAAATAAAAAAAAATTAAAAAATATAAGAAAAGAAAAAAGAAAAGAAAAAAGAAAATAAAAAAGAAAATGAAAAAGAAAAGAAAAATATAAAAGGGTACCAAAAGAAAAGAACAAATCCCTAATTTCTTATTCGAGAACCCTAACTCTCTTGTGTGCGATAGTTGCGGTTCTCAGCTCCACAAAAACCAAACTCTGTTTCAGTTCACTTCCAGACCTAATCCTTCTCTTCTCCTAGCCGTTCCATTCAAACCAGAGACTACCCATGGCGTGGAAGAAGTTCTAGGTCTGCAGGAAGAAGAAAAGATTCTCTCTTCAAATGGATTTGTGCTAGGTAAGTATTTATAATCGTTTAGTTTCTTTTATATGGCTTAGTTTCTTTTATAATCACTTATTTATAATCGATTTGTGCTATGGTTTTTGTTTTTTAATCCCTTCTTCCTCTTTTCATCTGCCCCTCTCTCTGTGTTTGCTTATATGTTGGTGCCAATCTATTTTTTTAGAGTGAAATTAGGTTTTTAAAAGTCCTATCCGTCAGTAGCTTAAGTAACAATTAGTCGTGCTTGCCACAATAACAGAAGTAAGGTTGAATTAATATCAAGTTAAGTACACATTGAAAATTCTGTATAAATATCTTGTATATCACGAAGCCACAGCACCAAAAGATAAAAAAAAGTCATTAATCAACCTCAAGAAAATAAACAAATAGAGAAAGAAAGAAGGAAAACAAAATAAAGAAAAAGGAATTATGTATATAAGTAGTAATTACCAACATCCACTTGTCTTGATAGTTCAAAGGAATCAGATTGACCCAACTTCTGCCTTTTTGCTGATGCCTCACCTAAGACATTCCCATATCTGCTTCATATTCATCTTCCTCATCTTCACCCAACTTAACTGCAGGGCCCACAATCTTTGACTTCTGCTTCAAGCTGAATCAAGTTTTCCACTGGAAGGAGTCTGTGGTGTCTTCATTGAATTATTAGACTTGAATTGCATACTCATTTTACCAGTGGTAGGTCTAGAAGTTGGGTCCCTGATAAAACTGTTTTGGGTTTAGAATCTTTCCCTACAGAACTTTTACCTTCTCCTGGCCATTCTCCTTCTCTTGCTGGAGTTGTTTAAACCTCTCCATGAATGAACCACCATTAACAAAAAGACTAGAAGGTGCATTTTCATCCATTGCCAAAGAGTCAAATATATGCAGGACGTCTACAGGAACCCACTGTTTGACAAATAAGCTTCCAAGCAATTTAGATATATATGTTTATCTTTAGGGCTGATTTTTTTATACTCAACTTGTGGTTTTCTTCATATAGCAGCAGTGATCATATAGGAGGGTTCGCTTCTCTTTAAGGATTTTCTTTTCTAAATCTAATATGAAAAGGTAAGTCTTATCCAGGATTCTTTATTCCTTATATAAAGGTCACATGGCCTCCAAGGTACTATCAACTTGAATGAGGTTGTTATATTATCCTTACAAGTTCATGTCTTGAGTTTTGGATTTATTTGTTTTTTGGGATTTGTCAGTGGATTTATTTGTTCTTGTTTTACATGTTTCAAATTTAATATGTTTTGTGATTTGGTGGATGTTTGGTTCAGGTGTAAGAACTTCGTGGGCTCAAATGCTTTAAATGATTGTCCTGATTTGGTGAATGCAGAGAGTGAAATCTTTGGTTTAATTGTCTGGACAGCTGTGCTTTAGTTGCTGCTTCTCTTCATCTGCTTCCATACTATGGTTGGGCTATTGCTTTAATTTCTACAAAGGTAGTGTTAAACTCTAAGCCATTACTCTTTCAACAGATTGTAGACCTTTTGTGGTGATCTGGAATATACTTTGTTGTCAGTTTGTAGGAATCCTTGTTTCTTGACTACTTGTCCTAGTTATCTTATGGTCTTGAAAATTATATCAGTAGAGGTGGAGTCAAACTGTTTGACTGCATTTTCGAGGCTGATTGGTCTTGAAAAGGGCTATTCGTTTTTTGATCTAATTCTGATACTGTGGTTGGCTTATAGTTTAGCAAGGATCGATGGATGGGTAGAGACTCCACTAATGAGGAACTTTTCTTTGTCGAGTCACCTCACACTATCCCTATCCATACTTGCTTGTGTAATTGTTCATGTTGTTTCTATTGCTTATGACTTGGAGTTCCACTCACCTGGACCTTATCAGATGGCAATTGAATTCCTTTATATTAAAAATGTTTTCCTAACATAGGAAATGATTTGGGAAATGAAATGAATTGAATTCTAGCAAGGAAATTGCCAATGTGTGTGTATGTGTGTAGACATATATAGGCAGCATTGACAGGAAAGAAAATAAAAGAGCTTATTAATGCTGACATTAAGTAGTGAAAACACAATAGACATGATAGGAGTTCTGAAGAAAAATATATTTTATCTCAATCAATCCTTTCATATAGCGAGTGCTTCACATCATGAGGAGGACACATACCCTGTTTCTCTACATAATATGACGCTTGATCGAACTCCATTCACTATCAATACCCTGATTATCAAATTCAGATTTTTTCCTTTCGAGTTGTAATGTTCCTCATTTATTTTGGATATTTGAGTGAAATGGTACCTCTTTTTTTTCTTAAATGTGATATTAATAAATTTTAAAATGAATTTTTGATTTATAATTCCCTTCAAATTTCTAATGGTTTTCAAAGCAATAAAACTTTACATAGGTTGTGTGAGGTTGGGAGAATATACTACATCAGACAAGTTAAACCATCGTTACTCCAGTCAATCCATGCAACAAAATGTAATGTAATCTAGGATTTATTGTGAAATAGGATTACTTTTGCAGGCCCTAAGTTGCTTTACATATATGTCTTAATTTAACTCTTCAAGACAGCAGCTTGTCAATCTCAGATTTTTTTGTACTAAACATGAATTCAAAATGTAAATGCAGCACTTGAATTGTTAGCGCATCATAAGATTTAAGTGTTCCTTTTTGATTGACAGATTTTTATCTCCCCTGTAACTGTGTTTAATATTGTCTCATTTTGCTATGGATATTGTTTGTAGTTCTCCGACTGCTAGAATATATATTGTACTTTATCTCTCTCTCTCTTAATGTGCAAAATGAACATAAATGTGGTGTGTCTAATAACCTTGTTACATTTCAAAAATTGGCATTACCAGCTATATGTATTAGGCATCTAAAGATAATATTAAGAGTTGGCAATTTTACTATTGCTGTCACAAAGTTTTTCCTGTTGGCAATCCTACAATACTATTGTTTACTAAATACCTTGATGATCAATGGTAATTGTGCAATCTCTCACATTAGGGATAAGGTACCAAAATAGGCCTGAGGTTTTTGGGAAAGTACCGATTTAGACTCAACGTTCAAAATAGCACCAATTTAGGCTTAAGGTTTACAAGATAATATCAATTTAGGCTTAAGGTTTACAAGATAATATCAATTTAGGCTTAACGTTTATAATATAGCATCAATTTAGGCATCACATACAAAATAGCATCAATATAGACTTAACGTTTACAAAACAATACGAATTTAAGCTTAAATTGGATATATTTTGTAACCGTTAAGCTTAAATTCGTATTATTTTGTAAACGTTAAGCCTATATTGGTGCTATTTTGTACGTGAAGCCTAAATTGATGCTATATTGTAAATGTGAAACCTAAATTGATATTATATTGTAAACGTTAAGCCTATATTGATGCTATTTTGAACGTTTAGCCTAAATTGGTACTTCCCCAAAAACCTTAGGCCTATTTTAAAATTATGTGTTACCTTAAAAATATGATTTCCCTTAATGATCAATGTTAATTGTGCAATCTGTTTTACCATAACAAATCTATGTTACCTTGAAAATATATTTTACCTTAATGATCAATGGTGATTGTATAATCTGTTTTACTATAAAAAATTTGTGTTACCTTAAATATATATTTACCTTATTGATCAATGCGAAAGATGAACACAATGCCTCCTTGGTGCCCTAGAGATGTATGGGATGCTTGGTGGCGTGTATGGGACTCGGCTGCTTTTAAGAGAATAAGTGAGCAAGCCAAGAAAATAAGGCTTGGAAAAGATGGAGTAGCAAAAGGTACTCATACTGTAGGTTCGGTATCTCATGCAAAAACTGCGCAACAACTTGTAAGTAGATTTGGGCCTTATCCTGTTGTGTAAAAGAATTTGATGTGTTAGAGTTTCTACCGTGTTAAGGTCTCTGCTTTGTGAATTGATACTAATCAATATTTTCTTTAGGAAAAAGAGATAGGTAAGCCCTTGAATCCAGATCAGTTCTTCTTGTGGGCACACACAAAAGATCACGACGGAGTTACATTCGTTAACGATCGCTGTAGAAAAACCCAAGTAGTTATATACATCTATTTATATATGTTAATATATAAGTTATTTACATGCATTTAAGGTAGTTGTGTTTGTCGTCTGAAACGTAAGTTGTTGCAAGTTTTTTAGCTCTGTATTATGATTGATTCTCATTGAGAATTATAATCCAACTGAAGATTAGTATAAAGGAGGGAAATTGCATCTTGGTCCCTGAAACTATATGAGAATTACATTTAAGGAACTGCAGCATCAGAAAACCTCTTTTATTGTATAGAAAGTATCTAAGAAGAAAGAATGATTGGTAATATCATCTTCAATCATTGTTGGGTTTGTTGGAATATGCATTACATAAACTAGGTATTCATCCATGGTTTGGTTATTTGGTGTTTGATGTGTTTGATAAATTGGGTAGTAAAATGAGACCAAGTGAGGGTGAGGGTGAGGGTGAGGGTGAAGCTTGGGGATATAATGTGTATGTGTGCATATATTGCTGCTGATCATACTGTCCCTATATATATTACTTCTTATGTACCTATTGTTCAATATTTATAGTGGGTGTATGCCACTTATGATGGTCTGCCATTTTTCATTTATGCATCTATATGTAGCTCAACATATATATCCAGACCATTTACATTTTGAGGACCCACACCACTCAAGTAATTATAATCACCCAATTTATGTGGGATTGGTATTTTTTTTATGTCAAATGATGGCTATAACTATAATAGCAACCTAGCCTAGCCTAGCCTAGATACCATATGAAACTTCAGCAGTGTGAAGACTCATATATGCATATGAGACTTTTCTTTGATTTTAGTCCTATGCTAAAAGGAGCCTTTAAACTTCTCTTTTCTATTATTTACTAGGATTCATTTATATTTATTGAATCCTGAAATGGATAAAATCACTTCTCATTCCTTACTATTTATCCTTTTATTATTTTACTTTATTTTGTGGTTTCAGGATTAATTGATCCATGGATTTAGAATCTTTGTTTAAGGTTCCTCATATTATGGAACTTGATTATGGAGGCAGTAGACTAACTTCTATTATTGAGTACAATTATAATAGAACATGTTACCATTTATTTGTTTATTTTCCTTTTCATTCAGAGTCTTTGTATCCTAGTAGCCATCAATATCATGCTGCATTTTTCAGCAACATCTTATTGCCTTGTGCTGTTTTTAATTATCAAACTAAATGCAACATGTTTCTAATCTTCATTGGTTTTGTTTATTGTAGGAAGCTTATGAAAATCTTACCCAAGTTGAAGTTGAACAGACTACTGAGCAACTTGTTGGTTCTATTGATGAACTACGTGCGTTCTACGAGGCAGCTGGCGGGGTAAATAAGGATGGGGAAATTTTTGGACTAGGTTCAGCTGCTTCCCAGTATTATCTCACGTCCTAGAAATTCAAGAGCATCATCTTCTTCAAGTTTTGTTGGTGCATCTAATTTAGGTGACAATACTGAACTTCATGAAATAAGAGCCAGACTTGAGACCGTACAGGAGCGTCTTAATGACTTCAATGATGAAAGGAGCGGTTTGATAACACATCTAGAGCAAGTAAATGAACGTCAAGATCGATTAGTTGAAGGTATACACTTGCTTGCTAATGCAAGTGATATGAGACATCTACAGGAGAAAATGACAAATATAGAGACACAAATGGGCCCAGCTATTAGCCAAATTCAGATTGCTATCACTGGACGAGTGTACGGAGGTTAGAGTGTAGCCCTAACTTGGGTTAATCTAGGTGTTGGACTATGGTATATCTTTTGACTTTACTTATTTTTTTGGTTCGTAAGGGTATCCACCGCTGGCATAACTATTCTTTTGACTTAACTTATTAGGTTAACCATAGCGGTGTTAGAGCATTCTAGCTATATATTTTGTCTTCAGCTTATTTAGGCTAATCTATAACATTTTGATATTTATGTATTTTGACTACATTATCACATATTTATTTATAAATATGAAGTTCTAATTTCATGAATACTATTAATTGGATTTATTGAGAAGTTCGCTTGCAATTATGGTTGTAATTATAAAATAAAATAACATAAAATAATTTTTCATTAATTGCCGACGAAATATATTAGTGCAGTCCGTATGGAAATCTGACGAAAGAAAGTATCCAAAATTTTACCGATGAAAATTCTATTGGAATTCGTCGGTAAAAGATATGTGGTGCATGGTGCTTCTTTGCCAGTTAGCAACCAGATTCGGTCGCAAAAACAGGATGCAGAATTTACAACCGCAGTTTGCAACCAATAATGAAAATAACAGGTTGGTGATGTTACCAACAAGCTACTTAGCGACCGAAGTGATTCGGTTGCTAAATGGTAGATTTCGGTTGCTAAACTGCATTAACAACCGAATTAGCAACCGAAAATTCGGTTGCTAACTCGCTGTTTTCTTGTAGTGTTAGACAAACTTCCATTTTTTTTTGTGATCTTTCAAGTGTTCTTTGTTAATAGAACAAAACTTTATCAATCAATTTAATTGTTAGGAGACTTTGAGTTGCTCGATATTTAGCACTCAGAGGTAGATAATATTGAGTATAAGTTTATAGAGAACAGTACTCTATAACCGTTCGCTGACTATTTTAAGGGGTTTGTGCTCTACCCAAAAGAGCTCAGTAGTGGATTAAAGCTCGAAAAGGAATTTCAGGGACTGGATGTAGGTAGGAGGCCGAACCAGGATAAAGCTGCTGAGTATCATTTTCTATCCCTTATCTCTTTTATATGCTTGCTTTTATTTTGGCCAAGTAAACGCTTAACTTAAGTATACTGAGTTGTGTGATCTGGTGCTGAGTTCAGGAATAGACTTCTAAGTGTTATTTCCTCAATCAACGTTAGAAACAACTTCAGTTGTTGACCAACTAAAGCTGCCTCTGACCACACTCAATATCATCGTGCTATTAATCTAAGTGAAAAATTATAACTCACAACGGTAACAAGTCAGCCTCAACACTTAAATTTTTTAAATAGTTCCTTTAACTCCCCCCCTTTAGGAACTTATTCTCATATCACAAGGGGCCAACATTGTACACTCTCCCAACTCTTTCTTGATTCACTCTCATCTTCTTCTCACTCATTGCATTCCCCTATTTTTGCGCCCATCACTCGCCACTTTTTCCTTTATTTAGGGGCTTATGGGTAGTGGGTGGTGGTTAACTTTTTGCACATGTTTAAAACATGTGCCAGTCTTCAGGAACGAGTCGTTGGCTCGTTAAGATGTCTCGATGTCCTAAGCTTTGCAATCACGAATGAATTGGCTCTGGTTGTCTATTCCACGCGTTGTGTGAGCTTAGTCACACGTTGTGTGGCTCCTTTATTCACAACGTTAAATTATCATTTCGTGTGTCACACGACGTGTGAATTAAAGTTTTGGCACGATAGAGACTTTAGATCGAACTCACATATTATATGACTTAGCTTATAAGTTGTGTGGGTTCATTTGCAAAAATTGTCCATAGAATACCTACAGCTCACACGATGTGTGAGTTTAGTCACATGACATGTGAGTTGTAATTTCTCGAACTTTATATTAAATTTATTGTATGCTTTTATTTAAATAAATTTTATTTTATTGGCTAACATTTACAAATGTTAGAGTTATAACACCTAACTTAAAATTGTACCATTTCTGACGTAAGAATTAATATTACTCTTGACTGTCAACTTTAATGGCATTCTTGTATTTTATCTATTTCTTATCTATGGTATAAAAAAAAACTTTATTCTTAACCCAATTGGAGAGTTTTTGTAAATCTCTTTAAATTTAACTTGATCTTTGTTGATTTAGGGTTTAAATCATCACTTTTCTATCTCTCAATCCCTCTCCACATTAAATTTTTTTTGTTACGATATCAAGAAACTGTTTAATTTTTGTTAACTTGATAGATTAACATAATAGTCGTGTAAGACTTCCTAAATCAAGCTTCTTGATACATGATTAATATCTATGTGGATAATTAATGGCCGGTGATATGAAATCGTGGTTGATCTGATTCTTTCGATGTTTATCTTCTCAATAGGTTGTACTCTATAAATGGTAAGTCTTAAACTCATAGTTCTATTAGGATTATTTGTTAAGATAACCCCATGCGCCACCTACAGGCGCCATGCAGCTGCGACAAGGCGCATGCCGTGTGTTGCATGAGCCAACCATGAAGCAACATGGGGCTGCCTATAGCCAACCATATCGCACCATGTGGCGCACGTGTGCGATGCATGCATGCGCATGGGGCAATCTCCCGAGCCCATTTTTGACCCGTTTTTTTTCTAGTATGTGTTTTGAATTTTTCTGGTTTTGTGGTATATTTTTGGTATTTTTTGGATGATTAGAATATTTTTCTACACTCCATATATGCGTTATTTTCTTACTAATTACTTACATATCACAAACATATGCTTAGACATGGAATAAAATTTAAAAAATATATTGTATCTTGTATGAGATGGATAAAAAAATTTGAAATATTTTACTGAATTAAAAATATTAATCTCTAATCCAATTATTAAATCTGAAAAACTATGATTTTTTTTTAAACAATAGATATACAATTGGTGTAGAATAACAAACAAAATGCATGTGTTGTATAATGATGTCATGAATTGACCCGACTTATCAATGTTATGGGTAAAATTGCTCTTAGCTACAAACGTTAAAGGTAAAATTGCACAATTTTAGATGTTAAAGGTAAAATTGCTCCTAGCTGTAAACATTAGAAGTATTTTTGCACTTTATCCCTATATTATATATTAGATATTAACATTTGGATAATATTATTTATGGTCTTTCCGATTGATATTTTATTTAAAAAATTTCCTCAAATTTTTAATTTATACTTAGAAACATAAAAATTAGTCTTTAAACTATATTCATAATATTATACAACTAATGATATATATATATATATATATAGACTATAGGTTAAGGGCACGGGCATCATAGGAGTTCCTTTTAGGAAGGAGACATTCCATGGAAGCTTTATGGTAGATCTGAATGCCTATTTTGAGACACGTGGTGGTAGGTCTGAGGGCTCCTAAGATGCCACGTGTCGATCTCATTTCATACGCGATATCAATGCCCATGAGTAGTCTTTGGAAATCTTGCAACTTGAACTTTCAAAATTCCTCGTTGGCGTTCCAAAATTTCGTCGTCTTGTGTCTTAAACAATTCGTTAAAATGGTTGGTTGGGTTTGCTAGAAAGTACCAATTTTATTCCCACATGTTTATTTATTTTCTTTTATTCTTCTTTCTTTTATATTGTTACAATTTTTATTTCATTTTATTTTCAACTATATACTAAAATATAGCATATATCATTTACTTACATAAAATAAAAATAAAAATTACTCTCCAAAACAACCCAACGATATATTTGTCAAAATATATTAAACTTTTAACTAATAATTAATATTTTCCAGTTATAAATGTCATTTTTCTTCACTTCATATATATGCTTATGTTATCACTTATCAGCAATAAATCAAAGACGCATATGTGCACAAGTGGAAACAAATTAAAAGTGTTTATAGAAATATCTCATTTATATACATGTCTTTGATTTCAAAACTGTGCAATTTCAAACCTCATTAACAGAAGTTGAGTGCTTTAATTAACAAAAATATGCAATTCCAAACCTTATTCAACGGTCAAAACACTAGAGGTTGAAGAGAGCTAGACCATAAATTGCAATTAAAAAAATCCATCTTTCATTAATAAGACTTGAATTCACACTGACTGGTAAACATTAAGCTTAATATTTGCATTGTTTTGTAAGTGAGGGATAAATTTGTTCTTCCCCAAAATTTGTAGCTTATCCTACAATATTATAGTGGTTAACTGCTTCGTTCTCTCAAATTTCTGTAAGAGTTTGATCTTTATTTGGTTCTCAAGAATTAATTAAATTTGATATTTTTTTTTATTAAATTTAGATTTATAAAAAGATGGAGAATGAGAGTTGGTTAGAACCTCTAAAATAGTGGAGTTATCCCTGAAAATAACACACATTTGGAGTACGGAATTTATGACATGCAATTCAACTTTCAAATGTTGTAGGTAAAAGTGATCCAACTTACAAACATTAAAAATAAAATTATATTATTTATGACGTTAAAAATAAAATTTATTTATAGAGATAATTTGTTTTATTTTTTATTCTTTTTGTTTACAAATTTGAACTCTAATTGCAACCTGGATTAGTTCAATTGATTAAACAGTAGGCGTCAATTAGCAATAGCAATTTAGGTTACATTATTATCTTTTGCAGGAAAAAATTCGTTGTCTTAGATTGCCTATCCCTTCTCCGTCTCCCTTTTTATTTTTTAACACGTGTCATGCTGAATAATTTTAAACTTTTATTAACACCGAGTTACTCTATTTAATTAAAATTGTGGTTCGTTCAGCCCATGCCCATGCCCAAGCTTCAACTTCTTTCTTACAAATTACAACTTTTTTCTCTTTTAATTTTGTTATTATTATTGGTGGTATTTCTTCCTCTTCCAATTTTACTGATATTAAACTTTTTCCAATGTCTTTAACTGCAAGTTTTGTTTTCCCATTTTCCATGGAAATGGATTCTAAGTTATGCTATCATTCTGTATTAAGCTAACGGATTCAAAAGGAGGAGGAGGACCGGCAAGAGGACTCACCTTAGCATTAGGCCTTGTCATTACTTTCGAAGCATCCTTCTTTGTAGCTTGAGATATGTTCCTGGTTCACTTGCATTTGTTGCTCTTTCTTTACCTTTTTAATTATATGATTCTGCCATGGCCAAAGTTGGAAAATTTGTTTTGATCAATGCATTCTTGTGTCTTTTTTTTTCTTTAATATTAGTTTGTACTTTAATTTGTGCATTCAATTGCTACATTTTTGTTTTATGAATAACAAGTATTATTAATTACCAAAACACAAATACGTACAAACAATAAATGACCCAGGGTATCAAGGACTCCCTTCCCTAATTCTGCCACAATGGATTGCAAGCATTTGTTTCCTAATGAAGCACAGTTTCATATTAGAGAAAATCAGTCCTAAAGTGTGCTGGATCGTTGTTAGAATTGTGATATTTGAATTAATGAATGAAATTGAAAAAACCAGAGAATGTAAATGGAAGAAACAGAATGAAATTCCAATGTTTTATGATTAGAAGAGAAATAAAATTAGAAGAGAGAGATCAATTAATGGAAGAGAGATGAATCCATTTTATACATAAAGAGAAAAACATGAAACGATGAACAACAATGTAAAGATCAATTGGATGGTGATGTTCATAGAAAGACAGACGATCTAAAGATCCATTAGAGAAAGAGAAAGATGTGAAACACTTGCTTAAGTAAAGTAGAGTTAACTCATGGTTAACAAAAGCTAAAAATTGTTAAGTTGACTCGGAGTATACATAACCACTGGGGTATATTAAAAAAACAAATAAACTGGCACCCGAAAAAATTGTCCAAGTGGGTTGAGGTTTTTGTTTTACTAAAAACGAGATTCGTTTAGTTTGACACTATGAAAATGACGGAAAATAAGCAAATTTTTTATTTTATAAAATATTCACTTTCTCTCTCCTCCCCAAACAACCTAAATGACCTCAAAATTAAAATGTTGAACGATTAAAGTTGCTTAAAATATCATCAAAAATTTTCAATTTTAAGGTTGGAAACGCTCATTTTAATTTTGAGGTCCTTATTTTAGTAAAGCAAAAAAACTGAGTAATCTCCTGGTTGCAAATGAAAACCTCAGTCTTGGTTTAGAAAAAAAATCAAATACTAGTTTGACAAAAAAAAGGAAGTGCATGGATTTTTTTTTTTACTTTACCTTAACCACTTTTGCAAAGAAGTTTTGGGAAAGGGTTGAAAGAGATAAATTAGTTGAGAACGAAAGCAGCTTGAAGATTCAATCATTTCAAACTAATGGAGGAGGAAAATTCACATCCAAGAAGTTTAGTCAATCTGTGAGTATAATGGTGTTCATCGATTTCTTATTGTTTCAAGATCCGCTCAACAGAATGGTATGGTTGAGAGAAAAAATAGAACCATTCTTAACAGGACTCGAAGCATGATGAAGCACACATGTATTCCAAAAGAGTGATGGGCTATAACGAAGCATGATGTGGATAGAAACCAAATATTTGTCATCTAAAAGTATTTGGTTGTCTTGGTTATGTTCATATAGGTGATGAGTTGAGAAGCAAATTGGATGGTAAAAGTGAGAATATGGTGTTTATTGGCTATGAAGAAATATTTAGTCTTGCAAATTTTATGTTCAAAATATTCAAATTTAGACATGAACGAGTGTATTGAGTATTCTACATTAAGGAGAAATTTGTCATTTCTTTTGATAATTTTTCATTTCCTTTTTTAATGATAATTTTTCATTTCTTTTTTCGTTTTGTTTTCATAATGATATTTTAATAAGTATTTAAAACTATGTAAGTCTTATCATATTGTCGAATTGGTAAGTTTTGTTTGGTTTCTCTTAAGAATCTAATGTGATTTTGTTTCTTTATAAAACACGTTGCAAAATTGTAAATATACAAGTCACTAGATTTAGCATGGAACAAAATATATAATGCCTTCCTAATACAACAAGTGCCAAATGATATTATGTGCTTCAAATTTGAGCAATCAAATTTTAAAATAAAATTAAAGTCACTGCCAATAAAATTTAAGACAAAAGATGCATACCTGAGATATGAGAAAATACAATAGCAAAGTAACAGCTTTATGAGAAAATACATATAGAGTTCACCATTAATTAATTTACTACAACCATCTTGGCGAAACTAAACTCTCTACATATGGTGATGCATAAAATGAGTCATCTTTATTAATAGTAATATCATCACCCTCAATCTGAGCATCCTTTAACGTACCATCTTTTATGTTAAAAATTATGAGTCCACTAACTTCCTTATAGGTCAAAATGTCTCCGTTCTTTGTAAAGCAACCGTAGAAATCAAAACGAACATCTTCACATGTAATTTTGTAAATTTTATTCCACGAGCTTCTCATCCCACAGTAGTCTTGTAAGACCCATAATTCTTCATGGCCTTCAGAGTTCCGACCCATGATTCCAAAACACTCCTTGTAAATCAACATAATCCAATCATTATGACTTCTTGTTGGCAAATTCACATAATCCAATCTTTCTTCCACCAAGTCAAAATATATAATCAAGTCCATTTCATTTTCTTTATCACGTCTTGTTCCAATCCAATGGAGAAGATTTCTTGTATATATTCCTCTCATTTGACACATAATATAGGCAAAGAAATTTGATATTTTCTTCTTTCTCCATGATTTGCTTTTCAAAGAATAGACTTCAACAAAAAAGTATTTATCATAACCCATCTCATCAGTAGTAGAAGAAGGTATACTTACAATCTTGTAATCATCAGTGGTTGAATCATAACCCATTAAAGTGAAACCATAACTCAAATCTGAATGTTCTATCATCTTGTACTCTGTAGGAAGAGATGGATTCCAAATGAGGATACCAAATCCAAAAATTTCTAAGCATATTAACCCATCACAATAGTTACAAACCCCGTTTGGAAGTTGGTATGGAAAAAAATCAAACCCATTGGAATAGTTACAAACCCCGCTTGGAAGTTGGTATGGAGTATCAATTTTTTTAGCATGTATAGTGCCATCAGTTTTTTCCTTGTATAGAACACACGGATTAGAAGCGTCCCAAGGAGTAACAAAGCCAAGAAAATTCTTGTGTTGATTGTAATGGGTAGCATGAGCATGATTCAAGTGTTGTTTTATGAACTGGGGGCTATTTATAACTGAGCACCACCATTTGCAAACTGTTTTAAATTTCAAAAGAGATTTTACTGGCAATCTTAATAGAATTTCTATCAAAATATCCTCTGGAAATTCCACCACTGGTGCTTTTTCTGTATCTATTCCTCCTCTCTCCACACTAGCAAGGGAAGACATTAATTGTCAAGTTTGATTAATGAGAGAACAAGGTTTAGATATATAGATCATATAAAATCCTCATACAAAATAAAACATGAAATGGAAATTTAAGTTGTGTCAAATTATACAAGTAAAGCAGGATTTAGGAACTAATAAAAACTCAGCAATCAGACAGCTTATCTGTCTAGCATATCAAAAATATGACGGATACATGAATTTTCAAATGGAAAATCAAAACAAAAGCTTTTCAATGTAAAATCTGACAATAAAAAAATGATTAACCATCTTGTAGGATTTGTTAGAAATTGGTTGATAGGAGATCAAAAAATTCAATTTATAATATCAAAATCAAAAGAAATAGGAGGAAAAACAAGATGCATAAGAATAATATGAACCCTTTCAATGTTGTTTTATGGAAGATTTGATTCCGACATTTCCACACAAGTCCAAATTCATGTGTTTGAGAAAAGTACCTGGTGATCATATTCATTCTCATTCGATTATATTCAGATAATATTATCACAATAAGGGATGGATTTTGTTCTGTTATTCTCCTGCAATTCAGTGGAGAGAAATAGGAACTAGTAATTTAAGCAACTTCAAATAGAATTAAAAAACTCTTAATGTAAAACGTTTCTAGTTGTTACACTAAATCTCATTAATATAATTAAATAGACTTAATGCAAAAACGTTTTAGTGGTTACACTAAATCTCATTAATAGAATTAAATGAAATTAGTTTCATTATTAATTTTGTAAATATTGAGTTTTAATTGTCATTAATGTAAATTAATTGAGTAACAGTAAATTTTTTTAACTAAATTAATTATTCTCCCAAAAAATAAATTAATTTATTCAGTTTTCAGAACTTTCGTTTCGATTCTTTCATCCTATTTCTTTTTTTTTGTGATAATTTGACACATAGTTAGAATTCGGCTCATGCTTCTATTGTATCGTAGGAAGACCATTATGGATTGCAACAAGAAAAATATTAGAGAAGAAAATATGTTTGGTTTCATCATTTTATCATTCTCGTATATTAATTGTACCAGTTAATTACCTTGAGCTTGAGTTTTCTCATTGCTAGGGGATTTATTCGAAATCAATTGCTGAACTAGGATGGCGTCTCTAGGGTTTACGAGTTCGGACATGTTCCCGAAGATTAATATTCCACCAAAACCAGTTATTCCATTCTATGATTTGGCTTTGCACATCCCTAGATGGTTTATGCCATATATATATATATATACATATATATATATATATAGGAGAGGGATCAAGTGAGAACCCTCTTTTAGGTGAGAACCACCTAAAACTACGTAGTTTTGAGTGTAAAATTTAATAAAAAATGCTAATGCTAGGGTTTGAACCTTGGCCTCCTCACTTACACTCCACACTGCTTATAACTGAGACAATTACTTTTCTTGTGTATTCTGCCGCGCGCTGATTAATATACCAATGTCATTGTAGCTTCTATTGTTTAATATTTGATGCATGCACTTATTAATATTGATTAAATTCGCATAATAATTATTAATAGAAAAAAATAAATGTGCATAATAATTAATTATTAATAGAAAAAAAACCAAGAACATGCTCTAATTTCTTATTTATTTAATTCCTCTATATTTTTGTAATTTATGTTTTAAATTGTTAAGGACGATGTTCTAAATATTGTTACATATGTTCTAAACTTTATAATTTGTGTTCTAAAAATTAAGATAATGTTTTAAAAAAATAGTAAATATATGGGCCATTTTTTTTATTCAAAAAAAAAACTCACATTCTAAATAACATAACGTATGTTCTAAAAAACATAACATATGTTTTAAAGTTTATAGTTTGTGTTCCAAAAATTAAGTATAATTTTCTAAAAAAAGCAGTAGATATCTGGATCGTTTTTTCACTTGTTCTATAATATAATTTATAACTAATGTTCGAAAAAACATACCACGTGTTCTAAAAAACATAACGTATGTTCTAAAAAATATGTCGTACGTTCTAACTTCATAGTTCGTGTTTTAAAAGTTAAAATATATGTTATAACGTATGTTTTAAAAAATATATAGTTTGTGTTCTAAAAATTAAGTATAATGTTCTAAAAAATCAGTAGATATCTGGATCGTTTTTTCATTTGTTCTATAATATAATTTATAACTCATGTTCGAAAAAACATAACACATGTTCTAAAAAACATAACGTATGTTCTAAAAAATATGTCGTACGTTCTAAACTTCATAGTTCGTGTTTTAAAAAGTTAAAATATATGTTCTAACGTATGTTTTAAAAAATATATTTTTTATATAACATAAATTACAAAAATATAAAGGAATTAAATAAATAAGAAATTGGAGCATGTTTTTGGATTTTTTTCTATTAATAATTCATTATTATGGACATTTTCTTTCTATTAATAATTCATTATTATGCAAATTTCTTTTTTTTCTATTAATAATTTATTATTATGCACATTTAATCAATATTAATAAGTGCATGCATCAAATATTAAACAATAGAAGCTACAAGGGCATTAGTATATTAAGCAGTGCGCAATATAATACACAAGAAGAGCAAATGTCTCAGTGGTAAGGAGTGTGGAGTGTAGCTAAAGGGTTTAAGGTTTGATATATCTCTTATGGTGTGACAAGCTTTATTGTGTGACAATGACCAATTTTGTAATTAACCAAAAGGAGGTGGCAAATTTGTAAATAAAAGGAAAAAGAAAATTGTTTTATTTTTTTCTTTAAAATGCATTTTCCCGACTTTTCCAACATCGTTTTTCAAAAAAATTTATACCATTGGACTCGTCTTAATTAGACGGTCATTTTAAGATCCCAGAAGCCCAGGTAAAAAAAATTTCGGTGAACGGAATCCACCGATCTGTTTTTCTGTGAGAAAAAATATCCAAAAAATTCTCAAAAAATTCCAGAAAATGTAAAACATCATTCTGAGAAACTTTAATTCTTGACTCAAAGTGAGATTCCTTACTATTTAGTCCCAAATCAACGGAATCCGGCGATTAGATTGGCGTTTTCCGGTGAGAAATCCGAAAGTACCCAGAAAATTCTCAAAACATTCCAAAAAATGTAACATATTATTTCGAGCAACTTTAATTCTTGAGTCGAAGTGGGATTTCTTACGGTTTAGTCCCAATAAATTATTGAAGCATATAAAATTGATAAAATTAAGGAACAAGTTTTATTGGGACTAAACCGTAAGAAATCCCGCTTCGATCCAAGAATTAAAGTTTCTTAGAATAATGTTTTACATTTTCTAGAATTCTTTGAGAATTTTTTGGGCACTTTGTTTCTTGCCAAAAAACGCCGACCCGGATTCCGTTCACCGAATTTTTTTTACTTGAGCTTCAGGGATCTTAAAATGACCGTCTAATTTAGACGAGTCTAATAGTATAAATTTTTTCGAAAAACGAGGTTAGAAATATCGAGAAAATGTATTTTAAAGAAAAGAAATAAAACAATTTTCTATTGGAACAATATAAGTATTACTAGCTCGAAACCCGCGCTTTTGCGCGAATGAATATTGTACTTATAAATTACTATAAACCAATATAATAATATTTAATTGATAACAGATAAAATTTATAATCAACTTTTATTTTTAATAACATTTTTTCTTTAATTTATATTTATTTTATTATTGTTAATCTACAGGAAATAAATGGATATTCAATAATAAAGTAAAATAGAAAATTAAGTTGTTGCACTTAATTTAATTTAAGATGAAGCAATTCCAGTGCTAACATTTAAGATAAAGCTAACTTCCACGCCATCAATACCTAAATAAATTGCATATGTTTCTAAATTTTGAAGTTCATTAACATCAAATTCATTCTCAATATGGAAAAACTATTGATAATTTTAAATCTGATAATAGCCACTTCATCATATTATCTATATATGAGGGCCAACTAATTATGTAAGGCTAGAGATACCGTTCAGAAACTCAGCCTACTTGTACCAAAACACACACACACACAAACAACATTAAAACATTAAGAAATAAGAAGTAAGTACTTAATTGACATTATCACATTCATCTTGAACATGAAATTCCCATCTATAGTTTATATCCTAGATGTTTGTCTTAGAATAATCAAACATGTTAAAAGATATTTTGATAATAAATTTGACTACTGCTAAGGTTCTTCATGTTGATGGTGCAATTAAGTAGTCTATTAAAAAAAAAAATTCAGCAACCATTCAAAGATCTAAAGTTCCAAGCACATAATGTCCTTCTTAACCTTTCATTTTAAGTAAATATTCAGCAAGAATCTCTACAGTTTAAAATAACCTTCATTATACAACATCAATTTTTTTTAAAAAATGACTTCTTTACTTGTTGATATGATGAAACAATTTACAAACAAAGACCTATTGTGAAAATCTCCCAGCCTCAGACTTGCTAAAGCACATATCATCAAGAATCTCACGGTCGGGTATTTCTCTGCACATTCAATAAGTTACAATTGACGTTGGTTTTCACTGATGTAATAGCACAAACATATGTAAAATCCAATTAACACATCTAATACATGAAAGCATATATTACCCAAGAATTGATGAAAGAGAAAGACAGTTATAAAATGACTATGAAAATTAAAATAAAGAGAATGGCATGCTTCAAGTGTTTTTAAAATAAAAAGTTATCAAAAACATTACAGGCAAACATATAAAATTGATAAAAATGGAGTTGGGATTAAATAGCCAAATCAAATCAAGTACATGGCTAATAAATATGGCATATTTATTTATTTATTTATTTTGTTATTTTATTGCTAGACCATTTCTTCTCTTCAACTGCTGCTCCAAGATATTAGCAAATAAAATCTATATTATCTGTTTAATATATATTTGTTTCAGATGTTTTTTTAAAAGATTTTTATTTTTATATGTTAAAAATATATTGTCATGTTTTTTAAACATTAAAATATAAACTCTAAACTTTAATTTATAAACCTTTAACCTTAAAATATAAATCCAGTTTCTAATTTATAAATCTTAGATTTTGAAATATAAATTATATACATCCTAAAAAACAAACCATATAACTAATTTATAAAGAATCCTAAAATATAAACTCTATGTACTAATTTATAAACAAATACCCTAAATAATGAGTTATAAAAGTTGAATTAAAGAATTGAGAAGGATCCATTTGTGCAATTCAGAAAATTTGGTTACAGATCAAATTAGCCAAGAGAAGGATCAAATTCTTTTTTTTTTTTTTTTTTGTTGAATCGGTAACTAATAAATTTAAAATAGTGGAAGGAAATGTTTTTAATCCAATTTAGTTTTGTGAAGGAAGGAAATATTTTTTTTTATTAATGTTAGTAAAAATAGATAATAATAATTAATAAAGAATATTATTGTTAATCTACAAAAATTGAGGTGTACACCTCAGTTCTATCATTACTGTTTTATATTATATATATATAGATAGATATTTATTGGTGAATCTCGGGGGCACTTTCCATAGTCTCATGATTCTAACTTTTATTTTCCATTTAGCTTTGACATCTATAACATTTTCAAGGAAATCGTATGTTCTAGCCATCTAACAATTATAAAATAAAAATAAGAATAATTTATTAATTGAACAAAATAAAGAAACAGAATAAAAAAAATAGATTCTGAAGTTTTTCTAATATGTTCGATATACTGAATGTTATAACAAATCAAAATTAAAAAAACTAAATGTTAAATATTATAACAAATCAGATACAAAATTGCAGCCATACTTAAAAACATAACAAAAACTGCTCATGAAAATATGCACCAAAAAGGAATATTTATAATATTTAGGACAATATTGTTATACATACCATGTACCAGAAAGGAAGAGAGATGCCGAAAGAAAAGCTAGAGTTTACCTGAAAGAGAATAAAACACATAAAATTAACAACGCAAAATAATAGTTACATTGAATTGCCAATAAATTACAAAGCTATTCAAGTTGATTCGAGCAAACTGTTCAGACTTAGTTTGATTATGGTGAAAGAAAATTCAGAGTTTACCTCAAAGAAAAGTTGAATAATATAATTTATCATTGTTATTGGCTTAATTACAAACTATTCACGGTTAAGCAAAATGAGAGAAAGTAGAATCTATATGGATAATTACCACTATCATCTATATATAAATTCGACCACATTAGGTTAGATTAAATCATATGGACGAGAAATTATACCATGTGCCTGGCATACCACATCAGAATCTGATGTGGTATGCCCTGGCAAATAATAAAATGACATCTGTTAAAAAAATAAATTAATTTATTTATTTTAAATAGTTATTTTTGGATGAGTACAATCTGTGAAAAGTCATTATCTTTTTCTATAAGACTATCGCCTGTTTGCTCACTACCACTATTCTGTTCATCTTCTCCATCAGTATCGTCTTTCTTATTTGTTCCTTTCTTTTTCTCTACCATTGAGATTTGATTTTTTTCCAGGGAAAAATTTAGATCTGATTTTTTTTTTTGTTTTAATTATAAAAAACCCACAACGAGTTGGTGATTTATTGGGATGAGAATAAAGAAACATGTGAACCTTAGAATCCATTTGAGGAATTTTACAGAAAAAACATGTGAGCCTTAAAATTAACTTGCTAAAAATCCCACAATGAATTGTGACTTATTACTTGATTTCAATAAACCTTAGAATCCAAAAACATCAGTTCCAAGTTGTAGTTCATTGAAATCAAGTAAAACAGAGGAACATCGGAATTTAGCAGAAATAACATATAAATTTAAAAAACCCAAGAATAGTTCCATATTTTTCTTGAAAGCATAGTAGCTCCATCTTCATGTATATTTATCTTTTACCATTGATATCCACCGCTTGGGTCTGCAAAATCAACCCAGTTGTGGCTTTGAAGTGGTTATCCGAAGTACTCTTTTGGAAAAAGAGAATGACTTTACACCGATTATACCCATCCAAAACTTATTTAAGACAAATTAATTAATTGAATTTTTTTAACAGCTGTTCTTTTTTTATTGGTCAGGTATACCACATCAGATTTTGATGTGGTATGCTGGCATATAGTATAATTTTTCCATATGGACTAATATGGTCATCATTAGATTTTATGAAATTATCACTTAAATATTTGATTATATAATAAAAAAAATGATATGGACTTATCACATAAATATTGATTCACGCAAAAACATTGAATTTGATATTTAGTGATAATTTGATTATTAGATTTCATGGGTTTATCACATTAAAAATTTGATTATAATAGAAAAATCATATGAACTTATCACATTAGATATTTGATTGATTATTTTACAAAAATCATATGGACTTATCACATCTATTATATATATAAAGTGTGGAACAAAAGTAACACTTGTCAAGCAATTAGAGAATTAACATACTAATGTGGCATCATATTAAAAGAGCTTACTGATGTGTCATTTTCTAAATTAATGTGTTTTTATAATTAATTAAATTGTAATTCGTATATATCACTTCCAAAAAAAAAAGTTGCATCTTCCATAAAAAGAACACTCTCATTAAACAGAATCTGGCCTTCCTATTAACCTACATGATTCTCATTGCCAGTACTTAGACTTCTTCTCTCACAACAACACTAGCTTTGCTTATCTTATCTTATCCCTTACAAATTCTATTATGTCTATCACATTACCGTTTCAATCAACAGAGTTGTATTAGGTCTAAACTTCAATTAGGGTTTTAGCAAAGATATCACAAGCTTTGTATATATACATACCATGTGTTTCAGATCAGTCGGAGCCGAAGCTGTCGGCTCTTTCAAGGTTCCGATCATGCATTTTTTATTTCCTTTCTTTTCAATTAGCAAATCACAATTGTTTTTTCTTCCATTTTAATGTTCAACAGAAACCATGTGGGTGGTTCCGGCGACGACGATACCTCAACACGTCTCCTCCTCAAGTCACTTCTAACACACCTCAATCTCATCTGCTAAATCAACATTTAATGTATAATACAATTGTTTTGAATTTTTAGATTGTTTGGTTAATTAGGTTGGGTTTCTTGCAATTAAAAGTTTGAATGTTGGGGGATTTCCAGGTGAGATGGATTAGACAGATGCTATACTGAAGCATTCTCATGATGTAGAAGTTGATATAATTAGATATAAAAAAGCGCAATAAGCTTAGAACAGAAGAAGCTGAAGATCCAGATACAACAGAGTATTCAAGCTCATTTGCGACCACTCCCTTTGATACTGAGAAATACTAAGGTTAAGTGAAAATGACATTGAATCACAATTTTTTTTTATGATAGTGATTTGGAATCTGAGGGCGAGCCTTGGCGCAACGGTAAAACGTTGTTGTCGTGTGACCAGAGGTCACGGGTTCGAGTCTTAGGAGCGGCCTCTTGCCAATTAAATTGGCAAGGGAAGGCTTGCCCCCAATACACCCTTGTGGTGGGATCCCTCCCCGGACCCTCGCTCAGCGGGGACGCGTAATGCGACCGGGCCGCCCTTTTATAGTGATTTGGAATCTCCGTATGACACATTCAATAGCATATTCCAAAGAAGGTAAGCTGTTCTTCCATGTTTTTTTATATGCTTGGCGGATGTGGCAGAGAGGTGTTCAATTACTTGTCATTTTTTTTAACGAAACATGTTATAGGTTGCAACAACTTTGCTTCATTAGGGAACTTCAGGAAGTTTTTTGACTTTAACGTGTTGCCAACTCATTAGAGAAACAAATTGTAGCTGTCAATTTGCTATGTGAAGTCAACTATATAAAGAATAGCAAGTTGTGGTTTTACAGTGCTCTCTTTTTTCAATAGAAATAGTGTTGCTTGTGTTGAATATGCAAATTTTGGTTTATCTTCCATGCTTTTTGTTAGTGTTTGTGCTTTGATTTATTTTCTATATCTTTCAAAAGATATGAGGTCTCATAAGAATTCTGTAATAACTTAAACTTTGGTTGTGTCTTGCTTTACATAGTTGCAATCTGGAGCATGTGTTTGCAGTGTTTTCGTCTTTTCGCAGAGCTTTGTGTTTCACATTTCGATCTTTAAACTAAAATCTATAAGATTTTACTCAAATTCTTGTGTTCCCACTAGGAAGAAGAAGTTAACTAATCATTGGAGGAGCTTTATCCTCTAATGTTGCGTTGCAGATGGACAGAACTCAAATTTAAGGAAATCGAGTCGCAAGCATCAAAATATTCTAGAGAACTTGCTGCAAATGAACAAAGAAAACATTTACAAAGCAGTCAATCTACATTAGAAGCTTTTAGTTCCAAGTCATCTCCATTTTCAAATCAATGTTACAGAAGAAGGGTCCTTAAGAGAAGGGAACAAAAAAGAACTGGAGAGAAAACTGATACAACGTCATATATGTTGCAACATGGCCTTTTTTTCTTATCTCGGTATGCTTATCTGTGTTGCAGATTTCAGTTCAGTTTCTTTCATGTTTGATCATCTGTTCCTTGTTAGTTTACCTCAATTTCACTTCTTCCCTTAATGAAGAAAGCAATACATCCAATCCAGATCAAAGTTCTATGATCGATGATTTCAAAAAATACAGCAGTTGCAGAAGAACATGGTGATTGCAGTGACAACTTTTGCATTGATAATGACCAATTATCATTTGAGCTTAAAGTTGATAACAATTCCCTTGGAGCAAGTCCTAAGGAAAATCGAAATAGCACAATATCCGCTCCACAAACTGAAGAATAAACTAGACTTGGTGATATCAGAAAATGCTGCTAAATTCTACTAAATTTTCCTCCGATCCTAGAGGAATTCTATTGACAAAAATACAAGGACATAATACTGTGTAAACAACTTGTATTTTCTAGAAAAAGGATCAACAAAAAATAGTTATCACAATACAGTAACTATTTTAGAAAGTTTGTATGCCAATAAATGACAAAACATAAATTTGCAGACTGATCAGGTTGCTAAATTTAATTATGTTTCTTCAATGTAGTTTACAAAAGCTATTGTTTGTTTTGTATATTTGAAAGAGTTTATATGTATAACAAGCAAAAGAACAGATGTGAGCATCTAATTGTGAGGTTTATTTAGTCTAATTAGCAACACATTAACATTTCAAACTATTTTTTTTTTTTAATATACCCATGTATCTTTAAGAAAATTTTTATGATAGGAAATGAGGTTTGTGTGTCTGCATTAATTTTTTCTTTTTTGTCCAAGCACTCAAATTTGAGATAGCAATTCCATGTGAACTTTTTATGTGTATTAATAGATGAAATGATTTTACATGATGAAAGTTAGATATAAATTCTTTTTTTTTTATGAAAAATATAAATTGACAAACCATATTGAAAGAAAATAGATTCTTAATCCAATAGAGTAAGTATACTGATTGCAATATATTGACACTTTATGTAATTCGGTAAATAATAATTGGAATCATGCAAATTTGATCCTAAATAATGTTTTTGATGAAGTGTAGATTTAGCCTCAACATATGAAATGTTTAATGTTTTCAAACAAGATTAAGTTTGACGATAAACTGAAACAATTTCGTACAATTTTGGTTAGTTATTTGTAATTATATTAATGACACATTAAATATTTTAGACATTTAAATCGAAAACAAAAAATAAATTTGTGAATTCTTAATTGAGATTGAAAAGACGATTAAATCGAAAACAAAAATAAATTTGTCATGATGAAATGTTATGTAGCAATTTTTAAAATAATCGACAAAACCACCACCCTCTGCTGATAAAATGTGGACAGTGGAAGAGTCAGGGTGCTAAACCCTTACAGGATGTTTGTTAGGAGGGATATAGGAGGTGAGATAAGGATAAAAAATATCCCTCAAATCCTATACCCAATAGGGGGTGACATAAGGAGATGTGATAATCTCCTGCGGTTTTAATAGGATAAAAAAGTCTGTTTTATCCCTCAAATTAATGATATGTAGTTTAAATAAGGTTAAAATAGTAAAATGTATTATTTTATCCTTATCCCTATCTCACGTACCAAACATTGAATAATAATTCTCGACTATCATATTTTTATCCATATCCCAACCATTTATCCTTATCATCATCCCAACCTTTATCTTTATCCCTGTCTCAATAGAATACCAAACGTCCCGTTAATATATTTGTATTTATTTATGATAAGGAAGACAGCAGATTTTTTCTAAAATGACATAATTGTGTTGAAAATGCAGGTATGCAATTTTCTTTTAAATAGAATGTTGTGATTACTTATTGAATTTATACATCTTCAATTTTAATTCACAAATAGAATAATATATATTTTTCAACTAATAATCATACTAAAATGTACATACTGTAATTTCTTTATTTTTAATAAAATAGTATTTATAAAATTAGTGTATGTCCCGTGCAATGCACGGGTGTAAAGCTAGTTATATATTTAATTACGCCAAAAATTGAATTAGATATATTTAATGATAATTAATCAATATTATTTTTAATCAACAAAAATCGAGGAGTCGACACCTCAGCTACATCGTTACTGTTTTATATTATATATAAATAGATATAGATATTGGAACAAACAGTACACTGATTTGGAACAAATGGTACACTGATTTGGAACAATTTCGTATACTGTCGGAACAATGTAAGTAGGACAAAAAAACATCCCCAGAAAATTATCAAAAAATTTCAAAACATGTAAAACATCATTTTAATAAACTTTAATTCTTGGCTCAAAGCGAGATTCCTCACAGTTTTGACCCAACAAATTGTTGAAGCATGTAATGGATAAAATTAAGGAACAAGTTTTATTGGGACTAAACCGTAAGAAATCCCGCTTCGATCCAAGAATTAAAGTTTCTTAGAATAATATTTTACATTTTTTGGAATTTTTTGAAAATTTTCTGAGCAATTTGTTTCTCGTCAGAAAACGTCCACCCGGATTCCGTTTATCGGAAATTTTTTTACTTGAGATTCAGGATCTTAAAATGACCGTTTAATTTAGACGAGTCTAATATTATAAAAGTTTTCGAAAAACGAGGTTAGAAATGTCAGGAAAATGTATTTTAAAGAAAAGAAATAAAACAATTTTCTGTTGGAACAATATAAGTATTATGTTGGAACAAATAGTACACTGATTTGGAACAATTTCGTACATTGTTGGAACAATGTAAGTAGAACAAAAAATGTACCCAGAAAATTATCAAAAAATTTTAAAACATGTAAAACATCATTTTAAGAAACTTTAATTCTTGGCTCAAAACGAGATTCCTTACGGTTTTGACCCAACAAATTTTTGAAGCATGTAAAATGGATAAAATTAAGGAACAAGTTTTATTGGGACTAAACCGTAAGAAATATCGCATCGTCCCAAGAATTAAAGTTTCTCAGAATAATGTTTTACATTTTCTGGAATTTTTTTAGAATTTTCTGGGCACTTTATTTTCGTCAGAAAACGCTCACCCGGATTCCGTTTCACCGGAATTTTTTTTACTTGAGCTTCATGGATCTTAAAATGACCGTCTAATTTAAACGAGTCTAATAGTATAAAAAATTTCGAAAAACGAGGTTAGAAATGTCGGAAAAATGTATTTTAAAGAAAAGAAATAAAACAATTTTCTCTATTCTCACATTCCTTTTATTTACATATTTGCCACCTTAACCTTTTTAATTATCATCAAAACTACGTAGTTTTGTTATGTCACACAATAAGTTCATTGTCACACCCTAACCCCTTGTCACACTGGATCTCACTCCTATATATATATATATATATGGGGTTGGTTTCAATGGTGAGCACTAAATTATCTCCATGGGTGGTGAGTGTTTAATATCCATTGGATCAAGATCTAATGGTCCATAATTTAAATTGACATTTAATATTAAAAAGGCTTTTACCTGCTGACATGTAGGTTGTAATTTAAAACCTTGTGCATTTTAAATAACGAATTCTCTTTCATCAATTAATAACCAACTTCCAAGAAATAATTTTTTTCCGAATGTTTTTATTTCACATAAGAAGACGTCTTCTTTTAAGTAATTTTGTATCCGTCTAATAAATGTTATATGCATTAAATCTTAATAAATGATTATTCATTGGAAACAAGAAAAGCTTCACATTGAGAATATACAACATTATTTATGATAACCAAATATAACATTAATGATGTTCTAATTAATGGTATTGTCCCCCTATTTATTACCTTAGAATTATAAGCTCAATTTATAGATTTCTAAGATTGTAAGCTCAATTTGTAAATACTTAGGATTCCAATATCAATTTGTAAATCCTTAATTTTTTTTTATTTCTTTAAGCATTCATTTATTTATAAACAATCATTAAACTTACAATCTCTATAGTTCATATATTCTAATATCACACTAATGACAATAATAAATGTCTAATGTCATCCATTTAGATGTCGTATTAAATACTACCCCCTTCATGCAATTGATTTATATCCTCCCACAAACGTAATGTAACGTACCGTAAATATCACTGAACAGAAAACTTTACGGAACTCAAACATCACTGCACAGAAACATTCCTAAACTGAAACATTACTGAAATGAAACATCACTGAACTGAAATATTTTGAATTGAAACATCACTCAACTGAAACATCACTCAACTGAAACATTACTGAACTGAAACATTACTGAACTGAAATATTACTGAACTGAAACATCACTAAACAGAAATATTACTGAACTCAAATATTACTGAGCTGAAACATCACGAAACTGAAACATCACTGATTTGAAACATTACTGAACTCCAATATTACTAAATTGAAACGCTACTTAACTAAAACATTACTGAACTGAAACATAACTCAACTGAAATATTACTGAACTGAAATATCACTCAACTGAAACATTACTGAACTGAAATATTATTAAAATAAACATTACTAAACTAAAACATCACTTAACTGAAATATTACTGAACTGAAACGCCACTGAACTGAATCACCACTGAACTGAAATATTACTAAACTGAAACATTACTGAATTGAAATGTCACTAAAATGAAATATTACTAAATTGCATATCACTGAACCGAAACATCACTCAACTGAAACATTAATGAACAAGAATATTACTAAACTGAAACATCACTGAACTGAAATACTACTAAACTGAAACATTACTCAACTGAAACATTACTGAACTGAAATCTCACTAAACTAAAAGATTATCGAATTGAAACATTACTAAACAGAAACATTACTGAACTGGAACATTACTGAACTGAAATATTACTGAACTAAAACATCATTGAACTGAAATATTACTGAACTGAAACATTACTAAACTGAAACATCACTGCATTGAAACATCATTGAACTGAAATATTACTAAACTAAAATATTACTGAACTGAAATACCACTGAACTGAAATATTACTAAACTGAATATCACTGAACCGAAACATCACTGAACTAAAACATCACTAAACTAAAATATTACTAAACTGAAACCTTACTCAACTGAAACATTACTGAACTGAAACATCATTGAACTGAAACATTACCGAATTGAAACATTACTAAACTGAAATATTACTAAACTAAAATATTACTGAACTAAAACATCACTGAACTGAAATATTACTGAATTGAAACATCACTAAACTGTAACATCACTGAACTGAAATATCACTGAACTGAAATATTACAAAACCGAAACATCACTAAATTGAAACATTACTGAACTAAAAGATTACTAAACCGAAACATTACTGAACTGAAACATTACTGAACTGAAATATTACTGAAATAAAACATCACTGAACTGAAATATTATTGAACTGAAACATCACTGAACTGAAACATCATTGAACTGAAATATTACTGAACTGAAACATCACTAAACTGAAATAGTACTGAACTGAAACATCACTCAACCGAAACATTACTGAACTCAAAGATTACTGAACTAAAACATTACTGAACTAAAACATTACTAAACTCAAATATTACTGAACTGAAATATTACCAACTTCAAACATAACTGAACTCAAACATCACTCAACTGAAATATTACTAAACTGAAATATTACTAAACTGAAATATTACTAAACTAAAACATCACTAAATTGAAACATTACTGAACTGAAATATTACTAAACTAAAACATCACTGAACTGAAATATTACTGAACTAAAACATCGCTTAACTGAAACATTACTGAACTGAAACATCGCTGAACTAAAACATTACTGAACTAAAAGATTACTAAACTGAAACATTACTGAACTGAAACATTACTAAACTCAAATATTACTGAACTGAAATATTACTGAACTGAAATATTATTGAACTCAAACATAACTGAACTCAAACATCACTCATCTGAAACATTACTGAACTGAAACATTATTAAACTGAAATATTACTAAACTGAAACATCATTCAACTAAAACATTAATGAACTGAAACATTACTGAACTGAACGTTACTGAACTGAAACATCACTGAATTGAAATATTACTAAACTGAAACATTAATGAACTAGAACATCACTGAACTGAAATATTACTAAACTGAAACATCACTTAACTGAAATATTACTGAACTGAAACATTACTGAACTAAAACTCCACTGAACTGAAACACCACTGAATTGAAATATTACTAAACTGAAATATTACTAAACTGAAATATTACTAAAGTGAAACATCACGAAACTGAAACATCATGAAACTGAAACATCACTGAACTGAAACATCATTGAACTGAAACATCACTTAACTGAAACATCAATGAACTAAAATATTACTAAACTGAAACATTACTCAACCGAAAAATTACTGAACTAAAATATCACTGAACTGAAACGTCACTGCTGAAATATTACTGAACTAAAATATTACTAAACTGAAACATCACTAAACTAAAATATAACTAAACTAAAAGATTAGTCAACTAAAACATAACTAAACTGAAACATCACTAAAATGAAATATTACTAAACTGAAACATCACTGAATTGAAATATTACTGAAATTGAACATTACTAAACTAAAACATTACTGAACTGAAACACCACTGAACTGAAACATTGCTGAACTCAAACATTACTGAATTGAAACATTACTAAACTGAAACATTACTAAACTGAAACATCACTCAACTGAAATATTACTGGACTAAAACATTACCGAACTAAAACAATAATGAACTCAAACATTACTGAACTCAAACATCACTGAACTCAAACATTACTGAATTGAAACATTACTGAACTAAAATATTACTGAACTGAAACATCACTCAGCTGAAACATAACTCAACTGAAATATTACTGAACTGAAACATTACTGAACTCCTACACCAATGAACGGAAAAATTACTGAACTGAAACATCACTAAACTGAAACATCACTAAACTGAAACATTACTAAACTGAATCATTACTGAAATGAAACATCACTCAACTGAAATATTACTGAACTAAAACATCATTGAATTGAAATATTACTGAACTGAAACATCACTAAAATGAAACATCACTAAACTGAAACATCGCTCAAATGAAATATTACTGAACTGAAATATTACTGAACTGAAACATTACTAAACTGAAACATCACTGAACTGAAATATCATTAAATTGAAATATCATTAAACTGAATATCACTCAACCGAAATATCACTGAACCAAAACATAACTGAACTGAAACATCACAAAATTGAAACATTACTCAACTCAAACATTATTCCACTTAAACATTCTGAACTGAAATATTAACGTAAAGTAACGTGACATAGCGTAATGTAACGTAACATAACGTAGCGTAACATAATGTAACGTAGCATAACGTAACGTAGCTTAACATAACGTAACGTAACGTAAAGTAACATAACATAACGTAAAGTAACATAATGTAACGTAATGTAACGTAATGTAACATAACGTAACGTAACGTAACTCAATATAACGTAACGTAACGTAACGTAACGTAACGTAACGTAACGTAACGTAACCTAACCTAACCTAACCTAACCTAACATAACGCAACTTTATGCAACGTAACGTAACTTCACGCAACGTGACGTAACTTCACGTAACGTAACGTAACTTAAGGTAACGTAACATAATGTAACGTAATGTGACGTAGCGTAACGTAACGTAACATGACGTGACGTAACGTAACGTAACGTGATGTAACGTAATGTAATGTTACGTAATAAATACAAGATCAATTTATAAATCTTTAGGATTGTAAGCTCAATCTATAAATCGTTACGATTGTAAACTCAATTTAAAAATCCTTAGCTTTTTTATTTCTTTAAGCTTTTATTTATCTATAAACAGTAATTGAGCTTACAATCCCTAACGTAATGTAATGTAACCTAACATAACGTAACGTAACGTAACATAATATAATGTAACATTACCTAAACAATCATTGAGCTTACAATTCCTAATATAACATAATGTAACATAACGTAATATAATGTAACGTAAATTAACATAACTTAATGTAATGTAACCTAAATTAGCACAACTTAACGTAACGTAACTTAGTGTAATGTAACAAAACGTAAATTAGCGCAACTTAACGTAACGTAACCTAAATTAGCGTAACTTAACATGATGTAACTTAACCAAACTTAACATAATACAACTTAGCGTAAGTTAACGTAATGTAACTAAGTTGTAAAAAGATTTAATGTAAGCTCAATTTATAAATCCTTAGGAATGTAAGCTCAATTTATAAATCTTTAGAATTGTAAGCTCAATTTGTAAAGATTTAGAATTGTAAGCTCAATTTATAAATCCTTAAATTTTTTTTATTTCTTTAAGCTTTCATTTATTTATAAACAATCATTTAGCTTACAATCTCTAACATAACGTAACGTAATAAATATAAGCTCAATTTATAAATCTTTAGGATTGTAAGCTCAATCTAAATCCTTAGGATTGTAAGCTTTCATTTATTTATAAACAATCATTGAGCTTAAGTTACCTAACGTAATGTAACTTAACGTCACGTAACTTTATGCGACGTTAATAAATACAAGCTTAATTTATAAATCCTTAGTATTATATGCTCAATTTATAAATCCTTAAGATTATTAGCTCAATTTGTAAATTCCTAGTATTGTAAGCTCAATTTATAAATCCTTAAAATTGTAAGCTCAATTTGTAAATTCTTAGTTTTTTTTTTTTTACGCTTTCTTTTATTTATAAACAATCATTAAGCTGACAATCTCTAATGTAATGTAATGTAATAAATATAACCTCAATTTATAAATCCTTAGAATTGTAAACTCAATTTATGAACTCTTAGGATTGTAAGCTCAATTTGTAAATCCTTAGGATTGGATGCTCAATTTGTAAATCCTTAGGTGTTTTATTTCTTTAAGCTTTCCTTTATTTATAAACAATCATTAAACTTACATGTCTAGGATTCATATATTCTGATGCCACATTAATGATAATAATAAATGCATAATGTCATTCATTTAGATGTCGTATTAAATATTACTCCCTCTATGCAATTGATTTATATCCTCGCACAAACGTAATGTAATGTAATGTAATATAAAGCAACGTAGAAAATATAAACTCGATTTATTAATGATTTTCAAATCTGATATTTTTCACTATTTGAATAGAAAATTCTTATGGATAGAATAGAGAGAAAATAATTTGACCGTACATGAATATTTGTGTAGATGAAATATAATTAATAGGTTTGTATCTCCTTTTCTTCATTTTCACTATTTCCAAAAGATTTTATGGGTTTCTCTTAACGATGGCATTAAATCCAAATCATTGGAAACAAAGTTGTTTTGGTTTTTTTGTTCATCAATTTTTCATTTTTCATTTTATTATTTAAAACACAAAACAATCTTTATGGTTCTTTACTATAATTTTATAATTTTATGGTTTTAGTAAATTTTCATCGTATTATTATGATTCCAAATTTTAACATTTAATTTTATTTAGAAACTTTGATATATTAGTAAATTGAAATATTTAAATTTAGTCAAATTATTACATCCAGAATTTTGATATTTAATTTTAGAAAAAAATATGAAAATAAAATCAGTCATGTGATTTGAAAATTTATTAAAAAAGAGTTGAAATTTGTAAATATTCTAGTTAAAAGATATGTGAGCCATTTTTTGTTAGAGATAAGAGCCAAATTTAACCCTAACATTTTATGGAAGTGCAGGGATGTAAACAAGGCGGGGTGGGGGGATGCATTTCCCATCCCCATCCCCGCGAGTTAGATGGGGACAAATTTTTCCCCATTCCCATCCCACGGGGAATCTCCGTCTCCATGGGGATCCCCATTCCCGCTTAAAAACATTTTTTCCCTATTCCACATCCCCGTCCTCGCAGGAAATCACCATTTATATTTTTAAAAAATTAGTATATGTTTCTTTCTCCTTTCTAATTCTAAGTTTTCTTCGAAAAGAATGACAAAGAAACTGTGTCTTTCGTTTAGTTTAGGTTAGGAAAAATATCCATTTAGTCATTGGCTAATATTTTATTTATCCTATTTAATTTTTTATTTGAAAATAAGTCTAATTAATTTAAGTTAAATGTTACAAATTATAATGGAGAATAATTGGGGATCCATATGGGATTCCCCATCGGGGATTAATGGGACGGGGTCGAGGATCTCCACTGGGCGGGGATACCATTTCTCATCCCCGTCCCATCCCCGTTAAGGGATATAAAATTATCCTCATCCCCGTCCCATGGGGATTCTTATCGGTGATTCCTCGTCCCCGTCGGGATGGGAAATCCCCGCCCCACTTGCATCCCTAGGAAAGTGCATATTAGCTCTAACATATAAAATGATGCAAATTAACCCGCATGTGTCAAAGAAATCAATTTTAGCCTTACTTTACTAAAAAAAATTAAAAAATTAATTTTACTGTTATTTAATTGTCATATTGAACCTTCCAAAAATATTGTTATTTAATATGGAATGAATTTAAATTATCATTGTAAAGTCTTCTCCTTTGTATTATTATATATGATATAATGTAAAGAAATAGAAAAGCTACTGGTAATAGTTTTTCTAGTCGAATATTAGTGTTGTGTAAACCATTCATATTATTAATATTGATAGTTATTAATAAAATATTATATTAAAAATGTAAAACGAAAACTTGAAAGGCGAAACAAAAATAAAAAACAAAAAAAGTGAAAATCGGTAAAAATATGAAAACAGAAGTCAGAGCCGGTTCTGAAAATTTAGGGGCCCTAAGAAAAATAAGTAATAAAGCCCTTTTTAATAATAAAAAGTTTATACATAATAAAATAGGCCTTTTAATTTTTTTTATTAACGGAGTTTCGAAAAGAAATAGGCCACTATATAATTTTATCACTATTTACACTAAAAAAAAATTAAATTTCATATATACATATAAAGCTAAAAAAGTTTTTTGGGTCCCCTCCAGCCCTGGGTCCTAGGTCGGCGCACCCCCGGCCTAAGCCCAGGACCGGCCCTGACAGAAGCAAACACGGAACAAAAATAAAAAAGTAAAAACAAGAAAAACGTTAAGTGCAAAAAATACGAAAACATGAAAAACAAAATATAACATTATATACTTTAAGTTAGTGATAGAAAAGTATTTTATATGACAAACAAACATCGTAAAATATTTTGTAGTATCGTTGTCAAACAATGAAAAAGAAAAATATACAAAACCAAATTAAAATTAAAATAAAATCAAAACTAAAGAAACAGTGCATAACACTATAAATAATAGTAATCAATACAATTAATGGAATATATAATAATTTTTCTTAATTTTTTCAATTGAATTCTTTCTCAGAGCACTCAAATTCGTGTGTATAGTACTAATACTTGCAAATACAAAGTTTAAGTATTTGAATAGATTAATAAAAAACAGCAATGAAAACAACATTATATTTTTAGTCGGATATCCAAATAGATTTATTGACAATTTTATGTACCAATTATTTGTATGATGAATTTATTATGGAGAGAGTAAGTATTTTTGAAAAATGTGGACAATCATTTATTATAGAGAGAGAAACTTTTTTAAAAAACAGAAAATAAATTTATTAAGGAGAGAAATATGTTTTTAGTAACCTGATAATCTTTTAGTAACCTGCTATAGCAGGTCATTTAATCAGATTTTATTAATCTCCATCCATGGAGAGTCACCATTGAGAACTCTTCCACATATATATATATATATATACTAGCAGCAAAATCAGCAGTCTTCCAGGCTACAGAAGCTGAAATCTTTTCTTAATGTTAGGAAAATTCACACAAATTAAGTTAGTTTCTTTTAGTGAAATATTAAACTCCCTAGGAGAGAAAGTAATACGACGCATCTCATTAAATCAATAAAAACACAAGCAAAATCAGTAGTATTCACACAAAAAAGATCAGCCATCTTGTACAAATATGGCTAAAAAAGCTCGAAAATCACGGTAAGAAATCGAATTGCTTTGTCTTCAACCGCATCAAAAAGTTACGAACCCCATCTTTGAGTAACCTTATGCTGATTGATATGAGTAGGACGATTCAAACTCATAACTGTGTATATGAACTTGTGATTGAGAGTCTAAATGTCTTTCTGAGTCTTCAGGGGTGAATCTGTAAAACAAACCAAAGGTCGGGGAGGTGCTGGAGTCTGGCGAACCCGCTCCAACGCCTAAATTAGTAGGTGTTTTGGAAGGGTTAAACAGTAAGGACTAGTTGGAAGTTTGTTATGTTAATGTACCATTAGGTGTGATCAGACCTGTCTACTTATAAAGTTTAGGGCCGAAACCGTCTTCTATAGGGATCCTTATGACTTTAGGACTATTTGTTGGAGTTTAGTGTCCTAAAGATAATTGTTTTAGGATATTAATATTAATGAATAAATTGTTTATTTGATCATTTGTTTAATCACATATATAGCATTAAAATGTAACTATATATAAAGGCACAAATCTTTCATAAAGAAAGTAACCCTAAGTTTATTTAAGTAGTTATAAAGTGTTCATACAAGCATTAAGTGAGACTGTGCTTTATAATAGACCAATAGACTTAAAGTAAACCCAAGTCAAGTAATATGTTATAGGGGTTGGCATATTACTGTTGAGACTTGCATGTAATAGTGTTTTCTATCAAGACAGAAAGCTGTTCTCACAAGCTTTAGATATTCAGATATCTAGACAGTTACATGGATCCGGTGAAGGAGTTCATTAGGATTGGGACCCGACTTGAGATAACAGAATGGATTGATTTATCTAATGTGCCAACTGTTCATCTCATTGGTATTAGTAGGTATAACTAATCCTCAGACTCAAACATTCGTTAATTAGTGATTCTGAATTATGGAGTCTGATACTTTGATTCTACGCGAGCATGATCCAACAGGTGAGAGCCTGGGGTGTGTGAGAGCATGGTTGGGTATCACACAAAGTAATTGCAGAACAGTTAATGTCAGATTGAGCATTCGTCACTCCCAATAAGTGGGAGATATATCCAAATGGCCGCTTGTGGTGAATTGACTGAAATCCTTGCAAAGTGATACAGTTAAGAGTAGAAATGAACATTTCACTTAACTTATATTTTCAGAGTGAATTCAACCTGTACAAGTAAAACCGGACTCTTCGTTATATGTAACCTTGACACGTTCCATGGTTATAAGGAATTGACCGACATGATATAGTTGATGAAGGATCATATTATACTGTACCTAATGCAGAAAGGTTAACGTCAGTTATCAACCTGACTTCTTAATTGCTCTGGGGGAATATCATAGGTTCTGCTAGTAACAGCTCGCGACGGTATTCTGTTATATATATGTTGGAATTAATCGTGATGAATAATTTCAAAGGATATATACGGCTAGTGGCAATAAAGAACCTAATGGGTCGCATATGGGACTTGGAATCGGAGGACGAAAATGTAATTAGTGGGACATACATGTATGGGCCGAAATTTGTACTAATTTGAGGATAAATTAATTTGATTAATAATTATAATTTGATTATGGTTATGAATTAAATTAAAAGATTATCTGATAATATTAATTAGAAGTTTTTATGTGATTGAAACTCTAATTAATTATCCCTAACATTAATTAATTATTAATTTGATTAATAATTATTATCTAGATATAATTAGTTATTATTTAGATAATAGTAAATTGTTTATTTAATTATCTAATTAGGAATCCTATTCCGAATAAGATTCCAATTATTTAATTACCTAACACAGCTGGGATTAGGATTTTGAGAAGTCTATAAATAGACTCCCTAACCCCATAATTTCGATACACATAGAAAAAGGAGAGAAGGAATCGTTCCGTCGTCGTCTCGGCTAATTTACTTTATTTCTTACTCCCTCTTTGATCTCGTATCGATTTCTGTTAGAGGCAATTATTGCGATTGCTATACTTTAAAGGTTGATTACTGATTAGTTTTATTTTTCTGTGTTGAATAAAAACGTTCGTTGCTCACGAGTTGATAATAAGAAGTTGTGGGCACTTCGTTTGCAACGGTAGATAGTTCTTCACTAAAGGTATTACTTTCTATCCCTCTTTATATGAAATAACAATTAACAGATTGATAGGTCCATATTTATACATATTTTTATATCTTAATTCCTTGGGGTTTAGTTTTAGTTTTGTTGTTTAGGTGCAAGTTTACCTTGTTTTCTGTTTTGTAGGTATTTTTGAGACTCAATTACAAATTGATGGTTAAAATGGTGATTCTATGGAGTTTAAAGAGAATTTGAAGAAACTTGGCAAGTCATGTGCTGAAAAGGAGTTTCAAATGATGATCTGTCCTAACCTATGCCTGTGGATCAATGAGCATTTAATGGAGAATTGATGACTTATGTTATGAGATTCTTAACATATATAATATTTATAAGATTTTAACTCTATTAGGATTTTCTTAAATAGTCCTAATTAGAGTTTAATCCTAAAGATGAGTTTCTTTTAGAGTTTAATTCTAAATGAGAGTTTCTCTTAATATTTTTATGAGGAATTAATAAAAGTCAATTTTTCTCTCTCTTGAAAACCAAGAGGCACAATTGTGAAAGTTATAAAAAGAGACAATCAGAACCACATTTGGGGAGGAGAACACACATAGAGAGAACAAGAAAAATATCAAAGGCTTTTCATGTATCCTCATTCTTCCATGGCTTCTTCTTCCTCCAATATGAACTAATTTCCAATTTCTAGCTAGAGGTTTTTAGATCTTGAACAATCAATTGGGAGATCATTCTGTACTTAATCTTTTTCATCTATTTCAAGTAATCAATTTCTATTCTGTTCTTGTTCGTATTGCATGATTTAATTGAATCCTTGATTTGATTATTTACTTGTAATCGTTTCGCTAATTAGATGTTTAAATACGTAATCGTTTAATTCATCCAATGCAAGTAGCAAATAACATAGTTAATTGTGGACAAGCTTTTAACCTATGTTGTGAATGTAATTGATATGCTTTAAATAATCCTGCTTTAGTGATTATTGAGTAGAATTGGTATCTCTTTCATACTTTAATGCTTTCAATCAAATTAAATTCCGAAGCTTGTTTGGAACTGTTTAATTGATTAGGAAAAATTAATGAGCTTTTCTTAATTGTCCAATCGGTAAGAAGAGATAGGTTGTTAATGCTTTTTAATAACCATAGCTAATTTATTTGAAGGGTTGAAATTTATATTTTCTATGATCGATGATCAATTGTTCAATTCAAGACTCAAATCTAACCTCTAGCTGGAATCTTTCTCATATATATTTCTCAACTACTTAATTTTTCTCCTATTTTATTATTATTTGTTATTTTCTATTTATTTCATTCTATAAACCAAAAAAAAACCCCTTTTACTTTTAATTGTTAATTCTGAAAAGTTATAATTCTACCAGTCTCTGAGGATTCGACCCTACTTCATATTTACTACAGTTTTTGGATTCCAAGAGTAGGTATTTTATTTTTGGTGAATTCGACACTCATCACAGATCTTGAAAATAGATAAAATAGATAAAAATTTATTATTCCGCTACGCCTAGGCTTGTCTATTTTCCTACATTGGTATCACAGACTATGTTAATCTGTTATTTCATATATGTAAATAAAAGAGTTTTTCAATCGGATTGAATAAATTTATTGTTAGGTTAATTAATTAATCGGTTAGTTTAATTAATCTAAAGATAAATAAGTTTTGATTACTTGTTAATTAAAACTGATTATGCATAGTTCCTGATTATTTCGGTTGATAATCGTTTAAACAAAACCTAAAGGTTTTATAGTTAGATAATTAAAACGTTTTGGTTTTATTAAATCTAAAAGATAAAACTGTTTTCTAATATTTTGAAAATTGTTTTGAAACTGTTTTAAAACAATTATATATATATATTTAATTTTAAAAAAATAAAAATAAATGAATAGCTGTTCGGGATCGCTGCCGCGAGGCGGCAACCCCGACTGCTATTGCGACTGGTTGCTGCCTTGCGGCAGCAACCAGCAGCGGCGGACGCTGCTGCCGCTGAGGCAGCAGCGCCTGGCTGCTCGCTGCTTCCCTACGGCAGCAGTTGGTCCAAAGGGTCGGGCTGATTAAATCGGCCCGGCCCGATCGATGGTACCGGTTTTAAAAGTGTTTTAAAAGGACCCGTTTATATATATATATATATGTTTCAGAATATAATAATTTGTTTTGATTATCAAAATCAATTTATTTAAAAGTTTGTTTTACCTAAATATTTGATATAAGTAATTCAAAGCATTAAATGAATTATACGAATTAATTAGGGTATGTCTAATACTGATTTTGTACATGTTATATTAATCTAATATGTACTTGCTACAATTTGATTAAATTAAATATAAAGGATACAAAATTGACAAGATTAAAATTGGATGTAAATTAATTTAAGTTGTTAATTTGATTAACTCAAATATTACATAAATAGTTTATGTAATCAACCAATTAAATTTAATTTAATTGAGTCTTTGCATGGTTGGCGTTATGGACATATAGATCCTCTATAATAGTTATTCAGTCTTTTGGTATTTTAAATAGGACATGCGTGTCCTGCCTTCTCTTACTCTCTATTGTATTTCTCTTCTCATCTGAATCCCTTCAAGTAAATTGAAGTTTCTTAGAAATTGAATATTGTTGTAATTCAAGGTGCCAAGGAGAAGACGGAGGACCCAAAGAGAAATATGTAATAGTTAGTATTTCCCTAGGGTGACCCTTTATTCCGTTTCTGGCTCAACGGAATAAACTTAGAGACATGTCCATAATTGTCAATGTTGAATGTATGAATGTCTGATATATGCTAAAGCAAATCAAGACTAGGTTAGATTATGAGACTTAAATAAAATACTCACTAATCAAAAGTTAAGTAAATAAGCAAGTTATTAAAATCGGTTGCCCCTCCCTAATATTATAGTTCAGCCGGCAGTACTGGGGGCCTTTGGGTTGTTGAGCAAACTCAAGCTCGGGGTCTTATGGTAACACCTGAATTATCGAAAAATCGTTTTTCACGAATATGGGGTAATGCTTAAATTGGGCTAGAATAATTGGATGAGCAAACTCATGTTGTTCTAACCTAATGGGCAATATGGTTGGGATTGATAGACGACACATATCAGTTACTAATGTGGTTAGTAACCCAACAACCTAGAAGTCACATGCTTGATGTGATTGATTACATGAATTTACCTAATGAATGAAACTAGCTTGTTGAGTAAACTCAAGGTGAAATTTCAGGAGTTAGGATTCTAGCTCCCTAAGGGATTTGTGAATATCCTTCGAATTAATATAGAGGGTTATTAATTTGGTAAAATAGTGGGAGCAATTTAAAAACATAAAAGTCCAACGTATTTAAATTGTAAATGAATTAAACAAATGAATAACATCCGTCACTTTTCTCACTCTCAGGTTATTAACAAATCGTACTCTAAAATAATCATGTCTAAAACCAATCTGTAAAATATACTTACCGATAACAAGTTGATTGGTTCAAACTTCACCGACTGGTATCGCAACCTCAAAATTGTTTTGAAGTTCGATAAGATAGGGTATGTAATTCATACACTGATACCACCTACCCCGGCTTGTGATGCACCCATCAAAGAGATCAATGCTTACTGGAAGCATAAGGCTGATGATGATCACGCGGGATGCATCATACTTGCATCGATGACACTAGAATTGAAAAAGCAACATGATGAGATGGATGCCTATTCCATAGTCGCGCACCTGAAAGAGTTGTTTGGCAATCAAACTCGGTGCGAACGCTACGAGATAACGAAGCATTTATATAGATGCAAGATGCAGGAGGGCACATCTGTAATGACACATTGTGTCAAGATGATTGGCCTTATTACCAAGTTTTCTAGTATTAGAGATGCGATGGATCATGAACTAAGTGTAGACTTACTTCTTCAATCCCTCCCCGAGAGTTATTCACAGTTCATCATGAACTACCAAGTGAATGGCTTGCAAACCTCTCTTGAAGAGCTTGCAAATATGCTCGAGACAGTCGAGCCCAATATAAAGGAAAACAAGGAAATACTGGCCCTTGCTATTGAGGGATCAAAGAAGAGGAAAGGGAGCCCTCCCAATCCTATCTATCTCAAGAAGGGCAAGGGGGCCACACCCCCGAAACAAAGGGGATGGAAGTGAAGAAGCCCAAAGGGGAGTGCCATTTTTGTGGTGAAGACGGGCATTGGAAAAGAAACTGTTTGGTGTACCTAGCCACCCTCAAGAAGGGAAAAGCCGGGACTTCCACATCTGGTATGTTCTATATTGAAATTAACTCAATTTCGTAGTCTGAATCTTGGGTATTGGATACTGGATGTGGATCTCATATTTGTATGAATATGCAGGAACTAAAACAGACTAGGGAATTGAAGAAAGGAGACATAAACTTGCGAGTTGGAAATGGTGCAAGGGTTGCCGCACTCGCGATTGGAGATTATGATCTACATCTACCATCGGGACTTGTAATAGAATTAAGGAACTGTTTGTATGTTCCAGAGATGTCTCGTAACATTATTTCTATTAGCTGTCTAGTTGATGATGGCTTTCATGTTTCAATTAAGAACAATAATTGCGAATTTTATAGAAACAACATTTTCTATTTTTCAGGAATATCATTAAATGGGATTTATATTTTGAATGATAAAGTTTCTGCTTTCACAATTGATACCAAAATACTTAGCCTAGATAATTCAACTTACTTATGGCATTGTCGTTTAGGCCATATAAACCAGAGACACATGCTTAAGCTACATCAAGATGGGCTTATAGACTCAATTGATTGTGAATCAATGGGAACATGTGAGTCATGTTTAAAAGGAAAAATGACAAAGACACCCTTTAGCAATAAAGGTCAGTGTGTATCAGACACTCTAGGATTAATACATTCAGATGTATGTGGTCCTATGTCAGTCCAAGCAAGCGGAGGATTCAGATACTTCATTAGCTTCATAGATGATCATACTAGATATGGTTATATCTATTTGATGAAGCACAAGTCAGAAGCTTTTGAGAAGTTCAAATGCTTTAAGAATGAGGTTGAGAATCAGACAGGAAAGTCTATTAAGATACTTCGATGTGATCGAGGTGGAGAATATCTTTCTCAAGAATTTATGAATTATCTAAATGGATGTGGAATATGCTCACAATGGACGCCTCCTTATACACCACAACACAATGGTGTATCAGAAAGGAGAAATCGCACCTTACTAGATATGGTACGATCCATGATGAGCACCGCTTCTCTTCCAAAATCATTCTGGGGCTATGCCTTAGAAACTGCCCTATTTACCTTAAACCGAGTTCCAACCAAATCCGCCAGTTCCACACCATTCGAACTGTTCGTTGGTAGAAAACCCATCTTCTCCTTCATGAGAATATGGGGATGTTCAGCATACGTCAAACGTATTGTGTCAGATAAATTAGATCCCAAATCTGACAAGTGTTTCTTCATTGGATACCCAAAGGAAACTGCCGGATATTACTTTTATCATCCAGATGAACAGAAAGTAATAGTATCCAAGCACACAGTGTTTCTAGAGAAAAAGTTTCTGGAAGAGACACAAAATGGAAGCGTAATTGAACTTGAGGAAGTTCAAGAGGAATCACATGTTGAAAACGCGGAAGAAGTTGAACCCGAACCCGTTTCACTAGATGAAACAAAAGTGTCATATCCCACTCGTAGGTCTCAAAGAATTCATGAACTCCCAGTTAGATATGGTTTTCTAGTGGGAGATAACGAACTGGTTCCCGTGTTAGACGATGAACCCGAAACCTACGAAGAAGCTCTTTCTAGTCCAGAATCTAAAGCATGGCTTGAAGCCATGAATTCTGAAATGGACTCCATGTATACTAACCAAGTGTGGACTTTGGGTGATCCACCCGAAGGGATAAAACCCATTGGGTGCAGGTGGATCTTCAAGAAGAAGATGGACATGGATGGAAAGGTTAGTACCTACAAAGCTAGGTTTGTAGCGAAAGGATATCGTCAAAAGCAAGGAGTTGACTATGACGAGACTTTCTCTCCAGTAGCCATGTTCAAATCCATCAGAATATTGCTTGCAATTGCCGCTTATTTTGACTATGAGATTTGGCAAATGGATGTGAAAACAGCTTTCCTAAATGGAAACCTGCTTGAGGATGTATACATGATGCAACCTGAAGGTTTCACGTCGAAGGATGCAACCAAGGTTTGCAAACTTCAAAGGTCCATTTATGGACTCAAGCAAGCATCTAGAAGCTGGAACAAACATTTTGATGAAACCATAAAACAATTTGGTTTCGAACAAAACTCTAAAGAGGCTTGTGTTTACAAGAAGACAAGTGGGAGCTCAGTCATTTTCTTAGTACTATATGTTGATGATATACTACTTATGGGAAATGATGTTGCAATGTTGAAATCAGTAAAAGTTTGGTTATTGGGTAATTTCTCCATGAAAGACTTGGGAGAAGCAGCCTATATCTTAGGGATTAAGATCTACCAGGATAGATCGAAGAGACTGCTCGGACTATCCCAGTCTACATATATTGACAAAGTCCTAAAACATTTTGACATGCATGAATCGAAAAGAGGTAACTTACCAATGGTCCATGGTGTCAAGTTATCAAATGATCAATGTCCTAAAACAGACAGTGATAAGAATCGCATGGCTGTAATTCCTTACTCCAGTGCGCTTGGTTCGATCATGTATGCCATGCTTTACACTAGACCTGATGTGGCGTTTGCATTGAGTATCACGAGCCGATATCAAGGGAATCCAGGATTTGATCACTGGATTGCTGTCAAGAACATTCTTAAGTATCTCAGAAGAACTAAAGACATGTTCCTCGTATATGGACACGGAGAATTGAAAATTGAAGGATATTCAGATGCTAGTCATCTGACTGAATGATTATAGATCCCAATCAGGATACCAGTTTATCCTGAATGGAGGTTCAGTTAGTTGGAAGAGTTCCAAACAAGGAAGTGTTGCTTTCTCGTCGACTGAATCAGAGTACATCGCAGCTGCAGAAGCGGCAAAGGAGGTTGTTTGGATTAGGAAGTTCATAACAGAACTAGGAGTGGTGCCTGACATTATGAATCCCATTACTCTGTACTGTGATAACAATGGAGCCATTGCACAAGCAAAGGAACCACGGTCTCATAATGCATCCAAACATTATCTCAAGCGATATCATCTCATTAGGGAGATCATAGCCAGGGGAGATGTGAGAATAGAAAAGGTGCCTACTGAGGACAACGTTGCAGATCCGTTGACCAAGCCATTACCACAAAGAGCTCACGATAAACATCTTAGTTCTTCTGGTATTAGTTTCAGAAACAATTGGCTTTAGTCCAAGTGGGAGAATGTTGGAGTTTAGTGTCCTAAAGACAATTGTTTTAGGATATTAATATTAATGAATAAATTGTTTATTTGATCATTTGTTTAATCACATATATAGCATTAAAATGTAACTATATATAAAGGCACAAATCTTTCATAAAGAAAGTAACCCTAAGTTTATTTAAGTAGTTATAAAGTGTTCATACAAGCATGAAGTGAGACTGTACTTTATAATAGACCAATAGACTTAAAGTAAACCCAAGTCAAGTAATATGTTATAGGGGTTGGTATATTACTGTTGAGACTTGCATGTAACAGTGTTTTCTGTCAAGACAGAAAGCTGAACTCACAAGCTTTAGATATTCAGATATCTAGACAGTTACATGGATCCGGTGAAGGAGTTCATTAGGATTGGGACCCGACTTGAGATAACAGAATGGATTGATTTATCTAATGTGTCAACTGTTCATCTCATTGGTATTAGTAGGTATAACTAATCCTCAGACTCAAACATTCGTTAATTAGTGATTCTGGATTATGGAGTTTGATACTTTGATTCTGTGCGAGCATGATCCAACAGGTGAGAGCCTAGGGTGTGTGAGAGCAGGGTTGGGTATCACACAAAGTAATTGCAGAACAGTTAATGTCAGATTGAGCATTCGTCACTCCTGATAAGTGGGAGATATATCCAAATGGCCGTTTGTGGTGAATTGACTGAAATCCTTGCAAAGTGATACAGTTAAGAGTAGAAATGAACATTTCACTTAACTTATCTTTTCAGAGTGAATTCAACCTGTACAAGTAAAACCGGACTCTTCGTTATATGTAACCTTGACACGTTCCATGGTTATAAGGAATTGACCGATAGGATATAGTTGATGAAGGATCATATTATACTGTACCTAATGCAGAAAGGTTAACATCAGTTATCAACCTGACTTCTTAATTGCTCTGGGGGAATATCATAGGTTCTGCTAGTAACAGCTCGCGACGGTATTTCGTTATATATATGTTGGAATTAATCGTGATGAATAATTTCAAAGGATATATACGGCTAGTGGCAATAAAGAACCTAATGGGTCGCATATGGGACTTGGAATCGGAGGACGAAAATGTAATTAGTGGGACATACATGTATGGGCCGAAATTTGTATTAATTTGGGGATAAATTAATTTGATTAATAATTATAATTTGATTATGGTTATGAATTAAATTAAAAGATTATCTGATAATATTAATTAGAAGTTTTTATGTGATTGAAACTCTAATTAATTATCCCTAACATTAATTAATTATTAATTTGATTAATAATAATTATCTAGATATAATTAGTTATTATTTAGATAATAGTAAAGTGTTTATTTAATTATCTAATTAGGAATTCTATTCCGAATAAGATTCCAATTATTTAATTACCTAACACAACTGGGATTAGGGTTTTGAGAAGTCTATAAATAGACTCCCTAACCCCATAATTTCGATACACATAGAAAAATGAGAGAAGGAATCGTTTCGTCGTCGTCTCGGATAATTTACTTTATTTCTTACTCCCTCTTTGATCTCGTACGATTTCTGTTAGAGGCAATCATTGCGATTGCTATACTTTAAAGGTTGATTACTGATTAGTTTTGTTTTTCTGTGTTGAATAAAAACGTTCGTTGCTCAGGAGTTGATAATAAGAAGTTGTGGGCACTTCGTTTGCAACGGTAGATAGTTCTTCACTAAAGTTATTACTTTCTATCCCTCTTTATATGAAATAACAATTAACAGATCTTGGAAAAGGAAAATAGATAAAATAGATAAAATTTTATTATTCCGCTACGCCTAGACTTGTCTATTTTCCTACATTATTTACATACCAGAAGTCCTCCATGATACGGAGTCCTTAACCTGGCCGCATGAGTGTTTCCCTACATGGGGAATTTCCATGGTAGTCTTTGGTATATCCAAAGGTTCTTTTTACGACATATGATCGTTGATCTGAGGGCTCTACCATGTGTCTAATTAGTTTTATACGATATCATATGCCCCCTCGCCTTTGTTTCTGAACTCTTGCAGGGTTCAGCATAGGTGGAAGAAGTGAAGCAACTATTTTTGCCTTCAGTTGTCCCATGCATTCTGTTGTAACTTTTCTCACTTGACATGTGTTGCTCGTATTTTCTCGGATTTTGTTTTTGCCTTGGCACGCGTTGTCCAGGTGGCATGTTTTGACTAGCTTCGTTCTTCGCGCTTGTCAGGGATTCTGAACCGGCGACAAGTCTAATCATTTGTAGGAAGTTAGTATGCCTATTTGTTGTTGTTTTCCCCTTTCATATTCCTTTATTCCCTTATAAAAGGCCATTCAAGCTTTTTGTTCATTTCTTACTTATTTTGCTTTCCAGATTTCTTTTGTTTCCGTCTGCATCTTCAAGCTTTTACATGTTTACTTCTCTTTCGTAAGTGCTACTTTCTTACTGAGTTTTTTCTTCTTTATGCTTTATTTTTTTGTAGTGGTTTGTAAGAAGCCGCAAGCTAGTGAAACTTCAGATGATGTAACTCTGAAGAAGAACATTATCCTTAACCTCAAGAACTTTGAACAACCCTCTTCCTTAGATGATGTTTTATCGATGGAGCTAGTCTCCAACTACCCATAATTTAAGCATCTGGGTGTTGTCGCTCCTAATTCTAATCAAGTAATAACATGTGCTCTAGAAGGATTTTTAGGTTTCTATAAGTTATTTCTGGAGAATGGGGTTCACCTTCCCTTCTCTTCCAGCATTATCAACATGTTGAATGAATTTGACATCTGCCCCAATTAGCTTTCCCCCAATGCTTGGGTCGGTGAAGGTGTATAAAGATTTGGATATTATGTTGACTGGTTCTTTATTTCTAGGATATGGATGCCCTCTATGAGATCAAATGTTGATGATTCTATTTGGATTTCAAAGTTGCCTACGAACCAGAAATCATTTTTTAGGGATAAGGTTTTCAGTTGTAAAAAGTGTAACCCTAAGTGGTTTTGGATTTATTCCATTGTAGACGATATTGGGAAGCCGACGAAGGGGGCTTTATACCCTAATGGTTTCTCCTTCAGATCCTCATGGAACCCTGATTATGTGAATGAGACGAAGTGGCCTGTGTTGGAGCCTGACGCAAGCGGAGAAGGAGGACCATGATCTCTTGGTGAACTTAGTCTTCACCTTTTCTAAAGAATCACTGTTGAAGCACATCAAAAATACCATTCCCTTCCTCTTCCAATTTGCTGAAGGGAATTTGTATTTTGAGGGCTCTATAAATATGACACCCTTCTCACATGTATCTTTATGATATTTTTGTAATGTTCTTGATTTTGGGTTTTCCTGTGTTTTGTAGGCTTTAACATGCCTTCCTTATACCAAAAATTAGTAGCTCGACAAGCTGCCAAATGTTTGGCACCGCAAAAGAATGGAGAAGCTGAGGCTCGTGGATGGGACATATCTTCCTTTTAGGCTTACCTTATTCACCTTCTCCCCAAGCTAAAACCACTCGTATTAGATTCCTCTATGGGCATCAAAGGGAGTTGTCGAAGATGTCGCTGCTAGTGAGTCTGCTTTTTACCTAGTATTTTGAATTCCTATTTTATTTTATCTTGTCTTTTTTAATCCAGCTTTGTATATGATGAGTGTCTCTCACTTTTCTCTCGTGTTTCACTCAATAAAACTCTCTTCTTCTATTTCTGAATCAGGCCTGTTTGAGGACACTCTAATACCAAATATTAACAAAATAATAAACAATAAAAAATTTGCAGAAGATGCAAGAGTTTTTTTATTCCAAAACATAAATAACATAGGCTTAAAATAGCCTTACAAAAACAGAAAAGCGGGAAGAAAGCTAATGTCTCCCGTAACCTAAGAAAACAGATTACGTAATAGCAATGCATATACAAAACCCTTTACAATATACTTTCCACTTGGATTGTACTCGTTGAAAAGTGAGCACGGTGATGAAGTTTGTGATGCTAACCACAAGTTCATAACTTATGTTGATAGCATCGAAAACCCATCACCATTCTGAATGGTTTCAATCAGATAATAAGCCAAGTGGAAGGTATATTGTAAACCTATCTCAGCATCACCCACAACATCATACATATACTCAATGAGTTCTAGTTTTCTAAACAGAACATCAAACATAAACATGCTTCATACACATACTCAATCAGTTATAGCTTCCTAAACAGAACATCAAGCATAAACAAGCCAACATGCTTCATACACATACACATACTCAATCAGATAACAAGCCAAGTGGAAGATATATTGTAAACCTATCTCAGCAGCACCACCTACAACAACATCATACATGCAACCAATCAGTTCAAACCAATATAACGATAATATATACTCAGTAAGTTAAAGAAATCTTCCCATATGCTAAATGCATGAACTGATTGACAATCTCTTCAGTCAGCCTTCCCATGTACTTAAGCATTCTTACTATCCCTGCAAATATTATGTTCAAATAAAAAGGAATTAGATGAGTTCATAACATCTTCAGCATCAGGCACTGTATTGCCCTAGGTTAAAAAAGATAAAGACTCAAGCTTTTCAGCAGTGAATCTTACAATGAATACAATAAAATCAGTGTATCTAAGCGAGAGATCTAACCCTTTCAACGATAGGTCTGAAAATCAATAGATCCTTATTCTAGCTACTGAAATCGACATACACAAAAGTAAATCGGATGAGGAAAAGATAGAGTAAGGAACAATGAAACTCTAATACATCTAGGAATGAAGAAAATATGGCTTACCAGTACCGTGTTTCGAGCTCACTCCCAGTGATTGCATATAGAAATCAACCATGGAGATAGAGAGGGATGATAAGGATGAAGATTGTGTAACCTAAAATGGGGTTTGGAATGAGAGAAAGGGTTTATATATGAGCTGAAATTTTAGTCAAACGAGCGAGCGCCTAAATTTGGTATATGACCGCATAAGTGAAATTTTATTTGCCGCTTTTTTTGTTTTCCGCATACAGTGTCAGTCATTTATTACATGTGTCATCTGATGAGCAAGTGAAATTTAACGAAAACACGCGTTTTCTTTGGATGACAGGATTGCGTCATCGGAATGCCACATGTGAATCGAGCGCGTTTTTAATTACGCCTTCACTTGACATAATGTTAAAATACTGTTGCATAGGGACGTTTTGTCCCTATCTTTTAGCGTGATTTACGATTTAATTTTGAGCTAATAATTAAGTTTAAATACAAAAATATTGTGTTTTTAAATAAATAATAAAATAAAAATAATTTTTGTATTTTTAGTGAATTTCCTTTACTTTTGATTAATTTCAGAAAAATAAAACATCAAGCTAATTCGGTTCTCGAGAGTCATATTTTGCAGGTGCGAGTTAAGGAATGACTAAGTGATAATTCAGCACGTACGCGGGGCGTGGAAGGCTACACGCGGGGCGTAGGGCAATTCCCACTGAATCACGGCAGTCAACCCAAACATTCCCACATAGTCAACACCTACCACGCGGGGCGTAGAGCATAGCACGTGGGGCGTGTAAGGTGTGAAACAGTGACAAAAGTTCCAGGAGCTCAACCACGCGGGGCGTACTCCGATCTATGCGGAGCGTGGTTGAGTCAACAACTCTGAAATCAGTCCATGTGTGAAGAAATCATCAACGGAATGAGTTAAATGACAGACACGCGAGGCGTCCTCCCTTCCACGCGGGGCGTGCCATGTGAAACCTGCACAAACAATGTGAATTCTTACTTGTAACTTGTGTATTTATGATTGCCTCCGAACTTGATGTGTATAAATAAGAGTGATTAGCACTCATTTCCTCATTCAGAATTTATATAACAAAACCCTACCACCTTGAGAGCTTGTTCACTTATTCCGTCACTCCGTCGAAGTTCCGTTCCATCCCTTCCACCAAGCTCGAGAGTTCCACCTCTAAGACCTAAGAGACTGCCTTGAGTCCGGTTAGCTAGTTCCAAGGGCCGATTCTTCCCTTTCTACTTGCTAATTAGCTTGTACTCTTCATATGTACTAGGCTTGGTTGTATTCCACATTTTTCATTCCATAAGTAGCCGTGTCTAGTAGAGTTAAAGCACACTTACACACATCTTACACTTATACCCATTTACCACATCCACTATACAACCTACTAGGCGCCGCGCGCATCAACTGTCACGAAAAAAATTCAGACGACACGAAAAAAAATGTCTGTCATGTATCTTGTGTCATGTGAAAGGGAAAATGACATAATGCACTGTCGTACTATTCTACTTTGTTGAGGAGATACCACGTGCACTCTATCTTTGAGAGTTGATTTAGACCTCTCAGACGCCACATAGCAGAACTATATTCGCTTGATATCAATGAGTAATAATAGGACATAAGTTTCTTGTTACAAACATTCATGTTTTTTCATGAATGATACCCAAAATGAAAATAACATGTGCATTTAAAAATTTACACCAAACTAGTTCAACACTGCTTCAAAATGTATAATAACGTGGCCTATTAAATATATGACAACCACAAATAGTGCTACAAAACTATCATCAAATCTAGTGTTTTATTTCTCTCGATTTTCCACTTTTCTTATTCTTCTGTCTTTAACATTTTTATCGTTTTCATGTTTTTACTGTCTTTCATGTTTTTCCATTCACTTTTTTATGTTTTTCTCCTTTTCACTTTTGTTTTGTTGTTTTTAAGGTTTATATCATTTTTCATTTTCACGTTTTTCGTTTCTACTATTTTCACATTTTTTATATTTTTTCGTTTTTTATGTTTTTTCATTTTTCTCATTTTTCCATTATTCCCTTTTTATTATAATATATAAACTTTTAGTGGGTAAATTACACCTATGGCCACTGAACTTTACCCATTTTCACATTATGGCCACTGAACTTCATTTCTTCCCGGTATGGCCACTGAACTTTACACATTTTAACACCTGTAGCCACTTAATGTCTCAAAACGACCATTGACGGCTAAAAATAAAAAATCCAAAGTGTTAATGATATTCTAAGGAACTTTAATTCTTGAACATTTTCGTTTTGAGGTCATTTAGGTGGTGTTTGGTTAGGAGAGAGAAAGTGAATTTTTAGAGAGAGAAAGCTCCAAAAAATGTGATTTTCGAAAATAAAAAATGTGGTTTCATGGTAAATATCGTTCTGAACAACTTTAATTCTTGAATATTTTCATTTTGAGGTCGTTAACGGTCGTTAACGGTCATTTTGAGAAGTTGGTTAAAATTGAGTGGCTACCGGTGTTAAAAAGTGTAAAGTTCAGTGGCCATACTGGGAAGAAATGAAGTTAGGTGGCCATAATGTGAAAATGGTAAAGTTCAGTGGACATGTGTGTAATTTACCCAACTTTTAGTTGAAGATAAAAAAGTATAAATAAATATAGGCCTAATGCATACCCAGCCCCCTAAAGTTGTCCGTTTTGTTCATTTAACCCCCTCACCTTACGGGACAACTCTTTAACCCCCTAAACTCCATAAAAATGGTATTTCTCACCCCCTTAACTTGTCCAAATTTGTCATTTTACCCCTTCTCAACTCATCGAATATCCTATTTACCCTCTTAACTCCATAAAAGTGGTATTTCTCACCACTTATGATCCTATTTACCCTCTTAATTTCATAAAAATGGTATTTCTTATCCCTTTATAGTAGTAAAAAAAGTTGAATGGAGAAAGAACGAATAAAAAATACAAATAACAAGAACATTAATATAAACAAGTTAAATACATTATATGTAAGGATAATGTACCGAAATGGGCCTATGATTTTTGGGGAAGTATCAATTTAGGTTCCACTTTTATGGAAAACATAAATATAGGTTTAACGTTTAAAAAAAGTTATCAATTTAGGCTTCGATAACGGATTGTAAGGGGTGAAAAATACCACTTTTATGGAGTTAATGGGGTAAATAGAACATTCTATGAGTTGGGGGGATAAATGGACAAGTTAAGGGGGTGAGAAATACCATTTTTATGGAGTTTAGGGGGTTAAAGGGTTGTCCCGTAAGGTGAGGGGGTTAAATGAACAAAACGGACAACTTTAGGGGGCTGGGTATGCATTATGCCATAAATATAAAATAACATTATATACGTTAAGTTAGTGATAGGAGAATATTTTCATTTGACAAAAACAAACACTATAAAATATTTTCCAGTATCGTAGCCAAACACTGAAAAAAACTTGATAACACTTATATAAAGAGATAAAACACTAGAAAAACTTATCATATAGGTAGATAGAACAATACACTCCAAATCAAAAGAGAAATGATCAAATATACCATAGTGGTAGATCGGTCAAAAGTTTTTTTTAGTAAAAATAAAGCAAAACAATGCAAATAAGGGGCTTATCTTCCGACGACAAGTTGAAAGAGAACCCCAAAATTGGATAAAGGACTTGAAGGTTTTCTTGGCGGCTAGAGTGTTGAGAATGACAACTAGGATCGAATTTAGGATTGCCTCACATATTTAAGAATTCATATAACTTCTTAATTAAGCAGCATGAGATATTTAATGGATTCATCTTTTTCACGTTCATTTAGCATCTTCAATGCTACATTATTGATGATGCTCTTATGGTATGTAGTGAAATAAATCTCAGTGTTTGTTACAATTCTCAAAGCATTTAGAGATGGGATAGTGAATTCGAACTCTTAGCCTTTGTTTGGAAGTTGAGAGGTCAATTGAGGTGTGAGTTAGAGGAGATAATGGAAGTGGGATGGAAATTATGGAAATGAAAGTTAAAATTTGACCATGTCTGAGAGTTTCTAGAATGTAAATAAGTAGGGGAGGCTCCAAAGGGGAGCCGACATAAGCGCCTGCCTGATCTAATTTTTATTATTATTTTTAATTATAATATAATAATATTAAAATCTTAATTGTAAAAAATTATTTTTATAAATAATTACTATCCCATATTTGAATTTAGGGTTAATTATAAAAAACTACCCTGTGGTTTGGACTTTTTGCGATGTGGTACCTGTGGTATTTTTTGTTACAAACACAACCCTGTGGTTGTCACCGTTAGACAAATAAAAGAGACGGTCAAAATTCTATTAAAAAGATGATGTGGCACAGGGGCAATTTGGGAAATTCGATTTTTTTATTTTTATTTTTTAGTTTCTTCTTCTTCTCCTCCCTTTTCTTCTTCTTCTTCTTCTCCCTTTTCTTCTTCTTCTCCTCCTCCTCCTCCTCCCTTTTCTTCTTCTTCTTTCTATTTTTTTCTTTTTTTGTTTTTCTTCTAATTTTTTTTAGATTCATGGAAATTCCAGAAATCTGGAATTTCCAGAATTGGGAAATTCCAGAAATCTGGAATTTCTAGATTCTGGAAATTCCAGAAATCGGGAAATTCCAGAAAAAAAAATTAGACGAAAAAAAACGAAAAAACTAAAAAGAAAAAAATAGGAAGAAGAAAAGAAGAGAGGAGGAAGAAGGAGAAGAAAATGGAGAAGAAGAAGAAGAAAATGAAGGAGGAGAATAAGAAAAGGGAGGAGAAGAAGAAGAAAATGAAGGAGGAGAAGAAGAAGAAGAACACGATGAAGAAGGAGAGAGAAAGAAAAAACTAAAAAATAAAATAAAAAAATCGAATTTCCCAAATTGCCCCTATGCCACATCATCTTTTTAACAGAATTTTGACCGTCTCCTTTATTTGTCTAACGGTGACAACCACATGGTTGTGTTTGTAACAAAAAATACCACAGGTACCACATCGCAAAAAGTCCAAACTACAGGGTAGTTTTTTTGTAATTAACCCTTGAATTTAATAGTAATAATATATTTCAAATAAGAATACAACTTGTTAAAATAAAATCGAAAGTCGACAATAACACACATGCCCTTGATCAGATAAAGCTGCCCGCCTGAAGCCTGCCCTATGACCCACAACTAAAAATGAGCCTTTATTTCTTAGCATGACAGGGCCTTCAAAATTTTATTTCATTAATGATAATATAAATAGATTAAATTTTTTTTATGAATATGGTTATTGAGGGATATCGAATATGGCGTTTATGTACAAAAAAAAAATAGAGTATAATTTTAAGCCTAAAATTTACCAGAGTTAAATTTCAACCCTCATTAACAGAAGGTGAGTTTTTTATTAACAGAATATGTGAATTTTCAAACCTTATTGAGTGGTTAGAACGCTAAAGACTGAAGGTTAGCTAGAACATAAAATTGCACAAGGAAAAAAATACATCTTTCATTAATTGAACCGTCTGGCAAACATTAGGCTTAATATTGCAATGTTTTGTACGTGGATGATATATTTGTTCTTTCCAAATAACAATATGGCTAAACTTGTACCTTATTTCGTAATAATATACTTTCTCTGTTTCATAATAGATGTCTTTTAATGTTAAAACACAAAAATTAAGAAATGCAATTAATTTTAACTAAAAGATTTTATTACCCTTATATTAATTTCATCCACTAATTAATGTGCATGGATTGAATCAAAACATCATGTATTATGGAATAAAAAAATTCTCTAGAAAGACATCTATTGTGGAATGAGGAGGAGTAGTTGTTAACTTCTTTGTTGTCTTCAAATTGCCTTAAAAAATTGATCTTTATTTAGTTCTTCTTGACACAGTTAAATTAATTAAATAAAATGTATATATTAAAAAATTTTGAAACACTAAAACCGTCTAGGGCCTCTAATATACTAGAGTCAGCCTTGTAAATAAGAAGCTCCTATTAAAAAAACTTTAATTACTCTATTAACCCTTAATTTGAAGGTTTAAGTTTAGAGGTAAGTTAACTCCCGTTAACTTTTATCTTCTCTAAAACCAAAACTCACTAACAATGTGAATCTAGTACTATACATTTTCATTACTTATGTTATCTTTAACTTCCTTTCAAATAAGGGATTAGTCTTTGGAGATGGGTAGGGTGCAACCGAGACAAACTGAGATTGAACAGGGGCAAAGCTCGGCTCGGCTTGGCTCGAGAAGTTCGGAGATCGGGCTTGACTCAAGCTCGAAGCTCGGTGAGCTTGGAATTTTGAAGTTCGGCTCGAGCTTGAAGCTCGTCGAACAGCTCAATTTAATTTTTTTTTAAACAGCCTTTAATATATTTAATTTTACATGGTTAACATTTTATTATCTAAAATCATTCTTCTTTGAATACCAAATTTAAACTCAAAAAAACAAATATAATATATCATCTATGACAAATTTAAATATCATAATATATGGTCCGTAACAGTGACTTTTATGTTAAAACATACTATAAAATTCAATAGCTTTTATTTACATTTTGAGGTTGAATGATTATACCGTAAAAACAAGTAATGTTTAGTTGCTATGGATATAATTTATCTGTTATTTATTGTATCCATATTTTTATTAGTACCTTTATTTTTTTAAATATATTTTTATTAGTACTTAGCTTATGAGAGGTGGGATTCCTAACATCCAAGATGCGATTATTAAAAAAAAAAAAAAAAATTGATTTGTCTCCTGAATTTTTTAAATGCTCCGATAATCCTTTTAATTTGTATAAAATATCTAGTTAGTCTTCTGAATTTATATAAAATATAGAAGGTGTTTGTTTTATCTTTTCGAATGAGCGTTTAGCGTTTCACTCCAAACCGCAGGAAATATAGCGTTTGATTAGGTTTATATAACCGCAGCGTTTAACATTTTCTCTGGAAACTGCAGCGTTTTGGAGCGTTTCACGAAAAGTTCCTATTTGGATCGTTTCATAAACAATTATTTGTAGTTGGTTGTTATTGACAGAATTATCCTTCTTATTTCTAAAAATATATTTATTCTTTAACATTATTTATATTTCTACAACATAATTACCGGAAGAATAAAGTTTTGTTGCATTCAATAAAATTTTTATATAGATTATTTTTATTAATTTGTGTAACACATTTTTTATTTTATAATAGGATAAAGTGCAAAAATACCCCCAACATTTATAGCTAGGAGCAATTTTACCTTTAACATCTAAAATAGTACAATTATATCCCTAATTTTGGCAGCCAAAGGCAAATTTATCCATAACATTGACAAGTTGGGTCAATTTGAAAAATAATTTATCAAACTGTCTTCTTAGTCATGAATATTGTCATCTACACTTCACATATGCATCATTTTATCATCGTTAATAACAGATCACAAACATATGATTAGATGTGAATTTTTTTTAAAGAAAATAAAAAAATATATTGTCTTCCGTACGAGTTGGAAAAAAAATCAAATATTTTATCGAATTTATAAATATTAATTTTCAATTTTATTATTAAATCACAAAAAAATATGAAATCTCTTTTTTAGAATTACTGGTATATGCAATTGTTGTAGAATAAAAAATAAAATATCTATATTTTCTAGTAATATATGAAATTGACCCAACTTGCCAATGTTAGTAGTAAAATTGCATCATTTTAGACATTAAGAGTAAAATTATTCCTAGTTGTAAACGTTATGGGCATTTTTTCATATTTTTCCTTTTATAATTTCATTGTTGATTAATTTAAAACGTGTCCATTTTAGACATTTTAAATCTGAACAGCAACAGTTCAATATAATTTTACCAAACACTAGTAATTAAACAGCTAATAACAAACAGCTAACTGCAACAGCTAACAGCTTACTGCAACTACAAACAGCTAACAACAACCGCAACAGCTATTAGCTAACAGTTGTACCAAACAGACCCTATAATCAATTAATCACTCACTTATAAAAAAGTAAGTTAAATACGGAATATGTTTGCACACGTCTTAAAAAAAATCAAACGGCCAAAGTTGGGTATGCGGTTCTAATGTTGAAGAAGACAAGTTTTACGGTTAAATAAGTAAGAACTTCATTTTTAATCTATTTTATGAATTATGTAATAATATTCTAAGGTGCGTGCAATGCATTCTCCACATGCGGCTTACTTTTTTACAACCGAGTGATTAGTTGATTATATTTTACACAAATTTAAGGGGCTAATTGGATATTTTATGCAAGTTACACTTTGAAAGTTCAGGAGTTAATCAAGTTTTTTAGACAAGTTCAACGAGCAAATAATGTATTAAGCCTTTCTTTATTTTATTTTATTTTTTATATTTTTTTTAAAGCCAAAAATTGTTGGGTTTAGTTACTGATTATCGTCTAATGGCCTGTTTGGTTTATATGTTGTTTGTTGTTACTGTTTACTGTTTGCAATACGGTTTGCTGTTTACTATTGGAAAATGTTGCTTTTCCAAAAGTATGGATTCCCTACTTTTATAAAAACTACTTTGCAGCTATAAAAAGAAAACAAGAGGTGTCTAATCAAATACGTAAAGAGCCCGAAGGGGTAAAGCAGCTCGAGCATTTACATTTTAAAGTAAAAAGACAAACATGAGATTAGAAGTAGGTAACCAAACACCCCAAAATCTAAACATAAACTTTATAAAAACAGTTAAAATTAAATTGTTATTAAATGTTCACATGACTTGCTTTTACTGATAATAGAAATGTCCACGTGACTTGTAAATATTATACATTATAAGGTCAAAGTCTATAATTGTCACACAAAAAAATAGTGGGGGAAAATCACAAAAAGAAAAAACTTTATTAGACTCTGTTTTAGTATAAATTTTTATTTAATAGTTTTAAGAAAAAATATAAAAATAAATTGACCGATTTGTAAAGATAATCCTGGTAGTTTATAAATTTGTTAAATGGTTTATATGCTTTGTACAGTTCTAAACTTAATCATTTTATCAAAAATTGTTAGTATTTACCTCTAAATAGAGCAATTTGGACCAATTCAAAAGATGTAATTGGTAAATTATCCAAAATATAATGTGTGATTTTATAAATAACAAAGTACCGTTACTTGGTGTGGTTTTCACCATTGGATTAATTTTATGCTCTATCATCCAATGGTGAAAACCAAACCAAGTAACGGTACTTTGTAAAAAACAAAGTAACCATAGCGAACACCTATAAATTAACTAAAGTATAAATATTGTTTGATCGAAAAATTAATTTACAGATTTTTTAACTAAAAATTTCACAAAATATAAAATCTTTATTTGCAAAATTTTAAATTAGGGAGATTATATTTATAAATCAATCACATTGCATGGTTTACAATTTATTTGTTTCTTATACATTTTAAGAAGACTTGTTTTAAATTTTTCTTACAAGCAATTATTTATTAATATATTATGAAGTAAATAAATTCAATCATGTAGATTAAGAACTAACATCATCTCCAACAAACTCTTAGTTTGACTTTTAAGTTAAAATTTAAAGAAAGAGAAATAAAAACCAGTTCCAACAGCCTTCTAATGGCTCCTCAAATCACTAAGAGTCTCTCCATGCTCTATTAATAGAAAGTCTCTCTTCACATCTTAGTGCTTCGTTATTTCATTTTTTATTAATAATTTATTGTTATGAGTCTCTCTCATCTCACTATTGGTAAATATAGCAATAATTTATAATTTTAATGATAAAATAATAAATAAAGAGTGAATATAAGGAGCATTCTTGGAGATAATATGTATTAGTCACTCTTAAATCAATACGAGTCCATTATTTATATTATTTTTAGAGAGTGAACTAAGAGTCTTTTAGAGATGCTCTATTAATATCAAATAAACTTAATAGGATACTAGTGTATTATGCTTTTAATTCCACCGTGGCACAACAATGGAGAATTTAGACAAATTAAAATGTATATTCACTTTAAGTAAATCCAAAGACGTAGATAATTGTAAGAAAGTTCGAGAAATCATCAATTTATTTTAACAAATTGAAGTAGTTAATAAACAACTACAAAGCTATCAGAATGATATCTCATAATAGAGCTGTTTGCTTAAGTAGTAAAAATTTAATTAAAGGAATTAGAAGGGTTTGCTCTTCTTTTGAGTCCGTTAGCTTCTGCCATATTTACAGGGAGCAGAATCGGGTGGCGGACCGTCTTGCGAATGAGGGCCATGTGAGGATGTTGGGTGTCTCAACCTTCTCTGCTCCACCTGATTTCCTGTCTTCTCTTCTTTTGGAGGATGAGGTGGGGGTTAGCTTTCCTAGGCTAATCCCGGGTTAGGTTGTTTTTGGCTTTTTGTTTGTCTTTTCTTTCCCTTTCCTACCAAAAAAAATAAACAACTATAAAGCAAGTTGAGTAGAGTAACGAAACACTTTATAAATTTAGAGGCACTCAGGTTGTTTTGGTTAAATTGATGTACTTCGGATCAGTAGAAAATACATGATTGTTCGGTTAGGGGCCGATTTTACATTGGTGTGTAAAAAAATTTGCTAAATCGAATTTGTTCAAATTTTTTTCGTATATACGTGTTATAATCTGAGTGGTCAAGAACCAATTTTTAAGTGCCAATGTAAAAATTTTCAAAATTAAGCTACATTATGTTTAAGATTCTTAACATCTAAAAAGAATCGTGTCTAATAAAAAAAATCAGATTTAGGAATGACCTAATAGACCAAAATAATTTATAAATTTGGATTTAAGAAGGCCTAGCATACTGAAATAATTAGAAATTTAGATTTAAGAAGGGTCTAACAGGCCAAAAGAATTCAAATTTTAGATTTAAAGAGGGTCTAAAAGATAAAAAAAAAATTGAGATTTAGAAAAACCTAACAGAAGCTGGACTAATTTTGAGGGTGTTATTTCAGTATCTAATTTAAATTTTTTTAGAAACAGAAGGCCGCAAACCACAATAACCTCAATTTTATATCAAAAAAAAAATCAAAACTATTCGTCGTGATCATGATGGTTTCGACGGCCGGAGTATCCGAACCCTAGGGCCCTGCTCCGGATTTATTAAGCAGATATAATTAAGAAGATTATGGCAAAAATGAATTGGTCAATGATAGATTGTCGGGTCAGTCAACAAAAGCAAACAAATGAGATGACATGTCAAAAACGCGTTATCCATTAACACTATATATACATATATATTGAGTGAATTAAACACTTTATCTTATTTATTTTTTATGGTTCTCAACCTTAACGGGACATAAGAAAAGTGTGTGTGCCATTTAAATGTCCTTTAACTTTCTATCACTTGAATAGAAATGATAAATAACTTCCATTTTTCAACTTTTTGGTTTACAATTTATCGCTGCGAGGCATGTGGCCAGGTCGTTCCGTTTCGAGTCACCACCAATCATCTTTTCTTACGGTGTATGTGTAAGCATGATTGAGTGTCATGTTCATTTAGATTGATTCTATACGATTTAGTTTTGATAATGATGGTCTGCGGAAATATTTAGGTTCGTTTTTCCGATTACATGTAGAGAAGAGACGTGATCTTACCATGTCACGCCCAATAAATCGGTACTATCATAATATCATACGTTGACTATTTAATTATTTTGCTTCAATTTGCCGATACAAACCGGGTCCTCTCTTGCATCTTTTTAGGATTTTGGGTCTAGGTTTGTTTTAATTTATAATTATGTGTATAGCATGCACGTAATTGTATTTAACAAATTAAAATCCAATTTTACTTTACGTATATGGCGAGTTTGTCGAAGCCCAACAAAATAAATTTTAATTTACTGATTCCAATTTTACTTTACTTATTTGATTACACTTTTTTTGTCTAGCTATAACGCTCAAGGCTTCTTAATGATGAGTAATTGACACTTTGTGGGCGGTCCTCTATGGCGGGAGAAAATCTGTTGTCCCCATTTTAGTGTCCCCTTCCATGTCCCTCTCACAAAAAGTGGTCCCTTTTAATTAAAATAATGTATTTTATGAGCCAAAGGGACCCACCTGATTAAAAGAGACCACTTTTTGTAAGAGGGACATGGAAGGAGACACCGAAATGAGGACATCAAATTTTCTCCCCTCTATGGCGTACATATCCGCCCTTGTAAGGCTTCATATTCGCCTAAGTGGTATCCCTTTAGGCGAATCTCCATAGCGTACGTATCCTTGCGCATCACATTCTCCACGTGTCCGGCTAAGATATTGACATCTTCTTTACTCCTGGGAGTTTTACTCTTTAGGTTATTTAATAACATTTCGGATGTTATCATATCTTTAGAACCGAATCAAATCGAAATGTCATTCGATTATATTCAGTTCAAACCATGAAAAAAGATGTATTCATCGCTCACGTTAGGAAATTAAAATGCCATTCCAATTGATAATAATAAATTTTTGTTACTATAATCGCCGATGTTAGGAAATGAAAGCCTTGAAAGTTGCGGAGACTTTTTCATACTCATCTCCATTTCGTACGGGTCCATGCATGTTATGTGAATCCCTATCCAAAAAAATTACGAACAATTCACTAAAATTCTTAATTTATTTATAAATTTACCAGTTTCATAAATTAAGCAGACAACTAATAAATATTTCTAGTTTTAAAAAAATATATTTATAGTTATAATAACCTCTCGTTGAACTTACAACCCTAGCAAAAGAAGCATGAAAACCGAAATATAAACAATGCGTCATTTCCTATTATACGAGGGCTTCTGGTAACATAAAAATATTATCAAATGGGCCACCAAAACAAGCTCATCATACGTGCCATGCAGAGGTCTATTAAGAGTGGCTCCCGAATGACACCCAAGAGAGAACCAACAAATATGTTCTATAAGTGAGACTTGGTCATGATGAGGTACGTAGAACCATACATGAAACATCTGAACGAGAGATTCTCATGTAGGCGGTTTCGAATGTCTAAATTAGGTGAAGAACCTTAGTCCGAATAACAAAGTCTAACTCTCGCCTGATGGATGCATGACCGTCAAAGTAGTGCCAAGGATATGATGGCATAGACACGTCACTCAAGAGGTGAAGCATGTAGAAGACTTTCACTGGGACATCCACCAATGAAAATGATGCACATGCAAAATCCTAATAGGATTAAGAAAAACCTATAAATATTGGGCTTTTGAGAATCTTCTAGGTATATCAAAAACTTGAGCTCTTTTATGTTATCATTTTCTAATAACGATTCTAACTTAAACATCAGAGTACTTATATCGGACCACCGACAATTCCTCTATTTTGCAGATTTTCAAAAAGCTTAAGAGGAAGGGCTTGGATATCCAAATAGTGAAATTTCCACAATACATTAAAATCTAATTGTGTTATTGACTTTTATTTAATACAGTTTTAAAGATTTCTATTTACATCTTAGGACTAAGCACAAATTTTAGAGATCATTGAACCGAGTCTAATAATAAATAAAAAGATTTAAAATTGCATTGAACTGTGGATGTACATATGCAGTTGAGATAACAAGATTCATGGTTGGGAAGAGATTTTTTTATTAATAATGTATAAAATTAGCCCAACTTATCAGCATTAAAAGTAAAATTACATACCAATGAAGGTTGGTGTGAGTGGTTAAGGGTCTCAGGTCGCTTAAGCTATTGATCTCGGGTTTGAGTCCTAGTGTATGCAGAAAACTTTAATTAGGAGAGGATCTACCTAAAAGGTTCTGACGAGCCTCGAACCGAGTAATCGAAAAATTTATATATATATATATATAAAGTAAAATTACATAATTTTATGAATATAACAATTAATTTGTTTCAAAAAATTTAAACTACAATAAATTAAAGGGTAAATTTCAAATAAAATTCACGTGGTTTCACTAATTTTCAGATAAAGGATTGTGATTTACTTTTTGTCAAAACGAGGATTGAGGTTTCACATTTTTAAGAAAACAATGACATTTTGGATTAATGCTATTAAAATCATCTTTAACGATCTGGAAATGAAAATTTTCAAAAATTAAAGTTGTTCAATGTCATATTTGCTATGGAACTACATTTCGGATTTTCAAAAATCATCTTTTTTGGAACTTTCTCTCTCTATCTAAACATTAACTTTCTTTCTCTTTACCAAACAACATCTAAATAATCTCAAAGTAAAAAAAGATGAAGAATTAAAATTGTTTAGAATATTAGTAGTTCTTAAAATATGTCATTTTTGAAGTCGTCAATGGTGATTTTAATAGTATCAATCGAAAAAGTCCTTATTTTGCTAAAGTTGAAAATCTCAGTTCTTACTTTGAAAATAAAAATAAATCACAGTTCTTTATCTAAAAATTAGTAAAACTATGTGGGTTTTATTTAAAATTTACCCTAAATTAAAATATGGTAAGCAGGTAACCGTTACTTAAAGTTTTTTTATTATTATTATTATTTGAAAACAATAGTTACTTAAAGTTAAAATTTGCATTTTGACTATATTCAAAAAGTGAATTTATGTATTATATATATTAAAGAAAAAAGTGAATTTATGTATATATTGGTGGTAGTGGGCGAGTAATATTTACTGTATAGATCAAATTAAGCGGCAGCTAACCGGGGAGTCAAAATTGCCAGCCACAGAGGAGGCATGAGATATTGATAATTGGGAGTAAAGAATAAATTTGCCGCTAACACATTGCAGTTTGTTCCATTTAAAAAATAATTTATTAGTTTTAAGAAAAATTCATCGAATTATTTTCCGATCATTAATTTTATTATCCACATTTTTAATATGAGATATTATTAATTAATAATAGATTATAAATATACGAATAGACGTAAAAAACAAATAATTTTTTTAAAAGTATATTTTATATAAGATAAAAAATTTAAATATTTATTGAATTTAAAAATATTAATCTCTAATTTTGTTATTAAATTATAAAAAATATAATTTTTTAGTACCACCTGATATGCAACTAGTGTAGAATTAGAAAAGAAATATCTATATTTTATCATGATGTATGAAATTGATATAAATTTATCAAGTTAGAGGTAAAATTACATTTGACCGTCAATATTAGACTAAAATTGATTCTAACGATTACGTTATGAGTATTTTTTGTATTTTACCCCTCGATAATTTTGAGGAAAAGAAAAATGAAAAAGCAAAGGAATTGAAATAAGGAATAAATTAACATGTGATTATTAGGAGAAAATGGATTTAACTTCTATGTATAAAACAGTTAAGCTTAACAGTAAAAAAAACAGTTAAGCTTATCAAATAGTGCAATATCAAGTTAGAGGATGTGTTTTTTTAGGAAAAATTATAAAATTGGATCGAATAGGAGGCTCATTTACATATTTAGATCAATTACCCAAGTCATTACCTATATAGACTATTTATTTATGACTATCCCAAAATGTCTTTCATATATATATAACAACTTAGAAATTTATTACTATTTATCGTTTCTCTCTTCGATTTTTTCTTAGTTTGCGAATTTGGCACTCCGTTTTTAATTATCGACTCATATATATGTAAAATATTTCTTATTGCGAACTTGGTACTCCATTTTTTTATTATTTTATACGTTTTTCCCATGATAATCCCTCTTGAGTACATGATTATTCTTCACAGTTTCACAAACTACGAAGCCTGTGAAGGTAAATACTACTTTACATAATGAGTTTTTCTTCACAGTTTCTGCAAACTGCGAAGCAAAATCATGTATTGAAATAGTATTTACCTTGACAGGCTTCGCAGTTTACGAAAAATGCGAAGTGATATATAACATTATCAAAATCATAACAATAAGATTGCAACAATAATAATAATAACATTATCAAAATTTACAACAAGATTGCAACAATAATTCAAACCTTAAACCCTAAACCTCAGCAATGGAGGATGATTTTGCTTCGCAGAAAGATCTGGGAAGAAAAAATAAGCTTAAAAAAATGATGATTTTGCTTCGCAAAATGTGAAGCAAAATCATTTTGCGAAGTTATTTTCTGGACAAAAATAATACTTCAGATGATGATTTTGCTTCGCAGGCTTCGCAAAATGTGAAGCAAACTCGTCATGCGAAGCCATTTTCTGGAAAGAGATGAAAATGAAACATGAGAAATACAGTAGATACTTCCCTTATTTCCGCCTTTTTCCATTGAAATCGATAATAAACATATGATAAATGTAGACAAATGTCGAATAACGATGCCTTCGATTCGCACAAGAAAAAAGAAACAAAGAGACGAAAAAGAAACAAGAAGATGAAGAAACAGGTCTTCACAAAAACAGGGAGACAATAGAGGAAGAAAAGACAAAATGATGAAAAAATGGAGGAGATTCACACAATATAAAGAAAGGGGAAAGATGAAACCGATAAAAAAGAATGGGAAGATGAAATGTTTGGAGTATTTTGAAAAAGTCGCAAAAATATAGTTTAGATATGTAATGATTTGGATAATTGGTCTAAATATGTAAACGGATCTCCCATTTGACCCAGTTTTATATTTTTTTTATGTATCATTTTAGGTGCTGTTTGATAAAACTGAAAATTAAGTGCTGAAAAAACAAGTACTGAATTTTAAGTGCTGAATATTATAAGTGCTGAAAATATTGAATGATTTAATTTTTAAAAAAAGTATGAGTTGATAATGTTTAACTTAAAATGATAAGTTAAATATTTTGACTTATCAAAATAAGTGGTTTTTAACTTAATTAACTAATTTAAGTGGTGAAAAAACAACCGTTATCAAACGCACTTAAATTAAACAAGTGCTTAACATTTTAATTTAAGCAATTAAGTGCTTTATCAAACAAGACCTTAGATATTATTTGGAAGCGAGAAAGCTGACTATTGAAGGATGACCAAAATATGAAAAAATACTTAAATTTTGGTTAATAATTCTTAAAATTACACCATTTGATAAAAATCAAGGCTTCGTTTGGTTTACATGATGTTTGCTGTTGGAAAAACAGAAATTTCAGTCTTCGAAAAAGCTATCTTTCACGTATAAAAGGTAAGTAACAATTTTCTGACTAAACACTTAAAACTCTAATTTTTAATAATATCAGTTCGTTTTTTTTAAAAAAGATTTCATATTTTCTGTGGTTTAATAATAAAATTGAAGATCAATATTCGGCGAAATATTTGGAATTTTTTTTGTCCAACTCGCAAAATAGACAATATATTTTTAATTTTTTTTACGTCTAATGATATGTTTATGATCTGTCACTAATGAGTAATAAAATGACTCACATGAGAAGAGTAGATGATAAGACTCATGACCGAAAAGATAATTTGATAAATTATTTGTAAAATTACCCAAACTAGACAACGTTAGGGGATAAAATTGATCTTTGCTGCCAACGTTAGGTGTAAAATTGCACCATTTTAAACGTTAGAAGTAAAATTGCTACTTGCTATAAACGTTATGATAATTTTGCACCTTATCCCTAAAAATATATATGGAAAAAAAAATCATGAATTTAATATTTTACTGTGCTATTTTGTGGGTGGAAGTTAAATAGGCATTGTTTGGCCCAAAAGAAATTGGGAAGAAAGATGTTGTAATAAGTACAACAAAAGGGGCAGAAAAAGAAAGAGAACAAACAAAGTAACAACAGTTGAAGCAGCAAAGTCAACACCCAAGAAGTCTGCTTTAGTGGCAGCCTTTTTCTCCTTCCTTTCTCTCACTTCAAAGACGACTCCGACCAAATCTGTTTCAGAAAACCAAAAAAAATTAAAAAAAGTATTCTTCGATTCCTTCACCATACACCCTTTCTTTTATCTCAATTCTTAACTTTTCATTATGTTTTTAATTCAATTGCTTCTGCAAACTAATTAGATTCTTACAGAAGTTTGAGGGCCGCACAAACCGTCTCTCTCACCAATCGACGACTCTAACCAGGGTTCTTAATTGGATCGCAAATAGGTAAATATTCTTCTGCCCACTTCTCTGTTTTCCCTTTTTTTTGGGGCTCTAATTTAGGGTTTCTCCTTTTTATGGTTGAATTTGGATTTTGATGGTGCAGCAGATTGTAGATTTAGTGAGGTTGAAGGTCAACCTTGGAGGTGGATGGTGGAATTGAATTGAAATCCTTCAAGTTGGGTTTCTAGTTTTACTCCCATGGAGAGGTTATGCTGTTTTGGTAATAAGGTATGATTTTAGTGTGTTGAATTGGGCCTGTGTGTTTATGCTTCAGTTTGTTAGGTAAAATTGCTGGTATTTTATGTTCTTTTTGAAGGGTTTGACTATGGAAGATGTAGTAGACCTAAGTAATTGTAGAGGTGATTGATACGAATTTGGTGTAAAAGGATGATTCATTATCTGGTGAACTTGTTCTTGGCTTGTTTTGACTTACTTCAGTGCTTTAAAATGGTTAACCTTCATGTTTGTTGGTTTTGTTTGAGTTGAGACCATAAATGCTTGAGGGTTTCAGTCTTGTTAATGTTATTAGTATTTGGGATGAACATCCTAATTTTTTATCGTAAGTTTTTTGGGAAGTGCATGTATATGTAAGAAATGGTTAAATTTTTTCCTTAATGAATCCAACTTGGTGCAATTTTGGGCCAAGATAACGGTACATTAAGCAATTTCGGGTCCATATAACAGGATTCTTATCTTGGCTCAAAGGTGGAGGCAGGGGCACGGGTATCGATGCACCCTAGCCAACTCGGAACCGCCTCTTATGTAGGTGGTTCTGCCCTTGTCGATCCCTCCATCTTTATGTGTGGGTGCTGATTGCACCTCCAACAGATGAAGGGTTGTGCATATTTTTTTCCACCAATCCAGGCTAAAATGGCTTCGTTTTGAAAAGAAGTTTAAGCTCAGCCTGTATCTTCAAATAGTCAAAGGCTGACTTCACCACTGCCTGGGCCCAAATTGCTCCTCGTTGGAAACATTGAGGATAGACTTTTACTGTTTCTTACGTTAGGGGTATATTTACATTTCCCCAAAAACGTTAGGGATAAATTTGGGCTTATCCCTTAGTATATCTAATCTCATATTGTCATACTAAAACTGCTTCTGAAGATTGTCGTGTATCTCTCATGCCCCCTATCTATCTCTGAGCCATGTGATATTTTTAAATTGAGATTGTTTTCCATATAGCTTGGAGGACGTTCGACATCAAGCTCTGGTAAGGGAAAAAGCCATGATTACTTAATCAAGTTCGGTTTCAGCCTAATAAAAGGCAAAGCTAATCATCCCATGGAGGATTTTCATGTTGCGAAGTTTGTGGAAATTCAAGGACATGAATTAGGGCTTTTCGCTATCTATGATGGCCATTTGGGAGATTCTGTACCATCATACTTACAGAAAAATTTGTTTTCCAACATCCTGAAGGAGGTGTGGCATCAGTCTCAAACTTCTAATGCACAACCAAACATTTTTCTCTAAGTTATTTAGTTTGTAGTGTTGTGTTTTAACACTTTACTGTTAATGATTTCTAGGAAGAGTTTTGGGTTGACCCAAACAGAGCTATCTCAAAAGCCTACGAGAGGACCGACCAAGCAATTCTTTCTCATACGCCTGATTTGGGGCGAGGTGGTTCCACAGCTGTGACTGCAATTTTGATAAATGGTCAAAGATTATGGGTAGCTAATGTTGGAGATTCTAGAGCTGTTCTTTCGAGACAGGGTCAGGCAATTCAAATGTCTACAGACCATGAACCTAACACTGAACGAGGCAGCATAGAGCACAAGGGAGGCTTCGTATCAAACATGCCAGGTGTTCTTTTTTATTATTCCCCTATTAGCAATTTTTGATGTGAGATATCTCATTGTTTATGCATATCTGCTAATCATAAGTTCACAAAAGGTATGTTTTAAGGAAGATTTGTTGTTCACGAACTTACTTATTTCTATGAGTGAGGTAGTATAGAAACTTTCTTGCATATTTTAAAATTTTACTTTTGGATATGTGCTTCCATTATACTTTTCCACCACAGGTTATCGAATCGCTTATTTTTCGGATCTTCTTTTTCCTTTTGTGACTAATTGTTGAAATCTTTTATTGTCATTCCATCTCTCATGTTGAGAGTAGGTTAGGGATTTTTATCTCATGGATGCGAAGCAGATGACTTGAGAACTACTTAATTGAGAATGATATGATTAGGGAACTACATCATTTTTACCTTTGGCCTTTGATTATGATTCTGTCTGATTTTGTTGCTTCTAAGGAGTAACTTTAATTGTCGTGGAAGGAACTTCCCGTTTATCTCTGACCGTTCTTCATTTTTAATATCTTTGGTGGGATTATGGTATTTTAGTTTAAAGCTAATGCAAAGACTTTCTGCTATTCCATCTTGGAGGTTTTTTTATGCCATGAAGTCGTACCGTGTTCATTAGAGATTCCAACATGGTCAAATAGGGGCATTGCTGCATCCGATTGTAACGAGTGATTAGTTATTATGGCCTCGTAGGTAATGTGATGAGAGTTTTGGTCTATTAATAAAATCGTGTATCTACCTTTAGTAAATCTCTATGAAGCACCGATACTTCTAAGAGGTCAACGTGCGCGTATCCGATACTCTGAGGATGGGGATACGGAGGGGATACATACGGGATACGGCTAGGAAGTATCCCCTTTTTCCTTTTTCTTTTTTAATTAGGGGATACGCAGGGATATGTCGGGGATACGTCTGGGGATACTTATGAGTGAAACTGTAGGGGTTTTTTTAAAAAACTTTAAAATTATAAGGATTATATAACAAATTAAATAAAGTAATATCAACCCACCACCCATTAACAAATTAAAAAACTTTAAAACTATAAGGATTATGACTTATGAGTGTTATTTATGGTTTTATAATGACTTTATGAATGTGATTTGTTGTTTATATAATTATGTATCTTTTAAATTTTTCATTACAAATGATATATATATATATATATATATATATATATATTACTAATTATCATAGTTGTTAGAATCGTACGAGTCACGAGTCGACTCGTACGATTCAATTCATGAAGAATTCGAGTCGTATCTATGGTACGACTCGGAAGCTTCAAGAATCGGTCGAGTCACCACCGATTCGGCCGATTCACCGAGTCATCGGAGTCGGTAAAAAAATTCAATTTTTAACAACTCAAAAACGTACAACAGAGGAAGATGACTATTCACTTTACAAAAACAAAAAAACGTATATAAGTTATGAAACACAAATAGTTTCAATTAGATGACTCTTCACTTTATAAATTCCAAAACCTTCCCTGTTCTTTTCTATTTATTTGTTATTATCTTCTTCTACTCTCTATTCTTTCTATTTTCTATGTTCTTTGGTTCTCTACTTTCTTTTATAACTTGATATAATTTCTATTTAGATATTAAAATTGCATTTTTGGACTAATATTTAAAGTTAAATATGGTTAATATTTTATTTTTTATAGCATTTTGAATTTGATCCGAATCTTACGATTTGATTCACGAGTCCCGATTCACAAAATGAGATTTTGAGTCATGAGTCGAATCTCGATTTAACAACTAGATATAAAATTTGCCGTATCCCCGCCGTACCCGTATCTCATATTTTTTAGAAGTGCCGTTTGTCATACCCGTATCAGTGCTTCATAGGTAAATCTATACTTGAAGACATGTTTGTGGTGTTATTTCTAAATATGAAAGAAACAAGTTTTGGCTTTAAAATCGTGTATTTACCTTTAGGAAATCTATACTTGAAGACATGTGTGTGGTGTTATTTCTAAATATGAAAGAAACAAGTTTTGGCTTTGAGAAAGTTTCATAATTTCCTAAATCAAGTATAACAGGAACTAGAATAGCTCGCGCCGCAGCGGAATTTTTTCATAATGAAGAATGGGTGGAACATTTTCTTAAGGACGCAGGTTTTGAACGAGTTTTATTCTGCACCCAATCTGAATCTTTGAAGCATTTTAGGAAAATAAAAATCATGAATTGAGTCCTGCATGCATCAGAATCATCTATATGAATACTTGAAAGTTCAGTGTCTGAAGATTTTCTATGAGTACATGAATTGTTGTGTTGAGGCATTGATTCTAGCACATTTTTTATTGCCACCTTTAACTAAAAATGAAAATTCTGCACATTTTTTATGAAGCTGTTAAGCAATTCTGCTTATGATTGACACATGCGTCAATTTTCTGTGAAATTGAACTCTGAATACTTGAGTTTATTGGTTAAGTTACACACATAGCCCCTCAACATAGGCTTTACTTTCTTTATCGTTCCTCACCTTCAAAACCGGACATAAAAATTCCTGAATTTTGCCCTTTGGCCTTTACTATCATCAAAGTCCCTTAACCTTTGATCATTCCAATAGTAAGTAACCCTCCATTGTAGAGGTGATGGAAATGATATTCTATGCGAGTTTAAGTCTTCAACCTTTTGATTTTGAAGCCATTTTGGTGTTCTTTCTTTGATTATGAGAGAAAAAAATTTGAAAATGGTGATTTTGGAAAATTGAAAGCCTGCTTCCATGGGAAATATGGTTCTGAAGACTTTTATATTTTGAGTTCGTTTACTTTCATAGACTTTTATGTTAGTAAAAAGAAAAATTCAAGGACTTCTATGTCCGGTTTTAACTTCAGGGGCCAAATGATTTGAGATAATCCAATTATTAGTAAAAAAATCCAATGGTTTGAGCTTTTATGTTTGACTCTTTTAATGGATAAGATGACTTGCGACTGTATCTATTGTTGATTAAGCTACTGATGTGAATTTCCGAATGCAACAACACATTGGAATAGTAATGTTACTATGGGTTTCCAGTATATTACATTATAATTACACTACCTTTTGGATTCAGACAAGGGTATTGTTGTATGTTTATGGCTTGTTACTTTTGCAGTGGGAGTGCAATGTTTTGTTTTTGGAAAAAAGCATCTTTAAGCCCTTAGTCTTTTCGATTTTTATTGATTGAGCCCCGATCTTTCATTTTGACATATTGAGTATGATCGCACACATATTGAGCCTTTGATCAATTATGATCGCACATATATTAAGCCTTTTATCATTTATGATCGCACACATTAAGCCACTTGCTAAATAGTCAGCTGTGAACGACTAATTCAGTTAAAAGAGCGTTACTCATTTTAACTATGTCTAAAATTGTATCTGTTACAATTCGAAATAAGGTGTTTATAGTTTCTATATGATACATCATACATACAAGAAACTGCTTTCAAACTTATAAAAATGAAAATTTCGAATGCAAATGAAATGAGTAACGCTCTATTAACCGAGTTTTATGTTTAAAACTGACTTTCTTGGCCATCAGGGGCTTAATGTGTGCAATTTTAATTGATCAAGGGCTGAATCTGTCAAATTGAAAGACCATTTGCTTAATCAACAAAAATTGAAAAGATCAAGGACCTCAAAATGCTTTTTTCCTTAGTTTAAAGTTTCTATGAGCAAGCAGATTCTTTATGCATAAAGGCCTGATTTTCTTTCCCTAAAAATGTGAAACATCTGATTTTTTGACTCAGGAATTTTGCTATCAGTTCTACAGCATATGAGCATTAAGCACTTAATGGTTATATACAGCATATGTGATGAATTTCGACAATTCGCCAATCGAAATATTTCCTATCTGAGCAACGCTCTGCTTAGAAGATGATACCAATAAGCATATTGATGGTTATATGCTTTTCAGATATTCGTTGATTGCGTTAACCGAAACGTTCGGCATTGAGTTTAATCTCTAGTATTATTATTATTTAGACTTCCATTTCCAACTTATCCTCAGGTGATGTCCCTAGAGTTAACGGGCAGCTGGCAGTTTCTCGTGCGTTTGGAGACAAGAGCCTTAAATCACATCTCCGATCAGACCCTGACATACGGGACATGAACATCGATAATAGTACAGACATCTTAATCCTTGCTAGCGACGGACTTTGGAAGGTGAACCATTTCAGACTCTTTTTTTTTTCTCTTGGTTGAGTTAGTAGTAGTAGGAAAATATCGGTGTTCATTCGTTTTCTATGATTTTTTCAGGTTATGTCAAACCAAGAGGCCGTTGACATTGCGAGAAGGGTCAAGGATCCGGTGAAAGCAGCGAAGCAGCTGACTGTAGAGGCATTGAAGAGGGAAAGCAAAGATGATATATCATGTGTTGTTGTTAGATTTAGAGGGTAAAAAACAATTGCCTTTTTCGGACATGGTATCGTTCAACAGGTGTAACGTATATACCTACTATGAGAGTTCCATTACACAGGTTGGCGATTTGTGAATTCGACAAACGACAATATACATACGCGTTTGGGGTAATGGTTGCAAAAGGAAGTTTAAGAACTGAAGAGTTCCCCAGTTCATGTAAATCTATATTACCTATTACCAATTAGTTTCTGGTGTTTGATATTGTTTGATTTCTTCTATGAAATTGGGTTAGAAATATAATGTGTACATTTGCCTCTCTTATGTGCAAGAAATATATGTATCTTTGTTTTTATTAATATTTATTATGATCTTGGTTGTAATTGGAGGAACTTCTTCCTGATTGATTTCAGTAGGATCACCTCTTTCTGCATTTGATTTGAGCCAATAAAAAAAAAATATTATGAGATGTTCATTTTTCTCATCTGAGGTAAATTTTATGGTTACTTTGTATTATTTCCATTGAATGTTTCTTTGTTTTTATTGAAGGTCTATTTGATATAGCGGTTGTTATTTAGGTTGTTATTTACTATTTGGTGTTGTATGTTGTTACAGGTATCGTGTGTATATATATATATACACATGTATTTGATATGTTGTAGGTAACTTATTTTCCTTCCAAAATGGTGACTAGCTATTTCTAAATTTTAACTAAACACTTTTATTGTGTTATTGTGGGAATAAAGGACCTCGGACATTATTTGGTATTGCTAGTAGTCGATGAATAATAGCTAATTTTTTAATTTTTTTTAAATAAATATCAACAAAAGATATTTTTCAATTCTAATTAAATATTTATGTATTATTTAGTTTTTTTGGGTTAGTAAATTCCATTTATGATTTATTATTTACGGTGGTTAATAAAATCCTTTCACATAGGAGCACTAAGGATGTGATTGAATGAGATGTTAAAAGGGGCCTTATCTGAAAGGAGGGTAGTTAGATAACGGTGTAGAAACGTTCATGAGGTGTGTTATAAACTCTCCAAGTCTAACCCGTCGCTTAGTTGATCTCCTATTTTAGAATTAAAAGGCATAAAGTAATTTTGAAAAATGGAAACAAACGGACAGTTAGTTAGAATTTATGTTTCTCAATTCTAATAGCCGGAGGTCTGAGAGGATTAAAAATTCATTTTACAAAATTATCAATATCCAATTTTTTTAAACTTAAATCACAATCTATCATTCTCTTATTTATAAGATGACAATTTTAGGGTCCGTTTGGTATGCCGTAATGCAATTTAATGTAATCAATGTCGTAATGTAATCAAAGTTGTAATGTAATACAATGGAATAGTGATTCTATTACCATGTTTGGTTGACAATTATGATAGAATGTAATTACCATTACAATACTTATATTTTCCTAATTAAATGCAATCATAACATTTTATTTACATAATTAAAATCAATGAAAAACAGGAAAAAATGTAAAAAATCGAATCGAAACCAAATACAAAATGAAATGAACCGAAATCAATAAACTAGTATATAGTTTTTCGCTTTTTCATATTTTTTTACATTTTTCTCGTTTCTTTTAATTTCCATTTTCAACATTTTTCACCGTTTTTCTATTTTCTCATTTTTCCGGTTTTTCATTTTTCGCATTTTTTCGGTTTTTCGGTTTTTTGTTTTTTCTTTTCATTTTTATCGTTTTCAATTTTCATGTTTTTCTACTTTTTGCGTTTTTGACAAGAATGAGAGGTAAGATTGAGAGATGAGATTTGAGAAATGAGAGGTCAGATGAAAATGTAATGAGAATTCAAGTCATTTTTCTATGTAATGGGGATTACAAAGATTTCTTCAACAAAATTTAACTCAATGTTTTCTCATTCCATTACAATGAAATTGTAATATGCAACCAAACATGGTAATGAGCATTCAATGTAATGGTCATTCCATTACAAATGTCATTACATCTTACCAAACGACACCTTAGTAGTTTATTATTTACTATTTCACAATGAACCTTCAAATCGAACAAGATAAGGGTGTTAACCTAACATATGCACGTGAAAAAAACAAAAAAAAACAAAAACTTCAAAAACATATATCTTGTGTATACACATATATTAGAACTGGTGTAGAATACAATTCTAATTGTTGTTCAAGTGTTGTGTCGACGTGCTTTGAATATGTTATTAATGAGTGACAACATGACACATATATAAAACGGAAATAACAAAATTCATAACTGTGTAGATAAATATTAGAAATATAATTACATCATTCATAACATTAGCTCTAAAATTAATGTGTAAATCCAAATAATTTTACATCTTAGACATAATTATAAATAAGTTTTCAAAAGTGAATTTACGTGTAAATTTCCCTTTTATTAACTCCTCACAACCCTTTCATTTAATCAAATCTTTAGGATGAAGAGAAGATCTGGGCCAAACTTAATGTATTAAGAGAAAATTACACACAACTGCCAGTTTTAAAAACTATTTACAATAAAACAACCTTATTTTTTTTTATTATTGTCATATCACTACAAAGTCTTTTCATTTTGTCAAATTGTCAACCGTTCTATTTTATATTAATAATTAAACATAATTTTTAATACTCATATTTTTCATACAAAAGTTTGACTTATCCATTTTCTTTTTTTTTTTTTTACTTAAACCTCATATATCCTTTCTTTTTTCTTCCTTTTTTTCATCCATCTTTCTCTACCAATTAGAAAAGGCCCAGGCCCAACTCCGTTTAGCGAGTGAAATATGAAACCCTAATTCATTCTTTTCTTTCTATAGGAAACCCTAATTCATTCTACTGCTTCATATCTCTATAAATTTGTCATCTCCCTGCCTCAGAACAGATCAACTCTCTCTGCCTCCCTTGCCTTCAGCTTCATATATTTTTTTCAAAAGTGAATTTACGTGTAAACAGATCCAAATAATTTTACATCTTAGACATAATTATAAATAAGTTTTCAAAAGTGAATTTACGTGTAAATTTCCCTTTTATTAACTCCTCACAACCCTTTCATTTAATCAAATCTTTAGGATGAAGAGAAGATCTGGGCCAAACTTAATGTATTAAGAGAAAATTACACACAACTGCCAGTTTTAAAAACTATTTACAATAAAACAACCTTATTTTTTTTTATTATTGTCATATCACTACAAAGTCTTTTCATTTTGTCAAATTGTCAACCGTTCTATTTTATATTAATAATTAAACATAATTTTTAATACTCATATTTTTCATACAAAAGTTTGACTTATCCATTTTCTTTTTTTTTTTTTTTACTTAAACCTCATATATCCTTTCTTTTTTCTTCCTTTTTTTCATCCATCTTTCTCTACCAATTAGAAAAGGCCCAGGCCCAACTCCGTTTAGCGAGTGAAATATGAAACCCTAATTCATTCTTTTCTTTCTATAGGAAACCCTAATTCATTCTACTGCTTCATATCTCTATAAATTTGTCATCTCCCTGCCTCAGAACAGATCAACTCTCTCTGCCTCCCTTGCCTTCAGCTTCATATATTTTTTTTGCTTTTGGTTTTGATTCGATTATTAGAAAGAAAGAGAGTGCCTCTCCTTTCAGCTTCAAGGGTTTGAGATCTAAGGATCGATTTCTTGAAGGCTTTGTTCTGGAGGCATATATAAATCTCCGAAGGTTTGGGTTTCTCAGATTATTTGCATTTCTCCTTGCTTTTTCTGGCCTCCCTTACCTTTGGTACATTCTGTTATCTTTCTGTTCTATATGTTTACTTCTCGCGGTTTCTCCCAATCTGTTATGAAACTGGATTGTCGATTTTGATTTTTCGATTACCTTCGGGTCTTTTAAATACCTATTTTATGCTACAGCTTTTACTGGATTTAAATGCGAATTTGTTTACAACTCTCCTTGAACTAGGGATTTATCCTCAGGATATTATTCCGAGATGGAGATGCAAATTCCATGAATCCGGTATTGTTAATCGAATACGTCCATCTGTTTTTTCATATATTGCTTTAATATTGTTCACCAGATCTGTTGTTTTAAAATTTGTTTACTGTGAAAATCAATTATGGTGAAAGCATTTTTGAAACTAGAAATCAGGATTAGTTTGTGAAGTCCATTGACTGTTGATAGAATCTCTAATGGTTAAAAATAAGATTAATCAGCAAATAAAAATAGTTTTTCAGCTGTCTTGAACCATTAGAGAACATTTGCTTAGATACCTTTTCTCCAAAAACATGGCTGGCCGGAAATCAAAAGCCTCCAGCATAGAATGATTAAGATCTTACATTCAAAATTGTTCAAATAAGAGGCAGTGATGATTAGAACTACCTATTTTATGAGGGATTATTTCCCTTGTGATTAGAAAACACCAATGGATCCTTCTGAGCCTCTTCTATTCTATCCCTTTATTAAGCTTTTTTTAATTATTTTTTCATGTGGTAAATATGTTTTTGAAATTGTGGCTGCCGGTGATATGATGATAATGTTGACGGAAAATACAATGTCGACTAAAAAACAGACTACAATTATCTGATCATCTATTATCTTGCAATCATAATGAAATATATGAAAGAGATTATTTGCAATTTTTTGAAATATGACTTTTATGAATTGGATATTTGTAATTATGTATTGGAATTTTTATATTTTGAGAGTAAAATTTCGTATGTTTTGCATTGACTGGATTTATAGAGGAAAATATCATTTATGTTTGATAGGAATGCCAAATTCTTAAGAAGTTTTCTGATTATAGTTGAAGAAAAATGCACTAGTATGAGAGCAACTCTAATGGTTGGAGGGTTGCGCACCCTCCAACCATTCCATATCACCATTTTTTTACAACTTTCATTACTATTCAATGGGTCCCACACTTATAACTTAATATTTAATTTAATAAAAAATATTTATTATTAATGGAATACATGTTAATAATTTAATTTATTTATTTAATTAAGTAGATGGATTATTTATTTGTCCAAATTTCAATTTGTTATTGCAAAGAATTGTAAAATGTGATAAATGCGCAAAACAGTTTGGGTTTTTGTGAGAAAAGACTAAATATATGAGGAGTGAAATATACATGTGATTTTTTTGATTCCAGCGATGCAATGAAAGTGGTGGAACCCACACTATTTCATGCTTTTTTCTTCATTTAAAATAGACCAACGCCCCAGGGAATGGGAGTGCTGTGCAATTCTTTTTATTCACCAATCAAACTGGTCAAATTCAATCAGAGACTCTATTTTTTTTCTCTCTAATGGTTAGGAGCTCTTTGAAAATATCAAATTGGTCCTTATTTGGTACCATTAGAGTTGCTCTGATTGAATTTGACCTGAACAGCGATAAGAAATCAGTAATATGCGAATTGAAAAAGGTTTTTAAAATAAGTTTTTTGGATTCAATCTTTTTTCATTAAATACTATAATTAGATGTTTAATTTGTTAATCTTTTAAAGCAGTTAAAACTTTTCATTTTATTTCAAAAAACAATTTATCCAACCTGATCTTTAAATGTGAAATAATGGTAATATTAGTCATGTAAAGTTAACTGGTTTTTATATAGTTTTAAATTATGTTTTAAAATTTAATGACTGCTGTAAAAATAATTGACCATGTGTGTAGTTTATTTAAAAACATTGCTTATGGTTCTTGAAAGAGAAAAAGTATTCTTTAGGCTAAAAACAAGCATAGAGATGAGTTTACGAAACAATTAATCCAAAAGAATTTAATACCTATATTTGTATAATTCATGAATAATAATAATTTGTCTTTCATCTTTGTAGGACCTATTAAAATTTGTTGTATTCAGGTGATTTGGTGTATTTTATCTATTCTATCTTCATTTTTTTATTTATAAAATTATAAAGTTGTTACAATAAAATTTATCTAACTATTACTCTATTTTATTTACTTTTTAAATATTTTATTATTGTTATTATATTCATTTTTCAATTAATATTTAGGGTTAATTACAAAAAAGTATCTTGTGGTTTGATCGATTTGCAAAGTGGTATCTGGATTGTTGTCACCGTTAGTGAAATCAACGAAATGGTTAAAATTTTATTAAATTGCTGATGTGGCATAGAAATATTTTAGGAAATAAGAATTTTTAATTTTTTTTCTCTCTCACTACTCTTTTTTGTTTCGATTGCTTCTTCTTTTCTTCTTTCTCATTTTCTTTATTTTTTCTTCTCCTTTCTTCTGCATCTCTCTTTTCTTCTTTCTCTTTTTTCTTTTCTTTTCTTCTTTCTCTTCTTTCTTTTCTTTCTCCTTTCTTTTCGTATCCTCTCTTCTTTTTCTTCTTTTTATTTTTTTTTTTACTTTTTGGAAATTTATAGAATTCTAGAATCTAGAATTTCCGAATTTATAGAAGTAAAAAAAAGGAGAAAAAGAAGGGGGAAGAAGAGAAAGGAGAAGTGGATATGGTAAAATGGATATAGAAGAGAGAAAAAGAAATGAAAAGAAATTGATACAGAAGATGAAGAAAAAGGAGAGAGGAGGAGGGCGAAAGAATGATGTTTTTGTTTTAGTGTCTTCATTCATGTCCCTTTCACAAACTAGTATCTTTTAATCAGGTAGGTTCTTTTGGTTCATAAAATATATTATTTTAATTAAAATGGATCAGTTTTTGTAAAAGAGATATGGAAGGGGATACCGAAATTGGAACAATAGATTTTCTCCATAGCAATTGAATCCATGATTGATGCACTTAAATCAAGTTCATCTTTAATAATCATATTATGCAGAATAATACGTATTTTCATAATATAATTGAGGTTTTGTTTACTCTTGTAGCGTTGCAACAATGGCAAATTGACTTTGCAATGCTCCAAATGCACGTTCAACATTTTTTAGGCTTTTTATTTCATATCAAAATAAATTTTCTTTTGGTATCAAAACTTATGAATTATTTGAATAAGTGTTGACTATTTTGGATATATTTAATTAACCAAATAATAGATCATGTTATATTTATTGCTTTCAATAACATAATTAGCAGGTTAGAAAACAAATGAAATAAACTTAATATATTGATTTCATTATTGTCTCCCGACATATCAAAGTACGCATGCTAGATCAATAGATTGTAATTAACTACTGCTTTTAGAATTATAATTGGTTTTTCATAATGCCCTGTAAATTGTTTAACTCAAGTTGTTTGACAGTTTTTCCATTTCTAGTGCATACAATCCGAGCTCCCTAATATTTCTGGAAAATCATGTTCTTCACCAATATGGAGTAGCATTGCTATGTCATTGGCATTTGGTTCTCTTAAATATTGATCCGAGAAAATCTATATAATAGTACGACAGAATCGATTCACACTTTTAATTATGGTTGACTCACCTATTTTGATATATTCATTTGTCGCATCAGTTGATACACTATATGCCAGGATTTGGAAAACAACAATTGCTTTTTGTATTGCTAATAGTCTAAGTTTGCCAATAGCATTACGTCGTTGTTGGAATAATCATCATGATCTTTCACTCAATTAATGACACGAAGGAAAAGGCTACGAGATATTCAAAATCGAGGATGAAAATATTCTTTAATTAATACTGCTCATTAAAATAATCCATATGAAGTTCGCGATTTGCAACTTCACGATTACGATAGATCACTCTATGTCAAGGTACGGATTCTTAATGAGTTGATTGATTACTTGCACTATTAATACAAAGCTCTAATAGCATGTTATGATTTTGTATTATTTGACATACACCTCGTGTACCAATGAGGCTAAGATTATTCATCGATGAATCACCAGAATCATTAAGATAATTGATATTCATACTTAGAAGAATATAGATGTATTGAAATGAGATAAAAAAGTTTTTTTTTTATAAAATTCCACATATAATTCCATTAACTTGAAAATATAAATACATCACGAAACAAAGAGGAATAAAGCAACAAAGAGTAATACATAGATTACAAAGAGCAATAAAAAGACTATCAAGAGCAATAAAACCAGACAAGATACAAAGACAACAAATATAGAAATCATATAATTCTCGTAAGTCAAATCCCGTTGAAAAACCATTATAGTCCATACTTTATCATTTAGGCTCTTTCGAACGTTCGGATCGAGTTCTTTCTGTTTGTGTATCTACACAGATCTATAGATCTACGGACAAGATAAATCTTTTCCGCTCTTTCTAAGATCGAAAAAAGAATAAAAGAAAGAATTATAGCTCGAAAGTGTAGATCTGACGGAAAAAGAAGTTGAAGAAGGAATATAGACTTTAAACTAACAAGAAAATGTAAATATAAAGCTAAAACGGAAACTAAAATATAAATGTGAGGAGGAAGAAGGAATACAAGTTTCATTCTTCCTCTCTGAAGTAACTCTAATTAAAAGGGAGTCAATGGAAGATATGGAAAAACAAAGAAAAAGGAAAGAAGACTAGAGAATGGAAGAAGTTTCCAAGAAAGAAGAAAATAAAGAGAGATGTGAGACTTTCTCACTCTAGAAAAAGGGGATGTTTTTCATTTAAATATAGATGTATTTAAATGAGATAAATTTTCCATTTAAATAGTGGTTATGTGGATTGTGTATTTAATAATGATGATTGTAACAACACATATAGTGTGTGATAAAATAGAAGGTGTGGATGCATTGGGACTAATCTAATGGATGAAAATGTTGCAAAGATTTATTGTTGTCTTGGTTATGTAGATGGTGCATGTTATAATGTTGATTGTGACAACACATATAAATATGTGTAATAAAATAGAAAGACTAAACAAATGGATCCAAATTTTTATTATGAAATTTGAATAAGATTGATCTAAATTCTTAAAACAAATTTTAATAAACTAATTAAAAAACATGAGTTTCATTGCACTAATTAGAGGATTTTTAATAGAAATTTTAATGAAATTGAAAGTGTAGAAATGGTATAATGTAAATTCTATTAAATTTAAAGTAGTGATGAAATATTTTTTCCAAATTCTTAAAGTGTAGAAGTAGTGATGAAATATTTTTTCCAAATTCTTAAAGTGATTTATTCTTGACTTTGTAAATGATGTATGTAATAAAAGTGATTGTGACAACACACAACACATGAAAATTCGTTATTGTCTTGGTTATGTAGATGACGTATGTAATAATGATGATTGTGACAACACAAGAGATTTGTGATAAAAAAAATAAGGTGTTGATGTATTGAGATTGTGTGGTAAAATAGAAAGACTATGTTTTTTTATAAGAATGATCCAAATATGAATTTTTTTTAGAATAAGAATAATCTAAATAATAATTTTTTATTATGAATGAGAATAAGATTTTTTTATACAATGAGAACAATCCTAGTATGAATATTTTTAGAATGATTTTCATTTCAAAAATTTAAATTTAGTGCATAGATATGTAAAGATGAAATATTTTTTCCAAATTCTTAAAGTGATTCATTCTTGTCTTTGTAAATGGTGTATGTCTTAAAAGTGATTATGACAACATATATGAAGATTTTTTCTTGTCTTGGTTATATAGATAATATATAAATGATAATGATGATTGTAATAACACATATAGAGATGTGTGATAAAATAGAAGGTGTGGATGCATTGAGACTAATCTAATGGATGAAAATGATGCAAACTCTTCTGTACATAAGAATAATTTCATTGCACTAATTGTACACTTTTTTATTTTAACAAGTACAAGGAGATTTTAGTTGATTTATTTGATACAGGGGCATATGTGTTTTTCCGAGAAAACACGAGGGCAAATATGTGTATTAACCCTTTTTACTTTGCCACGTAGGATTCATTTTAATTTATTGGCAGTTGACGTGGCATGACGTGACGTTCCACGTGGAACGGCGTTTGTGCCAAATCATCATTCCGTTAGTGTGGGGTATATCTGTAGGGTTGTGACAAGTACAAGGAGATTTTAGTGGGTTTATTTGATACAGGGGCATATGTGTTTTTCCGAGAAAACACGAGGGCAAATATGTGTATTAACCCTTTTTACTTTGTAGAAGATGAGCATGTAAAAGTGGATCCGGGATTGAATTTGGATCCGGGATTTAAAACAAAAACAAATAACATAAAACATATATCATATAAGACAAAATATAAAATGAAATAAGAAAAACTAATAATCATATTTAAAAAAAATAAAAAAAAATATATTATCTTGTCTTGTGGCATCTTTGCCGCAAGCATATCCGGCTCCATTGGAGCTGGATTTTCAAAGGCTCTCTATTTTTAGAGAGCCATTAGAGATGACATTAGGTCATTTTCAACCATGCACTCTATTTTACTTCTCTATCTTCATTTTTCTCTACTTTATCTTTAAATGAAAAGTTATTATATTAAAAAATTTCCAACAATCTACTCTTCTTATAACACCAGAGCAACAATTGAATCCATGATTGGTGCACTCAAATAATATTTATCTTCAATAATTATTGTAGATACCCATTTTGTCCCGACATTTTTTTACGCTTTAACTGATTATATTTGAAATTCTAGCAAATTCGTAAATTATATTAGAAATACAAACTTTCTATCACGCATGTAATTTATCAAGAAAATTAAAATTTTTTTATACTGATTCGTTATATCTCAATATAATTATCAAATTATATTAGAGGTATAATTCATTGGAGTTGAAAATATATTTTTCCAAAGTTATAAATTATATTTTGGATATAATGTGTTGTGTCTAAATATAATTTTTGAAATTGTTGTGCTTCAAATTTATTAGTTAAATTCAACTTGTATCTAATTGGTGAGATTAATTTTCCAATTTTAATTCATTAGTTGTGAAATTATGTTAGAAATATATATAGTATAAATATAAGTTATAGTTAAAAAATTATTTGTTAAAGTTACCCATGTAACTTTAAGAATGATTTTTGAGTATATACTATGTTCAGAATATAATTTATCTTCAAACTTAATTAATGACCAATGAATTAATAATTATTATCTAAATCAAACCATTAGATAAAGTTGGAAGCATAATAAAATAAATTAAGATCTTTCATTAATAAATAATGACATTTACAAACTAATCACAATTTACATCTTTTGTTTTTCCAGCATTCCAAACTCAAATTAAGTCTAAATTCAAATGAAACTTTCCCAAGAGCAATGATTCAGAATTCAAATAATGGAGAAATCATCTAATTAGGGAGCATTATGGGCTCCAAAATCCTGCGGCAGAAGAGACCACTCCAAGCACAAATTTTCAATTATGAAGCAAAGTCAAACTGATCCTTTTCAATTATAACCCATTCTCAGAACATAAGAGACAAATATATTATTGAAAAAGTGTCCCAATTTGGAGGCAAGGGAACAGTCACACCCATACTAAGACAGGCTGCACCCATGATGAAATGAAGCTATAAAAAAGGGTTTTCTCCAGCAAATGAGCCAACAACAAAAGAGGAAAAAAAGAAAAGGAAAGGCTGAGAAAAACAAAAAAAAAAAACAGAGAGAAAAGAGTATCTTGTAAGGTCTATTTTTATTTCTTCCAAAAAGCTAGTGCTAGTTTCAATTATTTCAATTATGAAGCAAAGTCAAACTGATCCTTTTCAATTATAACCCATTCTCAGAACATAAGAGACAAATATATTATTGAAAAAGTGTCCCAATTTGGAGGCAAGGGAACAGTCACACCCATACTAAGACAGGCTGCACCCATGATGAAATGAAGCTATAAAAAAGGGTTTTCTCCAGCAAATGAGCCAACAACAAAAGAGGAAAAAAAGAAAAGGAAAGGCTGAGAAAAACAAAAAAAAAAACAAAGAGAAAAGAGTATCTTGTAAGGTCTATTTTTATTTCTTCCAAAAAGCTAGTGCTAGTTTGAAGGTTCAGTTCATTGCAATATTCATTTCTTATTGTAAGCAAAAGTACCAAGCATTGTAGATCAAAAGACTGTGTTAAGATTTCTGAAATTCAAGTTTGGTAATAAAATACACTTTCATTTATTAAATGAGAAATGCTCTTGATGTTAGTTAATATGTATTAATCTGTTTTAAACATTCCTTTGGTGTATTTACATGGTTCAAAGGTTCGTTTAAACATGTTTTAATCCTTTACATGTTAATTAGCCTCTAATATGCTAGCTAGCCTTTTATGTAATGTATTTGCTAATTTGTTACCTTAAATTACTCTTGGACATAAGAAATATCATTTTTAGACCTTATTTACCCTTTTTAGCTCATGAGTATGTCAAAAGGGGTCATATGTAACATATAATTAATTAGTAGAAATCGTACCCTTATATGTAATCCCTCACACCACACAGCCGTTATGGTTACCTTAAGAGTAAACTAGAATGAATAAACGAAAAAAATAAATTGCCAAACCATTAGACATACATAAGGTGAATTATCCCATTCAATAAGACATGAAGTAAGAGCCACTTAGGGTTCCGAATTCACCACCTTTGTCCTAAATGAATGAAGGAAATAAAACAAACACCTAAACCAGAAGATACATTAAGGTAAAAAATGAAAGGTGCTTTTTTTTAATATAGGCGTTTCGCATATCCTAAAGTGACCGAATGGTCATTTAAGGAGACGTATCAAGAGATAAAGTTGTATAGCTCTTTCTCTCTAAGATATAAAAATCCTCATACTTTTCTTAAACCCAAAAGTAGCCTTTACGTTTTGAAATAAAAAACCAAGTAATAAAATAGTTGACACAAAACAAATGAGAAATAAATAAATAAAAACAAAACTTTTTTTATATGTATCAAACCCATAAAAAATAAAACAGAAAATAAAACTGAGGTATAATGGAACTTGTTTTGACTTTTGAGTTACTAATCCTCTTTCTCATGAGAAGTGAATAGTATAGTGAAAAAAAGGGGTTTCTGGAGATAAAACAGAACATCACAGCAACATAAAATGGGGATAAAAAAACACAGCTAACAAAGTTTCAAAAACGGCAAAACTAAAAAGGAATCTCTAAAAAAGGGGCCGAAAATGTCTAAATTCCAAAAAACAACAACATGAACTCTTTCAATAACAATGTCATTTTTGTTCTTGAAATACATAGTTAAGAATATCAATCCAACTGAGTTCAATACCCTCTCCTGAAACTTTTTACTCTTTTCAGTTTAGTGTATATATTGCATTTTCAGCCATAACCCCAAAAAATATAAGCTAGCATTAACTATTAAAATTAGTTAGATAAGATTGATTAACTTTTTTCTTTTACCCATCTTACCCTCAATGGATCTGTCGTAGTCTTCCTTTATCCGTCTGTCATAGAAATTATTCACGGGCTACAAAAAAAAAGTGAGCAAAATTAGGATAGAACAATTATAGATCCGAATAAAAAATACTAACTTCAAACATGAGTTAGCACCTAACTAAATAAATGTAAAAAAAGCAAAAAATATTAGTTACAGTGATGAAATCTCACCGGGTTCGGAGTCTGTAATTACCGATCTGATCAGCCGAACCGCCTTTTAGTCGGAAGCCATTCCAGTTCACCGTCAGTCGTCTTAATGCATGACACAGGCGAGCTAAAACGTAAGGAAAAAATGTTAGGTCTTAGTAAACAACAACAAAAAAACGAATAAAGTTTCTATTAAAAAAATGAAAATCGACACTTGAAGAAATACGGAAATGAGAACGCCGAGAAACAGATCTACTCATCTCCGGTTACCCCTATCATTGGCGGAGCTGCCGCAGCAGACATGCAGACCGAAGATGAGGAGTCGACGGTAAGGGCAGGCGACGAACGGCGGCCGGCCAGTGGGGGCTGCTGCTCTTTCACGTTTTTGGTTTGGGAGAAGAAATATCGAAAAGAAACAGGGGCTGCAATGGTGTGTTGAATTAACCCTAATACCCAAACTTATGTATTTATATCTCATTAATCTAAATATTTCAGATTGACCCCTATGATTTTAATTACTTCAATTTGACCCCGATTAAGCTTTTCTCGCATATCCCAACCTCAGCTCAACAAACCTACTGTAATTAAAGATATTTCATCCATTTTGATTCATTCCAGTATTTTCTTTATATATTCACTTCTATTAATTTCAATTTCATTTTAAATACACATGTATATTATATTAAGTTACTAGAAAATATATAATTTCGTTTTATTTATCGGATTTTAATTACTGGATAGTGAGTATAATACAACTAGCTCATCTCGATCACCGAATAGTGATTTTGATGAACAAATGATAAGTAATTGGCAAAATGTATATTAATATTTTTTTCGTATATAAATTATGATTTTCTTTTATTTATTAATCGGGCTTTAATCACTGGATAACGGTTATAAAACGACCACATCATCTTGATCACTGAATATTGATCAGTATAAAATCGTACATCATTACGTTTTAATAAATATAATATTTTTTCCTTGTCAATCCCATTAAAAATATATTTTTACCAACAAACATTAATAATATACAACTTCCTTTATCAAGTTTTGATCGCTGAATAATGGTCATATGACGAACATATCACCATGATCACTGGATAGTGGTTCCGATAAACATACGATATACTTTGCGAGCATCGTCAAAGGCTTGAATAGATACCATTAATAACATTTCAAATCAATCATAAACACAAGTACGTAGAAGTACAATAGTACCAATTTATCGGGCGGGGTAGGGTGAGATTACGTCTCTTCCCTACACGTAACCGGAAACCGAGCTTAGAATCAATGCAGACCACTACCTTATCCGAACTTACCCGAATGGGTCGATTTGGAATCAAAGCGGTGTCCAATTAGACCGTCAAACTGATAGGTGGCTACTCAAAAACCCGTTGGACCAGTCTCTTTGGAGGGACTATCTGGCACCGTTAGCAAACCAGTAGAGCAGGAGCCATTCGAAAATAGACAGTTCGCGATCTGCGGGCGCGGGCACGGGCGCAACAATCATATTATGTAGAATAATACATATTTTCATAATATCACGGATGACTTGTTTACGCCAGTAGTGTATTGGCCCTACTACAGTGGCAAATTGGCTTTGTAACATTCTAAACGCACGCTCAACATCTTTTCTATAGGATTCTTATTTGCAAAATACATTTTCTTTTAATCTCGAGGCTCGCGAATTGTTTGAACAAGTGTGACCATTTCAGATATATTCCATTAGCCAAATAACAACTCATGTAATATTCTTTGTTTTCAAGAACATAATTAGCAGGAGAGGAGCTATACCGTTAGCCAGATTAGAAAAGAAATAAGACGAACCTAATACATTCATATCATTATTGCTTCTTGGCATAACAAAGTACGCATGCTAGATCCATAGATTGTAATCAGCTACTGCTTCTAAAATTATAATTGGTTTTTCGGAACTCCTTGTAAATTGTTTGGCCCAAGCTCTTGGGCAATTTTACCATTTCTAGTGCATACAATCCAAGCTCCCCAACATTCCTGTAAAACCACGTTGTTCACCAATATTAAGTAGTCTTGCTATGTCGTTGGCATTTGGTTCTCTTAAATACAGATCCGAGAAAATCTCTACAATAGCACGACAGAATCGCTTCACATTTTCAGCTGCGGTAGACTAGCCTATTTTGATATATTCATTTGTCCAAGTGTGCCAGTAATATTACATTGTTGTAGGAAGTAACCATCATGATCCTTCACTGCAATAATGACTCAAAGGAAAAGGCTACGCGACATTCGAAATCGATGATGAAAATATTCTTCATTGAATATTGCCTCCTCATTGAAATAATCCATATGAAGGGCGCTCTGCAACTTCACAATTATGATAGATCATTCTATGACCAGGTAAGGATCCTTCGTGAGTTGATTAACTATTTGCACTATTAATAAAGTGTTGTAGTAGCTTATTATGATTTTGCATTATTTGACATACACCTCGTGTAACAAGGATGCTCAGATTATCCATCAATGAATCATCGGAAGAATCATCAGAATCATCAAGATAAGAGATATTCTTGTTTAGAAGAAAGATAATAATTGTGATATGGATTTTAATAAGAAGTTGAAGGTTTAGATATAGATGTATTTAAATGAGACAAGTTTTCGATATAAATAGTGGTTATGTAGATGGTGTATGTGATAATGGTGATTGTTACAGTACATATAGAGATGTGTGACAAAATAGAAGGTGTGGATACATTGAGACTGATCCAATGGATGAAAGTGGTGCAAAGATTTATTCATGTCTTGGTTATAAAGATGGTGTATGTGATAATGTTGATTGTGACAGCACATATAGAGATGTGTAGTAATAGAAGGTGTGGATCCATTGAGACTAATCCAATGGATGAAAATAGTGTAGAGAATTATTTTTGTCCTGGTTATATAAGTGATATATATAATAATGTTGTTTGTGACAACACATATAAAGATGTGTGATAAAATAGAAAGACTAATGAAATGGATCCAAATTTAAATAACACACTTTGCATGAAATTGATCCAAATTTTTCATAGAAATTTTAATAAAATATATAAAAAAACATGAGTTTCATTGCACTAATGGAAAGTGTAGATGTGGGAGTAAATTTCATCAATTGTGTACAACCTTTGTACCATTTCACACTTTAGTGTACAATCTTCATTTTGTCTCACTAATATGTACGATCTTATGGGTGGCCTCCTAATATGGTGTACAACAGGTAAAAATGATAAGTAAACGCAAAGTCGACGTGCCATGGCAGTAGTTTGATCGGACAAAAAGTCAAAATTTGACTCACCACATAGCAATTATTAAAATACCCTCATTTGAGTTTTCTTCTTAAAATTATATTTCTCTCTCATAAACCTTTTTTCCACCATTAATTTCTCTCTCCAACTCTTCACTTCTCACTCTAAAACCAATTGAGCACCTCATTCTGGATCGCTGTTGTAGACATCAAGCTCGAGCATCTTTGGTACGTAGTCTTCAATAGCGCATTTAATTTTATTATTTCGACCATAAAATTTTAACTTCTCTAAGTCCCTATGTAATTGCTTAATCAATTCAACCCAGGCTCTTACTTTCAAAGAAATGATAAAAAAATGTTCATGAAATGATGATAACTGAACTCTTTGCTTTTCCCTTTTTCTTCTCGTTACTTCTTAACCAGTCTAATATGAGTTTGCTTCCTTCACATTGACAATCAATATTGAGTTTGAAAAGTGCTTCAGCTATGTTAAGAAATAATCAACTTTTTAGTAGGATCGGCAAGAGATTTATTTTCACTTTCTGTTAATGGCTCTGGTGTGTTTCTAAGACATGTTCATGTCTTTTCTGCAGTTTTAGGTGGGTTGCATTTATCATGCCTCCATGAATTCAAGCTATATAAAAGATCTGTTTACTGAGATATGGAAGGGCAAAAATTTCCGATTGTTAAAATTTCTGGTTCATAAGCGACTCAAATTTCTGGATCTAAAATACATCCAAAATGATCAAAATTTCCTGATTCAGATCATGAAATCGAGTGATTTTAAAGCAAAACCCATATACCAGATCGATAATTAGGTTCCACTGATGCACCTTCAACTTTTATACCAGATCCCATTTTAAAAGACGCAAAATTCAATACTAATGTGGAAGTTGATCTATCAATGGATTTTGAAATGGAAAGTGAGGAGATGGTTAATTTGGAAGAGAGAGAAAAATTAATAAATGGGAGAGAGAAAGCAACGAAGAAAAGAAGGAGATGGTATATAATGGTAATTGAACATAATGTGGGCCTCATATTTTTTTAAGGAATAAGTTGAAAAAAGATGACATGGCAGGTTTGACCGGTTTGATAGGTCATTTTTACCTATTGTACACCATATTGGGAGGTCACCCATAAGGCCGTACATATTAGTGAGATAAAATGAAGGTTGTACACCAAAGTGTGAAATGGGGCAAATGTTGTACACCATTGATGAAATTTAGTCGTAGATGTGGTATAATATAAATTATATTAAATTGAAGATATAGATATGTAAATGAGAAATATTTTTCCATTCTTAGAGTGATTTATTATTGACTTGATTATGTAAATGGTGTATGTCATAAAGGTGATTGTGACAACACATATAGAGATTGATTCTTGTCTTAGTTATGTAGATGGTGTATGTGATAATGGTGATTGTGACAACACATATAGAGATGTGCGGTAAAAATAGATCCAATCAAATGAATCCAAATTTTTATTGTGAAATTTGAATGAGATTGATCCAAAATTTATTAAAATATATAAAAAAATGAGTTTCATTGCACTAATTACATCATTTTTAATAGAAATTTTAATGAAACTGAAAGTGTAGATGTATTATAATATAAATTCTATTAAATTGAAGGTATAGATATGTAAATGAGAAATATTTTTTCAATTCTTAGAATATTGTTTTCGTTATGTAAATGGTGTATACATTAAAAGTGATTGTGACAACACATATGGAGATTTATTCTTGTATTGGTTATGTAAATGGTGATTGTGATAACACATATAGAGATGTGTGACAAAATAGAAGGTGTATGCATTGAGACTAATCCAATTGATGAAAATGATGCAAAGATTTATTTTTCATATTCAAACTCCTCTATACATAAGAATAGTTTCATTGCACTTATTGTACACTTTTTATTTCTTTTTCTAATCCATTTCTGGTGTATGGAATAAGGACGCTAGCAAGTGTACTAGGTCGTGTGTAATATTGGCAAGACCAAGTGTCGTATTCCACATGGATTGAACTTAAACAGGAAGAATAAGTTACCTTAAGTGTTAAATGTAAATTCTGAAGAGTGATAGTGACTTAAATCATAAACAAATATCAAACAGGCAGGTAAAATGTGCAATCAAAATAAACAAACACAGGCCTAACCATGCGCCTAACGAACAACTGTGCCTATCCTTATTATATGAAGAAATGAATCAATATTCCTGAGTTGGGTCTTTCCCGCATTGGTCACTAAGGTCAGGTATCCCATTTCCAAAGTTCCTAAGTAAATGATATTAACCAAGTCTCCTTGTGCTAACTCAAGAACAAGCATTAGGCCTAGGGGAACATTAGTAAAGAAACCCCAATATGTGGTGGTTTTCATCTCCGTCCACCACAACATATGTCGATTAACTGTTTCCATCATATCGGAGCACTCTCGTGTCATCCTCAATAACTATCAAATAGACTCGATCATAATCTATTCTTAAAGCAAGTTAATAACACTCAATCATGGATAAAACACTTCATTCATTTAGATAATGATACTTATAGTCGCCGTTTAAATGGTTGGCTAGGCATGCTGAAGAACTACTCACCCATTACTATGAGTGAACAGCTTCTTCCCAAAAGCATCATCGTTCCAAATAAAAAATAGAGAAATTAAAAGCTAAGGGTGGCGCTAAAGCCGAGAGATCCTTCTTCCTAAAACATTCTTCCTATTTATACTCTTACATCAACCCTAATTACAAGGGCAAAGAGTCATAAAAAGGTACAAAACAAGGACAATGTGATCTTCATACACTTGGCGCGAGATGGAGGACTATCTTGCCTTCCACGTCTTTCTCCCTTTCTCTCTCATGTGACTTGCTCGACCCGCGCTATTATCCGTTTTCTTCCAACTGACCCAAAAAAGCTGCATTTTAAGCTGTTATGTTCTACCGAGATGCTGTTCTTGAAGATTCCTGCTTGAACTGTAATTTCTAGCTGTTTCTTCCATTACTGGTTGAAAACTGGTACTTTAAGGCTCTTTTCCATGAATGCTTGTCTTCAAAAGTCTGCTCTTTTCAGTCGCATCAAATTACCCCCAACTTAAGCTTTTGCTTGTCCTCAAGCAACACATCAAAATTAAATAGAGGAACATGATGAGATTACATAACAAAAGAACAGCTGAGATCGTGCATTTAATGTATCTAGTCATGAAAGAAATTCAGATGATGAAAAGTTAAGCTGATACATCTCATTAATGACTCCCCTGATAAGAGATCGATTATTTCCTTAGTACTTCTGGGATTTCTCTCACCTTTCACAGTGTTTGCTCTCTATTTAGGGTGTTTAAGTCACTCGACAGCTATGTACACCAATATTAAGTTTTGACCTGCCTCCTAGTCCAACAGATACTTGAAAAGAACTCTTGACACCTCGGAATCCTTACAAGGGTGAGGGGTGGTTTGAATGGTGGTTTGATTTAGGGTGTAAGGTTAGAGTAGTTGTTTTGTGCTTAGCGGATGTTTTAGCTTTTGAGGAGCTGGTCATTTTTAGATGGGCTTTCCTGTTTGCTTCTGTTTTCTGCTCTTTATATTTTTTTTTTGGATAAAATTGGACAGATTTTCTATTTGATAAAGTCCTTCTTGATATATTATGAGGAAACAGGGCCTTTTTCTTTTGATACCAGCTCTCGACTATTGGTGTTTGGTGTTGAGTATGTGAATGTTCATCCTCATGTGTCAAGATTCATTTCTTTCAACTGAAGGGCAGACGAGGCAAAGTCTCACTTAACTAAGGTATACAAAGCTCACTCATAAAAAATAATTGCATACAGTTATGCATAATTTCGGCGCAAGCCTCACCAGTTGTTTGTACTTAGGGCAATACTTGACCTAATCAGGGATATCACAAATTAATTGACCAGCCTAAACTTCTCATCAACAAATCATCAATTCACCACAAGAATACAACAAAAGCATGGTGACTCGGCTATGCTAAGTTTAGTAAAAACATCTCAATGTGAGAATGGATGGTTGAGTTGCGGGTGAAGCGCATAGGGTGATTGTGGTGTTTGTGCTTTGTTTTTCTTTTTGTGGGGTGGTGTTGAGGTGAAGCGAGGACTAGGCAAAACTTATAGTGGGGATAAAATGAATGAGCATGTTAAAGCAGTAGTGAACAGCCTAACAGTGTGTTAAGGCGCTAGTTTCCTACCCCCCAACTTAACAAACACATTGTCCTCAATGGAAAATAATGGGGTAAGAACCAGACGTCAACAGAAACAAGCAAAATAGCAGTAGCAGCAGGACGAACAAAGGATAGAGAGAAAGAGAGATACACATTTACACTGTAGGGGATTGGGAGGACTCCACCTCCACTTCGGCAGCTGGTTTTGGAACAGAGGTAGTGGTGCCTGTTTCAACTGGTTCATTATGGATGGGGCTCTTTTGCGACTTCTGGGATGCATCTGATTGATGGGGTTTGGCTGCAGACCAGGTGTTTCCTTCCAGAATAGCTATTCTGGCACATAGAATCTCCATTTCTTGCTCATATGTATTGATTCGTTGCTCCATGACACGCATATTGCGAAAGATGGTCTCCATGCTCATTCTAGCGGCAAGGCGGTGGATTTGTTCATCATCAGCTAGTGGTGATTGTTCTGGGACGGAGCGAATAGGTGTGATACGAACAGGTTGTGGAACAGGCTCTTCGCTTCTGCATCGCTTGGAGGGGCCAGCTTGGTCTTTGTCCTTTTTCCGCAGGTGTTCTGCCTCCCGCTAGAGATACCAAACTCCTTTGATATCGCAACATATTTCAATCCGCTTCATTACCTGCAAATTCAGAGGATCCATTGCTGGACCAAGGGTGAGTGATGCAGTTATTTTAGGATCGAAAAATCCCAAATTCTGAGCAATGGTGGTTATGAACGGGCCACAGAACAGGCCAGCGACATTCTTCTTCTGTTGTAGGGAGGCAATATATTCGACAAAATAGTACCCAACATTTAATGGTTTCTGATCACGCAAACACGCCAGGGAAAATAAATCAGCGGATGGAACCGTGGCTTGATGGACCCTGTCAAAGAGTGAGCCAGCCAAAATACGGTGTAAACATTTCAAGGAATAGCTCTCGATACCTGAGGCCTTGGAGGAACTAGGATTATACTCGAGATGACCTGTGATAGCATGCCAGAAAGCGTCGGCGTCAAATTCCTCAGGAATCTCCCGGTGGGCCGACAGGTAGGGTTCCTCTTCGAGTTTGGTTTGGTCAACCAAGCCAATGAAGATGTTCATTTTGTTGATAGAGCAGTTCATGTGGTTACATAAGACGAAATTGGTAGCACTGGTGGTGGTTGGGGTCAGTGTACTTTGCATCCCTTTAGAATGTGGAAATGAACTCCATTGTGAGTTCATGATAAGTGCACTCATCAATGGCCATAAATTTCTCAAGATTGGCACCGGCTATCATTTGCTTGACCTCCGCATCCAAACCAACTTCTTGTAAACTGTCCCAGTATATTTGCCTTGTGGCGCACAATTCCGTATTTTGGAAGGTTTCGTAGTTATTTTGCTCTGTTTCATCGGAGAAGGTCAGGAGGTGTTTGGAAATGGCACTAGATGTGTGGGTGCTAGAGCTCATATCGGTTTTCTTTTCTTTGCTCTTGGTCGCAGTAGCCGACCTTGTATTCTTTCTTACCATGGTGAAGGGATGAAAGAAGGTTTCGGAAATGAAGAACTGTGCGTGATGAGGGAAATGTGACTCCTTTATACAAGATGGCAGCCAACTGAACCGTCGGAGATGAGAGTAACCGTTTGAACCAATCAAATTCCTTATTCCACCGCAAGAATAGGGTATGAATTTGCTGTGTTTGGGAAAGGATGTAACCACATCAATTCTTGTGACCGTTGTAGGCGTAGGTCTGCCGTTTGACAATGTGGCATTAAAGGACAAGACGGTAGAGGCGGTGAGTGTCTCGTACGTGGTGAGAGAAATGATTGTTCGCACGTTTCTATGCACTTTGACACCCTTCTATGCAAAACAAAAGAAAATAGCATAGGAGAAATTGAGGAAGTTAAATAAAATAGACTTAGTAGATAAAAGTGAACGTGGTAAATAAAAATGAAACTAATTAAATTGCAAAATTAAAAGCAGAAAAGAGAAAAGAAAAAAAATTGAAATTTATTGACCCCCAACTTTGGAATCATTGTGGGCTGATTAAACGGTGGGTTGTGGCCACAGTGTCGGGGGGTTCATGGGCCAAATAGGGTTTCAGACGTTGCCCATTAACTTTGAATATGTCTCCCTTGGTGTTCTGAATTCTGATTGCCCCATGAGGGAAGATTTGGTATACCGTGAATGGGCCAGACCAGCGTGAGTGAAGTTTACCAGGGAACAGGCGTAAGCGTGAGTTATACAGGAGTACAGGATCACCTTCTTTAAAGTTTTTGGACTGAATGCGCGAATCATGCCACAGTTTGGTTTTTTCCTTGTATTTGATGGCATTCACGTAGGCGAATAAGCGGAATTCATCCATTTCATTTAACTGGGCGCACCTGTTTAGCTTGACATCCTGATCATCAAAATTTAGAAATGTTAGTGCCCAGTATGCTCTATGTTCTAATTCAACAGGGAGGTGGCATGCTTTTCTGAACAAGAGCCGGAAAGGAGACATTCCTATAGGTGTTTTATAGGCTGTTCGGTATGCCCACAGTGCATTGTCGAGTTTTAGAGACCAGTCTTTTCTTGAAGAATTGACTGTTTTCTCTAAAATTCGATTCAGCTCTCTGTTGGACAATTCCACTTGACCACTCGTTTGAGGGTGGTATGGTGTAGTTATACGATGCGTGATGCCATATTTCTGAAGTAGTTTCTCAAATACTTTTTTACAAAAGTGAGTACCTTGATCGCTTATAATTGCCCTTGGTACTCCGAATCTTGTAAACAATTGTTTCAAAAAATTTAGCACTACCTTGGCATCATTCGAGGGACATGCACAAGCCTACACCCACTTACTCACATAATCTACAGCGACCAGGATGTATTGATTTCCAAAAGATATGGGGAACGGTCCCATGAAGTCGATGCCTCATACATCAAAGATCTCGCAAAAAACAATGTTGTTTAAAGGCATGGCATTTCGGGCAGAGATATTGCCTGTTCGTTGACAGTCATCACATCGTTGAACATATTATTGTGCATCCTTGTATATGGTGGGCCAGAAGAAACCGGCTTGAAACACTTTTGCAGCTGTTCGATTAGCCCCAAAGTGGCCACCTGATTCCGCGGCGTGGCATTTTTGCAAGATTTCCATTCCTTCTTTTTTGGTTACGCATCTTCGCAGGAGCTGGTCTGCACATAATTTAAACAGATAAGGTTCCTCCCAAATGTAATATTTTAGATCAGAATAAAACTTTCGTTTTTTATTAGTGGAGTATCGAAAGGGCTTTATTTTGCAAGCCAAGAAATTGGCGATATCGGCGAACCAGGGAATCGTGGAAATCGCAAACAGTTGCTCGTCAGGGAACTGGTCGAGAATGTCTGGTTGTTCAATTTTAGTAGTGGCTTGGATTTGGATAGGTGATCAGCTGCTAGATTTTCCGATCCCTTTTTATCCTTGATCTCTAAGTCGAACTCTTGTAAGAGGAGCAGTCATCGTATTAGTCTTGGTTTGGTGTCCTTCTTGGCAAACATGTATTTCAATGCAGAATGGTCAGTGTAAATAGTTACTCTGGAAAGCACAAGATAAGGGTGAAATTTATCGATTACATAGACTACGGCCAGCAACTCTTTTTCTGTCGTTGTGTAATTCTATTGAGCTTCATTCAGAGTTTTGCTGGCATAGTGTATGGGCTTAAACTGCTTGTGAATTCTTTGTCCAAGAACAACCCCTACACTGAGATCACTAGCATCGCACATAAGTTCGAATGGTGCGTCCCAGTCTGGTGCAGTGAGTATAGGTGCATGTGTCAGCAGATTTTGATATGTTCGAATGCCTGGTCGCACTCGTCGGTGAAATTGAAATCAGCTTCTTTGTGTAACAATGCGGAGAGTGGCTGTGCAATTTTTGAAAAGTCCTTGATGAATTGTCTGTAGAAACCAGCGTGTCCCAAGAAGCTTCGGATATCCTTGACTGTTTTGGGCACATGTAGTTTCTTGATTACTTCCACTTTAGCTTGGTCGACTTCCAGCCCCTTGCTCGATATTTTTATGTCCGAGTACAATGCCTTCTGTTACCATGAAATGGCATTTCTCCCAATTTAAGACCAACTGTGTCTCTGTGCATCTTTCTAGAACAACTTCCAAATTCTGCAAACAGGCGTCGAATGATGCTCCGTATACAGAAAAACCATCCATTAATATTTCCACAGTCTTCTCGATCATATCATGGAATATGGCCATCATACATCTCTGAAATGTCGCTGGAGCGTTGCACAATCCAAATGGCATGCATTTATATGCAAAAGTCCCATATGGACAAGTAAACGTGGTCTTTTCTTGGTCTTTGGTACAAATATGAATCTGGTTGTAACCTGAATACCCATCCAAGAAGCAATATAATTGATAACCAGCTAGTCTTTCTTAGCTATCACCATATGGACATTTGTGTCCCTAATTTTAGTTATTATACCCAAATATCAGGTTATATTATAGTTATTTATTGATTGAGGAGTTAATTGGGTATTATGGATATAGTTTGGAGGCCAATTTCATGATTTTAGAAGAAATTAAAAGTTTAAGATAAGTTTTAAAAGAAGTTAAAGTTTAGAGGGACCAAATGTGATATTTTTCCTTTATTGGGAACAGAAATTGAGATTTCCCAAACCTGATTTCGGATGACAATATGATAAAAATCAAATCTCAAGGGAATTTTCATTTTCTTCCCAATCTTCTCAATTCTCTCAATTCAAATACCCAAAATTACCAAACTTTGATCATACCTTGATATCCAGAGATGGAACCGTTGGATCGAGCTGATTTTTTTACAGTAGGTTCTAGACATCCTAATACACATTGTGTCGGTACGATTTTGATTTAGAATTTTCTATGATGGGTTCGAGCTAGGCTGATTAGAGGGGCAAATTTGAGCCTTAATGTGTTTATTTTCTCAATTATGGTCAATGTAAGTAACCATCAACTACCCTTTTGAGTTTTTATGTATATATATGTATATATAACTCTATATTTTCCAGAAAATTGAATTTTTGTGGTGATTTTTGACATGCATTTGATTAATTTGAGTTTTTATGAATTAGTTTTTAACATGAGCTTAGAGTTAAGTTCAAGTGATTATATATGTATTTGCATGTCAATTTCAACCTATAACATATGTTTATGTATACATGATTTGAGTTTGGTTTTGTTGAACTTGGTATATTTGATTAATATTTGTGTAAGATTTGATATTTTGAAGAGTTGAATTTAAAGAAAGGAAGTGTATTGAGAAATTCTATTGATTTATGAACAAATGTATAAGTATATATATTAATTGAGTTTCTATAAATTTACTTCTTAAAGTAAATTTTAGTTTTTGATTAAAGATTGTTAAAATAGTAACTTTGATGAAATTATGGTTTATTGAAATAAGTTAGTATTGATAAGTATATCAATAAATCATTTATTGGTGATTTTGGTCCAATAATGAAGTATGATTTAATATTTTGAAAATTGATTGATTAAAGGTATTGAGGAAATTTATGATGTTGATTTATGAGTTTATATATATATATATATATATATATATGTAAATATATATATATATATATATATTTCTGATTTTAAATTATATTATGAAATTGCAATATTTTTAATATCCATCAAGAGTAATCTGGATAGGTGGCTTTAATTAAAGTCCGTATTTAGTGAGAAATACGGCCTGTGTACACAGTTGAAAGACCTATCGGGTATGGCAAAGAAGTGTTGAGTAAGACCATGCGGGATAGGCAAATCATGAGATATCTCGATTCTATTATATTGTGGGGATTGATACATATGAGGATTATCTCTCGGATGGATACGGTCTATAAAGTACTTTATTGAGATACAGTTTATACAATGTTTTATTGAGATATAGTTTATGAAATATTTATTGAGATACAGTTTATGAAGTATTTATCGAATACGATTTATGAAGTATTCATCGAAATACGGTTGATTTGAGTAAATGGTATTTTGAGAAATGATAGCAAGCTCGATATTTTAAATTACATATTTGGTTAAATGTACTATTTGAGTATTTTATTATGGTTTAATCCATAAAATGTTTATTTTTTAAGAACATGAATTTTATATGATGCATTTTTTAAAAAAATAAACTATATATATATAGATATTTTGAGTATAAGTATTTTATGTAGTTGATAATTACTTACTGGGATTTCTATCTCACGTTTTTAAAATGTTTTAATGTTTTTAGGTGACAAAGTACAAGGTATAGAGAAGATTACCGACTGATTAGGCGAGAATTGGAAGTTGTTGCTCATTGTTAGAATTGTCACTAGAGCTTTAGTATATCAATTGTAATATCAAGGAGTTGGTAAATATGTTGCGGCTCTTAAATGACTAATTTAGTAGAAATATGGGTTTATTTCATAATATATCTAAGAGGAATTCTTGAAAAGTATGATTGTTATTATATTTGGATAATTTGGAGACTATTAGGTGTTGATTGTGATCTTTCTATATCACGCTCGATGCCGATTGAGGTCGTCTATGGTCGGGTGTGACAGTAAGTGTTCCTATCGAACAGGGTATAGAAAAACTCCCTGGATCTTTGAGCTTCTTTGGAATTTGTTATTTGGCTTGCAGGATGGATGAGCTATCCCTGTTCAATTGTACCATGGCTACGCTCTCTAGTTTCTTTTTGTTGGTCAGCAAATCCTTTAGGAAATTGACGTACATGGGCATTTCAGATAAAGCTTCGATGAATGGTATGTTGATGTGCAGCTTCGTCAACTGGTCAAGGAAGCTCTTATGTCTCTTCTCACAATTCTGCTGCTTCAGCCTTTCAGGGTACGGAACTCTTGGTTCATATTTGGGTGCAACCGGTTCATGTTCCATCAACTGTTTATCTTTCCTATGTTGGGAAACAGGTGGTTGGTCATTAGAGCTTGCTCATTCGGTAGTAGGTTTCACCGTGTGGTCCGGTACTTCCTTTCCTCCCCTTAGGATAATGGCATTAACTCCTTCTTTTGGATTGGTTACTGTGTTGCTTGGAAGTGCGCCTTTTTCTTTTAAAGCTATGGCTGTAGCAAATTGTTGCATTTGGGTCTCAAGATTCTTGATAGATGATTGTGTCTGATTCATGAATTGCATCATCATGGATTCTAAATCCGGCTTTCCTTCTTGTGGAGTGTTTGATTGGCGTTGATATGGTTGATTAGATGAATTGCTTTGTTATGGTGGATATGCTGGTCGTGAATTCTCTTGTCTATAAGGCTGCTGCATCGCTGGTTGCCTCTGATTATCTTGCCAAGAAAAATTCGGGTGACTTCTCCACCCTAGATTATATGTGTTCGAATAGGGGTTCGGTGGTTGGCGAGCAATAAAATCTCATTGTTCTTGCATTGATGCTCCTGGTTTAGTTCCGGGACAATCTATTGGTCGATAAGGCCCGCTGCAGAAGTCACAACCATCAGGTGATAAGGTTTCCATTGGAGCAGAGGGTTGCGTGTTCAAGAGTTGCGTGTTCAAGAGTTGCGTGTTCATTGCTGAAACATTCATCTTTCCCATTGTTTTGACCAGCTGTTCCATTTGTGAAGATAATTTGCTGATCGCCTCGCTATTTGCGGTATTCGTGATTCTCTTGCTGTCGGCTCTTACCGAATGCCAGTTGTAACTAGTGTTGACCACTCTCTCTATTAATTCGTACATGGCTTGAGGTTCCAGTTCCTCCGGATTTCCATTGGCAACTAATTCAATTTGTATCTTGTAGGCATTGGTCACTCCATTATAAAAGTTCTGCACCTACATCCACATGGGTATGCCATGATTCGACACTCTTCGCAATAATTCTTTATATCTTTCCCACGCTTCAGATAGTGATTCGTCCTCTTCTTGAACGAAGTGTGAAACCTCATTCCTCAACTTGATTGCCTGTCTAGGCGGGAAATATTTCATCAGAAATAGGGTAGCCATTTCCTCCCAGCTCGTGATAGATCCTGGTTGTAAGTTCTTCAACCAGTTATTTGCCTTGTCTTTCAAAGAGAAGGGAAACAGCTTGAGCCGCATGACCTCGTCATCGTCATTTCTATGGGATCGAAAAGTGTTGCACATTGTGATGAAATCTTGAATATGAGCATTAGGATCTTCATTTGGGTATCCCCCAAACTGCACAGTTGTTTGTAACATCTGAATCATCGGGGCTTTCACTTCGAACATGCGGTTTCCATCGTTTGGTATGATAATGCATGACGAATGCCCTTCGGTGGATGGTTTGGAGTAATCCTTCATCCTCAACCTCGGGTTGACATTATTGTTGTTATTTTCGTTTTCACCATGACCTTCCTCATGGTTCTCACCGTGTATTGGGCCAGGTATCTCAACTTCACGGTCCATTCTGTTGCGTCGAGCTTGTCTAAACAGTCTTCTCCTTCTTCTGTACGTTCTTTCTATCTCAACGTCTATAGGAAGGATAGGAACACCTGCTCTTCGCATACAAAACTAACAATCAAAATGCACAAACTGGACAAACAGGTGGTTATCAGGTAACAAAATAAGCATACAAATTCTTCGATATTTCAGTTTAAACAATCCCCGGCAACGGCGCCAAAAACTTGGTGTATGGAATAAGGACGCTAGCAAGTGTACTAGGTCGTGTGTAATATTGGCAAGACCAAGTGTCGTATTCCACAGGGATTGAACTTAAACAAGAAGAATAAGTTACCTTAAGTGTTAGATGTAAATTCTGAAGAGTGATAGTGACTTAAATCATAAACAAATATCAAACAGGCAGGTAAAATGTGCAATCAAAATAAACAAACACAGGCCTAACCATGCGCCTAACGAACAACTGTGCCTATCCTTATTATATGAAGAAGTGAATCAATATTCCTGAGTTGGGTCTTTCCCTCATTGGTCACTAAGGTCAGGTATCCCATTTCCAAAGTTCCTAAGTAAATGATATTAACCAAGTCTCCTTGTGCTAACTCAAGAACAAGCATTAGGCCTAGGGGAACATTCATAAAGAAACCCTAATATGTGGTGGTTTTTATCTCCATCCACCACAACATATGTCGATTAACTGTTTCCATCATATCGGAGCACTCTCGTGTCATCCTCAATAACTATCAAATAGACTCGATCATAATCTATTCTTAAAGCAAGTTAATAACACTCAATCATGGATAAAACACTTCATTCATTTAGATAAAGATACTTACAGTTGCCGTTTAAATGGCTGGCTAGGCCTACTGAAGAACTACTCACCCATTACTATGAGTGAACAGCTTCTTCCCAAAAGCATCATCGTTCCAAATAAAAAACATAGAAATTAAAAGCTAAAGGTGGCGCTAAAGTCGAGAGATCCTTCTTCCTAAAACATTCTTCCTATTTATACTCTTACATCAACCCTAATTACAAGGGCAAAGAGTCACAAAAAGGTACAAAACAAGGACAATGTGATCTTCATACACTTGGCGCGAGATGGAGGACTGACTTGCCTTCCATATCTTTCTCCCTTTCTCTCTCATGTGACTTGCTCGACCCGCGCTATTATCCGTTTTCTTCCAACTGACCCGAAAAAGCTGCATTTTAAGCTGTTCTGTTCTACCGAGAGGTTGTTGTTGAAGATTCCTGCTTGAACTGTAATTTCTGGCTGTTTCTTCCATTACTGGTTGAAAACTGGTACTTTAAGGCTCTTTTCCATGAATGCTTGTCTTCAAAAGTCTGCTCTTTTCACTCGCATCAATTTCACTTACAACATGAATTCTAATCATAAAAATTTATACTCTAAGATATAATCTTGACTCAAGCTTGTATTGAAATAACGCAAGATCCTATTTCAAGAAACCAGCAAAAACTCGAAATTTTTTGGGAAACAATTGGGGAGATATTCAAACAAAAATGCAATAGGGGCATCAAGTGTACCATAAGATCGCTTCAGTGTAGAATGAGTCTGATTAAATTAGAGGTTAAGAAGCTGAAATGTTGCATAAAACGAGTTGAACTTTTCACTCCTAGTGGGGCAGCAGACTTGGATATGGTTAGTATTTCTATTACTTTTTTTTTATCATATATCATTGTTAAAATAGTAATCTAATTGTCTATTTAATTTTATTTCAAATTGAGCGTGCAAAAGAATTATTTGCTCAAGTTAACAATGACAAGAGTTTCAAATTTGATCATGTGTGGAATATGTTAAAGGATTTTGAAAAATTTATAAATAATGAACTAGTTCGAAAACATAAGGTTGCGAATAAGCACTCTACATCTATGTTTCATCAGGATCTGCTAATCTACCTTTTGAGATCCCTGAACTGGAATCTCCTGGTTTGTCTTCTTTTTCATTAAACTTAAATGATAATTTTTTTTGTTGGAAACTCTTCTGAACGATCTATTAGGATTAAAAAAGCTAAGCTGAAAATGAAAAGTAATACAAACATAAGTGACGTTAAAAATATTGTGAAAGAGGACCATACTGAAATCATTAAGTTATTAAAGGGCACAATGGGAGTGGAGAAAGAGAAACTTCAACTTCAAAAGGAAAAATTTGACCTGTGGAAATGTCGTTTAGCCATGCAAAAAAACAATATATTGATGCAAGATCCAAATTAAATCCCGGACCCAATTTTACGTGTTCATCTTCTCCAAAGTAAAAATGATATTTATGCAAGAAGATTGGCGGCAATGTAAGATATTCAATCACAACCACCACCTACCTCATCTCATTTCGAATTTTTCAGGGTTTTCAACAATCTTGGTGGAATTGGAAATGATTTAGCACCTTATTGAGTAGTATATCATCTATGTTATTTTATGTCTTTGTTGTTATTCTAGTTCGTTTTTGTTTTTTTTCTAATTTGTGTAATGTTTTTATAGTCAGTGTAATGTTTTTATAATTCATGTAATATTTGAACTACAAATCATGTCCATTTTTTAATTCGTGTCCATTTTCTAATTCGTATTTTGTAATTCGTGTCCATTTTCTCTAGTTTGTTTGAGCTACAAAATAATAAATATACATGAAATTAAAACAAATGCTACAAAAAATTAAAATGAAGGCCATAATAAATAAATAATTAACATACTTTATAATGCAAAAACAAATAATATAAAATAAAACAAAAGGTTAAGATTTAAAATAATAATAATTATTATTATTATTAGAATAAATATGATTATTTGCCCTGCGACAAAGAAGCGTAACGCAAAGTGGTCCTTTATCTTTAGAGTACCACAAACCTTACATCATCTTTGTTGTAAGGTTATCCAGCTCCATTAGAGCTGGATTTTTCAAGGGCTCTCTATGTTTAGAGAGCCTCGGAGACGGTCTTAATACTCATTTCTTTCAAATTATTATTGTATGGCTCCAGATATAAAGAACATGACTATTATACTTTTCATCATTGTCATACCCGATCCTAAACGATATCGGTATGAAGGAAAGACGATAACAGACGGATAAGTCTAGAAGGCGAACCAATTTTCTAATAGATAAAAATTTATTCGGACTAAAAAAATTATTTATTTATTTGGAAAATTGGTTCGCCTTCTAGACTTATATGTCTGTTATCTTGTCTTCCCTTCAGACCCGGTGTCGTTTAGGGTCGGGTGTTGTTGAGCGATTTCTGCAAGTGCACGGTATACGCTTGTAGTAGTAAAAGATATCGAACCCACAGGGAACGCTTTTTAACTAAAAACTTATTTAATTCAGTTTTATTCTCATCTTTAGGTTTAACTAAAGAAAATCGTTTAATTAATTGTATTGGTTTGGATTAATTAGGATTAGATGATAATATTATATTGAACTTAGAGTACAACTCTGTCTTGAGAATTAATTATAAGACAGAAGCTTTCGTGTTTAGAATAAAAAATGTATAAAACTTATTCGCATTAAGCAAAGAAAGCAACTATAACTTTGGTAAGATTATGAACATGTAATAATTCAAGAATTTATGCAATTAAATGGCTTTGAACCGTAGAAATCCCCCTGATGTTGAGTAGATTTCTACCTTAATCAAATTGGTATTTTATATCCGATAAGCCGCGCTAACGATCATATCATCCATAAAAACTAATTCTTTCAAGTGTTCAACAAAGTTTCCTTGTAAATATATTTGTATAAAACGTTTTAATGAAAACACCAGTTTATTACTTTGAAAATCATTTTGTCAGAACAACATCAAAATAACAACAGAAAGAATATATTGAATAAGATAAATGTATTATTAGTGAATTGTGAATCTTCATAAGTTAACAAAGAGGAAGAAACATGGATAGCATTTTAACGAAAACTTTGAGATCCGGGTTGTCAATCTTTCCCTCAAACTCCGTAGGTTTGTCAAACCTCTTTGCGCTTCAGCCGTTAGTTCTTCTCGCTGAATCTCCGGAATAGAGACTAGTCAGTCCACTACCAGAATGAAAACTTGTTTCTGAACAATCTTTAAAACTAAACTAATCACTACTGTGTTTATAACTAATCTAAGAACAACTTGTGTACAGCAAGTTTGCTTTTACAGAAATGTAAACTAATCTGACTCATCTCTGAGTCAGAGTTTCTTCAACATAACAACTCTCATAACCCTTAATCCACATTGATTTCTTGAAATGGATCACTTATTTATAGTTGGTGAAGGGTTGTAAATGAAGGGTCGTGTCTGCTGGTGAAGGGTCGCTTTTATCCAAACGAACAGACGCGTTTTTTGGATTAAAACATGTGAAAACTGTGCAGAATTCTTCGCTGTCACATATGAGATTTCGAGAATCTCAACTGAGACAGGGGGCGCAGAAAAAGGCTGAAAAACTTCAACTTTGGTGTTTGAGATTTAGCATGTCGCGACTGAGATTTTGAGAATCTCAGTCGCGACAAGGATGTTTTCCCTTGTCTCTCGGCTGCTTCTTGGCTCCTTGAGTCGGTCTTCTGATTGGTACATATTTTTGGCACGTAATTTAGGTTTTTCCTCCGTTTTAGCTCCTATTTGGATTTAACCAAATAATTAAGTACCTTGCATCAAAGAAGTAAATAAAGACGTAAAAGTACTCTAAATGAATATAATTAGCACGATTTCAATGTAAATTTAACGTATTTATATATGATATTTTAGGTATATTTTGGGCTTAACAAACTCCCACACTTAAGCTTTTGCTAGTCCCGAGCAAAATTTCACTGAATTTATTCTTTAATCAATCTCTTTATAAATAGAACATATATCCATATATTCCTCTTTAAATTAGTTAAACCGAAAGAAAAACTTTTCATGGTACATTTATACGCAAAGTATCAAACTAGCTAGTGTAAAAGAGATATATCATTCGTCTTGTATCTCAATTTTTATATTGAAGTATTCGGGACGGTGTAAGCACGCATGTTTTTGAATCTTTCGTCTCAAGGCATTTAAAAGCACAAAATTTCCTTTCCCAAACCTAAACAATTACAAATATAGATTTATTAAGGACTGTAGGTTTAATATATTTACTTAGTCACGCTCGTGATAAGGGTGGTCTCGTCCGTGACTTTATATGAATTAATTTGCTTTTGTGTTCGTTTAAGAGGTACCGACCATGCCATGGGTGGACGCAATCGTTACTTAAAACTTGATAACATTGGGATATTATCCAAAGGATCAAAGCAGATATTCGCCCTGAACGGCCGTGTATTGATCACCTGATATCGGAATGCCATGGCGTATCAAGCGAGGAGATCCGACAGGCGGATCACCAAGACGCTGCCACGTGAGATCCGCAGTCAAACCTATGTGGAGATCCGCCATAACCCCTCGGTCCGCCAGCTGAGCAGAGGAGCCGATTCCATAATAAAGGCCATTAATGAGCTATTAATAAGCTAACAGACACACCTAAAGGAAACCAGTAACCGCCATTAACGAAGCATTAATGGAGACTTTCTAGTTACTAAAGGTTACAACTTCATGACTATATATAGCTTGCATCTCAAGCTATCAAGGTACACATTCACACAATCCTAGAAACCCTACTTTGTCAATTTAGTTTACTCTTTCATACTTTATACTAACTTTGGCATCGGAGCTTCCCCCATCGAACCCAACGACGCCCCCACAGAGACGGAAGCTAATCGGAAATTCTCCACAAGTCATCAAAACTTTAAACACGTTTAATTTTGCTTTAATTTCTAACGTTCCTTTCATACCTCGACCGTGATAAGGGTGGTCGCAATCGTGCCCAAAGTAAACGGTACTTAATGTTCTTCCCTTTCATACCTCGATTGTGATAAGGTTGGTCTCAATCGTGGCCAAAAGTTAAGAATACGACTACTTGATTAAATTAACACGAAAATAAAATTGGGAAAGAAAAATAGCACATTCATCCTATATTGACTTGAAATTCAACATGTATTATGGCTAAAGTTTCCTTAAAAACTTCAATTGGTTTTTAATGTAAGACGAAAAATCATACCGAGCTAAAAAGCTAAAGTTGTTAGTTCGATTTATGCCTATAAACCTAATTGAAAATTGAAAATAAGATTTATATTTATCATGAATTCATGATATAAAATAGAGATTTGAAACTAAAGAAATTTTACTTATATACATTTACTCGAGACGTTTTTGATAAAATCGTATCGGAGATTTGTAAAAATATTTGTAAAAATATTGCCCATATAGAAATATTATTTCTAACAATAATGATAACCTTAAAATATGCTTAAACATTATTTTGAAAGTTAAATTGTTTGAAACATATGAAATATATAGTTAACAAAAAATTTACGTTTATGAAAAATTGCTATTATTTTTGAAAAATGTTGCACTTTATAAAAAAATGTTGCATTTCTGTTTTGAAAATGTTGCATTATATATTTTACTTAAACAACATGCATTTATACTTAAATAAACAACATTCATTCTCATTCGTTGCATTCATTCGTACTTAAAATTAAAACGAATATGAAATATCTCCTCCCACACTTAATTTGGACCATGTCCTCATTGGTGCAAAAAGCGATAAAACACGAAAAATAGTATGAAAGTAAATCATACGAATGTGAACTAAAAATATGGTACGATAACATTCAAACATAATAATAAAGATAATGGTACGAAACAAAATCAAACTTGAACAAAACATAATAACGAAAATAAGTGAAAGATAGAAAGGATAAAACCTATCAAGGTGAACTCGGTGGTGATGGCGTAGTCTCAACTCCTTGGCGGCGGAAGAAAGATAGCAACCGGCGATGAGTAGATTTGTGCTCACATCTCAAAGTAGTGATATTGGCATCCACCGTGTTTATCCTCGAACTCATTTCGAAATTGTTGGCAACGACTTCATCTAACCGCAAATTCATGTGACGGTTATGCTCGTTCATTTGTGTCAAAACACGTTGCCATCCAACTTGTTCTTCAACATTTGGTTCCACATTTGCTTGCTCATTGGTATTAACATCAACATTCTCCTCCTCTTCCTCTTCATCAAATTCCTCATCATCCTCTTCATCATCATCTTGGGCACCTAAACCTTGAGAACTTGAAGCTTCACCACCCAAGGTAGCAAAAACACGTCTTGTACGATCTTCATAGGAGATAAATGAGGCTGGTCCCAATTTCTTCAATAAATTGGCTCTTTGAAGTGCCGTGATATTCAATGAAGGTAAACCAACATGAGGCATATTTTGATAATCCGCTAATTCACCCCGAGCACCCAAAATAATGCCGGTAATTAAATTACCCATTGGCACTTGCTTATTGCGGGACTTGGAAGCTCGAACTAAATTAGTAAATATCATCTCAATACTATCAATGGTCAAATTCTTAAAAATACTATCCAACACAAACAAATCACGGACTTACACCTTTGAACTTTCAACCCGACCAAATAAAGAAAAGGATAAAAATTTGTGAAAGAAAAAGATACAATTATCCTTAATTAATTTGCTAGACGTGTTCTTTGGACGAAAAACATCTAGGTCGGTCAAAGATTGCCAAACCGTGTGTGCATTAAACTTCTTTGGTTTAGAGTAAAAATCGTTAGTAGGAAAACCAAACCAACGGCCCATTGCCGCATACCCGACTTCAAAACGAACTCCATTATTTCGAAAAGAAATAATACCTTTCTTCTTATCATAAGTTAGAATGACCAAAAATTCAATAATATGCGATTTATTACTAGGAAAACGCATACTAGCAAATCTTGTCCAACCAAGAACGGATAAATATTCATCAATACGTTCGGTAAAAGAAAAGACGTTTACCGTGTCAGTATCGAGAAAAGGCATGTCGACGAACTCTATTTGGGTATGTGAAAAGTGGCGAAATTTACGTCCTTCGGCCTCCGTTGCAATATCAAACGGTGCTCCATATTGAACCCGTAATCTATTGACTTCAGTGGCTTTGGTTTTGTTAGCAACTTTCTTTGTCTAGGCATTTTTTTTGTGAAATTTGGTGAAAGAGATGAAGAAATTTGAAAGAGATAAATTGTGGAGTAAAGATAATGGTGGTGATTTAGGGAAGAAGAAGATGAATAGGGTAAAGATTTATGGGGAAGGTGAGTGAATCTTTGTGTTGGGAAGAGTAAAAGATGATTGATTGGTGTAAATAGAGGTGATATAAATAGGTGTAAGTAATAGGTATTGAAGTAGAGTAGGAATAGGATTAAATGCAAAAAACCGTCCAAATCCCGTCTTAGCATCCGCGTGTCGCGACTGAGATTTTCAAAATCTCAGTCGCGACAGCAAGCTTGCTAGGGGGCGGATTTTTCCTAAAAATTGCTCTTTTGCTGTCTCAACTGAGATTTTAGAATCTCAACTGAGAATCTGGAATTTCTAGGTAAAAATTGGACTGTTTTTTACAATTTTAACATGACTAATTCAACTCCTCTTGTAATTAAGTGACATTAATGCTAATTTTAATTCCTGAAACTGAGATAAACAAAACTGAAACATTAAATTAAAGGAAAACCAAAGGTTTTGCCTTAATAAATAAGAAATTAATGAAAGATTTAATGCACTTTATTAATCATAATGACCTATTAATTACTTATCAAACATATGTACACAAAAACAGAAATAAATCTATATACATGAACATCAAACATATGTACAGTATATATATTTAAAATCAATCAAAGACCATAAATGAAATTTAAATGGTATCCCGGTGAATTGGAATACGTCGTGCATTGGCCCTGTTAATCTTCACTTGTATGAAGATTTGTCTTTCTTCAGGAGAAAGAAATTGTGGACCAGAACGAAAAACTCTTTTTACAAGACCCTCATTTTCCAAAAACTCGTAATTAAGAATAGGGAAATGGTTCCTTATCAGTCCAAGGAACAGAAACCGATCCCTTGGTTCCTAGGATTATTCCATATATAATATTCCCAAACCCTATTGTCCGATTCTTCGAACGGGAAGCGGCAACTAATCCCTCCATTAAAATCTTTGAGGAATTAACTATGTTGCCTTGAAAAATATCCCCTAAAACATACAAATTTGTATCTTGGACGACACTGCTTCTGACTCGACCAAACAAACTATGACAGAGAAATTTGTGAAGATACAACATGGAGTTAGAATTTATTGATTTGTTGTAGGCAAGACTTGGATTGAATCTCCAAAATCCCGTCAACATTCTCCAGATATCTGTAGAAGTGATATCTCTGCCAGGATGGTGCGGAGTGGTGTCCCGTGGTGGAAAACCAAACCAAGCATGAAGTTCAGGATATCCAAAAGTGAACATCTTACCCTCACATCGAAAACTGAGACAAACACGCCTCTTATTGACGAAACGAACGGTAGACAGAAACTCTAGTACCCAGTTTCCAATAATAGGAAACTTCATGGAAGAAAACTTGGTCCATCCCAAATTTGTCAGATAGCGATTCATGTCATCGCTTATCCCGAGTTCTTCGTTCACGAACTCGTCCAGATACAGCATGCCACAAAATTGTGCATATTTAAACTGCAAATATCGTTTCCCCTCATCATGATTGTAGATTGGAAACCATGCTCCATAGCGTGAAGAGATATCAACTCACTTGCTTCGAGCAGAAGTGTTCTTCCTAGCATTTTTTAGAGATTCGATCATGTTTATGAAATAAAATTGTGTCTGTAGGATTTAGAATTGAAGAAAGAAATTCAGAAATCTGAAAGAGATGAAATGAAATGGAAGAATTCTGAACATACAAGAATATATAGGTTACATAAGTGAAAAGTTGTGTCTGTTTAAGAATTAAAGATGTCTAACTGATACCTTTTGGATAAAACTGACTGAATTTCTTTGAAATGAGATGTCTGCAATCTCTTACAGTTAATTTCAAAATGTTTAAAATACTGAAAATCTCAACTGAGATTTCCGGAATCTCAACTGAGAATTTCCAAATCCTGAAACATGGAAAATCTCAACTGAGATTTCTGGATATATTTTCTCAAAAACACTTAACACTTTATGAAAATTTTCAAAACATGACTAGATTAGAATTTAATTTTACAAAAACTTATTTGTACACAAATTCAAAAATAAAGATAAAAATAAAAATAAACAAAAATAAAAACAAAAATAAATTAACCTAAAAATTAAAATAAAAATAGATTAATTTAAAAGGAAATAAAAATAAAAATTATGAACAAAAGATATGAAAAACTAAAAATTAAAAATATGAAAACTAAATAAATTAATCTTCATAGAATTCGTCCATGAATTCAATTGCTTGAATTGGAGCTCCTACGTAATAAATTTTGCATCGATTACCGTTAACCTTAAATCGATCGCCTTTGGAATTTTCTAACTCTAAAGCTCCATAATCAAACGTTTTATTAACCACAAACGGTCCATTCCATCTAGACCTGAGCTTACCTGGGAATAATTTCAAGCAGGAATAAAAGAAAGTAGAACTGTATCCCAAACTCTGAAATTATTATTTTTTTTTTTCTTTTTTTTAGCATTTTTTTAAGCGCTTTCTTTTTAGCGTTTTCTCAATTTAAGAATCTAATGATTTCGGTTGAATGTCCGAACTTCTGGTTCTGGCCTCGAACAAAAACTACGCACATTAACTGAAACTTTCAAAACAATATTAAAAGTATACAATTCCTTCCTGACGGATAAGGTAATTTCATCCTACTTCTCATATATCTTTCTTTGATTAGCTATTTCTTAGAGAGATAAATGTAGGTGTTTGTAAGGAAATGATAAAAAGGGAAATTATTTGGGTTTAGTGTAGGAATTGAATAAATTTCTTAACAAAGAGATATGATGTTTTGGTGAAGGACTAAGTGTATAGAAAATAGGTAAAGGTTTCTGGGAAGATTTTTTTTCCTGGGAAAAATTATCTGTCTTGTTCCTGATACTGCAGTTGCGGAACCCGATATGCAATTTGAAAAATTTCCATTCCCTTCTGATGTATTTGCTAGCCGAATTTCTTTTCTGTAGACTCCTTCTGTGAATTTCATTGATAATCAAATCTCCAGTCTATCTTTGAAAAAAACTTGAATTTTTTTTTATCTGCAAACATCTAATTGCAAACGTTAAATAACAACGAGGATTTAGTCTTAGCGACCATCCTCAAAAATAAAAAACTATAAAATAAATAAATACATATATTATAAACCAAGGTTCGGAATAAAACACGAAAAATATAAATTTTTGTTAAGAATTAGGCGTTCCCTAGCAACGGCGCCAAAAAACTTGTTAAGGCGTTGTTGCAGGAATGGCACCATATACCGTATACTTAATCATTGTATCCCCGGCAACGGCGCCAAAAACTTGTTGAGCGATTTCCGCAAGTGCACGGTATACGCTTGTAGAACTTAGGATTAGATGATAATATTATATTGAACTTAGAGTACAACTCTGTCTTGAGAATTAATTATAAGACAGAAGCTTTCATGTTTAGAATAAAAAATGTATAAAACTTATTCGCATTAAGCAAAGAAAGCAACTATAACTTTGGTAAGATCATGAACATGTAATAATTCAAGAATTTATGCAATTAAATGGCTTTGAATCGTAGAAATCCCCCTGATGTTGAGTAGATTTCTACCTTAATCAAATTGGTATTTTATATCCGATAAGCCGCGCTAACGATCATATCATCCATAAAAACTAATTCTTTCAAGTGTTCAACAAAGTTTCCTTGTAAATATATTTGTATAAAACGTTTTAATGAAAACACCAGTTTATTACTTTGAAAATCATTTTGTCAGAATAACATCAAAATAACAACAGAAAGAATATATTGAATAAGATAAATGTATTATTAGTGAATTGTGAATCTTCACAAGTTAACAGAGAGGAAGAAACATGGATAGCATTTTAATGAAAACTTTGAGATCCGGGTTGTCAATCTTTCCCTCAAACTCCGTAGGTTTGTCAGATCTCTTTGCGCTTCAGCCGTTAGTTCTTCTCGCTGAATCTCCGGAATAGAGACTGGTCAGTCCACTACCAGAATGAAAACTTGTTTCTGAACAATCTTTAAAACTAAACTAATCACTACTGTGTTTATAACTAATCTAAGAACAACTTGTGTACAGCAAGTTTGCTTTTACAGAAATGTAAACTAATCTGACTCATCTCTGAGTCAGAGTTTCTTCAACATAACAACTCTCATAACCCTTAATCCACATTGATTTCTTGAAATGGATCACTTATTTATAGTTGGTGAAGGGTTGTAAATGAAGGGTCGTGTCTGCTGGTGAAGGGTCGCTTTTATCCAAACGAACAGACGCGTTTTTTGGATTAAAACATGTGAAAACTATGCAGAATTCTTCGCTGTCTCATATGAGATTCCGAGAATCTCAACTGAGACAGGGGGTGCAGAAAAAGGCTGAAAAACTTCAACTTTGCTGTTTGAGATTTAGCATGTCGCGACTAAGATTTTGAGAATCTTAGTCGCGACAGGGATGTTTTCCCTTGTCTCTCGGCTGCTTCTTGGCTCCTTGAGTCGATCTTCTGATTGATACGTATTTTTGGCACGTAATTTAGGTTTTTCCTCCGTTTTAGCTCCTATTTGGATTTAACCAAATAATTAAGTACCTTGCATCAAAGAAGTAAATAAAGACGTAAAAGTACTCTAAATGAATATAATTAGCACGATTTCAATGTAAATTTAACGTATTTATATATGATATTTTAGGTATATTTTGGGCTTAACAGGTGTGATAATCATTCTGTGGTTTCAACACCTTCCCTGTTCCTAATTCTCTGGTGTTTTAGTCTTCTTTTGGTGCCTAGAGAGGGGTTGAATTGCTGGAAGCAACATTAGACTCAGTAACCGAATCCTTTCTTTGTCTTTATAATGTTGTGGGTCCTACCGAGCATACATACAAATAGGTAAGTCCTTTAAATTATTGATTTTGATAAGTCTCTCATCATAATGAATTAAATATGGTTGAGTTGTTAATTGTTGATTTAATTAGATTTATTTTATTCTAGTTAGAAACAAAATGCTTACAAAATTTTAAAAAATGAATTCATTTGCTAAAAATGAGTTATAATTCTTATATTTTGTGGTTTTGTTAAAAAAAATAGCTTACATTAAATTGTCATTAATTTTTTTTCTATATAAGTTAAGCCTAGCCGAGTTTTGGGTCATTACTCCTCTATTGTCGTCTCATGAATATATGCAAAATAATTTATTTTTCATATATCAAGAAATATACATTTCTCTTTTAACTACAAATACTCACAATTTCCTCCTATAATCATATTTATGTTGCAAAATTACTGAATATCGAATAAACTAAATGATTTTTTCATTAAAACACTTCATTAATTAAGGATATATATGAAAAATTTAATGTTTTCTTATTCTATATATCCGCTTTTTTGCATATATTTATAGGACAGGTGAAATAGTTAGTAATCACATAAGAGGGTTTAGGACCCATTCCATGGCACAAAGATGCAAGCATAGACGAATCTAGGATTTTTAACTAGTAAAGGTAAACTATATAGGTAAAATAATAAATTCACAAAAATAAATTCAATAACAATAACTGTTGACATATAAGTTGTTAGTTAGTGCTAGAAGTCTTGCTTGGTTCCTTTTCCTATTTAGTCTCTTGTATAGCTATCCTACCACATATAGGAATTTGTTCTGTATAACACTTCTACTTCACATAGGATTCTGTAATGTGTATAAATATTCTTCAAAGGTTAATAGAACATTCATTCCGCCTAATTATTTTCTACTTGGTATCAGAGCAAGGTTCAACCTAGCCGCACTATCTTTTTTTTCAAAACCCTAGCCGCATAACCTACTCTACTCTGGCATAACCTAGCCGCATATCAGAGAAAGGTTTAACCTAGCCGCATAACCCTATTCCTTTTTCTTTCAAAACCCTAGCCTCATAACCTACTCTACTCTGGCATAACCTAGCCGCATATCAGAGAAAGGTTTAACCTAATTATTTTCCTCTTTCCTTTTCAAAACCCTAGCCGCACCATCCAATATGCCTCCTAAAACTGATAGTGAAAATTCTACTAGCAAGAAATTCTCCTCTGTCACCATTCAAGATATTCCTTCATCCATTCATGTAAAATTGGATGGCTCTAATTATCGGGTTTGGTAAAAAAAAATTGGAGATGCACGTCGCTGGAAGAAAAAAAATGGGATACATCAATGGGAAAGTCGATGTACCAGCCACCGATAGTGTTGAACATGATGAATGGGAGGCTGAAAACGCATTAGTTAAGTCATGGCTCATTAATTCAATGAGCGACAATCTGATGTCACACTTTGTCCAGTTTGGGACAGCCAAGGAAGTGTGGGATGCAATCAAAAGGAGCTATTTGGATGTGTCTGATTCTTCTCAAACCTATGAAATGATGAAGAAATCCTTTCAATTGAACCAAAATGGCAAATCTCTTACTGAATACTACAACGAACTGAAGTCAATCTTCATGGAACTCGATTATCGACGGCCAATTGAGATGACCTGCACTGCTGATATCGAAAAACAAAGGAAGCGTATTGCTGAAGATAGAGTCTACATCTTCCTTGCAGGACTAGATCACAACCTAGACCAAGTCAGTAGCAGAATATTGGCTACTTCTCCTTTGCCGAGTGTTGAAGAAGCTTATTCTATGGTTCATTGTGAAGTACAAAGACAGCTTACTATGGGGGTAGAAATATACACCTAAACTAGAATCCTCAAATGCTCAAGAACGTTTTTGCACTTATTGTCACAAGAGCAACCATACTGAAGACATTTGTTGGAAGAAGCATGGTTATCCAGAATGGTACAAACTCAAACAAGTTGAGAGAAAGAACAGGAAGACTGCACAGAATGTCGTTACAAGCAACTCGTTGCCTTTCGTTTTGCTGCCTTCTGATGCGCCTTCAGAGAAGACTCACTAAGGGATAAGTGTACCCCGTCGTTATCAAGTAATAAAATTCTGGAAAAGTCCAGGTATCGTCCACAGGATTTATTTCTGCAAGTATCAAGCTACTTGGTCTCAGGTGTTATCTAGGCCTTGGGGGTTTTGAGTTTGGTTTTGCTTAAATTAATCTACTCCTATGTTGAATTATACTACTCCTAGCTAAGTTATCTAATTCTAACTGAGTTATTCTATGCCTAATTAAGTTACTCTACCCCTAATTAAGTTAAACTACTCCTAGGTGATCTTTTCCCAATGTAATTATCCGAAGGAACATGAAGGGATACGATGATAATGAAAATAGATTGTTTAGACAACGGAATTAAAACCTAATCTAAGTCACTTGTGTCCGAGGCGATTAACCCTACCTATCCTCCTGAGGTCCCTAGTTCATGATTCCCTTGTAAGGCCGAAACTAGCTCTAAGGCTCAGCAATTTGGGCTTAATCTTCTATAGGGTCGTCAATCCTATAGGCACTGACTAGGTCAGATTCAGCTCGCAATATGTGCCAACTTAATTTTGGGATTATCGAATGAGTTAAACCAATCAGACAAAGCGTAAGACAAAGATTAAAGCAATAAAACAATTGAATAAACAAAACTATAATATATATCAAAGATGAAAAGTATTGTCACGAAGATACAATGAGCCTAGGATTCATAACATGGATCAGAGGCTAGACAGAATATAAAAGAAGAAAAATCTCTTTCAGGGAACCTGTCTGCCAATGCAGGCATCTTCCTAGGACTTAAGGATGGAGCTTGAGCAATCCTCGGTGAGCGGAGCTTCGGAGGTGTCTTCAATGGAGGTTTGAAGGATATGGAGGAGGTGGAGAGGATTTCTCAAGGTGAAAGCTAAGAAAATTACAAAGATAAAAAGATGACCATAATTCCTAACAAATGGAACTATTTATAATAAAAAACTAAAACCTATTCCTAATGAAAGGCTAATTAATAAAAAGCTTTCCTAATGAAAGACTAATTAATAAAAAGCTTTCCTAACGAATGACTAATTAATAAAGAGCTATTCTAATGGAAAAATAACTCTTCCATTATTATCTAATAAAAACTAATTTATCTTTGGGGATAAAAAAATCTAATTATTTAAATACAAAAAGCCCAAAGATAATCCCTAAAAATCTGCCAAAATATTCTGCATGACTTTTATTTGCATTTGATGCGCCGAGTGGGTCCTTGATTCTGATCTTTAAAAATCTCCACATTTATTTCTAAAAATCTGCACATAATCTCATAAAATATTATTTAGATAATTCACCCAAAATTAATTAATTATCCTACCAAAAATCCTTTTTTAATTACCAAGTCAAATTTGATTTATTTTTGGTAGGTTAATTTCTTAATTTTGGGTACAGATAAAACTCAAAATAATAAATAGAGATTAATTTACTAAAAGTGACAAAATACTTGACAAAAGTTAAGAATATTTAATAAAAAGCTAAAAAGTAATTTAAAAACATAAAATTGACAAAACAATAATAAATTGCTATTAAAGTAAATAAAAAGAAAATAAAAGATACAAAATCGTCCCTAAAACCGTACTAAAAGATAGGGGTTTTTGACCCCTATCAAACCTCCTCACACTTTAAAGTTTTACTTGTCCCCAAGTAAACTAAAAAACTAAACCCGCAATCACAAGCCAAGCTAGAAAACCTCCTGGTTTTACTAGGTGCCTGACACAATTTCGAGCATCTGTAATTACATGCATTCGGAAGTACAAAATAGAGACACGATATCCAAAAGCCGCATTTCAATTATCATAGGTCATATTTTTAAGAAAAGGATACATGTTTAATTAAACGAGCTTAAGGGGATAGCTAAGTAAAACACCTCACCATAGGTAGTTCACTCAATTCACACAATTTTGGTGGCTAAAGTGTTTACTCTCGGCTTATGTTCTTGCTTAGGATTACGTTGACTTTGCACGTTCATCCAAGTTCCTCTACTATGCTACATGACTCTGATGATATCAAATACAGCCTCGAATTGGGGTTGTAATGTGGTTAGAGGGTTAAAGGTACAACAAGGGTTTAGGAGTTCTAGCGCTAGAAAAACAAAGTTAAAGATGGCTTTAGCAAATATGAAGTGATTGAGCTTTTTATTTCTTTTATTTATTTATTTTTCTTGAGACGTTTTGATTTTAAGATCTGAGGAATGAAGTTCTCCCCTTTTTGTTCGTCTCTTTTCTTTTCCTTTTCTTTTTTTTTTCTTTTTGTTTTTTTTTCTTTTGGATAATAATGCTCATTCACTTCTTAGCCTTTTAGCTTGCTACTATGGTGCCATAAACAAACATAAAGCGCTAGAAGAAAGCAAAGGCTCAATGTGAGCTTTGCAAAAAAAACTCGGGTTAAGTAACAAACCAAGTGATGGTTTGCAAAAATTGGGTTAGAACGAAAGAAAAATCTACAAGATACAAAAATATAGGCTCAAAGGGGCTTCCTAGAGTAGATGAAAAAGATAAAATAAGGTAAAGAAAAAGGTTAATTCTAATGAGGCTGATTCATCGTTTAACATCTCAAATCATCGCATGTAGGTTCAACTCAGTATTAGGTGCAAAATTTGTAATCTTTCCACAAGTCAAAGCATTTGCACAAAAATGTCAAGAAAAAGAGCTTTTTGATGTTCGCTCTTAGGCTCAAATTCAACTCACAATTCTATGGGTTTCAATTTTGTGCTTACTAGTTCTCCCCAAACTCAAGTTTAATATCACATGCCTTCAATTCTTAAGTTGTCTACCTAAGTAATGATTTTGGCATTTCTTCAAAAGTAGGGTCTAAATGCAAACTTTAGCTCATGTTTTTACAGATACAAGGATTATGTCCTACACCTAAACTAGTTGTCATGCAATCTTAGATTCGGTTTTCAGTCCTCAAAAACAAATAACGAAACTTTAACTTCGGATAGAGTGTATAATTCTTGGGATTATAACGTACTAAAACAAATTAAAATAAAACAACGCGACACGAAATTTATTTATTATTTTATTTATTTATTTATTTGTTATTTTTTATTTATTTATTTTTTCAGCTCCGTTCGGGATTTAAAAATCCCGAACTGTTGCTTATTTCGGCCGAGCAGCGGGCTGGGCGGCAGTGCCCAGCTCGCCCGAGCTGGGGGGGCCCAGCTCGGCGAGCTGGGCCTCCCGGGGCGAAATTACACTTTTTTTTCTACCAGCTCGTCGCGAGCTGGCCGAGCCAGCTCGGCGAGCTGGCAGGCAGAAGCTCGAAATTTTTGTTTTTTTTTTCGGGGTAAAATTTTTTTTTTTTCAGCTCGTCGCAAACTGGCAGGTAGAAGGTCCGAAAAAAAAATATTTTTTTTTATTTTAAACCCAAACACTTAAAAAAACGTAAAAGAAAACTAAACAACTAAACTAAAAGATCAATGTATAATCTAAATAAAATAAACCTGAAAAGTTTTATTAAAACTTGGGTTGCCTCCCAAGAAGCGCTACGTTATAGTCGGTGAGCTCGACATAGAATTCCCGCCTAGGTGTATGCTGACATTCGCGTTAGGAATTCAAATTCCTGAATAAATAATCCGTACCTGCAAAACGGATTATCAGTTTCAAAGAATTTTAATAAAAACAAAGGACAAAATTTAAATAAGTTATGAAAAAATTTAGTTTGCTCCCTTTTTGATTCCCTTGGTAAATCAAAGAGAATGAAAATTTCTGAACTTGGAGCAAAACCGAACTCTTCTATTTTTGGATTCTTCTCTAGAGGCTCAATTTCAACTGATTCCTCAATTAATATTGAAACTTTTGGTTTCTCATAATTAGGGATCAGTTCTTCATTGTTAATGGGAAAAGATAATACCTTATCAACCTGACCTACCAAATTGGGTTCTTTAATTGATTCGTCCGCGGTTGAATCAACTAAGATCCCTTTTTCTATGCATAAATTTTTAATTGAGGCATACAAATCGTTAGTTTGATCTTCGTGGGTAGATAGAAAGTTAAGCAAATGCGTAATAGACTCCTTATTTCCATTGTTTCTAGCCATTTTCTCAAAAAAGAAGAATCATTAAAAATAACAATAAAAATTAAAAACAAATATTCACAAAAAGTATAAAGAATTATATATGAACAAGTATAAGCGATATAAACAAGGAATATTCACAAAAGAATGCCTAAACTAACAAATCAACCTTTGGTTCGATATTGCAGAAGAAATAAATCCCCGGCAACGGCGCCAAAAACTTGATTATTGGCGGTTGTCGGGTATTTATAGAATTAATCTACTTTCCCCGGCAACGGCGCTAAAAACTTGATGCGCCTTCAGAGAAGACTCACTAAGGGATAAGTGTACCCCGTCGTTATCAAGTAATAAAATTCTGGAAAAGTCCAGGTATCGTCCACAGGATTTATTTCTGCAAGTATCAAGCTACTTGGTCTCAGGTGTTATCTAGGCTTTGGGGGTTTTGAGTTTGGTTTTGCTTAAATTAATCTATTCCTAGGTTGAATTATACTACTCCTAGCTAAGTTATCTAATTCTAACTGAGTTATTCTACGCCTAATTAAGTTACTCTACCCCTAATTAAGTTAAACTACTCCTAGGTGATCTTTTACCAATGTAATTATCCGAAGGAACATGAAGGGATACGATGATAATAAAAATAGATTCTTTAGACAACGGAATTAAAACCTAATCTAAGTCACTTGTGTCCGAGGCGATTAACCCTACCTATCCTCCTGAGGTCCCTAGTTCGTGATTCCCTTGTAAGACCGAAACTAGCTCTAAGGCTCAGCAATTTGGGCTTAATCTTCTATAGGGTCGTCAATCCTATAGGCACTGACTAGGTCAGATTCAGCTCACAATATGTGCCAACTTAATTTTGGGATTATCGAATGAGTTAAACCAATCAGACAAAGCGTAAGACAAAGATTAAAGCAATAAAACAATTGAATAAACAAAACTATAATATATATCAAAGATGAAAAGTATTGTCACGAAGATACAATGAGCCTAGGATTCATAACATGGATCAGAGGCTGGACAGAATATTAAAGAAGAAAAATCCCTTTTAGGGAACCTGTCTACCAATGCAGGCATCTTCCTAGGACTTAAGGATGGAGCTTGAGCAATCCTCGGTGAGCGGAGCTTCGGAGGTGTCTTCAATGGAGGTTTGAAGGATATGGAGGAGGTGGAGAGAATTTCTCAAGGTGAAAGCTAAGAAAATTACAAAGATAAAAAGATGACCATAATTCCTAACAAATGGAACTATTTATAATGAAAAACTAAAACCTATTCCTAATGAAAGGCTAATTAATAAAAAGCTTTCCTAATGAAAGACTAATTAATAAAAAGCTTTCCTAACGAAAGACTAATTAATAAAGAGCTATTCTAATGGAAAAATAACTCTTCCATTATTATCTAATAAAAACTAATTTATCTTTGGGGATAAAAAATCTAATTATTTAAAGGGAAAATTACACAAAAATTCATCTTTCAAAAATTATTTACAACTATGTCAAGTCATAATTTTGGATTAGATCAAATTAGTAAAATCAGTACTTTTAATATATTTTAAGGATTAGAATTTATAAATTAGAAGTCTAGAATATATTTTATAGGGTTTATAATTTATGAATTGGAGTCTAGATTTCTTAAATTATGGTGTAAAATCATAATATATAGAAAATAATGATATATTAAGAATTAAGTTTGGTGATATGACTTAATTGTAATTTTATACTTAATTATGATATTAATGTATTTGACCCTTATTTAAATACAAAAAGCCCAAAGATAATCCCTAAAAATCTGCCAAAATATTCTGCATGACTTTTATTTGCATTTGATACGCCGAGTGGGTCCTTGATTCTGATCTTTAAAAATCCCCACCTTTATCTCTAAAAATCTGCACATAATCTCATAAAATATTATTTAGATAATTCACCCAAAATTAATTAATTATCCTACCAAAAATCCTTTTTTAATTACCAAGTCAAATTTGATTTATTTTTGGTAGGTTAATTTCTTAATTTTGGGTACAGATAAAGCTCAAAATAATAAATAGAGATTAATTTACTAAAAGTGATAAAATACTTGACAAAAGTTAGGAATATTTAATAAAAAGCTAAAAAGTAATTTAAAAACATAAAATTGACAAAACAATAATAAATTGCAATCAAAGTAAATAAAAAGAAAATAAAAGATACAAAATTGTCCCTAAAACCGTACTAAAAGATAGGGGTTTTTGACCCCTATCACCTTCCGCCTCTCATGTTTCTAGGATGTCACCTCAAGAAGGTAATTCTTGTATGTCTTGTGTTTTAGCCACCTCAAATGATTGGGTTATTGATTCAGGGGCGTCTGATCACATGACTAATAACTCTTGTATCCTTAGCTCTCTAACACCTCCATCTGTGAAGTCTGTCCAGGTTGCTAATGGAAGTGTCATGCCTATTACAAAGGCTGGGACAGTTTCTCTTTCTCCAAATCTTTCTATGTCAATCGTATTATTTGCTCCAGATCTCTCAAATAACCTTCTTTCTATTAGTAAGATTACAAAGACTCTTAATTGTTCTATAATTTTTACCTCTACGCATTGTGTATTTCAGGACAATCTTACGAAGATGACGATTGGCATTGGTAAGGAGAGAGGAGGAATCTACTACCTAGAGGGTAATAAAATGGAGATGTCTACTGGTACCCATAGTCTTCATGGGGAAAGTGGGAATTCTGATAGAGAGAAAATTGTACTCTGGCATTATCGTTTAGGCCATTCATCCTTTTCATATTTAGAACACTTGTTCCCTCATTTATTTAAGAATGTTTCAGTTGCAAGTTTGCGATATGAACAATGCATTTATGCCAAAAATCACCGCGTTCCTTTCAAAGTCAGCTCTAATAAAAGTACTGCTCCTTTTTCATATGTTCATACAGATGTTTGTGGGCCTTTTTCTACTACATCTGCTTTGGGTTACAAATATTTTGTCTCTTTTATTGATGATTACACTAGAGTAACGTGGGTATATTTGATGAAATCTAAGAATGATGTTATACAGCTTATTCCTCAATTTTATAAAATGATTCTTACTCAATTTGGTGTCCAAATCAAAGTGTTTCATTCTGATAATGGTCGTGAGTTTGTGAATCAATCTCTTCTTGCTTTCATGACACATCATGGCATACTTCACCAAACCACATGTCCTTACACACCACAATAAAATGGTATAGAAGAACGTAAGAATAGACATATTCTTAAAATAGCAAGAGCCTTATGTTTCACTATGCATGTTCTAAAAACCTTTTGGGCTGATGCTGTCATGACTGCTGTTTTCCTTCTTAATCGCATGCCTTCTCGTCGTCTTGACTTCCAAACTCCTTTAAGGATGCTCTCTAGATTTCACTCTATACCAGCTTGTTTAAATATTTGTCCTAAAATCTTTGGTTGTGTCTGTTATGTTCATGTTCACTCCACACATCATGATAAACTTGATCCACGGGCACTCAAATGTGTTTTTTTAGGCTATTCCAACACTCAAAAGGGATATAAATGCTTTCATCCACCTACAAACAAATACTACATTTCCATGGATGTAGAGTTTAGTGAAAAAGAGTCATACTTTTCTAGGGATGTGTCACTTATTCCTCTTCAGGGGGAGATTAATAGTAAGGAAGAGGAACAGTTATGGTTAGCAGAAAAGAGGTTTTGGCAGTATGATGAACAAAATGGTGATGACAAGGTGACTGAATCTGAGGGAGAGAGATCAGCTAGGCTATTTCAACAAAAGTATTCTCGTAGAAATGGGACAGATCCTCCTCTCAATGATAATACCATGCCATCGGATGACTCTTCAAAGATTGACTCTGAGGTAAATCTCCAGTTCCCTGAAAACCAAAACTCTTGTTTGGATCAATCTGTTGTTCCGATTCCTTCTTCTAATAATGATCAGGTTATCCTACTCGTGAGTGAAAAGAACCAGATAGGTTTGGGTTCTTTAACTCTTCTAATATTGCCTATCCAATATCCAACTTTGTATCATATCATCGCCTATCTCAAGCAAATCTAACCTTTGCTCTCCAGTTATCTTCGGATTCAATACCTAATAATTTTCAAGAAGCCTTAGCTGACCCCAAATGGAAGGCAGCGATGGAAGAAGAGATGACAACTCTTTAGAAAAATGCTACTTGGGAGATGTCGAATCTGCCTGAAGAAAAACAAACTGTGGGATGTAAGTGGGTATTTACAGTGAAATACAGATCAGATGGAACAGTAGAAAGGTATAAGGCCAGTTTAGTTGCCAAAGGTTATACACAAACCTATGGCATCGATTACCAATAGACTTTTGCTCCAGTGGCAAAAATGAATACTGTTCGAGTTGTACTATCACTTGCAGCCAATTTAGATTGGTCATTGAGGCAATTTGACGTAAAAAAATGCCTTTCTCCATGGTTACTTAATTAAGGAAGTTTATATAGATCCTCCCCCAGGATTTGATTTAGAAGATGGCAAGGTGTGTAGGTTGAGGAAGGCATTGTATGGGCTGAAACAATCACCTAGACCATGGTTTGGGAGATTAAGTTACGCCATGAAGAAGTATGGATTCAAACAAGCTCTTGGCGATCATACTTTGTTTTTTAGAAGAGACCATGAGAATATTACCATACTTCTTGTCTATGTTGATGACATGATTGTTACAGGTAATAATGATAATGAAATCGAGAAGCTTCAGAATTACTTGGCTAAGGAGTTCAATATGAAGGATCTCGGAGCTCTAAAATACTTCTTAGGTATAGAAGTATCTCGGTCAAAGCAAGGAGTGTTCCTCTCTCAACGGAAGCATGTTTTTGATCTTTTGGCTGAAACCGGATATTCGGCATGCAAGCCAATAGATACTCTTATTGAAGTTAATCATGGGTTGTCCATCTATCCAAATCAAGTTCCAACCAACAAAGAAAGGTACCAGAGAATTGTGGGAGAATTGATTTATTTGACTCACACTAGACCTGATTTGACATATGCAGTTGGCGTTGTGAGCCAGTTTATGCATAATCCGAGCGAGTGTCACATGAATGCAATAAATCGGATTTTGGCCTATCTCAAGTCTTCTCCAGGAAAAGGTGTCATATTCACTAAGAATGATCATCTAGATATTGTGGCATATACAGATTCTGATTTTGCTGAAGACAAAACAGACAAATATCTACTTCAGGCTACTTATCATTTGTGGGAGGAAACTTGGTAACTTGGAGAAGCAAGAAACAAAATGTTGTAGCATTATCAAGTGCTGAAGCAGAGTATCGTGCAATGCATCATGGAGCAACCGAACTCACTTGGTTGAAGATTCTCTTACAAGAACTTGGGTATGGATCAAAAAAACATATGGTTTTGTTCTGCGACAATATAGCAGCCATTGAGATTGCAAACAATCCAATTCAACATGACAGAACTAAACATGTAGAACTTGACAGGAACTACATTAAAGACAATTTGGATTCTGGTGAGATTGAAATTCCACACAGGAAAAGTTCAGACCAGCTAGCAGATATAATGACTCACGCCGTCTCAAATGGTCAGTTCTATGAAACATTATCCAAGTTGGGCATGTGTAATATCTATGCACCAACTTGAGGGGGAGTGTTGACATATAAGTTGTTAGTTAGTGCTAGAAGTCTTGCTTGGTTCCTTTTCCTATTTAGTCTCTTGTATAGCTATCCTACCACATATAGGAATCTGTTCTGTATAACACTTCTACTTCACATAGGATTCTGTAATGTGTATAAATATTCTTCAAAGGTTAATAGAACATTCATTCCGCCTAATTATTTTCTACTATAACAATTCAGCACACTCACTGAAAGATATATGCAAGAAGTGTAGAGCATATACAATTTACAACTATGGTACCTGAACTTTTCCTCTTTTATATTGTAGTATCTATACTTAATTTTTTCATGCAAAAATAAATGAATTTAAGATGATTAAACAATATAGTATTACCGGTTAACCATTAAAAATATGGATAAATTGCAACTATGGTACATAAACTTTATCTTTTTTCACATTTTGGTATCCATACTTTATTTTTGCACAAGAAAACATTTGAACTTAAGATGACCAGACAGTATAGTACTTATGACCTAATACAACTATTAAAAATATTGATGTGATATAGTTTGACCAACTCTTTGACTTTACTTAGGACCCACTTAAGTTGTAAAGTCAATTTAGCCATGTCTTTCCATTTATAATCTCTCATTTCTCCCTCCTTCATTTCATTCTTCTCATCCTAAAAAAAATTATTATGTCTTTGAATTTGTAAAATTTAAAAAATATTAGAGTCGTTAAACTATTAGGCATTTTTTCAACTTAAGATAACGGAAGTAACATTTGCTTCAATTTCAATCTAGCCATACATAATGATGAGGCCTAACTTGCGGTAAGTACGGAGAATAGCGGGAGAGGTGATGTGGTTATGAAATTCCTTTGATTCTTCCTCCATCTTAGCCAAGAAATAATCAACAATAGGATCGTTGTAGTCTTCAACGATATAGAGGAGCTGCGGTTTGGAGACAATGTCAGTAGCGGAACCAGAACCCAAACTAAACCGGAGCTTAAATATTTAATAATAAATTTTTATAACGTTAAAAATATTATATCACGTAAAATTCAATAATTTTTAACACAATAATTTGGGAGGCTAATTTTAATTGTGCGGTTGACAGTAAATTTTCAAAGTCCAGCCCTTTAGTGCTGGGAAAAATTTTTTTAGCCTCTAACGTGTTTAAACTGTAAAAATGTTATCATTTGTTAGAAATTAGCATTGAACTAATAGAAAATTAAACATGTTTACTTTTTTTAATGGTAAAGACATAATAAAAATGAATATTAAATATGTGTACTTTTTTTTAATGGTAAAGAAATATTAAAAATGAATTCAAAAGTGTTATCAAAATAAAAATAAAGAGTCCATTTAAATAATAATGGTAACATGTTTTTATAATTATTGAAAAATAAAATTAAAATAAATAAAACTTTTTAAAAGAAAATAAAATTGGAAGGAGTTGAACATGAGACCTCTCAAATAGAAGTAAGCATCCTTAACCATCTCATCTGCATTTAAACATTGAAATAATAATACATAGAGTCAATATAATTCTCTCCAAAATATTATCAGACATCATTATTAAAAAAAAATTCTCAACCATCTTTGCAACTAAAGTTGTTTCTAAAGTTGATTCAGGAAATAACATTTAGAAGTCTATTCCTGAACTCAGCACCAGATCACACAACTCAGTAGGCTTAAGTTAAACGTTTACTTGGCCAAAATAAAAGCAAGCAGATAAGGAGATAAGGGATAGAAAATGTTACTCAGCAGTTTATCCTGGTTCGGCCTCCTGCCTACATCCAGTCACCAAAATTCCTTTTCGGAGCTTTAATCCACTACTGAGCTCTTTTGGGTAGAGTACAAACCTCTTACAATAGTCTGCGAGCAGTTACAGAGTACATTCCTCTATAAACCTATACTCAACACTATCTAACTCTGAGTGCTAAATAATGAGCAACTCAGAGTCTCCTAACAATTTAGTGATTGATAAAGTTGTGTTCTATAATAAAGAACACTTGAAAGATCTAATCTATTTGTTTACACAGAAAAATAAGAGTTTGTGTAAATGTCTTTGCTTTGCTTTCAGAGGGAACTTCAAGTAAGAATTTTCTCAGAGTTTTGGCTTGTTGAAGATCAAGTTCCAATGAAGCAAATGCCATGCCTTTTATAGTGACACTTGAAGGCATCGGTCATTTCAAATTTTAAAATAACCGTTGGAGGGAAACGGGTCTGTTGTCCCTTTCATCCTCAGTGCTCAGTGTCACAGCCAATAAGAACGAAGTCTTCTCTGTCGTTGATCAGTGCTTCAGTTGCTTTACTCAGCAAGTGTCAGATTGTCTCTCCATTTTAGGCAAAGATTCATGGACAGCACAACGACATCTCCTCTGTTGCATCTGAAACTTTCCTCAATTGGATAGCCTTTGTCCGCAAGTTAGGAAGTCAACTTTCACCTTGTCTGCTTTCCTTTTTGCCCTTCTAACTCATCAGCTTCGTGATGAAGGAGTTGGCCTTCCTTCTGGATCCTTCTTCCTGCTGGGCTGAGTGGATCAAAAGCCTTTGATTCGTTTGACTTTCTTTGGGTCTTGACTTAGCTTATGGACTTGGGCTTTGTCTTTAATATCTTTTTGCACTTATAATTTTAATTACTACAAAAACACTCGACAAACACATTAGTGATAATAAATCAAAGCATTTAAATTTAATGTGTTGGAAATTTATCTTAGGGATTTAGTTCTAATTTAAATAGATTTGTCAAATCAAAATCGGTGTGGAAATGTGTTTCAACATCTTCCTCACTCTATTCTTTTCTTCCCTATCTCCTAAAATTCTCATTTCGCCACATACATGTCAATGGTATCAGAGACTATCCTTCCTCTAGCCATTCTATGAATGATAAGTACCCTTTATAGAAAAACTCGTGCAGCAACAAAAAAACGACCATCGAAGCCTTAACAAATCCACTCAAAGAACTTATTACTCAATTTCATGATCGCTCTAAGTCCACCACAGAGCAACTAGAGGATATCTAGGGTCAGCAGGCATCACAACAACAGTGATTTGAGAACCTTCTCGCAGAACATAACACCCTTCGAAGAGACTAGATGAACTCTCATCAATCCTTGGAAAATCCATTCAAGCCCTTTCTGAAATCATTCAAGCCTATCATGGAACCTCCACATAACTCCTCCACTTTCAATGCCCAACACTCCAAAAGAACTAAATAGGGGCCTTTTAGGGAAATATCCTGGTTCTTCACAAATAGAAGGACCTTCACAAAAGGTCTTTCCCTAGAACAAGCTTTTTCTCAAGTGTGAATTTACCATCCTTTGATGGGACAGATGTTGAGATGTGGGTCAGTAAATGCCACAAATACTTTTAGTTATTTGAAGTTCAAGAAGATCCATTTGGTGGTCTTATATTTGCAAAGTAGGACAAAAAAAATTGTTTAAAAACTAGCGGTCATGCAACTCACTTATTTCTTGGCAAGGTTTTATAGCGAGGATTAAAAAGAGGTTTCAGAAAATGGAAGTTGTGGATATGGTGAAGCATCTCACCTTAATCAAATTGGTTATGTGTTGAATACCAAGACCAATTTGAGGCCATCAAGCTCAAGATGGAAAAGGTACATATTGATAATTCTAATTCATTTTATCTTTCAGCTTTTACCACTGGCCTTAAACTTGAAATTGAGTCTGCCATCAAATCTACCCACCCTATTGACTTGTATGTTGCCATTAAGCAAGCTAAGTTGGAAGAAATCCATCTTAAACATGTGGTAGAATTGCTTAAGCCTAAACCTACATTCGGATCTCCTAATCCAATTAGATCCTTCACACCCTATTCCAACTCCAACTTAGAAACCTATTCAACATCCAACCAAACACCCACTTTTTCCACTAAAATACCTGAACCCAAAAATACTACTAATAATACACCCCCCACTGATCAAAAAAGCTCCTAGTTCATGTTGGAGATGTGGGGAAAAATATTTTCCAAGCCATAAATGCACGGCCAAGAAGCTAAATATGTTGCAAATGGAGGAGGGAGTACAAGAAGTAGGTGAGAAAACAGTAGTGGGAGGAAATGAGGAGATTGAGGAAGTTGTGAATGTAAAAGCATAACATATTGAGTTATCACTTAATGCCTTGAGAGGAGGCATTAAAGATGGCACAATAAAGTTGAAAGGAGTCCTAAGCAGGAAGACCATCATAATCATTGATAGTGTAAGTACCCCAAGTTTTGTGGATATTACACTTGCTAAGGAGGCTAAGCTACCCCTAGAGAGTATTCAACTAGTAGCGGTGTCTATAGCAAATGGCAGGCAAGTGACAGTTAATTCAAAATGCAATGATTGTACATGGTCAATGCAGGATGCAAAGTTCAAATTCACTATTAGGGTTTTAAAATTGGGAGATGATGACTTAATTCTTGGCGTAGACTGGATGAGAAGCCACTCTCTAGTGACCTTTGATTTTGGTGAAAACAAACTATTGATCAAAAAGGATAACAAGCAGTTTGGCATTGAAAGCAATGACATATGAAATCGCTATTTGATTAATGACTCTTAAATCAGTCAACAAAATGGTAGTCAAATGATGGAGGGTGTTACTTCAAAACTCTTTCTCATAACAGTAACTGATACAGTCCAAAATGCCCAAATCCCAGTTTCAAACATCTCTAATCAACCTAATCCTACCTTACAACCCTTCTTAAAGCAAGACCAACATTTGTTTCAAAACCTACTACATTACCTCTTGGTAGGACTCATGACTATGCAATACCATTAAAAAAAAGGCACTGGATCAATCAAGGTCCGACTTTAGAGATACTCTCATCACCAAAAGAATGAGATTGAGAAACTTGTTAAGGAGATGTTGACCAATGGAATAATTTGACATAACAATATCCATTTTGCTTCCTATGTGCTACTAGTGAAGAAGAAACATGGTTCTGGATATTATCTCGATTACAAAGAGCTTAACAAGGCAACAAATAAATATAAAATCCCAATTCCAGATATTTAAGAGTTAATTGATGAACTCAAAGGAGGTAAATTTTTTACTAAGCTCGATTTGAAGACAGACTACCACCAAATTAAGATGGAGTAGAATGTTGAGGAAATTGCCTTTAGAACCCACTTACGACATTTTGAATTCCTAGTTATGCCTTTTGGCATTACTAATACCCTAACTTTAAGCCTCGTCTTAGGAGATTTGTCCTTGTTTTTTTTATGACATCCCCATCTAGAGCCCTTCTCCACCCATTTGCATCACCTTCCACTAGTGTCAAGTTAACTGATGGGTCTCACAATTCATTTTTTAGGAGTTCAAAAAGTTAACATGTCAAGTTGACTTATTAACCAGTTATTGTTTCAAGATAAACACCATAGTGTAGTTATCTATAATGTTGTACAAATTAGTGTACAAAATTAAAAAATTATAAACCAAAATGTGAAATTAAACAAAAATTATACCACATTTATGATTTACCCCAGATATATACCTCAAAAGGGAGTGCTTTATGCAAATTGACTAACTTTGTTAATTGCCTTATATATAAAGTGTGACCTTGTAAACTAAATGAACCATAAGTATTTTTTAACCGTCAAATTGACTCAACTACATACACCACATACTACACAAGTTCTTTTATATATACTTTTTTCCTATAAAGGAGGGTAATATATATATATATATATATATATATATATATGACATTTGATTTGTAAGTGCATCTTCATGAAATGGTACCACCTTTAACATTCTGAGTAGGATTGTAAATGAGCAGAACTGCTCTCAATCATATTCGACCCAATTTATAAAAGAATCGAGCTTAAGCACGACAAAGCTCCGCACAAAAACTCTCGAGCAGACTCAATTGTACACTTGTAGGTTCATAAACAAGCTCAATTATATGTTCATGAACACAACCATGAGCAAGTTTGATTCAATTATTTTTATAATATAATATTTCTAGAGCAAGAAATGTCAAACTACATAATTTTGTGTAAAACTTTAATTTTGCATGTTTCAAAACTATATATTGGTGTTAAAAAAATTTCAAATAAGCTATGCTCGACTAAAAAATCGGGGATCGATGGAATTGAGCTAGCCCATTAGCTAGAGATTCCATCAGGTAACTATTACCGAGTTGTTCGCAAGCAAAGTTCATAAATAGAATTAATGAATTGCTCGCGAGCAAAGCTCATGACAAAATTCACGAGCAGCTCATGAACATGATTTTGTGTTCGGGCTCGAACTCGTCAATTTTCTAATGAACCAAGCATGAACAGGCCATTACAGCCCTATATCTGAATGATTTGCCTTCAACAACTGCTATGATGACAAGTGCAACCTCCTATCCTATTTAGGTAACAAGTTTGAAAAGAGATAACAACTGATCTTTCATTGAAGAACAGGCAGAGATCTGGGCATTCAAAGAGAAAAGAAAATAGGAACAATATCATATGATACTCAAAATAGCAGCTTGTAGACAAACTCAAGATGCAAAATTGACAGGCCTAAAACTTTGGATTTAAATTAGCAAGTTGTGATCATGTTCTAGAAAGCAAGAAAAAAAAAACATAATAATGGTCTAGAAATCTGTTCAGAGCAAATAGATATAACAAGCCAAATGGTTCGGAATTCCCAGCACTACTACTACTACTACTAATACTTACCACTCTACTTCATCCTTTCCTCTCCAATCAACCCACATCTTCCCTCCCTGCCAACTATTTCTGCAACATCAACACTATCAAGTGTTCAAACATCACATAAAATATATAGATCACATAACACGATTATGATATGATAACCCATTATAACATCCCTATTAGAGGTAAAATAATGTTTCACTTTATTTTATGTTGACATGAATCATAATATATTGATCAAATGTTGCAAATTGTTGTTTATTTTAACATTCTTCGGTTATATTACACTTTGATGAGTAAGTTTTTTTTTTTTGTACAAAATCAAGTTGAAGAGATAAATGGTGAAAATGGCCCGAGTTAGAGGGTCATGGGTGTAGTTTACTTATAAATATACTTATAATGGTAAAGAACCTATCTTACCACATTAGATTTTATTGAAACTCCTTGACTGACTATTTATTCCAAATTCATATCCTACATGAATTACACAAGTCCATGTCTTCAAGTCTAATGTGTTCGGATGACTAAATTACATTCATAGTTCCTAAACTATAAAGTTACTAGTTTTATAGCCATAAACTTCATTTATTGACATAAAAATCCATGAAATTTACATTCTGTAACATTAAAGTCCAAATCAATAAAATTCATTAAGAAATTAACGAAACGATGAGGGTAAAATAAATATTTGACCATAATGTTAGTAACGCTATAATTGAGGGGCCATGGATGTATTTTGCCCTCTGTTTGGATTGGAGGAGCATCTTAAATATTGGACCATATTGCTCTTTACGCTGGTTCAACTTGATTTTTTTATCTAATACAAGTACTCACATCATGTACAAAAATATTTGTAAATTTTAGCTTACCTCTGCTTGAGGTTCGTCACCTTTAGAGTGCTCACCTGCCAAAATAAAGTCCCATTTAGTAGAACATAAAGCATCAATAGCAATTATGAGATTAAAACTCCAAGAGAAACTACATATTTCCATCATCAATGTAGCCCACAAAAATATAACACAACCATTAAGATCCCCATGGAACAGTATATAAAGTAGAAAAGTAGGCTAAGTATCTAGCATGGGAAAAAGCACCACAGAAAGCACCACACAAAACCATAACTACTCAAAAAAATTTACATAAACCATAGTTATTAAAGGCGCAAGGCGCACTAAGGCGCAAGGGGGTCCTGGAGCCTTGGCGCAAGGGGGTCCTGGAGCCTTGGCGCAAGGGGGTCCTGGAGCCTTGGCGCAAGGCGCAACTTAAGGCGCGCGCCCGAGAGACTCGAGGCGCACCAAAAAAATATTCAGAAATTCATAATACTAGTCACAAATAGTCAAATACCAACAATAAAACCATAAAATGCATGAGTTAAGTTCTAGTTAACTACTAAGGCATATTGTCTGCTGTGATATGTGTAGTAAAAACTTTCGATCTTTGTCTGTCTCCGTTTTTCTTTTATTTTTTGAACTTAAAAAACCCTAAAATACCCTAACCCTAAAACACCCTCAAAACCCTAAAATACCCTCAGCCCTAAAATACCCTAAATTACCCTAAGGTAGCCAAGGCGCGCGCCTTACTGACCAAGGCGCTAAGGCTGGAGCCTTAGCCGAGGCGCGCCTCAGGCGCACCTGAGGCGTGCCTTTAATAACTATGACATAAACTGATCCTAAATGCTACATGGTGCTCCAATAACTGTCAGCTAAGGAGCTCAAAAAGGACATCTAAGAGGTGTATTGTCATACTTTAAGCAAGATCCTCTAGTACTGTTCAAATATACTAATGTAGTAAACCTTCAAAATTCGTAAAAGAAAATTTCCGGAACTCAAGTTCAACAAAATGCTAATTCCACTCAAGGAAGATAGGGACTGTGTTTACCTCCCTCCTCTGGCAGATCTGATGTCCATAGAGTGAGATTATCCCTCAGAAGCTGCATAATAAGGGTACTGTCCTTATAGGATTCTTCATTGAGGCTATCAAGTTCTGCTATTGCTTCATCAAATGCTTGTTTGGCTAGGTGGCAGGCTCTACATAACACGTATGATAGTTTCAAAAAATGTAACAGAATTTGCACCTGCTACAAGAAGTATAGTATCGGTATCCCGAGAGAGAGATACAGCAACATGTACTGACCTTTCAGGGGAGTTTAAGATCTCATAATAGAAAACAGAAAAGTTCAAAGCTAGGCCGAGTCTGATTGGATGAGTAGGAGCCAAATCAGTGGATGCAGTAGAGGTGGCGGCCTGCAGCACAAGAAATAGAAGCAGTAATCTTACTAAACAATAACGGGCTTCATACTTGAGCAATTGAAAGGGCAGAATGATATGGAAGAAAGTTCCAAAAGTAAGAAGTGTAATGCAAATACCTCATAAGCCTTAAGAGACTGTTCTGCATCTTCTTTACGACCTTCAGCACCTTTAAACTCGGCCAAATATCGATAATAGTCTCCTTTCCTACCCATGAAGAAAAGAAAAATGATGCACACACATCAAAAACACATTGAGGAAGCTCAAGAACTACAAAAATGTAAGAATAAACGCAACTAGAAGATAATAGATGAAACATATTTGATGCAAACAATGTGTTAATGAACATCTCACATCTTATAGTAAAAAACAGTTGATTCCCCTGAGGCGGAGGATGGAATAAGATGCTCATCAATTACTGATAATATATCACTACAGATCTTTGCGAGCTCATCTTCAACTCTCTGCCTGTACTCTTTTATCCTCTTCACATTTTGATCATTCCCCTTCCCTTCCTCCTTTTGTTCAATAGAAGAAAGTATCCGCCAAGATGCCCTTCTTGCTCCAATAACATTTTTGTAACCCACAGACACCAGGTTTCTCTCTTCCACTGTCAGTTCCACATCCAACTTAGCAACTTTCTTCATTGCTTCAACCATCTCTGCAAGAATTCCAAATGAAATACGACATCAAATCTAATGCCTATGCAATATATCTTCATAATCATTAGAATAAAGAACTAATACCAATTAAATTAATGCCAAATTTCCCAAATAAACGCCTACGGTATAAGAAACCAACCATGAAAACAAGCAGTACTCAAAGACACTAGAACAAGAAACATTCTATGCATTTGACCTTTTACGACTAGACTCCAAAGACTTGCTCGAAAACATTGGCTGATTTATTTCAATTGATGCATGAAACACATTAGTAATCAAACAAGTCCACCAGAACTATTACTATAAGTTATCTCATGTAGATTATCCCTTAAACCTCCATATAATTGGGGTTGGCTATGTGATCATTTCCATTTCCTTCAATTAAAATTTGGCATAGGGCCATGTATATGGAACGATCCAGGACCTCCATGTTCTTTTCAACTGCATCACTTCATTGTAAGATTTCCAGTTTTCTTCTTTCGTGCAACTTCAATATGCTCTAACTTCTATGCTTTTGCTTTCTTTCTTTTTTTACACATCATCATTACTTTAAAATTTACAATTCCGTATATACTCAACCAGGTTCATATACATACCTGGTCATCAAAGATCCCTAAAGGTGAAAACATTGCAAAACTAAGTTATCCCGTAAAAAGATCATATCAAGCACAGACGAACACCTAAATCTTCAGTTCCTCACTAAAATTAAACTTAAAATATAAAATCGGCAGTCTGCATTAATTAGAAAGCAATTGATACTTAAACCAGGGACAAAACCACTAATTGTGCAATCTAATCCCATAAATCAGAAAAAAAAAATATGCATCGTGTTTCACGCTTGAAATTTCAGAACTCCGCAACAAACTCAAAATTAACAAAAACAGTGAAAACAAAATCAGAAACAAGAACAAAAAGCGAGAGATCCAACAACGGAGGTATATACAGATTGATACATCATAAGATTAAAAAAATTGGGCATAGCATACCATCGTATCTCTCAGCTTGCTCAGCAAGTCTAGCTGAGTAAACCAGTTGCTCTCTCTCCTTCTCCATTGTCTATCGTCGCCGTTTGTGTCTCTCTGTGTGACTGTGTAGGGGTGAGATCTTCGGTTGTAGCGGTTTATGGTGGTGGCTGTGAGGAGGGTAACTGTTATGAGAAAAGGCAGTAGGAGGCGAAATGGATGGTTGGATTAGGAAACCGTGAAAAATGGAGGGTGGAGATTGGGCAATGAAAATGTGTGGTTGGATGGAGGAAATGTGAGCCGCTAGTGTTAGGGTTAGGGAGAAGAATGACCGTTGGATGTGAAATGTAGGTGAATATTATGGGGAGGATCGAAGTTTGACCATAAAGACGACTGACTAAATTGTCTGGCTACCCTGTGTGTCTGTTTGTACTGTATCTGTCGTGGGTGGGGTAAAGATTTTATGACCTATACTATACATTCTTAGATTTTAATCAAGTTGTTGAAAAACCAGGGTACATCATTTATTATTCGGTATATTTTTGTATATTATTATATTAAGAGTGTTTATTATTTACTTGATTGTTTTCCGCATGGGAGGCCAACAATGCATCTTATAGGTGAAAAACAAAGGAATGTTATATGGAAAAGAAGATGAGTTAAATAATGTTGATTAAATAGGAAATTTGGAGTTCTTTTATATCCGTTGCTGTTCAACGGATATGAATCTTATCATCTGACAAGTTTGTTTTTGTTTTGTCCTTTGACAAGTTTGTTTTTGTTTTGTCCTTTGACAAGTTTCTACTTTTCTTTTCAATTCTTGTATCAAAAGTTCTTTTTCCATCTATGAGATCATCAAGTAATTACTCTGGAAAATGCATTCTAGTTAAGGTGGGAGCTTTTCAATGGAATCTCAGTCCTCAGCTAGTCGAGACCATGATTATCAAAGAAGTTTTAAGTTGGATTAAGAAGTATCGCCCCAGTGAGAAAATTCAAATTCAGTCGGATTGTCTCATCATAGTCAAGGCAATTCAAATGGATTTAGAAGGTCATTCATATTTAGTTGACATTATTTCTAATTATATTCATTTATTATGAGGTTTAGAGTTGTGTTATATCTTCTTTATTAAGCATTCAGCAAATTCGGTTGTCATGCTCTAGCAAAAACGGTCAATTCTGTATCTGTTCATAGTGAATGGGCATGTCCACCACCATTTATTAGCAATAGTTTTTTATCTGATTTAAGTTAATAAAACTTGGTATTTTTTCAAAGAAATGAGTGTTTGTTTACTTTATTTTCACTTTATTTTTACCTTTTCATTTAGAAAATAAGAGTTTTAAGTATTTGGTTAAGAAATCATGTTTAACTTTTACATATAAAAAGTATCACTTTATAAAAGGAAATCTTTAGTTTTCAAAAAATAGTTTTTTCCAATAGCAAACAACAATTAAATCAAACGAATCCATTAGTTTTTATATTTTTTAAAATAATTATATAACTTCTTTTTCAGAAATAAAAAAAAAATTATATAACTTTAACATCCAAGTCTATCATCATTAAAAATAGGTAAGTTTAAAAAAAAATTATGATTTTAGGTGTTAGCAGATCAATATCTATGAGTTTTTTTTTCTCCAAAACAAACTTTGTGATTTCTATCGTTAGTAAATCCGCGACAAATTCCTTAACACCGTTAAAAATAATGGATATTTTCGGAAAATAAATTTTTTAGAACTTTTTTTTTACTTTTTGAATGACTTTTCTCTCTATTGCCTTTCTATTAAAAGTTGAAAAGGTTGAAAAAAAAAACATTTTTCGAAAATATCCATACTTTTAATGATGTTAATGAATTTATCGTGAATTTGCTAACGACAGAACCCACATGGTGTGTTTTGAGGGAAGAATAAAAAGAAGTGAGAGAGAGAAAAAAAAATTTAAAAAAAAAACAGAAAATATCCCTACTTTTTAATGGTGTTAATGAATTTGCTAACTACAAAAACCACATGGTTTATTTTGAGATAAAAAAACATCTACGTGTATCGATCTGCGAAAACGTGAAACCATAAGAGTTTTTTTTAAATCAACCCTTAAAAATAAACTTGATTTCTAAAAAATCTAGATTAAATACTAACGTTTTATTTATTTTTTTATCATATTTTGTAAATATAAAATATTTACTCTTTATATTTTAAATTAATTTATTATTTTTTATATAAGGGTTAATTACATATTGATGTCATGTGGTTTTGCAATGGTTTCACTGATTTGCAGATTGATACCTGTGATATTTGTTTTTTTTACAAATACAACCCTGTGATTTGTAAAATTTCGTATTTGGGCTCACTTTGTCAAAATTTGGCCGATAACGATCTCGAAATAAAAAATTTAAAGAGTTAATGATATTTTAAGCAACTTTAATTCTTTAATTTTTTATGTTTGAGGCCATTTAGGTGTTGTTTTTTATGAGAGAGAAAATTAATGTTTAGAGAGAGAAAACTCAAAAAATAATGATTTTGAAATATGGTTCCATAGTAAATATGATACTAAACAACTTTAATTCTTGAAAATTTGCATTTTGATGTTGTTATCGGCCAAATTTGAAAAAGTAAAAATAAATGTAAAATTTTGCAAACCACATGATTGCGTTTATAAAGAAAAATTGTAGGTTTTTTGCTATCTTATGTCGTCCATGGGTAGGCCCAAGAAAAGTAGTTTGGTCCGATTTGCTTTTAGACATGTTTACTTAAAAAAAATATATATAAATTTAGACAAAGGAGAGGTTTGAACCTTAGACCTTCGATCTATAAACTCTAATGCTTACCACTACAATACCATTTTACTTATGTCTATTATTAACTATTAAGAATAAATAATAATGTTATAACTTAAATAATTAAAATATGATTTAGTATTATCTTTTTCTATTTAAATGAATATTATTAAAAAATTATTATATTTTCTCAATATTAATAAAGTTTAATTAGTATTTAAATTTTAAATATATATAAATAAATTTTAAAAATCTAATAAATTTAATTTTCAGTTGAATTATAAAATACATATCCTATTAGCATATTTACATGTTAGTTATTAGTAAAAAGAAGATTTTAAAAAAATAAAAATAAAAAGTAATCACTATTAATTTTTAAAGTATATATTTTCTTTAATTTTTATATTTATTTGTCATATTAAAATTTATGAATTTGATATCATGTTTTGATATTAAATAAATGTTATTATATTAGTATAACTTTTATGAATATAGTTGATATTATACTATGTTATAAGATTAAATATGAATAGAAATATAATTTGCACATGATTTTTGAATACCGGTTGAACCCCGATTGGATCCTGGTTAAACCTCAAACCCTTAACCCTATGCCTTTTCCGGTTATTTGACCGGTCCAGTTTTGACAACCATGGTTCCGAGTAATTCGTTGTTAAAGGAAAACGATGACTACAATTTAGATTTGGGTTCTTTTAAAGATCAATGTGCGGATTCGATCACACTAGTGCATCCCGATGCGATTTTTGAAGGGGGTCTGGAGCAAAGTGAACCTTTTAGAGAAGAAGTAAGGTGAATGGGTGGAGCTGCTATCTAATAATCGTTTTTATTTACTTGATAACTTATTGCAATATATTCATCCGACAACTGCAGATGGAAAATTCATAGTCCAATTTCTAAGGAATTACAATTGGAATTTGAGTGATGGAAGTTTGCGATTGTTGGTTGTGTGGTGGATGCTCTCCTTGCTTTCATCAAATTGAGAAGTATTGTTGAAAGTATAAACTTATATTTATTGAAGCCTTAATCATGATACAAAATTCTAAGGGTTGTGTTGTTTCTTAAGAGTCATTTGTATTTCCTAAACGTTGTGTTGTTTCCTACGAGTCTTCTTGTAACTTATATATACCTATAGTATGAATATAAAAAGTAGGATAAGAGGGTTTTTACAACAATTATACTATTCCTACGTACATTTGAAACTTTATTTTTTGATCCAACAATCTAGTATCAGAGCCTGAAAATTCAGAATCATGATGATGGAATGATCCATTACAAATATCTGCAACTCTCTAAATGACAACTAGTTATTAGAACAAATGCTCTGCTGGAATCCCAAGATGCACGGGACATGATAGAAAATGGATATGTACAATCAATGAATGAGGAGAAATTGACGGCTGCACAAAGGGAGAATTTAAAGAAGTTAAATAAGAAGACCAGCAATCACTGTCGCTTTTCTATATGTGTATGGATGAGAATATGTTCCTGAAAGTCTCTACTACAACAAAAAAGAAGGAAGCATGAGAGATTCTTGAGAGTTTCTTTAAGGGGAAATATAAGGTGATCAAATGTGTTTGCAAACCTTGAGAGGTGAGTATGAGAAACTCAAAATGAAGGAGTCAGAATCGATTAAGGAACAACAAGTATTTGGAGATCGACTTTTATTTTGTTCGCGATAAGGTTCGTTATAAGGCACTAGTGGTACATCATATCTCCACCATTGACCAAACAATAGATGTGTTCACTAGACCATTGCATAGGGGGCGATTTCAGTTGCTTAGATACAAGCTTACAATGTGGTCCCGTATCTTACAACTTGAGGGGGAGTCATAGAAGTACACTCCTTATTAGATAAGGAAATCCTTTTCTAGTGTAAATAGACTGCACTACATGGGTGGAATCATAGAATTGGTATAGGTTTCCATTATAGAGTTTGTATACGTTTCCACTACTAATTCAACCATTATTATGTATATATATTTGCACTCTTTGTTAGTAAAAGTTGAGGAAATAATTATTTTCATTATCTCAATTGTTTCACCTTATACTAAATATGTGACTGGTTAATCCAATTACGGGCAGTTTTTTGGGATAATTGATGAGGGTGTAAGAGGAAGAAATAATGTGGATCCTCCTAATAAGTGCTAGATTTTTGGAAAATTAAGGGTCTTAATGACCTTATTAAACAGCATGAGGTAAGGTCTCTTGTCTCGCGAAGCTTTATAAAGCTTTAAGAGAGAATATGGAGTAAGGCATAAGACCTGCTTTCACTGTAGGCCTGACATACCAGAGTTTCCAAAAATTTGTTTGCTACAAGAGTTTTGGAAGCTAGAGTACAAGAGGAAAATAAAACTAAAGTTTGGAAAGGCTTATGTCTCTAAAGTTGGAAGTTTATTTGTAATTCTTGCTCTCCCTTTAGTCGTATTTGGATCCTATATGATCCAACTACTGTTCATGTTTCTATGTTGCTGGACCATCCTCAATTTCTACATTGTTTGCTTGTATATGGAGGTTTATCTTTTCATTGGACAACTGGGTATGCTATGTGATATGTTATTGAATACCGTCATGGGCTTAACCGAACAAGCCTAGGCCCATTGAATGCCATAACATTAAGCCAACCCATCCATCAAGAAGGACCGGAAGGAATGATGGAAATGAGCTTCGGATGTCAATACACACGCTCAACTCTGTACATTATAGAATTATAGGGTTTGAACCAATGATAAGTTGACATGTATACAAAGGCACAAACCAAGAGGTAAACAATTATCTATAAAATAGTGTGGAAATTATCATCACATGTACACAACTTTTTACAATACATTACTGCCAAACTGCTTTCAAGTTAAGTATTCTCATCACTGACTTAAGCATCAGAGAGGGTTCACCGGATTCCGGCCGATGTCTGACCGTGTTCTTCCTTTCTCAGGTGACCTGAAGTAAGCAAACAGAGAGTAATTGGATATTCTGATATCAATTGGTGCGGTGAGCGTGGATTGCATCTCGTAGCAAAATGGTATATGTTCATTCTTCTATTGTCGTCCCTCCATTGAGCATGTTCTTTAGTAGGTTACTCTGTAAATCGTTCAGTCGGTTGTTCATTCACCAGCTCCGCTCAGTCAGAGAATGGATGACTTGCTTAGTTCTTCAGCTACTCATGATCATGGCTTGCTTGATTCCAGCAATCAGCCGATTCCGCCTATTTTTGTTACAACAGCTTTGGATCAATGAATTGAGGCTTGTTTAGGATCATTGGATTCGGAGCTGTGTTGTTTTATGGATAATCTTACGAAGTAGTTGATTTATAACATGGGCTCTGTATAAGAGTCAATGAATATTCTTCGCATCGAGCATACTTCATAAATGGAGGTTATACGTTTGGAGGTGTTGGAGGCAAAGAAGGCTGGGAGATATGAAGAATGAGGCAGATCCGTTGCCTATTACTGGACATCACACAATGAAAACATGTCCTAATAAGAGAAATATTTCCAAAGAATCTCATCCAGAAGTTGGAAGGGTCAGGTCTAGAGAGAGGTCTGGTGGTCCTCAATATCGAGGACTGCATCATACACCTTCTCTAGTCAGGCCGAAGCTGGTGTCAAGAATAGGAAATTCAAGGTCCCCGAAGCGATGAAGGAATGATCATCATGATTCTACCGAATCTTTGATTCGTCGCTATGAGGCACACAAGAAATTTAGGAGTGTCTAAATCTCGTGATCGTCGTGGTTTAGAACGATCGAAGCAAAAGGAAAAGGAGTTTGTTGGTCCCTTATAACGTTACAAGTATAGTTCCAAGGGGGGGGGTTAGGAACTATTTAAGCTTTTTTTTTTACTTTAGGGCATACTTCTTTTCTTAAGAGAAAATGTTTTAACAGCGGCGCTGAGTAATCAGCAAGATACTGGCTTAGTCAACTGGTGACTAGGTCAGTTTCTTAACTTGAGTCAGGAGATAACACTTAAAGTCTATTCCTGAGCTCAGATGTTCGATGTGCACAACTCAGCTTGACCTCTTTACTTGGTCAGTTTTTGGTTATTTAAGCAAGCAATATATATAAGGAGTTTAAGGTAAGAAATACGTTACTCAGCAGATTTATCCAGGTTCGGCTTCTAAGCCTACGTCCTGTCCCCGGAACACATTCCGAGATTTCGAATCCTCTACTGAGCTCTTTAAAGGTAGAGCCTCAAACCTTTTACAATCTTAGCAACTGAGTATAACAAGAGTACCTTCCTCTATACCTCTACTCAATCTTAATCTCTCGTTGAGTTACTATAACCGAGTACTCAGCCTCTCCTTTCTAATCTATAGAAATGATAAGTGTTTGTCCTAAACAATGATTGCTAAGACACCTTAGATGATTGAATAATCACTCTAGACTTTTACACAAAAGATATGAAATTTAGTGTAAGATTGATTTGCTTTTTGCTTGCAGAACTTGCATAGAAATTTGGTCAGCGTAATGGCTTGATCAAGTTCTGTGTTAAATGAAGCTTCTGATGGCACTATTTATAGAGACGTCTTGAGGCATCGGTCATTTCGAATTTCGAAATAACCGTTGGAAGGAAACGGCTTCCTGTCGTTGTCATCCTGACTTGCTCAGAGCTCTCGGCCAATCAGATTTGAGTATCTTCTGTCCTCGGTCAGCTTTTGGTCAGCTCGGCAGAATGTCTCTCCTTTTATGGTAAAGTCAACTGGACAGCATACTATGTCGTCTGAACTTTACCCAAAGTGGAAACACTTTGTCTGAAAGTTTTCCTTAGCCAGCTGCTTTCTTGTACGCTTTGTCGAATAAACTCAGCAGCTTCGTTCCGAAGTTGTTCCCTGAAGGTCTTCTAGATCCTTCTTCCGCTGAGTTGCGTTTTGTCCATAACGACAACGTTTTGACAAACGCGGGCCGAGTTGTCTTGAATTGTTTGACTTGGGCTTTGACTCTTGTATTGTGCTTGGGCCTTTTAATCCTTATGTTTTATAAGCAATTTAACTCAACATTGAACAAACACATTAGTAGAATAAATCAAAGCATTTAAATTTAGTGTGTTTAGAATATGTTTTTAATTATACTTAAACAATTTTGTCAAATCAAAATTATGTGGAAAGGTGTTTCAACAAACTCCCCCATTTTGATGTTGGCAAAACTATTCAGCGAGGAACTCAGTGTTGAGCTCCCCCATGATAGTTGACCTAATATAACTTAGCAAACTCCCCCGTAAGGGTTGAGCTACTGACTTAGTTTTGCTCTAAACAATTGAAGGTTTAATCGAGTAAGTCTAGGGTCAGTTTTCAGATATAGGTCAGCTCATAGAACATATTCTATTTTACTCAGTATTAAGCGGAAGGTTTTAATATTCAGAGGGCGCTGAGTAATTTGTTGTTCAATGAGTTTTATAAGACAATGTTACAAGTCAATGTCAAACATGTTATCAGCATTGGGTTCAATCAATAAATTTTATAAGCCTTTAAACATAGCTGATTTAATTGAAGATACATAATGACATAATACACAGCATCGTATAAAAATAATTCATAACTCAGAGTTTGAACAGAAGATGCAAGTATTGATATTTAAATATAGGTAGTCAGCGTTTACAAACAAAAGTTCAAGACAGGCATAGAGACTACATACTTAGCCTATACTGAGCTAGCCTATATCTATTTCTTTCTCTTCTGTCTGGACTGACTAGACTCATGCTGTGTTCTCGCTTGTTCTTTCTCCCCCGTTTTGTCAGCATCGGGAGGAGGAATCCTAAAGGTGTCGGTTAAGACGGCTTTGGTCAGTTATGTGGAGAGCTTTAAGTCTATCGGCGCTTTCATTGACACCATCAAAGATAGCCACTCCATTATCTGAGACCTCGGAGGGTATATTAAGTTCAGCAGCGCTGATCATGCTGACTATGAAGGCTGGAGATTTACCGACCCAAGTAAGTGCATCGGTCAGACCATCAATGACTTGATGGAATGTTTTGAGTAAGTAGGTGTCATAGTATTGACGCTGAACATTGATGTGACGTATGTGGTTGAAGGTTTGTCTGGTGATAGACAGCATTTCATTTTGCTTCATAGCGTCAGTATCCATCTCTTGCTTGTTCAGATTCAGCAATCGAACGACCTCACCAATTTGCTCTACTGAGCACTGAGAATAGGAGACCATTTGCTCGTTGGTTTTGATTTGCTCGGTGTGAAGCTGAGCAAAGAGCATTTTAACTTCATCAGAAGTAGCATAACGTGTGTTCGCAGCTGACAAAGTCTAAACTTGTTCTTGAAGAGCGTTGAGATGTTGAACTGTTGTCAGCTGGATCTCAGCCAGCTTTGCAATGGAATCCTGCTTTGCTTGCTGTGCTTGAAAGGTAATGATGACATTCAGCAAATCCTTGAATCCCTTAACTTCGTTGAGAAGCTGAGTGACTTGGGAAAGCTGAGTTGTCTCAATAGTGGAAGACCCAGCAGCAGGAGTAGTAGTTTGTTGAAGGTCTTTGATCAATGCTTGCACTGAGTCGATTATTCTTTTGCTAGACTCAGTGGCATTTAAGTAGTTTTGAGATCCTTCATTAGGTTGTCCAGTGACATCAGTATGACCGGTTGAAAGAAGAGTGAGAGGAATGACATGGTCAGTGACTGGGGTTGTGTTTTCAATCTGCACTTGATTAGATTGAGAAAGAGTTTGATCGGCAGAGATGTTGAGTGGAGAGGAAGTAATCCGGATGCTGTCGGTGCTAACTGAGGCAGGAATGTTCTGAGTCAGCACAGTACTTGGATTGACAGTATCGACGGGAATTGATTCTACTTGACTCGTAGAATTTGCGGAAGCATTCAAGTCGGCATGTTCCTTTTGTGAAGAAATAGAGGCTTGCTTTTCTAGAGAAGCTGGTGGAGTAGAGGATGGTTGCTTTCTGAAAAATTTCAGCTTAACTGCAGAAGGGTCCTTGGTCGGCTTCTGAATAACAAAGTCAGGAAGAGTTGGTTGTTGAACAGGAATGTCACTGACTGTCTTCTGACTTGCCTTAACCAATCTTCTTCTGCGAGGAGGAGTGTCAGCTTGAATAGACTCTCCTGAGTGAGATGGAGAAGTTTCTTCTTGTTCAGCATTAAGCTGGTCAGCTTGCTCATGTACTTGATCAACATTGTGTTGGTCATGTTCTTATTCTTCTCCAGCAGCCAACTCAGTATTGGCTTGCTCAGCTTCAACCTCACTGGTTGTCTCCTCATTATCCTCAGCGTCATCCTGACCGTTGGCCTCTTCTTCTTCTTCTTCATCTTCTGAACTGTCACCATCTAACTCTTCCTCAACTTGTGCAATGAACTGATCATCCAGATGCACCTCATCTTCTTGATGCTCAGCTACAGTTCCTAGACACTGTGTGTAGTGAGAGTCACCAGGCACAACAACGTTAGTAGGGATAACATCAATGGGAGTCAGTGTAGAAGACTTCTGCTTCTTTTGAGGCTGCACATCAGCATCTGTTCTGTCCTCAGTTTCAGGCTCATCTTGCCTGCTTCTTTTATCAGTTGACTTAGGTCTCTCCTGACCTGGTTCAGTAACTGACTTAGGCTTCTTTGCCTTAGGCTCAGCCTTCTTTGAAGGAGTCTCAATAGCTTTTCTCTTACGAGTAGCTGGAGACTTGGTCCTTCTCCCTTTCTTCGGGACAGTTGTTTCCTCAACTTGTTGTTCAGTAGCAGCCGCAGTTTTTCCTTTCTTCAGAGGCTGATTGAACTTCAAAGCCCTCAGCGAAGCTGCTGTGATTTCAGATCCTCTAGCTTTAACTTCATCAGTTAGGTCTATTTGATGATCAATGAGAATCCTAGTGATGAGCGAGCCCAGCCTTAGAGTTCCGGTGCTCCTTAGGAAGCCAGCAATGAGGAATACTGACATGTTGATCGGTTTGTATGTCAGCATATGCCATATGAAGCATTGCTCAAAGTTCGTTGCTGAGGTGGTGCAGTTAATCTTTGGATAAATGAAGTAGGACAGCAGATAGTGAGCCATCTTTTGATGCTGACCCATAGAGGAACTGGAGACTTCTCCTGAGTGGCCTTCAGGTTTACAGAAGGTGACTTCGTACCCAGTACCGTCATGATCTCCAGATCTTCTCAGCTTTGCTCCTTCATTTTTCAACTTCAGCAAATTCACGAAATAGGTGGGATTGATGAAAATCGTTTTCCCCCTTACTACTGTTGCCAGATAGTCCTGGTTATCATCAGCGACTTGGAGGTTCTTGTAGAATTCCCTTACTAGGTCAGGATAGGTGTGATCCCTAATAGAGAACAGCTCGGTCCATCCATTTTGCGATATCCATTCGCAGAAGGGTTGCTTGGAAGTCACGAAGGACTCAGAGACCCATCGTGAGAAGTCCACCTTCCATTCGCTAATGTTATCAAAAACCTTGGTATAGGTTCTGATTTTGGTCGGTTTTCCTTTGGAGGAGGTAGATTGCCCAGTTTTTCCTTTACTCGGCGTAGTGACCTTGGTAGTTTTAGGCACAGAAGTTTGCCTGGAGGGTTCATCGGAGCTGGTCTTAGGGTGACCGGCACCGGAGATATTGACGGAAACTTGAGTCATAGTTTCAGAACAAGTTTGGGAAGCTTTGAGAGTTTTTAGAGAGAAAGCTTTTGCCTTAGAATTCGGTAGATGTAAAGAAAATAAAGAATGGGGATTTACCCATTATTTATAGCGCTGAAGTGTGGATCTTATCGAATCCATGTGTCAGTTTTGCCTTGGGATTGTCAACCGACAAAGATCCTGGCTTTTATGACACAATCGGCGCATACGTCATCCTAGGTGGCTATTCGCGTGCTTAAGCATTTAATGCAATGGATCTAACACTCAGTGTTTAGAATACTAAGCGTTTTGGATTCTGAGTGGTCAGTAGTATATGACAGGATGATTTCTCAGTTTACGATTTACTACTCGGTGTGCATATTGACTCAGTATTGATGTGTATTTTGTGTTAAGTGCTCAGCATAACAATTACTCAGCATGCATTTGTGTAGATCATTCAACATAGTAATTCACTCAACATAAATTTATGTTTTAGAACAGGAATTTACTGAAGAGGATTAAACATACCAATGACTTCTCTGAGTATACTGAACTGTTCACGAGCCAGTGGCTTTGTGAAGATATCCGTAAGCTGCTCATCCGTTGGGACGTAGGTCAGCTTTATCTCACCTTTGAGTACATGGTCTCTAATGAAGTGATGCCTTATGCTGACATGCTTCATTCTGCTGTGTTGAATTGGGTTCTTTGATAGATCAATTGCACTTTTGTTGTCGCATTTGACCTCAATTGTCTTTGTTTGAACACCATAGTCTTCAAGCTGTTGCTTAATCCATAGGACTTGAGCAACACAGTGACCAGCAACAATATACTCAGCTTCAGTGGTAGACAAGGCTACTGACGCCTACTTCTTACTGAACCAAGATACAAGACAGCTTCCTAAGAAATGACATCCTCTAGAGGTGCTTTTCCGTTCTAGCTTGTCTCGACCATAGTCAGCGTCAGTGTATCCAACGAGTGTAAAGCCATGTGTGTTGGGATACCATAAACCTGCGTTCACTGAGCTTTGCAAGTATCTAAGGATTCTTTTTACAGCTATGTAATGAGATTCCTTAGGGTTAGATTGATATCTAGCACAGTAGCATACTGAGAACTGAATGTCCGGTCTACTGGCTGTTAAGTAAAGTAGAAAGCCTATCATACCTCGATACAATTTGCTGTCTACTGACTTACCATTCTCGTCAGCGCAGAGAACAGTTTCAGTGCCCATAGGAGTGGATATTGGCTTGCAATTTTCCAAGTCATATTTCTTTAATATCTCCTTGGCATATTTGATGAAGATGCCATTCTTTCCTTGTTTTATTTGAAGTCCGATGAAGAAGTTGAGTTCTCCCATCATCGACATTTCAAACTCAGTCTGCATTTGTTTGCTAAATTCCTTGCACATTGATTCGTTAGTTGCACCAAATATTATATCATCAACATAAATTTGAGCCAGCAGGGTATCTTTACCCTTTCTCTTAATGAATAAGGTTGTATCAGCTTTGCCTCTGACATAATTTCTAGTCAGCAGGAAACTGGTCAGTCTCTCATACCAAGCACGTGGTGCTTGCTTGAGGCCGTACAGAGCCTTTTTGAGTTTATAAACGTGGTTTGGGAATTTTGGATCCTCAAACCCTGGAGGTTGATTAACATAAACTTCCTCGTTTATAACTCCATTAAGAAATGCACTCTTAACATCCATTTGGAATAATTTAAAGTTCATGTAAGATGCATATGCACATAAGATCCTAATAGCTTCTAGCCTTGCCACTGGGGCAAAGGTCTCACCGTGGTCAATACCTTCTTGCTGACTGTAGCCCTGAGCTACAAGCCTTGCTTTGTTCCTGACTACATTTCCTTGCTCAGCCAGTTTGTTGCGAAAGACCCATCTTGTTCCAATGGTCTTCTGACTCCTTGGATGTGGCACTAGCTCCCATACATCGTTTCTTCTGAATTGGTCGAGTTCCTCTTGCATTGCGCTCATCCAGAATTCATCTTCCTCAGCATCAGCGAAGTTCTTAGGTTCCTGAACTGAGACGAAGGCTACATTGCTGAGGTACCTCTTGAGTTGATTCCTCGTCATCAGGGTATTCCCAGCAGAATCAAGGATTGCACTCTCCGAGTGCCCTCTTGGAATCCTTATCTCTTTAGGTAGATTTATGTCTTGTGCTGTCTGTGTTTCAACAATCTCTGCAGAAGTAGACTGGTCAGTGGAAACAATCTTAGGTTCACTCTTACTCTTGGTCAGCCTTTTAGTGAATGACTCAGCAGCTGGTTCTTGGTCAGCGGTTACTGAGTGTGGATCATCCTCAGTCAGTGGCTGGTATCTACCTGCAGGGTTAGTCTCATCGAACTCAACATGTACTGACTCTTCTAAAGTTTGAGTTCGTTTATTGAAAACTCTGTATGCTTTGCTGTTTGTTGAGTAGCCTAAAAAGATAGCCTCATCAGCTTTTGAGTCAAACTTTGCTAAGCTATCTTTGGTATTCAAAATAAAACATTTATAGCCAAAGGCACGAAAGTATCCAATGTTTGGCTTTCGTCCTTTCCAAAGTTTATAGGGGGTTTTCTTTAATATAGGAATGACTAGAGCCCTATTAAGAATATAGCACGCGTGTGTTAACAGCCTCTCCCCAAAAATACTTTGGAAGCCTATGCTCATCCAGCATTGTCCTGGCTATTTCAACCAGAGTTCTATTCTTCCGTTCAACAACCCCATTTTGTTGAGGTGTTCTAGGAGCAGAGAAATTGTAGTCAATGCCGCTGGCTTCACAGAATTCAACAAACTTTTGGTTTTTAAATTCTCCACCATTATCACTTCGGATGTGAGCCAATTTTAGGTCTTTATCATTTTCAATTTTTCTAACCAAATTTGAAAATGTCTCAAAGGTCTCATCCTTGCTACTCAGCAAGATGACCCAAGTGTACCGAGAGAAGTCATCTACAATGACCAAGGAAAATCTTCTTCCACCCAGACTCAGCGGCTGGACTGGACTGGACCGAAGAGATCCAAGTGTAGTAACTCTAACGGACGCTTAGTTGAGACAATATTTTTGCTGTGAAAAGATTGTTTGGTTTGTTTTCCAGCTTGGCAAGCGTGGCATAATTGATCTTTTTCAAATTTAAGTTCAGGCAGTCCCTCAACCAATTGCTTTCTTGCTAATTTGGCCAGGAGGTCCATGCTTACATAACCAAGTCTCCTATGCCATAGCCAGGAATTTTCTTCCTTTGATACTAAGCATACAGTTTTTGAAAACTTTTTCTCTAAGTCTAGCATAAAGACATTATCTATGCGAGGGGCAGTTAAAATTAACTCATTTGATTCACCCTCGTATATTTTACATCCAGTAGCATCAAATATAACTTTTCTCCCATTGTCACATAGTTGAGCTACGCTGAGTAAGTTATATTTGAGTCCGCTGACTAGGGAGACAGATTCAATAGTAGGATTACCTCCAATGGTTCCTGACCCTACTATCTTACCCTTCTTTTTGTCTCCAAAACTTACGCTTCCTCCTCGTTTACGCTTAAACGTGATGAACTGAGTTTCATCACCAGTCATATGCCTCGAGCATGCGCTGTCAATATACCACATCTTTGACTTCTCAGCACATCTCAGGCTTACCTGCATTGTAACTAGTTACTTTTAGGTACCCAATTCTTTTTGGGTCCTTGCTTGTTAGGTGCAACAGGTAAAGCATCATATTTTATTTTATGGCGACATACATGGATAGTATGGCCATTCTTTCCACAGAAGTCACAGCTGACCTTCTGTTTAGGTTGTCTCACTGACTGGTCAGCACCCCAGTGCTGAGCATGCCAGCACACCTTTGTGGTGTGACCTTTCTTCCCACAGAAGTCACACTGGACATTCCGCTGGGGATTCCATCTCTGCTGAGTACCTTGCTACTGAGTTCTCAGAGGAATGTTTCTTTTATTTGGAACCTTTAATTGGTTCTGGATAGTTGTGACGTTCTTTCTCAGTTTCTTCGAAACTGATTGGATTTCAGAGACAGACTCATATATGATCTTCATGTTATCATGCAAAGTTGAGTTGTCCTGAAGAAGGTATCTGAGGTCACTCAGCTTGACCTCTTCAACCTCATCACAACGCCTGCTGAGTGCTCTAATTTTCTTATTACACTTTTTGACAAGTGTATAGAGATCACTCAGGGCATTACCCATTTCGTTTCTGAGTTAGGAAAGTGACATTACCTCATTTGATTGCTCCTCATCGTCAGATGCAACGGAGGGGTCAGCACGCTCAGAGACGCATGGCTCAGCAAGTTCGTCAGCCATGAAGCATATCTTCGCTGACTCGGTCGCCTCAGCTTCTGTTGATGAAGACTCATCACTGTCGCTCCATGTAGCCACCATTGCCTTTTTGCCGTTCTTCTTATCTTTCCTCAGCGTGGGGCAGCTTGACTTTATATGGCCAGTTTGATGACATTCAAAGCATGTAATGGGCTTTGAGTTGTCTTTCTTGTATTTGCTGTCACTGGAGTCAGCTTTATACTTATCAAACTTTCTGTAAGGCTTCTTAGAATATTTGTCATTCTTCTTGAAGAGCATTTTCATCTTCCTTGTGAACATAGCCATCTCCTCATCATCTGTTGAGCTTCCATCAGTGGAGTCAGCTTTCATGACAAGAGACTTCTGCTTCTTGTCTTCAGATTTTTCCTTCACCTCGAAGTTTTTCATAGATATCTCATGGGTCAGCAACGAGCCGATGAGTTCGTCATATTTGTAGGTGGTTAAATCCTGAGCTTCCTCAACAACAGTCTTCTTTGCTTGCCAGTCTTTAGGAAGACTCCTGAGTATCTTTTTGACTTGTTCTTCCTCAGTGAAGATCTTCCTAAGTCTCTTGAGCTCATTTACGATGTTGGTAAACCTTGCATTCATGTCAGATATGCCCTCATCATTGTTCATCTCGAACAACTCGTACAGTCTCATCTGTTGGTTCACCTTGGACTCCTTTACTTTATTGGTTCCTTCGTAGGTGACCTCCAGCTTCTTCCAGATCTCTTACGCCGACTCACAACCTGAAATTTTATTATATTCTGCAGCATCGAGTGCACAGTGAAGCATATTAATAGCCGAAGCGTGATTTTGAAGCTTCTTGAGATCATCCTCTGTCCATTTGGCCTCAGCTTTTACAACTGTTAGGCCAGCCACAACTTCGACAGGTACAAATGGGCCTTGCACTATAGATAGCCAAGCACTCATATTTGTAGCCTGAATGAAATTTTTCATCCTATTCTTCCAGAAGGTATAGTTAGACCCGAAGAATAGGGGAGGCCGAGTGATGGACAGCCCCTCAGGCAATATCTGAGTTGTTTGGTTTCCTGGGAGAAACCGAGTACTGTTTTCGCCCATAGTGGGGATCAGCTCAAGGTTGTTAAACCTTTTACAGTGAGCTTTTAAGCTCTGATACCACTTGTTGGTCCCTTATAACGTTACAAGTATAGTTCCAAGGGGGGGGGGTTAGGAACTATTTAAGCTTTTTTTTACTTTAGGGCAGACTTCTTTTCTTAAGAGGAAATGTTTTAACAGCGGCGCTGAGTAATCAGCAAGATACTGGCTTAGTCAACTGGTGACTAGGTCAGTTTCTTAACTTGAGTCAGGAGATAGCACTTAAAGTCTATTCCTGAGCTCAAATGTTCGATGCGCACAACTCAGCTTGACCTCTTTACTTGGTCAGTTTTTGGTTATTTAAGCAAGCAATATATATAAGGAGTTTAAGGTAAGAAATACGTTACTCAGCAGATTTATCCAGGTTCGGCTTCTAAGCATACGTCCTGTCCCCGGAACACGTTCCGAGATTTCGAATCCTCTACTGAGCTCTTTAAAGGTAGAGCCTCAAACCTTTTACAATCTTAGCAACTGAGTATAACAAGAGTATCTTCCTCTATACCTCTACTCAATCCTAATCTCTCGCTGAGTTACTATAACCGAGTACTCAGCCTCTCCTTTCTAATCTCTGGAAATGATAAGTGTTTGTCCTAAACAATGATTGCTAAGACACCTTAGATGATTGAATAATCACTCTAGACTTTTACACAAAAGATATGAAATTTAGTGTAAGATTGCTTTGCTTTTTGCTTGCAGAACTTGCGTAGAAATTTGGTCAGCGTAATGGCTTGATCAAGTTTTGTGTTAAATGAAGCTTCTGATGGCACTATTTATAGAGACGTCTTGAGGCATCGGTCATTTCGAATTTCGAAATAACCGTTAGAGGGAAACGGCTTCCTGTCGTTGTCATCCTAACTTGCTCAGAGCTCTCGGCCAATCAGATTTGAGTATCTTCTGTCCTCGGTCAGCTTTTGGTCAGCTCGGCAGAATGTCTCTCCTTTTATGGTAAAGTCAACTGGACAGCATACTGTGTCGTTTGAACTTTACCCAAAGTGGAAACACTTTGTCTGAAAGTTTTCCTTAGCCAGCTGCTGTCTTGTACGCTTTGTCGAATAAACTCAGCAGCTTCGTTCTGAAGTTGTTCCCTGAAGGTCTTCTAGATCCTTCTTCCGCTGAGTTGCGTTTTGTCCATAACGACAATGTTTTGACAAACGCGGACCGAGTTGTCTTGAACTGTTTGACTTGGGCTTTGACTCTTGTATTGGGCTTGGGCCTTTTAATCCTTATGTTTTATAAACAATTTAACTCAACATTGAACAAACACATTAGTAGAATAAATCAAAGCATTTAAACTTAGTGTGTTTAGAATATGTTTTTAATTATACTTAAACAATTTTGTCAAATCAAAATTATGTGGAAAGGTGTTTCAACAGAGTTTTCACTAAAGATGAGGTTTTGAGTCTCGTCAAAGGAGAGCTTCGGCATGCAATGAAGGATGAAGGATTTCAGACTAAAGGTTCAGCAGCAATAGAGACCGAAACTCCGTTAAGTGCTGACATCATAGGCCAACCAATGCCCAAGGGGTTTAAATATCCACTGTTGAAAGATTATAATGGTATGACCGATCCTACTCTTCACGTCAAGAATTTCCAAAGAGCACTCTAGACCACTACTGCCACTGAAGCACTCATGTGCAAACTCTTTTCAACAACCTTGAAAGATTCGACTACTTATTGGTATGATCAGCTCTTGCCTGGATCTACTCGGTGCATCAGCCGAAGGAAGGGAAGAGCGACAGGGGTAAGGAGGAACATAAGCGGTCCAAATAACACATGGATCACAACTATGCACCTTTGAATGCCCTAGAAAGGAAGTTTTGTACTGGGTAGAGACCAACATGCAACACATTCAATATCCACCGAAGCTCAAAACTTCAGACCGAAGACACAATGGCCTATTTTGTGAATTCCACATGAGTGAAGGGCATGATACTGAAAATTGCAGGTAGTTGGCGGCCGAATTAAACAAAATGGCCGAAGCAGGCAAAATGGATAGATTTCTAAGAAATGTCATCAAGATTAAGGAGCCTAAGGACAAGCAACATGTTGAGCGAGCTCCTAGATGAGTTATAAATGTTACAGCAGGAGGATCTGTTGAGGATCGTTATGCTAAAAGACGAAGGATGGACAAGGGCAAGGAAAGAATCTCCAGTTCTAAGACTGAGTTTTCATTCGGCAGTTTCAATCGACAAGCACATAATGATGCTTTGGTAATTGAGATTACTGTGGAGGAGTACAAGGTTCCCATGGTATTCATTGACACAGGCAGTTCTACGAACATCATTACCAGAAAGACATACGAAGTATTAAAGCTTGAGCACGATCGATTGATTCTCACTTTATCACTGTTGGTGGAGATTCTGGTCACTCCGTACCTTTAATGGGCAGTGCATATTTACAAGTTTCTATTGGTGGTGGGCTCGTAAAGTGACATTCCAAAACCGAGTTTTGGTAATTGGTTCAGTATTGCCATACAATGTGAAAAAAATCGAATTGTATTAATACTCTCATTAAATATAAGTTTGGAGATTTGGATGTCACCCTAGTGTTAAGGGCTACAAAGATAAAGAAGAACGACAAGTCGTATTCTGGTTGCACCAGGTCGACCATATAAGATTCCCTCCGCTTCCTTCCCGCCATTTCACCTCTAATTTAACAATTTTTGCAATTTTCCCTTTCCCTTACCTTCCAAAACATCTCCTTCATCCAGACAGAAAAATTAGGGTTTTCGATTTCCGTTCCCTATTCTGCCAAAACAGAGTAAGTATCTCAGAAAATCCTTTTCCTGTTTCTTTCAATTTTAATTTTCATGAGTTTTAGGGCTTTAATTAAATCAATTGACAATTTTTTTTTTTTCAATTTTATGTTAATTTTGAATTCAGCAGGATGGGAGATTCCACTCAAGATTTCTCTCAACTGAACATTTCAGAAGAAGAAAAGGACAAGCTTGTAGCAGAAGTGATTCGCTATGTGCTTTTTAAGACGCGCCAGAACAGTGGCTGCCCGATCAAGAGAGATGAACTTACTCAGATAGTCACCAAAAATTATCGCCAACGTTTGCTTCCTTCTTTTGTGATCAATGAAGCCATAGCCAAGCTTTCTAGCATTTTTGGATTGGAGGTGAGGGAGCTTCAAAGAGCTCGTCCTTCCTCCGCAAATCATCAAAGTAAACAACTTTATCTCTTCCTTTAATTTTGTCATGTATTAATTACTAATTAGCAATTTTAAGTGGCTTTCTATTTTTGGTATAATCTAAATTAAAGGTCAAAGAGGTCACTTGTTGTGATTTTGACATTGAATGTGAGTTCTATAATCAGTAATACCAAAGGAAAAGAAGTACATTACTTTCTTATTGATGGAGGAATGTGGTGCTTCAATTTGGTATCCAATGGAAAGTTTTATACAATCAATTTAATGTGCAAAATTCTAGTTATGGTTGTATGCTTGGGATAAAGGATTCTTTAATTGATGCCGAAGGGAATGCTTCAGATGTATTCAGTAAGGTTTACTTATATGTTAATGTGTTCTTGGATTAATTTCTCAAGAACAAATTCTTCTATGCACTAGCTATAAGATAGTTCAAATTTTTGGACAATTAAATCATGATTAGTTGCCCGATGTTTCTGCTTTTGCTATGAGTTGCTGCATTTTCTTATTGTCAGAGAGAATATATAGAAACTATTCTTCGATCTTACCTACGAGTTAAAGCTTTTTGGTCATTGGGTTCCTTGATATGGTATCTGAGCCTCTTAATGAGGGGTTCAAATTCTAGCAACTTCATTTATTGTTTGAAATTCAACACATGGTAAGATGTGCTTTTATTGTATATGTTTCAAGCCCAACGCATTCGTGGGCAGGGATGTGTTAGAGATTATATATGAAAGCTATTTGTCGGCCTTACCTATCTTCATTGTACATCCAAAACCATTAAAATTCATGTATGTTGATATTGTTTCCAAAAAAACTTATAGGTTATGTTTAAGCTGGGTGTAGGGGGCAATAACAGTGCCACATGTTATATAAGAACATTGAATTTCATTGTATTTTTGCTTACATATTGCCAAGAAAGCATTTTTTGGATCAAGGGGAGCACGGACTTTCCCCCAATTTACAATTGTTTGGAGCCTGTGGTAGAACAGTGTTCCTTTTTTCGAGTTTAACATGGTTTCTATAATGCACCATTTGTAGGTGGTGCTGATGCTAAATCCTATGTTCTCATCAGTCAATTACCGGCTGATTTGTACCGGAAGTATGTTGAAGATGTTGATACAGCACATCTGACTGGCTTTACATTTGTTGTGATTAGTATTGTTCACCTTGCCGGAGGCAAAATACCAGAAGGTATCTTCGTTTTACAATATATAAACTTGTAGACATAAACAGTGGTCGACTGTGGCGATTTTTTTTCCTTCTTCTGGCCATATAACATCAACTCATAAGACCTTATGTGGATCAGAGAATCTTTGGCAACATTTGAGGCGAATGGGATTGAACGAAGCTGATGAAAGCCATCCCGTTCTTGGAAACATTAAGCAGGCACTAGAGACAATTGTCCAACAAAGGTTAAAATCGTGCAATTAGGACCTTTCCTTTTATGTATATCATGATTTTTAGGTAACAAGTATTTATTTTCTATTTGATAGATGATTTATATTGTACTTCTGTATATTTATGCAGATACTTGCAGAAAGACAAAGTTAATGGACCTGAAGGTAATACTTTAGTCTATGAGCTTGCTGAGAGAGCTTTAGATGGTCCAGTTCATGGGAGAATCAAAGAGTACGTAACACAGGTACGAATGAACTGAACATGATTTTGACATCTTATTGTTTCTTCATTTCATATTTTGTGATGCCAATATTTCGTTCCTTATTGAAGTCCAGATCAACAAAAATCCGTTAAAAAATAAACGAATTGATGAGGGTAAACTAGGTATTTGTCCATATTTTACCCTTTACTCCAGGCATAAACGCTCTGATACTTGCTGACAGCAGAAAAACCAATCAATTTGTTGCATTTTGTATGTTCTGATATATGATAATTGTGCTTTATCAATTAGAGCATGACTTAAGTTTTGAAAGGGTTGATAATGGTATATTGTCAGATTGTGAACAAGGACCTTGGAACTGTGGAAATCGACTAGTGTCGTAAAGCTAACTTTTTATCCCAACTACATGGGAGGTAAGAAACCTGGATTACATCTGATGCTTCTCAAATATTTAACCTACTTGTGGAGATGGTCATTTTGCACATTAGCTGTTTATTATTTACAGTAAGTGATCTGAAGAAGTTTTCTTCACAACCAGGAGTCTGATATCTATATATACATATGTGGATTATCTTTTTCCCCTTTCTTGCAAGCTTGTTAGGAGATTAGTTTAGATTGTGAATTTTGTTTAACTTCTTCACTCAGTAGGTTTGTAAAATGTATCCACTGTACTCTTACTCTGTTATAAACAGTGTAAAAATTGGTTGGTGGGTCGTAAACATCATGTTGATCTATTCTGATGATCTGTTAAGGGTCAACTTTGGTATGACACATTTAATTAACGGGTTGACACAATCAATTAAACGAATTGAATATGGGTAAAAAATAACATGATCCGTTTAACTTGTTACAATATTGTAATTAACTAAATGGATTATAAAATCCGCCAACCTATTTACTCTATTACAGAATTTATGATAAATTAGGAATTTTGGGGGAAAAGAAGAAGATGAGAAATATGCAGCAGGATGAAATGACTTATAAATCCATAATAATATGTACTATTGCATATCATACAAAATTATGTGTCGTAAAGAGTTGATGAATCAATCTGCAACATGATTCATATATGTTGCAGGTTAAACGTGTCAATCTACATTAATCGATTGGTTTTGATTTGATTGCTGAGGGGATGAAACTGATTTGTGAATAGTGGAAAGTAGGAGACAATTTAGTTTCAAATTTCATTAAATTGGTACCATTTCACAAACGTTGACATTATTTCGTATGTTGAAGTTAAATTAATTGATACCATCTCATAAACGTTGAAACTAAAATGATATTATTTTGTATGTTTGAAGGTAAATTAATACTTCCGAGAAAACCTAAGTCATAGGCAGCAAGCAAATCTATTCTGGTTTAAAAAATAAATAAAATGTCAAGCTTTTTAATGTGGCATCTAATAACAATATTTTCTTCAAAATGTAATTTCAACAGCTATTCTACAAAACATTGAACAGCAATTAAAGAATAAAGGATAGGCCTGTGCTTATCAAGTCTGTTACTTATATAAAATACATATACACAAATTGGATTTAAATTATTGCTTTCTTAATGGCAAAATTAATTGCATACTAAACCATATGAACAAATGAAAAATAAAAGCTACAATGTCAATCATATTTCACATTTCAGTCACAGAAATTGGATCTCCAGATCCCACTATAATTAGGGTGTCAAGATGATTCTGAACAATGAATTCAACGAATAGAGAATTTGCAGCCAAATCCTCCACTGGAATACATCAAATATCCCTAGTTTGAGAAATGTCCATGTTGACGTTCAGCGGCATTCACTTATTGATGAACCCCTGCTGGTGCTTGCATCACCTATCGACACTGTTGCAAGCGATTTCGATGCCCATGCCCTGGCGTTAATTGCTCCTTCCTGTAAATTCCTTTTCCTGTAAGGCTCCTTGAGGGAATTGAATACATGTATCACTCCGTTCAGATATGCTCGAGGATGCTCCAACAAGCTCTCCAGTCTCAAGTTTTGCATCCGCCTCAACCAAGTGAACTGAACAAAGGCAAGCAGCGCAGGGAAAAATACATAAATCGATCTCACAAGCACAAACGCAGTCGCAAGAGCTAAGTATGTCTCCTGTCTAAATAAGTTCTCTGGAGATCTTGCCCATGTGAATGGGCAGCTTTCATCCTCGTTCTTATTGTGCTTTTCACGGTTTGATGGGAGCACCATTTTGTCTAGGGACCCTCTATCCAGTGCAGCAGTCTTTACGCCTAAATAAAAGAACACAACGTTTTAATTAGACAGCTAAGGAGACACGAGAAATATTCTCCAGATGAAACCCAGTCAGAACAGAAGGTACAACATATTTCCTGGCAGAAAAATATAATTGGGGATGCAATTTTTCATACACTGTAGGGGTGTACATCGGCTCAAAACCAAACTGGGAAAACCGAATACCATAACACCAAAATAATTAACACCGACACCGAATTGAATAGCATAAAAACCGAAACATAATCAAACCGAATATTCGGTTTATTAGTTCGGTTTTTACCGAAGAAAGAAAGCAATCTTAGCAGTTATGTTCAATTAAATATACTCAAAAGGAGAATATCTAATGCAAAATTCGTCGCGGTGACAACAAAATATCCAAGAATTAATTAAATATCAGGAGGAAGCCATAGGCTTTTGAATCCTTGTTGTCCAAATAAATATGGAAACAAAAGCCTCCAACTAAGAAGAAAAGGCTTACCTGTAATGTCAGTATAAAAAGCAACAAGAGAACCCAGAGTTCGGGAACCATGATATCGCACACGCATAGTAGAATTCAGAAGGAACAGAGTTGGAAATCCATGAACCCCATACTTCGAGAGGATGCTGCAGAAATCAATCAATTAATTTTACAGTCACGACAACAAAATGCATTCCCAAGCCACATCTTTCTGAAAGAATAAAACAGTAACATAATGATCGGCGATATTAAATTACAAACCTTGGTCTGATTGATGACTCTTCAATTGCAAAATGGTGGATGGAGGGATATAAAGAAGAAAGGAGGGAGAAGCTTGGTCTAAAAGTCCTAGAGAAAGGGCACCAAGATGCATAGAAGAGCACAGCTACATATTTGTGACTGTCCTTATGAACTATATTCAATGCATTTTGCAATGAAACTTCATCACCCTTCACGTAAAAGAAATCAAATTCCGTCAATAATATTGAAAAAAAGACACAATCAATAGAACACAGCCTTTTAAAACTAGGAAGTGTCAATATGAGTTGTGTCATAATTGTGTTGTATGATCTATAATACGACTTTATATGAAATAAATGCAACAAAAAATGATAATCGTGTTAAAAGGGTCGTGTCAGGCAGATATGATCAATGTATGAAATAAATGCAACAGAAAACAATGATTGTGTTAAATGGGGTAGTGTCGTAAAATCGTGTCAGAAATTATCAGCTCAGATTATCTTTATAATTTATCATGTCAGAAACAAACAGTACGGATTGTCCCTATAGTTTACGGCGTCAGAAATTAACAGCACGGAAACGGTGATCGTGTTAAAAGGGGGTAGTGTCGTACGGATTGTCTCTATAATTTATTGTGTCAGAAATTATCAGCTCGGATTGTCTTTATAGTTTATCGTGTCAGAAATGAACAGCTCCGATTGTCTCTATAATTTATCGTGTCAGATATTAACAGCACGGATTGTCTATATAATTATCGTGTCAGAAATTAACAGCCGTATTGGCCAAGACTTCCATCACCAATGGCAAGCATTCAATAAATAAGTAAAAACATAAATAAATCCAGTAAGTTCATACAATCATATTAACAGCTAATTCCAATTTACAATCTTTATGCACCATATCTCCATCCCCACAACAATCTCAACCCAAGTTAAAGTTGCTAATGAAATAAGTGAAACCTGCAGTTCAAGGGAATAAAAAGTAATGAAGGCAAGGCATTCAATTTGGAAAGGTCTTTGCTTCCAGAATCAAACTACATCAATTTTGTTACCATTTCGGTTAAACATAACCATGCCAAACATCTGGTATGAGAAGAAATTCCTAACTGAAGTAAGCATATCATTTTTATAAAGCCTATCAAAGAACACAAACAACGAGACAGCACAGGAACAGGGTCCACCATTCAAATCCTTTGCAATCATGAGCGAAGAGGAGAAAAGCAATTAAATATGAACCCATATAAAAGGGGGAATCTGAAAAGAACATAAATCAAATTACCTCGGTAACACCAAAGAGACCGGGAGAATCATCACTGCAATCCAGAAAGCAGCTTCGATCTAGAAACCCAAAGATCGAATCTGTTACGGACTCTCTTGGACACATCGAAACCCGACTAGGGCTGGCGGAGGCGGCGGAGAATAACAAGTTCCCCCAAATCATAACGATTAAGCAGAGTATCGAGATCCGCCTTTGCCAAACCCTAGCTCCCATCATTAAAAAAAATCCAAACAAAAACCTAACTCAAAAAACTGAAAACCCCTAAGAAAAAAGGTAATCAGAAGAGTCGAGAAAAGCAAAGAAGAAGCGAGTCAGATGAAGGAAGGAGGCACATTTTAGCTTCGAAGGGGCAACTAGTAAATGGGGAAAGAAAATCAGATACTAAAAGAATAGGATTACGATTTAATATAGTATCAGTCTATTTCTCTGGTTTTGGAAAGGTGAAAGATGATGAAGAGGAAGGTGAGGTGAAGATAACGAAGGAGAGGAAACGGTAGCGTTTTGGTAGGGACGAAGGAAAGGGTAATAAGGTAAATGGACCGTTTTCAATTTGTACGAACGAACTCCTTTCTGTGGTCTTTCACTGGCTATTAAGTGTCTAAATGACTTTGTACCTTCTAAACGGTAACATTTTAGGCTATGTTTACTTTGTTTTTAATTAAAATGTGTTTAATTAAAAATATTAAATGATGTAATTATTTAATAAATATTATAAATAATTAAAATTTTAAAATATTAATTGATAATATTTAATTTATTGAAATATTTTTTTTGAAGCAACTTACTAGAATAAGTTAATTTTAACTATTTGAATAATTGGAATTGCTCTTGATGAGAGCCGTCCTTCCTTGTGAGGGTGTTAGGGTTTAACGTTTTCTTCTCTTTTCGATTGGCTTATTCGCCTGTTGATTCACCATGGAAGATCAGATTCAAAACCTGCACATAGTCGACGATGGCTTTGAGTTCCCCGAAGCGAAAATCCAGCCGGTAACAAATCCATACCATTTATGTCTCGTGGGCACTATCGTTACCGATCGCATATTTAATTTTAATATTTTCAAAAGTAGAATTGCAAGTATTTGGCGCCCGGGTAGGGGTATCACGATTACTGACCTAGGTGGAAAATTGATCTTATTCAGATTCTACCATGAACATGATTTGAATTGGGTTATGGAGGGAGGACCATGGACGTTTGATAGCAACTTGCTTGCGTTACAAGTAATCGCACCAGAGGCAAATCCGAGTAATATTCCATTGCACTGGATGAACATTTGGGTACATGTACACGGGCTTACGGCTCCTTTCTTTACAGAAGTGGTAGGAAAAGCGCTAGGGGACTTCATAGGCACTTTTGTGTCTTTTGATCCCAAAAACAAATGGTCTGCAAACAAGATGTATTTTCGTATTCGAGTATGTATTGATATCAGAAAGTTGTTAAAAAAAGAAAAGAAGGTCAGAAGATCGGGAGGAACGTGGTTGGTTGGGGACTTCAAATACGAAAGGCTTCCTACTTTCTATTTCATTTGCGGTTTAGTCGGACGCATTGATCGTCACTGTGAGAAGTATTTTGCACAACCAATTACAGAAATCGTTAGAGGATGGGATGCATCTATCCGAGCACCAAATCGCAGAACAAATGTCTTGGAGGGGGAGAGATGGCTAAGGGAGGACTCGGAGGAGTGGTCTAGTTGGCAAGAGAGAGCAGGCGGGAGAGGCTTTGAACTGAAAAATATCTCGCAGCTAGGACCAAATTTGGGTAAAGGCAGGGAGGAGGAAATTGTAATACAACAGAATGGTAAGGAGAAAGGAACCGATGAGGGTCTTGTATTCCACAAAGAGCGCAAACGATGCAGAGATGAGGGACCAGATAGCCGGGTTGTACATCGACCTGATCAAGCTAGTTCTATGGTTTATGAGGACCAGATGATGACTGAGGGACAGAATTCTGAGGCAGGTTTTACTAAGGAGTCCGATCCAAAAAACGGAACACAGGCAGGCCCAATTGGAGGGGTCTGCCCAGGTATATGAAGATCCTGAGTTGGAACTGCCGGGGACTGGGAAGTGTCAGGGTAGTTCCAGTTTTCTGTGAGCTCATTCGAGCTCACAGACCTGATGTCATTTTTCTTTTTGAAACACTTGTGTGCAAGTCCAGAATCGAGTTTTTGAAGAATAAAATAAAATTTGAATGTTGTTACAATGTGGATAGTGTTGGTCGAAGTGGAGGGGTCTGTGTGTTATGGAAAGATACTAACTGTTGTTCGCTATTATCTTTCTCAAATCATCATATTGATATGGAAGTTGTGGACCCGGCAAATGGTAATTGGCATGTTACTGGCTTTTATGGTTGTCCGGAAGAAACAGAAGGAGAGAATCTTGGGAGCTGCTGCGTTCTTTAGCATCACAATCCCAATTACCTTGGCTCTCTTAGGAGACTTTAATGATTTACTTGTTCCGGAAGATAAGTAGGGGCTTCATGAGTGTTGAGCGATTTCCGCAAGTGCACGGTATACGCTTGTAGTAATAAAAGATATCGATCCCACAGGGAACGTTTTTTAACAAAACTTATTTACAATCGGTTAAATTTACTTTAAGGTTTATAATATGGGAAAATTGTTTAATCGGTTTTGGTTTTGAAATTGCTAGAATGAGAATTAGGTTAGATTATGAAAACGTTAGAAAATATTCTGATTTAAGAATGAATTTGCAAGATAGGAACTTTTAGTACTTCTTAGAAAAGTAAACGAATGTATTCGTTTGCATTAAGCAAAGAAAACAACTTTAAACTTTGTATGAATTATAAAGATGAAATAAATGACGGAACCTCTAATTAATTGGCTTTGAACGCGACAAAACCCTTTCGGGATAGTTGCCCTTAATCAAATTAAAACTCTTTCGAGATAATGATTTGCCTAAGTGTTCAACAAAGTTTCCTTGTAAAGATTTTGGATTAAATACGTTTTAATGAAAACACCAGCAATCACTTTAGTGGATTGGTTACCATAAGTGCTGCATAAAGATCTATCGAATAGAACGGACTTTATTAGATGAAATATAAATTGATACAAGTTTACAGAGAACATGGAGCATTGAATTCTTCGACGGCGTGCAAGTGAACGGGTTGATCAATCCTTTCTTTGGGTTTCGTTAGAGTTTAATCCTCTACTCAATCTTCTCGTTGAATCTTCGTAATAGAGACTGGGTCGGTCCACTACCAAAATGAAAACTAAACTGGAACAATGTCTAAACGCTACTAAACTTGTTATTATTAAATAAACAATGTGTGTACAGCATACTGCTTTTTACAGAATTGAACTTTCTAATCTCTGACTCATTTCTGAGTCAGAGTTTCTGCATAACTCTTGCACTAATCTCTTTCTTCTACATATCTTCAACTCTCCATCAACTCTTTATTTATAGATGTTGAAGAGTCGTGATTGAAGTGTCGTGTCCGCTGTGAAAGGACGTCTTTATCCACCCGAACGAACGCGTTTCTTGGATTTTAACATGTGTTCATTGTACTTGGCAGAATTTCTGCTCTTACCGAGAATGGAAATTCTCTACCGAGAATGAGGAAGTGATTTTTCAGCCTTCGAACGAAAGGGCGTTTCACGACCAAGAATTTGAAATTCCCTGTCGCGGCCCCAAATTCTCTACCGAGAATTTTGGATTCTCTGCCGAGAATTTGCATTTTTCTCTGTTTCTGACTTCGTCTTTGTCCTCGTTTTGGTGTAATTGATCTTTGTTGTTTTTGACTCCTTTTGTAAGGTTTTTCTTCTGTTTTTGAGCTCTTTTCATTCCTATTTGGATTTTACCAAATATTTATGTACCTTACAAGAAAGAAACATATTCGAGAGTAAAAGCTTTCTAAACAGTTATAAATAACATAAATTCGTAGCAATATTGATGTAATTTAGGTATATTTTGGGCTTAACAAATCTCCACACTTAATCTTTTGCTAGTCCCGAGCAAAATTTCACTGAATTTATTCTTTAACTAATCTCTTTATAAAAATAAAACATATATCTCTGCATTACCTTTTGAATTAGTTAAGCCGAAAAGACTTACTTCGCATGGCAAATTTATACACAAAATATCAAACTAACTTAGTATAATATACGATATATCATTCGTCTTGTATTTCCAATTTTGAATTGAAGCATTCGAGACGATATAAGCATGCATGTTATTGAGTCTTTCATCTCAAAGCATTTCAAAGCACAAAATTTCTTTCCCAAACCTAAACTAATATATGAGATATATTAAATTAAAATAAGTACTTGGGTTAATTATTTACTTAGTTACGCCCGAGATAAGGGTGGTCTTGATTGTAACTTTATACGTATTTTATTGCTTGGTGTTTGCTTAAGAGGTACCGACTATGCCATGAGTGGACGCAATCGTTACTTTAAACTTATACACGCTTATAATTTTGTTGCTTTTAACGTTCCTTCCATACATCGATTGTGATAAGGGTGGTCGTAACCGTGGCCAAAAATAAACGGTACTTAATTTTCTTCCCTTTCATACCTCGATTGTGATAAGGTTGGTCTCAATCGTGGCCAAAAGTTAAGAATTCTAACTAATTGATTAATTAATATGAATTATGAAATTTAAATTGTAACTTGGGAAAAAGAAAGATAGCACATTCATCCTATATTGACTTAAAATTCAACATGTATTATGGCTAAAGTTTCCTTAAAAACTTCAATTGGTGTTAATGTAAGACGAAATCAAACCGAGGTAAAATTGTTAGTTTAATTTAATGCCTATAAACCTAATTGAAAATTTAAAATAAGATTTATTGTATCATGAATTGCATGATATAAAATAGAGATTGAAATAAAGAATTTATTTACTTAAATACATTTACTCGAGACGTTTTATTAAAAATCGTATCAGAGATTTGTGAAAAATTTGAAAATATTACCCGTATAGAAATATCATTTCTAACGATAATGATAACCTAAAATAATCATATGTTAAATATAGTTTAAACATATAAAAATATATGGTATATAAAATAATGTTTAAATAAATTGTGTTGCAATATATGTTGCATTTGCATAAAATATATGTTGCGTTATTCTTAAAAAATTATTCGTTGCATTTATTCGTACTAAAAATAAAATGATATATGCAATATCTCCTCCCACACTTAAATTGGACCATGTCCTCATTGGTGCAAAAATGATAAAACACGAAAAATTGTACGAAATAAAGCATACGAAAAGAAAATAGAGAAATATGAAATGGATTTTATCCAACAGAAATAGAAATGAAAATTGAACCAAACATAATTAAAAAGGCAAAAAGCATCATGAGGCCCCTGATCTTTCATTGTTTGGTGTATTAAGCCCTCGATCTTTTATTTAGACACATTGAGCCCCTCATCTTTCACCATTTGGTGCATTAAGCCCTCGATCTTTCATTTAGACACATTGAGCCCTTGATCTTTCATATATGGGTGTATTAGGTCCTTCCATAAATCAATTAATATATAGGTTTATTAAGGGCATGTTTGGTGTGACAACAAATGATGTTCTAAAAATAACAAATTCTAAAATAAAAAATATATTATACAAATTAATAAAAATAATTTAAATAAAAAATAAAAAATTTATTGAACACAATAAAACCTTGTTTTTCGATAATTATGTTCTAAAAATAAAAATAATGTTAAAATTAAAGAACATTTTGTCGAAATAAGAAGGGTAATTTTATCAATAACAAGTAACTACAAACAACTGTTCATGAAAAGAGCTTTTCATGAAAAGCTCCAAAATGTTGCAGTCTCCAGAGAAAATGCGAAACGCTGCAGTTATATAAACCTAACCAAACATGCCCTTAATAAACCTATATATTAATTGATTTATGGAAGGACCTAATACACCCATATATGAAAGATCAAGGGTTCAATGTGTCTAAATGAAAGATCGAGGGCTTAATGCACCAAATGGTGAAAGATGAGGGGCTCAATGTGTCTAAATAAAAGATCGAGGGCTTAATGCACCAAACAATGAAAGATCAGGGGCCTCAGGATGCTTTTTGCCAATTAAAAACAACATAAGAGAAAAATGAGTGGAGAAAAGATAAGATAAAACCTATTCTTGTGAAAGTGAACTCGGTGGAGACGGTGCGGTCACTACGTTTTGACGACGGAAAAATGATAATAACTGGCGTCATGGTTGACGTGTGCTCGCTCCGCAAAGTATGTATATTTGCATCCACCGCGTAAATTCTGGAACTCATTTCTTTATTGTTTTCAACAATATCATATAACCGCAAATTCATTTGACGGTTTGGTGCATTCATATGGTTCAAAATTTGTTCGCAAATGAACTTGATCAACACTGTGCTCATCACCAACATTGTGCTCGTTAATGCATATCGTCACCCCCACCAAAATGTGTCTGCTTATTACCACCCCCTTGAATACCATTACCATGTGAACTTGGAATTCCAACATCGGAAAATAAGTAGGAGTAACTGACGGAAAACCAGGCCAAAATACTCGTAGCATCCAAAACAAGACCCATAATCAAAGGACACGAAATCCTTGAAGATGTAATCCAAAATGAACAAATAAATCCTGACTTGAAATCCTTTACCAGATTGTTGTGAAAATTGATGGGCTTAACAATAAATTGTGTTGTAAGATATCCAAACCAAATACTCATCTCGTCATCCCCAATCTTCATAAAATTAACCGAAACCATAAATGTAATCCTCTCATTCTCTGTCCTAATCTGAAATAATGTTGAATGGATCCATATTCAACATGCAAACAATTTATTAGAGGTAGAGGAAACCTGGTTAGTAACCTGCTGATGTTTAGGCATGGTGTGGAAAAAGGGTTAAGATACGGAGGTGGTGTTTGGGAAAGATGTATTTTGGAGAAGTAAAAATTGGTAAAAAGTAAAGGTGATATGGTGTGGAATTGAGTTGTACTGGGAAGAGTTTGGATTGTGTAATTTCGGAAAAATAGGAGGTGATGTAAAGTTTGTGTAAGGGATAGGTAAATAGAGGTATGAATATAGGTGTGGGGAAGTAGTGTAAGAATAGGAAAAGGTTGCAAAATTGGATAAATGTGTACCTATACCCATCCTACAGGTCGCGGGTCGCGACCGAGAATTGCCTAGCCGCGGTCGCGGCACGCGAAATTCAGAGAATTTTTCACTCTGATTTCGACCTGTTTTTGCTGTACTTGCCGAGAATAATAAATTCTCGGTAGAGAATTGGTCAAAAGTGCCTGATTTTGTGCATTTGGACTTGGTTTGTGCAATTTTGTTGATTAATTGTGTCCTGAACGTAATATAAACTGTACCTGCACTTGAGAACTTAATTGAAAAACATTAAATGCAAGGAAAACCAAGGGTTTATCCTTATTAAATTTTTAGTAATGAAACATTAAAATCCTAATTAGAGTTAATGTGGAATCAATGTGCATTAAGTCACATAAGGTAAATTATTCATCTAAAAGATAATGAACGTAAGTTCATGTAGGTATTTATTCATGCTTAAAACTTAAACATGATCTTTAATCAAATTAACTAAACATTCAGATAAAGAAACATTTAACCCTAAACATTAACCTTATTCTAATAGATACAGATTCATATGAAAAATTGTATGTTTTATTTTAATAAGTTCATACTGATATATGCAATAATCAACACGATATAAGTTCATAATTTCATAATTAAAATTAAACTCAATGATTGCATGAAAAGGAAAATTTATTATTATGTTCAATAGTTAATAATGATAATAACGTATTAGCATTAAAATGATTCATACAGATTCAGGTGCTATCAGTGTAAAATCTGAACAGACATAAATCAGAATGAAAAATTTGATATATGAAATGAAATGAAGTTTTATTGCATAACACATGTGTACATAAATGAACAAGAACATATGTACTAAAAAAATAAAAAACGATCCTATATACAATAACAAACAAATGAAAATTAAACAAATATTAATCACTTATTCATATTAAATCTGAAACGTTGAAACTGATACAGATTAATTAAATTATTGACAGAGGCATTTTATTATTATAGAAAAATTCATGGTGAAGGTGATACTGTTCCATATTAACATATATATAGGTTCATTCTAATAACTTGCATAGTTAACAGATACTAATAAAAAATAACCAAAGAATCAAAGTTGATATGTTATCAAAATTGAAAAACATATGTACATAACAAAATTTAGAATTTATCATATAAAATGAATGTTCATGAACTTGTTCAATATTTGCTAATGATTATAATTTAGGGAAAAATACAAAAATAAACCTTGTGGTTACACCCATTTTTGAACAACACCCATGTGGTTTAAAAGTTTACAAAGTGGTACAATGTACTTCATTCCGTTAGCAAACACATACCAAATTGACTAACGGTGTTAAAAGTCAAAGGAAAAAGAGTTAATTTGGTCCTTATACTTATTTATTTTTATAAATTGACCCCCTTATTATCTAATCATCACAAACAAACCTCAAAATAAAAAATAAAAATCAAATTTACTATCTTCTCCATGTCTCCTTTATTTTTTTTCTTTCTCTCTCCTCTCTCTTAATTTCTCTCTCTAAAATTCAATGTGTTGATGAATAATCTATGAATTTATATAAATTCCCCCAAATTCATCGATCCAAAAATCAGAACTTCATCATCATGTCTTCTTTACAAACTTCATCTCTTCTCTTCCCTTCAACAATTGTAAAATCCTCCATTTCTGTTCCTAAACTTCCTTCAATTCATCTCCCAATTCCCAAATCAAAATCATCAAAATTGGTCGAACAACTCAAGTTCAACCATGGAAATGGAAGAAAACTCCCACAAAAGAATGAAAGTTTCATCAATCCCACATCGAATAACTCAAATCAAACACTCCAACTCTATGCTATTTTAGAAGTTGTATCAGACAAAATAGAGATGCACCAAAATGTCGCCGTACAACGAGATAACTGGAACAAACTCCTCTTAAACTCCACCAACATGATCATTCTATCCGCCACCACTATGGCCGGAGTTGCATCAACTTCCACTGGAGATTCTTCTCATCTTGTTTTAAACCTATCTTCAACTCTTCTATTCACTGCTGCTACCGGAATGCTCCTCCATCGATCTAAAGCCGGCAGCCATACGATTGAGCACTCGTGGTGGTCATGTGCACGAGCAGCATCTGGGATTGTAGGGATTTGGGAACTATGGTGTTAAATAACAGTGACTGGTTATTATTTGTTTCTATTAGCAGTGTTAAATAGCCCAATGGGATTTGGAAACTATGGTGTTTTTTTTTAATTAGAAAATCATAGATTATTGATCAACACATTGAATTTTAGAGAGAGAAATTAAGAGAGAGGAGAGAGAAAGAAAAAAAAAATTAAGGAGGGATGGAGAAGATGGTATATTTGATTTTTATTTTTTATTTTGGGATTTGTTTGTGATGATTAGATAATAAGAGGGTTAATTTATAAAAATAAATAAATATAAGGACCAAATTAACTCTTTTTCCTTTGACTTTTAACACCGTTAGTCAATTTGGTATGTGTTTGCTAACGGAATGAAGTACATGGTACCACTTTGCAAACTTTTAAACCACATGGGTGTTGTTCGAAAATTGGTGTAAACACAAGGTTTATTTTTGTACTTTTCCCTATAATTTATGAGCATGTAACATATATGAAAAGTCAGATGTTCAGAAACAGTTCTGAAATGAATACAGATTCATTAAAAATAATTACAGATGCATTTTAAAAGTCATACTGTATCATTTAAACTTAGATTCAGATGTATTCGTATAACTTGTATGGTTAACGTATATTTAAACAAAAAGAATCAAAGAATCAAACTTGATACTTCTATTAAAATTAGAAGAACACATGTACATAAGAACACAAAGAACATACATATAAAAATGAAAACAAACCTATGTACAAACTATACACACAGAAAGTAAAATTAAACAGAACAAAACAAAGTAAACTAATTTCTCATCCCGTTGAATTGGAATTCACATAGCCTGGTAACGAGAAATCTTCGCTTGCACGAAGATCTGTCTTTCTTCCGCAGAAAGAAATCGTGGGCCAACTCGGAAAATTCTCTGGACAAATCCCTCAGGAATTCATAGTCAATGATAGGGAATGGTATGGAACCGAAATAATGTGTTTGGATTTTGCTTTCCATGGAACATGAAGTGACAACTAATTCCTCCATTAAGATTTTTGAGAAATGGTGTTGTCTGAAATATGTCTCCTAACATATACATTTCTTCATCCTGATTAGAAATAGGAAATGGTTCTCCAAACTCAGAAGCTATACATTTCTTCATTATGTTTGGTGAATAAAAAGAAAGAAAAAAAATATGTCTGTAACTTTTTGGAAAAGGTTTGAATAATTGAGAAGAAATCAGAATGGTCTGATAGAGATGAAAAGAAATGGGAAGTAAAAGAGTTCTGATCCCCTCTAATTATTTATAATTAATCCAGGACAAATTAATGTGTCTGTTGGGATTAAAAAGGTGTAAATTCACACCATTTGAACATGAAGAAGCTTAATTTTTCGAAATGGTGCATGAACTGAAGAAGAAAGAAAAGATAAAGGTCTGATAGACGCCCGTGTCGCGACCATGAATGGCGATTCGCGGTCGCGGCAAATTTTTTTTTTTTAACTCGCTGAAGTTACCGAGAATTTTAAATTCTCGGCAGAGAATTTCGATTATCGGTAAGTTCAGAAAAAAAAAATTTCTTCCTTTCCCTTTAAATTTTGAAAATCTGAATTCTCTACTGAGAATTCACATTCTCAGTAAGTTCAGAAATTTTCAAGGCTTTGAAAGTGAAATTCTCAGTTGAGAATTAAAATTCTCAGTAAGTTCAGAATTTCAACAAAAGTCACTGTAGAGATTTTAATAATCCCTATACAAACAGAAACTTAAATTATATGTGATTTTAATTCAATTGAGATTTTTTTTTTTACTTCTAAATTAAAGACTAATGTATAAACTAAAACTAAAAATAAAAATGTAAAGATTTAAAATATGAAAACTAAAAACTAAAAATGTGATAATCCTTAAGAATTCTCAAGGAGAATCAAAATTATGGACATAATCAATTACTTAGACCGGTTTTAAATAATGGTCATGTCCATGTAACTTACCTGGAACAATTTTTTTTTACTAGCATTTTTTTAGCGCATTTCTTGTTTTTTTTTAGCGTTTTCTCAATTTAAGGATCTAGTGATTTCGGTTGAATGTCCGAACTTCTGGTTCAGGCCTCGAACAAAAAACTATGCACATGAACCGAAACTTTCAAAACTATATTAAAAGTATACAATTCCTTCATGGTGAATAAGATAATTTCATCCTACTTCTGATATATCTGTCTGAGAAGATTTTCCATGGTGATTTCTTAGAGAGATAGATGTAGGTGTTTAGGGATGTTATAAAAAGGGAAATTATTTGGGTTTAGTGTAGGAATTGAATAAATTCTTAACAAAGAAATTTGATATGTTGGTGAAGGGAAAAAAATCTTCTGTCCCGAATTCCCTGTCCCCTTCCCTGTCTCCCATTCAACTTTTGACACGTGTCCCTTTAACTACACTTTAACCAAAGTTAAGTATATCTAACCATAGTTAGTAGTAATAAAATAAGATAAAAGGGACACGTGTCAAAAATTGAATGGGGGACAGAGAAGGGGACAGAGAATTCGGGACAGAAGATTTTTTTCCTTAGTAAAGGGTTTAGTTTATAGAAAAGAGTGAAATGTGTTTGGGGAAAAGGTAAATTTTCTAGAAAAATCATCTGTCACGTCTGACATCTTGTTTCAAAAATCTTCTTTCCCTTCTGATGTATCTGTTAGCCAAATTTCTTTTCTGTAGACTCCTTCTGTGTTTTCATTGATAATCAGACTCCTTCTGTGTTTTCATTGATAATCAAATCTCCAGGTCATCTTTGAAAAAACTTGGATTTTTTTATCTGCAAACATTTAAATGCAAACGTTAAATAACAACGAGGATTTAGTCTTAGTTACCATCCTCAAAATAAAAAAAACTATAAAAATAAATAAATACATATATTATAAACCAAGGTGCGAAATAAAACACGAAAAACATAAATTTTTGTTAAAAATTTGGCGTTCCCCGGCAATGGCGCCAAAAACTTGTTGAGCGATTTCCGCAAGTGCACGGTATACGCTTGTAGTAATAAAAGATATCGATCCCACTGGGAACGTTTTTTAACAAAACTTATTTACAATCGGTTAAATTTACTTTAAGGTTTATAATATGGGAAAGTCGTTTAATCGGTTTTGGTTTTGAAATTGCTAGAATGAGAATCAGGTTAGATTATGAAAACGTTAGAAAATATTCTGATTTAAGAATGAATTTGCAAGATAGGAACTTTTAGTACTTCTTAGAAAAGTAAACGAATGTATTCGTTTGCATTAAGCAAAAAAAACAACTTTAAACTTTGTATGAATTATAAAGATGAAATAAATGACGCAACCTCTAATTAATTGGCTTTGAACGCGACAAAACCCTTTCGGGATAGTTGCCCTTAATCAAATTAAAACTCTTTTGAGATAATGATTTGCCTAAGTGTTCAACAAAGTTTTCTTGTAAAGATTTTGGATTAAATACGTTTTAATGAAAACACCAGCAGTCACTTTAGTGGATTGGTTACCATAAGTGCTGCATAAAGATCTATCGAATAGAACAGACTTTATTAGATGAAATATAAATTGATACAAGTTTACAGAGAACATGGAGCATTGAATTCTTCGACGGCGTGCAAGTGAACGGGTTGATCAATCCTTTCCTTGGGTTTCGTTAGAGTTTGTCAGGCTCAGGGTCGAATCCTCTACTTAATCTTCTCGTTGAATCTTCGTAATAGAGACTGGGTCGGTCCACTAACAAAATGAAAACTAAACTGGAACAATGTCTAAACGCTACTAAACTTGTTATTATTAAATAAACAATGTGTGTACATCATACTGCTTTTTACAGAATCGAACTTTCTAATCTCTGACTCATTTCTGAGTCAGAGTTTCTGCATAACTCTTGCACTAATCTCTTTCTTCTACATATCTTCAACTCTCCATCAACTCTTTATTTATAGATGTTGAAGAGTCGTGATTGAAGTGTCGTGTCTGTTGTGGAGAGTCGTGTCCGCTGTGAAAGGACGTCTTTATCCACCCGAACGAACGCGTTTCTTGGATTTTAACATGTGTTCATTGTACTTGGCAGAATTTCTGCTCTTACCGAGAATGGAAATTCTCTGCCGAGAATGAGGAAGTGATTTTTCAGCCTTCGGACGAAAGGGCGTGTCGTGACCGAGAATTTGAAATTCCCTGTCGCGGCCCAAAATTCTCTAAGAATTTTGGATTCTCTGCCGAGAATTTGCATTTTTCTCTGTTTTTGACTTCGTCTTTGTCCTCGTTTTGGTGTAATTGATTTTTGTTGTTTTTGACTCCTTTTGTAAGGTTTTTCTTCTGTTTTTGAGCTCTTTTCATTCCTATTTGGATTTTACCAAATATTTATGTACCTTACAAGAAAGAAACATATTCGAGAGTGAAAGCTTTCTAAACAGTTATAAATAGCATAAATTCGTAGCAATATTGATGTAATTATTGATGATATTTTAGGTATATTTTGGGCTTAACAATGAGCACCCAGAGTGGTGCTATAGGGGCTTTAGACAGACAATTAATGAGTGTGGCTTGATTGATCTTCCTCTCACGGGTTATCAGTTCACTTGGATTCAGCATAGAGGTAAGCCTAACGAAGTCCAAGAAAAACTTGACAGAGTTTTTGTTAACTTGTCATGGCAAGATAAATTCTCAAACGGATTTTCCTCTAATATCATTGCCCCGTTATCGGATCATAGCCCTATTGTTCTTCAAACGGAGCATAATATAAGGAATCATCCGAGTCGCCATTTTATGTTCGAAAATAAATGGCTTCGTGAGTTGGATCTGGATGATTCTGTCAAGACGGGATGGGAGGCTTCTGGAAATGTTGAAATCCTTGATCGTCTATCAAATGTGGCAGGTTACCTCGATCGGTGGGGTAGTGCGCTGCTTCGTGCTGAACATGCTGATACCCGCGCGGGCTTGACTCAGATGGAGCAGCTCCGCGAGTCACCTTCTGAGCAGGCCGCAGCTGAATATGAACGGGTCAGACAACAGGTAATTGACAGTCTGTTGAAAGTGGAAGATCACTGGAAGCAGTGAGCTAAGGTGGATTGGTTGTCCGAGGGTGACTCCAATACTAAGCTCTTTCATGCTGTTGCAAATGGTAGAAGAAAGAGGAACAAAATCAGTGGGCTACTCAATGGGGACGGAAACTGGACTTCTGACCATGATGAATTGTGTCAAATTGCGCATGATTACTTCTCGAACTTGTTCGATGGCGGGTCGGGTGTTCTTGCCCCGGTTACTGATGTAATTACCACAAAAATCTCTAGGGAAGACAATGAGCATCTGCTGAAAGCTTTCACAATTGAGGAATTCAAGTCTGCTTTATTTGAAATGCACCCTGACAAAGCCCCCGGGCCTGATGGATTCAACCCGGTTTTTTTCCAGAGATTTTGGACTCTTCTTGGTACCGATATTTTTCAGGCTACGTGCAGTTGGCTTCATTCTGGTATGTTTCCTCCTGGTTTAAATGACACTATTATTGCTTTGATCCCAAAATGTGAACAACCTAGCTCTATGAAGGACCTTCGGCCTATATCCTTGTGCAATGTTATCTATAAAATAATCTCAAAAGTGCTTGCTAATCGACTCAAAGGAATTCTCCCTGAGGTTATCTCTGAAAATCAATCTGCATTTATCAAAGGGAGATCTATTCATGATAGTGTTCTGATTGCTTTTGAGGTTATTCACAACATGAAAAGAAATATGCACAGGAAAAATGGAGAAGTTGCTCTTAAGATTGATATTAACAAAGCCTATGACAGAGTTAATTGGGATTACCTTGCCGCTATTCTTCTTAAATTGGGTTTTGACCCTAGATGGATTAAACTCATCATGCTTTGTGTCAGTTCAGTGAAATACTCTGTGAAAGTTAATGATAGATTGGTGGGTCCTATAATTCCTAAGCGGGGTCTTAGGCAGGGTGACCCGCTGTCATCTTACCTTTTTTTACTGTGTGTGGAGGGTTTATCGGCCCTGATTTCACATTATGAGAGCTTAGGGAAACTGCATGGAGTACGTGTTTGTAGAAGGCCCCCCCCAATTTCTCACTTATTATTTACTGACGATGCTTTCATGTTCTTTCGGGCAAACCTTGAGGAAAGCAGGGAGATGAAGAGTATTTTATCCGTGTACGAAGAGGCTTCGGGTCAGGCAGTAAATTTCACAAAATCAGGTATTATGTGCAGTAGCAATGTGGATCCTTTTCTTGCTGAAGGAATTTTATGTAACCTGGGTGTCAATCGACCCCTTGATTCTGGACGATATTTAGGCCTACCATCTTTGGTCGGTAGAAAGAAGAGGGCTATATTCGCTCAATTAAAAGACAGACTGTGGAAGGAAATCCAGAATTGGTCTAACAAACCTCTTTCTAAGGCGGGTCGGGCAACATTGATTCGTGCTGTGGGTCAGGCCATACCTATCTACTATATGAGCGTCTTCTTGATTCCGACATCCACGGCTGAGGAGCTTCAGCAGATGTTAAACTCTTTCTGGTGGGGAAATAAGAAGGATGGATGCCGTGGAATCAATTGGATGGTTTGGGAGAAACTGTGTGCACCCAAAGAGGGAGGGGGTTTGGGTTTCAGAGATTTTACTACTTTTAATCTAGCTTTATTGGGAAAACAAGGGTGGCGACTTCAGTCATCCACAGATTCTCTTGCCAGTCAAGTTTTCAAGGCCAAATATTACCCAAATGGGGATTTCATTGAAGCTCGATTAGGAAATTCTCCTAGCTTCATTTGGTGGAGTATCTGGAGCTCTCAATTATTGCTTCATAAAGGAAGTAGATGGAAGATTGGAAATGGACATTCGATAAATGTGTGGAAGGATAAATGGTTGAGAAATGACGGGAGCCAGAGGATCACCTCTCCCAGAGTGGTGGGTCTGGAGGATCTACAGGTTAGTGACTTATTCATTCCAAATTCTCATGACTGGGATATTGAGTTGCTTGAAGAAATTTTTTCTGAATCGGATATTGTGGATATTTGTCGAACTACTGTTAGAGTGGAGGGTCGTCAGGATAAACTAATTTGGGATGGTTCAAACTCGGGGCTCTATACTGTTAAAAGTGCCTATCGCATTGCAATGAGGGAGGATGAGGTTGCTCAGAGTTTGCAGGTTGAGGGGGATTGGCGTTTGATTTGGTCAGCTGTTGTTCCGTATAAAGTTCGATATTTTTGCTGGAGGCTGGTCAGAGATTGTATTCCAACACGAGTCAAATTAAAAAGGAGAGGGATCGACATACCTGATGAATGCGTGATGTGCGGACGGGACATTGAAGATGCCTGGCACCTTTATTGGTTGTGTCCATTTGCACAAGCTATTTGGAGAGGGGCGGATTTGCTTGAAAAATTGGATCAAATTGCAGTTGTTACTGAAAATTTTGCAGCTTTAATCTTTGATTTCTGCAGGTCAAACTCCCCAGGGACTTGTTGGAATTTAGTGTCCTAAATACAATTGTTTTGGATATTAATATTAATGAATAAATTGTTTATTTGGTCATTTGTTTAATCAGATATATAGCATTAATATGTAACTATATATAAAGGCACAAATCTTTCGCAAAGGAAGTAATCCTAAGTTTATTCAAGTAGTTATAAAGTGTTCATACAAGCATGAAGTGAGACTATACTTTATAATAGACTGATAGACTTAAAGTAAACCCAAGTCAAGTAATATGTTATAGGGATTGGCATATTGCTGTTGAGACTTGCATGTAACAGTGTTTTCTGTCGAGACAGAAAGCTGATCTCACAAGCTTTAGATATTTTGATATCTAGACAGTTACATGGATCTGATGAAGGAGTTCATTAGGATTGGGAACCGACTTGAGATAACAGAATGGAGTGATTTATCTAATGTGTCAACTATTCATCTCATCGGCATTAGTAGGTATAACTAATCCTCAGACTCAAACATTCATTAATTAGTAATTCTGGATTGCGGAGTCTAATACTTTGATTCTGTGCGAGCACGATCCAATAGGTGAGAGCCTAGGGTGTGTGGGAGCAGGGTTGGGTATCACGCGAAGTAATTACAGAATGGTTAATGTCAGATTGAGCATTCGTCACTCCCGATAAATGGGAGATATATCCAAAGGGCCGCTTGTGGTGAATTAACTGAAATCCTTGCAAGGTGATACAGTTAAGAGTAGAAATAAACATTTCACTTAACTTATCTTTCAGAGTGAATTCAACCTGTACAAGTAAAACCGAACTCTTCGTTATATGTAACTTTGACACATTCCATGGTTATAAGGAATTGACCGACATGATATAGTTGATGAAGAATCATATTATACTGTACCTAATACAGAACAGTTAATGACAGTTATCAACCTGACTTCTTAATTGCTCTGGGGGAATATCATAGGTTCTGCTAGTAATAGCTCTCGACGGTATTCCGTTATATATATGTTGGAATTAATCGTAATGAATAATTTCAAATGATATATACGGCTAGTGGCAATAAAGAACCTAATGGGTCGCATATGGGACTTGGAATCGGAAGACGAAAATGTAATTAGTGGGACATACACATATGGGCCGAAATTTGTATTAATTTAAGGATAAATTAATTTGATTAATAATTATAATTTGATTATGGTTATCAATTAAATTAAAAGATTATCTGATAATATCAATTAGAAGTTTTTATGTGATTGAAACTCTAATTAATTATCTCTAATATTAATTAATTACGCAAGTGTAGGAGAATAACTTATTCTAAACAAGTTCATGAGGACAATAGGATAATTTAAACAAATTCATATGGTCAAAAGATCAATTGAACAAATTCAACGGGTTAACGAGACACTTTGTAAGTTTAGAGGGGCAATCGGTTTTTTCGATCAAATTCATGAGCCCTAGTGTATTACGCCTTCATTAATTGAATCGAATTTATTACATTTGATTCTTTATTGGATCCGGTTAAAGCGGAACTCTTAAGGTCTTGTTTGATAATAAAAAAAATTAATTGAAATAAGAATTTACTATTTAATTAGTTTAAGGGTCTGTTTATTGGTAGTTATTATTGTTGCTGTTAGTTGTTAGCTGTTGTAGTTAATTATTATTGTTGTTAGTTGTTTGATATTAGTTGATTAATTAGTAGTGTTCGATAAAATTATGATAAATCATTGTTGTTAGTATATTAAAATGTCTAATATGGATATATTTTAAATTAATCAATAAATAAATTACAAAAAAAATAAATTCCAAATATAAATCAGCAGTAAAAACTGACAGTGTCAATCTAAAAGTTCTTAGTTTTGCTAACGATGATGACAGTCCCTTTTTGGCAATAAAAAAAACCACACTCGGACCAACCCTCATTGGCATATCCACCCAGTCTTTAACGATTCTTTTTTAATGGATTTGGTTTCTTAAAATAAAAAATAAAAATAGCAACCCTAATTATTTTATTTTGTTTTGTAATTATTGTTTTTTAATTATTGTTTTGTTATTTTATTGTTTTTTCGTTACAATTATTTAATTTTTTTTAACTAAAAGAAAAGAACGAGTCTAGCATTGATACACCTTACACACAGGACTGGTCCTGGGCCTTGATTTTTGGGGCGCAGGCCAGGGCCCGTAGATTTAAGAGGCCCCAATTTTTTTTAATATAATATATGGAAAAATTACACAGAAATTCATATTTTAAAAACTATTTACAACAATATCAAGTCATAATTTTAGATCATGTCAAACTAATAAAATCAGTACTTTTAATATATTTTAAGGATTAGAATTTATAAATTAGAAGTCTAGAATATATTTTATAGAGTTTATGGTTTATGAATTGAAATCTAGATTCTTAAAATTATAGTGTAAAATCATAATAGATAGAGAATAATGACATATTAAAAATGAAGTTTGGTGATATAATTTAATTGTAATTTTGTACTGTAATTGACCCATAATATATATTTAAAAAGAAATTAAAATTATAACCTACCTGTTTTGTGCGCCGCTGCGTTAGGATTCATCGGGCCTGCCTCCGTTTTATGCTTCTTCCTTCCTTCATTTTTCTTCACGTTTGCTGATTGCGTTTTCTTCCTTCCGTTTTCGTGCCGCTCCTACCTATTGTTTGCGTTTTCTTTTCTTCCATCAGGCGTCTCTTTTTCGGTTTGCTACGTTCCTAATATGGTGAGTTGTGGTGAATAATGAATTCATAATAGGATTGTTGATTTTTGAGGTCTTAATTTTATATATATGATATGATTTTGATTATTTTATGATATGATTGGGATGAATATTGATTTTTTTTGTTCCTTTTTATTTTATATACCTAATTAATTCCTAGATGAAAAATAAGAATGCATATATGATATGATTTGAATGTTTCTGATTTTTGGGGTAAGAATGTTTACGGGTAGGAATTTTGATGCTTCAAGACTTTTTTTTTTGTTCCTTTTTATATACCCAATTCCTTTTTGTTCATTGATGCTTTTATGATATGATTTTTGATGTTCCTGATTTTTTTTGGGATGTTTTACTGATGTTTACATATAGTTGCTGTTGCTGATGTATCTGATTTTTCTGTATTGGCATTTGCTTGATCTGAAAATGACAATTGCGATTGAAAACCTAAAACGGATCTCTCTCTTATATAAGTGTTTGATAGATTGATCACATGTATCTTCTCAGTGTTAGCATAATTGTTTAGCTTAATCAAGGATTGGTAAATGGGCTTCTCGTTTCCGAATTTGCTTTATTTTATGTACAGATTTATATTTTACGTGTGTGTTTTGATTTTGGATATATGTAAATTTCGGCTTGAATTTTATCTGTGCGGTGCAGTCTCTGGTTGCGAATGAGGACTTTCAGCACATTTTGCGTGTGCTGAATACTAATGTGGATGGCAAGCAGAAGATTATGTTTGCTTTGACCTCAATCAAAGGTATTGGGAGGCGCTTTGCAAACATTGTCTGCAAGAAGGCCGATGTTGACATGAATAAGAGGTTTTTTGCTTTTCTACTTTGCTCTTATGTCTCAAAGAATATCAGTACATTACTTGATTGGGATATGTAGTCTCCTTGCCGGTTTAATGTACCTTATAGCTGGTTGTTTCTTAACCTTCCATTTTTTTTTGGATTGTATCTATATTATATGTCTATATGCCCAAAAGCCTCTAGCTTTGGCTTGGCTAAATGAAAAGTTTTCATGATAATTGCTATGATAATTGCTGCGAGACTTCTGTGGGGGATTATTCTTGTGAATTGTGCCATAATGATTTACTTGCTCTGTTTTTTGGAGTTTTATTGTGGTCAAATTAAATCAGTTTCCTTTTTCCTTGACACATTGCAATCTGCTGTTGCATGCATGAAATACCTTGAAATAATGCAATGTAAGTTATGACAAGAAGTATGCATTGAATCTGGGCTTCGTTATTGATTTGCCACCTTGATTGGCTAAGTGTCATCTTTCATCTATATTATTGTTGAGGAAGAAACCCAAATCAACATTAAAATTTGAATTGGTCGGAGAAAGTTCACCACCAGGGCCATCTTTATGAAATTGATTTTCATCTATCCTATTGTATCGAAGATGACTTTCCATCCACTTGATATTTACTTATTTAGTGATCAAATTTTAGACAGGTAGCCTGCTTTGAAACTTGATAAGGGTCACCTATTAATCGAAGATGAAATAGCTTAACCAATTATAACTTATTGGCTTGTTGGTTTTTATTTCCAAGTAAAGGCATCTCTATACTTTTGTCTCTGAATAATGTGTTCTTGTTTAGCTTTGTTCTTCAAAAACATCAATTTGTTTCACATGTAGCCTGATTTGCTTTCTTTTGTTTTAAGGGCTGGTGAATTAACTGCTGCTGAGCTTGATAATCTAATGGTCATTGTTGCGAATCCTCGTCAGTTCAAGATCCCACATTGGTTTTTGAATAGGCAAAAGGACTACAAGGATGGGAAATATTCTCAAATTGTCTCCAATGCATTGGACATGAAGTTGAGAGATGATTTGGAGAGATTGAAAAAGATAAGGTAATTTATTGTGGAGCCTTTTGAGCTGAACTCCTACGATGCTAACAATTGATAATTGAAATTTGACTGCAAATTTTATGCATCATTCATTATTTTGCAGGCAGAACATGCTTTTTTGACTGAAGTGTTATTTCTTTTAATTGGTTAATCTTGGTATTTCGTCAAAATTTGTGCAGATGAGCATAGCTTAGATTATTATAATTGGAGTTGGAAAACTATTAATTGCTTTGCATTCCTTTTATCACCATTTCTAAATAAAGAGAGCTAATTGTCTGATGGTTTTTTAGTAGTGAGATGTCAGCGAGCTATTTTCTTACAACTAATGAAACAAACTTCCAAGTAACATGTTCGTACTTCCAAGTAATGTGGAGTGTGTTAATATGCAGGAACCATCGTGGTCTGAGGCACTACTGGGGTCTTCGAGTTAGGGGACAGCACACCAAGACCACTGGTCGTCGTGGAAAGACTGTTGGTGTCTCAAAGAAGAGATGAAAAATCTATTTATTGGCTTCAACAATTTTGTTGGTCTGCAGAGGCAGAATTAGTCACCTGCTACAAGAAATTTTGCATTAGAAAAATTTAGATATGGCTTTGTTAGATTGAAGGATTTTAATTCTGTTAATGGGTTTATCGATTTACTGTTTGCACAATACTTATTCTACTCTGTCTGTTTTAGAATGCATGCAATTGGCATCTATTTTGAATGCGACTTGAAAAGAAAAACTTGTTTTCTGTACAACTCTCTACAAGTTGGAATAATTGAAAAGCGATTGATTAGTTGAAAGTAATGTTTGCCGTATGTCAAATAATCACTTTTGTATGTTTTGAGAAGATACATAAACATGATTTGATCAGTATCTTATCTTGGGAGTCTCTCTAAACGTGATTTGATGGAAGTGAATTGAATTATTTTTCTTGGCATTTTAGACAAATGAAGTTATGTAGTACGTGTTTATGAAGTTGCTCCCTTGCCTGCAAATTGAATATGATTTATGTATCTCTCTTATTATCATTTCTTTACTATTTTCCACCTTTAAGAACTCTCCATAGATAGATTATACTGGTTAACAACTTTAGGTGCCACGTAGGAAAAATAACAACGAAAGTATACATCCCATTAGGAGCTATTGTTACTTCATAATTTTGTGGGGTAAAAAAAATATTAATTAATAAAATTGAACTGTTACACATGTTGCTGTAATAATTGGACTGTTATACATGTTTGCTGTAATAATTGGACTGAAACAACATTTTACCCACTAAATAAAGCAGTATTTTCTGCTTTCGCGGGCGCCTGATGCGCTGAGTCTGGTGTGTGTGTTACACGCGCGCCTGCGTGATGCCCACCTTTTGCTATGTTGTCTCATAAAGAGTAGATTGTGGCTGATAAATTGGTCCTTATCAAAAAAAAGGAACAAACTAAATTTAGTAACATCTACTCTTGTGGTTGGTTGTTACCAATCTTAGTTTAGTAACAAGGAAATCAGACCCATTAGACATGCTTATCTTCCTATTCTTTTCCATGTTTGACACCTGACAGATCTCCCGTAGCATATAGGGAATACAATAATAATCTTTTGACATTCTTTTCCAATTATTCTCTTTGTTGAGACTGACATTGTATTCTTTTTTTAGTATATGTCAGTAGATATGTTTTTACGGAGTCTTGTACAGGTATAATTTTAGGCATTTCTTATCTATTAATTCTCTTTTATTTGCTGTTTAAATTTAAATGATCTATGGTTTGTTGTATAACTTCTTATTTATCATTCGCATCAAATACCAAATCGAAAGATTTCCTGCCCACCAAATATTTCCTTATGATGCATCTGCATATTTTCTCATTCAAACTAATTAAGGGACGTCTGTGTAAGTCTCATGATCTCATTAGTATTGGCAACTTGGAACTTTTCTTACTGGACTTTGGCTTTGATGCTCATTTGAAGTGAAATTTTTCTGTGGTTGATGTTTTAAGTGAAGGGAAAGTTGTGTAGTTTAATTGGTGTTCTCTAGATTGGTTCATGAGTTTCCATCTATTGAGAGTTTTGTCCAAGTTAAAGATTTTTAATTAGTAATTTTCTGTTAAAGAATCCTAAAAATCCATACGTGAATATATGTCATTTTGTCTTGTAAAAAATGAAGAAGAAGAGTGTTGTCTGTTTAGTACCTTGCTCAATTGGATATACATTAATTGTCAAACACACTAATGTTTAGTATGCCTCAAGATGTGAATATCCATATGCAACTTGTAGATGGAGAATTATTTTTGTATTTCAGAATTGGTTGAATTATGTGGTAGGTGGAAAATCGTGGAATTGTTATACCTGTTTGTTATTGATTATTGCTGAGCTTTAGGAAATTATGTTGAAGTATGGTCTTTTTTAAGCTATATTTTTTAAGAGTCTTACTAGAGTTTCTCTTCTGTCTTTAGGTAGGGCACAGACCTTTATCCATGATTTTTCATTTTGATTTCAGACTTATTCCTTATCTTGGTTGTGTAACTCTTACCTGTGCTAATTCAACATTATCCAGCCCTAACGGGCAACAGTTTATGTCCTGCAAGGAAGCTTCTTCTTATTTAAATTCCCCACTTGGTCTTCAAGATTCAAGCCAATTAAATTTTGGTCCTGTGGATGGCAATATTCAAATGATAGAAAGAAAATCTTCTGGGAATGTAAGTTCTGTATAACCTTCGTTTTATACTTTTGACTTTCTTCAGAAGTTTGTATTGACAAAGCAGTATTCTACAGGCTTCTGACGTCACCTTTGTTGTTGACAAGAATGAAGGTGCTCTTGTCTGCTGTCCAGAATTCTCCCTTAGTAAATCTGTTGAACATGAAGAAGGAACCTATGAAAGTAGGGATTCTTGGACAGGCTGAAACAGTGAGGAGATATAAATGCCATAAATGTACTATGGTTTTTGATGAGCCAGATGACTTGCTACAACACCTGCTATCATCTCATCAAAAGACTCCAAAGAGGCTTAGACAAGAAACATCTACTAACGAAGCGGTGATAATTAATAATGGAAAGTATGAATGTCATTTTTGTCACAAGTCTTATGATGAAAGGCATCGCTATAATGGTCACCTTGGGAACCACATAAAAGACTATTTTAAGAGAATTCAAGCTTCAGGTGAAACTGTTGGAATCAAAAGAAGCAGTATGCCTCCATCTGTTGCAGTTCATCCCAGTGCCTTGAAGATCAAGAATCAAATAAGTTGTGCTGTTCCGAACTGTGAGATGAAAGAAAATGATACTAAGGAATCTTACTGTGGGAAGCAGGGTTTAGTTTGTAGCATGATTGATGATAAATCAGGAGATTCAAATGATATTGTTGTTGTTGAAACTAAAAGTGTCCAGGAAGGTTCTCCCAAATGTTCATTTCCTGCAGTTGGAACGAAGCAAATGTGTGCACCTTATAATAATGAGAATCAGCTAGATGAAAACTTGATTGAAGGACATGCTCAAGAATTGGGTTCTGATAATAATTTAGTTGCTGCGAGCTCTATAGAAAATAGTGAAAATATCAACGATAGACGTCTTTCTAGTGCAATAAATAGCGTCGAAAATCATGATAGGGACTTCTGTGGAGATAATGCAAGAACTGTTTTGGGAAATAATTGCTCATCACAAGAGGATGTTGTAGCCAATGGCAAGGAGCAGAGAAATATTCCTTCTGCTAATGACCAAAGATATGCTTCTGTAAATGATGTGCATGGGCTTTCAGCTTCCACTACAATGACTTATGAAAGAGGTTCTCAAGTGGGTCTATCTTCACCCTTCGATGAGAAAATAGGTATGTCAAATGATAAGGTGAGCCAAGATTCTACTACCACAATGAAAGAGTCCAGGTATGATGACATGGGTGGTTCTAGCAAGAATGTGCTAACAGTTGGTTTTGGAAGCAACAATGTGACTGTTGAGGATTTTGTTACTGACATTGAACTGGATAGCAGCAGAAGCCGCTTAGTTATTCCAACATGGATTGATCAGACATCTTATACAGAAAATGAAATGAATGGAACTCACAGATGCACAATAAAGAAACATGGGCAAGAAAGGAAATCTGAAGGCGAACAACTTACTCTATTTGGTTCTGAGCAATACCTTGGCTGTGAAAATACAATAGCTAAGGTGTCTAATGATACAACAAAGGTGCCCAATCATGATGAAGTCCTGCATTTTCAGAATAGAATGCATATGAAAGGAGTTAATCTAATTGCAGCACAAGTAACTGCTGCTGAGCTAGAAAGCAGCTCTGGCAATTCTTTGCTTGTTCCATCTGGTAATGAACTGACATTTTCTATGAAGGAGAATAGAGTACTGAATGGTGCACCAAAGAACCTTGTTCAAGATTTAAATTCTGATAGCAGTTCACATAAACCTTCTTGTGATGACCAGATTTTTAATTATGAGAACAATGTGAATATGGTCTCTTCGGTTACAGTGGATCAGCCTAAGATAAAGAAGTTAAAAGCTTTTCTAAAGGGGAATGCATCTTGCTTTTGACTATAGCCACATGGAATGGGATCCAGATGTTAAAAGTACCATACAAGAAAGTTATTCTAGAGACTGTTCCCTTGTTACTTCTGGAAGTCAATGGAATGCTGCTGAAGCTAATTTAACTGGTCTATACTGTAGTCCTCTTGATGGGCAGAAACGGGCTTCTGCAAGGGACTTGCTTCATCTCTCTAATAGTGTAGACGAGTGGAGTGCTGGGCGTAATTCAGGCAGGGTCTTCACAGGTGAAGATAGAAAGAAGTTAGAGATTGTTAGGCCTCGGAAGAATGAAGCAGTTACTGGTTTAGGAAGCAATATCCAAGCTAATGAAAATGTCATATCTGAGCTTATGTGGAAACATGATGAAGAAAATGACTTGCTTGGCAGTTTCACCGATACTTCTTGTCGACTTGCACATTCATCAGGTTGTTTTACCACATATGATCTAATGTCAGATAAGGTATGAGATATGACAACTTTTAAAGTTACTGTAAGCTATGAAAATGCAATTACTCATAAGTATTAGCAAATGTCCATAAAAAAAGTAGTATTGGCAAATGTTTATGGGGTTTGCTGTTCCTGTTGCAAGTTTTTTAATGTTGATAATATGTTTAGCTTAAGATGTATTGAATTTGATGTTATATCAACAACCTGAACAAATATCAGGTGGTTGGACAGCTATTCGGATCCTTCTTTTTCAATTACGAATCATATTTTTGACAGAACTGGAAAAGAGAAATCTGGATAGTGGAGTTCAATTAGTTGGTATTAAGGCTTGGTTATTGTTGTTTTCAAATAGGAACTAATATGTAACAGTACTACTAGTGAAGTAATATCTGTCGGACTAAGTTTTAAGAGGCAATACTAGTGACTTCTCTGTAACTCTTTAAGGGATGTGAAATTTATTGAGTGAACTGCAAAAATTTGTGTCTCTGACATGACTTGATTTCACGGTTTTATATGATGGTTCATGTTAGCCGACCCCGAATCATTTCGGAACTAAGGCTTTGTTGTTGTTGTTGTTGTAGTTGTGTGAGTGATATAAAATCAGTTATAATTTTCACAGGAAATGTTTTCACTTTTGATTTTTTGCTATGGTATAATTTGGACTCTTTTTTCAAATAGGATTCTGTAACCATATTGGTAATAAAAGTAGTGCACTAATATCCTTATGCACTAGAAGTATAAGGTGATAACATTAGTCTTACACTTTCTAGTTATTTCTTTTCATTCAAAACTTTTACCCTCTTAAAATGCTTTTTAATGTACTCTATGTATGCGCTCATATTTTGTTGAACAGTTTCTTGGTTTATTTAGTTTTCTATATTCTATTTGGAATTGCATCCTTTACAAAATGGTTTCATATTGACCTTTTCTCTTATTCATATTCTCTGAGTTGCAGCGATGCATGAGGTGTTTCATTGCACATTTTCAATGTTAGTTGTGTATAAATTGTAATACTTACTTAGACAGAGGGATAATAAATGTTGAAAAGTCTTATGGGATTTTAGCAGGTTGACCAAAGATTGCTGATGACGCTAATTTTTTCACGCATTTGATGACCCGTGGTGTGTGTGGTTTTGTAAAACTGGTGATTTATAATAGATGTATTTTCTTTTTCCTATGAACAGGGTGGGAATGAAATCTTTGGCGAGAAATTCAGTGGCATATCAGGTGTGTGTGATCAATCTATCAAACACGTATATAAGAGAGATCCGTTTTAGGTTTTCAATCGCAATCGTCATTTTCAGATCAAGCAAATACCAATACACGCATATAAAGACTCAGGCAATCATAGTTTTTTCTGTAACTATACCAAAAAACAGAAGAAAAAGACGAAAAGGAAACCCAAATAACATTTTGGATTGCAGCGAGTCGGAGCAGGAGAAAAAAGAGTAACTGAAGGCGACCAAGAAGAAGTAGAAACAGAAGGGAGAAGAGTGAAGCTAATGTAATTCGGGTTTTAAAGGATTAACATTACATTACTGGGTTAGGGTTTTATTATGCTTAAAGACGCTTTTACCCTCAAGAAAGTGTCTCGTGTGTGTAAGGTGTATCAACGCTAGACTCGTTCTTTTCTTTTAGTTAGAAAAAATTAAATAATTGTAACGAAAAAACAATAAGTTTTCATGATAATTGCTTCAAGACTTCTATATGTGTGTTCATGCATGCAACAGCAGATTGCAGATTGCAATGTGTCAAGAAAAAAGGAAAATGATTTAATTTGACCACAATAAAACACCAAAAAACAGAGCAAGTAAATCATTATGTCACAATTCACAACAATAATCCACACATATAGAAGTCTCGAAGCAATTATCATGAAAACTTATTGTTTTTTCGTTACAATTATTTAATTTTTTCTAACTAAAAGAAAAGAACGAGTCTAGCGTTGATATACCTTACACACACGAGACACTTTCTTGAGGGTAAAAGCGTCTTTAAGCATAATAAAACCCTAACCCAGTAATGTAATGTTAATCCTTTAAAACCCGAATTACATTAGCTTCACTCTTCTCCCTTCTGTTTCTACTTCTTCTTGGTCGCCTTCAGTTACTCTTTTCTCTCCTGCTCCGACTCGCTGCAATCCAAAATGTTATTTGGGTTTCCTTCTCGTCTTTTTCTTCTATTTTTTGGTATAGTTACAGAAAAAACTATGATTGCCTGAGTCTTTATATGCGTGTATTGGTATTTGCTTGATCTGAAAATGACGATTGAAAACCTAAAACAGATCTCTCTTATATACGTGTTTGATAGATTGATCACATGTATCTTCTCAATGTTGGCATAATTGTTTAGCTTAATCAAGCATTGGTAAATGCGGCTTCTCGTTTCCGAATTTGCTTTATTTTATGTACAGATTTGTATTTTATGTGTGTGTTTTGATTTTGGATATATGCAAATTTTGGTTTGAATTTTATCTGTGCGGTGCAGTCTCTGGTTGCGAATGAGGACTTTCAGCACATTTTGCGTGTGCTGAATACTAATGTGGATGGCAAGCAGAAGATTATGTTTGCTTTGACCTCAATCAAAGGTATTGGGAGGCGCTTTGCTAACATTGTCTACAAGAAGGCCGATGTTGATATGAATAAGAGGTTTTATGCTTATCTACTTTGCTCTTATGTCTCAAAGAATATCAGTGCATTACTTGATTGGAATATGTAGTCTCCTTACTGGTTTAATGTACATTATAGCACAACAATAATCCACACATATAGAAGTATCGAAGCAATTATCATGAAAACTTTTCATTTAGCCAAGCCAAAGCTAGATGTGATCAATCTATCAAACACGTATATAAGAGAGATCCGTTTTAGGTTTTCAATCGCAATCGTCAATTTCAGATCAAGCAAATACCAATACACGCATATAAAGACTCAGGCAATCATAGTTTTTTCTGTAACTATACCAAAAAACAGAAGAAAAAGACGAAAAGGAAACCCAAATACCATTTTGGATTGCAGTGAGTCGGAGCAGGAGAGAAAAGAGTAACTGAAGGCGGCCAAGAAGAAGTAGAAACAGAAGGGAGAAGAGTGAAGCTAATGTAATTCGGGTTTTAAAGGATTAACATTACATTACTGGGTTAGGGTTTTATTATGCTTAAAGACGCTTTTACCCTCAAGAAAGTGTCTCGTGTGTGTAATGTGTATCAACGCCAGACTCGTTCTTTTCTTTTAGTTAGAAAAAATTAAGTAATTTTAACGAAAAAACAATAAGTTTTCATGATAATTGCTTCGAGACTTCTATATGTGTGTTCATGCATGCAACAGCAGATTGCAGATTGCAATGTGTCAAGAAAAAAGGAAAATGATTTAATTTGACCACAATAAAACACCAAAACACAGAGCAAGTAAATCATTATGTCACAATTCACAACAATAATCCACACATATAGAAGTCTCGAAGCAATTATCATGAAAACTTATTGTTTTTTCGTTACAATTATTTAACTTTTTCTAACTAAAACAAAAGAACGAGTCTAGCGTTGATATACCTTACACACACGAGACAATTCTTGAGGGTAAAAGCGTCTTTAAGCATAATAAAACCCTAACACAGTAATGTAATGTTAATCCTTTAAAACTCGAATTACATTAGCTTCACTCTTCTCCCTTCTGTTTCTACTCCTAAAACGGATCTCTCTTATATACTAGTTTGATAGATTGATCACATCTAGCTTTGGCTTGGCTAAATGAAAAGTTTTCATGATAATTGCTTCGATACTTCTATATGTGTGGGTTATTGTTGTGCTATAAGGTACATTAAACCAGTAAGGAGACTACGTATTCCAATCAAGTAATGCACTAATATTCTTTGAGACATAAGAGCAAAGTAGATAAGGAAAAAACCTCTTATTCATGTCAACATCGGCCTTCTTGCAGACAATGTTAGCAAAGCGCCGCCCAATTCCTTTGATTGAGGTCAAAGCAAACATAATCTTCTGCTTGCCATCCACATTAGTATTCAGCACACGCAAAATGTGGTGAAAGTCCTCATTCGCAACCAGAGACTGCACCGCATAGATAACATTCAAACCGAAATTTGCATATATCCAAAATCAAAACACACACATAAAATACAAATCTATACATAAAATAAAGCAAATTCGGAAATGAGAAGCCGCATTTACCAATGCTTGATTAAGCTAAACAATTATGCCAACACTGAGAAGATACATGTGATCAATCTATCAAACACGTATATAAGAGAGATCCGTTTTAGGTTTTCAATCGTCATTTTCAGATCAAGCAAATACCAATACACGCATATAAAGACTCAGACAATCACAGTTTTTTCTGTAACTATACCAAAAAACAGAAGAAAAAGACGAAAAGGAAACCCAAATAACATTTTGGATTGTAGCGAGTCGGAGCAGGAGAGAAAAGAGTAACTGAAGGCGACCAAGAAGAAGTAGAAACAGAAGGGAGAAGAGTGAAGCTAATGTAATTTGGGTTTTAAAGGATTAACATTACATTACTGGGTTAGGGTTTTATTATGCTTAAAGACGCTTTTACCCTCAAGAAAGTGTCTCGTGTGTGTAAGGTGTATCAACGCTAGACTCGTTCTTTTCTTTTAGTTAGAAAAAATTAAATAATTGTAACGAAAAAACAATAAGTTTTCATGATAATTGCTTCGAGACTTCTATATGTGTGTTCATGCATGCAACAGCAGATTGCAGATTGCAATGTGTCAAAAAAAAAAGGAAAATGATTTAATTTGACCACAATAAAACACCAAAAAATAGAGCAAGTAAATCATTATGTCACAATTCACAACAATAATCCACACATATAGAAGTCTCGAAGCAATTATCATGAAAACTTATTGTTTTTTCGTTACAATTATTTAATTTTTTCTAACTAAAAGAAAAGAACGAGTCTAGCGTTGATATACCTTACACACACGAGACACTTTCTTGAGGGTAAAAGCGTCTTTAAGCATAATAAAACCCTAACCCAGTAATGTAATGTTAATCCTTTAAAACCCGAATTACATTAGCTTCACTCTTCTCCCTTCTGTTTCTACTTCTTCTTGGTCGCCTTCAGTTACTCTTTTCTCTCCTGCTCCGACTCGCTGCAATCCAAAATGTTATTTGGGTTTCCTTTTCGTCTTTTTCTTCTGTTTTTTGGTATAGTTACAGAAAAAACTATGATTGCCTGAGTCTTTATATGTGTGTATTGGTATTTGCTTGATCTGAAATTGACGATTGCGATTGAAAACCTAAAACGGATCTCTCTTATATACGTGTTTGATAGATTGATCACATCTAGCTTTGGCTTGGCTAAATGAAAAGTTTTCATGATAATTGTTTCGATACTTCTATATGTGTGGATTATTGTTGTGCTATAAGGTACATTAAACCAGTAAGGAGACTACATATTCCAATCAAGTAATGCACTGATATTCTTTGAGGCATAAGAGCAAAGTAGATAAGCAAAAAACCTCTTATTCATGTCAACATCGGCGTTCTTGTAGACAATGTTAGCAAACCGTCTCCCAATACCTTTGATTGAGGTCAAAGCAAACATAATCTTGTGCTTGCCATCCACATTAGTATTCAGCACATGCAAAATGTGCTGAAAGTCCTCATTCGCAATTAGAGACTTCACCGCACAGATAAAATTGAAACCGAAATTTGCATATATCCAAAATAAAAACACACACATAAAATACAAATGTGTACATCAAATAAAGCAAATTCGGAAACGAGAAGCCGCATTTACCAATGCTTGATTAAGCTAAACAATTATGCCAACACTGAGAAGATACATGTGATCAATCTATCAAACACGTATATAAGAGAGATCCGTTTTAGGTTTTCAATCGTCATTTTCAGATCAAGCAAATACCAATACACGCATATAAAGACTCAGGCAATCATAGTTTTTTCTGTAACTATACCAAAAAACAGAAGAAAAAGACGAAAAGGAAACCCAAATACCATTTTAGATTGCAGTGAATCGGAGCAGGAGAGAAAAGAGTAACTGAAGGTGACCAAGAAGAAGTAGAAACAGAAGGGAGAAGAGTGAAGCTAATGTAATTCGGGTTTTAAAGGATTAACATTACATTACTTGGTTAAGCTTTTATTATGCTTAAAGACGCTTTTAACCTCAAGAAAGTGTCTCGTGTGTGTAAGGTGTATCAACGCTAGACTCGTTCTTTTCTTTTAGTCAGAAAAAATTAAATAATTTTAACGAAAAAACAATAAGTTTTCATGATAATTGCTTCTAGACTTCTATATGTGTGTTCATGCATGCAACAGCAGATTGCAGATTGCAATGTGTCAAGAAAAAAGGAAAATGATTTAATTTGACCACAATAAAACACCAAAAAACAGAGCAAGTAAATCATTATTTCACAATTCACAACAATAATCCACACATATAGAAGTCTCGAAGCAATTATCATGAAAACTTATTGTTTTTTCGTTACAATTATTTAATTTTTTCTAACTAAAAGAAAAGAACGAGTCTAGCGTTGATATACCTTACACACACGAGACACTTTCTTGAGGGTAAAAGTGTCTTTAAGCATAATAAAACCCTAACCCAGTAATGTAATGTTAATCCTTTAAAACCCGAATTACATTAGCTTCACTCTTCTCCCTTCTGTTTCTACTTCTTCTTGGTCGCCTACACTTACTCTTTTCTCTCCTGCTCCGACTCGCTGCAATCCAAAATGTCATTTGGGTTTCCTTTTCGTATTTTTCTTCTGTTTTTTGATATAGTTACAGACAAAACTATGATTGCCTGAGTCTTTATATGCGTGTATTGGTATTTTCTTGATCTGAAAATGACAATTGCGATTGAAAACCTAAAACGGATCTCTCTTATATACGTGTTTGATAGATTGATCACATCTAGCTTTGGCTTGGCTAATTGAAAAGTTTTCATGATAATTGCTTCGATACTTCTATATGTGTGGATTATTGTTGTGCTATAAGGTACATTAAACCAGTAAGGAGACTATGTATTCCAATCAAGTAATTCACTGATATTCTTTGAGACATAAAAGCAAAGTAGATAAGCAAAAAACCTCTTATTCATGTCAACATCGGCCTTCTTGCAGACAATGTTAGCAAACCGCCAACCAATACCTTTGATTGAGGTCAAAGCAAATATAATCTTCTGCTTGCCATCCACATTAGTATTCAGCACACGCAAAATGTGGTGAAAGTCTTCATTCGCAACCAGAGACTGCACCGCATAGATAACATTCAAACCGAAATTTGCATATATCCAAAATCAAAACACACACATAAAATACAAATCTGTACATAAAATAAAGCAAATTCGGAAACGAGAAGCCGCATTTACCAATGCTTGATTAAGCTAAACAATTATGCCAACACTGAGAAGATACATGTGATCAATCTATCAAACACGTATATAAGAGAGATCCGTTTTAGGTTTTCAATCGTCATTTTCAGATCAAGCAAATACGAATACACGCATATAAAGACTCAGGCAATCATAGTTTTTTCTGTAACTATACCAAAAAACAGAAGAAAAAGACGAAAAGGAAACCCAAATAACACTTTGGATTGCAGCGAGTCGGAGCAGGAGAGAAAAGAGTAACTGAAGGCGACCAAGAAGAAGTAGAAACAGAAGGGAGAAGAGTGAAGCTAATGTAATTCGGGTTTTAAAGGATTAACATTACATTACTGGGTTAGGGTTTTATTATGCTTAAAGACGCTTTTACCCTCAAGAAAGTGTCTCGTGTGTGTAAGGTGTATCAACGCTAGACTCGTTCTTTTCTTTTAGTTAGAAAAAATTAACTAATTGTAACAAAAAAACAATAAGTTTTCATGATAATTGCTTCGAGACTTCTATATGTTTGTTCATGTATGCAACAGCAGATTGCAGATTGCAATGTGTCAAGAAAAAAGGAAAATGATTTAATTTGACCACAATAAAACACCAAAACACAGAGCAAGTAAATCATTATGTCACAATTCACAACAATAATCCACACATATAGAAGTCTCAAAGCAATTATCATGAAAACTTATTGTCTTTTCGTTAAAATTATTTAATTTTTCTAACTAAAAGAAAAGAATGAGTCTAGCGTTGATATCCCTTACACACACGAGACACTTTCTTGAGGGTAAAAGCGTCTTTAAGCATAATAAAACCCTAACCCAGTAATGTAATGTTAATCCTTTAAACCCCGAATTACATTAGCTTCACTCTTCTCCCTTCTGTTTCTACTTCTTCTTGGTCGCCTTCAGTTACTCTATTCTCTCCTGCTCCGACTCGCTGCATTCCAAAATGTTATTTGGGTTTCCTTTTCGTCTTTTTCCTCTGTTTTTTGGTATAGTTACAGAAAAAACTATTATTGCCTGAGTCTTTATATGCGTGTATTGGTATTTGCTTGATCTGAAAATGACGATTGCGATTGAAAACCTAAAACGGATCTCTCTTATATACGTGTTTGATAGATTGATCACATCTAGCTTTGGCTTGGCTAAATGAAAAGTTTTCATGATAATTGCTTCGATACTTCTATATGTGTTGATTATTGTAGTGCTATAAGGTACATTAAACCAGTAAGGAGACTACGTATTCATATCAAGTAATGCACTAATATTCTTTGAGACATAAGAGCAAAGTAGATAAGCAAAAAACCTCTTATTCATGTCAACATCGGCCTTCTTGCAGACAATGTTAGCAAACCGCCTCCCAATACCTTTGATTGAGGTCAAAGCAAACATAATCTTCTGCTTGCCATCCATATTAGTATTCAGCACATGCAAAATGTGCTGAAAGTTCTCATTCGCAACCAGAGACTGCACCGCACAGATAAAATTCAAACCGAAATTTGCATATATCCAAAATCAAAACACACACATAAAATACAAATCTGTACATAAAATAAAGCAAATTCGGAAACGAGAAGCCGCATTTACCAATGCTTGATTAAGCTAAACAATTATGCCAACACTGAGAAGATACATGTGATCAATCTATCAAACACGTATCTAAGAGAGATCCGTTTTAGGTTTTCAATCGTCATTTTCAGATCAAACAAATACCAATACACGCATATAAAGACTCAGGCAATCATAGTTTTTTCTGTAACTATACCAAAAAACAGAAGAAAAAGACGAAAAAGAAACCCAAATACCATTTTGGATTGCAGTGAGTCGGAGCAGGAGAGAAAAGAGTAACTGAAGGCGACCAAGAAGAAATAGAAACAGAAGGGAGAAGAGTGAAGCTAATGTAATTCGGGTTTTAAAGGATTAACATTACATTACTAGGTTAGGCTTTTATTATGCTTAAAGACGCTTTTACCCTCAAGAAAGTGTCTCGTGTGTGTAATGTGTATCAACGCTAGACTCGTTCTTTTCTTTTAGTTAGAAAAAATTAAATAATTGTAATGAAAAAACAATAAGTTTTCATGATAATTGCTTCTAGACTTCTATATGTGTGTTCATGCATGCAACAGCAGATTGCAGATTGCAATTTGTCAAGAAAAAAGGAAAATGATTTAATTTGACCCTAATAAAACACCAAAAAATAGAGCAAGTAAATCATTATGTCACAATTCACAACAATAATCCACACATATAGAAGTCTTGAAGCAATTATCATGAAAACTTATTGTTTTTTCGTTACAATTATTTAATTTTTTCTAACTAAAAAAAAAGAACGAGTCTAGCGTTGATTTACCTTACACACACGAGACACTTTCTTGAGGGTAAAAGCGTCTTTAAGCATAATAAAACCCTAACCCAGTAATGTAATGTTAATCCTTTAAAACCCGAATTACATTAGCTTCACTCTTCTCCCTTCTGTTTCTACTTCTTCTTGGTCGCCTTCAGTTACTCTTTTCTCTCCTGCTCCGACTCGCTTTAATCCAAAATGTTATTTGGGTTTCCTTTTCGTCTTTTTCTTCTATTTTTTGGTATAGTTACAGAAAAAACTATGATTGCCTGAGTCTTTATATGCGTGTATTGGTATTTGCTTGATCTGAAAATGACGATTGAAAACCTAAAATAGATCTCTCTTATATACGTGTTTGATAGATTGATCACATGTATCTTCTCAATGTTGGCATAATTGTTTAGCTTAATCAAGCATTGGTAAATGCGGCTTCTCGTTTCCGAATTTGCTTTATTTTATGTACAAATTTGTATTTTATGTGTGTGTTTTGATTTTGGATATATGCAAATTTCGGTTTGAATTTTATCTGTGCGGTGCAGTCTCTGGTTGCGAATGAGGACTTTCAGCACATTTTGCGTGTGCTGAATACTAATGTGGATGGCAAGCAGAAGATTATGTTTGCTTTGACCTCAATCAAAGGTATTGGGAGGCGCTTTGCTAACAGTCTACAAGAAGGCCGATGTTGATATGAATAAGAGGTTTTATGCTTATCTACTTTGCTCTTATGTCTAAAAGAATATCAGTGCATTACTTGATTGGAATATGTAGTCTCCTTACTGGTTTAATGTACCTTATAGCACAACAATAATCCACACATATAGAAGTATCGAAGCAATTATCATGAAAACTTTTCATTTAGCCAAGCCAAAGCTAGATGTGATCAATCTATCAAACACGTATATAAGAGAGATCCGTTTTAGGTTTTCAATCGCAATCGTCAATTTCAGATCAAGCAAATACCAATACACGCATATAAAGACTCAGGCAATCATAGTTTTTTCTGTAACTATACCAAAAAATAGAAGAAAAAGACGAAAAGGAAACCCAAATAACATTTTGGATTGCAGCGAGTCGGAGCAGGAGAGAAAAGAGTAACTGAAGGCGACCAAGAAGAAGTAGAAACAGAAGGGAGAAGAGTGAAGCTAATGTAATTCGGGTTTTAAAGGATTAACATTACATTACTGGGTTAGGGTTTTATTATGCTTAAAGACGCTTTTACCCTCAAGAAAGTGTCTCGTATGTGTAAGGTATACCAACGCTAGACTCGTTCGTTTCTTTTAGTTAGAAAAAATTAAATAATTGTAACGAAAAAACAATAAGTTTTCATGATAATTGCTTCGAGACTTCTATATGTGTGGATTATTGTTGTGAATTGTGACATAATGATTTACTTGCTCTGTTTTTTGGTGTTTTATTGTGGTCAAATTAAATCATTTTCCTTTTTTCTTGACACATTGCAATCTGCAATCTGCTGTTGCATGCATGAACAAACATATAGAAGTCTCGAAGCAATTATCATGAAAACTTATTGTTTTTTCGTTACAATTATTTAATTTTTTCTAACTAAAATAAAAGAACGAGCCTAGCGTTGATACACCTTACACACACGAGGCACTTTCTGAGGGTAAAAGCGTCTTTAAGCATAATAAAACCCTAACCCAGTAATGTAATGTTAATCCTTTAAAACCCGAATTACATTAGCTTCACTCTTCTCCCTTCTGTTTCTATTTCTTCTTAGTCGCCTTCAGTTACTCTTTTCTCTCCTGCTCCGACTCACTGCAATCCAAAATGGTATTTGGGTTTCCTTTTCGTCTTTTTCTTCTGTTTTTTGGTATAGTTACGGTAAAAACTATGATTGCATAAGTCTTTATATGCGTGTATTGGTATTTGCTTGATCTGAAAATGACGATTGAAAACCTAAAACGGATCTCTCTTATATACGTGTTTGATAGATTGATCACATGTATCTTCTCAGTGTTGGCATAATTGTTTAGCTTAATCAAGCATTGGTAAATGCGGCTTCTCGTTTCCGAATTTGCTTTATTTTATGTACAGATTTGTATTTTATGTGTGTGTTTTGATTTTGGATATATGCAAATTTCGGTCGAGGGACCTATCAACAACCAAAATCGTTGAAAGAAACCAGCATTAAAACCATCCGGGCCAGAGGCCTTATCTGGGTGCATGTCAAAAAGCGCCACTCGGAACTCATCAAGGGTAAATGGTTCAGATAACTTATTATTATCCAGAGGTGTGACCTTTGTTTTGATTAAATTGCAAATGGATGACAAATCACTACGCCTACCAGCATCATCAAACAAATTATTAAAATACGAGATCGCCTCTTTGCATAATTCATCCGTACTCGACGCCCAGCTCCCATCATCCCTTTGTAATTTCACAATTTTATTCCTCTTTTGTCTACCATTTGCATAAGCATGAAACAATTTCGTATTGGAATCGCCATCTCTAAACCTATCAATTTTTGCTATCTGCCTCCAATGGTCTTCCCATTTTAGAAGTCTATCAATCAATTTTATTCTTACCGCTTCATATTCTTCAGCCGCTGCACCAGAGTTCGCCTCTCTTAATTGATCAAGTCTAGCTGAGCAGTTACTCACCTCCTCACGCTCAGCACGAAGCAAACCCATGCCCCAACGTTCAAGTGAACTTGACACAGTAACTAATTTATCCAGCAACGGCATAAAATCGGCCTTATTCCAGCTCTCCTTCACCGTTTCCTCCAATGTTGCCTCTCTAAACCACTTCCTTTCAAACATAAATCTCTTACACGGTCGACTCTCAATATCTGTAAGTGTGTTTACCAGAATCGGACTATGATCCGATAGGGGAGCTGTGATATTAAGCAAAGAGGCTTCAGGGAAAAGAAGTAGCCAGTCAGAATTGGCCATTGCCCTATCCAGCTTTTCTTGCACTTCATTCCATTTACCTCTATGCCTGATCCATGTAAATGGATAACCCCTCCAAGGTAAGTCGAGTAAACCACAATCACTTATCGCTTCTCTAAAGCCTTGAAAACACCAGTTAGGGTGATCGTGTTCACCTTTTTTATCTTCTGGAGAAAGTAGATCGTTAAAATCACCAATAATCGTCCATGGTAATGACGAAGCAAAGGCAATAGAGCGCAGCAAGTCCCAACTCTCCGGGAATCCATAAAATCCAGTTAATCTCCAGTTCCCTTTAACGGAATCCGTAATTTCCATATCTATGTGATTATTAGAAAAAGATAAGAGTGAGCACTCCCCAGCCTCCCTCCATAAAATACACATCCCACCACTACGACCTACACAGTCAACCACAAAGCAGCCAGCAAAATTAATTTTACTCTTAATGCTAAACTTCTTTTTATGTTTTATATTTGTATTAATGCTAAACTTCTCTTTTACCATACGTAAAAGCAAATTTGAGATTTTTTTATTAAAAATACATTAATAGTACAAAACATCATATAAAAAAACAAATTGATAATTCTTAAACCATATGTATAAAAACACCAAATCGATAATCCTTAAACCATATATCTATGCATGCTGCTCCAAATCGTCTTATAAAGGGTTCGTTGGCCTTTTCTATCGAACATATAAAGACGTATAAAAAAAAGGTATCCGTCCACCACTTAAAGACATCAATTACAATTTCTATTATCTTTCTACTTTCTCTGGATTATATATTGGATTTAGCATCAAAGCTTCCACTAAGGGCCACTCAACGCAAGCACCAATGAGCCTTTTTATGTATAGTTTTAATTATTCGGTGCGGTGAGCCTGGATTGAACCTCAATTCACTCCCTTAAAACAAAAAACACAACATCTCTTGTACTAAAAATTCAAATAAATGATAGCTGGAACACCACCACAAATGGGACCCACTTCCATAAAACAAACAATAAATCACGAAAAAATAGGAATTTAAATAACCAGTTTGAAAACATAAAGAATGATGAAAATGGACCAGAAGAAGAAACACTAGATCATAATTCAGTGTTAATATACACGCTAAAAAGCTTGCAAGCCTCTTGTGCTCAATTTTAGAAAATTAGAAACAAATTGCATATACATAAAAATTAATCCAGTAAAATCACTAAAAACTTTAGCAATTCTTTAAGGAATAAGTAGGAACACCACCCTTCAAAGGAAAGCATCCTCATGATGATAATGTGGATAGGGAGAATGAGATTCTGGTAAAAAATCCAACTCGGGATGATCACACCCATCGAACTGGACCTCTGGGCACATCCCACACCAGATGTCACAGATGGAGATGTGTGATCTAGAGTTTTCGACGGCTAATCAGATATTAGGTTTCTAGTGACATTTGTAGATATTGGAGCTCGAGTCTCAATAATGAAAACCTTATAATAAATCATTAAGGAAATTCATGCTAGTGTTTTGGGAAAAAAATTCCTAGATGTATATAAGTCGATCGAATATAGTAACATCAAAAGGCTTAGAACTCTTATTTGGGTCCCAGTTGGGCTTCAAATATTCACGAGGGGCATAATATTTATCATGAGAGTTCAAACGCCTATTGCGTCCAATTCAGACACATAACGAGAAAGTTATACTATGTAAAGCCAAAAGTCAACCTTCCAATGAATTCTAAAGATTTACTAGATGTGCAGTATCGAGTTAAATCATTCTAACACAATCGACTAGGCTAGATTTAGAGGTTTAACGAGCAAGTTACATTTCTTAAAAGATAAGGATGAACTCGATCTTGACCAGAAGTTATCACAAAATCGTTATTATTATTTTTTTAAGGGTAAAGTTCAAATAAAACCCCTGTGGTTTCACTAATTTTCAGATAAAGGACTGTGGTTTACTTTTTGTCAAAACAAGGATTGAGGTTTCAAACTTGTAATAATGCTCTTAAAACCATCTTTAACGACCTGAAAATAAAAAATTTCAAGAATTAAAGTTGTTCAACGTCATATTTTCTATGGAACTACATTTTCGATTTTCGAAAATAATCTTTTTTGGAACTTTCTCTCTCTAAACATTAAATTTCTTTCTCTTTACCAAACATCGTCTAAACAATCTCAAAATAAAAAAGTTGAAGAATTAAAGTTGCTTAAAATATTAGTAGTTCTTAAAATATGTCATTTTTAAAGTCATCAAAGGTGATTTTAATAATATCAACCGAAAAAGTCCTTATTTTGTTAAAGTTAAAAACCTCAATCCTCGTTTTGACAAAAAGTAAACTACAATCCTTTATCTGAAAATTAGTGAAACCACAAGGGTTTTATTTGAACTTTACCCTTTTTTTAAAGCATGCCACTCTTTCTTAATAATAATAATAATAATAATAACGAGCCCGCTAACGGGCGCCCCGGGGCACTAGATAAGAAAAATAATTAGCATTAATTTCTACATTGAAATAATAAATAAAATGATGTCATTATTGATCATTAATCATTTTTGTTGACTAATTAATCACTAATCATTTTTTTTACTAATTGATCATTAATTACTCCATGTTATTCCCACCATAACATCTCATTCCCTCTATTTTCTATTCCCACTATTTCATCTTCCCTTAGAAATTTTATAAATTTTTCAAGTTTTTTTCATCTTCCTACCATAACATCTCATTCCCTCCATAATATTTCCCACCATTTCACTCATTTTGAGATTTTTTTTCTTTCAATTTCTGCAGATTTCTTTAATGATTAAATGATTAATGATTAGTATAAAAAAAAGTCAAAAAAATTGATTAATGATCATTAAATGATAAAATGACTAGTCAAAAAATGATTAATGATCAATTAGTAAAAAAAAATGTCATTAATGATCAATAATGACATCCTTTTATTTATTCTTTCAATGTAGTAATTAATGACAATTATTTTCTTTATCGGACGCTCGTTAACTTTTGCCTAATAATAATAATAATATACCAAATCTGTTAAAAAAGAAAAAATAACCAAATACAAAACTTATATTACTTATTATCATACTCCCTTAACCAAAATATTTAAGGGTCAAATACATGAATATCATAATTAAGTACAAAATTACAATTAAATCATATCACCGAACTTAATTCTTAATATGTCATTATTTTCTATATATTATGGTTTTAACCCATAGTTTAAAAATTCTAGACTCCAATTCATAAATTATAAACCCTAAAAAATATATTATAGACTTCTAATTTATAAATTATAATCCTTAAAATATATTAAAAGCACTGATTTTACTAGTTTGACATAATCTAAATTATGACTTGACATAGTTGTAAATAGTTTTTAGAATATGAATTTCTGTGTAATTTTCCCAATATTTAATAGTATTATCATTTATTTTATTTTTATTTATTTTTTTAATTTACCCAAATGTTTTAATTTAAACTTAAAAATATATAATTAGTTTCCATAATTCATTTTATAATATCCAATTAATTGATAAATTATCCAGAAAAAAATATGATATCATATAACATTGGGACATAAAAATCATAAATTTTGGACATGGACATAACGATTCTCCTCGCCTGAAAGATCTTCATCCTTAAAATTATACCTACATAGTAAAATGAACAAATAAGAATATTAATGTCTAATATACTCTTCCCTTTTCCAATCTCAGGACAGTTTAGTATCGCATTTACACGATTTCGTAGACTTAGGGGGGAGGGGCCAATGGGGATCATATATAAGCAATCTCGATCCCCTATAGAGCCGCTTATACATGATCTCACCAAGCTAAAATTTGAAAATCCAATTTTGGCTCTCTAATATGATTTAGCTCTTTTTGCATTTGTAAGGGATTCCGAGGCATTTTTACCTCAAATCCGACCTTTCTACCCCTAATCATTTTTACCTCAAATCCGACCTTTCTACCCCTAATTACTCATATAACTAGTGAGATGATTGCCCAAACCATCTGTTATAGCCCACACATGGGCTAGGACATCGTATATGCTTTCTCAAAAATCTATTTTGTATATTTTCTTTATTCGTTTTAGCTATTTAATTTAATATTATATAATAATGTAAATGTAATTTATAACCCAAATGGCAATCTTGAGATGTATGTGCCATCTGATTGTTACATATCGATTTTTTCATGAGAAAAAACATAAAGTTGATTTTTTTTTTTCATAAAAATAAATGACACATGGCTACTACATGTCATTTCAGTGAGAGATCCGAGTTGACTTATGTTGACATGACATCATCCTGATGCTTTTTAATCATTAAAATCGCCAAAGAGAACTAATTGAAATAAACTTCAAATCTCAACCTCTCTTTCATTCCCACTCTCTTTTCCCTCTCTCTCTTCGTGTTCCATTTAGCTGTTCTAATTTCTTTTCTATGTAATTTATTTTCTCCTTCATTCTCATTCTCTCTCTTCCCTCTCTCTAGTTAAGCTATTTAAATCCTTATGGGTAGTTACTAATTAGCCAACTAATTAACCTTGTGTTCTATTTTGCCACTTGCTTTCTATATTAACCTTGTGTTCTTTTTTGCCACTTGCGTTTCGTATTAAGGACATGCAAACAAGATGAAGACAGCAAGGAACTTGACGAGAAGAGTAGACGAAGGAAATTGCTCGTGTCTTTCTATGCATCGGTACCTAGTTTCAGGGATCAGATAATGGGTACAATATGGTTGGTTAGAAATTTTGATTAGATAATGGATCCATGACTACCATCTGATATAGAGATAAAAGATTAAAGAATTGAAATTGAAATTATCCTTTGCCCCTTCTCCTCCTTCGATTGCTTCATGGAATTGGGTGTGGAAATTAAAGCTTGGATGCGGCTTTCTCAGGAAAACCTAGGAATCAGAACGACGATGCCCTTTCCAAGATAAATCTCAATCTTGAGAACCATGGTATTAGATGCACGGTGACTTCGAAGAGAGAGAGAATCAGAGAGAGAGTGTGTGATTATGGAAGAGAGAGAGAGAGAAAGGAAATGGAAGATAGAATCGTTCTTAATTGTCTGGTTATCAACCATTACTTGGGTATATTTTTGAAACAAAATATGATCTAGATACCAAAGTGTGAACTAGGATATAGTCCAAGTACCATTGGGGCAATTTACTCTTGTTTATAAATAGATACAAATATTTAGTTATAGGTAAAGGTCATGGTTACTTTGTTTTTAACAAAATAAGTCTTACTTTGTGTCTTTTCACCATTAGATGAATTCTACACTCCATCATCCAATGGTGAAAAAAACAAAGTAACCATAGTTTGTACTTTAGTTATAATTAATGGTGAAAAAAACAAAGTAACCATAGTTTGTACTTTAGTTATAATTAAGAAACCATTTATTGATAACTACTTAAAAAGTCCTTAGTCTCAACATATATAAACTTGCTTTTGGAGAAGCTATTTATTTTTATTTTTTTTGGTAGGAAGTGAAAGGAAAACAAAACAAACAAACAAAACCTAACCCGGGATCAGTCTAGGAAGACTGACCCCAATCCTATCCTCGAGAAGAGAAGATAACAGAAAAGAAGGAGGAACGGAAAGGGTAGAAACACCTAACATCCCCCCATGCCCAGCAGCTGCCAAGCGATCCGCCACGCGGTTTTGCTCCCTATAAATATGGGAGAAAGTAAGAGTTTCGAATGCAGGACGAAGCCTCAAAATAGCTTTGATGAGATTCTGGCTCTTAAGACAAACAGTCTGGCTATCCGAGATCCTGTTGATTGCCTCCAAATTGTCTGACTCCACCGAAAGCCTTTTAACACCCATGCGAATGGCGAGTTTAATACCCGACAGAATACCCCAAAGCTCCGCAGAAAAGGAGGAGCCCGTTCCCAAGTTATGGGTAAACCCAGCCAGCTAGTCGCCACCAGCATCCCGAAGAACTCCACCAGCAGCAATTCTACTAATTGCTAAGGCAGGAGCCAACCGTATTCAACTTGACAACCCCTTCTCTGGGCTTACTCCAACCAACTAAATGAACCTCTTTATCTGGGGAAGGACGAACAAGGGGATCTCCTTCAAAGCTCTTTGTAATAACAGAGAGCTTTTTCGAGAAGTAAAGCCGAAGATCGCTTCAAATAATTCTCAAAAAGGAGGAAAATGAATAGAATAAGATATACTCATAGACACAAAATCCAACTACAGGATCCTTTGGCAGTATGTAACAAACGGTTGAACTTTTATACATCGTTGTAATCGTAATTGTTATTTTAATCAACAGACTTATGCATCAGATATGATGTGCGATAAGCAAAACCATACACAAAATTCTATTGACCTACATGATGTCTATCATTTTCTGACACGAACACAATTTACAGAGACAATATGCTTTCTCTGCTTGACACTGTCATCATTTTTATTACATTTATACCATATATATGAAATATATACATTAAATAGTTCAATAATATCACAGCCAGCTTGCTATAAATATGCCACAACCAGCTTAGCATTATAGCAAGAAGTTTCAATTATACCCATAACGTATTTGGTGAAAGTTGAAGGGGCTACAATTTCACCCTCGTCATTTTGTTCACACTTAAGGCAAAATGTTGAGGATAAATATGCACCCTAAAACACGTTAAAGGAAAACTAACCCCTCACTTTTGGTGCTCGAGATATCCACACCAGGAAGGTATTCTATTGGGAATTTACACTGATCCCATCAGTAAGAGTAGATCTTGTCTAGTATGAAAGCCATTCAGGCAAGTTACAAGAGAGCAGGGTTATTAATTTCTAACATAACAACATGATTTACAGAGAATCCGGCTGACAAGATTATCAATTTTGTTGCATTGATATCATATATAATCATGTAAAATATATACATCACATAACACTAGTATGACCAATGCAAATTTGACACCTCTATGTTTTATAACTAAACAACCTCTACTGATCCCATAGGTATGAGATAGAAAAACTCTTGTATGCATCACTACTCACTAGATTCCATATCTCAGTCAATAGGCATTTAAATAAAAAGAGAGAGAGAAACCTGTCCTGTTTCCCCACTCTCACAAACCCCTGCACGCCTAAACCAAAATACTTGCCCTATTTCTTCACTCAAGTACAACATTATCACTAAACAACAATTTGCAGCCAACAAAGAAGAAATAGAAATTTGTTCCCCAAGTAAAGGGAGAGAGAGAGAGAGAGAGAGAGAGATTCTCTACAAATCGTGGTGGTAATAATAAAGGTTATCGAGACAATGATTAGATTACCTGCTGATTAGTTAATCTCTAGGCACATACAATAGAAAACAACAGCATTAGCATTTAACAATTATTGTAGTTATTTAGTAAAAAAGAAGGCCTACAAAGGGCAGTTAACAATATGCTGAATTCAGCCAGTAAATTAATTAGTCATCGGATTGTCCTGCCTAGTTCTTTTCTTGTGATTGTAAAATAGTACCTTCACAAAATCAGGTAAATTCCAAAAATTAGTTGCCCTAGAATGATAAAAGAATAATACCTTTGTGGTGAGACAAAATAGTCAAAATAGATCTTGAAAATCAATCTCATTGTCCTTGAAAAATCACTCTCTTGATAGGCCAATAACCAGTCCAGATGCATTTTCTGAGACAAATAGAAAAAGGAGAAAAAACTTTATTTATGCATCAATATTTTCTCTTGTGGTTCAAGAGTCGCATAAACAATCATTCTTTCAACAATGTCTGAGGAGAACTAACATTTTCTTCACTTAAAAAAACAAATGAGCATCCGCACACCAAAGGAATACAAAGGGGTCTGTATTGTATAATATTCCTAGGGGAGAATTGGTTCTTAATGTCATGGAAACTGATAAACAAGACCCAATAATTGCTTTTATATATTATTTCTTACAACCCCTGCATGCAAATGCCCCTTGGGATAGAAGTGTTTACAATTCAGGCCCAATCTACCATGTGTTCGAATTAATCAATAAATAGCGTTACAAGGATTTGAACCTTATAACTCCAAACATAAGAGGCATCGATATCATGTCATGGAACCATTGCGTCAAAAACTTAAGCTGATAGTTAATGTCCCAGAAGTAGCTATTATGCAATACCTTTGACACCTAACATGGATTAAAGCTAACAATAAAATACAGTTAATCTGTTCCTACATCCATATTAAGTGCATGTCCTATGGAAAAGCACAAAATATAATTCCATAACGGGATAAGGAGCAAATATACCGCAAAGTTTATAGCCAGGAGCAATTTTACCACTAACGTCTAAAATGATACAATTTTACCCCTAACGTTGGCAGCCAAAAGCAATATTACCCCTAACGTTGACAAGTTGAGTCAATTTACAAAATAATTTATCAAACAGCCTTCTCGGTCATAAATCTTGTCATTTTATCACTCATTAGTAACAAATAACAAACATATGATTAGGCGTGAAAAAAAAATGCAATTGTTTGTACGAGTTCGACAAAACAAATTCAAATATTTCAGTGAATTTATAAATATTAATCTCCAATTCTATTATTAAATCAAAAAATATATGAAATCTTTTTTTAGAACCAACTGGTATGCAATTGGTGGAGAATAAGGAACAAAATATGTGTTTTATAATAGTGTCTAAAATTGAGCCAACTTGTCAACGTTAGGGGTAAATTTGCTTTCAAAGCCAACATTAGGGGTAAAATTGCACCATTTTAGATGTTAAGGGTAAAATTGCTCCTAGATGTAAACATTACCGGTATTTTTGCACCTTATCCCTTCCATAATTGACACTTCTTCCTTCTCTTGTATGCTATGTTGCACATAAACGGAAACGGGAAACGAAATAGAAACAGCTACCGGGAACGTTATTTCTAAGATAAATTAGCTAAGAAACGGAAACGCTAATGAAGAAGAGTTTCCGTGCAACATAACTTGTATGTAATGGTTTCAGAAAACATAAAGCATTTCTCTTGAAAGAGATAAGACGCCATGGGAAATGATAACAAAAATATACCAATGTCAAATTTCGAGTAAAATAAAAATCTCTGCACCGAGCACCTGTTTTCATAAAATTGATTAAAAGCATCCAGACGAAGACTTTACTTCTTAGATTACATAATTAATTTAAGAACTACATCTAATTCTTCTTGAGTCAAACCAATACAGTGCAAGTATCATAAGGTTTATCTTCTGTTAAATTGTCAGTATTGGTCAATCCACTAAAATCGCGTAAAACCTGGAGCATGCTGTATAGTTGTGACATTGCCGTACTTGTAATGCATGTACAAACAGTATGAAATTTCTACATTGTTTATGCAAATTTTCGGTTATCAATGCACCATAATGCATTAGAACCAACACTGACTATACAAAATCACTTATCCTAAGACAACGTACTTAATATAAGCATAGGAAAAACCCATTCCTGAGACTATGAACTTTTCGTTTTTATTCCATTGCATCCTCCTGTCTCAATTGGGTTTCAATTGAATGACACAACTTCAGACAATAAGCAGTGAATGTGAAAGAATAGTAATAAGGCCAAGTGCTTATCGGAACACAATTGGAATATGAGGACATAGTCACACAAACAAATAATAATCCAAAATAGTACAGTTCATACCATAGTAGTTAAAGACGCACCTCAAGTTCTAGGCACACAAGGCACTAGGCCTAGCGCCCTCAAAACGCCATAGACAAGCACTGTTTCCTAGGTGTGCCGCGGGCACCTTTCCATAGTTGTAAGAGGTGCCCTTCTGTGACTTAGGGTTTTGTTACAAGGGTTCATAAAATTCATTCAGATGTTTTCTCAGTTTAAAACTCTACTGCTCATTAGTTTTAAAATCTACCGTTTGGGAAAAGAAAGAAGGCCGACCAAAAGCTACGAAAAAAAATGAAAAAACAATACCATGGAACAAAAAAGGATTTATCTATTCTCTATCAAATACGAATCTGGAACTTGAGAAGGATTTACCTATCGTATATCAGGTATTCCACTATTCTCTCTCTCTTTCTCTCTCCTATTCTACAAACAGAGTTTCTGTTTTCTCTTCTATTCCTCCACGTTGTAATCAAAATTGTTCTTTATGCCCATTTTCACCATCACATAAAGTCCTATGAAGATGAATGGGCAAAGTTTGGATACTCTATAATGTCAGATGGGTGGACTGGTACGAGTAGGACTTAACTTTCAGGGGAATGAGCTTGAATTCCTTCACTTATGGTCAAAAAAAAAAAAAGAATTCACCTTGAACAAAAAGTCAAAAACAAAATTTGAAATTCACTTATGAAGAATGGAAATATAGTAACTGGATAGAAGATGCTACTGGTACAAAAGAGTAATGTCGACTGTGATGATGACTAGATTTTGGACTAATATTATGTATATCTTGAAGATATTAGGTCATTTGGATCGTGTGATTGGATAGTTAGATGAAGCAATGGATTGAGCTTAAGAAGCTACTGCAAAGTTCTTTGGTGTAAGACAAAATAGACAAAATCTGGGAATGCCAACTTCATCAACCCCTACATGCAACCAGACTTTGTCTTAATCACAAATACTTCTATTCAAATCCTAACATCCTCCCAATGCAAAGGTATGTAGTGGATTCTTTCACTGTGTAGAGCTATGTTGCACCATAACCAGTACAACACATACAATCGAATTCCAATTTTAACTATGATCCTAGATCCCTAGCTTATTCTTTAGCTATAGCTAGAACTTCATGATAATTTTTATTCCATAATTTCTAATTATTTCTATTTTCTGCTCACTGTTGTTTTTTTAGAATTAACGTTTCCCGGTTTCCATTTCTGCCTTCGTTTCCGTGCAACATAGATGTACAGAGGTAGACTCATAGCCATGATGAACAAGACAAAATCAATAACAAATTAAGTTTATGTCATAATGCACAAGAGCCCTTTGGAAACTCCATTAATCATTAGGCGTTGAAAGACAAATACACCCGGTAATGATTCTTTTTGTCATGTTAATGTTACATTTAACTTAGCTAAATAGCTAAATTATCTACTGATTTTTTAAATATTTGAATGACGGATTTGTTATGAATCTTCAGCTCCTTGTGCAAGTGTTCAGCCTCATTTGTAGTGAATCTAGCTGTAAGCATAACTGGAGCATATTGAACATGTAAGACAACAAGAGATGCTTAATTACCTTTATCATTATCCTCATTTTATGTTTCAGGTTCATAGAAAAAGTGGAATAGACTCATACCCATCAAAGATTAAATGATTTGGCGTACATAGTATAATCAAGCACTAAAGCGACAACATGAAGATCGTGAAGGCATCGACCCCATTTCTTTACAAAGATATAGACGACTCTAATGAATAGTTGATGAGTAGATTGAATGAAGAGGGGGCAGATGATGATGAACTTGTGTTTGAAGATCATTAATTTAACATGCACTTTGGTTGGCAAAGCTGTTGAAAGTGCTTACAATAACAGAGTAGAAAATGGTCATGAGTAACTCTAATACGGCTTAGGTAAAAGGAAAAGGCTAAAGCACCATCTTCTAGCATTAGTTCTCAAAAATGAGGAAGAAACCAACTTTGCATGTGAGCATAGTGAGGATGAGAACCTCAAAGATGAATTTGTTGATGTTGGAGATGATGGTGGTGATACTAATGACCGATGAATATGGACTCTTAACTAAAAGTAATTATCCTTTCTTAAATGTTAAGTATTGTTATTTATGGGTTTTTTTATATTTTTATTCTTTAATGCGCCTTGTGTCACTCAGGCGTGCGTCTTCACCTAGGCTCCGAAATCCCCTTATGCCTTAGTGTGTCTTGCCTCTTTAATAACTATGGTTCACACAAATTAATAAACAGATCCTTGAACATCATCCTTCCTAGAAAGTAAATTGAAAATTTTGCACCATACACAAACCACATAGAATTTGGAGAAACTTTTGAGAAAAGCACAAAGCACAAAATCTTGTTAACATAGAAATTGAACCATACACAAAGCACAAAATCTTGTTAAGATGAAGAGATTACCTCATATAGATCGCTTGCTCTGACCCAAATTTAGGCACATAAAAAGCATTTCCTGTAGCATATTGTGCATGGACAACCCAGTCTACAGTAAATTGAAGTTGCCTGAGAACTTGGCCTTGCAGGCTGCACATGTAAAACTCAGTGAACCGATTTGAGTTTCAGATTCAAAATCTTCATAATGGAACTCATTTTTGCACCAGACACACAAGGCAGGAACACGCCGCCTGCTTGCAATCTTTGGTAGCAGAGGTAAAGCTTCCTTCTCAAGCCAGGCAGAGGTACCAAGCCCTTGAGCAATTTCTGTATCACCTGAAAAGACCTTGGCCTCTTCTGAATGATTACTCATAAAATTATATTCCATATTCTCCATGTTGCCAGATCTAAACCCTTCGAAACCTGATATGCCACTGAATTTCTCGCCAAAGATTTCATTCCCACCCTGTTCATCAGGAAAAAGAAAATACATCTATTATAAATCACCAGTTTTAAAAAACCACACACACCACGGGTCATCAAACGCGTGAAAAAATTAGCTTCATCAGCAATCTTTGGTCAACCTGCTAAAATCCCATAAGACTTTTCAACATTTAGTATCCCTCTGTCTAAGTAAATATTACAATTTATACACAACTAACATTGAAAATGTGCAATGAAACACCTCATGCATCGCTGTAACTCATAGAATATGAATAAGAGAAAAGAGAAGATAAACACAAATACAAGAGAAAAGGTCAAAGCACATCAACACTCAATATGAAACCATTTTGTAAAGGATGCAATTCCAAATAGAATATAAAAAACTAAATAAACCAAGAAACTGTTCAACAAAATATGAGCGCATACGTAGAGTACATTATAAAGCATTTTAAGAGGGTGAAAGTTTTGAATGAAAAGAAATAACTAGAGTAACAAAAGAAAAGTGTAAGACTAATGTTATCACCTTATACTTCTAGTGCATAGGATATTAGTGCACTACTTTTACTACCAATATGGTTACAGAATCCTATTTGAAAAAAGAATCCAAATTATTCCATAGCAAAAAATCGAAAGTGAAAACATTTCCTTTGAAAATTATAACTGATTTTATATCACTCGTACAACTCAACAACAACAACAACAACAAAGCCTTAGTCCCGAAATGATTCGGGGATCACTCGTACAACTATGGACAATTTTTGCAGTTCACTCAATAAATTTCACATCCCTTAAAGAGTTACAGAGAAGTCACTAGTATTGCCTCTTAATACTAGTCCGACAGATATTACTTCACTAGTAGTACTGTTACATATTAGTTCCTATTTGAAAACAACAATAACCAAGCCTTAATACCAACTAATTGAACTCAACTATCCAGATTTCTCTTTTCCAGTTCTGTCAAAAATATGATTCGTAATTGAAAAAGAAGGATCCGAATAGCTGTCCAACCACCTGATATTTGTTCAGGTTGTTGATATAACATCAAATTCAATACATCTTAAGATAAACATATTATCAACATTAAAAAACTTGCAACAGGAACAGCAAACCCCATAAACATTTGCCAATACTACTTTTTTATGGACATTTGCTAATACTTATGAATAATTGCATTTTCATAGCTTACAGTAACTTTAAAAGTTGTCATATCTCATACCTTATCTGACATTAGATCATATGTGGTAAAACAACCTGATGAATGTGCAAGTCGACAAGAAGTATCGGTGAAACTGCCAAGCAAGTCATTTTCTTCATCATGTTTCCACATAAGCTCAGATATGACATTTTCATTAGCTTGGATATTGCTTCCTAAACCAGTAACTGCTTCATTCTTCCGAGGCCTAACAATCTCTAACTTCTTTCTATCTTCACCTGTGAAACCCCTGCCTGAATTACGCCCAGCACTCCACTCGTCTACACTATTAGAGAGATGAAGCAAGTCCTTTGCGGAAGCCCGTTTCTGCTCATCAAGAGGACTACAGTATAGACCAGTTAAATTAGCTTCAGCAGCATTCAATTGACTTCCAGAAGTAACAAGGGAACAGTCTCTAGAATAACTTTCTTGTATGGTACTTTTAACATCTGCATCCCATTCCATGTGGCTATAGTCAAAAGCAATATGCGTATCCCCTTTAGGAAAGCTTTTAACTTCTTTATCTTTAGGCTGATCCACTGTAACCGAAGAGACCATATTCACATTGTTCTCATAATTAAAAATCTGGTCATCACAAGAAGGTTTATGTGAACTGCTATCAGAATTTAAATCTTGAACAAGGTTCTTTGGTGCACCATTCAGTACTCTATTCTCCTTCATAGAAAATGTCAGTTCATTACCAGATGGAACAAGCAAAGAATTGCCAGAGCTGCTTTCTAGCTCAGCAGCAGTTACTTGTGCTGCAATTAGATTAACTCCTTTCATATGCATTCTATTCTGAAAATGCAGGACTTCATCATGATTGGGCACCTTTGTTGTATCATTAGACACCTTAGCTATTGTATTTTCAGAGCCAAGGTATTGCTCAGAACCAAATAAAGTAAGTTGTTCGCCTTCAGATTTCCTTTCTTGCCCATGTTTCTTTATTGTGCATCTGTGAGTTCCATTCATTTCATTTTCTGTATAACATGTCTGATCAATCCATGTTGGAATAACTAAGCGGCTTCTGCTGCTATCCAGTTCAATGTCAGTAACAAAATCCTCAACAGTCACATTGTTGCTTCCAAAACCAACTGTTAGCACATTCTTGCTAGAACCACCCATGTCATCATACCTGGACTCTTTCATTGTGGTAGTAGAATCTTGGCTCACCTTATCATTTGACATACCTATTTTCTCATCGAAGGGTGAAGATAGACCCACTTGAGAACCTCTTTCATAAGTCATTGTAGTGGAAGCTGAAAGCCCATGCACATCATTTACAGAAGCATATCTTTGGTCATTAGCAGAAGGAATATTTCTCTGATCCTTGCCATTGGCTACAACATCCTCTTGTGATGAGCAATTATTTCCCAAAACAGTTCTTGCATTATCTTCCCCACCGAAGTCCCTATCATGATTTTCGACGCTATTTATTGCACTAGAAAGACATCTATCCTTGATATTTTCACTATTTTCTATAGAGCTCGCAGCAACTAAATTATTATCAGAACCCAATTCTTGAGCATGTCCTTCAATCAAGTTCTCATCTAGCTGATTCTCATTATTATAAGGTGCACACATTTGCTTCGTTCCAACTGCAGCAAATGAACATTTGGGAGAACCTTCCTGGACACTTTTAGTTTCAACAACAACAATATCATTTGAATCTCCTGATTTATCATCAATCATGCTACAAACTAAACCCTGCTTCCCACAGTAAGATTCCTTAGTATCATTTTCTTTCATCTCACAGTTCGGAACAGCACAACTTATTTGACCATTGCTTTGGATATTGGAAGTTATGACAACAGAACCTATATCAATTTCAGTTGATTCTTGAATCTTCATGGCACTGGGATGAACTGCAACAGATGGAGGCATACTGCTTCTTTTGATTCCAACAGTTTCACCTGAAGCTTGAATTCTCTTAAAATAGTCTTTTATGTGGTTCCCAAGGTGACCATTATACCGATGCCTTTCATCATAAGACTTGTGACAAAATTGACATTCATACTTTCCATTATTAATTATCACCGCTTCGTTAGTAGATGTTTCTTGTCTAAGCCTCTTTGGAGTCTTTTGATGAGATGATAGCAGGTGTTGTAGCAAGTCATCTGGCTCATCAAAAACCATAGTACATTTATGGCATTTATATCTCCTCACTGTTTCAGCCTGTCCAAGAATCCCTACTTTCATAGGTTCCTTCTCATGTTCAACAGATTTACTAAGGGAGAATTCTGGACAGCAGACAAGAGCACCTTCATTCTTGTCAACAACAAAGGTGACGTCAGAAGCCTGTAGAATACTGCTTTGTCAATACAAACTTCTGAAGAAAGTCAAAAGTATAAAACGAAGGTTATACAGAACTTACATTCCCAGAAGATTTTCTTTCTATCATTTGAATATTGCCATCCACAGGACCAAAATTTAATTGGCTTGAATCTTGAAGACCAAGTGGGGAATTTAAATAAGAAGAAGCTTCCTTGCAGGACATAAACTGTTGCCCGTTAGGGCTGGATAATGTTGAATTAGCACAGGTAAAAGTTACACAACCAAGCATAAGGAATAAGTCTGAAATCAAAAGGAAAAATCATGGATAAAGGTCTGTGCCCTACCTAAAGACAGATGAGCAACTCTAGTAAGACTCTTCAAAAATATAGCTTAAAAAAGACCATACTTAAACATAATTTCCTAAAGCTCAGCAATAATCAATAACAAACAGGTATAACAATTCCACGATTTTCCACCTACAACATAATTCAATTAATTCTGAAATACAAAAATAATTCTCCATCTACAAGTTGCATATGGATATTTACATCTTGAACCGTGCACCTAACACTAAACATTAGTGCGTTTGACAATTAATGTATATCCAATTGAGCAAGGAACTAAACAGACAACACTCTTCTTCTTCATTTTTTACAAGACAAAATGACATATATTCACGTATGGATTTTTAGGATTCTTTAACAGAAAATTACTAATTAAAAATCTTTTACTTGGACAAAAATCTCAATAGATGGAAACTCATGAACCAGTCTAGAGAACACCAATTAAACTACACAACTTTCCTTCACTTAAAACATCAACCACAGAAAAATTTTACTTCAAATGAGCATCAAAGCAAAAGTCCAGTAAGAAAAGTTCCAAGTTGCCAATACTAATGAGATCATGAAACTTACACATACGTCCCTTAATTAGTTTGAATGAGAAAATATGCAGATGCATCATAAGGAAATATTTGGTGGGCAGGAAATCTTTCAATTTGGTATTTGATGTGAATGATAAATAAGAAGTTATACAACAAACCATAGATCATTTAAATTTAAACAGCAAATTAAAGAGAATTAATAGATAAGAAATGCCTAAAATTATACCTGTACAAGACTCCGTAAAAACATATCTACTGACATATACTAAAAAAAGAATACAATGTCAGTCTCAACAAAGAGAATAATTGGAAAAGAATGTCAAAAGATTATTATTGTATTCCCTATATGCTACCAGAGATCTGTCAGGTGTCAAACATGGAAAAGAATAAGAAGATAAGCATGTCTAATGGGTCTGATTTCCTTGTTACTAAACTAAGATTGGTAACAACCAACCACTAGAGTAGATGTTACTAAATTTAGTTTGTTCCTTTTTTTGTTAAGGACCAATTTATCAGCCACAATTTACTCTTTATGAGACAAAATAGCAAAAGGTGGGCATCACGCAGGCGCGCGTGTAACACACACACCAGACTCAGCGCGTCTGGCACCTGCGAAAGCAGAAAATACTGCTTTATTTAGTGGGTAAAATGTTGTTTCAGTCCAATTATTACAGCAACATGTGTAACAGTCCAATTTTAATTAATATTTTTTTTACCCCACAAAATTATGAAGTAACAATAGCTCCTAATGGGATGTAAACTTTAGTTGTTATTTTTCCTACGTGGCACCTAAAGTTGTTAACCAGTATAATCTATCTATGGAGAGTTCTTAAAGGTGGAAAATAGTAAAGAAATGATAATAAGAGAGATACATATGCTGCAACTACAGTATAATGCATAAGCACTCCAGAACATGGCAAAACAAGCATAAATATCACCTAAATTTAAATGCTGACAGAAGTTGAGAAATCATTTGGCTCTCTATAAAGTATCCAAGAAAATAGATCTTGTTCATATGCAAAGCACCAAATAAATCTCATAAAGGAAAACTAAATTGCTTTTGCACCCAAAGATCTTGCTCATCTTTTTCCATCTTCTGAATTTTTCTTCTAATTGGAATTTATGTACTACACACATTATCCCAATCACAGTCAACAGCAATTATTTATATATATTGTAGGCACAAACAAAAATCAATTGCATCGTGCATTTGGATAAAAGAATAAACATAAACCTACAAAAATCTAGAATGATGTATAAAATCTCAAAACAAAATTGTTAAAAACCTTATGAATCTTCTACAAACGATCCAGAAGTACCCAGCTCTCTTCTTCATACAAAGCATGAGTTTCCATCCGCTTGGCAAAAAATCTCCGAGCGCACTCGCTGCTACAACTTTCCTCTTCTTCCTTTTGCTAAGCCATTCTCCATCCAATCCTTGCAGAAACTCTAATAACTGCTCCTTAGTCTGCATATCTATCGTTCTCCTAGTCAGCTCCTTGACATAAGGATCCTCCATATTCCCAAATTCCTCCAACTTTTCCTTCGTTGCATTCATATTTGTCCTCACCGATTCTTCCTTCTTATCCACCTTCACGTTTTCATTGGAAGCAGTTCTGTCAATTATCTTATTAAGATTATTATTACTCTCATCTCTTCGCGGCCTCCCTCGTTTCCTCTTCCTCGAAGTAGAATCTTCAACGGCTAATTCCTTCACCTCAGCATTTCCATTACAATCAGAAACCCCTACAGCAACGTTTTGTACTGCGTCATTCCACTCAAGGTATCCGTTGTATTGGACGGGAACAGAAACTAGGTTATCTCCAATTTTCTTAACCTCGTCAGATTTTCCACCAAACAGTGACTTGAGGAGGCCGACTATTTGAGCACTATCCTCATCTGAAGTCAGTTCGGCAGTCTGATAAGGAATGGAAGCATTAATTGAAGAGGACGGAGACAATTGAGAGTTATTGCGAGGAGCCAAACGGAGGCGGGAGAAGGTCTGTTTGCGACCACCGGCGGATTCATTAAAGACAGAGCGGTCAATTTTGAGTGTGGAAACATCAGGGTCGTTCTGGTGATGTTGGAGAGAAGAGGAGGAAGAGCATAGAGAAAGGGAGAAGAGTTCGGATTGAGAGAGAAGGTGGAGGTCGATTATAGGAATGGATTCCGAGTGCAGGTGATTCAGGTGGTGGTCGGGAGCGGAGGAATCGACGGCAGCGGTTGCCATGACATGGAGGAGGTAAAGATTCCGATAACGATGGAGTAAAGATTCCAACTATTAGGGATGGAAGAAGAAGTTCGAAGGGTTAGAAGTTGTAGACAGAGATGGCTTTTAATGATCTATTTGACACAAAACTTTCCTGCGTTTATAAAACGTTTATCGGAACGGTGACGTTTCGGAGTACAATGTGCTTAGTTGGGCTCGGCCTTCTATTTCTCAATTGCAGGCTACGTCCAGTCATTAACTTCAAATAGAAAGCCCGTATTAAATCCATTAGCGAGTGTTTCGATTAGGGATGGTACTAACGGGTAGGGTACCCGCAGATAATGTCAATCCTAAACCTTTACCATTTTACTTTTTAATTACCCGTATTTGTTAGTATACTTTTTGCATTTTATATCCGTTCCATTTAATTCGCGGGTACCCTTACCTGTTAAGAATCACTGAATAAAACAAAAAATATTACAAATTTAACAAAGTATAAATTTAATAAATCATCTACCTAAAAATTGAACAAATTGAACCTTAATTAATAAGAATAAAGTAGCTTAGTGGTATCACTCAATGGTTGAAAAACAAAAGACTGGGTTCAAATCTCACGTCTTACATATAAAAAACAATGATATTTATTAATATATAAAAAAAAAGTTATGACGGGTACCAGATACCCTGGAAGTATTCTCATACCCGTCTCATACCCTTTTATACAGGGTACGAGTAGTGCCGGACACCCACGGATATAGTACCTTTGTCATCCCTAAATTCGATGTATGTAAGTGTTTAATTTGGAAAAATTAAAAACAAATAAAATAATTAAACAACCATAATCATTTAATTTTTTTCTAAATTTACCTAAAAACTTGGTTTCTATTAAAATACAATATTATGTGTGGAAAAAAGGCAAAATATAATATAATTATTGCTTAGTTTTTAAATTATAGTTGAGGGTTTTTTATTTTTGATAAATTTTGAAATAATTCAAATTATTTATATAGGAATTCATACAGATATGAATACATATATAATAATGGATTCTCATAATATCTCTCGTAGTACAGAAACTGTGATGTAAAGTATAACATTGTAAATCATAGAATAGGCAAGGGCTTTTATGTAAACTACTTCAATTCAGTTAGTTACAAAATCAGTTGCAATTATGACTATATAAACGCAACTGATTCGTTGGATTAAGCAAGTCGTCTTCTTCTTCCTTCGATTTTGTAATCGTACAATTCTTTCTCATTCTCCATTAATGAATTCTCTTTTCATGTTCTTTTCATCTATGATTCTTCATATCTTGTGATGGTATCAGAGCATTTAATTTTCCGCATCTAGAATTTTTTTTATCTCTTGTGAGATTCGATTTCATTATTGAAATTCCAGTCGATCCTTCTTTCTATTTCTCTCAATCCCAATTTTCTTGTGAAAATTCATCAATGGCGCAACGAATTACAGAGACTAGTCCGTATTATATACATCCAAACGAGAATCCTTCACTTGTTCTGGTGTCTCCAGTGCTCACTGCAGCAAATTATCATACATGGTCGAGGAGCATGAAAATGGCGCTTTTATCCAAGAACAAGCTGGATTTCGTTGATGGAACCATAGATAAGCCTAATTCTACAGAGTCTTTGTTTTCTTTATGGAAAAGATACAATGTTATACGTTACATGTGATTTGATTTCAAGGGAAGAACAACCAATTGTGTATCACTGGTTATGAATCAACTACATTGAGACACGCCAGAAGAAGAGACGATGATCTACGAACTAAGAACGAATGATTGGGAGATAGAGGAAGGAGGCGTGGCCACATAGATGAGAAGAGGCTCTCAAGCTTCTCATTTGTCTAAAATATGTGTCACATCTATGTCCTTAATTTTAGTTTTTTTTTTTTTTGAAGGTTTTAATTTTTTTTTAGTTATTATATCCAATATTATGTTACATTATAATTTTTATTGATTGGTGAATTAATTAGGTATTATGGATATAGTTTGAAGGCTAATTTCATGCTTTAAATGTAAATTAAAAGTTTAGGATAAGTTTTAAAAGAAGTTAAATTTTAGGAAGATCAAAAAGGATATTTTCCTCTTATTGGGAACATAAATCACAACTTCCCAAACATGCATTTCGATATCTATGGAGGCAAAAATCAGAATTCATTCAAACACCCAAAATTACTCAGCTTCAGTGATCTTATGATATCCGGAGTTTGCATGGTCCGATCAAGTTGATTGTTTTACAGTAGATTCTAAACATCCTAATACACATTCTGGTCAGTGTGATTTTGATTTAGAGATTTCTATCACTAGTTCGACCTAGTATGATTAGAGGAGCAGATTTGATGCTTAATGTGTTTATTTTCTCAATTATGGCTAAAGTAAGTAACTATGAACTACCCTTTTGAGTTTATATATATATATATGGGTTCACTTTTAATGGTGATTACATTTTAATGGTGAATAGTCACTGCTGTCGGCGGTAAATACACTTACGAACCAAAAAAAAAAAATTACATTTTATCACAATGTGTGGTTACTACAATATAAGCCATTAGATTAAAATCCAATGGTCTATAAATTTTTTATTAAGCATTTAATGTCAAGTTTGACTTTTGTTAATTAAAATCAAAATTTAATTAACTATATTTATCTTTCCAACACACAAATAAATAGCATGCTTTTCCAAAAACTACACTTTTCGGCTTAACTTTAGGAATAACTTTGGTTGCAATTTTTTTTTTTTTTTAAGGATGATTGCAATATTTTTTTAAAAATAAAATCCTATACCATACTATTTCTTTAAAAAAACTTAATGTACTATAAGATATAATTATAAAATTATAAGATAAAGTTAAGATAAGTTGACGAAATTTTGAGAAATATGCTATTTAGTGTTTAAAAAACAAACCATTTGGACAGATTAGGTATTCAAAATTGAGAATTCGTTTTGATTTTTTTCAATCGTCATTTTCAGATCAAGCAAATATTAATGGATCTATGTGGTTGCAACAAAAGAAAGAATTCACATCCGAATGTTCAGATCGGTTTAAATGATGATGACTGGTTTGCAGATGCTTTTCTATTGATTTGGAATTACGAAAAGTATATATTTTCTTGTTCTTTTATGTTTTTAATACCTTTTATGATTATTTTTGCTCTTTATAGTCATTTTAGTGCCTTTATGGTTCTTATAAGGTTTCATTCCTTACATTTTTCTTGTTGTACTTGCTTGTTCATCTATTAAAATATAAGCCTTACTAAAAAAAAATTCCACCCATTTAATGGACTTAAAATTGAGATTTTTATTTTATTTTTTAACCTTCAATTAACCTTTGAAATCCATTCCCTCCTAATGACCTTCTTCCACCGATCAAAGTAGATGATTAACTTTTCATTATTTAGCATAATGACCTTCTTCCACTAATCAAAGTAGATGATTAACTTTTCATTATTTAGCATCCAAATATTTGTGGGTTACTAAACCCAGCCCCAAATTTATACTTTTAGTCCCTGGAATAGACCATACTACCCTTTGCACTAAATTTCAAAAAACCCAAAACCTCTCAAGAACCCTATACGATTTTTGCTCAAATCCGGACAAATTACTAAACTGAATCATGGATGGTGACAGAATTCGTAAAGGAAAAGATAAAATGGTAAGATTTACAGCTTTATTTCGTTGATTTGTAGCTCGAATTGAATCTGTTGGTTTATTGAAAAAAATCGTCGGAATTGCAGTCGGGCGTATGAACATCACGCCCGATCTGCGGTTCGGGCGTATGAGTATCACGCTCGACCAGTGGTGCGGGCGTGATAGCCACATGCCCGAACCAGTGGTAGGGCGTGATACTCATACGCTCGAACCACTGATAGGGCATGATGCTCATACGCCCGTCTAGTGGTTCGGGCGTGATTCCCTTACGCCCCACGCTGTTTTTGTATAAAAAAAATATTATTTAAAATTTTAGTATTTATTTTAGTATAATGTGTTATAATAAAATTAATTTAGTGTAATTTATTATTATAATTAGTATTATTTTAGTATAATTTTATATAAATTGAGTATAACTTTAGTATAATTTAGTATAAGTTGAGTATAATTTTAGTATAATTTATTATAATTTTACTAATTTAGTGTAATTTATTATTATCATTTGTATTAATTTAGTAGTATTTTAGTATAATTTTATAAATTTAGTATAATTTACATTATTTACAATTTTATTAAGTTAGTGTAATTTTTTTTGTAGACGGAGCGGCCTACTAGGGATGGGAAATCCATCCCGTCATCTGCTCGTCGTCTAGATATGGACGGCGAGGATGATACACCACGACATACGAGATTGCGTGGTATTGATTATTCTGATCGTAGTCGGAGAGGGACTATGACGGACCAGGTGAGGAGGGGATCGACTGTGGACCAGCCCGATATTGATGGATCGGAGGGGGCGACTGATTATGATGACAGAGAGCCTGATAGCGATTCTTTTCAGGACTATCTGGATGTGACAGCCCGGGCAGTGCGAGAGTCTGCAGTTGCACATGATCGCGAGGTAGAGGAGAGCGATGAGTAGCGGACCCCGGGGAGACAGCCGACCCAGCGCGTAGGAGGTCGTTTTGTGAGTACATGTATTTTTTTATAATTTTAGTTATATTTATAACTTTAGTATAACTTTAGTAATTTTAGTATATTTATAATTTTAGTATAACTTTAGTATATTTATAATTTTAGTATAATTATAATTTTAGTATAACTTTAGTATAATTTTAGTATAACTTTAGTATAATTTTAGTATAACTTTAGTAATTTATAATTTTAGTATATTTATAATTTTAGTATAATTATAATTTTAGTATATTTATAACTTTAGTATAATTTTAGTATGTTCCACGCATTAAGAGGGAGATGGATGAGTTTATGGATACGTGGCGTCGGGCGAGCTGAATTTTTGTTGTAGAAATTCATACATTTTAACACTTTTTGTTGTATATATTATATTTAACCATTTACGTTTATAAATGTTAATGTTTATTTTAATTTTTAAGTTTTCTATTTTTATTTGTTACGTACAATTCTGTAGTTACGGGCTTAACGGCCTATTTACAGGTTTCACGGCCTATTTACGGGTTTAACGAACTATTTACGGGGTTAAAAAGCTAATTTTTTTGCCAATCCGACACGCGAGCGTGTGGATATCACACCTCACCACGTGGTCGGACGTGATATACACACGCCTCACCGCGTGGTCGGACGTGATAGCCCCACGCTTCACCGCAAGGTCGGACGTGGGGCTATCACGTCCGACCACGCGGTGAGGCGTGATATCCACACGCCCGCGTGTCGGATTGGCAAAAAAAATTAGAAATTCCCCTCCCAAATTCCATGAAAGGACATTTTCGTCCTTTCACGAGGCTTGGGGTGTCCTTTCACGAGGCTTGGGATTTAACAACACCCAAAAATTTCCATCCAAAGCATACTCATACCAGCGGACCCAAATGTTTCCAATAATTTATATGGATTTTGAATAAAAACAAAAATAATCCATATTTAATTACATAAAAAAATTATGTAAAAGTTCAATAAAATATTTTATTGAAAATAATTCTCCAAAACAAAACCTTAAAGGTAAACATGAAAAATAATGTATCCTAATAAATAAAAGGATGAAAGTTTCTATTGATAAAGTAATGTATTTAACATGGAAATAAATTAATATTAAAAAAACATAAAAAAAAGTTATATTTAAGCCTTTAATTTTTCGATTTTTTATATATTAAGTATGCTTTTAAAATAAATACATTAACCTTACGATCTTTAATTAGACCGTTTATTAATAGTTTAGCTAATAAAACTGTTAACAAGGGATTAAAGGTGTGAAAAATATGGATTAATTACTTAATTTATCTATTCTTTTTTATGAAAATTCTATCTATTTGAAGGTCATGAGTTTTTTTTACAGTAAAAAAAAAATCATGACCTTCAAATAGATAGAATTTTCATAAAAAAGAATAGACAAATTAAGTAATTAATCCATATTTTTCACACCTTTAATCCCTTATTAACAGTTTTATTAGCTAAACTATTAATAAACGGTTTAATAAATAAAAAATCCCAAAATAGAATAAACTCACGAATTAATTATCATCGCCCCCACTTGTTAAACGCAAAAAAGTCAAATGGAGGTGGTGATAAGTAATTTAGGGACGGTATTTAACTTTTAGTGTTAAAAATATGCTAGAAACGGTAAGTTCCTCATATAAAAGTTTATTTTAAATTTTTCTGTAATTTCCCCATATAAAAGTTTATTTTAAATTTTTAACTGGAAGTTGATTTTGAACTGAATTGGCTCCTAAAAATGAGTTTATTCTTTGTATAGAAATTGATTGTGGATTTGAGGAATGAGAAATTTGTGTTGATTTATTTATTATTATCGCCAACACAGAATTAGAGTTCAAGTTGGAAAAAAACTATCCAAGATAAGGAGTACAAAAGAAATTTGTCCAGTGCAAAATTGGGGGAAATTGATTGAAAAGAGGTAACATAATTAAATTGGTTTTGTTGTGGAATTTTGGACGCACATTAATCAAATAATTGAAGTGATGGAAATACTCATGTTAGAATGTTGGAGTTTGTTTGTTTCCGCTGTTTCTGTTTGATGTTTGCTGTTGCGGTTAGCTGTTTGCTATTTACTGTTGCTAATAGACAGTAGATATTAGTTTTTTTTTTTTGCAACAAGCAGTTGTTTCAGAATTGTATCAAACACTTTCTATCTCCTGTTTAGTATCGAAAAGCAAAAAGCAGTTCCGAAAAATGGAAAGGAACGAGCACTAAGAGTTTGTTTGATTCAGCTGTTAGCTAATAGCTATTGTTGTTGTTAGATGTTTGCGGTTGCAGTAAACTGTTTGTTATTAGTTGTTTAATTATTAGTATTTAGTAAAATTATATCGAATTGTTGTTAGTATTTAAAATGTCTAATTTGAGTATATTTTAAATTAATCAATAAATAAATTATAAAATTAAATTTTTATTACACAAATTAATAAAAATAATTTAAATAAATAATTTAAAATAATTTCTTAACGCAACAAAACCTTATTCTTTCGGCAATAATGTTATAGAAATAGAAATAATGTTAAATAGGAAACATATTTTGTAGAAATAAGAAAGATAATTTTGTAGCAAATAACTACAAACAACTTGAACTTAGCCTTGAAGGTTGACATCAGGAAAGCTTTTGACACTTTAAATTGGAATTTTTTACTTGCCGTGATGGACGCTTTTGGTTTCTCTATTCAATTCAGAGACTGGATTCTGAATGTTTTATCTGCATCTCAGATTTCAATTTTGAACAATGGAGCCATTAGTGGATATTTCAGATGTTCAAGAGGGGTTCGACAAGGCGATCCGCTGTCTCCTATATTGTTTGGTATTGCCGAGGACTTTCTTAGTCGTTGGTTGCTTCACCTCGTGGATACTGGGCGACTTGCTCCGATGCAATATACTTCTGCAAAGGTGTTTCCGACTCATTTATTTTATGCTGATGACATTCTTCTCTTCTGCAGAGCCTCTTCGGGTAATCTAGCTGTTATTAAAGGTGTATTTGAGTTGTATGGATCTATCTCGGGTCAGTGTGTTAGTTGGAACAAATCTGAATTATTTCTAGGTTCCTTTGTTTCTTCTGGACGTGGTAATCGTCTTGCTGATATTATTGGTATTCGTCAAGGGTCTGTTCCATTTCGCTATCTTGGAGTCCCTTTGTTTTTTGGTTTACCAAAGACACGACATCTGACTAGTTTGATGGATATGGTGCTTGCTCACTTTGCTAAATGGAAAGGGCATTGTTTGTCTATGGCTGGGAGAGTGGCTCTGGTAAATTCTGTAATTACTGGTAGCTTCGTTCACTCTTTTAGCATTTATAAGTGGCCCTCTGCGCTGCTTACACGTATGACTAGGCATATGAGGAATTTTATTTGGTCTGGGTCCATTAATTCCAAGAAGCTTGTCACTGTCCCTTGGAAAATTTGTTGTTAAAACTTCAAGGATGGAGGTCTTGGAATCAAGAATCTATCTATTCTAAACAAAGCGTTGAATGGAAAGATGGCTTGGGGTCTTCTTCAAGAAAAGTCTCTCTGCTTTAACTTACTTAGAACTCGTTTTCTCAATAAAGTGGGACAGTCACGGCATTATATCATGAATTATTCTATTTGGGGCTCGATAAAATCCATTTATTCTGAAGTTGAGCATCACTGTTTTTGGTGGATTGGTCAGCACTCTGAACTTAATTTTTGGAATGGGGCCTGGATGCGTCCTTCACTGGCTGCACAGGTTGGCCTATCTGCTAGTCAACAGCGTCGTTGTTTTGATTTGGTGGAGGATTATTTGGATGGTAATAATTGGCACAATCTGCCCGTGTTACTTGCGGATGTGGAGAATAGATTGCGGAATATTAGGCGGGGTAGGGACGATGTTGATATTTGTGTTTAGAAGCCTGCTACGAGTGGGGTTTTAACTGTTAAGCTCTTGTACGCTTGGCTTAGATCTCCTCCTACTCAACAGCCTTGGAGTCATTTTTTAAGGTGTCAAAGTGTTCCTCCTGCACACTCGCTTATTGGATGGCGGGCTTATCTTGGGTATTTGCCAACACATGATCGCTTCAGTTGCGTGGCTGTCAAGTTGTTTCTCATTGCAGTTTGTGCTTGTTAGATTCTGAAACGTTGGACCACCTTTTTGTCTCCTGTCGGGTTTCCAAATTTATTTGGCATGGTGTTAGCTCATTGTTTGGAAGACGAATTAACACAGACTCGGCTCTTAAGAATCTAGTTGATCATGCTGTTATTCAATGTTTCAGTACTCAAATCGCTGATTATGGGCGGCTGCAATTGTTAATACAATTTGGGCTCTATGGCTTGCTCGTAATAGGTCCATTTTTGAGGATGAGAGGGTTGATACTTCCATCACACTGAGACGGATTTGGGGAGCTGTTCATGAATCTGCTCACACTAGACGGGGCTCCATTTGGAATTCGCTAGTTGAACTTCAAATCTTAGGTGAGCTCGGGATTGAAAAACGTCTTGCTAAGGCTCCGCACATTACTCTGATTTTTTGGCAACCACCTCCGAGGGGTTGGATTAAGATCAATACTGATGCGTCTGTCATGGGTGCTCCTGGTCCTGCGGGTTGCGGAGGTATTTATCGTTCGCATACTGGCATGTGCCTTGGTGCGTTTGCCTTTCCGATTGAAAGTTCCTTTGCTTATCTTGCTGAACTATCTGCTGCTATTTACGCCATTGACATGGCTATCAGCAAAGGTTGGTGGAAAATTTGGCTTGAAAGCGACTCAATGTATGTTGTGCAGATGTTCAAATCTAAATCTTGTTCGGTCCCTTGGTTGCTTAGACAAAAATGGTTCAATTGTTTAAATCAGATCGATTCTGTGGCTTTTGTGGTGTCTCATATTTTTCGTGAAGGAAATCATGTTGAGGATTCGCTTGCAAATTATGGACGGACGGCAACAGCTTCGACTTGGTGGGATGTTATCCCAGATTTTTGTGGATCGGTCTTTTTTCATGATCGTGTAGGACGTTGCGTTTATCGCTTTTCCTAATTCTTTAGCTTCATTTTATTCTTTTTTCTTTTTGTATTATGACATTTATTTACTCTTTTAATATATTTGGTTCGGGGCTTTTTTGGGTCTGTGGTGGGGGTGCCAACATAGCTGGGATGTTCGCCGCTTACCCTTCCTCGCTAACCAATCTTTAATAAAAAAAAAACTACAAACAACTATGATAGTTGAACTATACATGAAAAACTCTAAAAACGTTGCAGTTTCCATAGAAAATGCTAATTGTTGCTGTTATATAAACCTATATTTCATGCGGTTTGGAGTGAAACACAAAATGCTCATCCGAAAAGCTAAAACAAATATCCCTTATATATCAACGACAGATCGCCCTTCCTCTACTCTTTTTCTATTCTATTCCCTTGTTCTGTCCAAATTTCATAATCTATCAAACTTCAAATCTTTTATCTTTTGACGATCTACTTTGAGGAGATCCCACCGGACAGGCATGTCCCTGAGCTTGGGCAGAAGGGGCGTCTGCCCAAGCTCCAGAGATGAGGGAGGACCCAAATATAGTTTTATACTTGATTAAAAAAATTAATAAGATAATGATTATTAAGCCATAAATGAGTGTAAGATATCAATTTCCAATTTGAGTCTTTCCAAATTCTCAAACTCTTCTTTTCTTCAATTACCCATCAATCCCAATGATTAAACGGTAATATTTTCGTTAATCTTCATCTTAAATTCATCAACTATATAATCAATTTTATTCTCCCATCACCCTTATAAACGGTGAAACTTGCCATTGCCAATAGACTTTTTTTTTGTCTTTGAGAAATTCATGAAATTCTGGTTCACTTTGGTCTTTAGATGTGATTTGGGATAACCCATTAAAATCTTCAAATTTCAAGAACTTACCCGCTAAAGCCCACAAAGAGAAATGATTTTGGGATTTAGTTTTTCAATTTTTTCTTTATCATGCTTTTCTTTTCTTCATTTTAATTAAAATTTAATTATCAATTTTCTAAGCTTGGCCTTTCATTGAAATGTTAAAATTATTGAAAAGTTATTTGAGATTGTCGATGTAGGTTAAATACTCTAGCCATTTTATGTATTGAGAGAAGTGTTTTAGAACATAGTAATGTACACAATATTATTAGTGATTTTACGTCTAAAAATACTCATAGACACTGTTTTGTATGACAAACTGGATAATTAAAGTGATATAAAAAAAATTCTTTCATATGAATTGTTTTTTTAGATCGTATGTTAAGTGTAATAAAATAAGTATCATTTTGAAGAATTTTTTTTCCACACAATTGAATTTCACACTTTATTACTTTTTTTTTAGGGCCCTCAATCGGTATTTCGCCCCTAGGCCCCTAAAATCTCAGGATCGGCTCTGCCACCGGGTTAGATTTATGTGTTTTTTTAATTATTATTTTCTTTTTAATCGGTATTTATATATTTTTTCGGATCTCTTTATCCGTCTGAATTGTATCTGCTCTCTATTATAATATTATTTTTTCATTTATCCCTTTTCGGATTTAGCAAGAGCGGAAATGGTTTATCTTATCCGTGAATCAATAGATCTACATGATTGCATCAAAAGAAAAGACTCAAATCTGAATGTTTGGAATGACCTAAATATTGAAGATTTGATTGCAATTACTTTTTTTTTTATGGATTATGATTTACGAAAAATATATGTTTTATTGTTCTGTGTGCTTTCTTATACATTTTATGAGTTTTTTTACTCTTTGTAGTCGTTTTAGTCCCTTTATAGATTTTATAAGATTTTATTCTTTGTTGTTTTCTTGTTGTACTTGTTGTTTGTTTATCGATGAAGATACAAGCATTTTCATAAAAAAAAATATTAAGGTGCCCTAACGTTTTGGATCAGGAGCAATTTTACCCCTAACGTCTAAAATGGTACAATTTTACCCCTAACATTGGAAGCCAGGAGCAATTTTACCTCCAACGTTGATAAATTTGGTTAATTTAAGAAATAATTCATCAAACTGTCTTCTTGGTAATGAATCTTGTCATCTACACTTCACACGTGCGTCATTTTATCAGTAACAAATCACATGTGAAAAAAAAATACTGTCTTTTTGTACGAATTGGACAAAAAAATCGTCGAATTTATAAATATTAATCTCCAATTCTATTATTAAATTATAAAAAATATATGAATCATTTTTTTAGAATTAATTGTTATGCAATTGATGCATAATAAAGAACAAAAATATCTATGTTTTATAATAGTATCTGAAATTGTCCCAATTTATCAACGTTAGGAGTAAAATCGCTCTTGGCTACCAACATTAAGGGGTAAAATTGCATAATTTTAGACATTAAGAGTAAAATTGCTCCTGATCCAAAACGTTAAGGGTATTTTTGCACCTTAACCCTACAAAAAAGATCAACGACCAAATTCCAACGACCAAATTCCATCAAGGATTCTGTCGCTAAATCTTACTCTAGAATTAATAAGTAATTGACCGATCATGGAGTCACGAGTCACTCCATTTCAATACTTAATCAATTAAGAGAAGCATTAATCACGTTGTTATAAATAAGCATACGTAATCTATGACTTCATTTTGGTTTTATAAGTTGCTTATTATTTTATATTATAAGATGTTAAAAAAAAAAAAACACTTCTAATATTAATATTAATAAGTATGAGTAATTTTATTTCTAACGTTAATATTAGTAGTATAAATAATTTTCATCTAACGTCATGGTATATTTTTCTTCTTATTGTTGGTAGTCAAGAGCAATTTTACCTATAACATTGGCAAATTGGATTGATTTCGAAACATTATTATAAAGCACATATATTTTTTTCTTTATTCTACACAAGTTGCATATCGTTTGATTCGTAAAAAAAAAAAGATTTCACATTTTTATGTGATTTATTAATAGAAATAGAGTTTTCAGGTCTATTCATATGTTTGTGATATGTTACTAATAAATGATAAAATGACGTATATGTGTGAACATGGATGATAAGATTCATAATTTAGAAGACAACTTGATGAATTATTTTTCAAATTGATCCAAATTGCCAATATTATGAGTAAATTTGTTTTTTGTTACCAACATTAGAGGTAAAATTGCATCATTTTAGATGTTAAAAGTAAACTTGTTTTTAGCTGTTAAAATTGATAGTATTTTTTTACCTTCACGGTGACTTGGTGAATGATCGGGATAGAGATTGTTATGGACCTTATAATGACTTGAGGTTCTTAAAATTTGATTCGATTATTTTATATTTCAGCTTGGTTTTTATCACTATTTTATACATTTCAAATTATCAGTTTGGTTAAAAACCAGTTAAATCAGTGGTGAATCCAGGATTTGAAAAAGGGGGGGCAAAATTCAACGTAAAAAAAATTTACACAAAAAATGTAAAATTGTTCAATTTTTTATGACAAAAAGCACAAAATTGTTCAATTTTTGGTGACGAAAAATGCAAAATCGTTCAATTGTCATGCATTATTTTCATGATTTTTTTGATAAAAAACGTAAATTCTAATGTTTCCGACTCGTAATCATCCATTTTCGGGATTCTCGGGTTGTTACGCATCAAATATCCCTAACATTTTGGGTCAGGTGCAATTTTACATCTAACATCTAAAATGGTGCAATTTTACCCTTAATGTTTGTAGCCAAGAGCAATTTTATCCATAACGTTGATAAATTGGATCAATTTCAGACACTATTATAAAGTATAGTCATTTTTTTCTTTATTTTGCACCTATTGCATATCAATTTTGTAATTTTGCACCAATTTTACCTCTAACGTTGATAAATTTGATCAATTTCAGACACCATTATTCATGATCGAGAAGATAGTTTGATGAATTATTTCTCAAATTGACCCAATTTATCAACATTAGGGATAAAATTGTATCATTTTAGACGTTAGGGATAAAATTGCTCCTGGCCCAAAATATTAGAGGTATTTTTGCACTTTAACACTTATTTTTGGACTAATTTTTTTTTTTTTTTTTTAATGGGATGGGGGGCAAATGCCCCTTTGACCCCTATATCTGCCCCTGAGTTAAATGCAATCAAAATCAATGTATTATATCAAAATAATTTTTATATATTATATAGTATTTATTTTAATCGGATTTAGCTGATTTTTTTTTAAGTAAAACTTAGTTGATAATTAAAACTTACGGATAAAATCGAAAGAAACTCCAAAGAACGAATTAAAATTTTATTTGAATTAAAGGAGAAATTCATTTTTATAGTACGTTAAGGAGTTAGTGGTTGAATCCAGAAAATAAAAAATTTAATTAATTTTCAAGGTATAGATTCATTAATGATTTTTGAAGGTTACAGAAGTAATTTACCACATAAACAATACATGGGTATCATAGATAGAAATATATTTACGTGGCAATTGTTTATTGGTTAGATCAATAAAAAAATGCTTGGACGAAACTCCATCAATTTCTTTGGCTGAATATGTGCACTGTCGTTTTCTTTCAAATCCAATGTCGAGTTTCGAATTTTTCAGTGATATGATATCATGCCGTTTTTAAAAAATTAGATTCGGGCCAGATTTAAACGGGATCAAAATATTTCGTCTATCATGTTAAATTGTATTTTTAGACTGGTTGGGTCAATGTTCCAGCCACAGTGTCGGTCTCAGAGCCGATCATGAGATTTTGAAGATCTAACCGTGAAATATAAATTAGTATCCTAATAAATAAATAAATACAATTAAAAAATTAAAAAAACAAAAGTTAATTATATATAAATATTATGTGGTTTTGCTAATTTGTAGATGGGTACCTGTATTTTTTTTTGCAAACGTAATTATTTGGTTACAAAATTTTACATTTTTTTATTTTGTCAAATTTGACCGATAACGACTTCAAAATAAAAAAAATTAAGAATTAAAGTTGTTTAATATTATATATTTACTATCAAACCATATTTTTAATTTTTCAAAATCATCATTTCTGGAGAAACTCTAAACATTAACTTTATCTCTCATAAAAAAAACGTCTAAATGACCACAAGCCTAAAAAAATGAAGAATTAAAGTTGCCTAAATATAATTTAACTTGAAAATTTTCATTTCAATGTTGTTCTTGACCAAATTCTGACAAAGTGAACCCAAATGCAAAATTTTGCAAACCATAGGATTGCGTTTGTAAAAAAAAAAACTACAAGTGCCCATCTGCAAATCGGCGAACTAGAGGGCATCTATATGTAATTAATCTAAAAAAAATTATGTAAAAAAATTACTTAAAGATGATACATTTTTATTACATTTAATAAGGAATCTAATAAAAACTTCAAATTTCAAATAAAAAATATTTTATTACCGACACTACACCATAGATTGCATATTGCAACCATTTTTTAAAAAGTGATGCTTTAAAACGTTGCATGAGCTAAATTTATTTTTTTGCTACTATTCATGTATGTTAAATACAACGATTCTAGACAAAGTGTTGCTTTTGATATTTTTTATTTGTTTTGCTTCATCTAAGGTAACATTTAGACAATATTTAGAGATAACGTTGCGTTTATCAACTTGATGTTTAGAGAAAGCAACATTTAGTCATGTAAAAAAACTATTCAAGTGTTGCGTTTAATTGAATAAAAATAGACTAAGTATAGCTAATTTTATAAAACAACTAAAAAAATAATATTTGTTTATTAACATTTTGGAATTTTTTTACTTCAAAATTCCCACAAAATATATCTCACAAAAAATCTATGCATTGACCAAAAGTATATGTATTATTTCCTTCTCCAAAATTTCACACCAATTAATGTCCTAAAATCCCTCCAATTTATTACTCTAAAATTTCCCTCCAAAAAATTTCCTTCCAAAAAAGTAATAAAAGAAAAAAAAATTGAATGCAACAAAATTAATCCATAAGTATTCAATTAAGATAACAACATGCCCTATAAAAGTAAAAAGTAATAAAAAAATATAGGGATAAGGTGCAAAAATACCTCTAACATCTATAGTCAGAAACAATTTTACTCCTAACATCTAAAATGGTGCAATTTTACCCCTAAGGTTGGTAGCTAAGATTTTTCCCCTAACGTTGATAAATTGGATCAATTTGCTATAGGCTGCCAACGTTAGGGGTAAAATTGCACTATTTTAGATGTTATGGTAAAATTGCTCATAGATGTAAACTTTAAAGGTATTTTTACACCTTATTCCAAAAATATATATATTAATTCATTGAAAAAATAAACGAAATTAAAAAATAAATAGGGTTTGATGGCCTAAAAATTATAAATTTAGATTCTAGAATAGAATCTCCATATTAGTTTTCAACAAAAAAATCTCCATATTAATTAATTATATCTGCACCAAGTAAAAAATTAAAAAGTTTTGTCAACCTTAAAAACGAAAATGAAATTTTGGATAGCGGGAAAGTAAAAAAAATTAGCGCCATTCCATACAGTAAAAACCCTAAACTTCCTTCCTTCCTTGTTTGTCTATCTTTCCTTCCTTTTTTTTCAGCCGCCATGCTTCTTTCTGCAATACAGTAAAAACTCTAAACTTCACTACTGATTTCCTCTACTCATATGCGTTTGTCTCCAACCAAGAACTTCAGTTCAACTTTAGCTCATTCGAGTTCAGTCTTTCAGGGTGGTGGACGCTTTCAAACCCGCCTGTGATCCAAAGCCGTTCCCGGTATTTTTTTACCATTCTTATTCCTGTATAATCTATTTCTGCTGGCTTTCATAGCTTTAATTGTTTATATGTGGTGGGTTTTCAGTCTCTTATTGATGAACCTTTTTAGACTAGAATCTTTTTATTGGTTTTCAGTTCATTTAACTAATTAATTCAGTAAAATCACTTTATTTTCGAAGTATGGATTCAAATTTGGATGTTTAATTTTCACTTTGGCTTTTAGGCTTGTACAATGGTAAGGTTCTGATGCTTTAATTTGATTGCTCTGTCTCTGTTAGTGCTTGGGCTCTTTAATTTGATTGCTTTTGTCTCTGTTAGTGCTTGGGCTCCTATGAGTTTGATTTGAAATTGACTATCAGCATTTGAAATTGAATAAAAGAGAAGGAAAGAGAAAGTGAGTGAGCCCATCCTCCTCTTTGTATTTTCATTGATCAAAAGTAATTGAAAATCCACACCTGAAAGCTTTTGTAATATAATAATACATATATAATGGTGTTGACAACTTAATTAATTAAGATTTATCAATCATAGAATAAGCATATATAATTAAATAAACAGATGTCTATAGTATTGCATAGTGGCCTATAGTTAAATATTATTTTAGATGCAATCTTTTAGAATGCACTCCACCTGACTTGATATATTAGCAATTTAGCCTTTACAAGGCTTAGCAATTTAGTCGTTTAGATAAAAATCTCAAAAGCAATTTTGTTCTCGTAGGCTCTTACTTGATTCCTCTTGCCCACAGACTCTTCAACAGCTGTATTCTCAGCAATGTTGAGTTGGTTCCTCAAATTATTTTTTTTTATCACATTGCAATCTCTTCTTCTTCCACATCAGTCTGCCTGAATTTTTTAGCTTCTTCTAGATAGAATCACTATGGTTCTTGTGCCTCTTTTTACATTTCTTTTGAGAAAGAGCGCTAATAATGTTCTGCTACATATTCTTCATCCCAAGCTATTGCATTACTGGTGGGATAGCTATTGCATTACTGCTGCATTATGTTACTCTTTTACCATTTCCCTCCATAGAATTGATGACACTAGAGCTTTGAGTGCAAATAATAAGAAAAGGATATGCCTATTTTAGATCTTAAATAGGGGTATTTTAAATTGATGCATTTAGAGCTTAGAATCCCTCTTGCTCCCACCAACCCAAACCACATATGCATCTATAAATAAAATAAAAACATGTGGACGGGGCGGCTATACTGCACAACCCATTATGTATTTTGTTTGGTTTATAGCAAGATTAAGGCCAATTGTGTTAATTAATGGTGTCAGAAATAAATGACCCATGCGATTTTGCCCCAGAACTACCTCTTTCTTTATCTGTTGAGCCGCCAATTCCTAGCGCAAGTCCTACAAAAAGAAGTAACCTTAACTTCCTACAAAACAATTCTAGCAACCCACACTAATAAAAAGATGATAAAAAGTAAAATCAAGAAAATTTTAAACAAAGTCAATCTCATCTACTTACTATCACTATTTAAGTGATCTGCTATGAAAAACATGAATTGTTTTGCTCTCCACTTCTCCAAATATATAAAAAGTATACATTTTCAGAAAACAGATTTGGCAGGAGCAGGAGCACGAGTATTTCTGATCTGCCACTGCTTCTTTGCTGCACCTCCATTTCTTCCCATCTGTTCTTCTGCACCTCCCTGGCTCTAGCTCTATCCCATTCCTATTTTTCATTTGCATCCCCCTCATAACTACACCATTCAATATAATCACATCATTAAAATAATCAAATTTTAATCATTGATTTCATAATTAATTAATGACATCTAATCCAGTAATAAAAATAGAACTTACAGGTAGGACAGAAAATGTTAGAATTGACAGTGCCAAAGGAGTTAGAAACACATCTCCAAATAGGAAGAATAAGATGGTAAGGAACTGGACACCTTGCTTCTATGTATCTGTAGATAGCAGTCTGAAGTTGTAGTTCTTGCCTTTGAAGAATTGTGAACCCATACGATTTTGCCTTTGAAGTTGTAGTTCTTGCCTTTGAATAATTTATCTTCAATGTTGTTAAGAGCTTGACCAAAGCAACCTCCCAATATCCAGATTTGAGATAGGCTGAATTCATTAGGCTATTGAATATTGGTTCCTTGACCGTATCCGTTTCCGTTTCCATTACTGTTTTCTAGCTAATTTTTCGTAGAAATAACGTTTCACGGTATCCGTTTCCGTTTTGTTTCCCGTTTCCATTTATGTGCATCATAGATAATAACTAAAAAGCTTTTGCACTAATTTTTCAATAGATTCCAACCTGTTGCCATTTTGAGTAATGAGGGCAGGTTCTGCTGACATAGGTTGATGGATGCCATTGCCAACCTGCTTCTTCCTTTACTAGGAAGATAGAGACACTACTAAATCACTTGTCCAACACAAAACAACAGCCGACTTTTTGTCATGGGTCGAGATGATAAGATTTGGTTGGAATTTCCTAAGTATAGTGAAGAGTATATTAATGGAATAAAGTCATTCGTTGATAATGCATTTGCCAAGTATGCCGACGGAGACCAATTGAAGTGCCCGTGTAAAAATTGTTACAATCGCAAATGGCTTTCTCGAAATGAATTATATGACCATCTAATATGCCATGGTTTTGATGAAGAAACTCTTGAGTTTTTTATTGACAATGATTTTGATGAAGTTCAACAAACCACTCAAAAGCAACCCTTTGTTTGTGTTCAACCTTGTGAGATAAAGGAAACAGGTATATGCTTTTCTACAATTAATGTTTATTAGACTTTGTGTTAAATTAAGCTTATAGGAACACCATCATAATTGATATACCTTGCTTTAAACCCACTGTTTGATTTTCATGTTAAGCTTAAAATGCATAACAGTTCTGTTTGTTGTTTGGAGTTTTGGGTTCAGTTAATTAGCATAATGAATCCCAAGTTTTCTTCTTAAGTTCTTGTGCCTCTAATTAAATGTTTTCCTTTTCCAATGTCTTTCATTAGGGGTAGCAATTCATTGATTTTCTTCGGGTTTAGAAAGATTCGTCCATTTATGTATTCTAAAAAATTAACAGAGAATGGTAATTTGAATAAATTTCAGTTTATGTCATAAAAGATTTTGAATCTTGAGTTATATATTTTATATTGTAGCAAATCTTGTGCTTCGTCAAAGTCCAAGGCAAGCGCTTAAAGATAAGCGCAAGTATGTGACTTTGCAAGGTTTACAACAACAACAAAGGGAGCTAAAAAAGGGTCTGAAAAGGAAAATTTCACTATCTAGCCAACATGTAGAAGAAGCAATAGAATATAAAACAGATGAAGAAGCTGGAGAATCAAATGGCCATGATATTGAAATGATCCGGGCAGCCAATATTCAAACGAACAAAGCAAGGTTCGCTGAATTGGGATTAAATACCTGGTAAAGATGAGACTATTTATAACATAACATGATTGAAACAAGAAACTAAATAAACCTTGACTGAATTCAGTAATTTTTTGGGAACTTTAGCAAGGCAATATGTGCGTTTGGACCACATCAATTGGCATAAAGTACCTGGTAAAGATGAGTTATGGAATTTTGTAAAGGTACAACCCTTTAATTAAACTACCACATAATTTTCCTTGTTCTTTGTGATGTAAAGCCTAATTTTATTGCATCGTTTATGCTAATCATTATTAAATTTCATGAATTCTATAGCAAAAGTATAGTATAAGCGAAGGTGGAAAGCCATGGATGATGCAGACTATATCTGATGCTTGGAGGGTGTACAAAAGCCGCATCAAGAAAAGTTATTACAAGGCTTATGATAACAATAATGATAGGAGGAAAAACAGACCAAACTTTTTATCGGACAAAGAATTTGAGACGCTCCTCCAATTTTGAAATGATGCCAAAGTCGAGGTAAAATTTTAAATATCTGAAATCTCATTTTGATATTTTAATGACATTTTATATTCAAATTTTCAGAAATTGGTAGCAAAAAATTCAACAAATCGAAAACTAATCAAGGATCAACATACTTGTGGTCCAATTGGATTTGCACGAATCCGCAAGAAGTTGGTATGTATAAAATGAGTTTTAAAAATTGTTATTTACAATTAATATGATTAGTTTATACTGAATAGTGACATTTAATTTCATTTATGATCTATGTAAGCAACTTGAGAAACCCGATCAAGTGGAACCGTCAAAGGTAGAACTTTTTGTAGCAACTCGGAAAAGAAAGGAAGGTCATCAATACAAAGATGATGACAATTCAACCGCGGATAAACTTGTAAGTCAATGAGGAAATTAAGACATTTGGTAAATTGAAACAATACTCAAAATATCAAAGATGTGAAATATATATTTTTTCTAACTTTTCTAGAAAAAGGGCCATTGATTTGCTGATAAGAATACTTTTAAGCAATGATATGAATGATCTTTAACTATATACTTGATTAAATTTGCATTTGGATGATAAATTTATCCATCTGGCCATCGTTTATGCCCACTTACATAAACCACACATAATCAATTTCATAGGTTAAATCAACAGCAATAAACATAAGTGAACATTGAGCTTTTTTGTTAGTCATTTTGTTTAGGAAGTGAAAACCTCTTTTAAGGCATACTAATTGCTGTATTAAAGATGGAGCTTCCTTACCTAAATAGAAACATCAAACTTGTCATTTTTATATTACCTGTCAGCTTTCTATATTATTTTAATTCAGATTAGTAATTATGATTAGAAATCTGGTGCTAACTTTAAGATAATTTTTTATGAGATATGTTATTTGGAGATCTCAATTTTCTTACTGTGATAGCATAAATTAGCAAATTTAAGAGCATTTATAAATAAGTACATGTTCTTATAGTATAAAATATATGATTGGATACTTTACTTTTAATTTCCATTATAGGTTAATAATGATTTGAGTCATTGAGGTCTATATTATTGATTGATGTTTGAAGATTCGGTTTACTGGTTTGAGTCATTCTTTGAGTTCAGTTTTTTTGGATTATTTCATTCAATAATAATTTTTATTGTTTAGGCAAGGCTTGAAGAAAAGTTGTTAACTGGAGGAGAAAAAACCGAGACAATTGAGGAAATACTTGGTGAAGCATCATCTCATGGTCGTTCATGGCTTGTTGGTAGGATAGGCCACATCAAGAAAAGAAAAGAGACCCCTGAATCTTCAGGTTCTATGAGTAAGAAAAACATTTCCGATGAGACAATCGATCAAATAAAAACTGTAGTTAGAGAGGAGATGAGGAATGAAGTTAGAGAGGAGATGAGGAATGAACTAAAAAGTGAAGTTAGAGATGAAATGAAAAAGACCATGGAAGCTCAAATTGCCACTATTATACAAAGGTTGGCCCAAATGAATCCATCATTGAACCTAAATTTGGATGGAGTTGTTGATTCTCCCAATACCATTGACTCTTCTCCTTCAAATGCTTGTTGATGAAGGAAAAATGCTTTATTTATGCTTATGGTTATTAGAAACTTATTTTACTATTGAATTGTAATGTTAGGTACTTTTGATTGACAGTTTCTTTTTTTTTTTTTTGTAAAAGAATGCTATTTTGACATCTATTTGAATGGCTGTTGCCTTTTGGATTATTAAGTGTTGTGTTATATATTGTAGGTCGTTGCGTTTGATAATAAGATGTGTTGCATTAATATCAAATATCGTTGCATTTTTCAATTGAAAATAGTTGCTACGGAATAAGAAAATGTTACATTTAGGATAAAACATCGTTGCATTAATAAAACTAAAAAGTGCTGCTAAAAGTTATAATGTTGCATTTACTATGAAGTGTTGTTGCAATTGCTAATGGAGAAATGTTGCTTTTTACAAAATAATGTTGCCTATGCCTAAAAGATCATTACATTTGTAAAATATAAAGTGTTGCTCTAGGTTATGAGATATTGCCTTTACTCTAACAAATCGTTGCTTTATAATACAAATATTGTGTTGCTTTATGTTACACAAGTGTTGCCTTCACTTTAGATGTTGTTGCATTTGATTGAAAATGAGTGTTGCTTTAAATTACGAATGTTGCCTTAATAATTGCAACAATTTTGTTATATTAAAAATGTTGCTATTAATGTTTAAAAAACGTTGCCTTCAATATTCAGAGGTATTTCGTTGCCTTTGTTGTAAAAAATGCAACACGTTTGGTTACGTTGCAATTGAGAATGTAACTGTTGCCTTTGACATCAAAGGCAATGGTGAATATACCAACGCTTTTCGAATGATCAAAAGTGTTGCCTTAACCCATTTTTTGGCCTATTGTAACAGTATTAGGCCCCTGATGCAACATGTTGTTGTCGTTGCAATTGGCCATCTATGGTGTAGTGCGAGTTGCTTATCTACGAGCATTTCTAGATGTAGAATCACTAAAAATAGTCTCTACGTCAACATTTTCTAATATATTTCATTCAATACATAAAATTGTTAATGTCACACCCGACCCTAGACGATCTCAATCGGCATCAGGCGTGAAATAGAAAGATCATAATCAACACTTAGGAGTCTCCAATTTATCCCAATATCATAATATCATATTATATTACAATTGAAATACCAAAGTTCTAACCATAATTCTAACAATAAGTAACAACTTCCAATCCTCGCCTAATCGGTCGTAACCTTCTCTATATCCTATACTTTCTCACCTAAAAACATTAAAACATTTAAAAACGTGAGACAAAAATTTCAGTAAGAAACTATCAGCTATAAAAACCAACTTTACTTAACATAATATACCTTTATAAAGGGATTTAATCAAAACCTTCTCAAATATACTCAAAACTTAACGTTTCATCAAACCATTTCATAATCAAATAAATCTTTTATCAAACCAACTTGTAATCAAATAAATGTTTTATCAAACCAACTCGTAATCAATCAAACGTAAAACCTTATATCAAAATCAATCATAACTGAAAACATAATCCAAACTTAAAACATTGTATCCATCCTCGAGTTTCTCCCCTTAAGTATCAATCCATAACCACATATATAGTCGAGACGTCTCTTAACATTGCCTATCCCATATGGTCTTACCCAGCACTTCGCTGCCATACCCAATAGGTCTTCAGACTGTGTACACAGGCCATGTCCCTCACTGAATATGGTCTTCAAATATAAAACCACCGATCCGGATAACTCCCGATGGATATAAAATCATAATGTGCTCAAATTTCCTTTCATAATCAAATTCCAAACTATTTCATAACCATAAATCATTTTGCTTCAATTAAATTTCGAGTGATTCGGACGGTCGAATCTCCGTAAATCAAAGAAACGGTGGAGAAACGATCGAAGAGAACAGATGATACAGGAGAGGAGAAGGAAAAAGAAAAAAGAAAGAAAGAAAGATGATGATGAAGATCACCGCACCAGATTTGAGATATATATCTCAAATCTGAAAAATACCCAGTTTGGTCCTTCATCTTTCTATAATCTTTTAAAATTTACCCTAAACTTTTAATTTACACATAAACCCATCAAATTAACCTCAAACTTTTCCTATAACACTAAATAAAAATCACACACCCCATAATTATAATATATATTAATATCTAGGTATAAATTCTAGAAATTTAGTCACGGATGTGACAGCTAAACTATTATCTTTTTTGAGACGTTGATGATCTCAAATAGTTTTTCAATAATTTTAACCGTGAAAAACAAATTCAGCAAATACAACGGCCACTGACATAGTTAAGTGAATTCGAAAAGCAATTGAAATATTTGGATAACAATGTGCTGCTTTGACAAATTCAAAAATTTCAAATGTCGAAATAAACAATTTTAGGCAAAGTATTTGCAACACTTTCATTTCTGAGAAAACATCATCTTCATCAACATGCAAAAAATTATTATAAGAAAATATAGTCATAAATTTGTGTTGTGACTGTTTAGGCCTGTGAATTATATTTATTGTCATTGTATCTTTTGAGATTTTAATTTCCGTATTTTTTTATGAAATTTCTATTTTTGGTCCCTCCCTCGTGCCTATATGTATACTGCGAATTGTTTAAACCTAAAATTATTTCTGTAACTTAAATTCTATAATATTATGATTTTTTTGAAAAATTTACATTTTTGAACTCAATCCGTTGGGCTCTTGGCTGGCGCCCCTCCAATTCATGTCCAGAGACGGCCCTGATCGGTTCGCCCCTGATAATGTGTATTCTTTTATTTGAACAGAGCGTATCAATTACACATTTTCTAAGAATGTATTAACATTAGGGACCTAAACCTTAGTAGAAATGATCTGGTTTAATTCGGGAATTGAAACTAAGTTACAGAATTGTGATAATACCATACATAAATCAATAAGGTGCATGTGAAAATTCGTACATAAATCAATAAGTAATAAGGAAAAAAAATAAATATTATTCGTTGGTTTTTATGGAAGGATATTATAAGTCGCGGAATGAAATGGAATAAAATAGAATGACTATTCTAAAAAATTAGAATAGCAAAAAAAAAATGGAATATAAATTATTTAGGAATAACTATTTATATGTTTGGTTGATGGAATAAAATAGAATGTAATAAATAAAATTTTTATTCAAAAGATAACATTACCCTCAAATGTAATTTCATATTTCTTTTAAAATTTTAATTATTACTATATAAATTGTTCAAATATTTAATATATATATATCATTTTTAAAAATAAATAAAAAAACAAAAAAATGGGAAACATAAACGGAAAAAACACAAAAAAATAGAAAAAACAATAAAAACATAAAAAATGGAAAAATTGTAAAAACAAGAAAAAAGAGAGGTCCAAAATAGTAAAATACAAAATGTAAAAACGAAAAAAACATTGAAAACACAAACAATAGAAAAAAACGAATTAAAAATGGAAGAGAGTGAAAACGCAAAAAAAACACATAAACGGTTAACACAAAAAAAAACGTAAAACATGAAAACACAATATATATATATATATATATATATATATATATATATATATAAACGGTAAAAAGCAAAAAGAAAAAAAGATGTGGAAAACTGTGAAAACGCTAAAATAAGAAAAAATGTAGAAAGAACTCATGAAAATAAAAAAAATACAAAAAAAAAAACCCACAAAAAACACCAATAGATGCTGAAAACACAAAAATGTAAAAAAATATGAAAAACAAAGAAACGTGAAAACACAAAAAATTGTTTAAAACATGAAACACATGAAAACACAAAAAGTGAAAAAAATGCAAAAATCACGAAAAATAAAAAATGTTAAAAAAACATGAAAAGAGTGGAAAACACACGAAAACATGGAAAAAACATAAAACATAAAAAACACAAAAATGTGAAAAACATTTTTAATGTTAAAAACAGGAAAATGAGAAAAATGCGTATATAACATTTTTTCGTATTTTCATATTTTTGTGTTTTTTGGTATTTTTTACGTTTTTTCGCGCTTGTTCATATGTTTATATTTTTCGCGTTTTGTCACGTTTTCGTGTTATTCAAGTTATTGTGTTTTTTTTTTGTTTTTTTTTCGCGTTTTCACGTTTTCATTTTTCGATTTTTTCCTTTTTCACGTTTTCGTTTTTTTTTCGTGCTTTTATATTTTTGCATTTTGTCAGTTTTTCGTAATTCACATTTTTTTCATGCTTTTCGTTTTTATGTTTTGTTTGTGTTTTTCGCATTTTCATGTTTATCGTGTTTTTCACGTTTTTGTATTTTAGCATTTTTCGTGTTTTTGTATATTTCGTGTTTTGTTACTTTTTTGCGTTCATGTTTTGTGTGTTTTCGTGTGTTTGTTTTTCTTTTTTTTTGTTTGACATTTTTGTGTTTTTCGCGTTTTTTTTTTGCATATTCTCGTGTTTTGTAACGGTTTCACGTTTTTCATGTTTCACATTTTTATATTTTTTAACATTTTCTCTATTTTTTTATTTTTCACGTTTTTTAAATTATGGATTCGATAAAATTTATAAAATTTAAGGGTCCGTTTGGTTCAGCTGTTAGCTAATAGCTGTTACGGTTGTTGTTAGCTGTTTGTAGTTGCAGTGAGCTGTTAGCTGTTTGTAGTTGCAGTAAGTTGTTAGCTGTTTAATTATTAGTGTTTGTTAAAATTATATTGAACTGCCTGTTCGGATTTAAAATGTTTAAAATGGACATGTTTTAAATTAATCAACGATAAAATTATAAAAGGAAAAATATGAAAAAATGTCCATAATGTTTACAACTAGGAATAATTTAACTCTTAACGTCTAAAATGGTGCAACTTTACCCATAACGTTAGCCGCTAAAAGCAATTTTACCCCTAAAATGGACAAGTTAGGTCGATTTCAGATATTATTAAAAAACATAGATATTTTATTTCTTATTCTACACCAATTGCACACTGGGTAAATTATATACGTGGTGTACAACCTTTACCTGTTTTCACACTTTAATGTACAACCTTTAATTTTGCACACTAAAGTGTACAAACTTCAGATGATCTCCCACTAAAGTATACAGTCGGTAATTGTGACCGGTCAACCCAAAGTCAACATGCCACATCATCATTTTTATCATACCATTATAAAAAGTGGGGTCCACTCCTTATGAAATTATAAAAATACCCTTATATAATTACTAAAATGCCATTATCTTCTCCCATCCTCCAATTTTTCTCCATTTTTCTCTTGCCCTTTCTCTCTCTAACTCCTGATCCAACTAATGTTCATAATATAATGAGCTCTAACTTCTCCAATTTCCATAAAGGTTTCGAATTCTCCAAGATTTTTGACATTCTCGGAGATGGTATTTTCAATTCCGATTCTCATTCTTGGAAGTATCAGAGAAAATTTCTAGAAAAAGAGAACAGCTTATAAATGAAAAAGATCAAGAAGATGAAGAAGAAGAAGGTGTTGATCTCTCTATCGTGGCCGTTGTTTGTTTACCATTCATCACTCCTTTTTATTTCTTCTCTTTTCAATTTCTCCCCCGATCCCTCCGTTTCCTTTTTCATGTCCCTTCAACCTCTCTTATCTTGCAGACTATCCCTCACACACTGCAGATTCGATTTTCCATCTCTCCTTCTTCAGATTAATTAGCCTTGCTAATTCTCTTTCGATTTTCCTGGTTCTTGATTTTGTTTTAGGTTTAGTGGTCATATCATTCAGAATTCAAGTTAGGGAGGAGTGAGAGAGACTCAGAGAAAGGAGTTAGAGAGAGAAGATTTAGAGAGAGAAAGGGAAAGAAAAAGATGGAGAAAAATTGGAGAAAGGAGGAAGACAATGATATTTTCGTAATTATATAAGGGTAAAAGGTATTTTTATAAATTCATAAGGAGTTAGCCCCACTTTTTATAATGGGTATGATGAAAATGATGATGTGACACGTTGAGTTTGGGTTGACCGGTCACAATTACCGGCTATATACTTTAGTGGGAGGTCACTTTAGTATGCAAAATTAAAGGTTGTACACCATAGTGTGAAAACATATAAATGTTGTACACCACGTATGTAATTTACCCATTGCACACCTCATTAGTGTTAAAAAAGAGTTTTCATATTTTTTTTGTAATTTAATAATAAAATTGAAAATTAATATCTATAAATTCAGCGAAATATTTGAATTTTTTTTGTCCAACTCGTACAAAATACAATATATTTTTTTATTTTCTTAAAAAAAAATCATATCTAATCATATGTTTGTGATATGTTACTAACGATGATAAAATGACAGATATGTGAAGTGTACATGACAATATTCATGACAAAGAAGGTAGTTTGATAAATTATTTGTCAAATTGACACAACTTGTCAATGTTATGGGTAAAATTGATTTTGGCTGCCAACATTAGGAGTATAATTGCACCACTTTAGACGTTACAGGTATATAAAATAAAAAAATGTGTTATACAAATTAATAAAAATAATCTAAATAAAAAATAAAAAATTATTGAACGCAACAAAACCGTGTTCTTCCAGTAATTATGTTGTAGAAATATAAATAACGTTAAAGAATAAACATATTTTGTGGAAATAAGAAAGATAATTTTGTCAATAACAAATAACTACAAACAACTGTTTATGAAAAGCTCCAAATATGAGCTTTTCGTTAAACGTTAAAAAAACGCTGCAGTTTCCAAAAAAAATGCTAAACGGTGCGGTTATATAAACCTAACCAAACGCTATATTTTTTACGGTTTGGAGTGAAACGCTATACACTCCTCTGAAAAGCTAAAACAAATACCCTCTAAAAATTTGAGAAAAAATTAAATATTTAACATAGAATAATTTTATAAATTATAAAAATTACAATAATAGAATTAACTATTCGTTTGAAAATTGTTTGAGTCGCATCATCTATCACTTGCTTGCGTTAGTTAGTAAGTACTAGTAGTAGTACTTAAGTAGAAACCCGTAGGAATCTGATACTCATGTGATGTGATATGATATAATAAGCATATTTCTTTATTTTTTGGAATTATTCTTTATTGAATTATCAGGGTATGTCCAAATCGTTTGAATTATTTGACATTTTTAATTATATCATAATAATAAAAAGAAATCCAACGTCCAAACACACCAATTTTTTTTAAAAAAAAAAGTGGACGGCCATTATTTCACAGAATAATCTGGAAATGCCACCTCATCCCATGATTCTTTGCTGCTATATCATTAACCTCCACAAAATTTTAATAATTTCAATTATACTTCTCTCAAAAAAAATTATAATAATAATAATAATAATTATTATTGTTTATCTACTTCAGCTATCAGATTAGAATAAACAATGGTAGAAATAACTGAAAATTAAATACTGAAAAAATAAGTATTAAATTTTAAATATTAAATAGTGAATATTATAAATATTAAAAATATTAAATGAGATAATTATTATAAAAATATTAGTTAATAATGTTTAATTTAATATTTCAAAAAAAAAATGTTTAATTTAAAATGTTAAATTAAATTATTTAACTTATTAGAATACGTGGTTTTTAATTTAATTGACTAATTTAAATGGTGGAAAAATAACTGTTTTCAAACGCGATTAAATTAAATAAGTGCTTAATATTTTAATTTAAGTGATTAGATGAGTCATCAAACAATACCTCACTTTTTTTTTAAAGAGAAATGCATTAATGAGTCTCAATCGAGCAATAAGTTAAGGGTACATGAAAAGCAAAACTCGGAATACTATAATAAAATTGAGGACATGTCCCTAAACGGGATTGTCGAGCAAAGGTATGATCCAGTTCATTAGCTTGTCTCAGAATAAACTTAATCACTTAAATGTTAAACATTTATATAATTTAAGTGTGTTTACTAATGATTATTTATCTACCACTTAAATTAAAAATTACTTATAACATTTTTATTCAACACTTACATCATCTAATACTTACATCACTTACAATATTTAACACTTAAAATTTAGTATTTATTTTTTAATTGTATCAAACAAACTTCAGTCACAAAATAATTTTTCTAAATGATTATTATAATTTTACTTTTAATATTAAAAGGTTGACCAATTTCATACGTTATTAATCAAACTTTTTCTTGTTAATTATGGATCACTCATATTTTTTACAGACATAGGCACATGTAAAAAAATAGAAATTTATGTATATAGTATGTATTGGATAAAAAAATTTAAATATTTGATCGAACTTCAAGATATTCCATCAAATTTATTTATGAAATTGTAAAAAAATGTATTTGTTTTTATTCTAAACTAGTTGATGTGCAACTATTGTAGAACACGATAGTAAAATATTGTATTTTTTTTATAATGTTTGAAATTGACATAACTTATCCATGTTCGAAATGAAATTACACAATTTGGGCCCGTTTGTTTTACCTACTGTTTGTTGTTGCTGTTTACTGTTATGGTTTGCTGTTTCCTGTTACGGTTTACTGTTTGCTGTTGGAAAAAGTTGTTTTTCCAAAAAGCAGAGATTCTCTGCTTTTGTAAAAGACTGCTTTTCGGATGTAAAAGACAAACATGAGATCACTAACCAAATACATAATGCTAATTTTCAGATGTAAAAGACAAACATGAGGTCACTAACCAAACACCTAAAACTCTCCATTTTGAAGTGAAAAGGTAAAAAACAACATGAAAAGTAGCAACTAAACACCCTTTATATTGAAAATAAAATTGTTCTCCATCACTAACCTTATGAATATTTTTGCACTAACCCTAAGAAAAACTCAAACTAGATAGATATGATTAATTTTTTAAGAAGAGACTGTTTTTTTGAGCATAGATATCGATGATCCATTCACCGAATTGATTTGAATAAAATAGAGCCAAAATATGCAACCTTTTTTAAATTGATCTGAACCGAATTAAATTTTATAGAATTAATTTGGGTTTCTTTTTTCCGATTCGGTTTTACTCGCTTCTACTATTTTAACCTTATAGCCTGCATAAAGGAGAACATTGAATGTACATGATCATTATGATTATACCAATTTTGATCACATGAATTTTTATGACTATGTAGTATTTGATTATTCACCGTTAGCAGGGCCGACCCTATGCTATGAAATGAGGAGCGCCCGCCCAGGACCCATAATATTAAAAGGCCCAAAAAATATTTTATATTGTACATATATAAAACCGAGATGCATAAGTAATATAAAAATCAATTGGTTGAGTTGGTATAAGCAAATAGCTTGTGATTCTATTTTAGTTGTGGTTGGAGGTTCCAACCTTCTCCTCCCCATTTCCTTCACAACATTAGCAAAGATCATCATCCTGAACCATCTGATCTCATTCTCTACAATTGCTCGTATTGTTCTCAAATACAATCTTTTAGATTTTTCTTTAAAAATTTATAATGGTTTTATGCGCATTGATGTGCATGTTCACTTTGACAGACACATAGTGGGATTTACATGGGATTTTACATGCTTATAGTACATAACTCCAAAACGTTAAGGGTAAAATTGCACCATTTTAGACGTTAGGGGTAAAATTGCTCCTGGTCCAAAACGTTAGGGGTATTTTTACACCTTAACCCTTTAATCTTTTCTAAAAAAAAGTATTATCTCATTTGATTTTTTTTTCTTAAATTTAATTGTTAATATGTATATTCAATATGAAAAGTAATATATTTATAGCAAAAAGTATAATTAACCTCTGAACTTTGATTGTTTTAAAGATTAAACCCCTAATCATTTATTTTTCCACATTAAATCCTTGATCATTGATTCTATTATGGATTAGACCCTTATTTAACTTTAGAATCGTCAAACCGATCTTCTTATCTCCTAAACTCGATGGAAAAGTTAAATAAGGGACAAATCCACAACAAAATCAATGATAAAAGGCTCAATGTGGAAAAATAATCGATCAGGGGCTTGATCCTTAAAATAGGTAAAGTTCAGAGGCTTAATTATGTTTTCTGCCTATATTTATTTATTTCTTTCAATTTTACATGACATAGGTACTTGTTATTTTAGTAAATAAATAATTTTAGTTAATATACTCGCTACTACAGCACTACTAATTTAGCTTTGATGTAGAAAATATTGCAATTTTAAATAACCTTTACGAGTTGGTGCAATTTTAAGCCTAGTTGATTAAAAATGAGTTCTTTTCATTAACATGAAATGTGCAACATCAAACCATATTGAGTCACCAGAACAGTGGAAGTTGGAACGAGAATAAAACAAGAAATTACATATAAAAAACCTCATTTTTGCCGATTAAACTTGAAACTGTACCAATTGATAAACGTTAGGTTTAAAATTGCACTATTTTATGCATGAATGCTGATTGCTTTCTTTTAATAACCATATGACTAAATTTGTACTTTATCCTTTGTAATAATAAAAAAAAACATATGACTTACAACTTAAAAAAAAGTAGAATACATATATAGGGGTCCAAATTATCATCTCGCTCTGGACCTTTAAAAGGTCAAGAACGGCCATGACCATTAGATCTATGCTTATTAGAATTTTAAAATAAAAATTCAAAAACATCTAAGATTTAATAAATATAGATAAATAAACAAATTTATTTAGTCATTAAAGTCTATATCAACACTATTATTAATGGCCATATAACAACCGTAATCACTTATTACAGTAGCAGAGTCACCGTAATTAGTGAAAACCTTCTAGAACTATGCTTTAAAATAGACCTTTTGTGAAAACTATTACTCCCTCCATTCCATTATATAGGTCATTCTAGCAAATTGGTTTTTTCCCTAAATATAAGTCATTCTAGGATTCCAATACTTATTGCCCAATAGTGACATGAGAGAGAATTATTTTTTGTATTGGTACATGTGTTTTTTAATATTCCAATGCTTATTGCCCAATAGTGACATGAGAGAGAATTTCTTTTAGTTAACCAATATATTTCTTAATTTGTGTGAAATACCCTAGAATGACTTATATAATGGAATGGAGGGAGTATTCAATTATATACCTAAATTATAAAAAATCAACCCAAATCAATTCAAATAAAGCTAAATAAAAGAATAAAACTATACTTTAAAATAGACCTTTTGTGAAAAATATTATTCAATTATATACCTAAATTGAAAAAAATCAACCCAAATCAATTCAAGTAAAGCTAAATAAAAAGAAAATTTAATCACATAAAGTTTGAAAAAGTTAAAAGTTTCAACTCATTTAAATGAAAAATCTTAAATAGATAAATGAAAAATTGTAACTAAACCAAAATCACCTAAGAATATGCTTGGACGAAGGTTTCACATGGTTCATTGAAGGGAGAAATGAATGAGATAGGAGGTTATTTAGAGAATCTTTAGATCTCATCAATTTGGGGGGACTGAAAATGAAGTTATTTCAAGATTTTTTAACTTTCATTTAACCCTCATTTAACCTTCATCTCTGTTTAAACTCATTTCCAAACAAGATTAGCAAAATAACCTCCATTTAAGTTCATTTCCAAACCAAGTTAAGAAAATAATCTCCTTTTAATTAACATCCTCTAACCTCAAAACAAACAGACTTTTTCATTAGTCTTAAAATTAATCCCAAAAAAAACTATATTTATATTTTTTTTTGTTATTTCCATATTATTGAAAAACAAACTATATTTATATATGTGTTACGTTAACTATAAATATTTAGATATATATAGTATTGGAAAAAAATAAAAAATTATAGGCGTAAAAGGCAGTTAATACAGGTAAGTTTGTTGGAATCCTACAGAAGGTTAAGGTAGTAAAAAAAGAAATACAGAGACCACCGTGTACGATCCGCGTACATTTCGTCTGCAGTTATCATTCTCCACCTCTTCGTTTCGACGGCCCCTTTTTTGGCCGTTACTTGTCCTTTCCACCCATTGTCTCTTCACCGTTTTGCCACATAACTCCCCCTCTCTTCTCTTTCCCCCTTTATATTCCTGCATATGTCCCGATTTTCTCTTCGTTCTCAATTTGCTTTTTCTATCTGCCGGATTTCCTCTTCTTAATTAGGTATCTGATTTCTTCTCCTTCCTTTCGCATTGCGTTTTTTATTGATATAAATGCTTCTTTATGTTTGGTAGTTTTAATTGGTTTGGAATGCTGTTTTTTTTTTTATCGAATTTAATGCGTTAATGGTAAGTTTGTGCGTTTTCTATGTTGAATTGGATCTTCAATTTTGACAGGGAAGGTTGTGAAAGAAGATTTCGTGGAGCTTCTGGAGAGAAGCTTTCGCGTGTCTAACTCTGGCCGACACTCTTGTGATTTTTGTTTCAACCAGAGCAGACGGTGGCTTTCTGTTTTCTGGTTGTCCTTCATCATCCTCACAGTCTATTTGCGCACGGTCATTGCTTTGGCACCTTCCTATTGATTATGGCTAAATTTTGATTTCATCTAATCTTTGTATGTGATCAGTACTATATGATCAATTTATGCCTAATTATAAGAAATCAACGATGTAAGCTTTAGAATAAATCTTACTCTTACAAAAATAGAGGAGGAACCGCAGAGGAAAAGGATAGAGAGCCAATAGATTGTCTGTTTTGTTTTTATCTGGGGATTTTTAGTATATTCATTTGTTCAAAAAATGAAGAAATTCATGTGCTGCTTTGCCAAGAAGGGGAAGGATAATGAAAAGAAGGTGAGAATTGATTGAATTTGGGATTTTTTGAGACTGCTTATGAACGCTTTTTGATATGTTGGATAAGGTAATTTGGTTTAATTTTTGTTTGTTTGTTTGATTTTTAGGTTGATAAGGAAGCATCAGGAGGAGTAGCTGAGTTCAAGGCAAAGAGAACTCTGAAAATTAGGCTTGAGCATCCAGTGAAACCTTTTGAGAGTGAAGAGCTGCAAAAAACATCTTTTAGTGTGTCTGTTGACTCAAATCATTCAGGTAAGGATTCTCAGAGTACTAGGAAGAGGGATGAATATGGTCCTGGTGGTGAAGAAGCTACAGAGGTAGCATATGAGGGGGAAGATGAGCATGAAGAGAATGCCTCTATGATGAGGGACTTGTCTGAAACTGATCTCCAACATCATGCTCCTATATTAAGTGGCGAGGCTACTCCAGGAAGTCCAAGCTCCAATTACTCCAATTCACTTTCACTTGATATCGTTGTCAATGAGCAGTTTACAAACAGAGCTCAGAAAGATAACGAAAAGAGCATTGATGAGATTCAAACTGGGCATATCAGTGATCCTGGGACTGGGAGGGCCAAGATTTGGGGTTCACCAAAGCTCAAGCGATCCTGCTCTAATGTGGAAAGAGGCAAAGTGCTTAAAAGAGTATCTGATCAGTGTCTTCCTTCAAATTCTGGAGAAGAATTAGACAAGATGTGGAGAGAACATGGCAGTCCAACATCGGTGGCGAGTCATCGAAGTGCTGACAGAGTGATGTTAAAGAAACGTTCTTCCAGCCAGGTTCTACCTTCTAGGAGCAGAAGGCTGTGGTGGAAATTATTCCTCTGGAGTCATAGAAACCTGCATAAACCGGAGATAAAACCAAAGCCACAAGTTGTAAATCCACTAAAACAGCAATGTGGTTACTCTTCAGATACATTTGAGCCAAATAGAGCTACAGCACTTAGCAATATGCAATCACCTGGGTCATTTACTGGAGAATCCTTGAACAAAGGCCTCAATAATGTTGAAGATGATAGTCAAAGTTGGGATGGCTTCAACCATGAGACTTCTGGTCTGTGGGATCAGAATCACTGGGTTGCTTTCCCTATGGAACCATCATCTTCATCACCCTTTGCAAGAGTTGATGAGTGGGTAAAAGAACTTGAGATCCAACCACCAGCTCCTATCAGTTATGATGATAATGATGCTGGCAGCAATGGCGACTGCATTATTTTCCCACCCTCTCCTCAGACTGGAAGAATTGTACCAAACTCGGCTCGACGTCCAGACACTATTCTATCAGAGGACATTTTACATGCCAATTCTGCAATCCAGTCTTTGAATTCTTCCTCAACCGTGGCTCACATCTCGGGAATTGGATTAAGAGTTACACCCAACATATCATGCTTCACCAGTCTTCGCACTGTTAACTTGTCAAACAATTTCATAGGTACACGCTTAGCTGAAGCCAAGCAAAATGTCCAGTGGTTGAAAAATACTTACCCGGAACTAACATGGTTGATTGTCTTTCCTTTTTTTGCAGCCTATATTTGCCCAGGATCATTGCCAAAGGGCCTTCACACTCTCAATTTGTCAAAAAATAAAATCAGTTGCATTGAAGGACTCAGAGAGACAACCCGGTTGCGTGTACTTAATCTGAGTTATAATCGCATTTCTCGAATTGGGCAGGGTAATAATGCTTTTATTAAAGTTTTACCTCATTTAGATTCTAATAGACCTGTTTATGGGTCTGCTTAGCTCTCCCTTCATGGGTTAGGTTAGGTTTGTATATGCATATTTGACATTTGACTTGGCTCGAGCGCCCACATAAAGTGGGTCAGCACAGCCCGCCCCTCATAGACTGGGCTTAGTCATTCATATTTGACATTTAGCTCGGCACCAGCCTGCACATAAAATGGCTCGGCCTAGTGCATGAACATGTCTAGTCATTGTAACAATACAATTGTGCCATTTTTCCTAAATGAATCTGAATTATATCAGGGCTATCAAATTGTACAATGATCAAAGAACTCTATCTAGCTGGGAACAAGATCAGTGATGTTGAAGGACTACATAGACTTTTGAAGCTTACAGTGTTAGACCTCAGTTTTAACAAGATAACAACAACAAAAGCTCTGGGGCAACTTGTTGCTAACTACAGTTCTGTTCAAGCTTTGAATCTATTGGGCAACCCAATTCAGAGCAATGTCAGTGAAGAGCAGCTTCGCAAGGCAGTGTGTGGTCTGCTTACAAAGCTAGTGTACCTTAACAAGCAGGCCCTCAAACCACAAAGAGCACGAGAAGTTCTTACTGATAGTGTTGCTAAAGCGGCCCTTGGCACTGGTTACAGTTCAAGCACTCGCAGAGCAGCAAGGCGAGGGAGTGGCGGTAGTTCAAGCTCGGTGAGCATGCACAGAGGCAATGTTGGGCCGAGGAGAACTAAGAACAGATCAAAGAGCCGTACCAATCACTCGAAGATGTTGCCCCCCACGCACGGACGGACCCGAGTGGTTGAGAAAGGGCTTGAGCATCCACTGGTCGAGGCGTCAAATACTTTATTGGACGTGTATGTCGAGCATAACATTTTAGGGTAAAATCACCAAAAAAAAATTTCAATCAAGCACTCGTCAGCTTGAAGCACTTCGATAGTGAATTTGGATTCATCAACATCGTGCATGCTTCTTCTTCCCGAAATACATTGCAAGTCTGCTTCTTCCAGAAAACATTTTAAAAACATTTCTTGTGAATTTTTTTGGTTTGTTTTGTTACCATCTTTATGGGGTGATATTATTGAAACCATTTGGTGGTTTGTAATAAATATTTTGAAGTTGTGACTTTGCGGTGTGATGATTGGATCATGAAATGCAATGTAAATTCCTCTTTTTCATGCATGTTGAGTCATTTAAACTTTAATTTTTGTTGATTAATGCCCGGAAACTGTAAATATCAGATGATGCAAATGAAAAGAGATGTGTTCTTTTATAAATGTGAATCGAGGTCTGAACAAGAGAATAGGATACCCGGTTCACTAACCGTCTTAAAGAATATACATGATAAAAGAAACTAAGGATCTGCATACAGCAAACAAGATTTCAAACTAAGATTTAACACAATAGTTGTAACAAAAGGCATGAAGTGGCAAACTGTAATCCGTTTCAAAGCTGATCTCACCAACATTCAGGTCCTTGAGGCAACAGAGCCTCTCCTGAAATTCTTGAACTTTGACGGTGAAACTATTGAGAAGACCAAGAAAACTAACACAGTACAAGAAGGAACCAACAATTGTCAACTCGAAAGACATCCAATCTCAAAACTGAAAAATTGACAAAAGATGTAACGCCAAAAATTACATTTCAGCCAAATATGAAGTGGAGGCGACCAAAGGCAAAATGGAGGTCTTCAAGAAGCCAAGAAAGCAAGAACACGCATGAGGTTCATGAGTTTAGAGTAGGGATCTTCCGTTTTCCCTTTCCATGGTCAACAACCTCCTAAGATTCCGACAAGTCTGGCTAGAGCTGCTCCGGAGCAAAAATCCTCATTGACCGGTTGTCGAGTTGTTAAGCAAGAATCACAGCCGCATAGCTATACACATTTCCTGGAGCTGTGACTTGCATTGTATAATGCACATTCTGGATGCCAAAAAAGGAACAAACACCAGAGACAAAACAATGAGTGAATGATTAGGTAAAAAATATGAAATGTAGCAGCTTAGACTAGAATAAAGCCTAGACTACAAACAGAGGCATTTTTCCAGGTGAATAAACTAGAATTCATCAAAAAACAAAGTCAATATATTCTCTGCAAATATACTAAAGAAAATCAAGGATGCATATGAAGCTAGAAAGTTAGAAATGATAAATGTTGAGAACAAAAAGTTACCTGGGGGAGTATAGGGTAAAATACCAGTTTGTGCTATATACAGAAACTAATTACAAGATCTTGATACATTTCAACGCATGTGTCCGATCGTCAGAATAGCGGAATCAAGAGAAAACATGAGTTGTCCGATACGAGGACAAGCTTTTGCAGAGATTCAAACTACCGGTAGTTTAAGCAGTGGAATGCTTGTCCGACATTCAAACTACCGGAAAGTGCCGTTGACTATCCCAAAGTGGAATAATGTTTGCCATCCACCCTGTTTTTGTAATTAGTTTGGACAAGTGCCACAAACTGATATTCTACCCGGGGAATATAACCAAAGGAACCGGCAACTGCACTGATATTTGCAGTGCCTTTGGAAGGATCTAAGAGTTTTAATTGACATAAAGAAATTTACATGCCTGTGAATTGTTTCTTACAACTTCAAGTTGAAATGTTTAATCTCTATTAGCAATAAGAAAGCACACAAATGTGTAAAAGTTTTAGAGTAGAACTATATTCATAGATGCTCTGCTTGTCAAACAGTAAAAATGAAACTACAGATACCTTATGCCATGAATATCAAATGGAATTTCATTTCAATCTGCGCAATACACCCCGAAATCAAGGAGCTTCTTGTAAGATAAATATATCCAACCATACTCATCAAAGAACAGTCTATTTCTTCACCATTCAACTCGTTCGCTAGCTTCCAATTCTCCTTCCTTCATTTGACCATATTTTCGCAGCTTCTCATCGAAAACTACCTGTGGATCCTTACTGATCAAATTTCCCCTCTCATCATAAGCATCTTGCAGAAACACAACCCAATTCATCTCTGTCCCAGCGAGATAAAAACTCCTAGGTTGCTTCTTCAACATATCATATGTATGCTTAGTCAAGCAAAATTCCTCCTTGAACTCCACAATATGATGTATTGATGCCTTCTTCTCCAAAGTCAAGTTCAGAAACTCATGTAAAACCCCAACTCTATACTTCTCAGCCTCCAAACTCCATAGCTCCAAGCTTTTCCCATCACTATAAGGAGAAACCAATGGTAATGTATTCAAAGAAGTCAACTTCCTCGCATAATCCTCGTCTAAATCCAAATCTTTTGTGTGCTTCAATGGAAACTTGAAAGCTTTCTTAACTTTATCCTCATTAACCATGAAATCTTTCTCCAATTGAGAAACTGCTAAATTAGGGTCCCAATTCACTAATTCCAACACTCTCTTCCCATCATTTTCAACCACAGTTCTAAAATAATCAGGATATTTAACTAATCTATCCCTAAAATCATCAGGAATTCCGAATAATAATCGACAGTGATGAATCTTACTCAACGGAATTCGTTTATCCTTCGACATCATCAGCAATTTCCGCACCTTATTAACTCGATCACTCTCCATGGAATCCACTATTGATTTTTCTTCCTCAAGCAATCCCTCCATGAAATCGGTAAACCCTAGCCACATTTTATTGTCATTGTGCCGATAAGTTTGAAAAATGAGTGGGTGGCGCTGGAGGAAGCGGGTGATTTTACGGCCGCGAGCGAAGCCGAGTTCTCTGTAGAGCTTACCAGCGTCATCAAGGAGGAGAACGTGCTCGGGTTGCTGGGAGAGAAATTGCTTGGATTTGGTAAGGAATCTGAAGTAAGAATCGCGGTCGACATGGGATTCGAAATGGGGAATTTGAGCTGAGGAGTGCTGGACGCGTTTGGTGCGAGGAGATTCAGGTTTTTGGCGTTTTTTCTTGAATTTTTTGGGAGTTTTGGTGACAAGGAAAGAGGTGGAAAAGGGGGAAAATTGGAAGGAGAAGGATTTAGGATTAGGGATTTGAAGGAGAGGTGAGATTAGGGTTTTGGAATTGGTGGTGATTTTGGAGAGGAAGAGGCGCCAAGACATGGTTTTTGGGGATTCAAGATGGCTTTCTGCCGTTAATTGATCTGTCGGGTGTATTGTTCGTGCAGTAATCTAAATTTTCTTCCGGTAATGTTATACCTGTAGTTTACATTTTTTACATTTTTACATCATTTGCCCTGAACTTGTATAAAATATTCAATTAATCCTCTAAACTTACGTAAATTATAATAAATTAATCACTCGGTTGTAAAAATAGTAAGTTAAATGCACGCGTCTTAAAAGGAAGTTCATGGAAGAGCTTATTAATATGAAGGATTCTGTTTCGCTGCCCTGGGTTCTGCTTGGAGATTTCAACAGTATCAAAGAGGCTCTCACAGAACGTTAAATAGATGCACAGCCTTTGCGGACTGGATAAACAAAATGGATTTAGTTGATTTGAATTTCCAAAGGCCCCGTCTCACATGGTTTCGCGGTTCTTCGATTAGAACAAGAGTGGCTTGCAGATTAGATAGAGGTCTTTGCTCTGCTGACTGGAGGGTTATTTTTTCGGAAGCAATTATCCACCATCTCCCCCGACACAGATCTGATCACTGCCCTGTAATGCTGGAATCATCAAAGCCAATTAACACCAACTGTATCAAACCTTTCCGTTTCCAATCGGCTTGGATGATTCATAATAATTTCAAAGATTTCTTCGATTCCGCTTGGGTGGAGCAAAGTGATATTCAAAGTGCCTTAATAGATTTTACTGAGAAAGTCCAAGACTGGAATTCAACTGTGTTTGGTCATATTGGTTATCAGAAGGCTCGTGTTTACAGAAGGCTGGAAGGTGTGCAGCTTTCTCTGGGTAGGCGGGTAACTTCTGGAATGCTGCGTTTGGAGGTTAAGCTTCAGTCTGAACTTGATGAGCTGTTACATCAAGAGGAAATTTACTGGTTTCAAAAGTCGAGGGTCAATTGGCTCTGTTATGGTGACCGGAATACGAACTTTTTCCATTTATCTACCCTTGTCCGGAGACGAAGGAACAAAATTGAAGGCTTAAGGGATGTATCGGGGGTTTGGAACTGGCAAGCTTCTGATGTTCAGAAAATAATAACCGGCCACTTTAGGGAGGTGTATACTGAAGAGATGTCAGTACGGGGCAACCTATATACAATTGCGAGTTTTCCTCCTATCCCTCGTCGTTATCAGAGACGGCTAACTAATGTTTTTGTTAGTAAAGAAGTCCAGACTGCTCTTTTTGATATGGCCCCTTTCAAAGCCCCAGGTCCGGATGGCTATAATGCTGGCTTTTACCAACGACTTTGGCATAAACTTGGGGATCATGTGAGCTCTTTTGTTTTAAAAGCGCTCAATACTGGAGAACTTGATAACAGTATCAATCAAACTTTGATCACCATTATTCCTAAAGTTCCGCACCCCGAATTCGCTTCACAGTTCCGGCCTATCAGTCTTTGTAACATGCTTTACAAAGTAATCACAAAGTGCATTGTTAATCATTTGAAACCAATTCTCTCCTACATTGTGAGTCCGTATCAAAATAGCTTTATTCCTGGATGAAGCATCTCAGACAATATCATTCTGGTTCAAGAAGCTATACACTCCTTTAGAAAGAAAAAAGGGAAGAAGGGTAGCATGATTCTGAAACTTGATCTTGAAAAGGCCTACAATAGGATTAGCTGGCAATTCCTCAGAGATACCATCAACATGATTAGTTTGGAGCAAAATTGGATCGAGTTAATTATGAATTGTGTGGCTGCATCCTCAATGCAGGTGCTTTGTGTTGAAACACCTTTCCACATGATTTTGATTTGACACAATTATTTAAGTTAATCCCATGATTAAACAATTAAATTTAAGTGCTTTGATTTAATTGTACTAATGAGTTTGTTCAATGTTGAGTAAGTTAAGTAACAAGAACAGGAACTAAGAATCCATAAGAGAAAGACAAGACAAAGTCAGCAAAAGTAAGTCACACAACAGAAGCTGAGTAGAATGCAACTCAGCCTTGCGAAAGAAGTGTCTTCTTCAGAATAGCTTGAAGGCGAAGACGCTGAGTCAAGCTGAGTAGTCGCCAGGTCAGCATCAATAATCCGTCAACTTGGAAGACAAGGTCTGGCAAATTTCTGAAACAAATCAGAAGCCTTGGAAATTTGTCTTGAAGACCTTTTCGAGAAGCATGGACCATTTGATAAATTACTAAAAGACAAACCTGGCACAAGAAGACAAACCTGGTACAAGAAGATGAATCTGGCAACCCTGGCTCCTGGCGAAAAACAGAAGACAAGATTGGCATGCAGCTCAGAAAGCTGACCAAGTGGTGACGAAAGGAGACCATTTCCCCACAACGGCTATGTCGGAATTCAAATCATTGGCGCCCCAAAAATCACTATATAAAGACCAATTCATCACTTGGATCATACAGAAGAGATAGACAGAAAAAGCAAAATCTTCATTGAGTCAAATCCAAAATAGAAGCTGTCTGAAAAGAAAAAGCAAGCTCTTACACCAAACTCCAATCATTGTGTAAAAGTCTAGATTGATTCAGTCATCTAAAGTGTTCTTTGTTGTATTAAAGAACAATTTCTTATAATTTGTAAAAAGTTAGAGAGAAAGCTGAGTACTCGGTTATAGTACTCAGTGGTAGAGAGAAGCTAAGTACTCGGTTATAGTATTCAGTGGTAGATAGGATTGAGTAGACGAATAGAGGACGGTACTCTTGCATACTCAGTTGCTATTGTAAAAGGTTTGTGCTCTACCTTTAAAGATCTCAGTAGAGGATTGAAAAAGCTCGGAAGGATTCCAGAGACTGGACGTAGGCGGAGAGGCCGAACCAGGATAAGTCTGCTGAGTAACTTCTAACCCTTTCTCTTGATATATATATGTATGTGTTGCTTGCTTAAAATTACTCAATAAATAATCTGTACAAGCTGAAGCTGAGTAATCTGAATGCTGAGTTGGAAACTAACTTAGGTGTTGCTTCCCAACTCGCAACTGAAACAGCTCTAGTCAGTATCTGATTAAAGCTGTCTCACACCACACTCAGCCTTGCTGACCTGAAACTAAGTTAAACTATCAAACATTCAATTAAGTCAGCATTATTAAGAAAAAAAGTTATATTAGTTCCTAACCCCCCCTTGGAACTAATCCTATTACGTTACGCGGGACCAACAAGTGGTATCAGAGCCTAACAGCTCACTATTTAAGATAAAACTATCTTGAGCTAATCCCTGTAATGGCTGAGAACATCACTCGTTTCCTTCCAGGAAATCAAACAACCCAAATACTACCTGAGGGATTATCTATTAGTCGGCCTCCTCTGTTCTTTGGATCTAATTATACATTTTGGAAGAACAGGATGAAAAACTTCATTCAGGCAACAAATATGAGTGCATGGCTAGCTATAGTCCAAAGCCCTTTTGTTCCCTATGAAACCATTGATGGTGTAAAAACTGTCAAAAGCGAGGCTAAGTGGTCAGAAGATGACCTTAAGAAATTACAAAATAATGTTTCGGCTATCAATATGCTTCACTGTGTGTTAGATACTGCAGAATACAATAAGATTTCAGGTTGTGAGTCAGCACAAGAAATCTGGAAGAAGCTGGAGGTTACTTATGAAGGAACCAGTAAGGTCAAGGAGTCAAAAGTGAATCAACATATGCGATTGTATGAGCTGTTCGAGATGAATGACAATGAAGGCATCTCGAAAATGAATGCAAGATTCACCAATATAATCAATGAGCTTAAGAGACTCGGCAAGAACTTCACTGAGGAAGAACAGGTGAAGAAAATCCTGAGAAGTCTCCCCAAAAGCTGGCAAGCAAAGAAAACAGCTGTTGAAGAAGCTCAGGACCTGACCACGTACAAGTATGATGAGCTTATTGGATCTCTGCTGACCCATGAGATCTCAATGAAGAACTTTGAGGCCAAAGAAAAGACTGATGACAAAAAGCAAAAATCTCTTGTCATGAAAGCTGACTCAACAGAAGCTGACTCATCAGATGATGAGGAGATGGCCATGTTCACTAGAAAAATGAAGAAGCTGTTTCGAAAAAATGACAAGTACAGCAAAAAGCCATTCAAAAGAAGTGATAAATATAAAGCTGAGTCAAGTGACAGCAGACACAAGAAAGACAGCTCAAAGCCTGTTACTTGCTTCGAATGTCATTAAGCTGGTCACATCAAGTCAAGCTGTCCTACCCTGAAGAAAGACAAGAAGGGAAGTAGAAAGGCAATGGTGGCCACATGGAGTGATAGTGATGAGTCAACCTCATCAGAAGCCGATGCCACCGAGTCAGCAAACATCTGTTTTATGGCTGATGAATCTGTTGACCCTTGTCACTCTGAGCAAGCTGACCTCTCTGGTGGGTCTGACCATGAGGAACACTCAACTGAGGTAACATCTCTACCTTTGCTCAAAAATGAAATGATAAATTCCCTGAGTGATCTTTATACACTTATCAAAAAGTGTAACAAGAAAATAAGAGCACTCAGCAGGCGATGTGATTAGATTGAAGAGGTCAAACTCAGTGACCTTCGACATCTCCTCCAGGACAATACCAGGCAAGATGAAAATCTAAAAATCATGCATAGGTTTGTCTCTGAAGTCCAATCAAACTCTAAGAAGCTGAGAAAGGACATCACATCCATACAGAACCAGCTGAGTTCATCAGCTAAGAAAAGGTTCTATTCAAAGACTGAGTATTCGGGTACTAGTCAGAAAAGACAGTATACTCAGCAGAACAGTCAATGTGACTGTTGTGGAAAGAAAGGACACATTATAAAAGTGTGTTGGTATGCTCAGCACCATCGTGCTGACCAGAAATGGAAATACCCCCAAAGGGAAGATTATTGTGACTTTTGTGGGAAAAATGGCCACACTATAAATGTATGCCGTCACAAAATTAAATATGATGCATCACCTGCTGACTCTAACAAGCGAGGACCCAAAAAGACTTGGGTACCTAAAGATAACTAGTTACATTGCAGGTGAGCCTGAGGTGTGCTGAGAAGTCAAAGCTATGGTACATTGACAGCGCATGCTCAAGGCATTCACAATTGTGCATAAACGAGGAGGAAATGTAAGTTATGGAGACAACAAAAAGGGTAAGATAGTAGGGTCAGGTACCGTTGGTGGAAATTCTACTATTGAGTCAGTCTCCCTAGTCAGGGGTCTTAAATATAACCTACTGAGCGTAGCTCAGCTGTGTGACAGCGGTAGAAAGGTTGTATTTGATGCCACTGCGTGTAGGATACTCGAGGGAAAAACAAATGAGTTGATTTTAACTGCCCCTCGTGTTGACAATGTTTTCATGCTAAACCTAGAAAAGAAGTTTTCAAAGAATATAGGCTTAGTGTCAAAGGAAGATAATTCCTAGCTATGGCATAGGAGACTTGGTCATGTAAGCATGGACCTCCTTGCCAAATTAGCAAGAAAGCAATTAGTTGAGGGTCTGCCCAAACTCAAGTTTGAGAAGGATCAATTGTGTAATACTTGTCAGCAAGGTAAACAAACTAAAAAATCTTTTTAAAGTAAAAATGTAGTCTCAACCAAGCGTCCATTAGAGTTACTACACTTGGATCTTTTCGGACCAGTCCAGCCGCTGAGCTTGGGTGGTAAGAGATTTTCCTTGGTCATTGTAGATGACTTTTCTCGGTACACTTGGATCATCCTGCTGAGTAGCAAGGATGAAGCTTTTGAGATGTTCTCAACATTGGTTAAAAAACTTGAAAATGATAAAGACCTAAAATTAGCTCACATCCGAAGTGATAATGGCGGAGAATTCAAAAACCAACAATTTGATGAATTCTGTGAAGTCAGCGGCATTGACCACAATTTTTCTGCTCCTAGAACTCCTCAACAAAATGGGGTAGTTGAGAGGAAGAACAGAACCTTAGTTGAAATAGCTAGGACAATACTGAGTGAGAACAGGCTTCCAAAGTATTTCTGGGGTGAAGCTATCAACACAACTTGCTATATACTCAATAGGGCTCTAGTCAGACCTATACTTAAGAAAACCCCTTATGAACTTTGGAAAGGACGAAAGCCCAACATTGGATATTTTCGTGCCTTTGGTTGTAAGTGTTTTATCCTAAATACTAAAGACAACCTTGCTAAGTTTGATTCAAAAGCTGATGAAGCTATCTTCTTAGGCTACTTAACAAACAGTAAAGCATATAGGGTGTTTAATAAACGAACTCAGATCTTAAAAGAGTCTGTACATGTTGATTTCGATAAAACTGACCCTGCAGGGAAGATAAGTCAGCCTACCGAAGATGACTCATGCTCAGCTTCCGCTGACCAAAATGGAGCCACTGAGTCACTACCTCAAGGGCTGGCCAAAGGTAAAAACGAACCTCAAATTGTCTTTGCTGACTAATATAATCCTGCAGAGATTGTTGAAACACCTATCCCTGAAGACACTACACTACCAAAGGAGATCAAGGTTCCAAGAGGACACTCTGAAAGTAGCATTCTTGATGCCGCTGAGAACACCCTGATGACTACAAATCAACTCAAGAGATATCTCAGCAACGTAGCCTTCGTGTCAGTTCTTGAACCAAGAAACTGTTGAAACACCTTTCCACATGATTTTGATTTGACAAAATTATTTAAGTTAATCCATGATTAAGGGGCAATTAAATTTAAGTGCTTTGGTTTAATTGTACTAATGTGTTTGTTCAATGTTGAGTATAATTTTAAGTGAACCGAAATAAAAAGTACAACAGAATGAAGTCAGCATGAGGCACAGAAGCTGAGTAAAACACGACTCAACATATTAGAAGAAAAGTCATTTTCAGAACAAACACTTGAAGATGAAGCTGACCAAAGAAGCTGAGTGGAACACAACTCAGCATAATAAAAGAAAAGTCTTCTTCAGAACAAATGCTTGAAGACGAAGCTGATCGAAGAAGCTGAGTAGAATATGACTCAGCCTCGCCAGAGACAAAGATCGAAGGCAACGTCTATTAGAGTCAAGCTGAGTATTCATCAGGACAGCGCCAATGATCCGTTTACTAAAAGACAAGATCCGACAGATATCTGCGCCAATTCAGAAGCTTTGGAATTACGCATGGAGACAGTTTCGAGACGCATGGGTCAACTGGCCTCTGGCTAAAAGACGAAACTAGCGCTAGAAGACGAACCTGGCGAAAGAAGACAAGCCTGACGCCTGTTAAATTCAGACGACAGGATTGGCCTGCAAAACAGTATGCTGACCAGTGAATGACGCAACAAGACCGTTTGAATCCAATGGATACATCCGAATTCAAATGATTGAAGACTCAGAATTCACTATAAAAGGACAAGTTCATCTCTTGGATCCTTTGCCGAAGTACAAAAGAAAAGAGCATACATACAAAGCACATTCAAACAAGAAAAGAAAATCTTACACCAAATTCCTATCTCTGTGTAAAAGTCTAGATTGAATTTGTATTCATCTAAAGTGGTCTTCATCTAGAAAGAACAGATTTGTATCAATTGTAAAAATTGAGAGAGTGGTGCTGAGTACTCGGTTTTAGTACTCAGCGGTAGAGAAAATCTAAGTGTTCGGTTATAGCGCTTAGTGAGGTTGAGTAGACGAATAGAGGACGGTACTCTTGCATACTCAACTGCTTTGTAAACGGTTTGTGCTCTACCTTTAAAGAGCTCAGTATTGGATTGAAAAAGCCCAGAAGGATTCTGGGGACTGGACGTAGGCGGTGAGGCCGAACTAGGATAAATCTGCTGAGTAATTTCTAACTCTTTCTCTCAATATATATATGTATGTGTTGCTTGTTTAAATTACTCAGGATATAAATTGTATAAGCCGACACTGAGTAATCAGAGTGCTGAGTTGGAAGCTGACCTTAAGTGTTAATTCCCAACTCATAAGTAAAACGGTTCTAGTCAACTTCTGACTAAAGCTGTCTTACATCTCTCTCGGCCGTGCTGACCAAAACTGAGTTAAGTAATTTAAAGAATAGATTAAGTCAGCATAATTAAGAGAAAAAGTTACATTAGTTCCTAACCCCCCCCTTGGAACTAATTACACGGGACCAACAAGTGGTATTAGAGCTCAGTAGCTCACTACTCAAAGATAAAACTATCTTGAGCTGATCCCTACAAATGGCTGAGAACAGCACTCGTTTCCTTTCTGGAAATCAAACAACACAGATACTCCCTGAGGGATTATCTATCAGTCGGCCTCCCTTGTTCTTCGGATCAAATTATACATTTTGGAAGAACAGGATGAAAAACTTTATCCAAGCTACAAACATGAGTGCGTGGCTTGCAATATTTCAAGGCCCATATGTGCCTTACAAAACGGTTGACAACGAGAAAGTTGTTAAGAGTGAAACTGAGTGGTCAGAAGATGACCTTAGAAAACTACAAAATAATGCTTCGGCTATCAATATGCTTCACTATGCATTAGATGCTGCAGAGTACAACAAAATTTCAGGTTGTGAGTCAGCATAGGAAATATGGAAGAAGCTGGAAGTGACCTATGAAGGTACCAGCAAGGTCAAGGAATCAAAGGTGAATCAACATATGAGACTATACGAGCTGTTCGAGATGAATGACAATGAAGACATCTCAGAAATGAACGCAAGATTTACCAACATCATAAATGAGCTGAAGAGACTCGGCAAGAACTTCACGGAAGAAGAGCAGGTGAAGAAAATCTTGAGAAGTCTGCCCAAAAGCTGGCAAGCTAAGAAGACAGTTGTGGAAGAGGCTCGGGACTTGACCACATACAAATATGACGAGCTGATCGGATCCCTGTTGACCCACGAGATCTCAATGAAGAACTTTGAAGCTAAAGAAAAGTCAGAGGACAAGAAGCAAAAATCACTTGTCATGAAAGCTGACTCAACAGAAGCTTACTCATCAGATGATGAGGAGATGGCCATGTTTACCAGGAAGATGAAGAAGCTGTTCAGAAAGAACGACAAAAACAGTAAAAGGCAATTCAGAAGAAGCGATAAGTATAAAGCTGAGCCCAGCGACAGCAGATAAAAAAAGGACAGCCCGAAGCCTGTCACATGCTTTGAATGTCACCAAACTGGGCATATTAAATCAAGTTGTCCCACTTTGAAGAAAGAAAAGAAAGGTAGCAGAAAAGCAATGGTGGCAACATGGAGTGACAGTGATGAGTCAACCTCATCAGAAGCTGATGCCATGGAGTCAGCAAACATATGTTTTATGGCTGATGAAGCTGCTGACAAATGCCGATCTGAGCATGCTGACCTCTCAAATGAGTCTGGCCAAGAGGAACACTCTAATGAGGTAACATCTCTTCTCATGCTTAGAAATGAAATGGTTAACGCCCTGAGTGATTTATATACACTGACCAAAAAGTGTAATAAGAAAATAAAGGCACTCAACAGGCGATGTGATGAGATTGAGGAGGTCAAACTAAGTGATCTCCGACATCTACTTCAGGACAACACTAGACAGGATGAAAATTTGAAAATAATGCATAAATTTGTCTCTGAAGTCCAATCAGACTCTAAGAAGCTGAGAAAGGACATCACAACCATACAGAACCAGCTGAGTACATCGGCTAAGAAAAGGTTCTATCCCAATGCTGAGTATCAAGGTACTAGTCAGCATCGACATTACACTCAGCAGAACAGTCAGTGTGACTGTTGTGGAAAGAGAGGACACACGATAAAGGTGTGTTGGTATGCTCAGCACCATCGTGCTGACCAAAAGAGAAAATACCCTCAAAGGGCAATTTTTTGTGACTTTTGTGGTAAGGATGGCCACACCATAAATGTATGCCGTCACAAAATAAAATATGATGCTACACCTGTTCATGCTAACCAACGAGGACCCAAAAAGAATTGGGTACCTAAAGATGAATAGTTTAAAATGCAGGTGAGCCTAAGGTGCGTGGAGAAGTCAAAGCTTTGGTATATTGACAGCGCATGCTCGAGGCATATGACTAGTGATGAAACTCAGTTCATCACACTTGAACGTAAACGAGGTGGAAGTGTAAGCTTCAGAGACAACAAAAAGGGTAAGATAGTAGGTTCAGGTACTATCAGAGGTAACCCTACTATTGAGTCAGTCTCCTTAGTCAGGGGTCTCAAATATAACCTATTGAGCGTGGCTCAGCCGTGTGACAGCAGTAGAAAGTTTGTATTTGATGCCACTGAGTGTCGGATACTCGAGGGAAAAACAAAAGATTTGATTTTAACTGCCCCTCTTGTTGACAATGTCTACATGTTGAGTCTAGAAAAGAATTTTTCGAAAAACATATGCTTAGTGTCAAAGGAGGATAACTCCTGGCTATGGCATAGGAGACTTGGTCATGTAAGCATGGACCTCCTTGCCAAATTAGCAAGAAAGCAATTAGTTGAGGGTCTGCCCAAACTTAGATTTAAGAAAGATCAATTATGTAATGCTTGTCAGCAAGGTAAACAAACCAAAAAGTCTTTTCAAAGTAAAAATATTGTCTCAACCAAGCGTCCATTAGAATTACTACACTTGGATCTTTTCGGACCTGTCCAACCACTCAGCTTGGGCGGTAAGAGATTTTCCTTAGTCATTGTAGACGATTTCTCTCGGTACACTTGGGTCATCTTGCTGAGTAGCAAGGATGAAGCTTTTGAGACGTTTTCAACACTGATCAGAAAACTTGAAAATGACAAAGATTTAAAATTAGCTCACATCCGTAGTGATAATGGCGGAGAATTCAAAAACCAACAGTTTGATGAATTCTGTGAAGTCAGCGGCATTGACCACAATTTTTCTGCTCCTAGAACTCCTCAACAAAATAGGGTAGTGGAAAGGAAGAACAGAACATTAGTTGAAATAGCTAGGACAATGCTGAGTGAGAATAGGCTTCCAAAGTATTTCTGGGGTGAAGCTGTCAACACAGCATGCTATATACTCAATAGGGCTTTAGTTAGACCTATTCTTAAGAAAACCGCCTATGAACTTTGGAAAGGACGAAAGCCCAACATTGGATACTTTCGTGCTTTTGGTTGTAAATGCTTTATACTCAATACAAAAGACAACCTTGCCAAATTTGATTCTAAAGCTAACGAAGCAATCTTTCTAGGGTACTCAACTAACAGTAAAGCATATAGGGTGTTCAATAAACGAACTCAAATTGTAGAAGAGTCTGTCCATATCGAGTTCGATGAAACTGACCCTGCAGGAAAGTCAAGTCAGTCTGCCGAAGATGACCCAAGCTCAGCTTCCGCTGACCAAAATGGAGCCGCTGAGTCATTACCACACGGGCTGACCCAAGGTAAAAACGAACCTGAAATTACCTTTGCTGACCAATCTAAAACTGCAGAGATTGTTGAAACACCTGCTGCTGACAACTCAACATTGCCCAAAGAAATCAAAATTCCAAGAGGACACTCAGAGAAGTCCATTCTTGATGCTGCTGAGAACAACCTGATGATAAGAAATCAACTCAGGAGATATCTTAGCAATGTTGCGTTCGTCTCAGTCCATGAACCAAAGAATTTCACTGAAGCTGAGCACGATGAATTCTGGATCAATGCTATGCAAGAAGAGCTTAATCAATTCAAAAGAAATGAGGTATGGGATTTAGTACCAAAACCTAGGAATCAAAAGACCATAGGAACTAAATGCGTCTTTAGAAATAAGCTAGATGAGCAAGGCAATGTAGTTAGGAACAAAGCCCGACTTGTAGCTCAAGGCTATAGTCAGCAATAAGGTATTGACTATGGTGAGACTTTTGCTCCCGTTGCTAGGTTAGAGGCTATACGAATATTATGTGCATATGCTAGTTTCATGAACTTCAAACTATATCAAATGGATGTCAAAAGTGCATTTCTTAATGGATTTATAAACGAAGAGGTATATGTTAGTCAGCCTCCTGGGTTTGAAGATCCAAAATTTCCAAACCGAGTTTATAAACTCAAGAAGGCCCTGTACGGCCTGAAACAAGCACCACGTGCTTGGTACGAGAGGTTGACCAGTTTTCTGCTGACCAAAAACTATGTCAGAGGCAAAGCTGACACAACCTTATTCATTAAGAAAAAGGGCAAAGATACCCTGTTGGCACAAATTTATGTAGATGATATAATCTTTGGTGCTACTAATGAATCTATGTGCAAAGAATTTAGTAAACAGATGCAAACTGAGTTCGAGATGTCTATGATGGGCGAACTGAACTTCTTCCTTGGACTACAAATCAAGCAAGGGAAGAACGACATCTTCATTAGTCAGTCTAAGTATGCCAAAGAAATGTTAAAGAAATTCGATATGGAAGAATGTAAGCCTATATCTACCCCAATGGGTACTGACACTGTCCTTTGTGCTGACGAGAAAGGTAAGTCAGTAGACACTAAGTTATATCGAGGTATGATTGGCTCTCTACTTTATCTTACTGCTAGTAGGCCTGACATTCAGTACTCAGTATGTTATTGCACAAGATACCAAGCTGACCCTAGGGAATCTCACCTTATAGCTGTAAAAAGAATTTTCAGATATTTGCAGAGCTCAGTTAATGCAGGTTTATGGTATCCAAATACAAATGACTTCACACTCATTGGATACACTGTCGCTGACTATGGACGAGATAAGCGTAAGAGTGCTTCAGGAGGATGTCAATTCCTTGGAAGCTGTCTAGTATCTTGGTTCAGCAAGAAGCAATCGTCAGTGGCCCTGTCAACAACTGAAGCTGAGTACATTGCTGCTGGAAGCTGTGTGGCCCAGGTCTTATGGATTAAGGAACATCTGGAGGATTATGGAGTACAAACTGATACAATCGAAGTCAAATGTGACAACAAGAGTGCCATTGACTTATCCAAAAATCCAATCCAACACAGCAGGATGAAGCATGTCAGCATTCGGCATCACTTCATTAGAGACCATGTACTCAAAGGTGAGATCAAGCTGACCTAATGTACCAACCGATGAACAACTTGCTGATATCTTTATGAAGCCTCTGGCTCGTGAGCAATTTAACATACTAAGGGAAGCTATCGATATGTCTAATCCTCTTCAATAAAATTCTATGTCTAATTGAATGTTAAGTGATTATCATGCTGAGTGATTTGTGCTTAATTAATAACTACTGCATGTTGAGCTAGATATGAATTATATAAAATCACCCTATGCTGAGTAGACATACATATTGAGTGATTATCATAAGCTGAGTTACTAAGCATACGAATATTCCTTCTACGTAAAACTGAGCACTCAGAGAGTAAAAAACGCTTAGTATTCTAGACACTGAGTAAAACCAGTTGCACAATAAATGCTAGCATGCGCATTAAATAGCCACATAGGATAACGTAAGCGCAATAATTAGAAAACACATGCACCGAATGTGTCATAAATGCCAGGATAACTGTCGATTGATCATCTCGATGTTAAACCGCCATTCCGACCTATCAGATCAACTCGGCACCTCTATAAATAGTGGACGAATTCCCATTAATCACCCTTTACACTTGAAATCTTTGGCATTCAATCTCTTTCTTTCTCTCAAATCCTAATCCTCTCAAATCTTCTCAAAGAATCATGTCTGACGATTCTCAAAACATCTCCGGTGCCGATTACGATGACAATCGATCCGATGAAAATCCTCCTTCCCCTGCTCAGCAGGACTATGAAGAGACTTCAACTGAGTCTCAAGGGGATGGTCAGCATGACCAATCTAAGGTCAACACTCCGAGCAAAAACCCTAATGCTGACCAAGCAACACCTTCGAAAAAGAAGAAGGAAAAGAAGAACAAGCCACCTAAAGAGAAGGTATTCCTCCCTGTATACAACAGCGTTATGGGTTGTGAGGTACTCCGCTGTCGTTGGTTCTCTAAAGGGTTCGTAGAGGCTGAGAAACCCTTCTGTGAATGGATCTCCAAAAACGGCTGGTCTGAACTCTTCTCTCTCCCCGGTAACACCTATCCACAGCTGGTAAGGGAATTTTACACAAACCTCAGAGTTAACGAGGATAATGTTGACCACTTAGTGACCGGGGTCAAAGGTAAGGACATCACGATCACTCCATCCTATCTAGCAACTCTGCTAAAGCTGCCGGCCAAAGGTACAGAATTCAGGACCACGAACGACCACGCCAAAATTGACTATCCTGTTGAGTTCTGTAAGCCAAAGACCCACAAGGGAGAAATAGCCAGCACGTGCATGGGTCAGCCTCAGAAAATGGCTCATTACATCCTGACCAACTTCCTATTCCCAAAGGTCAACTCCTCCTCATCGGCCTCAAACTTTGAGCAGTGCTTCATCTGGCACATGCTGACCGACCAACCACTCAATATGCCCGTCTTTCTTGTCGGCGCATTCCAACGAAGTATCAGGAAACTCAGGATGGGTTCCCTCATCACGAAAATTCTTCAGGACCATCAAGTAAGCACGGTGGAAGAAGTTGAGACTTGGGGTACAGAAATCACAACAACACTGCTGTTTGGGCTAGCTTACGACCAACCCATCAAGTCCAATAAGGGAAAAGGGGTTGTTGAAGAAAATCCCGATGAAGAAAATGTTGAAGGGGATAATATGGTTGAAGGGGCACAAGATGTGCTAAACAAGAAAGGGAAGAAGGTAATGGTTGAGCCCGCTGACCCAACAAGACAAGATAAGAAGCGAAAAGCTGACCAATCCGCAAGAGATATTAACACATCGCCGAAAAAGATTCGGATTGTTTCTAGCGCCAAGAAAGCCGCTGAGCAAGTGCAAGAGGAACCTAAGTCAGCGGAGAAACTGAAAAGGCAAGTTGAGCCTGAGGAAGAAAGTGAGGAAACCCCTGAGCAACCTTTGAAAAAGAAGAAGAAGACTTCTGGGTTGAAACTGATCGATGCACCTCCTCTTGACTTTATAGTCTCTGAAGACTCACACTTTGTGAGAAGTCAAGAAATTGATCTTGAGAAAACTCCTACTGACCAAGAAGAAGAACTGGGTGATATTGGAGGTCAGTTTCATGCTGACAAGACAGGCTCTACTGAGCCAAGTGAGAAAGTTGCTACTGAGCAAAATAAAACAGTTGATGCTGAGCAGACTGAGAATCAAACTGAGCAACAAGTACAGGACAAGGTTGTGGAAGGCCTTTATGCTGACCTTGGTCCTATTTCTGCCTCTGAGTCACTTGACTCTATTGCTGCTGACCCCCCTTCTCAAACCAACAAGGACAGCACAAGCAAACGACTCAAACGAAAGGCTCAGAAATCTCCAGTCATCGACCTTCTGGACGATTCTCCACTAAGGGAACCAATCACTGACCTCACCAAACTCCAGTTTCAATTCTTCTCCACCGTCACTGAGCCAACTCCAGACCAACTCAAGGAAAAGCAAGCATCTGTTTCTCAAGCTGAGGAACAAGCCGATCCCAAAGCTCCTCAAAGTCATGTTTCTGCCGAGCAAGTGCTCGAAGTCCCTGCTGCTCAGAACAAAGAGTTAGCAAAGGAAAATCCTGTTCAAGTCAGCTTTGAACTACCTCAACCTTCTGAAAATACTCAGCTTCAGACTGACCCTGAGCAAGTCAATATTTCTGCTGATCCACCTTTTCCTCATCCTTCAACGAAGAATGATAATCAGGCAGCTCCTACTGCTGACCTGAATAAACGACCAGCCGTTGACCATGTTGGCACCTCTGTTTCTGGACAGCACCAAACACTTCCTCCATCCGGTGCTACTTATATTCCAGCCTCTGAACCACACCATGATGAATCTTATGCGTACTTAAATGCTTTTGAGTCTGGAAGAAAGATTATCGACTCAGCTCAAGCTCTACTTCAGGACATTCATCACACTCAGGCTGATGCTGCTGGGTTTGATCATGTTGAGCCAACACAACTCTCCTCTGTCACTCAACTTCTCACTGAAATCAAAGGTCTCAAGGACTTGATGAGTGTCATGACATCCTTTCAATCCCAACAACCCAAGCAATAATCAATAGTGAAGCTGGCTGAACTCCAGCTGATGATGGTAACTCATATGGATGCCATCCAAGGTCAACTCAATGACTTATCAGCTGTGAACTCAACTTATGCAACCTCTACTGAGGTAAATCAACACTTCTCCCACATGACCTCTGAGCTGACCGGAGCTCGTGAGCTTATCTCCTCCTCCTCCCAGTGTTCCATCGAACAGATAGGTGAAGCCATTCGCCTACTCAATCTGAATAAACAGGAAATGGACACTGACCTAGTGAAGACAAACGAGATTCTACAGTGTACTCAATCTACACTTAAGTAGGTTCGGCATACCAATGTTAAACATCAACAATATGACACTGCCCTGCTTAGGATGTTTCATCAATCATATGCCAGAATGATAGAATCTATCACTTGGATCGGAAAATCTCAAGAGTATCTCCTAAGTATGCTCAGTGCTAACATTAAGATCCCCGCTTCCACTATGGCCGATGGCATGGCAGTCTTCGACGGTCTTCGGGAAAGTACGAGTCAACTTCAAATGTACTCATCCAAACTGTCTCGTGCTGCTCAGCAGAGAATCTTCTTTCCTCCCAATCCCGATGCTGGCAAAACAGGGGAGAAAGACCGCGCTGCTGGAACTCAGCAGAAAATGGGGGAGATGACTCAGCCTGCCTCCGGAACTCAGCAGAAGCCTGGTCCATCTTCTGCTGACCCAAGAAATCCAAGTCAGCAACAAAGACCTGCCAAGGGCAAAGGCAAATCTCACCAAGTTCAAGTCAACATTAAGAGATAGATTAGAAATTGTCTTAGACTTGTAACTTCATATGTGGCATGTTCTATTTTGTTGCTGACTATCTATATAAGCATCTTTTCTTTTCCAAACTGACTTATCTATATACGATGCTTACCTATTATGATTCTATGCTGATCTATCATACTTAAACTGAACATTGAACAAAGTAAAAATCTTGTGAACATAAGGAAAATACAAGTAAAATATACTCAGCACACATAAATCTGATACCTATACAATAACTCTGATACCTATGTGCCACACTGAGTAATAACTATATGTTCCAAGCATTGACCATCTTCTGTAAGCTGACCTAGGCTCACTTGAATTAGATCTTGGAAGGTCTAGAATTGAACTAAGTTAGTAAAGGCATGTCTTAATTTCAATCGATTAAATCTTGGAAGGTTTAGAGTTAAATTTAGTCAATAGATGCAACCCTTACGGGGGAGTAACTTCAGAAGAATAACAGGTAAAACAATCATGGGGAATCTCGATGCTGAGTTCCACAATTAAATATTTTTGCCAACATCAAAATGGAGGAGTTTGTTGAAACACCTTTCCACATGGTTTTGATTTGACAAAATTATTTAAGTTAATCCATGATTAAGGGGCAATTAAATTTAAGTGCTTTGGTTTAATTGTACTAATGTGTTTGTTCAATGTTGAGTATAATTTTAAGTGAACAGAAATAAAAAGTACGACAGAATGAAGTCAGCATTAGGCACAGAAGCTGAGTAAAACACGACTCAACATATTAGAAGAAAAGTCATCTTCAGAACAAACGCTTGAAGCTGAAGCTCACCAAAAAAGTTGAGTGGAACACAACTCATCATAATAGAAGAAAAGTCTTCTTCAGAACAAATGCTTGAAGACGAAGCTGACCGAAGAAGCTGAGTAGAATATGACTCAGCCTCGCCAGAGACAAAGATCGAAGGCAGCGTCTATTAGAGTCAAGTTGAGTATTCATCAGGACAGCGCCAATGATCCGTTTACTAAAAGACAAGATCCGACAGAGATCTGCGCCAATTCAGAAGCTTTGGAATTACGCATGGAGACAGTTTCAAGACGGATGGGTCAAATGGCCTCTAGCTAAAAGACGAAACTGGCGCTAGAAGACGAACATGGCGAAAGAAGACAAGCCTGACGCCTACTAAATTCAGACGACAGGATTGGCCTACAAAATAGTATGCTGACCAGTGAATGACGCAACAAGACCGTTTGAATCCAATGGATACATCCGAATTCAAATGATTGAAGACTCCGAATTCACTATAAAAGGACAAGTTCATCTCTTGGATCCTTTGCCGGAGTAGAAAAGAAAAGAGCATACATACAAAGCATATTCAAACAAGAAAATAAAATCTTACACCAAATTCCTATCTCTGTGTAAAAGTCTAGATTGAATTTGTATTCATCTAAAGTGTTCTTCATCTAGAAAGAACAGATTTGTATCAATTGTAAAAATTGAGAGAGTGGTGCTGAGTACTCGGTTTTGAGAAAATCTAAGTGTTCGGTTATAGCGCTTAGTGAGGTTGAGTAGACGAATAGAGGACGGTACTCTTGCATACTTGATAGGGGTCAAAAACCCCTATCTTTGGGTACGGTTTTAGGATGGGTTTTAGCATTATTTAGTTAATAAGCGAGCATTTCTCGCATTTAAATGCTTTTGTGTGAGTTAGTTAGGAATTGGAAACATTTTATTTATTTTTCATTGTTTAGGCTCGTTTTATGACCAATTTAGGCAATTACGGCCAAAATAGCATGCATAGTATAATTCCGTTATCTTTTGAAGCTAATTGGTCTGCCAAAAGTCGCACCAAACGAAGCGTTTGCTCAAAATAAGCGATTGGCGGGTCAATTTAGCCTTTGGACTAATGTTATCTGGAGTTTCTGTACATGCGCAGGTATAAGTTCGGACGAAAAAGGCATCGACAGCAGTCGGCAAGCACGCGGGGGCATACCGGGCAAGAATGCTCGACGAGCGGGCCTCCGTAGGCCATGCCTGCTCGCCGAGCAGGCCCCTGGAGGCCTGCTCGCCGAGCAGGGCGCTGCGTGCCGCGACTAGCGCCTGCTCGCCGAGCAGCTCGCCCTGCTCGGCGAGCAGACCTACGGGAATTAGTCAAAAAGACCAATTCCACCCCCACGATGCCACGACGGACCCCATGACTTCCTACCTGCATAAGGACACGAAAATAGGTCAAAAAGAGGGCCGAGCCATGCCTATAAATAGAGTTTTTCCAATGTAAATTAGGATCTTTCATTTATTTGTAAATTACTTTAGCTTCCCCCTTGTAATTCCTCTCCATCTCCTCCATATCCTTCAAACCTCCATTGAAGCTCCTTGAAAGCTTTTCTCGAGGAATTGTCAAGGTTCGTCCTTAAGATTAGGTCGCCGGCTGCAGAGTAAACAGGTTCCCTGAAAGGGATTTTTGTATCTCCTTTTATCTTTCCTTGTTTGTACTCTTTGATACAGTTGCCGAACTTAGCTTATTGTATCTTGTGACATTTATCTTCGCCTTTAATAATAATTTAGCTCTTGTTTTGTCTATGATTATTTGTCTAATCTCTGTCTTACGCTTTATTCAATTGGTTTAACTCATTCAAAAGCCCCAAAATCTAGTAGGCACATATTGCGAGCTGAATCTGACCTAGTCAGAGCCTAGGAGATTGACAACCTCTTAATTGATTAAGCGCCAATTTACTGAGCCTTAGACCTAGTTTCGGCCTTAGGGAATCACGCGCTAGGAACTTCAGGAGAGTAAGTAGGGTTAATCGCCTTGAATACAAGTGACTCAGATTAGGTTTTTACTCAATAGACCTAACAATCTATCTTCATTATTATCGTTCATACCATGTTCCTTCGGGTAATTGCATCTAGTGAAAGATCAATTAGGAGTAGTTTAACTTAATTAGGGGTAGAGTAACTTAATTAGGCGTAGAATAACTTAGTTAGAATCAGATAACTTAGCTAGGAATAGTATAATTCAACCTAGGAGTAGATTAACTTAGAAAAACCAACTCAAAACCCCCTAAGCCTAGATAACACCTGAAACCGAGTAGCTCGATACTTGCAGAAATAAATCCTGTGGACGATAACCTGGACTTAATCAGAAATTTATTACTTGATAACGACGGGGTACACTTATCCCTAAGATCGGCCTCGCTCCACAACTGCGCGAGGCCGCATCAAGTTTTTGGCGCCGTTGCCGGGGATTTATTTCTTCTGCAATATCGAACCAAAGGTCGATTTGTTAGTTTAGGCATTCATTGTGAATATCTTTGTTTATATCATTCATACTTGCCTATAGCATATACTTGTCAATAATAACTATACTTATTCATACTTATACTTGTTCATATCATTGTCTGTCTATATACTTGTTTATAATCATGATACTTGTTTATACGTATCTATATCGTTTATACTTGTTTTCATATACTTGTTCATATATACTTGTTTATAATAGTATACGTGTTTATACTTACGCCTGTTTATATTCGTTTGTACGAACGTGTATTTATACTTGACAACTTCATCTATACGTGTCTATATGTATTTGTTTATACCGTTTTTATACTAGTACACTCTTACATTTATATTTGTTCATATGCATACTTGTTTATCTCTAATAACCTATGCCATGTAGGACTGGGCGCGGATCCTGGAGATACTGGACCGGACCGAATATCCGAGGGAAAAACTCCGGAATTGGACCGGACCGTTGACTTTTTTTGGAGAACCGAACTGGATTGGACCGTTGACTTTCCGTCAAAGAACTGGACCGAAATTTATCCAGAACCGGACCGATAACCGGATTGGATTGGATTGGATTGGATCGAACTGAAATAACCGAAAGTTTAGCAATAATAAATTTATATTTCATACATTAACTTTATATAAAGAGAAATATTATATAATATATAGTTATATATTTTGTAAGGTTCGGTAAACTAATTACAATAACATAAATTTATAATTTATTAATAAGGTATAACATTATTATATAGTCATAAAAATTATCCCGATTAATTCCCGTTTATAAAATGAAATAAAAAATATTTACCTAAAATGTAGACATAGAGAATTGAACACCTAACAAAATGGAACATTGTTAATCGCATTAACCATCTGAACCAATTCTACTTCTTGTTAACCATTTAATTAAGTAACAAATATTAGAAGTTTTAAATATTAAAATTTTTAAACATTTTACAAAATAGAATCTCGTGCTTCTCTTACTCTGCTTAATATATATAATTGAAGTGTTCAAAGCTCAATTAGCAAACAGATTAGTAAGAATGTGGGACTTTTTATGTGTCAATCAGTCTCTTCATATGAAAGCTATGTTTTTGTTGTTAATGAATCACGACAAGGAGGACCGAATACAATCTAGTCTTAGGGCTGTAAGCGAGCATAGCCGCTCATGAGCAGCTCGACGTTCGGCTCGATAAAAGCTCGACTCGATTTGTAAACGAGCCATTCGTGAGCACGATTTTCAAGCTCGGTTTGTAAACGAGCAGAGCTTGAGCAGACCAAAGCTCGGCTCGAAAGCTCGTGAGCAAACTCGATTAGAGGTTCATGAACAAATTCATAAACAAGCTCGTGTAAAAGCTCGTAAAGAATACAAATTATATTTACATAAAATATGATTTACACACAATAAAAATGATAATTTAAATTTAGTAAAAATAGTAATATTAGGCCCAAAACAATTAAATAAAAAGAGCAGCCCATCATCCATAAAATATGATTAACAGGAGGGACCATGGTTTAATTTTAGACATCAGCACATCACATAAGTTAACAGGTGAGAACGATGCTAATGAGTTGGTGGCACAAGTCACAAAGATTAGTATTGCATTGTTAGATGAGTATATAGTGCAAAATGTGCAAGAAAATGTGAATCTTGGAGCACATTCTTCTAGTTTGGATGAAGCGGATGATGACATTGATGATGGGATTGATGATTATTTTTTGAATATTGACAAAGATATGTCAATTGAGGGAGAATGGGATATGTCAATGAGACACTTGAAAAATATGTAATTGAGTTTGAACTTCTATTGTGGTAGAAGATTAATGTTGTGCGATATCCTGCTTTATCCAAAGTTGTAAAAGATGTTTTTGCAATTTAATGCTCAACCGTGGCTTCTGAATCTACGTTTAACACAAGTGGTAGAACTTTGGATCAATTTAGGAGTTCTTTAACTCCTGCTACAGCTGCGGTTTTGATTTGTTGTCAAGATTGGTTGAAGACTTCAACTCAAGCTTTCAAGCATGAAGAAGAAGTTGAAGATCTTGAAGCTATTGAGGAAGGTAATATTTACTTAGCAATTATATTTCATAGTTTTATTTTAATTAAATGTTTATGAATACTAACTATATAAATGTTATTTAATTTGTAGAAATTAGTTCTGATCCTGAAATTGCATCATCTCTTTTATCCATATTTCAATTGGATATCTAAGGTTTTTTTTAACCGAATCAAATGCACTTTGGTAAGCATATTTTTTTCCTTTTACTTTTTGCTAGTGTGTTGATTAATTTTATTGAAGTGAAAGCTAATTAATTTAACATTTGTTGATTCACTAATGTGGTATATTTTATATGTTTAGGTTGATGTTTGGCTTTTACTGCCTTTGCTTTGGAAAACAAGGAACTTGTTGTGTTAAGAAGATTCAATTACAAATTGGGATGATGATTAAAGAGATTTTGCTAATGAACTGTTGTCTTTTTTGAATTAAAGGTTTGTTTGTTTGTTTTTATAGATTTGTTATTTTGTAACTTTGATTTTGTGGGCTTTTTTAGCCTTGTTGTCTACCGTAACTTTTAATACTTTGATTTTGTGGGGGTTTTTTTTATCCTTGTTGTCTACTGTAACTTTTAATGAATGTTGTTTACTTCCTAAAAAAATATCATTTATTTCAAGTTATGTAAGATAATAAAATTTTATATTATATTATATTATAAATTAAATTTTTAATTTATTTTTAGGACATAAACTATTAGATATTTATCCGAATCACCGAAAAATTATATTGGATTGGACCGGAACTGAATCTCCGAATCCCCGAACTGGACCGGACTGAAAATTTGGGGCAATTCAATTCTGGAGATTTATTCTTTCAATCCAATCCTGGAGATTTCCTTTTATTAATCTCCGAATTTCAATCCAATACTGGAGATTCATGAATCCCCGACTTGGACCGAACTGTGCCCAGCCCTAATGCCATGTACATCAACCCATATTTGTCAATATCAATATAAACCAATACTTGTACAAAACTGTGCAACCTTGTATGATGTGTATGATTTTCCTTCCGCTTTCATTTATTTCTTGTATTTATCTCTTCTCAGCGTATGCCTACGAGATCAGCGAGAATACCGTGTGTCCCTCTTAACCCTGAACTTGAACGTACTCTTCGTAGGAGCAAACAAATCGGAAAGCTGAAGCAAGACGAGATCATCGAGCCTATCAAGATGACTGACAATGAACGGAACAATGAACGGAATACTGAGAACACCGGGCCAGAAAATGACACTCGTCTGATGAGTGAGATCTTGGCACCACACCGGCACCAGCATTTGTCCGGCATTGCCGCTCCAAATATTCCGGCTAATACATACGAAATCAAGTCTGGTATAATTCACTTGATCCAACAGACCGGACTGTTTGGAGGAGAAGCACATGAGAGCCTGAATGATCATCTGGATCGCTTCCTAATGTGCGCAGACACCGCAAGAACAAATGGGGTTCCCCAAGATGCTGCTAGGCTGAAATTGTTCCCGTTTTCTCTGACTGGACAAGCTTTGGAATGGCTGAGAACACTGGAGCCCGGATCAATCACGACTTGGGCAGGGTTGGAGAAGGAATTCTTATCCTACTACTTTCCTCCCTCGAAGACAGCAATGCTCAGGGGTGAGATCACATCCTTCCACCAACCCGAGCACGAAGCGCTCCACACATCTTGGACCCGATTTAGAAAAATGCTGCGCATGTGCCCTCATCATGACATACCCAAGCATCAATTGGTGAGCGTCTTCTATCACGGACTGACACCCACCAACAGAGCTATTGTAGACTCCGCAGCGGGTGGAGATTTGTTTAGGAAGACAGCAATATAGGCATATGACATGATTAATGAGCTGGCCAGAAAGAGTGTGCAGTGGCAAGAACAGAAGCTCGATGGCCCCACAAGGCAGCGGGTATTTGCTGTGGAAGAACAAGAACAAAATTCGAGTGTTGCGGATATAAGTAGGAAGATGGACGTCCTGTTGGCTCAATTCAGCCAACCTCCCACCTGTGTGCACTGTGGCGGCGACCACCATGGAAAGGAATGTCAAGCAGGTATCCCTTTCGCTGGAGACGGGATGGAGATGGTCAATTACATTAGGGGACAACCGAGGTACAACCAGAGCTATAACAACTACAACCCCAACAACCACAACTCCTACAACAACAGCAATAACTACAGGAGGCCTCAGCACCCGAACTTATCTTACGGGAATTCAAATCAGAATGTGCTTCGACCTCCTAGCGGTTTTGTTCAGGAGCATAGAGATCAGGGACTTGGCATGCCCCCATATCAACAGCAGAATCAAGGGCCAATGCAACCTCCTAAGGAATCTGACGAGGTAGTCACTCTTTTGAAGGAGATCTCGGTTAGGCTTGCCAACAATGAAGCCTTCTGCAAAGATTTGAGCAATCAGGTAGCTCAGATCAATAGGGACAGGCAGGAAAGGCCACAGGGTTCTCTCCCAAGCACAACGGAGAAGAATCCAAAGATCCTGAGAAAGGATTGAGTAAGGGGGAGAAATCGAGTTCTCCTCGGTTTAAATTCAAAGCTTGAACAATTTACTTCTGCATTTCCTTTTCTTTTATTTCTGTTGATTTTGGTTGTTGAATTTTAATCTTATTTTTTTTCCTTTTTATTTACTTTGTCAAGTTTTGTTCCCCCATACTTTGTTCTATAAAAAAAAAAAATGAATTTCGCCCAACCCGGGCGAGTTAGGCACTGCCCAGCTCGCCGGGCTGGTCGGCCGAGCCAGTCAGCTCGGCCGACACGGGCTGTTCGGGATTTTAAAGTCCCGAACCAAAAAAAAATAAGGAAGAAAGAAATAAGAAAAGAAAAAGAATAAGAAAAGGGGGGGATGACTCATCATCCCCTTCCCTACCTTCTTCTTCCCTTCTCTCTTTCTTTATTTTTCTTATTTCATTCTTTCTTTCTTCCTTTCTTCTTCTCTTTCCCTTTCAAAATCTAACCCCCCAAATCCACCATACTAACCCGAATTCAATATATAAGGTATGAATCTTTACCCATTTTTTATTTCTAACATGTTTCTAGGCTTAGATTTTAGCTTAGGGTGATAATTTTTGAGTTTTAAGGAAAAACCTAAGTTTTAGGTTTTTCTCTCTTTTCTCAAATAAATCTCTTGTTTGCTTTTTAATTCTTGATTTCCTTGCAATATATGTTGACATCATGATTAATTTGTGGTTTGGGTGTGATTTCTGTTCTTAATTTGTGAATATTTGGAGAAATTGCTCAATTTGGGTAAAATCTCCATTTTAGCTCAAAGTTCAACTATTCAATTTATAGTTAAAAACTTGCCAATAGAGTTATGAATTGCATTCTTACCATGTTTTAGTCATTGGGCATCTCCAATTTTGCATGAATTTATGAATTACGGGTAAAACACTTAGGGACCGAATACTTATGGTTTTAGTCCCTAAATTCCTAAATTATGGTTTATGCCTATGAATGGTTTATTTGGGGGTTTATGTTCAAAAATTGTAAATATGTCCTAACTTGTCCATTTTTTTGGTCTATTCCTCAGGAACTATGGGTAAGAAGGGCAAAGCCAAGGTCGTAGTTGAGAATGAAGCCGAGTCTGACGTCGAGTTCAGCGATACACTCCAAGCTAAGTATGACCCACCTTTTGGGCTCGTTAATGAACGTGAGGGGGTATTGTATGATAGATTTTCTAAGCAAGAACTTGCCACCCATATAGTTGTTGATCAAACATATTTAGCGTCTATAGGCTTGAAAAAGGATTTCAATGAAATCCTCAAATTCCACGGCTGGTTTAGACTAGCCACAAAACCGACCCCAGTTTATCACAACCTCACTATGGAATTTTTGACTACTTGGAAAAAAGAGCTACCCTAGGGCTGTGGTAAGCATTCTTTTAGACTGAATGGTAAACCTTACCGTCTCAGTGATACCACATTAGCAGCCCTGATGGGAGTCTATAACAATCCAGAGGCAATCTCAGATTTTGAGAAACCCATGAAAAAAGATATGGCCTGGGAACAATTAACAGGCATATCGGAATTTGACTCCCAGGCTGCTAGCCCAGTCGCTCTCTTGGACCCACTCCTCAACCTTGTTCACAAGTTTGTGGCTCACAACTTGTTGGGCAAAAACGAGAGCAATAAAGTTTCAAAGACAGAATTGCTCATACTGTGGTATGTGGCCAACCACAAAACGTGAATAATGTCAAGACCATCTTTGAGGGCTTCTCAAGCCAAACGAGTAGAAAACGCGGTTCCCTTGGCCTTGGACACTTAGTTACCAACTTACTTGATAGCCAATTCAAAAATTTGGACATTCAAGAAGTTGCTTTTTACCCTACTTTGCTTAACTCCAAGTTTTTGGGGAGATCTACTTTTCATGAAGTCTTAAACAGGAACCCAACCGAAGGAGCAAGCTCTAGCAGAGGGGGACGGAAAAGAGCACGAATTCCACCACAGCATAGGGACGAGGAACCTGAGGAAGAAGAACCTGCGACAGCAGGAGACCAAATGGAAGACCAAGCACCGGGGACGGAGGCCCAATTCCAAGCCATCAACACCATGATGGCAGAAATGCGAGACCTGAACCTTCGGACATTCAACACTGTTCAACAAATGGACCATCGGTTCACAACCTTCGAACAGAACATGGACCGGAGGCTCACGGGCCTTGAATATGTAGCGTCAGACTACTGCGAGTGCTATAACATGCCATGGCCACCTCCCCCGGCCGATCAGTAAGTTGTCTTCTCCACCCTGACTCTCTACACTCGTACTTTATGATTTGTGATGCAATGTTGGAACTTATTGCATTTTTTTAGTGTGAGGAGGAGGGGTAGACAAACTTACAAAAATTGTATAATTTTTAAATTTTTGTTGCGTCGTGTCTAGTTTAGTTCAGCGTTTTCGGGTTTTATTTATGTTTTTGCATGTTTAGGACCTAAAACCGTGAACCTCCTTCGAATCTAAACTTCGTTATTTATCCTCGAGGACTGAGAACCGAATCTAATATTGCATGACAACTAGTTTAGGTGTAGGACACAATCCTTGTATCTGTAAAAGCATGAGCTAAAGTTTGCATTTAGACCCTACTTTTGAAGAAATGCTAAAATCATTACTTAGGTAGATAACTTAAGAATTGAAGGCATGTGATGTTGAACTTGAGTTTGGGGAAAACTAGTAAACACAAAATTGAAACCCAAAGAATTGTGAGTTGAATTTGAGCCTAAGAGCGAACATCAAAAAGCTCTTTTTCTTGACATTTTTGTGTGAATGCTTTGACTTGTGGAAGATTACAGATTTTGCACTTAATACTGTGTTGAACCTACATGCAATGATTTGAGATGATAAACGATGAAATCAGCCTCATTAGAATTAACCCTTTTTCTTTACCTTATTTTCTCTTTTTCATCCACTCTAGGAAGCCCCTTTGAGCCTATATTTTTGTAGTTTATAGATTTTTTCTTTCGTTCTAACCTATTTTTTTTGGAAACCACAACTTGGTTTGCTACTTAACCCAAAATTTTTGCAAAGCTCAAATTGAGCCTTTGTTTTCTTCTAGCGCTTTTTCTTTGTTTATGGCATTATAGTAGCAAGCCAAAAGGCTAAGAAGTGAATGAGCATCACTATCCAAAAAAAAGGGAAGAAGAGAAAAACAGAAAAAAAAAGAAAAGAGACGAACTAAAAGGGGAGAACTTCATCCCCCAGTTCTTTAAATCAAAACGTCTCAAGAAAACATCCCAAAAAGAGAATAATGGATAAATAAAAAGCTCAATCACTTCATATTTGCTAAAGCCATTTGAACTTTGTTTTTCTAGCGCTAGAACTATTAACCCTTGTTGTACCTTTAACCCTCTAACCACATTACAACCCAAATTCGAGGCTGTTTTTGATATCATCGGAGTCATATAGCATAGTAGAGGAACTCATATGAACGTGCAAAATCAACGTAATCCTAAGCAAGAACATAAGCCGAGAGTAAACACTTTAGCCACCAAAATTGTGTGAAATGAGTGAACTACCTATGGTGAGGTGTTTTACTTAGCGATCCCCTCAAGCTCATTTAATTGAACATGTGTCCTTTTGCTTAAAACTATAACCTATGATAATTGAAATGCGGCTTTTGGATATCGTGTCTCTACTTTGTATTTCCGAATGCATGTAATTACAGATGCTCGAAATTGTGTCAAGCACCTAGTCAAACCGGGAGGTTTTCTAGCTTGCTTGATTTCGTATGTATTAGCCGGAATATTTGGAGCGGCAATGCCGAACAAATGCTGGTGCCGGTGTGGTGCCAGGATCTCACTCATCAGACGAGTGTCATTTTCTGGCCCGGTGTTCTCAGTATTCCGTTCATTGTTCCGTTCATTGTTCCGTTCATTGTCAGTCATCTTGATAGGCTCGATGATCTCGTCTTGCTTCAGCTTTCCGATTTGTTTGCTCCTGCGAAGAGTACGTTCAAGTTCAGGGTTAAGAGGGACACACGGTATTCTCGCTGATCTCGTAGGCATACGCTGAGAAGAGATAAATATAAGAAATAAATGAAAGCGGAAGGAAAATCATACACATCATACAAGGTTGCACAGTTTTGTACAAGTATTGGTTTATATTGATATTGACAAATATGGGTTGATGTACATGGCATAGGTTATTAGAGATAAACAAGTATGCATATGAACAAATATAAATGTAAGAGTGTACTAGTATAAAAATGGTATAAACAAATACATATAGACACGTATAGATGAAGTTGTCAAGTATAAATACATGTTCGTACAAACGAATATAAACAGGCGTAAGTATAAACACGTATGACTATTATAAACAAGTATATATGAACAAGTATATGAAAACAAGTATAAACGATATAGATACGTATAAACAAGTATCATGATTATAAACAAGTATATAGACAGACAATGATATGAACAAGTATAAGTATGAATAAGTATAGTTATTATTCACAAGTATATGCTATAGGCAAGTATGAATGATATAAACAAAGATATTCACAATGAATGCCTAAACTAACAAATCGACCTTTGGTTCGATATTGCAGAAGAAATAAATCCTCGGCGACGGTGCCAAAAACTTGACGCGACCTCGCGCGGTTGTGGAGCGAGGCCGATCTTAGGGATAAGTGTACCCCGTCGTTATCAAGTAATAAATTTCTGGTTAAGTCCAGGTTATCATCCACAGGATTTATTTCTGCAAGTATCGAGCTACTCGGTTTCAGGTGTTATCTAGGCTTAGGGGGTTTTGAGTTGGTTTTTCTAAGTTAATCTACTCCTAGGTTGAATTATACTATTCCTAGCTAAGTTATCTGATTCTAACTAAGTTATTCTACGCCTAATTAAGTTACTCTACCCCTAATTAAGTTAAACTACTCCTAATTGATCTTTCACTAGATGCAATTACCCGAAGGAACATGGTATGAACGATAATAATGAAGATAGATTGTTAGGTCTATTGAGTAAAAACCTAATCTGAGTCACTTGTATTCAAGGCGATTAACCCTACTTACCCTCCTGAAGTTCCTAGCGCGTGATTCCCTAAGGCCGAAACTAGGTCTAAGGCTCAGTAAATTGGCGCTTAATCAACTAAGAGGTTGTCAATCTCCTAGGCTCTGACTAGGTCAGATTCAGCTCGCAATATGTGCCTACTAGATTTTGGGGCTTTTGAATGAGTTAAACCAATTGAATAAAGCGTAAGACAGAGATTAGACAAATAATCATAGACAAAACAAGAGCTAAATTATTATTAAAGGCGAAGATAAATGTCACAAGATACAATAAGCTAAGTTCGGCAACTGTATCAAAGAGTACAAACAAGGAAAGATAAAAGGAGATACAAAAATCCCTTTCAGGGAACCTGTTTACTCTGCAGCCGGCGACCTAATCTTAAGGACGAACCTTGACAATTCCTCGAGAAAAGCTTTGAAGGAGCTTCAATGGAGATTTGAAGGATATGGAGGAGATGGAGAGGAATTACAAGGGGAAGCTAAAGTAATTTACAAATAAATGAAAGATCCTAATTTACATTGGAAAAACTCTATTTATAGGTGTGGCTCGGCCCTCTTTTTGACCTATTTTCATGTCCTTATGCATGTAGGAAGTCGTGGGGTCCGTCGTGGCATCGTGGGGGCGGAATTGGTCTTTTTGACCAATTCCCGCAGGTCTGCTCGCCGAGCAGGGCGAGCTGCTCGGCGAGCAGGCGCTACTCGCGGCGAGCAGCGCCCTGCTCGGCGAGCAGGCCTCTAGTGGCCTGCTCGGTGAGCAGGCATCCTGCTCATCCGAGCAGCCATCCTGCTCGCCCGAGCAGGCCTCTGATGGCCTGCTCGGTGAGTAGGCCTCCAGGGGCCTGCTCGGCGAGCAGGCATGGCCTACGGAGGCCCGCTCGTCGAGCATTCTTGCCCGGTATGCCCCCGCGTGCTTGCCGACTGCCGTCGATGCCTTTTTCGTCCGAACTTATACCTGCGCATGTACAGAAACTCCAGATAACATTAGTCCAAAGGCTAAATTGACCCGCCAATCGCTTATTTTGAGCAAACGCTTCGTTTGGTGCGACTTTTGGCGGACCAATTAGCTTCAAAAGATAACGGAATTATACTATGCATGCTATTTTGGCCGTAATTGCCTAAATTGGTCATAAAACGAGCCTAAACAATGAAAAATAAATAAAACGTTTCCAATTCCTAACTAACTCACACAAAAGCATTTAAATGCGAGAAATGCTCGCTTATTAACTAAATAATGCTAAAACCCGTCCTAAAACCGTACCCAAAGATAGGGGTTTTTGACCCCTATCAATACTCAACTGCTTTGTAAACGGTTTGTGCTCTACCTTTAAAGAGCTCAGTATTGGATTGAAAAAGTCCGGAAGGATTCTGGGGACTGGACGTAGGCGGTGAGGCCGAACCAGGATAAATCTGCTAAGTAATTTCTAACTCTTTCTCTCAATATATATATGTATGTATTGCTTGTTTAAATTACTCAGGATATAAATTGTATACACCGACACTGAGTAATCAGAGTGCTGAGTTGGAAGCTGACCTTAAGTGTTAATTCCTAACTCATAAGTAAAACGGTTCTAGTCAGCTTCTGACTAAAGCTGTCTTACATCTCTCTCGGCCGTGCTGACCAAAACCGAGTTAAGTAATTTAAAGAATAGATTAAGTCAGCATAATTAAGAGAAAAAGTTACATTAGTTCCTAACCCTCCCCCCCCCCCCCCCTTGGAACTAATTACACGGGACCAACAGAAACTTCTCAGAAGCTGAGAACGATGAATTCTGGATAAGCGATGCAAGAGGAGCTCGATCAATTGAAGAGAAATGAAGTATGGGATTTGGTGCCTAAACCAAAGAATCAAAAGACCATAGGAACAAAATGGGTATTTCGCAATAAGCTAGATGAACAGGGAAACGTAGTCAGGAACAAAGCCAGACTTGTAGCTCAAGGTTACAGTCAGCAGGAAGGTATTGACTATGGTGAGACCTTTGCCCCTGTAGCTAGATTAGAAGCTATAAAAATATTGTGTGTATATACCCATTTTTGTCCGGACCAATTTTTAAGTGTTTAATAAATTTCGCTCAAAATTTGAACGATTCATGAATTATCTAGAATATATGGTATTATCTCGAAACTAACTTATTGGGGAAAAATTGTGCTATTAAGGCTAATTTGTCATATTTCGGTATGAATCGGTAAAAATATCGAATTATATTCAAAATGCGACTTAATAGAATTAAGGTATAATTTGACCTATTATGAATTTTATTCGAGATATGTTCTTCGTATTTTGAATAAAATTGAATTTGCTCGAATTCGAGTTATAATTTATTAGTTAAGGTTCAGATGTCAATCAATCGAATTAACATTTCAATGCTTATTTATTTGTCATAAACTATATTTAGACATAGCTATAGTCTGAATTGCGAATTATGATGTAACATCGTATATTAAAGTTGAAATTAATATTGACTTTGGTTACGATTTATATTATAATTAAACGTTTAGAATATAGTTGATTTCTAAATAACGAATTATGACAAATGGATTCAAAAATTGAAAAGTCAATAAATTAACGACAATTGAACGCATAAAAATGGAATTTTTGTTACAGTATTTATTATAATTATCTTTCTAATTATGTCAATTTTCCAATAATTTTGGCAGATCCGAAAGTCTGCTCGTCAACGTCAAAGATACCCGAAAATGCTCACTTCAAAATTAAAGGCAATTTTTTATGTCCCCGAAAAGCAGGATCAGAACGCACACTCGATTCAAGAATAATGTTCTAAAAAGTGATCAGATCATATTCAAGTGACTGAGTTATCTCATTGCAGTACAAGTCCAACAAATCGGAAGTTCGGAGAATTATTCGAAGCACATGTAATTGTCAGTTCAAGTCCGATTCCAAAGCACGGGTAATTGTCCAAAGCTCGGGATTTTGTCTGTACAAGTCCAACGGAGTCTGCTCGGGTCAGAAATAATTCAAATTCAAGCCGGATCCACATCAAGCTCAGGTCAGAAATAATTCAAATTCAGTCCGAGTACAACCAAAGTTCGGGTCATAAATAATTCAATCCAGCAGCGTGAGGCCGCAAAAAGATTCAATCCCAGGGACCAAGTGGCATTTTTACCAAAAATCAATAATTCAACGGGGATATCGAGAACCTTCCCTCTGCAACTCTCAGTGAAAAGTGGGCAAGCAGATTGACAAAACAACCCTCAAGCGCATAGTAGGCAATAAGAAAAAATCATGATCAATAATTCACTGGAATAACCTTACTATAAATAGAAAAGATCCATTGCTGTAAAGGGGGAGAGCAAATCCATTGCTGTAAAGGGGGAGAGCAAAAAATACACTGTAATAGAAGGTTTGAATCACTGTAATACCCCAAACCAGGCTTATTGTTGAACAAACCAAAATAGGGATCATAAACGCCCTCCAGAGCCGATAATGGCTCTGGTTGCATTTCTGAAACCCGTCTCAGGGGTCTTAGAGAACCCGGACATATAGCGAAATCCAAATTTAGGCAAGCAAAAGAGAGGTTAGAAACAGGTACATACTGTAAACACCCATTTGGTTATCCATTGTAGAACCAAAAAGAACACAGCAAAGCCATCCTATAGACAGTCTAAATCAAACAATTCCAGAAGTCCAAACAAACACAGCGAGCATTCACCAAACCCAAAAGATACAGAATAATCCGCATACCTCAAAGAGTTCATAGAACTCGCAGCAAACCCGAAAAGAGACCAAAGTCGGGAGAGAAGAGAGAGAGGGCAAGGAAAAATTACACAAACATTGAAACTTACCTTCGCATGTAGGTTTCAGGCCAATCGAACCTCATCGGGAACTCGGAGTTCCTCATCGGAGGCGAGAACCATCGTCGCCGTTCTCGGATCGGTCCGTTTTACTCGTAATTGTTAATATTTATAGTTTTACTCGTAATTATCTATTTGATAATAAAAAAATGCCCTATTCCGTTTTTATTCACTAAATCCAATCCCAATCAGTTTAACCGAACTTTGTAATAATTGTTTGGATCATTTTAGTTTAATAGAATTAGGTCGATCATTCGTAATATGTTCAAAATGCGTGTTTTTAAAGATTCATGCAATTTAATGTATGTGTTGTGCGTGAAAATAATTGAATTAAGTAATTTCGTACACACGCGGCGTGTATAGATTTGAATAAAGATAAGTTGATTCAAAATGTTATTTTGGATCCCTCGGAAAGTCTAAATCGAAGTTAATTCAATTTGAGATGTTATCTCAAAATTAGTCCAATTCGAGATGTCATCTCGAATCAATAATATAATCAAATCAAATTGGATTGATGTGAAAACGTCATCTGAATTCGTAAAACAAATTAATTCAAATCGATGTGAAAACGTCATTCGAATTCATAAACCAAACTAATTCGGATTGATGTGAAAACGTCATCCGAAGTCATAAACCAAATGAATTCGGATCGATGTGAAAACGTCATTCGAATTCATAACCAAATTAATTCGGATTGATGTGAAAACGTCATCCCAATTCATAACTAAATTAATTCGGATCGATGTGAAAACGTCGTTTGAATTTATAACTAAACTAATTCTAATCGATGTGAAAACGTCATTAGAATTCAATACTAAACTCAATAACCCCAAAACACACTCGAGTACCTGGTTTATATCGACAATTCAAAGCAAAGCAAATAGCAAACACGTAATGTCACAATAGTACCGATACGTCGAACGGGGTAGGGTGAGATCACATCTCTTCCCTACACGTAACCGGAAAAATGAACCCTAAATCTCTATAAAGACCATCCTTATCAAAACCAAACCATACATAGTCAATCCAAACAGATAGGGCGACCAATCACGCCCGTACACGTATTTCCAAATGATGATTGGTGGCGACTCGAAACCTTAAAATACGAGAAAGGCGGATCGAGCCGGCCACGCACCCCGACCTGCGAAAAACCGAAAGCCAGGGTGCGACAGTGTGCATATGCTAGCTTTATGAATTTTAAATTGTTCCAAATGGATGTCAAAAGTGCATTTCTTAATGGAGTTATAAATGAGGAGGTATATGTTAGTCAGCCTCCGGGGTTTGAGGATCCAAAATTCCCAAACCATGTTTATAAACTCAAAAAGGCTCTGTATGGCCTGAAGCAAGCACCACGTGCTTGGTATGAAAGGCTGACCAGCTTTCTGCTGACCAGAAACTGTGTCAGAGCAAAAGCTGACACAACCTTATTCATTAAGAAAAAGGGTAAAGATACCCTGCTGGCATAGATATATGTTGATGATATTATCTTTGGTGCTGCTAATGAGTCTATGTGTAAGGAGTTTAGCAAGCAGATGCAAACTGAGTTTGAGATGTCAATGATGGGAGAACTCAACTTCTTCCTTGGACTTCAAATTAAACAAGGCAAGAATGGCATCTTCATTAGCCAGACTAAGTATGCCAAGGAGATATTGAAGAAATTTGATATGGAAAACTGTAAGCCAATATCTACCCCAATGGGTACTGACACTGTGCTTTGTGCTGATGAAAAAGGTAAGTCAATTGACAGCAAATTATATCGAGGTATGATAGGCTCTCTACTCTATCTAACAGCAAGTAGGTCACATATACAGTACTCAGTATGTTACTGTGCAAGATATCAAGCTAACCCTAAGGAATCTCATTACATAGCTGTAAAAAGAATCATTAGATATTTGCAAAGCTCAGTAAATGCAGGTTTATGGTATCCCAGCACGAACGATTTCACACTCGTTGGATACACTGACGCTGACTATGGACGAGACAAGCTTGAGCGGAAAAGCACTTCAGGAGGATGTCATTTCCTTGGAAGCTGTCTAGTGTCTTGGTTCAGTAAGAAGCAGTCGTCAGTTGCCCTGTCAATAACTGAAGCTGAGTACATTGCTGCTGGAAGCTATGTTGCACAAGTCCTATGGATCACGCAACAGCTAGATGATTATGGAGTTCAAACAAGAACAATTGAAGTCAAATGTGACAACAAAAGTGCCATTGACTTATCAAAGAATCCAATTCAACATAGTAGGATGAAGCATGTCAGTATTAGGCATCACTTCATTAGAGATCATGTACTCAAAGGCGAGATCAAGCTGACCTATGTTCCAATAGATGAACAGCTTGCAGATATCTTCACAAAGCCATTGGCTCGTGAGCAGTTCGGCATACTAAAGGAAGCTATCGGTATGTCTAATCCTCTTCAATAAACTTTTGAGTGAAAATAAATATTGAGTGATTATAATATGCCGAGTGATTATTACATGTTGAGTAACTGTCATATGCTGAGTAAATATAAATGCTATGAAATAACTATATGCTGAGTTGCTATACATGTTGAAGTGATTGCTAAAATACCGAGTTACTACACATGTCGAGAACCCCTTCTACGCTAATCTATACACTCAGAACTTCAAACGTTTAGTATCTTAAATGCTGAGTGGAACAACTTGCACAATTAATGCTTGCACGCGTATTTAAGTAGCTACCTAGGATGACGTAAGCGTAATGATTAGAAAACCAAGCGCCAAATGTGTCATTAATGTCAGAATTAAAAGCTGTTGATTGATTCAAAAACGAACCGCCATTCTGACCTATCAGATCAACATGCACTGACTATAAATAGTGGACGATTTCCCACTAATCCTTCGTTACGCTTGAAACATTTCGCACTCGATCTCTCTCTCTCAAACTTATAAATCTTTGTATCTCTTAAAGAAGTCCTAAAGAACACCATGTCGAGCGATTCTCAGAACAACTCCGGTGAGCAATACGATGACAACCGCTCCGACATCAATCCTCCTTCTCCAGCTGAGCAGGAGTACAACGAGACTTCCTCAGAGTCTCATGAACAGACCCATGGTCAGCTTGACCAACCTATGGACGAGGTCAGCATCCTCGGTGAGAACCCCCAAACTGACCAAACAACTCCTTCAAAGAAAAAGAAGAAGGAAAAGAAAAACAAGAAACCCAGGGAAAGGAAGTTCTTTCCCGTTTTCAGCAGTGTAAAAAACCTGAACGTCTATCATTCCCGATGGTTTTCCAGGAGCTTCATCGAAGAAGAAAAACCCTTATGAGACTGGATTTCAAAGAATGGGTGGACCACCCTCTTCTCTCTCCCTGGAACAACTTACCCACAACTGGTAAAGGAATTCTACGCAAACCTAAAAGTTGCTGACGATGACGATGACTATCTGGTCACTAAGGTTAAGAATAAGGAGATCACCATCACCCCTCTTACCTTGTTATCCTGTTAAAGCTTAAAGCAGAAGGTGCAGAACTGCGATGCATAAATGATTATAAACGGGTTGAGTACAAAGCCGAGTTCTGTAAACCCAAAAACCACAAAGGTGAAATCTCCAGTACCAATTTGACTCAGCCTCAAAGACAGGCACATTACATCCTGACCAACTATCTCTTCCCCAAGGTCAATGCCACCTCCTCAGCCTCAAACTTTGAGCAGTGCTTCATCTGGCACATGCTGAACTACAAGCCGCTCAACATGCCCGTCTTTCTCATTGGGGCTTTTCAACGCAGCACCGGGATCCTCAGGTTGGGTTCTCTCATCACCAAAATACTTCAGGATCACTAGGTTAGCTTAAAAGAAGAAATCGACATAAAGGGCACTGAGATCACCTCAGCAATCCTGTTCGGCTTAGCTCACAGCCTTCCGTTCAAATCTAAGAAAGGAAAGGAGGCTATGGTTGAAGAAGCACTTGCTGAGCATGCTATGGTTGAAGAAGCACCTGCTGAGCTATCTAAGAAAGGAAAGAAAGCAATGGTTGAAGAAGCACCTGCTGAGCGAACTAGAAAGGAAAGAAAGAGGAAACCTGACCCATCCTCATCCCCACTAGCCAAAGACATTAACAAGGCTGTAAAGAAGATCAGGGTAGTGGTTGGTGAGAAGAAAGCTGCACTTGCTGAGTCAGCGCAAAAGAAACCATAGTCAGCTGAGAAAAGGAAAAAGAGAGCTGACCCTGAGGAAGAAAGTGAGGAGACCCTCGAGCAACCCCTAAAGAGGAAGAAGACCTCTGGGATGACACCTTTGGAAGCTTCCCCCCTTGACTTTGTCATCACTAAGGACTCTCACTTCCTGCGAGCTCAAGAGATCGACCTAAAAAAGACACCTTGTGATTAAGAGGAAGAACAAGGATGTACTGAAGAATAGGCTAGAGCTGACAAGATACATTCTGCTGAGCCTAGTAACACAGCTGTTGCTGAGCAAGATGATGAGCAAGGAGTTGAGTCTCCAGTGAAGAACAAGGTTGTTGAGAACCTTTATGCTGACTTCGGACTCAACTTTTCTCTTGAGTCCCCAGAACCTACTTCTGCTGTCCCTTCTCCTCCAACCAAAAATAACAAGGGAAGTACTGATAAACGGTTCAAGCGGAAGGCACAAAAGCATAACTTCATAGACATCTTGGATGATGCTCCGCTGAGGGACCCCATCACCGACCTAACTGGGCTTGAATTCAACTTCTTCACTACTATCACCGAGCCCACTCTAAGTCAAGTGAAGGAAAAGCAAGCCTCTGTTTCTGAGACTGAGGAACAAGCCGACCCAGAAGCTCCTAAGGGTCAAGTTTCTGCCGACACCACTGCTCTACCTTCAACTGAGCAAGTGCTCGAAGTTCCAGCTGCTCAACACACCGAGTTAGCAAAGGAAAATCCTCATGCTAAAGACAGTTCTGAGTTGCCTCAACCTCAAGTTTCAACTCAACTCCAGGCTGACACTGAGCAGGTTAATAATTCTATTGATCAATCACTTCCATCTTCTACTGAGCAGTTAGTAAGCCAGTCAGCTCCTGCTGCTGGCCTCAATGATAAAAGTGCAGCTCCTGATCAAGCTGGCACCTCTACTTCTGGGCAGCATCAAAATTCTCCATCAGCTGCTGCTAACTAGAAAACGGCTCCTGAGACTTCACAAATTCATGCTGAAGATGATCCCTACAACTTTTTAGATGCCTCTGAGTCAGGCCGTAGAATCATCCATTCAGCTCATGCGCTTATCCAAAAGATCAATCAGTCTTAAGTCGCTGCTGCTGGGTCCATTCCTGCTGAGTCTACTCAACTTTCCTCCATCATGCAACTCTTGACCGAACTCAAAGGTCTTAAGGAGCTGATGGGTGTTATGACTTCTTTGGTCTCTCAGCAGCCCAAGCAAGAGTTTATGGTCAAGCTGGCGGATCTTCAGCTTATGATGGTTCACCACATGGACTTAATTGAAGGGAAAATCAATGCCCTATCTGCTGTGAACTCATCATCGGCAACTTCTACTGAAGTCACTCAGCATTTCACCCAGCTGACCGTTGAGCTAACCGGAGTTCGTGAACTTATCTCCTCCACTTCTCAATGCTCCATAAAACAAATTGGTGAGGCTATACGCCTACTCAACCTGAGCAAAGAAGAAATGGACACTGACCAAGTAAAGACCAATGACATTCTGCACTACACCCGATCAACTCTTGCATATGTTCGGCACATCAACGCTCAGCGTCATACGTACGATGCTTCGATTCTCTGAATGTACTATCAATCTTATGCAAGGATGACCGACTCCATTACTTGGATTGGGAAGTCACTTGAGTATTTACTCAGTATGCTCAGTGCTCATATTAGGATCCCCGCATCAAGTATGGCAGATGGCGTCCAGGTCTTTACGGGACTTAAAGAAAGTACGAGTCAAATGCAACAGTACTCAACCATACTGACTCGTGCTGTTCAAAAGGGGCAATTCTATGCTTCTGCCCCTCAGCCTGGTGATGCTGGCAAAACGGGGGAGAAAGACCAGCCAGCTGACGGAACTCAACGTCAAACTCAGCAGAAGCCTCCTGGCTCAACTTCTGCTGTCCCGGGCAACCAAACTCAGCAACAAAGAACAACAAAGCCCAAAGCCAAAGCTAACCAAGTTCAAGCCAACATCAAGAAATAGAACTAGCAATAGTCTTAGCTTGAAACTTGTATTTTGTATCTGGCATGTTTCTTTGTTAAGCTGACTATCTATATACAAGCATCTATTCTACGAACTGTTTTCATATATGTGATGCTTATATGTTGTGTTTTCTATGTGCTGACCTTTCTCATATAACTACTCATTGAACATAAACTAAAAACTTGTGAACATAGAAATTAAACGAGTAAAAATACTCAGCGCACTTCAACTCTGATGTCTAAACTTAACCAAGTATCAAAACTGAGTAAAGGAAAAATGTTCCAAGTAGTGACCTACTTCTGAAACTGGCCTTAGACTCTTTTCGATTAAATCTTAGAAGGTTTAGAATTGAACTAAGTCAGTGGATTCAAGCCTTGGTTTCTCTCGATTAGATCTTAGAAGGTTTGGAGTTAAACTAAGTTAGTAGATCCAACCCTTACGGGGGAGTATTTTCAGAAAAACAGAAAAGGGCCAACTATCATAGGGGAGCACAACACTGAGTTCCTTACTAAATACTTTTGCCAACATCAAAATGGGGGAGTTTGTTGAAACACCTTTCCACATGATTTTGATTTGACAAAATTATTTAAGTTAATCCCATGATTAAACAATTAAATTTAAGTGCTTTGATTTAATTGTATTAATGAGTTTGTTCAATGTTGAGTAAGTTAAGTAACAAGAACAGGAACTAAGAATCCATAAGAGAGAGACAAGACAAAGTCAGCAAAAGCAAGTCACACAGCAGAAGCTGAGTAGAATGCAACTCAGCCTTTCGAAAAAAGTGTCTTCTTCAGAATAGCTTGAAGGCGAAGACGCTGAGTAGTCGCCAGGTTAGCATCAATAATCCGTCAACTTGGAAGACAAGGTCTGGCAAATTTCTGAAACAAATCAGAAGCCTTGGAAATTTGTCTTGAAGACCTTTTCGAGAAGCATGGATCATTTGATAAATTACTAAAAGACAAACCTAGCACAAGAAGACAAACCTGGCGCAAGAAGACGAATATGGCAACCCTGGCTCCTGGCGAAAAACAGAAGACAGGATTGGCCTGCAGCTTAGAAAGCTGACCAAGTGGTGACGAAAGGAGACCGTTTCCCCACAACGGCTATGTCGGAATTCAAATCATTGGCGCCCCAAAAATCACTATATAAAGACCAATTCATCACTTGGATCATACAGAAGAGATAGGCAGAAAAAGCAAAATCTTCATTGAGTCAAAATCCAAAATAGAAGCTGCCTGAAAAGAAAAAGCAAGCTCTTACACCAAACTCCAATCAATATGTAAAAGTCTAGATTGATTCAGTCATCTAAAGTGTTCTTTGTTGTATTAAAGAACAATTTCTTATCATTTGTAAAAGGTTAGAGAGAAAGCTGAGTACTCGGTTATAGTATTCAGTGGTAAATAGGATTGAGTAGACGAATAGAGGACAGTACTCTTGCATACTCAATTGCTATTGTAAAAGGTTTGTGCTCTACCTTTAAAAAGCTCAGTAGAGGATTGAAAAAGCTCAGAAGGATTCCGGGGACTGGACGTAGGCGAAGAGGCCGAACCAGGATAAGTCTGCTGAGTAACTTCTAACCCTTTCTCTTGATATATATATGTATGTGTTGCTTGCTTAAAATTACTCAGTAAATAATCTGTACAAGCTGAAGCTGAGTAATCTGAATGCTGAGTTGGAAACTGACTTAGGTGTTGCTTCCCAACTCGCAACTGAAACAGCTCTAGTCAGTATCTGATTAAAGCTGTCTCACACCACACTCAGCCTTGCTGACTTGAAACTAAGTTAAACTATCAAACATTCAATTAAGTCAGCATTATTAAGAAAAAAAGTTATATCAGTTCCTAACCCCCCCCCCCCTTGGAACTAATCCTATTACGTTACACGGGACCAACACTTTGGAATGGAGAAAAACTTCAAAATTTTACTTCGTCTAGGGGTCTCAGGCAAGGTGATCCCCTATCCCCCTATCTCTTTGTGCTCTATCTAGAAAGATTAAGTCACATGATTGAAGATGTTGTTCATTGTAGAAGTTGGAATCCTGTAAAGATCTCTAGAACTAGGCCCAAGTTATCCTATATGTTTTTTTGCAGATGATATTGTGTTATTTGCAGAGGCCACTGTGGGGAAAGTGGATACTATAAAGAATATTGTGAAATTTTTTGGAGATTGCTCAGGGCAAAAAGTCAGTCTCGAGAAGTCTAAAGTATTCTTTTCTGCAAATGTCGACTCTATTTCTAAGAACCGGATTAGTGACACGCTTGGAATAGCTTGCACTGAAAATCTTGGCACTTACCTAGGCATGACTTTAATCCATCAAAGAGTGAACATTGACACTTTTCGGGGTCTGACTGACAAAATTAACAGCAGGCTTGTAGGGTGGAAGAGTAGAAGCCTGTCTTTTGCTGGTAGACTAACGTTAATTAAATCGGTGACATCATCGATACCCTCATATACAATGCAAACAGTTGTTCTCCTGACTGGTATCTGTAATCGTTTGGATAGAATGAACAGAGAATTCCTTTGGGGCACTGACTCAAATCACAAGAAGACACATCTGGTAAACTGGGTGAAAATTGCCAGCCTCGAAGCAGTGGTGGCCTCGGGATTCGTGGGTGAAAATTAGCATGGACTATCTTAAGTGATACACAACGATTGTGGGTTCAAACTATCAGGGCTAAATATTGTTCTAATCTAAGTGGTACTGATGTGTTTAAACCAAGGCAAGGGTCATCAGTGATTTGGAAAAGCATTCTCGCTGGTTATCAAGTCATTAAAAATGGTCTTTATCGTGTTGTTCGAAATGGTAGAACGACGAGTTTCTAGAACGATTACTGGTGTGGGAAGGTTCGACTTCTGGATGTGGCAACAGTGCCAATTTCGTCTAACTTACTTCATCTCACTGTTTCTGAGTTATGGGAGAATAATGATTGGAACATGGAGATTATTGACTCTTACTTGCCCTAGTCGATCGTTCTTAGGCTAAATGTGATACAGGTTCAATCGGAAACTGATTGTACCGACTGCTGGAGCTGGAACCGGACGGAGTCCGGAAAATATACTGTTAAAACTAGTTTTCTTCTTTTGCAGGAAAACAAAAATCGATTGGAGGAAAATGCAATTTGGGAGAAAATTTGGAAAGTTGAAGCAACTGAAAGAGTTCGTTCCTTCCTTTGGATGGTTCAACACGATGCAATTATGTGTAATAGTAATAGAGTGAAATGACATTTATCAACCTCAGCAGCTTGCCTTGATTGTGGAGTTGCGGAAGATACACTACATGTTTTAAGAGATTGCATCGAAGCAAGGTTGGGTTGGCTTGCGCTTTTGCCTCTAGACGTGGTCTCAAGGTTCTTCCAGCTCGCGAAAGATGACTGGATTCTGGAAAATTTGCAGAGTACCCAGCACGTTAGAGGGATGAATTGGACAAGCATTTTCTCATTTGCTGTATGGTGGATTTGGAGATGGCGGAACTTGCGAGTCCTTGAAGAAGATGAAATGAGAGGCGATAGAACTTCTTTTATCCTAACCAAAGTTCGTGATTTTCAGAAGGCAAAAGATGTGGAGAGTAATATATGAGTTAATCAGGTTGAGGAACAATGGATTAAATGGCAGCCACCAGAACCTAATTGGATCAAAATAAATACCGATGGAGCAAGTAAGGGATCGATGAGATATGCAGCAGCTGGCGGACTGTTACGAAATCATAGAGGGGAATGAGTCAGCGGCTTTATAGTAAATTTGGGGATTTGTTCGGCTTTCGCTGCTGAAATGTGGGGTATTTATCATGGTTTAACTAAAGCTTGGCAAGGAGGCTATAAAAAGATTATTTTGAAGTAGATTCCAGAAATGTCGTGCAAATCCTGGAAGAGGAGGATAATGTTCATAACCCCCACAGTTTACTCATTATGAAATGTAAGGAACTGATCGAAAGAGATTGGGAAGTAGTCATAAAGCACACGTACCGTGGAGGTAATCAGGCTGCTGACTGGATGGCAAATTTCGCAGGAAGTGTTTTACTGGGTTATCACGAGTGTGATGTGCCGCCTGTAGGCCTCCAGAGTATTCTCAACAAAGACCGCTTAGGAAGGTCAACGAAGAGAATCATCACTTTGTTCTAGTTTTTTCTCTTTTCCTTGCTTTGCCTTCCATCTTACCAAAAAAAAAAAGTAGAATATATATAAATTTAATATTTCACAAATTTAATAAAATTATTCATAAATTTAATAAAGTTGTTCATAAATTTAATAAAAATAAATAAATATTTAAATCTCTAAATAATATTTTGTAGATGAATTTTTTAAATAACATAATTTATAATTTAATAATAAATATAAATCATCAAATACTTAATATTAAATTTCTTTTTATAGTTTGTTCGATTTTTCTGTTCGAGGCTCGTCAAACACCCTGTAAGTAATCATCTCTCAATTAAAATTTTCTACATACGCTAAAACTCGAATCAAGAGTTAACTTAAACGACTTGAAGCTCTTAACCACTCAAACCAACATTAATTAATTAATATTAACATTTTTAGTTTCTTCTTTTCATTTTTTAGTTTGCATTGATTAACTTTTCAAAAGAGTTAAAATTAGAAATTAGAAAATAAATGATAGATAATAAGGAGCAGGTACCTTAGGGATATTTTCATTTTGGTCTCATCCCGTTATGTGTATTTTTTTTTTGGAAAAAATTTCATTTTCGACCCAAATCCTTTTAAACACGATTCAAATAATCTTTTTAGAATCAGATAGCACTGAGTAACTATAAAACTTGTACAGTTGTCATCCTCATTGATGATAAAAAAAATACTTGAAAAGGTGCGTAAACTAAAACTCATATAAAAAAAAGGTGAATATATATTAAAAAAAAAAGTAAATAATTCTCAAATTTGCATCTATCATTTTTGGAGAAGTATATATTTATTCATTTCTATTCTAATGTATAAACTTATAAAACAATATCAATTTTATCCCTATTTAACAGAAAATTTAAATAAAGCTGATTTGACAGTCACATCGAATTTTCAAAATAAGTTTATAAACTGAAACAGAATTAGTGCATTTTGACATCTTATTTATAATTGTTTTCATAGTATAATTAACATTTTAGGTAATTTTTTATGTAATGAACTTGTGTGTAGATTTAAATATTGATAGTTTGGCAGCTTGTGATAGTAAAAAATTAAATCTTTTAGATATAATTTATGTTTAAATGTTCTATAAAAATAATTAAATAACGAGTTAAATGACCATAAACCGATATAATTAAATTTTATGTTAGGTAGAGATAAAATTAAGGGTAAATAATTTATTAGTTTTTTTTACCTAATACATTGTTTAGTCCTCTATTTTGAAAAACACATTATAAGATTTATATCTAAAATAACAAATTAACATGATCATTTTGTATTTACTATGAGTGTCTTGAAAACTAAGGTATATTCGGTTAAAATTCTAAAAAACTAGATAGAATAATCAAATGGTTACTATTAATAAAAGATATAGACCTTATAATGTGATTTTTAAAATAGATGACCTAAACAGTGGGTTAGGTATAAAGGAGAGATTATGTAACACCCTGGTCCAATACCATGTAGATATTGTCCGCTTTGGCCCAATTCCAACACATTGGGCCTCACGGCTTTAAAACGCGTCTGCATATATTGGATTCATATCTTACTAATAAGCCCCAATCACTCCCTCTCCATTTCCGATGTAGGATTCAGTTCATTCCTGTCCCCATCGCCATCCCTTAGGGTCGCTCCTTGCTCAGGCCTGCTTACCCCGGCGCCACCCACTCCAGATCGGGTCGTTACAGGCCCACCAGCTTCCGCCTGGTTCGTCCCCGAACCACACATCGTACGTGGAGAGTCGGCTCTGATACCAACTGTAACACCCTGGTCCAATACCATGTAGATATTGTCCGCTCTGGCCCTAAATGTAACCCCCGTCCCGGGTCACATTGAAAACACACAGGAAACTACATGGTATTGGACCAGGGTGTTACAATTGGTATCAGAGCCGACTCTCCACGTACGATGTGTGGTTCGGGGACGAACCAGGCGGAAGCTGGTGGGCCTGTAACGACCCGGTCCAGAATGGGTGACGCCGGGGTAGAAGGCCTGAGCAAGGAGCGGCCCTAAGGGATGGCGATGGGGCAAGAATGAACTGAATTCCACATCGAAAATGGAGAGGGAGTGATTGTGGCTTATTAGTAAGATGGGAATCCAATACATGCAGACGCGTTTTAAAGTCATGAGGCCTAATGTATTGGAATTGGGCCAGAACGGACAATATCTACATAGTATTGGACCAGAGTGTTACAGATTAATAAATTATTTACTCTAAAGTTAATATTGTGATCGGAGAAAAATTGCACCATCCTAAAAAAAATATATAGAAGACAGAATATTTTCTAAAAGGAATACGAATATATCTTTAAAAAGATAAGTAGAAAACAAAAAATCCGACCTGCCGGATTCGAACCAGCGACCTAAGGATGGCAACCGGGTGTTTCCCACTACAGTCCTCCGCTCTACCAACTGAGCTAAGGTCGGTTGCTGTACATTTGTAGTTTTAAGAATATCTATATATTCACTGGGTATTAATGATCATATAATTATAATATATGATTAAATATGTTCCGATATTTCATTTCAATCATATATGTTTTTCTTTTTGACGAATTAATATGATAGAGGTTGATGAATAATTATTGAGGAAACCAAATTTAGAGGCTTGATAATCAATTAATCATTCAACAATTAAAATTAATAAATGATTTTTTTTTACTTTTTAATTTGTTTGATAATATCACCTAAACTTTTCAATTAAATTAAAATAAATCTATTAAATATTTATATTTGAAGTTAATAATAATATTTATAAAATAATTTATTATATTTATTTTACTATTTCCCATAATTTTATTTATAATTTTTTTATTGTTTATATACTATGTTTTACTTATTTATTTTATTATTATTTATCATTCATTAAATTAAATAGTTATTATATTGAAATTATTTTCTTCAACACGGGTGAAAGAAAATGTCAACTATGAGGTGTTTGGTTGCTCATTTCCATGTTCATATTTACCTTTTCACGATCCTATTTGTCTTTTACACCTCAAAAATGTCTTTTACAAAAGCAGCAATTGCTACGTACCTTCATAAAGTTTTTAATTATCATTTTTGTTGGTCCAGAATATTTTTGTGGGTACAAACACACAATCTGTTTTTAGAAATTGAGCATGCAATTCTTGGTTCTTAATAAATGATAAGTTCCTTTAAAAAAAATAAAAACATTTGTAAAGGGTGAATCCAGTAGCCCGATGGAGAGGGTGCGCACATTTTGTAAAGGGTGAATCCAGTGGCCCGACGGAGAGAGTGGCGCATGGATGGACAAAGTATATGCAACCTATTTCTCCCTTGGCCACCCAAATCCATTTTAAGAGGAATGTTTCAACGTTACCTTCGCGTGGAACGAAGCTTTGAAAATGCTACAATTGTATCCCTAAACTCGCCTCGAGAACGAGTTTCACCATGAGGGGTTTTTCTTTTGCCAACATTGTGATTAAACTCCGCCCCCTTTGAATCGCGAAGATGATTATTTGTTCAGACTCAGGTTTTGTTAACGAGCTGAGAATATTTTTGAGCTCGTGAACATGTCTACTCTCTACTAACCGAAAACCGAATGAGCATGTTCCCTTTTTCGACATTCTTTTGCCAACATTGTGATTAAACTCCGCCCCCTTTGAATCGCAAAGATGATTATTTGTTCAGACTCAGGTTTTGTTAACGAGCTGAGAATATTTTTGAGCTCGTGAACATGTCTACTCTCTACTAACCGAAAACCGAATGAGCATGTTCCCTTTTTCGACATTCTTTTGCCAACATTGTGATTAAACTCCGCCCCCTTTGAATCGCAAAGATGATTATTTGTTCAGACTCAGGTTTTGTTAACGAGCTGAGAATATTTTTGAGCTCGTGAACATGTCTACTCTCTACTAACCGAAAACCGAATGAGCATGTTCCCTTTCGGATGTCGAAAACTTAACTGTTAAATCCAAGAAGAGCACGAAAACTGACTAGAAATCACCAAGAACTTTAGTGAAAAAATAAATAGTAACAATAAATATTCCTTGATATGTATGAACTGCCAAGCATATTTCTATGTACTACATCAAATAAAACTTGCTTATTCTGTTATCATCTTCATTCACAATCTAAAATCATGTGTTTGTATAGTTGTAAAATCTAAAATTGCATTGAAAAACGGATGATTAAATCCGATTCTATACTTGTTTGCTCAGCATTTCAACTGCGTAATTACACGGCCCTATGTAAAGCCTTACGGCTACACAGGTTTTGTGGTTGGATCCACTCGAGTTTGGTTCGGCTTCTTCTCCGTTTTCTGGTCTCTTCTTTCTGTTCAAAAATCGTTACTTTCTTCTCCATTCTATAATGGAGCTTTATGATTGATCATTAATTAACATTGCAAAATGAATATGAATATTATCCCCTTACTTCCTGTCTGGGGCTCCCTTTCGAAACTTGTCAGTAAATCAGCTTGCTTGTCTCTTGATCAAAGGCTTCTGACAGATTAGAAGCCTCTCGTCGCTGTTACTTTCGATCTCTGTAACTCGTGCTTCCCACTTTAGCCGAGTTGCTAGAGCTCTTGCTGATTCAACTAGAGGAGCTGTATCATGTATTATCACCCACCCCTGCATCAACGAAATACGTCACCGCTCTGTTCATTAGCACTCTCACTACTTAACTTTATGTTGTATACCACATTAATGGTAAGAAAAATGCATATGAAATGTTTCGAGTATGTATGATGAGCAAACGAGGGTCCTAGGAGACTTGTAATGAACGGAGCAAACGAGCAAAATGCTAATATTCATGGTCCCTGAACTATACTGCTATTAACATTATAACCCCTAAATTTCATTTCTTGGCAATAAAAGCATTGAACTTTATATTACTGTAACATTAAAGTCCAAATCAACAAAAACAGGTTAAGAAATTAACGAAAATTATGAGGGTAAATAGGTAGTTGACTACTAATTTATGGTGACATGGATAAAAAAAAAAAGAGTAAATTATGTAGTCAAACTTGTCCATATCATCATTTCGTTATTATTTTTTTTTTCACGGGTTTTTGTTAAGACTGGTAGTTGGATATAATATAGATTATAAGACAATCTGCAGAAACTATGTAGAAGTTCAAAATTTGATGATTCAATTCAACTACATAATGCAGTTAGTCTCGGGGGCTCAATCTACCAAATCAGAATAATCAGGGGTCTTGAGATGCTTTTTGCCACTATTTGATTGGTTAATAAAATTGAAAATTAAGCACATATAATATGCGTACCTCTGGACGAAGTAGTCGGTCAATTTCAGTGAAAATGTCGAGCATGGTACACCTACGCTGCTTGCCAGTTTCAAGGGAGAAAAGGCCAGCTGCATGGACTAAATCATAACTCCTAGGGTATGTTGGGAATGCTTCACACCTGATAGAGTACAAAACCGTAGGATATTACTTTTTCCGAATAATTAGAAATCAACATAAAGATTCTAACCACTCGATTCTTTTAATATTTCGAATCTCCATCAACGGATGACATGAAAACAAGATCCAAACTTCATTTCGAAAAAGATTTTTTCAAGCGATAACATATCTTATTCTAAGTACCTATGTTGCACGGAAACGGACACAGGTAAACGTTATTTCTAAAAAATATAGCTAGGAAATGATATTGGAAACCGAAATGGACCGAAACGAGGAAACGCTAGTAAAGAAGAGTTTCCGTGCAACATAGGTAAGTACTGCTTCTTAAGGATTTCCAGTGATCATAAAAGTCTAATGACCCCTCCAACTTTGAAAACGAGCAATTACCCCCTTGAAGTTGCTTAAAGTGACACGATCAACCCCCTAAGTCATACGTGGCAGGGCAGGTGGAGATTTAGACAAGTTGAAGTGTGCATCATTTAAAGCAAGTTCAGAGGTCAATTGGTCACTTTAAGCAAGTTCACGGGGTCAATAGATCAATTTAAGCAATTAAGGAGTTAATCAGTCGTTTCAAAGTTCAGGGGGCAATCGGCTTTTATGACCAACTTAGAGGACTTGTGTATGTATTAGGCCGTTTTAACTGACTTTCTGAAAAAAACTATAGTGGTCTGGTCAGGAAATCATGTGGACTAGCTTACTTCTTTCTAGCACAAATTCAATTATTAATTCTAACTATTATGAGCAATCAATACTCAGAATTTTACTAGAAAAACACGTAGATTAGGGGTCGAAGAGATTTGGACACTTAAAATCCAATTCCAAGCTATGAACCAAGTAGAGTGTAGTTAAATGGTAGAATTACCAGTCATGAAGCACACCAACAAAGCCTCTGTCGAGAATCATCGGTAGGTAGTTAGGTCCGGTCGTTGGCACGACATTCATAACCCACACAGACTTCCCAGCTTCCAACATTGCAGAATTAAGACCACCAAAATGAGCATTCATGTCTAGCACATTTCTCAGCATGTTATAAGGTGGAGAAGGATCCTCATCACCGGGTCTCTTTGGATGATCGGAGAATATTAATGGGGATAGAAGAGACCAATAATTACTGATTGACATTCTCCAGCCTTCACCATCCTCAGTGAATTCTTCGGGATGAAGACCTGATCATATGAAAGAAACTAACATTGATAAATTACAAGGTAACACAAAAAAAAAACCCGTGATTCGGTCTAAAAACGATGAGGTGGAAAGTAAGAAGTACCATATATTGCAAGATCATTCTTGTTTAAATGAGACCTCGCTGGCCATGTTGTTCTCTCCGCTATAGGAATCCAACGGCGACTCTGTGTTCCTGCTATGCACGCTTGAAGTGGTCGATAGTAAGGAGATTCAACATCTTGGCTTCTACCGCAAATGGAGGGACCCGAACCGGGTTTCCTAGAGGCAAAAAATAGTTATGCTGTAAATTAGGATTCTCTTGGCTTGAACTGCAAATTCATTCAACATAACGAATACTATGTTTATGAAGACGTCCACATACATAGTCAATACGTAATACGATTCTTATGCTCAGTGACAAATCCAGGATTGACTGACTGGGGTGCTGTCTAGTGATCTATGGATGCTCAATTGTATTTTTGTGCTTTTGCAGAAAAAAATTAAAGCTGCATACACAGCTTCATCGAGTTATCCGGTGGCGAGAAGTGGGTAATCAAGCCCCCCCGGATCCGTCACTGCTTATGCTACTCTTTACCTACATATCTATTATCCAATCGGACATAATAGTGGTCGGATTTATCCTTCTAATTAAGGGAGAGATAATGCAAAAATATAGTATCATTTTGTATTTACCAAATCCAAGCAATAATTATTATGTTTCGAATATTGACAAAAAATATCGAGCCTGTTGCCTTACCTGGAACTATAGCAATTCTTTTTAGTAGTCTTTTTCCATACAACAGTTTCATCTTGGTTGGATAACATCTCCCAGCAGAGATTTTTAGCAAAATCTTGAACAAAGTTCCACCTTTTCAGCTTCTCTTTATTACGAGCATTCGTAAGAGGTGAAGTCCAAACAAAGTATCCACCAGGCTTTAAAACTCTATCAACTTCAATCAAGAATACACCATCTGTAGAAAGTATAACATAAACATTGAATTAATTTTGATTTTTTTAATACTAAAAACTGATCAAACATTTTAAGATCGACAAAACTAAAATCCGTAAATCACATCAACTGCAATTTTGCAAAAAAAAAAAGGAGCTAATACCTTTTTGGTCCCAATCAATGCCGCATCGTGCACAATGGAGCATATCAAAGGAAAGAGAAGGAAATGGCAGCTGTTTCGAAGTAAAAGAGCCGATTATAGCAGGAAGACCTCTTTCAAGAGTAAGTTGCACTTGACTGCCTGAAGCCTCATAGTTTGCAATACACATTGTTAAAAGCTGCTTCGAGAAGAGATGCGCCCCAAAGCTACCATAGCCACATCCTATGTCCAAAATGGTTCTCACCTGCAATGAAAAACGGAATAAGTACAAATTGCTACTAAATCTACTTCATATAGGAGGCATGCTACTGTCATAAATACATATTGCTGCAGTTAGATTGGCAGTTGCACACAATTTCACACATCTAGACAGAGACATAACCAGAAAAGAAACAATCTCGACTAGATACATGGACCAATGGCATGTCTTCCCCCCAAAAGAGCGGCAAGCTGGTGCCCAAATCATGCTGGCACCCTCCTGCCACACGCCTCAAACGTCAGGTGCAGCCATCAAAACCCTCATCCCTGTGAGCATGTCAGATCCACTATGGTCTAGGACCGGCTATGTAATGATCACATTAATCCCTGTATAAACATGTTCCTAATTCAAGGTAAGACATTCATTCATTCCCTCATTTACTCCTATTTCATTTATTCTCAATCATTTCTCCATATAAACCCTCTGCTAACTTAATCATCAGAGTACACGAGCGGGTTACAGGCCCACCTCTAACCTCAGTTTTGTAGGATACCTTGGCAGGACACAGAGAAACTACCTCAGTATCCTTTTGGTGGTATCATAAAACAATGTAGCATAATATACTGGAATCTGAATCCAAATAAGCATGACCTCCTTGTAGATAATCTGCCATCTAGAATAGTAAAGATGTGCAGAACCCGACAACATTTAAAGAATTATATCCTGATCCCATCACAGACAAAGAAATTCCATTTTGTTGGAATTAGAGTTTCGGTAATGAATCTGTAAGACATGTTGTCTAAAATACAAATTTCAACATCCACTGATATTTTACTCAAAACGTTTTAGGTTTTCCTTATCATTTGATGGAATTTATGCGTCGAGAACAAGATTATAACATTGCATCCACATAAATTAAGAAAGCAGAGGGACTAAAATGAGCTGGTTAAGCTAGTGGGTGTACGAATTACGCGGCAGACATAGAAAGAGATTGTAAGAAACCACTTACTCCAGCTTGTATGAAGCTAGATTCATTCCTAAGTCCAATCATTTCAGCAATTTGATGTGCATAATCTTCAACACCATCAAACATGTTGGCTGAGCGAAACGAAATCTGCTCTTCATCCAACATCATCATTCTGGAAATCAAAATCAAAGGACAAATTAAAAACCATTTACGAAAATAAACGCTTAAGTTATTCGGGGGAGAAAAACTGCTCACCTCTTGGTGAGACTACCAGAAGAAAGTACTTCTTGTGCAGTAATCTTAACATTAGAAACCCAAATAACATCTCTTCCAGTAGGCCACCGGAGAGGAACCCTGTAATTTACCGGAGGAAGTACTAAACAACTTTGCCTTGACCCTTGTCCACAATAACGGTCAATCTCATTACCATCAGATGAACCCAAAGCAAGATTCTCTGAGACATTGAAGCAAGGAACATAATTTTCAGAATCCTGAGAACAGAATTCAACTTCCTTCAACCTTGAAGAACCAAGAGATAACTCCCCAATATCCCATAAGTCTGAAACAAGTTGCTCCTGAAGTCGCCTGTAATTATGAATTATTTGCACTCTTGATGATGTTGATATTGAGATAGTCCACCAGAATGACCCAGTAAGAGCAAGAACTAATATCACGAATAAGCTCAACTTCAAGATCAATAATGTGATTTTGTGTCTGGTTCTTGGAGTTCCAATGCTGAATGGATCAGATTGAAAACCGTTTTCATTACTCCCATATTTAGAAGAATTATTATCAGGGAAAAATATCCTAAATGGAAACCTTGCGGAGAAAAAACTCTGATCTGAAGAACGTGTCCTATCCAAATCTTCCTTCTCTGTTTTATCTTTCATTTGCGAGTCCCATAGATCAGTACCATTCCCTGAGTTCCTTGTTGTGCCTCGATGCAGAGGCCTCGCCATTTTTTAACCTGCAACCAGAAAAGAAAGAACTTAGAAAGTAGAAACAGCGAACCCCAGACTCAAATCCCAATTGGTAAACTGAGCTGAAAAACATTCAATTTGAGCCAAACACTCTGATAATTTTACTCCGAAATGAGCTGAATCAGAAAAGGTAATCTTTGTTGAAGATCAATTCCCAATTTATGAAGCTAGATCCAAAAACCCAGTACAAACAGAACACTGAAAGGGGAAAAGATTTTCTATGAAGAATGAACTTTCCTGGGAATTCTGAAGCTAAACCCATAAAATTGAAAAGGGAAATTAAGATTAGAAGAAACCACAAAACCCAAATTCCTTTGAACTAGTTAATTAGAATCACTTTCAACCAAATTCCTTAACCGTGAAGAAGAAGCACAAGTGCCATAAATTCTCCAGTAAAATCCACTTCATTAGAGCACCTCAAACCCCAAAAAATCCAGATCAATCAAGTAGCACTGAGCAAAGATAGGAAATAACCCATTTACAATTTACAATCTAATCCAAATCTAGAAACAAAGATAAAATTAGAAAAAGCAATAAATAACAAACACACTACCTTAATTAATGGGCAGAACAATCGAAAAACCAGGAGGAGTTATAGATAGGTGGAAGCAGAAGGAATCCCCAAAGAATCAGCGAGAATCCATGATTAGCCTTTGTTTAATTTCAAAATCAGCAGCTCTGAACTCTCTCAAAACTTCAAAACCCCAATTCCGCACTCTCTCTCTTGGTTGAGCAAGTCGAGACAAAGAGATTTTGTATGGATCCAATCAGGAACAGAGGCGAGCTCCCTCTCGTGAAAGCTGAAATTTTACCCTTTTTAAATATTCTTTTTTCCAGTGGGTAATGTGAAACTTGGGAACGCGTTTATATCCAATCCAGTTTCTCTTTCTCAGTTCCCCGCCACGCCACCATTAAACTCTCTCCTCCGCCATTTTCATTCTTAAATACAGCTATGCTGCTGGAGTTATGAGTAATAATTAAATTGCTTGTTTTAGTATTAGATTACGAGTAACTCAGCCCTGGTTCTTTTGTTTTCTTCTTCTTTTTTAAAAATTCTTTACCATGTGTATAATCATTAATCAGACATCACTCTTCCATGTTTAAAGCTTTGATTTTTACTTTCTTAGCTCTCCCCCCCGACTGAATCATTATATATTTATTATTTATTATTTTACCGTATATTTTGTTTTATTCGTAAAAAATAAAAATAAAAATTCTTAATCTCATAATTACGAAAATATCTCGTAAATAATTTTTTATTATATAATGAGAAATTTCGGATTAATGGACTTAATCTTTAGATTAGGGCTTCGAAAAAATAATTTGACTTGGTGTAAATTTTTCCAACTTTCTTGAATATTAAAATATGTAATGAAACTTAATTCATTTAGCAAATATGTAAGCCACTTTGACTCACACGATGTTGTTTGTTTCTATCTCCATATATTCTACTTCATATATTCTACTTCAGTAAATGATTTGTTAACAGATCGTGTCTAAAGCATTTTTTAGGAAAACACGATATTTGGTCACTAACCTTTAAATCTCCTTGCACCTAGACCTTGCCATGGGCCGATGAGCCCGTCCGCCCGGCCCGATCCCAGGTCCATTTAACCGGACCTGAACACATAAAATTAGTGTCAGGCCCGTCCCGATCCAAGTCCGATTAAGCCCGTCTAGTAAATGGGCAGACCTGGCCCGGTCCGGCCCGGTCCAGCCCGTTATATATATATATATATATATATATATATATATAAAATTTAGATAGCTATATTTTATTGTAATGTTGTAATTTTAGATAGTTATTTTTTATTGTTATGTTGTAATTTTATTTCGAACTTAACTATTAGTTTGTTATATTTTTCTAAGACTTATTAACTATTATGTTTATTATTTTTTATTAAAAAAAAGTTATTATTTTATTTTAATTGATTTTTTTTAATATAGATATGGGCTTGGGTGGGCGGGCTTAGGATTCCTTGTTTAGGCCCGAGCCCGGTCCGGCCCGAGCCCGAATCTAATTAGTGTGGGCTTGGACTGGGCTTGGGCTTATCAGGTTTATCACAGGCCCGAGCCCGGCCCATGCCGAGGTCTACTTGCATCTAGCCCAATCAGAATTATAATAAACAAGTCAAGTTATAAGTTTAGTTGAAGGATAAAATTACCCTCCATCCTATGTATCCTCTAAATATCTTAGTGTTGTTTCCATATGCAATTATGTAGAAATTTTTGTGAATTTACTCAGTTGTTGAATGACATAAGATATATCGGGTATAGAGAATCCCGAGTAAAGAAGTTTGCCAATCATCCTTCTATAGCTTTCAACATCAGTGCATAGCTTCGATGTTGCACCTAGCTTTACACCACGAGGAAAAAGGGTTGGAGGTAGAATTAGCATCTTGCAAACATGCATCTTAGAAAAGATTATTAATATACTTTTGCTGAGAAATAAAGATTACAACCTTAGAATGAGCCAATTCAACAAACAGAAAGTACTTTGTCACTCCTAAGTCTTTAATGGAAGGCATCGTTACGTTTCGCTTTCCAAAAAGAATTATTAATGTGCCGGTCAGAAGGACATCATCCACATAGATAATCAAACATAGGAATTTACCCAAACCCTTTGAGTAAAAAGTTAATAATCATGAATTGACTTAGTAAACATAGTGACTTCTCAGTAAAAAATTTATTCCATTGTCTCTCAATCTGCTTTAGTATAGACATGTTATAAACTGATCTTGGGAGAACTACGTAATCTTCAAGAGCCACAATGTACAATTCATCGTTATTTTGACCATGAAAGTATGCATTATTGATGTCAACTTGTAAAATTAGTCAATTCTGAGCTACTGGAATATCCTAAAAAACTCTCAACGTCACCATTTTCAGTTAGGGGAAAAGTCATCATGATAATCCACCCTAAATTGTGGATTACATCCCCTAGCTACCAGCTTTTCTTTATACTTTTCTACACTCTTATCAAATTTAGATTTTACTCTAAACACTCATTTAGGTGTAATTTCTGTCTTTCCTACTCGTAAATGGACCAACTGTATCTTGGAAAAGATTATTAATATACTTTTGCTGAGAAATAAAGATTGCAGCCATGCATCCTTGTTAAGAACTATACCATGTGTATAGAAGCTATCACCGAAACAAGAAGACCTCAAATCACAGAGGCAGCAAAAAGTGCATGGAACATGAATGAAATTTGCAAAAGGAAAAGTTTGTCTCTGTGTGTAAGTCTATTTTTAAAATGCAAAGAAATTTCATTCAAATAAAGGCAAGGGCAGACGCAGGATAAAGTCTCGGGGGGGCCAAATTTGTAGTAATTTTTTTATCACATATAATAAATAGATCAAAATATATTATATTTAATATATCTAAATAGAGACCATCTCTCTTTCAAGTCACAAAAATCATCTATAGTTAAATCTATATTAAAACTATCGGTGATTTCTCTCACAATTTTTTTATTAAAAGGTAGGGGACAAGGAAAGGAGGCCCGGGACATCCCAGCAAGGTTGGCATCCCCAGACAACCACCCCGAACCCAAATCAATAAAAGGAATAAAAAAATACAAATAATGTCAACGAGTGAAATGGTAAAACTAAGTGAACCGATATAAGTCTCGACCATTACAATTTTTCCAAATATAACTAGAACAGAAATGAGGATGTGAGTCCCACCAGTGAGGCTCTGAACTGATCCTGCCAAAGTTGGCCTGTGCATTAGCAACATGGTTACCTTTCCAAAAAACGTGTGACGCAATGAAATGCATTTCACGAAGCAAGGCGTGACACTCCAAAAGCTCCTGATGCTGCTCCTAGGGGGCCGATAAGTCAGCATAACGAAGTAGAGATACCATATAGATCGAGTCACTTTCAAGCCAAAGATGATGTCAGCCCTTATTGTAGGCCAATCGAATTGCATAAAGTGCAGCAGAGAGTTCCGCAACATGCACCAGGGAGCAAGAAGCCGGAAAAGCAAAAGAACCCACTGAGTGTCCAGCAGAATCTCGAAACACACCTCCACATTCGGCATTGACAATGGTAATTAAGGCATCCGAATTAATTTTGATCCATCCAGGCGGAGGAGCAGACCAGCGAACTGGTAGAATCCTAGGCGCCCTGGACCGACGAGGCAACAACTGCAACGTGTGGAGCAGATCAAGTTCAACTGTTGAGTTCCAAACATAGCCGAATGACAGAAGATCAATCCGAAGAATTTGAAGCCAAAGAAGATTTAGCACCAAGGGGACAAATCCGAAAACAACCTGAAACCAATATAAAAGATATTCATATTCCATTCTATTTCGACGCTTATTTTTCGCTATACTCACATCTAAAAATGATCGCTTTGTGGTTGCCATAGAAACATGAAAAGTGAGAATAATACTCGATACTATATACACAAGCAGATAAAATGTCTGATGATCTAATATCAAATTTTAATAATCAAGAATCTACAATTTTAAAATTTAATTGATCATACAAATCCATATAACGGAAATCTATAATTATAAAATTGCAGTAATTAAAAGATGAAAATATTTTAGGCATAATTGAAAAGAATGTAATAAAAAGGTGTTTGGTGACTCGAAAATGAAAGGAAAATTGAAAATAAAAAAGTTAAATTTTTTGTAAAGAGAGATGGAATGGCAAACAGAGAATAAGGGATTGTTGGATTTGGGGTGGGGGGTTGAGGATCTTGAGGGAGACCAAAATCCTTAACCGATCACACTAGATAGATTTTTGGATTGATTGAAAGGCCAAAGACAACAATGTTGGTTCGCCCTTGAATAAAAGTTTTAGCGTTTATTTGTCAATCAAATACAATTTAATATTATTAATGACTGATAAAACATTTTTTCTACTAACTTCATCTAGCTTTTTCCTTTTTTCCACCCCCGAAAAGGAAAATAAATAAAAATTCCCTATCAATAACAAATGATTTTCCTTTCATTTGCAATCTTATAAATGACATACATAAATATAAATATTAATTATTTATATTTATAATTACAATTGATATCTATAATATAATAGAATACTTTTAAATATTTATATCGTTTACTATTTAATTAACAGTTTTCCAATCTAACTATTTAACGAAATACTAATTCATTAAACTCATGTTTGAGTTGGTATGAATACCAATATGGTGTTATAATTGTCAATATTTAATGAACTTATATTAAATATATACACTATAGTAGAAAAGAATTAAAAAAAAAAAAACATTTATTTATGAAGGCGGTAGAAGTAATTAAAAAAATAAATCGGTGGGCAGAAAACAAATGGAATTTACTATGGAAATGTGCAGATCCAAAATCTGAAAAATGATATTCCATATTCACATTTTATTTTTATTTATAAAAATTTAATTTTTAATGTTTTGTGAAGTCAAGCATATCTGACCAGCGCCGAAATTTGCGGTTAATAAGTATTTTTATGGCATTTTGTTTGCTCACATTAATTTATCATCTTTGCTCTAATTGCTTCTGATACAATAGCTAAAGTAGCTCTTAATTATGTTTAAAAAAAAGGGGCTCTTAATTAGGGGTGTGCATAGGTCGGTTCGGTTTAAAAACCGAATCGAACCGAAATAACCGAAAACCAAATAACATCTAAAATAAGAACCGAACCTAACCGAATAATATTAGTAAACCGAACCGAACCGAACTGATTATTTCGGTCGGTTCGGTTCGGTTTTCGGTTTTAACACATGCTAACTAGTTAAAATAAAAAATAAATAAATATTTATAAGTTTTAATTAATTTAGTTTAATCTAAAGTCTAAAAAATAGTTACGCAGGTGGTATAAAACATAAAATTTATGCAAAGTTTGAAAATTAAAAATAAAACTTTATTAAAATGTAATTACAAACCTTCTACGACCACAATTCGCATTACAACCATAATTTGAACTAATGTTATTGATTTGATCAGTATTAGTACAATGTTTGAACAGTATTAATGTATTTTTCTTAGTAGAATAATATTAATGTATTAGACTTAACATTAATAAAAAAATTTATAAATAGTTACGTTCTTTGTTCTTTGGATGGTCAGAGGAAAATGCAAAGTCTAGGTCATATAAAGTCTCTACCTAAATTATAAATCTAATTATTCTCTATTTCGGTCGGTTCGGTTAATTCGGTTATTTTGTCATAAAAACCGAACCGACCGATATTACCGATATTGTTAAATATTTAAAACCGAAACCGAACCGAATAGACCGAAAACCGAACCGAAAAAACCGAAATTCATCGGTTCGGTCGGTTATTTCGGTTCGGTTCGGTTTTTGAACACCCCTACTCTTAATTAAGATCTTGTTTTATAATTTCATTAATTAAACTACTGATTTTTTAATGATAAATTAAAAAAAAAATCCTCAATGTTGTAAAATAGTAGTAGTAATAAATAATTTAAAGGCCTAATATTTTCAAAGAAAAAAAATTAAGGGCTAATTACAAATTTAGCCCAATTAAGAGGGGTCTTTTACATATCTAACCCACTTTGCTTCCATCTTATCAAATTAGACACTTTCAACCATTTTGGACAAAATTAACCTTAGTTCTATTCAATCATCGTTCTACTTCTTCCGCTTCTTCTTCTTCTTCTTCTTCTTCTTCTTCCGCTTCTTCGTTTCAACTTCTTCTTCGGTTCATCTTCTTCAATTTCTGATACCAATCATTAGCGATTTTTGAGATTATTGACGTATTATGTTCAATTTTCCATAGAAATTGTATGTTTTTTATCTTATACGCTTGCTTTTCTCATTGGTCTTGCCTATTTCTTCATCTGCAATGGTATTGTTTCAATTTCCTCTATTTTCCACAATTTTTCTCAATTTTCCTCCATTGCTGTCGCATTTGTGACGAAATTTGTCGCATTTCGTCACAAATGCGACAACCGTTGTCGCATTTCGTCGCAAATGCGACAACTCTTGTCGCATTTGTGACGAAATACGACAATTGTCGCATTTCATCACATTTCGACGAAATGCGACAACTATTGTCGCATTTGTGACGAAATGCGACATCTCTTGTCGCATTTGTGACGAATTGCGACAAATTTCGTCACAAATGCGACAACAATGGAGGAAAATTGAGAAAAATTGTGGAAAATAGAGGAAATTGAAACGATACCATTACAGATGAAGAAAGAGGCAAGACCAACGAGAAAAGCAATCGTATAAGCTAAAAATATACCATTTCTACGGGAAATTGAACATAATACGTCAATAATCTCAAAAATCGCTAATAATTGGTATCAGAAATTGAAGAAGATGAACCGAAGAAAGAAGTTGAAACGAAGAAGAAGAACAAGAACAAGAACAAGAACAAGAAGAAGCGGAAGAAGAAGAAGAAGAATCAGAAGTAGATCGATGATTGAATAGAACTAAGGATAATTTTGTCCAAAATGGTTGAAAGTGTCTAATTTGGTAAGATGGAAGCAAAGTAGGTTAGATATATAAAAGACCCCTCTTAATTGAGCTAGATTTGTAATTAGCCCAAAAATTAAAGGCCTAATACATCTTTAGCCTCTTCAGATTGTCTAAAAACTCTAACTGATCCCTGAATTTCAAAGCATTACAATTAATCTCACAACTTGCTTATTTGTAACAAATAATCCCTTAAATGTTATGTGACATCATGTGATTAGCCACGCATGATAGTAGGGGGTTAGTTGTAAGTTGTAACATTTTGAAGTACCAATCAAGCATTGTTGCGTGGCATTTAAAGGGCTATTTGTTTCAAATAAACAAGTTGAGAGTGTTAGTTATGGCGTTCTGAAGTTCAAGAGGTCAGTTGGAGTTTTTGGATAACTTGAAAAGATTAGGGTGTGGATGTATTATGTCTAATTAAAACATAAGTTACTTAAAATAAGCGTATACTAACATGTTAAATATCATCATGTAAATCGTTCTAGTATCTTTTGTGTAATTGTGCAAGCTAGATATAAGTAAATGTTACTCGCTTCATTTCAAAATAATTGTTACATTTAACCAGATTTTCTTATTTCATGTTATTTATCAAGTTTAGTTTTTAATACATTTTTTTTTCTATTTTACGCATTAATAAGTTTGACACTAATTATTTTATTCTTGTTTTAATTAATGAATGGAGAGTATTTTAGTTCATTAATGGACAGCTACCTCATCCTACAACAAGAGGATCATCCTTCGAAAACATAGTCAAGTTGAGCACAATCAAGTAAAACAATATTTAATGTTGTCGCATTCTGAAATTCACACTGGTAAGTTTTTTTGCCTTTCGTTGTGGTTTATAAGTGTTGTCACTGGTAAGGTTAAATGTGGTGCCTCAAGAGTGACCATGTTCTTATTCCATGAATTAGACCTATTCTGAAAACTAGCAGCATCTTCAAGCACAATTTCAACTATTTTATTACATAGAAACATACTACGTTAGAATCAAAATAATAATTTGTTTAATAAAAAAATCATTTTTATTGTATTTGTAATAAGTTTGAAAATAGTACATTAAAATTCCTTAGTCAAGGCGATTAATGTATCCTTGTCCGCCGCTTTAGAAAGAAAAAACTTTTGTCTTGAGATTGTTAGCAACAATCAATCCGTAAAGCTAAAAATAAAAAAATAAAATAAAAGAAGAATAATATGAAATTATAGAAATAACAAAAATTACAATACAATCGATATATTCCAATTCGGAGAATTGGATAAACAAAAGCATATAGAATTAAGGCTGGAAAAATTAGTTTCCTTAGGACAGATTTTGCTGCAGTTGGTAATTGTCTCACTTGATACACCAACAACTGCAGTTGGTAATTGTCTCACTTGATACACCAATAACGTCGTGCGAACTCTAAATTTCTACAAAAAAATAACCGTCGGAAACAAACACGAACAGATGACTAAAGAAGGAAAAATTAAATGAAAAAAAATCTAGACATAACAAATTTTTTCAAAAAAGCTCTGTCGGTATATGTCTCTTTGAAATTAAGAAGAAGACATTGTGTAGAGAACTTTTGAAACGTCTTAGGAAGAAAAACAATTCGGACCGCCAAAAGGAAGTTGACCCGAGAAGCCATATTTCAATTTGGTATTCAAGTCGTCCATGATTTATCAGTATGTTATATAGTGTGTTATAATTCTCATTATTTTTATAATTTTAGATTAATTATATTATTATTGTTTTAAATTTTTTAGGTATAATGTGCAAAAATACTCCTAACGTTTATATTTAGGAGCAATTTTGATGCGGAGCATTTCCTCAAGGGTTCGAGTCACGGCAAAAGGAATCGGTGAATCGGACGAGACACAAGGCCGGATCGGCCAGTTAGGGCAAAGACCAAAATTGGCGAGAATTACCTCCACACGACGTGTGACATGTCCCACACGCCGTGTGGGGATGTTCCTATCCCAAGCTTCAAGTTTGGGAGCTCTGCGAAGTGGCTCCATCTTTGGTGACGATGTGATTCTTTTCTGCGACAGAATATTAATCTTTAGCAACGATGAATCAGCTTTTCAACCAACAAGAAAAAGACGCACAAGGTTAGGGGACAAGAGGACCAAGACTGCCACAATTACTTACATCCCTTAAATACATACTATGGCATTTAACCTTATTATTTGTACTTTGGATTTAATTTCCTAAATGCCATTTTGGTATTTTCTTCCTACTCTACCCCTTATCCCTCTTTATTAATTGTAACCCTAGTTAGACTTTTTAGTCTTTTACATTTCTTTTTGTTGAGCTATATAAGCTCTTTGATTTGTAAGGATATTCAACTTTATCAAATACAATTTTATCATCTTCTTCATTGAAACTTGGTTAAAGTTTTTGACCTTCAACAATGGGAGAATCTATGATTTTCTTACGAATTTAGGTCGTAAATCCGGGATTCACTCATTCTAGTTTAGTTAGAGAATAACATCTTTGTTAGTTTACGATTAAAACTAACACGTCTGAAAACCGAGTTGTAACAAATTTTATCACTAACGTCTAAAATGGTACAATTTTACCCTTAATATTAACAATGAAGAGCAATTTTATCCCTAATATTGACAAGTTTAGATAATTGGAGAAATTATTCATCAAATTGTCTTTTCGGTTTTGAATCTTATCATTACTTCACATTTGTGTCATTTTATTACTCATTAATAAGAGATCACAAACATATGATCAAACATGAAATTAAAATAAAAATAAAAATATATACTATATTTTGTACGAGTTAGACAAAAAAATTCAAATATATCAACGAATTTAAAAATATTAATCTCCAATTCTATTATGATTTTTTTAAGAATCAACTTACGTGCAATTGGTGCAGAATAAGGAACAAAGTATCTGTATTTTATAATACTGTCTAAAATTGACTCAACTTACCAACGTTTAAGAGTAGAATTGCTTTTAGTTACCAACTTTAGAGATAAAATTGCACCATTTTATATATGTTAAAAGTAATTTTTTTTTCTATCTATAACTTATTATTGCTAATAAGTATAGAATTAACGAGAGCATGATGAGTCGTGAGTAGGGATGTAAAATGGATGGAGATTCTCCGTCCCCATTGGTGACCCCATCTCGATGGGGACGGGAAATCCCAATAAGGATCCCTATAAAATGGGGATGAGAATAAATCTATCCCCATATAACTCACGGGGACGGAAACAGAGAATCCCCAACTAATTTGGGGACAGAAATAAAAAAATGTATTCTCTGGCACGCTCCGGCGCGCCCCGTTTACATCCGTAGTCCTTAGGCATGAAAATTGAAAAATAGTAATAGGAGAGAGGGCAGGGCGTATTTGATAGATTTACATATTTTGGGTAGGAAGACGTAAAAGAAAGAAAAAGGGTAGACATCAACGTCATTAAAGAATTAGTTAGAGAGAATGATGTAATTTTACATTTCTTTCGAGAAAGAGAAACCTCACATGCCACTATACTCTACTCTATCCATCAACACTTACTATTCAGTTTTCTTTAAGTGTGGGCCAGAGATGCCGCGTCGGTCTGTCGGTGGACCGACATCGTGACATGTCTGCTGCGTGTAGACCGGTTCTATCTAAGTGTGTAACATGGGATTAAAGCTCCTTGTCGCCGGTGGTGCCGTAAACGCGGAATTTTTTATTTCAAGAGATTCACGAGATTAAAAAACAAAATTATATCACGAGAATTTTTTGAGCAGACTGTCTTCTGTCTGTCTACATTTTTGGACTGACGTGGCAATTCCTTTTTTAATCCCTTCTTTTAAAAAAGAATCCACCAAATTTTAATATAAACGAACTAATACATCACTATCTTCCTGAACTTGTACAAAATAGTAAATTGGCTTTCTGAACTTTACAAGTGTCTCATCAGTTTTCTATAAACTTGTTTATTTTATATTACCAACTCTCGAAACTTGTTTATTCTGTAACAACTAAATACAAAAACTTATTAAACCTAAATTCTAAAAATACGTCTTCATCTATTTGAGAGGTAATTTTTTGCTTCTCCTACCTTTCAACCTATTATAAGAGTTAATTTTGCAGGTTTGAGAGATTGAATGGATGAGGATCGAAAGTTAGCATTATGGTTTTTGTATTTAGTTGTTATAGAATAAGCAAGTTTGGGGAGTTGGTGAGACACTTGCAAAGTTCAGGAAGCTAATCTACTTATATGGACAAATTTAGGGAGCTGGTGATATGAAATAAGCAAGTTTAGGGAGCTGGTGAAACATTTACAAAGTTCAGGGAACCAATTTACTATTTTGAACAAGTTCAGGGAGCTAGTGATGTATTCTGCCTAATATAAATGATATTAAGTTATTTTGAATGAAAAAATAATTAACTTTTATTATATAACAATATTTTACACATAATAATTGTTTTATTTTTCTTCTATATGGATTTTCTTATTTAATTATTAAACCTACGTAAAAAAAATAAAACAATTTTCATATGTGCATATCACATATCAAAATTGTGACATGTAATAAAAAATAAAATATTTTTTAGTTAAAAAAAATATTACCTCCGTTTCATATTACATGTATTTCTAGAGATTTTTTTTGTTTTATATTACATATCATTTTATATGATAAATACACGTTAAATTATCTTTTTTTTTCTGCTATAAAACGCGGGTTTACGGAAATTAATTAGAATAACGGACTTATTATAGAATAAATAAATATTGGAATCAATAAATAAAAGGCAACAATGTCTTTTTTTTTTTGCAATATTCTTAATTTTTATACAACTCTCTAAAAAGATATGTAATATGAAACGGATGAAGTATTTTTTTTGTTCAAAATGTATTAAATGTCATACCGACAAACAAATGTCCAAAAATAAATATAACCAAATGATACAAAAAAAAAAAAAAAACAAAGGACAAGATTTTGAATATCACATTTGTATTCTTTTAAAAGAATATCTCATTTTTTGGTTTTCTTATATTCATAATTCTCAAAAAAAAAAAAAATACAAACTAATATCATAAAACTTAATTTCTTATAAAAAAATCATTAAATTTTACATTTAATTTCTCTTCTAATGAATTTTTTACTCAAATTTTGTCAATAACATTAATATTCATAATTCTCAAAAAAAAAAAAAAAAAAACCATAAAACTTAATTTCTTATAAAAAATCATTAAATTTTACATTTAATTTCTCTTCTAATGAATTTTTTACTCAAATTTTGTCAATAACATTAATTGGAAAAGACTATGGATAGCACGTAACACTTATTTTATTACATGGATTATAGAAAAATACATGCCAGTTGACTAAACTCAATCAATCTCATTCATCACGCACCTTCCGATTTTTCACATCAGCAAAACCTATTAAAGTAAGGTTTTTTTTAATTCACGTGTAAAAATCTAGAGTGTTTGTTTTTCATGTGTCATTTTATTTTGGACAAAAATACTACAAGAAAAACAAAATTCAAAGTTGAATGATCTTGATGTTAAGAAATTAAATTTTATATGGAGGTCAACATGTATAATTAACCATTGTTATTTAAAAAGTGTAAATTTACTCATAACATACGAAATTTTACTCTTAACGTTTCTATGTAATATTAATTTTGCTCATGCCTAATGAAAGTTTTTGAAGTAATAAAGCAGCTGACTGGATGACGAACTTCGCAAGTTCTTTTCTTCTGAGTCATAATAAGTGTAATGAGCCTCATACGAACCTTTTTGATATTTTATTTGAAAATAGGTGTGGTTTCAGTCTCAGTCGTGTTATTCTAAACTAGCCTTCTTCTTTTTTGGCTTTTGTTGTTTTTTTAGTTTTTTTTATTAGCCTTCCTTTGTAATAAAAGAAAAAAAAGTTGAACGAGCTGATTTAACCGTTATTTGACCGTCATATTGGGCATTTTAGATAAATATATCGATAAACTGAAACAAGTTCGTGTATTTTGGTAGGTTATTTATAAATGTGTTAATAGCATAGTAAATATTTTAGACAATTTTATATAATAATTTATATGAGACAAATATAGTTAATATTTTAACAGATTGTTTATAATTGCATTACTAGTAACATATAGTAAATGTGGTGAAGCTCTTGGCCTAGTGGTTGAGAGGTTACCTATGCCTTGGAAGGTCATGGGTTCGAATCACATCCGGGTCTGATGAGGATTTTTCTTTCAGATATAATTTATCTTTTAAATGTTTGATGTGACGATTAAATAACAGGTTAAATATTTTTCAGTAAAAAGCTTAAATAACATGAAATCAGTTTGATCAAAATTTCTATTTAATTTAAATAAAATTAATATTATTAGAAAGAATTTTTTACCATTTTATACCTTAAAGCTAAATATTACAAAAAAAAAATTTAGATCTTATTCATTAAAAAGATATTTTATTTTTTATTTTTTCTTACAAAGATATTTTAAATGACTATTCATTACATGCATAAATATCTCCTAAAAAGAAATTTTGTAACAAATATTTTAGCTCTATTTGCTTTTATCCTTATCTTTCTCAGAATCAAATATTGAAAATAATTTAAATTTCAGTATTTTATAAAAGAATTTGAAAAATGAATTTCTAATTTCAAATGTTTTTTTTGCTTTTAAATATTTTAGATTGACAATTTGTAATTTTCTTTTGATTTGTTTTCTTCAAGATTTTTGTAGATCGTAAATTTTTAGATTTTCAAACATTAATAAATGAATAAAATAGGGTGTTGTTAAACCCACCCCTAATTTCCCACCCCTAACCCAGTGAAAGGACGAAAATGCCATTTCATGGGTTTTGGGGAGGGAAAATCCTTTTTTTTTGCCAATCCGACACGCGAGCGTGTGGATATCACGCCTCACCACGTGGTCGGGCGTGATAGCAACACGCCTCACCGCGTGGTCGGGCGTGATATCCACACGCCTCACCGTAAGGTCGGCAATTGGTTATCACGTCCGACCACGCAGTCAGGCGTGTGTCTATCACGCCCGACCACGCGGTGAGGCGTGATCGCCACACGCCCGCGTGTCAGACTGGCAAAAAAATAGCGTTTTAAACCCGTAAATAGGCCGTTAAACCCGTAACTACAGAATTGTACTTAAAACCTAAAAATACCATACAATTTAGTCCTAAAATCAGTAACAATAATATGAGTTAATTAATAAATATTATTAATCACAACATATAAAACTAATATAATCTAGTCCAAGCCTCTCTCCTTTCAGCGTATAGATTCTCCAAGTGACGAACACTCGGATGACGAAATATACGCCATTGGGTGGCAATGGGAGGCACTAGAAACGTAGGATGTAAATAAAGACGTATGTAGTGATGATAACTCCCCAAATGATAAATCACATTCTCTCGCTCTGGTGGTCTTCCATCGTCCGAACGCATCGGCAGTATAGTGCAGCATCCTAACTGTTGTGTAGTAAAAAGGAATATTATTGCATTCAATACAGATACAGCAGCATATAAGTCATCCGGACTCACCATCTAGTGGGACTCACCACAACCCGCTCCTGCCCATTTAATATGTGTGAGGGCAGCATCAAATCCGTTCCCGTACACTGGCGCATACAGATCACGGTTTGCCCGCATCTCATTCTCTATGAGCACTCTCATCATCTTCCACTCCTCTTGGTTATAGGTGATGGCATCGGCTAAAACACGAAATCCACAGTTACCATTTGCTACAACATCATGGAATCCAGTAATAAATGGTACGATGAGACCTTGAACCCGATGTAAATGGTGGTAACCGGCGATATCCGCATCAAATCCGACTGAAAATATTAATATATGAAATTCATCAACAAAAAATATATTTACTTTAACTTCAACATATATATTAATAAAATAAAATATGCCCGGCATCTGGTTGTTATGCACAGATGAGAATGAGGAACGGCCTCGACTACGACTACTCCTCAAACCTGATGACCGTGCTCGACCTCGTTGACTATACTCCCATGCACTCGGATTTCGTTTCGTTGATGAATTTCCCTTTGGTCTACCCCTAACAGTGTTTTTGACTTCAAGTTCTTTGAAGCCACTTTGTTCCGGGTTTATCTGATCATGAATCATCATCGATATGCTACGCACCATTGAAGGATCTAATTTTTCAACCTTTTCCACAAGAGAGTGAAAAAACCGGTGATCCTCAGACCCGTCAGCATATACTGGAGCAGTAACTGGTATGTCACTCAACCCTTCAAACGCAAGAGATCTCCAAAAAGGATGGATGCGGTCAGCACAGACTGATTCATCTGTGTCAATATATGTTTTAAGCTCACATGCACACGGAATGCCATGAGTCATGGGCAACACGCATCCGCATTCACTTACCACATCCATACTCAATCCGTGCATACGCTTGAGCTCATCATTTAGTACAGCCAAGCAGTAATGTGAAACGTGTAAGTCGAGATACTTGAAAGGTGCTCCACAGTGATTCACCGCAGCTCTTCTTCTCGAGTCCTCGAGTGAGTATCTGATTATATACAGTGAAGGATTACAAAACTAATGTATTAAATTTTAAAAGATTAAAGCAAATAACAGAATAAATGTCTTACTTGATCGCCTCGATCTGAGCCTCAATGTCCTTGTGCACCTTCGCCCATACTGTATCGAGTGCACCAGTAGATGAATTCAACCACTGTTTCAACTGTGCATGTGAACTCTCCACTCGACAGGTTGTGGTGTTTCCTAAGTGCAACACCTTGTTCGTCCATGCTCGACAAAACTTCTCTTTATGCACTAGCCATGTGGTCTCCACGTACTCTATCACACGAGGCCAGTTGGCAGTAGTATCCTTCATGGCATTATTCGGCTACTGTCGGGGCTTCAATTATACATTTCCATTTGGAATTCTTAAAAGCTTCACCAAAACTATTCACTCCACACAACTTGCCTACTCTATCCTCCACATCTTTATTAATATGCCATGTGCACAATAAATGATAACTATGAGGAAATACCTCACGAACCGGCCGCATCAGTCCTAACTCCCGGTCTGTAGTAATGGCTGTCGGATGCACATCAGGTTGGAGCAAAAGCTTCAATTTTTGTAACACCCACATATAACTTCCCTCAGTTTCATCCTTTATGATTGCATAGGCGATCAAGAAGTTTTTGTTTGAAGGCGTCATTCCAATGATCTCAAAGAATGGCATCTTATACTTGTTTGTTTTATATGTTGAATCCATACAAACAAACAAGTAATAAGATCGGAACAGTGTGATCGATATTGGATGTGCCATAAATAAGTGAGTCACGACATTGCTGTCCGGCACCGCTTGCGTCCAATGTACATATTCTTTATCTATAGTAAGCCGGTAAAACTGATCGATTACATCCCGACCCTCAAAGCTCTCAGTCCTGATTTTCTCCCTGTAATTATAGATATGCCTTTATGTCGGGAAATCCTCCGGATGTTTTTCTTTGATTGTAGCAAAAATAGTACAAGGCTTAGCTTGAGCTGAACTCATTTCACGAACAAGTTTTTTGGAACCCGGGCTTAGTCCGCTCATCTGTCTGTAGCCCTGACGATATACAGCCAACTGATGACAGTGTTGTCCTCTATCTCCAGGAATCCCATTCACCACCCAACCGCCTAATTCAGCGATTTCCATAACCTTTATCTGGAATTTGCAACCACAGTACTTTGTTTTTGTATTCCTCCGTAGTATAACATCCATATCCATATCCTTTTTCCTTTTATAATTATTAACACCACGAGCACATTTAACCAATATCCACTTTGACTTGCCCCCAGTCTTGTGCGACGCTGTGGTTGACTCGAACCCGATCCTAATTGCCGTCTGTTTTGCCCAGTTAACAGCTTCATGATATGTTTGAAACGTTTGTTTGCGAAAAAAATGTGAACTGTAATCGATGCCGTTTCTGTCAAATTCTTCCCACGAAACTTCATGTAAATGATAAATAACGAACATTACATTCCAAAACGTGACATTTCTACAGCGTTTCGGTGTCTAAATCCGAAAAAGCAACCATAAATATGCTCGGACGTGTGAGCATCACGCCCCATCATGTGGTGGGGCGTATGAGTATCACGCCTCACTATGCGGTGGGGCGTGTGAGCATCACGCCCCACCATGTGGTGGGACGTATGAACATCACGTCCCACCTCATGGTGGGGCATGTGGCTATCACGCCCCACCACATGGTGGGGCGTGATGCTCACACGCCCCACCACATGGTGGGGCGTGATGCTCACACGCCCGAGTGCCGAACCAGCTATTTTTTTTAAATCAAATTACAGAAATCAAAGGAAGTTCAATCGGAAAAATACATCGACTTCAGACACAGCATCACTCCAATCTCTTCCCGGTGATAACAAATTGCCCTCCATCAAACGTGTTGTCTTTGATTCAGATCAAAATGTATTTGGGAGACTTTGAGAGAGTTTGGGAGGGTTTGGAATTTTCAGTTTTTGGTTAAATGGCGGTTACGTCTTTTTCCGGGACTGGAAGTGTGAAATTGGGGCTGGATATAGTAATCCACATAAAATATCTAAAAAAAAAATATTTTTTTACGAAACTTAATATATTGCTGTATAGTAATATTATTATCGAAGTGTTTAAGGGAGGGTTTCTCGAATTATCTTTAGAGAACTACTCTCTGAAAAAAAACTTTCCCTCATTCTTGCTTTCTTCTTCCAGTCAAGGTCTTTAAGTTTTTTCTCTCTTTTGTAGATCTACGTTAAGGAGGAAGAAGGAAGTTCCTTCTTCCTCCTCCTCTCAATGAGTTAGGTTTATTGTAAATTTTCTTTATTGTATTTCTTTTCGGTCAGTGTTTATATATTTTATTGGATCTCTTTATCCGTTTGAATTGTATCTGTTCTCCATTATTCTACTATTTATACCTTTTTCGGATTTAGCGAGAGCAGAAACGATTTATTTTATACGTGGATCAATATATCTACGTGGTTGCAACAAACGAAATGACTCAGATCCGAATATTCGGAAAGACCTACACGATGAAGATGACTCAGATCCGAATATTCGGAAAGACCTACACGATGAAGATTCGATTGCAGTTGTTTTTCTGCGGATTTGGATTTCAATGAAGTATATGTTTTTTTTTGTTTTTTCGTGGTTTTTGTACATTTTATGGCTTTTTATGCTCTTTGTAGCCATTTTCGTCCCGTTGTGGATTTTGTAAGGTTTTTTACCTTTTCCATTTCTTGTTGTACTTTTTCTTTTCATATCTAATGAAGATATATGCATTTTCATCAAAAAAAAAAAAAAAAAACAAAAAATTAATAATAATAAGATAAAAATTAAAAAAATTATTATCCAAGTTAAGCTTTTTTAAATGAAATCCTGAAATACCACAGAGAATGATTTTTAAAATTTATAAACAAAAAGCTTCATTTTAATTAAATAATATATAATCAAATGCTTAAATTAAAAATTATGAATAATTTGCGGATCGAAATTAATATTCTCCTTTAATCTTTTAAAAATTAGAGTTTAATTAGTAAATATGAGTTGTCAAGTTGATGTCACCATTTAAATGTCAAGTTGCTATCACCCTAGACTAGAGTCTTCATTTTGGTACTTGTGTGATACTTGCCTACCTAGATATAAAACGTGTTAGAAAAATAGGTTTAAATTAAACATGTACATGGCTCAGTACCCGCCCCGTCCAGGCCCGTGTCCATTGGACCGGACTTGGACAATGAAAATTGATCATAGATCGAGATCTATTAAAAACCGTTTATTTTTCGGTAGGGTTGGGATTGATAAAAATATCACGGGCTGATCCAGTCCGGCCCAACTATTAATATTAATTATTGATTTATATATTAAATATATAATTTTAAGTATAAATTTTACTTATTATAATTAAAAATTATGTATATATTTTTAAGTAAGTTTATATAGGTTGAGTTTGAGATTTGATTTTTAAGCCCGGGTCCAGTCTGGTTCGAGCCCGCCAAAATTAATAGTGGGCTCGCTGGGTTTGGACTGAGTATTTTTACCTAAAATCCCGATAAGTCTGGCCCGAGCCGATCCAACCCGACCTATGGACAGGTCTAGGTTTCATATATCTTTGCATAATGTAACTAGCACAAAATTATAATATTTTCCTAAACTTTTAAAATTTTCAAATGATTCCCGTTATTATCCAATTTCATTCAATAATCTTCTATTATAGCTAAATTGTATTCATTATGTAATATGACATGACTTTTACGTCAGCATTAGTCAACTTTTATAAATATCCAAAATGATAGCTACCTACCTGATTGAAACGACATGTGGCTATCATCTAGCTGACACGTGTCATTTTGGTCGGCTAAGTAAGTGGCATCCAGGTAGTGACAATTAGATAACGGATCAAATAACGATAATTTCTCTAGTATACGGACAAATTGTTTACTAGCTAGACAAATTTCATTAAAGGAATCCTATGAAATTGATTTATGGATGTAGCGATGAGAAATTGACAACCATAATTATCAAAAGAAAAAATTGAATTTAAATTATGGAATTATGCGAGGAAGATGAGGTCATGCATGCATGTAATTCATATACATCCCGACGAGTGAAAGAATGGCCTACAATCTGTATATAATGGGCATGGCATGGCATGGGCATGGCAGAACATCAAATCTGTATTATATATGAACTATATGTTATAATTACCTATCGTACTACCCAGAATAATAAATTATACCTATAGAATTAAAAATCCTCCATTTTGCATCATAACATCTAGCAGTGGCGGAACTAGGACCCGGATAACCCGGGGCTCAAACATATCCATAAAATAAATTTCAAAACATAAAAAAAAATTGAAATTAACTGTGCAGTTGACGGTATATTTTCAAAGTCCAGCCTGTTAGGGCTCGGCAAAATTTTTTTAGCCTCCAACGCATTAAAACTCTAAAAATGTTATCATTTTTTTTAGAAACTAGCATTGAACTAATAGAAAATTAAACATGTTTACTTTTTTTTAATGGTAAAGACATAATAAAAATGAATATTAAATATGTTTATTTTTTTTATTATTGGTAAAGACATATTAAAAATGAATTCAAAAGTGTTATGAAAATAAAAATAAAAATAAAGAGTCAATTTAAATTAATTAATAATGGTAACATGTTTTTATAATTATAAAAAAATAAAATTAAAATAAATAAAAACTTTTTAAAAAAATGAGGTTAAAGGGAATTGAACACATGACCTCTCAAATAAAAGCAAGCATGCTTAACCATCTCATCTACCTCTATATATTGAAATAATACTATATAGAGTCAATATATTTCACTCCAAAATATTACGAGACACCATTACTATTTTTTTTTCTCAATTCTCGGGCGGCCAGCCGGGGCTCGAGCCCCGGCCAACCCCCTGGTTCCGCCCCTGACATCTAGTAAATATTTAAAGAAAGCTGCCAGTGTGGGGTTTGCTTTTATCCTATTACAAACAATTATTTATTTTGCATACTTTTTCCTTTTATTATTATTTTTTTCTAATTGTTGTTTGCTTTTATAACTGTATTCCTTGTTTAAAATCTTTACATTTACCAACTTGTTTTATGTTAGGAATCTAGTTCTTGTTTTCTAAAATACTTTTAGTTATTTAATTGTTAATATATCCATGAGCAAATTTATAATAGAATGTTTGACCAGTGGCGAATTCAGAATTGACGGACCATGTTTTAAACGGTAAAAATTATTAAAACTTTAATTTGATCAAATTATGAAGTTATTGTAAAAATTTTGGTTTTATTTTTGACAATATATATACTATTTTTTTCCCAATTTGGTGTCAATAATAATAATAATAATAATAATAATAATAATAATAATAATAATAAGGCTCTCTTAATTTGAGTCTTGTTAAAAATAAAATGTAATTTATCATATTAAAAGTTAAAAAATAAATGTAACTAAATAATAATGAAAAAGGCTTAAAATGTAAATAAATATCAAACACAACAATATTTCAGATAATTTTTTTTTGTTACATTTGATAACAGACAGTTTTTAAGAATTAAAAAAATTGGAAAAGAAATTCATCTTTTAAAAATTATTTATAACTATGTCAAGTCATAATTTTGAATTATATCAAACTAGTAAAATCAATACTTTTAATATATTTTAAGGATTAGTATTTATAAATTAGAAATCTCGTTGTAAACCTTGTAAAATTTGATTCCTTACTGTTTCCTTACTGTACTTGTTGTGTTTTTTTTTATCTAATAAAGTTATATACATTTCTCATTAAAAAAATCTTTATAATTGTCTAATAAATTCTTTATATTTCTACCAAAAAAAATAAATTCTTTATATTATAAAAGGATTCATACAACGATATCGATATATATACAATGAATAAATTTTAATTATTAAGTCAATTAGAACTAGTATATATTGAAATAGTACACATGAGAAATAATCAGATTGACATTAAATTATGATTAATCTGAAAGCATATTAATAGAGTCACATGAAAATTAATCAGGTTCACATTCCAAAATTATTAACTCAATTAGATCTTGATTCTCTTGTTTGACTTCAATGTCCTACGGTCAACTGTGACAACATTCAAATACAGTGAATACATTTATATTTATGAGTTGAAAATTATAAAAAAAGAAAAGAAGAAGTGGGTTTTGTGTCCACCTAAGAAGTTGGAAACCCACCCAATTATCTAATCTAAGTCAACTATGCACTCAAATTAATTAATTAATTAATTAATTTTTTCTCTAAGTAGGCATATAATTCCCATAATTTTCGCCTAAAAGTGTTATCATTATTGACCAAATTAATAAAAAGATAAATACTTTATTAGTTCCGATACTGATTAGTTCTTTTGTTTTCGATAAAATTTATGAATGAAAATGAAGATGGAGAAAATGAAAGAAAATATGAAGAAAATGTATTTCAATAATAGAATTAAGGCTTGATATATCATTGGCAAAAAGCATCCTGAGGTCCCTGATCTTTCATTGTTTGGTGTATTAAGTCCTCGATCTTTTATTTAGACACATTAAGCCTCTGATCTTTCATCATTTGGTGCATTAAGCCCTCGATCTTTCATTTAGACACATTGAGCCATTGATCTTTCATATATGGGTGTATTAGGCCCTTCCATAAATCAATTAATATATAGGTTTATTAAGGGCATGTTTGGTTAGGTTTATATAACTGCAGTGTTTCGCATTTTCTCTGGACACTGCAACATTTTGGAGTTTTTCACAAAAAGCTCTTTTCATGAACAGTTGTTTGTAGTTACTTGTTATTGATAAAATTACCCTTCTTATTCCACAAAATGTGCTTCAATTTTAACATTATTTTTATTTTTAGAACATAATTATCGAAAAACAAGGTTTTATTGTGTTCAATAAATTTTTTATTTTTTATTTAAATTATTTTTATTAATTTGTATAATATATTTTTTATTTTAGAATTTGTTATTTTTAGAACATCATTTGTTGTCACACCAAACATGCCCTTAATAAACCTATATATTAATTGATTTATGGAAGGACCTAATACACCCATATATGAAAGATCAAGGGCTCAATGTGTCTAAATGAAAGATCGAGGGCTTAATGCACCAAATGGTGAAAGATCAAGGGCTCAATGTGTCTAAATAAAAGATCGAGGGCTTAATGCACCAAACAATGAAAGATCAGGGACCTCAGGATGCTTTTTGCCATATATCATTTGTCTTCTGAACTTGTCTAAAAAGCTTAATTGACCTTCTGAACTTTCAAAGTGTTCCGATAGCCTCCCTGAACTTGCACAAAATATTCAGTTAGCTCCCTGAACTTGCGTAAAATGTAATCCATTGATCACTCGATCTCAAAAAAGTAAGTTAAATGCGGAAGATGTATTCCACACATCTTAGAATGTTATTACATAATTAAAAAATAAATTAAAAATGAAGTTATTATTTGCTCAACTATACAACTTATCTTCTCTAATATTAGAACTGCATACCCCAATTTTGGTTGTTTTAATTTTTGTAAGACTCGTACAATGTATCTTCCGCATTTAACTTACTTTTTTGCGACCGAATAATCAATTGATTACATTTTACGTAAGTTCAAGGGGCTAACTGAACATTTTATGCAGGTTGAGGGGGTCATCGAAACACTTTGAAAGTTCAGGGGGCCAATCAAACTTTTTGGATAAGTTCAAGAAGCAAATGATTGATGTATTAAGCCTATAATTAATAAAGTTTACAAACACTTCACATTTTCTTATATAGGAAAACTATATTTAAATGTAAATAACAAACTTAAAGAGCAAACTTTTAACTAAAATACTAACTAGTCCCTAAACTATATAAATCGTATTTCTAATATCCCCTCAAACTAGAAGATATATGTTGTATAAATCAAGTTTAGAAACCATGTCTTCAAAGACTGGTTGGGTAATGGTTTAGTAAGTATAGCCACTAACTGAAGCCGAAAGTAAATGAACCATCTCATCTTTAACTTTATCGCAAATGAAATGATAGTCCAACTCAATATGTTTAGTTGTTCGTGGAAGGTTGGATTATGTGTAATGTAAATTGCAGGCAAAGAAACAACTTGAATTCCAATAAAATCAAGCATGTAGAGAAACCACTGAACTTCACAAGTTACTAATCTAAGTGTCCTATATTTTGCCTAACTAAAACATTCGAGCAACAATTTATTGTTTCTTGCTCTTACATGAAATTAATGAATCAACCAAATTTGACTGATTCTTCTCCCAATTCGAACTTGTAATCTCCAGAGATATTTTAGTTGTTGTATTTTATTTGAATTTCATAGTTATGATTTGTTTTCTTTACCTACTTAAAGACCTTGGATATTCATTCCAACGCATCCAGAATTTATATTTGTAAATTCCTTATCCCCTTGAGATACATTTGAACTACAATCTTCCTGCCATTGTTCATTTGCCACCCAGCCACAAGTTCTCAAGGTACCACCTCCAATTCAGAACGACGACCGCTCGAGCCATTAGGTTTCATAAAGGCGAATTCTTTCCTTTTTATTCTTGTTACCTTTAGAAGATTTCTACGGATTTCAAATTGGTTGTAAGATTGTGACAATTTCTCATCATCTTTAATATAAGTTTCAGTTTGATTTCATTTCCCTGTTTATGATTCTTTTTATTATTATGTTTACGTGTTTGATTGAATGATTCAAAAGTCCAAATATTAAATGTTGGTTCATATTGTGAGTATAATACGACCATTTATACCGGAGACTGTTGGTATTAACAACACAACTGTAACAGACAAGAGTTCCTGAGCCCTTAGAGTTAGTTAGGGCCTTGCAAGGGAATCACATGTTAAGCACTTAAGAAGGATAAGTCAATTCAATTATTTCGTGTTTATATAATATTAATTCGAGTCATAGTTATATTTGAATATTGATTGGATACTTATTTTATCGTACCACTGCCATTTTATTCCTAGGATTTATAAGTGTTATGGATCAACATAGGAGTAGATTAAGATAGAAAAAAAATTTAATCAACTTATCATCGTCTAAATAACGGTCGAGAACTGAGTAGTCCGGTACTTACGGTATAAATCATATGGATTTGATACCTGAATTTCTCCAGATTATTACTTAATAACAATGGGGTACATTTATCCGTTAGTGAGTCTTTGGAACGTTAGCTCAGGGCACATCAGAGGGAAATAGGTCTGAGTAAACGGAGACAATAATATCTTCCAGATCATTCTCTTTATGTCGCATGCCTCTGTGTATTGAAGTTTGACTAAATTATTGCCCTTCCTTAGGTTGTTTCCCCTTCCATAAAAAAACAGTGTATTCCTGTCTCTCGTTGATAGCCATAATGCTTTGGATCTTTGTTCCCACATTACTTACTCTTACTCTTTTAGTTCCAACAGTCTGCTAGACATCACACCTATCTCATTCTTCATAGCTTCCGACCCGACCCGAACTTGAAGAGAAGTAAGCCTATTTGTAAATTTCTTAATTTGCACCCCACATGCCCAAAGTGTTCCCTGTTTCAGACCTTCAGATGTTGTGAGCAATTTGATATTTTGGTCATTATTTAGTTGTTGGTATAGTCTGGGTCTCTCCAGGCATTTTCAATTACTGTCTTACATGACTCATCCCCCATCCACATTGCTTCAAAATGGAATGGTCGTTATCATGTAACTAAGATACCATCGGAGTCAAGGAGAATATATGTGTGGTTTAAGCAGATTCAGACCAGATGATTAACAATCGAATGCGGGAATATCACGTCCCACTCAACATTCCGGCGAAAGTGACCCAATCTTTCCCATATAGCCCCTCCATCTTTTTGCCTATTTGACCACGTGAACTGTGCCTCTTGAAATTTGAAATCAAATAATTCACAGTCGCTTAAGCATTTTTGAAAAGCTTTTACCATTCCATTGAGCGGTTCCCCCCCCCCCCCCCCTTTCTTTTCAAGGAGTAATTACCTCATTAAAATCTCCAAAACATAGCCATGATAAGGTTTCATTTATTCTAAGCTCATGGATTAGACTCCATATTTTCCATTTTTTAGTTTATTCAGGCCACATATAGACCTTAATTTCTCTCCACGCTAGGTTGCCTGAACTGTCACCCACACCAAAATGTACACAGTGATTCATATAAGTTAATATTCTGACATTCCACGTCTTGTCCCACATAAGAATCAGACCAACTAATCTTCCAATTACATTAGTTCGAATACATTGTAATTTGGGAACTGCCACTTCACACCATTCACCTTGTTCCTACTTAGTCTCAATTCTATAAGAAAAATCAGTTCTCGGCAGTTGCTCGTGAACAGTCGGGCAAGATGTCGAACAGTCCAAAGGTTACCCAACCCCTGGATGTTCCAACTCAAGATTTTCATAGCGTTCAGTGGGGCTACTTGCAGCCTCAGCCGATATCTCCTCTTCATTCCCCATCTACTGATTGCAAAATCTTTTCATTAAAGAAATCTCCTCATCGGGTATTATGTCAATATCTGTTTCATCATATACTTTCCTCTTCCTTTTGTCGTCACTACCTTCTAACTTTCCCCAGGGTTTATTGAGATCGATTCAGTCGTCTCGTGAATATTACGGGCTCTGTGTTTAATCTGGCTTTAGTTCCCTACATGTTTTGGGAGGGGAAGCATGTTGGTATGGTATTTTGTGTTTTAGTGGTCATTGGTTTGATTTTCGGATTGAGTGTGCAATTTTAGGAGGGGTCATGAGTGTTGGGGAGGATATGTTCAACTTTTTAGTTATCTTCTTCCAAAGGTAGTTTGTAGGAAGGGTAACTTGGGTGGGAAGGTTTAATATTGTTAGGGAAGTTTGGTGCATGATCTGGGGAGCATTGATTGGTTCACACGGGCGCAGAATAGGGAAGGTTTTCAACATAATGATGGTAAGTCAGTGTTTTTGTGTAGATGATCACCAAGTGGTGTGTCAGTCGGCTCCCCTTAGAGGTATTCCATATTAGTAGCTCATATTCCTTGATCCCACTTATGTCTTGCTGTTGCCCGAGCCCACTATCACTCCCCCACTTTTCATCTTTACTGTTGCATATTGGGATTGTTGTTTTTCTATCATCACTTGGTTTTGCATCCATGCAAAGATTCTGATTCACCTTGGGTTTTGATTCAGGATCCTCCATTGTTACCTTGCTAGATAGAGGGCCAACCTTAACCATTTTTAGTTGGATCATAGTCGCTTTTAGTCTTTGTTTATATGGTCATTCCTCGCTGTCAAAATCTTTAGGAAAGTCAGCAGATGCCTCATGCGTATGTCCAATTCGACCACGCCAATAACAGATTTTAGGTAATCTTTCGTATCAGAACAGAACACATATGACAGTCCTTTTGCCAGTTTTGAGCTTTGCTCCTCGTACCAGTGGGTTAAGAACATTCAACTGAACCATAGCCCTTACATAAATGTTTAAAAATCTTACTCTTTCATCATCAACCTCACCAACTTCCCCTATCCATTTCGTAACTGCCTTGATAGATCTGATGTCTCTCTTATTCAGAGATAAATTGCATAGCAGACTGAGAAATAACAGAGGTTCATATCGATGTCCAAAATTTGTTCTTGGTCTTCAATTTCTCGAAGAAGAACTAGGTTCCGCTGAAAATGACATAGATCCTCCAATATTACCCTCTCCTTATCCCGGTTAGAACTAAACTCGAACATAAATAGTTCCTCTCCGAGGTCTTTCATCTGGAATCTTCGTATTTTCCAGGCAATGGATAAAGCTTGTGCCATACCCTTAAAGGCTTATAGGACATGATCTTCCAACTAGAGATGGTTTAAGACCTTCCTTAACTGCCGAGATGGATATTTCAGCGAAATCAATTACTAAGCCCTCTGCATCGATAAGTTTGATTTGATGAGGAGAGACTCAATTGAGAGCTCCATCCTCATTCCTCCTTCATAAGTAAATGTATTAACCCACCAGAAACACAAATAATACAAAGGAAACAACCACCAAGGCTTATTGCCTTGCACTCCGAATCCTAGAACCCTAGGGAGAAGGCGACTGAAAGACCACTAGGGCAATTTAATTTATGTTTAGGTGCTATAAAATATTTTCAATTAATTTCAGGGCCAGTTACAAAATAGTCATGAATATATTAAATATTTACACGTGTCCAATACTTAAAATATATGTAAGAATTTACCAATTGGTTTTTAATCAGTAATTGAATTTGACAAAACTAGAAATAAAAGTATGAAATTTTGACACATTTTAAAGAAAAACATGGAATGATTAAATAGAGATATAAAAGTTATTTAAATCTAAAATAAAATTTAAATTTGATTTCTGATATAATTTCCTCAATTTTAACCGTATTTTATGAAGCCCAAAATTTTATTAGACCCCATTTTTTTTATATTTTTTTTGGAAGAAACTTTTTATATTTTTCTTTCATGCATATTTTCATATTATACAGATATTTTTTATGTTAAAAAATCCAATAAGTATTAGCTATAAATTTTATAGGTTTAATGAAAAACTGCATTGTGGATTGGATCGGAACCAGTAATGATTTTTCCACTCAGATAATGCCACGTTATCCCAGCTGTTAATAACTTAGTGTAGTATCATCTGAGTGAAATGACCCTTACTAATCCCGATCCATAATATAATTTCTTTTAATATGATTAATTGTTTCATGATTCATCGGACATCCATCCGTCAAATGGACATTTCCTGATTAAAATTTAGAAGAAGAGTTATACTATTTTATTTATCTTCGCAATTTTTTTTAATATTAATTTTTTAAATGAGTTGTAAATGACATTGTCTTTTGAGAGAATGAATGGCATAGTCTTACTTCAATTTATTTTATTGTACTTTTTAGTTTAATAAAATTTAGTTATTTTTTTGACAAAGAATCACTGAAATTTATTAATGAATAGCATTTACATCTTTTGACAAAAAAAGCCGAATAAACTCGGGTTCCAATTGCCAAAAACAAGGCGTGACCAAAGACAAGGCTTCATTTGCAAGCAAATGAGCAACTTGGTTGGTAGACCTATTGGAAAAAATAATAGACACCTCATGTAGGACAGATAAAAGCCTCCTACAGTAGCTAACTACAGCCCCAAACTCTGATCTATCCTCTAGCCCCTTTTGAACAGCAATAACCACCTCTTCCGCATCCATTTCAATCACCACCTGAGCCCGACCCGCTTCTTTTATCATTTCCAGCGCCTTTCTTAAGCCCAACACTTCCGCAAGCCTGGGAGCAAAAATACTAGTAAAAGGGAGAGAGTAACAGCATATAAACCCGCCCAAATGGTCCTTGAGAACACCCCCTAAACCAATTTTATCCCCACCCGGTCTGATGGCCGCATCCATATTCAATTTAACAAAACCCGACGGTGGACACAACCAGCGATCAGCTCGAGTTTTCAAAAATGGTACAGCCCCTCCTTTTAACGCCAGAGAATATTGCTGCAAAAATTCTTTACACAACCGAGCCGCAACAAGCGGAGCAACAAAGACCCCCTCCCACAAACACGAATTCCGCTGACACCACAACTCCCATAACCCCATACATACCTGTTGACATTCCTGGAGGTTCCTGGTTTGAAGAAAATTGTCAAACCACTGAAGGAAGAAATCAGTACCTGGAATATGTTGATTGATCCCCATGGCGTCCCAAAATTGAACCGCATAGGGGCAATCAATAAACAAATGCACCGAGTGCTCGCCTTCCTCTTTACACAACCCACAAATATTATCATTAGTTAAACCTTTAGTCCACAAGACGTCTTTGAGAGGAATAAACTCCCTGCATATTCTCCAGACCAAAAGTTTTACTCTAGGTGGAATAGAGAAAGACCACATTCTCGACCAACCCATCCTCTGATCATTTTGAGAGTTCCCTCGCCATTCGTCCCAAGCTACACGATATCCGGATTTTACAGAATATAACCCCTTTTTATCATGATGCCAAATAAGAATATCATTTTCTCCCCTTACCCCACGATTTACATGAAGAATAGACCTGATATCCTCCTCATTAAAAATCGACCTCATCAAATCCATATCCCAACAATCATTGTCTTCCCGAAACCAGGAGCAATAGCAGATTGAATTTTAAAATTTGGTGTATCAATTAACCAGGGATCCTCCCAAATATTAATTTGCAGACCATTACCAACTCTCCAACGAAGACCTTGCCTTAACATAGCCCTTGAATTCCAAATACTACGCCAGATCATACTCGGGCTTGAACCCAAATTTGATGAGAAGAAATCTCCCCTTGAGAAATATTTTGCTTTGAGAATTCGACAAAATAACGTATTTGGACGAGAGACAAGAAACCATGCTTGCTTGGCCAACATTGCCAAGTTAAACGACTGCAGATGTCTAAAGCCAATACCCCCAAATTCCTTTCTAACACAGAGTTTTTCCCATGAAGCCCAATGAATTCGTTTTTTCCCCGTTGGGCTCGATCCCCACCAAAATGAATTCATCATTTTTTGAAGTTCTTCACAGAGCGTAATAGGAATAAAAAACGCACTCATACAATAGGTAGGAATGGCCTGCGCAACAGCTTTCAACAAAACTTCCTTCCCCGCTTGAGCTAACAACTTACCCGACCAACCAAAAAGACGCCTCCACAATCTATTCTTTAAAAAACCAAAAACAGCCCTCTTCCTTCGCCCTATACAGATAGGCATTCCTAAATATCTGTTTAATTCCATTGGTTGATGAATACCAAGGATCCCACAAATTCTGTTTTTTTCCACCTCTTCCACCTTACGACTAAACAAAATGCTTGATTTTTGTAAATTGATGGCCTGACCCGAATCAGCTTCATACCGATCCAAAATACCTTTCAAACACTGTGCCTCATTAATGTTTGCCTTACAAAACAGTATGCTGTCATCAGCGAACAGCAAATGGGATAATTCCGGTGCTCCTCTAGATACTTTGCAACCCGTCAAAAAATTCACGTTTTGAGCCTGCGCCAGTAAACCAGACAACCCCTCAGCGCATATAATGTAGAGATACGGCGACAGTGGATCGCCTTGCCGAATACCTCGTCCCGGAGTAATAGGGCCAACCTTGGAACCATTTACACGAACCATATAAGTAACTGATATTATGCTTATCAGCATCCACTTTACCCAATTCTCATGGAAACCCAATTTCCGCAGCATCAGCTCCAAGAAATCCCACCGTACACTATCGTAAGCTTTCCGGATGTCAATCTTTATAGTAACTGAGCCCACACTCCCCTTTTGCTTAGTCTTCATTGAGTGAATAGTTTCATAGGCAGCAATTACATTATCGACAATGAGTCTACCTGGAACAAATGCAGATTGCTCCTCAGAAATGATACCAGGAAGAAAACCTTTTAGCCGGTTAGCAAGAACTTTTGATATGATCTTATAAACAACATTACACAAGGCAATCGGTCGAAAATCCCCCACATCCGAAGGCGATTCAACTTTTGGAATCAGAACTATATTCGTGCTTGTTAAATCGCTAGGGAAAAAACCCTCCTCCAACCATTTGATACTGGCATTGAATACATCCATCCCAATGATTCTCCAGAATTTTTGAAAAAAACCCGGCCCCAAACCGTCAGGCCCCGGAGACTTATCAGGATTCATTTGGAAAACTGCCTCTTTAAACTCATCTAACATGAACGGCCTCATTAAACTCTCGTTTTCCTCAGAACCAATACGGGGCGGAACATAATTCACCATATCAAGCTCACAAGTTTCAACAGCAGTAAACAGATTTTTGTAGTAATAAAATTTTTTTCCTTCAATCACCTTGCTATCATCACACCATTCCCCATTAGACTGAATTAATCTAGAGATTTTATTTACCTTATTCCGCTGGGACGCACACGCATGGAAAAACTTACTGTTCCTATCCCCACCCTTTAGCCATGCCGTTTTCGAACGTTGTTTCCAATAGAGGTTTTCCTGTTCCAGCAAGTCATGTAACTCCTTTCGACATTCAATAATTTCATCATCAGCACTCCCCTGAACCCTGCTAATCAACTGAGCTAATCTTGCTTTCAATTTCTTTATTTTGGAGGAGAACTGACCCCTAAAAGCATTCCCCCATTTGATCATCTCCTCCCTACATAACCCAAGACGAGTCAATAAGTCCAAACCAACCGATTTCTGCCAATTTTCCTTAACTAAAGCCATAAAATCTGGCTCCCTGCACCATGACATTTCGAATCGGAATTCATAAGGGGAACCCGAACCCTTAGCCAGTGGTGATGTATTTATGATGATAGGTAAATGATCGGAAGAACTAAAGTGTGACGCACCAAATTCTGCCAATGGAAAAAGCTCCCTCCACGCTTGGGATACCAAACAGCGGTCCAGTCTTTCCTCAACAAAGTTAACATTCCCCCTACCTCGCTCCCACGTAAATGGATAGCCCTCCATATACATATCAGATAAACCACAATCACCCAATGCTTCCTGAAAATCATGTATTAAAGATTGCGGATAACTGCACCCTCCTCTCTTCTCATCCTGGCTCAAAATACAGTTCATGTCCCCAATAACACACCATGGGAGAGAGGATCGGGAATGAAGCTCACGAAGTAAATCCCAAGACATCATGTGCTTTGATCTGTCCGGCTGACCGTAGAACCCGGTGCATCTCCAAACCCTCCCTTCATTATCCTTTAAAACCACATCAATATGACTTACTGAAAAACTCAACACAGTAGCATTGAGATTATTATTCCAAACAAAAGCAAGACCTCCTCCTCTTCCTTCCCTATCAACACAAAAGACATTTTCGAAACCCACCGTCTTCTTTAACTGCTCCAACCTATTTTGGTGAACCAAAGTTTCAATCAAAAACATAAAGTCCGGCTTAATACTCTTAAAAATATTCTTAAGAGTAAGCACTGCCCGTGGATTGCCCAACCCACGGCAGTTCAAACAAACGCCAATCATGATTCCCGGCGGGACTCCGAAATGAGTCCGACCGATATAATTTCAGTTGAAATCTTGGAATTCTCTTTCCCCCTTCTCCTTTTCTTGTCAATAATTCCATCCAATTCGATATCACTATCTTCTGACATCCCAATGGATGTATCTTCCTGAATACCATTCACCATATTACAGCCCCTCCCCAAAGAAATTGGTGAAAAGAAAACTCCACCTCTGTCTGCTAATAAAGGACTCCCATCAGCACTTCTTAACCATTGCTCCCCGCCACCACCAATTAGTCTTCGAGGCTGGACCTTTAACCACGGTCCCCAATCTTTCTTCATTTGTTCAGGTGAAAGATTAAAAAGCTTGTGGCAAAAAATATCAGTATGCCCTAGCATCCCACAGTAGTAACAGAAATATGTAAGTCTCTCATATTTAAACTGAACAATATGTGAAGTTCCATCCATCGTTTTTATTCGTTTCCACCTTTTTAGAACCCTCCGTACGTCCATCAAGATTCTGATTCGCATGTAGTTTCGCCATCCACCTGCATTATTATTCGGATCATAGGATAAGAAAGATCCCACGAAATTACCAAGAAGCCTTCCTACAACCTCAGACATACATCCGACTGGAAGATTATGGACCTGAATCCATATTGATACTTCATTTAATTCCACTTCCAAAGGATCCTCCCCTGGCTTTAAAGGATGAAGGATTAACAAATGACTATCAAAAGCCCATGGCCCTCCCTCCATTACTCGATCAATATCTACCGAATGGTAAAATTGGAAAAGGTACCTTTTGTCTGGTAATTTTTGAACGCAAAGACCCCTTCTCGGCCTCCATATACTCGCTAATCGGTGTTCCATCGTCGGAAAATGAATTGAGCGATCAGTCAAAAGCCTTCCAACAAGGAAAAGATTCGATCCTATAGATTGTCTGTCTAATTGAATCTCCGGGATGGCAACCTCCTCCTTCTCATCATCTTCCATTGAAAGGTTATCCATAAGATTTTCCATCACTTCAGACCCAGCAAACAATCTTAGATCCCCCAAAAACAAATCAAAAAACTCGAACACAAATTAAAACCAACAGCCCAGCATGACCGCTTAAGAAAACAAGGATCAAGAATTGCAAAGAATCACAAAGGATCAAGAATCTTTACAGACAGAAAACCCAAAACCTCTCAACAGGGAGAGAAAAGCGAAAACCTCTTTGAAAATTCCATAATTCCCACTTCTTTACTTCATAATAAAATTTAGTTATTAATTTTGATACCTAACATGTATTTTAATTTTTTGGTTAGAATTTAATGTAATGGTTAAGCATCTAGGCATGTGATTATTAATGTTAATGAACTCTTAATAGTAGGGCGAATTAATTTCTCGTAATTAGTCTCCATTCATATCACTAAATTTTAAACTATTAAATTTAAATTTCCCATTTATCGGATACTGATTAATTATAACAGGAAATTATCAGGGTTTAACAATATATAATTATATAGTATTTTAACTATCCAATTGCAGTCCCTATATAAATATAATAATATTAACATATTAATAGTCGAAATCACATTTGAGTTTGACCAATTTCGTTGACATATTGCATCATGTTTATTTTGTTTATTATCATTAAATAAATATTAATACCCTCCACTAATCCTTTGTTTAACAATGATTAAATTGTATGTATTAAAAAATAAAATAAGAAAAAAAGCTACTGTTGTAAATTACATTTTCTTGTTCCCCAGGACTCTAGTCTAAAAAGCTGACTTTATGGCTGTTAGCAATAATAATTCAGATATTTTTCACATCAATATGTTTTTCTTAAAAAGAAAAAAACTTATCGCCACTACTATTTTTTCAATTTTTTTATTAACTACAGTAAAATCTCTATAAATTAATAATGTTGGGACCATAAAATTTTATTAATTTATAGAGATATTAATTTATCGAATATAAAATTAGTGATCTGGTCCAAATCGGGACTAAAAAAAATTATTATTTTAAAGAGGTTATTAATTTATCGAGTATTAATTATGAAGGTTTTACTGTATGTGAATCAATTATATTTACACACATGAATGTGAAGGAGTCAAAATTTTCTACTACTAGATCAAACTATTTATATATAAAATAATAAAATTTACAAAATCAATAAATATAAAAAATAAACTACTTCAATTATAATGTAGATATAAATTGTATAAATTATTGTCTTTCATAATTATTTTCGCCTAGAATTCGTATTACAATTTTTTTGGCACTATCGATACTTGTAAAGATTAACTATTTCAAAGTTACAGTTTTACTAGTTACAGCACATTTTGCTCTAGTGATTTAGTAACTTGCAGTTACAAAGTTAGTTACAAGAACAGTTTTCCATTTCTATTGTATCTGTTATAAATAACAGATTGTAATCTACTTGCACATCATCTGATTATATTTAATAATAGAATTCATCTTCAATTTCTCATTTCTTAATTTCTAGATGGTATCAGAGCCTTGAATCTTGATTCAAAGCTATTTTCTTCCACAAAATTCTTGAGTTGAGAGGTTTTAAGATGACGAAGAAGAATCATAATCAAAGAAGTTTGAAGAATGGCCATGGATACCTTGATGATGATGAAGATATTTCAGATTTTCGAAATGACTTCGATGATCGCTATAATCCTTCTTGATCGAGTTATCGTCAGGCTTTTAGTGGAATTCCATCATCATCTCATCATAACGAAGGGCCCAGGCAAGAAGTTGCGAAGGAGAATAATTCAAACTTAAAATCTGCTGATGAAGATCGATGTTCTTTCGATCTTGATGCACTGAAATTGCAGAATTCAAGTAGTCCTGGCAACACATTGGTGAGCATTCCTCTTACAACCTCCAATTACCTTTCTTGGATTCGAGCAGTCAAAATTGGACTCTCAGCAAAGGATAAATTGGATTTTGTTCTAAGAGATGAATTTCAACCACATGTTAACTCTCCCACATATAAAAAGTGGCAGAAATGTGATAACATGGTGTTATCTTGGTTGATAAATTATAGGGATAAGTACACAAAAAATGTCTGTGGTTTACACGTTTTACAAACTCGAACATGTGGTTTTTTTTTTTTACAAAAAGAGGTATGTGCTAAACGCCGTTAGCAAATAGAGGCAAAATTGACTAACGATGTTAAAATTCAAAGCGAAATGAGTTAATTTGGTCCTTATATTTATAAATTAACGCCCCTAATTATCTAATTATCACAAATAAACCCCAAAATCAAAAATACCATCTTCTCCATCCCTTTTTAATTTTTGATTTTCATTCTTCTTTCTCTCTCTTCTCTCTCTCTCTTCTTCTTCTTCTTCTTCTTCTTCTTCTTCTTCTTCTTCTTCTTCCTCTCTTCTCCTCTCTTCTTCCTCCTCTCTTCTCCTTTCTTCTTCTTGTTTTTTTTTTTTTTGAAATTCCCATTGAAGAACGTCTGCAATTTCCAGACGTGATGATGAATCACGTCTGGAAATTCCAGACGTTCTTCAACATTTGGAAATTTCAGACATTCCAGACGTTTTTCAACGTTTGGAAATTCCAGACGCTGGAATCTGGAAATTCCAGTCGCTGGAATCTAGAAATTCCAGACGTTCTTCAACGTCTGGAAATTCCAGACGTTGAAGAACAGAAATTTCAAATTTTTTTTTTCAAAAAAAAAAAAGAAGAAGAAAGGAGAAGAGAGGAGAAGAAGAAGAAGAAGAAGAGAGGAGAGAGAGAAGAGAGAGAAAGAAGAATGAAAATAAAAAATTAAAAGGGGTGGAGAAGATAATATTTTTTATTTTTATTTTTGATTTTGAGGTTTATTTGTGATAATTAGATAATTAGAGGGGTTAATTTATAAAATAAATAAATATAAGGACCAAATTAACTCTTTTCTCTTTGAATTTTAATACCGTTAGTCAATTTTGCCTCTGTTTGCTAAGGGCGTTTAGCACAGACCTCTTTTTGTAAAAAAAACCACAGGTTCGAGTTTGTAAAATATGTAAACCACAGATATTTTTTGTGTACTTATCCCTAAATTCTATTTCTAAAGAATTATCAGTCTTTTTTGTATGTCAAAACTGCTAGAGAGTTGGTTAGAGCTTGAGCAGCGTTTTGGCAAATCAAATGGGCCTTTGATTTATCAATTGAAGAAAGAATTGAATTCTTTAACTCAAGGAAATATGACTGTTTGCTTGTATTTCACTAAGATGAAGAAGCTTTGGGTGAATTAAACCCAATCCCAGCCTGCAATTGTGTAGACAAAGCCAATAAATTTTCACTGATGATTGAAGCTGACCATCTCATGCAATTTTTAATGGGGTTAAGTGACATGTATGATGCTACACGTGATCAGATCTTGATGATGGAGCCGCTTCCTTCTGTCAACAAAGCCTACTCTTATATCCAAAAGATGGAGAAGCAAAAACAGAATGTAACAACTCCAATTCATAAGGTGGAAAGTGCAAATATGGTTAGCAGTAACAAGGAAGGAGCAGATAAAAAGAAAGATGAACTGTTTTATACTCATTGTAAGATGAATAAACATGTTAAGGAAATTTGCTTTAAACTTCATGGATATCCAGACTGGTACAAGCCGAAGAAGAAGGGAGTGAAGAAAACTCCACAAGCACATTTGGCTCAAGAAGATTCAAAATCAAGTCCTGATTTTGAGCAGCAGTCTGAATTCTTCTCTCACATGTTTCAGATGGAGTTCCAGAAGTTTATGCAGAAAAGAAACAATGAAGAGTCAGCAAATTTTGCACAGTTTTCTGGATTTGCAGGTACATAATTTTCATTAACTGCTTCTGTTTTTGCACAAGATTGTGATGAGGATTCTTGGATAATAGATTCAAGAGCTACTTCTCATATGAGTGGTAAGCTTTCGAATATCATGAACTATAAAATTGCAGCAAATAAGAGAAATGCTCATCTACCAGATGGTAGTGTACAACAAGTGAAACATACAGGAACTGTGGTTTTTCATACTGATTTGGTGTTGAATAATGTATTGCACATTCCTGCATTTCAATATAACTTGATTTCAGTGGGACAGTTGTTGCAAGAAGGACAAGCCAGGGTCATTTTTTTTATGCAAATCATTGCTTGTTACAGGACATGAGGACTGAGAAGGTGATTGGAGTAGGATTTTACCATGAAGGACTATACAAACTTACCCAAAGATCTTTTCAGCAAACAGTTATAACGGATTTTTGTTCTAGCTGTAATGCTCAAAATGTTGATTGTATTTCTAAGAATGATAGTTTGCTATGGCATTTTCGCTTAGGACAAACTTCTTTTAAAAAGATGAAGCATGTATCTGCAGTCAATTTCAAATTTATAAAAGATCCTTGTTCCATATGTCCACTTGCAAAACAACATAGGTTGTGTTTTCTAACAGTCAATCTGCATCTCACAGAATTTTTGAATTAGTCCATTTGGATGTATGGGGTCCTTATCATCAACAATCTATGACAGGAGCAAAGTTTTTCCTTACTATCATAGATGATTACTCAAGAGCATTGTGGGTAATCTTACTTAAATCTAAAACAGAAGTTCATGATTCTCTTAAACAATTTTTTTATATATGTGCACAATCAGTTTGAAGTGACTGTCAAAGCAGTGAGAAGTGACAATGGAACTGAGTTTGTAAATGGAATGTGCACTGGTTTATTCTCTTCTCTTGGCATTATTCATCAAAAAACTTGTGCCTACACCCCCTAACAGAATGGGGTGGCAGAGAGAAAGCACAGACATATTTTGGAAGTGGCAAGATCCTTATTATTTCAATCAAATACACCCATCACTTTCTGGGGAGAGGCGGTGCTGACAGCAACACATATAATCAATCTTTTGCCTACGAAGTCTATGAATTGGCAAACACCATTTCAGAAGTTATATGGGAGAGAGCCTAAGTATGAGAATCTAAGGGTTTTTGGATGTCTCTGTTACATCACAAACATACAACCAAGCAAAGATAAATTTGATGCATGGGCTTTTAAAGGTGTTTTTATGGGATACAAACAAGGTCAAAAAGGATTCCTGGTATATAATCTTGATACAGAGGCAATGACAGTATCCAGGGATGTTATTTTTCATGAAGAGATATTTCCTTTTAAGTAAATCAAAACAGTGACAGCAACTAACACTAATATTTTTGAATTGCATGTGTTTACCAGTTCTGCAGGTACAGATGTTTCAAAAGAAATTTCAAGTGATAAACTTATCGCTATTTCACCACCAGCAGTTGAACAAGTTACTAAAACAGGCAGACAGGTTCACAAACCAGCATGGCTCACTAATTTTGTATCTGCAATACAGACAGATTCATCCAGTGCCATTAGTTGCACACCTATCTTTCATCAACAACATCTAGATTTCTTGGCTAAAATTGCAGAAGAACATGAGCCTAAATATTATGCAGAAGCTGTGAAGGATCCAAGATGGATTGCAGCTATGAAACTGGAGCTAAAAGCTTTAAAGGAGAATAAAACATGGATACTTGTGACATTGCCACCACACAAGAAACCAATTGCATCAGGATGGGTCTACAGGATCAAATACAATTCAGATGGCACTGTTGACAGATTTAAAGCCAGACTTGTGGCCAAAGGTTATAATCAATTGTTTGGAATTGATTATACAGATTCTTATTCTCCTGTAGCAAAAGGTATAACAGTAAGAATTTTTCTAGCTATTGCAGCAGCAAGTAGGTGGCCAATACATCAAATAGACATCAATAATGCCTACTTACATGGTTTTATTGATGAGGATCTATATATGAAAATACCAGAAGGGTATGAAGTGGCAGATAAATCAAAAGTTTGCAAGCTTGTGAAATCCCTTTATGGGTTAAAACAAGCTGGCAGACAATGGAACAAGAAATGTCCTCAACATTAGTGGCATTTGGTTTTATTAGGTCTACACATGATCATTGCTTTTATACAATGAAAACTGCAGAGAATTTTACTGTTATTGTGTTATATGTAGATGATCTCCTGATCTCTGGTACTTTAGAGGTCAAAATCACTCAAGTAAAGCAGTATTTGCACAAAAAGTTCACAATCAAAGACTTGGGGTATGCCAAGTATTTTTTGGGCATAGAGATAGCAAGGTCAGATGAAGGTTTACTGGTTTCACAGACAAAATATGTCAATGATCTATTGAAGGATTCTAACCTGGTTGAAGTACATGCAACAACATCACCTTTGCCTTCAGGATTTCAGTTTCAACCAGAGATAGAGAAGTTGACATCACCAGACAGTTTTCGAAGACTGAAAGGTAAACTCTTGTATTTAGGTTTTACAAGACCAGACATAAGCTTTCCAACTCATTTGTTAAGTCAAGCCATGTCAACACCATGTCAACACCATTTTGATGTTGCATTGCATATACTGAGTTATTTGAAGGGTACTTTAAATAGGGCTATTCTCTATCCTATCCAACATGACTTAATTGTCAGAGGTTATTGTGATTCTGATTGGTCTGTGTGCAAAACTACAAGGAAATCAGTGACGGGTTACTGCATTTTTATTGGCAAAGCATTGGTCTCTTGGAAAACTAAAAAACAGGCTACTGTTAGCAGATCATCAGCAGAAGCTGAATACAGAAGTTTAGCTGTTACAGCTTGTGAAATTCGATGGATCTATTTCATACTTGAAACCTTTTTGATTAAGGTTTAACTTCCTATATCATTACATTGTGACAACACTTCTGCTATTGCAATTGCTGCTAATCCTATAGATCATGATCGAACTAAACACTTCGATATTGATGTCCATTTCATACGTGATTATGTGGAACAAGGTTTCTTAACCACCCCTCATGTCAATTCAGCAGATCATTTGGCAGACCTCTTTACTAAACCATGGATTGGTTCCAGACTTACAGAGTTAGCAGTCAAGCTTGGAATTTTCTTACCTTCAATTCAAGCTTGAGGGAGGACTGTAAAGATTAACTGTTTCAAAGTTACAGTTTTACTAGTTACAACACATTTTGCTCTAGTGATTTAGTAACTTGCAGTTACAAAGTTAGTTACAAGAACAGTTTTCCATTTCTATTGTATCTGTTATAAATAACAGATTGTAATCTACTTGCACATCATCCGATTATATTCAATAATAGAATTCATCTTCAATTTCTCATTTTTTAATTTCTAGAATACTATAAAACCCTAAAATTTCTGTAAATAGATTTAGCACTGAATTATTAATACACTATAGATTAAGAATGACATCATATTCTCCTGCATTTTAATTTGGGTAAATTCCAAAAACAACTCCTGTGGTTTCATGTAATTCAAAAAAAACCCCTGTGGTTTGTTTTTACCAAAAAAAAGGACTGTGTTATACGCCGTTACCCGAAAAACGGAAAATGGCTTAACACCGTTAAAATGGATGACGTGGCAAAGGGTAAAATTGGAAAATCAAATTTTTTTTCTTTCTCTCTCTCCCTTCTCTCTCCTTCTTCTTCCATGGATGTTCTTCTCCTTCTTCTTCCTTCTCTCCTTCTTCTTCCATTCTTCTTCTTCTTCCTCTTCCTCTGATAACTTGCTGGATCCGCTTTGATGTTCTTTGCCGGAGTTACCTGCAAAACAAAACCGGAGACAGGATCTCCGGGAAAACTCTCCGACGATCAAGTCAGTTTTTATAAGGATGAGTCTATAATTTAGCAATAGCTTTGTGGGAAAAAATATGAACGTACCTCCCCCCTTATTCTTAAGGCCTTTTATAGGTGTTTTTTTGGGTACCGCCGAAGGCGGTTACTCCTTAGTGGGCCACGTTCTGAGGGCGGTTACCCCTTTTTAGGCCATGTCCCTTTCATGGGTTTCATGGCAACGAACGTGGTTCTGAGTGGGAGTCTTGGCGCTCCGTTTAGGAATTCGGGGCGGTTTACTCGCTGCGCCCGCTTCCTTCATTCGGGTCCCGTCCAATCTTAGCCATGGGGCTTTAATATGGGCTGGGCTTGCGAAATGGATATAACCCATTTTGGGCTTCGCGGGTTATCACATGCCTCCCCCTTGGTCTAGTAAGAGCCCTTTTAGGGTCTTTTTATAGGGGACGCTTCGTCTTTGTCCGATTATTTCAAAGTTTTGAACTTGTGCATTTCCCCTCTTTCGTTTTCTCCGGCGTCGACCTTTTAATTCCTTTACTTCTTTTCCGGCGTTGACCTCTTAATCCCGTCACTTCACTGTGTTGTCTTTTTCATGTAAGTTTTTCTTTTCACATTTGCTCCTTGTTCGGCTTTTTGCTTCTGTTTTCCTTTTATCGATCATGTCAGACCTCGACTTCGCGCCGTTTGACAACGATTATGTCCGCGAGGTCTCTAACGAGGTCGAAGAGATGGTTGAGGAAGCTTCGACCAGCTCTTCTGGGTGTAATTCTCATCCCGCCGACTTCCTTCATCTGGCGAATACATCCGACGAGGGTTTAGGTTTTGACCCCAAAAAGTTGATTCCGCCACCTGTCCCAACCCCTCGTTTGTTACCAAAGAAGGACAGGTCGGGAAGTCTGGTTTGTCAAGAGACAATCGATGATTTGCGGGAGCATTATCCCTAGCTTCGAGGTCTCGAGATTATCATTCCTGGGGAGGATAGGGGACCGGGCGATTACCCAAAGGGGTACTTCACTATTTTCGTGGCCCAGATTATCTGCGGCTTCACTTATCCGCTAGCGGATGAGATTGCTTCCGTCCTAGGCGGTTACGGAATCGCGCCCGGGCAATTGCATCCTAACGGCTGGGCCGATTTGACTCTGGACAAATTCTTGGCGGATTGTTTGGAGGTTCCCTTTTCGCCCAAAATCTTCTCCAAGCTCCACCATTTCAAAAGCTCGACGGGGTATTTCACTTTCATCCGCCAGAGCGGATACTATGGTTTTGACGAGAAGCTGAACAAGATCCGCGAGTGGGATCGATCTTACTTTTTCATCAAGTTTAATGAGGAGAACCTGAACTTCCTTCGTTGCTGTAGCCGACCCAACGTAAAGAGTTTGAACTTCGGGTATCCCAGCCAGGAAGAATCCGCCGTTATCAAGTTCCTGAAGAGCACTCCACCTTTTGTATGGACATACGATCAGGCCTTTCATATGCTAAGGAGCCGAGTAGCGATTGCATACCGCGAGGGGGATCGTGTTGTCTATATTCCTTATCGCGTTTTTATGCAAGGTACTTTTTATTTCCAAGTTGATGGTTTCTTTTAACCCTTTGCAGGGGTGATCCTTTATCTCAAATCGCTGCAGATCGGGAGGCCAAAGCCCTGGCGAGAAGAAAGAAACGGATGACGGAAACCGCTTCCGTTGTAGGGGCGGATCCTTCTGGCGGGACGATTCCTTCTATTGGGGCGGCTTCCCCGGTTAGGGCTTCCGCTTCACAAGGTCCCGCTTCTGCCTCCGAGGATCTTCCTTTAACCAGGAAGCGGAAGATAAGTGCGGATACAGAGTCTTCTCGTTCTAAAAAAAAGAACACTTCTGTGTCCCTTACTGTTGGCAGCGCACCTGTATCCGCCTCATCTAAAGGAAAGAGCAGTACCCCCATTCACGAGGTATCTTGATCTACTCCCTCTCGTATTGCTACTTTTTCCTCATGAGCTATCTGCCATTCTCTTGATATTTTTCTTTATGCTTTTGCAGCCAATCCCCGATATTAGCGGATGGTGGACTAGGACTTTCGGCCTGGCCGTGAACTTCTCTTGCAAGGATATTGTATCTTCCATATGCAATGTCCTCGGGCGACTTCCCTCTGCCTCCCGTGTGCGCGAGCAAGTATCGCTCCCTACTGCTGTGGAAGGGATCGAGAAGCGTTCTGTAGAGGTATATTATTGCTTTGTCCTTTCGCTTTCAAATATCTTGTCTTCATTGTAACCGCATATTTCTATTCGCCCATTTGTGAGACGTGTTATATGCAGATTATCAATTTCGCTGAGGGCATTCTCCGAAGGGATGCAGAGCGAGCCAAGGAGTTGGAAAGTCTTGGTACGGAATTGGCGACTCAGAAGTCGCTTTATGATGATGTCCAAGGGAAGGTGAAGGTCCTAGAGGGCACCTGTCAGAAGGCCGTGGGCGAGAAGGAGGAGGCCCTTAAATCCCTTCAGGCCAAGTCCGATGAACTGCAAAAAGCCCTCGACGACCTAGCTGCTTTCAAGGAGGCCCAAAAGAAGAGGGTTGAGGAGATTTTGGCTGAAGATGGCGCCCGTATCTACTGGTATGGGGAGCGGATTCATACGGCTTATGAGCACGGGCATCAGGGTCTAGTACTTAACCGCCCCAAAGTTCCCATCCCTAAAAAGGATTTAACTGGGGAGTGGGATAAGCTGGAAGCTGAGGATGCTGATATGGATGAGGTACTCTTCTTAGATTGGAAGAGTCTTCAGGATCGTCCGATTGGCTGCGAGATCCCTATTCAGCCCGCGGAAGGAGAGGCACCCCAAGCCGTTTCTCAGCCTGTGCAAGAGGTACCTCTCGCCGAAGAGGTTACTGAAGCGGTTACCGATTCAAGGGTTGAGGATTCGCTTGAAGTAGATCCTCCTATCGGAGGAGATGAGGGAGTCGCCGCAGTCCAAGAGGGCATTAGGGGCGAAGGAGAGGAAGCTGTAGCATAGCTTAACTTATATTTGGACTTTTGTATGTAAAAACCATGTAACAAACCGTTCTGATATATATATTTTCTTTCGGTTGTTGCTTTTCATATGTGTGTGATTGTCACTTTTTTGCCCTTTATATGTGCCCTTTGTCTTTTTGCCGACTCCATATTTGTGTTTCTTCATAGCTAGGGTGGCCAGACCCTTTTTGCAATTTTGAGTACTCGTTTATTCGCTTAATTTTATGCCTTAACTTATAATTCTTCTTTCGAAAATAATCATAAGTTTTGATCATAAGGTTTTGCGAGTGATGCGTAATCATGCATCCGCCTTTCTTTAACAGGCAACACATTTATGTGTTTTTGATTTTAACCCTAGGGTTTTTTGCGAGTGATGCGTAATCATGCATCCGCCTTTCTTTAAGAGGCAACACATTTATGTGTTATTGATTTTAACCCTAAGGTTTTTTTTTTTTTTGCGAGTGATGCGTAATCATGCATCCGCCTTTCTTTAACAGGCAACACATTTATGTGTTTTTGTAAAGAATCCGCATTTTGTTGTAACATACTGAGTGAATGTAATAACTTTTATTGATGACGAGAAAAAGTTTATTACATATGTACACCAATTGTGTGGGATCGAAGCCTCATTAAAACCTTTTATCAGAAAACCCAGTGGGAAAAACTCATAAAAGGAAAAAGAGTACTCGTCATTTCCTCGAACTACTCGGCCTTTCTATATAGGCGTAGATTCTCTAGATTCCAGGTGCGCGGGAGCTTCTTTCCGCTCATTTCTTCTATTTTAAAAGTGGCTGGTCCCAGCTTCTTGGATACTTTGTATGGTCCGATCCAGTTGACGCCCAGCTTGCCTTTGCCATCTCTAGATTGTATTTTATCCGCTTTTTTCAAGACCAAGTCGTTTTCATTGATTATTACTTTTCGCATTCTTCTGTCATGGTATTTCTTGATTCTATTGCGGTACATTGCCATTCGCATGTAAGCTTTCTCTCTTCGTTCCTCCACAGAATCCAAAGCATCTCTGATGTTGATAGGATTTTGTGTGTCGCAATAATAAATTGTCCGATCTGTGGGTGATTTGATTTCAACAGGTAGGACTGCTTCGGCTCCATAAACTAGCGAGAAAGGTGTTTCGCCTGTTGCTGCCTTTACAGAGGTTCTGTATGCCCACAACATATGGGGTACCTCATCCGCCCAACCTGTTTTTTTGTCGCCTAGCCGCTTCTTGATGCCTTGAACCATGGCCCTGTTGGTAACTTCTGTCATACCATTTGATTGGGGATGGTTTACAGAAGAAAAATGATTCTTGATTCCCATGCTTTCGCAGTATGTTTTGAACTTGGCACAGTTGAACTGGGTGCCATTGTCGGTTATAAGCTTCTGCGGGATCCCAAATCGCATGATAATGTTCTCTCGTAAGAACTCGATCATTCGCTCAGGTGTTTGTGCGGTTACTGCCTCCGCTTCTACCCATTTGCTGAAGTGGTCCACTGCGACTATCAAATACTTCCTTTTCTTTGTTGTTTCTGGGAATGGACCCACTATATCAATTCCCCATGTTGCGAATGGCCACGCCGTCATTATAGTGATTTGTTCAGCTCCGGGAACATGCTTTTCATTCGCATGGATTTGACAGTTGTGACATTCCGCAACCATCTTCTGGGAATCCTCCACCACCTTGGGCCAGTAGTATCCCAGCAGTTTGACCTTTCTTGCCAATGCCGCCGAAGCTTCATGCGCGCCACAAATTCCTTCGTGTAGTTCTCGCAGCACATAGTCTCCTTCATTGCGATTAACGCATTTCAACCATGGACATGTGTACGATTTCCGATACAAAGTTCCATCCCGCATTGAGTATCGTGCCGACTGCCCAATTATTTTTCTGGCCAAGCTCTTATCAATCGGCAAATCTCCATGCTCCAGATATTGACGGATTGGCATCCGCCAATCTTCATCGTCTTCCAGTTCCTCGATGATCATAATCTGATCAACCTCGAATGCTGGTGCCGATTTTATTTCCAAGCTGCATGCTTTTTGACTCCATGGTTCTCTACTTGCCGCTGCCTTTGCCAATTCGTCAGCTTTTGCATTTTGGCCTCGCGGAACATGCACCATCTCCCAAACGACTCCCTTGTGCGTTAACTCTTGTGTCAATCGGCCGACTACCTGATGGTATTTTACGAGCTCCTCCTGTTTCACCAGATAATTTTTTGTGATCTGGTTTATCATGAGTTTGGAATCGCTGTAGATTACCACTCTTTCTGGGGTGAGTTCATTGAGCAACTTCAATCCGCATATCATTGCTTCATACTCTGCGGCATTATTGGTAGTTTTGAAAGTTAATTTTGCTGCATAGCACAGGCGAATAACCTCCGAGCCCTTGATGACGACTCCTAGCCCAGCTCCGTCTGCAGATAAGGCCCCATCTGTGTACATGCTCCACTCTTCTTTTTGTGCGTTTGGACATTCATCATCATCCCAGGTGAATTCGTTCACGAAGTCGGCGAGCACTTGGCTCTTTAGCGCTGGTCTTCCTTCATAGCGGATATCGAATTCGCCCAGGCGAATTGACCATTCCATCAACCGGCCGGATGCGTCAGGTTTCTGCAGTACCTTTCGCATTGGGATGCCAGTTCTCACAATGATAGTATGCGCCTGAAAGTATGGTTTCAATCTAGCCGTCGTGGTTATCACTGCGAGGGCCATTTTGTCCAACTTCGAATACCGGAGTTCTGCATCCTTTAGGACTTTGCTCACGTAGTACACTGGATATTGTTGCCCTTCTTCTTCTCGCACCATCACAGTGCATATCGCCATGTTGGCGATGGATACATAAAGAAACAAATCTTCTCCGTCTTCCGGCCTGCTCATTAAGGGCGGATAACATAGTAATCGCTTTATCCCCTCAAATGCTTCTTGACAATCCGGCGTCCATTCAAAGGACTTAGATTTTTTGATGGCATTGTAGAAAGGTAGACATCGCCTAGCTGAGCATGATATGAATCGCCCTAATGCCACCAACCGCCCGTTCAGTCTCTGTACTTCCCTTATGTTCCTTGGCGTCTTCATCTCCATTACTGCTTTAACCTTCTCAGGATTCGCCTCAACCCCTTTACCGCTAACAATGAAACCCAGGAACTTTCCCGCTCTTGCTCCGAATGTGCATTTCTCTGGGTTCAATTTGAGGCCATATTTGATCAACACTTCTAGGATTTCTTTGATATCCCGCGGGTGGTCTTGCATTTTCTTGCTTTTGATGATCATGTCATCAACATAGATCGAGAAGTTCTCGCCGGATTTGTCTGAAAATATCTTGTTCATCATCCTCTGGTATGTTGCTCCCGCGTTTTTCAATCCAAAGGGCATCACCTTGAAGCAATAAGTCGCCTGGTGAGTTATGAACGATGTTTTGATTTCATCCGCCTTCTCCATGGGTAGCTGATGGTAACTGGATTTCACGTCGATGAATGATAAGGCTTCATATCCTGCAGTTTCATCTACCAATATATCAATGTTAGGAAGCGGATACATATCCTTCGGACATGCCTTGTTCAGATCTTTGAAGTCGACGCACATTCTGTACGTTCCATTTGGCTTTTTGACTAGCACCACATTGGCTAGCCATTCCGGATAGGTGACTTCTCGAATCGCATCCGACCTTAGCAAGTCCGCCACTGCTTTTTCAATCGCCCTTTGCCGCTCAGGAGCATGTCCCCTCTTCTTTTGCCGCACTGGGGTTGCCCCTTTGTCTACATTCAACCGATGGGTTGCTACGTCTGGGCTTATTCCTTTTAGCACTTCATTTGGGGCGGCAAATGCCGACTCACATTGGATCAATACCTCGGTAATGGCTTTCTTTGTTTCTTCTGAGAGTCCAGCCGCTATTCGCACGTTCTTGTCATTCGAGATGGCGAATAGTTCCGTTTCTCCCAATGCTTCCGCCGGCAGCTTCTCTTCGACTTTATCCTCCTCTTCCGGTTTTGGTTCAAGTGATAATGTATAGGCCTGTTGAGATACAAGTTGATCACCTTCAACTATGACTCGCCCTTGGTGTGTTGGCAAATGTAACGTTAAATGCTTTATTGAGATGAGCGACTCCGTCTCCGACAGGAATGGCCGTCCCAGAATTATGTTGTAGGCCAGTGGGAGATCAACAATTGCGAATTCTAAATCACCTCGCCATTTTAGATTCTTATCGCCCATTTCTGCCTCCAACACCACCTGCCCACTTGTTTGGGAGGATTGACCCCCAAAACCAGTTACATCCATGAAGGTGTGTTCCACCCGCTCGTCGTTGATTCCCAACTTGTTGAATGCTGTCCGGGTAACGACATTGCAAGAACTGCCTGTGTCAATAAGGACCCGTTTAACGTCCCATCCTTCAACGGCCATCGTGACCACCAGGGCATCCGCATGTGGCTCCGTGACTCTTGCAAATGAGTAATTGAGGGCATCCCCCCTATGTGTATTGCTCTTTCGCCGTTCACGGCGAGCTCTTTTTGTTGGAGGCTCGTAGATTCCGCCTGCTATCACGTTTATCACCCCTTTCTTCTGCTTCTTTTCTGGCCATGTTTCTCCCTCATGCGGGAGCGTTGTTTTCTCATCAGCTGTATCTTTTCTTATAAATTGACTCAGCTTGCCTCTCTCGATCAGTTTTTCTATTTCCTTCTTCAATTCGTAGCAATCATCTGTGTCATGGCCATTCAACCTGTGGAACCTGCAATATTTGTTAGGATGTCGCCCCAAACTGGTTCGACCTTTCACCTCGGGGAACCGCACATCCTTCTTCAGGGGGCTCTTTTCGATCCAAAGTAACACCTCCTGACGAGTCGTGTTTAGTGGCGTGTGATATCCTCCACCTTGAAAGGGACGATCGCCTCTTCGAACAAAATTACTTTTGGGCTGGGTCTGACGCCGACTGTCCGAAGTGGTTCTAGCGGCATCTCTTTCTCGCCGAGTTTGGGCCCTATGTTCCCTGTTGACATCATCCACTTCCATGAATTCCTTTGCTATCTTCATGAGCTCGGCTACAGTGCGTGGTTTGTTACGGATGATTTCTTCCCGCATGCTCCAATCTGTGGTTCCATCCGCCATGATGTTGCGAATACTCACGATATCTGGGTTCTGCAATCGCACTAGGATATCGTTAAAGGCGACAACAAATTCCCTTAGGGAATTATAGTTCCTCTGTTTGATCTCCTTCAGCTGCCTGTCTGTCACATCTGCTGCTTTACAGCCCACGAACTTCGCACAGAAATCCCGACTATATTGTTGCCAATTGTGAATAGATTCTGCCGGTAAAGATCGAAACCAATCAGATGCCGCACCGCCCAAAGTTGTCGAGAATAACCTGCAAATTATACTTTCGCTTGCCCCTGCAACATCCATTAACTCTCTGTAGTTCCTGACATGAGCCTCAGGGTCAGAATTTGGATCCCTATAGTATTTTGGTATGGCAGGCGCTTTGATTCTATGATCTGGAATGAATTCCCGCAACGAAGGGGCAAAAGGTGAATCGCTCTGGATCTCTGCTCTCGGCCTAGGCGAGTACCCCATTCGCTCCATCATGCTTCGTAATTGATCTTCTAAGTTAATATCGGGTATTCGCCGGACTTCTTCCATCCGCTGCTGGTGAATTCTGGGTGGCATCCATCCGCCCATCGGTGTTGAGACGTGTGCCTGTTGGGGGACTAACCGCTGTCCCGTTATAGGATCAAAGTTCCATGTGTGCTCTCGCCCAGGAGTCATCAACTCCGAATGTCTGTGAGGAAAAGGTTCCACTTGCTGTAGCGGAAGAGTGCCTTGCACCCCTGGCAACGGTTGGGATGGCTGCCAGGTCGGATGTATCGTCGTAATGAGATCTGGGTGCGAGTAGTTGCTCGGGTGGCTGTGTGGGTTTGTGCGACTACTCTGGCCCACTTGATTTGGCGCCTGAGATGGCTGCGGGAGGGCCGACATGACAGGGATAGTTGGTGATTGTGTTGAGATAACCACAGGTTCTTGAGGAGCAGCCGCCACGGCGGTATTGTGTTCGGCGAGGGCCGTTAGTAAATTAATCATTCGATCTCCAGCCGCCTGGCTCATGTTCGAAGCCAAGACTTGTCCAGCCATCTGTACGAAATCACTATTGGACATTTCCATCTCAGTTTGCACTTGGACCTCCAATAACGGACTCAATTGTCCCGAAGGACCCGATGAGCTAGGCACCACAGGCTGTGTACTTGCAGGTTGCGAATTCGCAATCCGTGGTCCCCTAGAGTTCATACTGGTTGATCTAGTGGTAACGCCGGTCGTTCGTGATGGTTCTGACATGTTCTTCATGTACCTTTAACCAAATGTTGGTAAAAAAGGTCCACGCTCACCGCACCAATGATAACTTGCTGGATCCGCTTTGATGTTCTTTGCCGGAGTTACCTGCAAAACAAAACCGGAGACAGGATCTCCGGGAAAACTCTCCGACGATCAAGTCAGTTTTTGTAAGGATGAGTCTATAATTTAGCAATAGCTTTGTGGGAAAAAATGTGAACGTACCTCCCCCCTTATTCTTAAGGCCTTTTATAGGTGTTTTTTTGGGTAACCGCCGAAGGCGGTTACTCCTTAGTGGGCCACGTTCTGAGGGCGGTTACCCCTTTTTAGGCCATGTCCCTTTCGTGGTTTTCATGGCAACGAACGTGGTTCTGAGTGGGAGTCTTGGCGCTCCGTTTAGGAATTCGGGGCGGTTTACTCGCTGCGCCCGCTTCCTTCATTCGGGTCCCGTCCAATCTTAGCCCATGGGGCTTTAATATGGGCTGGGCTTGCGAAATGGATATAACCCGTTTTGGGCTTCGCGGGTTATCATCCTCCTTTCTTTTCTTCTTCTTCTTCCTCCCCTCTCTCTTCTTCTATTTTTTTTTTAATTCTGATGAAACAGATTCAGGAGATTTCCTGATTTATGGACAGTTTTCTCTCGATCTAGAACCGTTTGGATTAAAAAGAAATCGTTTATTAGTTTTCAAAAAGTTGGAAACCGTTTGAATTTTTATGATATTGAATTTGAATTCCATCTCTCATTATTTCATTTAGAGCAATATTTATAATCCTTTGATTTTGAAATGTGATGTGTATTAATTTTTGACAGAAGAAAATCGTGAAACCCAGCAGAGAAGATGAGCTAGAACAGGGACCAGCAAGAGCTCGAGCTTCAATTCATACGGCAGCTTCATCAGTTCGAGAACTCTCAACCATCATCCATGGAAACCAAACCGACGACGTATTAAGCGGAAGACAACGGCAAAACATTTTACCAGTGAGTTTCGCCTATTCATCTAAACTAAGAGATTGGTGGTGACGAAGAAGGGACTGGTGGCGACGAAGAAGGGAATCGGCATGGATGGACGGAATCTGGGAATTTCCAGAAATCTGGAAATTTCCAGATTCTGTCCATGAAGAAGAAAAAGATAGAAGAAGAAGAAGAAGAAGAAGAAAATGGTGGAAGAAGAAGAAGAAAAAGAAGAAAAAGAGAAGAAGAAGATGGTGGAAGAAGAAGGTGAAGAAGAAGATGGTGGAAGAAGAAGGTGAATTTTTTATCTACTTTAATTTTAATTTTATTATTTTGTTATTTTTATTTTTTTATTTTAATTCGGACAGTTTTACCCCTTGCCACATCATCCATTTTAACACTGTTAAGCCATTTTCCGTTTTTCGGGTAACGGCGTATAACACAGTCCTTTTTTTTGGTAAAAACAAACCATAGGGGTTTTTTTTGAATTACATGAAACCACATGGATTGTTTTTGGAATTTACCCTTTTAATTTTAAGCAGTAAAAAACTGTATAAATCTAGAAGGAAAGAAAAAATAAAAAAATAAATTAGGATTTAAAAAACTACAATCAAGTAAGTTTTGAAAATTGTTAGAGATAATATTAATAAAAATAAGTAAAAAAACAATCCACCATACCAATTCTTATCTGTTGTTTAAAAAAAAAAATTGACGTTTAGACACCGTTTGTTTGCCAAAAAAATATTATGTAGTAAAATATTTTTCTGATTTTTCAGTGTTTGTTTTTTCATAGAAAATTAAATCAACATAATTTTTTAGATTCAACAAAAAAAAATATATGAAAATGGTGAGAAAAATATTTTACTCCTTTTGAAAAGATTAAAATATTTCCTAAATCATTTGGAACCTTGCTAAATTTCTTCTTAGCATTTTGAAAATAAAATAAAAGTCACCTACTACTACTTATTCCCGTTTTTCAATATTACTAGATTTAGGCCCGTGAAATGCACGGATTACGTGATTTTTCCTTATAATTTTGAAATTAATTTATTATTTTTCAATAATTTCGTTTAGTCTATTATTATAAAAAATTCAAAAATACTAATTTGATTATTATTTAATAGTTATATCAGACTTTCCAAATATTAATTATGTTTAAAACATATAATGTGTTATTAATACAATTATAAAAAAAACTTGTAAGATATTAACAATTATACATGAACTTTATCATGCTTACATTTTGATACCTGAAACTTATTTTCATACTTAAAAAATTATTATATTCTACTCAACCGCATAACGTTTTGGTTTTAACAGATTACTTTATGCGTTAGTGCAGAATATCTAATATTGGATAATATATGCTTTCATATCTAATTTGCATTACACGGGATATACAAATTGTATGTTTGCTGAAAAAAAAATATATAATTACATTTTGACATTACACTCATTTGTATTCCTAAACTAAAGCTTCAAAGTCAATTAGGACCCTAAACTATCAAAATCATCAATCAAGTACATGAACTAAGCAAAAATCAATAATTGAGTCTCCATCATATCCTAAACTAAAAAACTATGACTATTTGATATAGACTATAATAATCTCCTTGTTGGTTCAAACTGTATTTGGTTTCTAAAACTGTTCAACCGAATGAATTTTGATGAGGTTTCAATTGATGATTTTTGTTTAGAATAGAGACTCAATTGATAATTTTTGCTTAGTTTAAAGATTTGATTAATGATTTTGATAGTTTAAGGTCCTAATGACTTTAAAGCTTTAGTTTAAAGAGACAAATAGATATTATGTCTTAAATTTTAGTGGTCAGTAAATAAAAAAAGTTGCTTCTTATTTGAATCCTATTGTGAAGTATATTTAATTAATATAATATAATTAAACACATCACTGTGTTTTATATACTACATTTTGAATACAATTATATATGTCGTTGTGATAAATAGTCATACATTTTAAAACGATTATTCCCTAATTTTTATTTATTATCATAATAAAATAAATTATTAAAAGTTGTTATCTCAATACAAATTCAAATTATTAAAAGTAAATCGACTTCTCCAATATTCCTTTAACTTATTATAAACATTGAAAATAATATCTTGAGAGGTTTTCATATCACCTGTTAAATTAAAAATTGAAACCTACAAAGTAATACATGATCATAATTAATTATATTTATATTTTGATTAATATGGACAATTTAATTAATAATATATCAAAAATATTAAATATATTTGAAAAATGTCACAATTATGTAGTTATGAATTTCCTACCTTTTGAGATTGATAACATGATTTGTTTTAAAAAAAAATGAGAGTTTTTTAATTTGATAAAATTCAAATTATTTTTTTGATAAAGTTGTAGATATTTTTTAAAAATTGAATATGGATGTAAGAAAAGGACAAAAAGTACAAAGTTTGAAATATTAATGTATTCGAAGCTTAACAATAAAAATTATGTATTTGAATCTTTGAACAAATGCATGCAGTATGTTTTTTCAAATAGCATAAAACAATTAAATTCTTAATTCATAACAAATTTTACTTTATATCGTACTAAAGGGAAAGGAGTAAATGTTCATAATGGAATCTCTCCCCCCAAAAATATATACTGAGCTTTCGAAGTGGAGAAACTTCTCAGCGTGCGTTAGAATGATTTTGTCTCAGTGGAAGAGGGCACAGAGTTTACACGAATGAAAGACTGGATAGGCCCAAGCAAAGAGCAGGCTTCACGAATGGGGGGCGGAAGCAAAGAACTGTAATCTGTAATCAGAAGTTAAGAATAAGGAAAAACGAGTGAATACTCAACGTTGTGAGACTGGTTGCAGTCCTGAAGTGGGTAAGAAGAGGAAAGTGATTCTCATGCGCTTGCTTATGGAACTCTTGCTTCTGGCCTTGTTCTTTCATCTCTCCTTCATCTCAATTCCAATTGCCTTCTAAATCACATTCAGAGCCCCTTTTTGCTTCCCTTTCGTCGGAATTCTTTTCTACAATCGTTAACGGAGAGCCTGGACTGGGTAACAGTATGACGGTGCCATTGCCGCCGCAGAGGATTAGCCGGAATTTATCGAAAGAGGAGGCGGAATTCTGGCAGCAGCCAGACGGAGAAGGATACAAGCCATGCTTGGATTTCAGTATCAAATATCGAAAGGCGTCCGCTTCGATTTCGAAGGAGAAGAAGAGATTCTTGGTGGTTGTAGCTTCAGGGGGATTGAATCAGCAGAGGAATCAGATTGTTGATGCTGTTGTTATTGCTAGAATTCTTGAAGCAGCTCTGGTTTTGCCCCTTTCCTTTTGCAGATTAATCTCATTTGGGGCGATGAGAGGTACGAAATAAGTTTCTTGATCTTAATTTGGTCAATTAGGACCAAGAAATCAGTTTTGATTCCCTTTTTAATGGAAAACAGTGTTAATGGAAAACAGTGTTACTAATGTGTAATATTATATTGTAAGTTTGATATATGTTGTGATGAATTGCAGTGAATTCTCTGACATTTTCGATGCTGAACATTTCATGCAACTCATTTGATGTCCAGACAGTCTGTTGAAAACCAAATTCCTATGGATATTTCGCCTTTATGGCTCCGTGCCAAGTTCTCCAGAAAGGTAACTAAGAGGGGGAAAAATGGGATTGATTTAGGCCGAAAAGAGTCTTACAGATGAGAAAGAATTGGAATAGTAATAGAATAGGCCTTGGCTTAGTTTTTAGTTTTAGAGGTTACTTACACATCTATCTCACTTGTAACTACCTGACATAGGCTATCAGCCTATTGAGATTACCCCCGAAACCAGAGTAGCCAACGGCACTCTTTATTGTGTGCTCTGAGAAACTCCTGGTTAGAAGTCACCTTGAGCCCGCTAAAAGACTAGGGCTATGGTAACTAAACCGGTGTCGGCTACCGTTGACTGCTTCTTTTAGGGCTATTACCCCTAAGCCGAAGCGCTGGACTGCACTCGATAATGCTTCTTCTATTGAAAGACGAAGTCCTAGCTCGTGACAACTAGACTTTCCTCCGTTCACTCCTCTCCTAACGCAGGCAAGGCAACAAGTAAGCTCTTTGCGCTTCTTTGGCAAAGGCTACTCGCTCGCGGTTTTTATTTCATCTATTTAATATATTTTATGGAGAATAAAAAAGAAAGATGACAATTTAGAGAAAAAACTTAAAAATATATTTTATTGAGAATAAAAAAGGAAGATGACAATTCAGAGAAAATATAAAAATAAGTCTTGTATAACCTCAATCAAATCAGTTTATCAGTATCATCAATTAGGTGAAAAAAATCAAAATAAGAGAGGAAGTCCAAACCAAACTCACAAAGAAATTTTCAATATTTATTGCATTTAACTTAAATTGGAGTATCGCTCTCCAAATTGAAGCAAAAGCCAAACTTTTGAAAAGTTCCTTTTTGAAAATTAAAGTGCAATGGGCAGCCTAAAAAAAGAGAGACTGCAACTCTTACATTTGGAAGAGATAAAGAGTATATCTATACTAACGGTGCTCAAACAAATTCAGTAAGAAACCAATAATTGCCACTCCACTTCAACATTTGTTTTTAACATCTTTTTCGCCACCTCTTCCTTGATAATTACCCCGCAAACCATGTAAGGAATTTACACATCCAATATGAGCACAATTAAATCTACAAATAAGAAAAAACCTTCAATACTGATGTATAATATTGCACACAATTTTGAGTGAATCATTTGATGTGGATTTCTCAAATTCTGCTCAATCTAAATGTTTTCTCATAATAAGGAACATAAAAACACAGAAAAAATCAAGAATTAAAAAACAGTTTAGTCTGAAAAATGATAATATAGTTGAACATTCAAATGAGAGAAAATTTCCTGGAAACATAGACTACAGAGAGTTTCTTCTGCTTTTTGGATTTGAAACTGCTTCAGGGATAGAACCTTTGTATCGCAGATAAAAAAAAAATTCCCCATTTAACACAGCTATAAAATTGAACCAAAGTTAACTACACAGAAAAGCATGATCATAAATTAGTCACTATAAAAGCAAAAGTTCACTTCAGCTAATGACTATAAATATGAACCAACATCAAGCAGCAATAAAGGAACTGAAATGCTTATCACAAAAAGAATCTTATATATATAAATTTGTGTATCCTTTTTAATAATTCCAAAATGAAATGGAAAGTAATTAAAAATCTAAGAACTATGAAACAATGAAGTTATGAAGTATTAAAATAATATGGAAAAATGAAATCTTCACCTGCCTAGAACTCTCTCTAGTGTCTCGACATATAGAAATCAATAATTTCTGGCTTAGAATTGAGGCCCGGTGATGGAAAGAAAGTGCACTTGAATAAATTAGTACTCAAGCAAAGGAAGTCAGTTTCTTTCACTTAACATATCGTGGGGGAGAATGTGTGGGGTGATTTTCTTTAAGGCGTGGATTGTTTTTTAGATAGACAAACGTGATAGTTATCCATATCAAGGTTTCTATCAACTTGCATATGATTCTATTTTCTCTTGAACCTAGGCATCCTCCGACTGCTTTTTTTTAAAGATATAGAACACATTGTCCAATTTCAAGAAAAAAAAACAAATTTACCCTCCCGTTCATCAAAGTAGAAGAAAAGTAAAGAAATCGAAGAAAATATAAGAAGAAAATATAAGTATACACAGAAGATACAAATATATATATATATATATATATAATATCAATTATACATCAACCTATTTTTATTTGTGGTGGAATTAACAATTCTGAATTAGATGAGTATAATTCTAGTTTGATTAAACTATAAAACTTATTACCAAACATGTGAAAACATGCTTCATTAGAGGGAGAGCTGATAAATGGTTCCATTTCGATCTTGAGCCAGAAGCTCTAATTTTAGCAACAACTATCTAAAAACAGGCTCCATTTATCTGGAGAGAAGACATAAATCAAAATCTATTAAAAAAAAGACAAAACCATAACATTAGAAAGCGAATGGATGATATAGACTCTTAGAAGTTTCTCTGAAGTGTTACACAATTAAAATACGAAGTAAATAGCTAGATTAGAAACTTTAGAAATCAAGAAAATTAGAAGTAGTAGATGGTTAAATATTGAAATAAGAATATCATACCAGATAAATGCAACAGGTTTTTTGTTCACTTAATTCCTTGTTTCGTTTTAAAACACTAACATATAGTATAAATTATAAACAAAAGCTTTCAGTATAACAATAATGGAGATTGAACTCAATTATGATATTTTGATTTCCATTTGTTATAGTTAATATGAAAATTGAAATAAGAATATCATACCAGCAAAACCATCAATGCTGCAGAAAATTTTTCAACTACATTCTCAATTGGCGGCCTATATGAAAACACAGGAACTGAATCATGATTGTAACCATAAATATGACAAATAGAAGGAGATGGGCAGCAAATAAAATACAGGAGGCACAAATAATTGGCAATTGAAGAAAAATGGGATAGAGGCTGAAGATGACATTCTGAATTAACAATTGGCAATCTGAAAGTGGGCTAAAGTTGTTGTATATCATCACCACCCTTAGTCAATCAGAATTTGTAGATTTGTCAAATGAATGCCCACACAAAAAAATACATTACTCAAAATTATAATTGTGTCTAAAGATATATAACAACTTCTCAGATCCAATAATCAAAACCTAAGATGAAAAAATGGGCAAGCAATTATGATACTTGTTAAGATACAGAGAAACGGAATTATAGGTTGCATAACAAACCAAATTAAAATGATCTTAATTACACCATAACAACACAAATACCAAAATGTACAAAGAAAAAAAATATTATAGAACTAAGTAATGGAAATTAACCTGAATTATGGAAAATGGAGCATATGATCATCTGGAGCGTAAAACAAAGGCAAAATGGCAATTCAATTGACAAATAAGTAAATCAGAGTTGAACTGAAAAAGATTCAAGCATGTAACAACTTACAATTTAATCCATCATTTGAACTGTCTGCACACGGAAAGAAGTGAAAGAAGAATCGATGTGAATCCCAAACTTAGGCATGTTCAAATGCAGGTTAGAACCTAAAATTTAAAAATAAATTAATAAGAAAACTGAACCGTAAGAGTAGAAAAAACAGAGGAACCCGAAATAAAGAAGTACCCGAAAGTGAGGAGAGATTGTAAGTGATAACAATAATCCATAAGCGAAGCAGGTTAGCAAGAGAATAAACAAAGAGAAACTGAAGGTAACTGATGGAGGTTACAGTGAGAAGCAGAGAAGGAAAAGAAAAAATCGGAGAAAGAGTGAGGGAAGAGAAAAGGCAGAAAGACAATGTCGTATAAATAATTAGGGAGTGATAATAGGAAAGCACCCAAGGCAGTTTTTAATACGTGAGTGGCTGAAACACGTTCAATAACTTACCCACAATTTAAAAAATTATAAATAATCCAAAAATTTGAATTAAATAGATAGATGCTTTAAAAAAAAAAAGACATGTCAGCATATGCTCTAAAATTCAGCCACATCATCAATCTTAGCATCCAGCTTTTAATATATTAATAGATAACCAAACATCGGAAATATTTTATTTTTCAAAGGAATTCTTTTACCTAATATTTTACGACAAACAAACGGAGATTTAATGTGAGTTACATTTTCCCTTCAATTTTTGTTTAAAGCACCACACGTGGTCACAACCCATTTGATTTCAATTCCATCACTTGTTAGCTCTTGGTTCTTAGGTTTAGTTTTATACTTAACCATATTGACTTTTAATTTATTGTAAAATTAAGTGTGATCCTTATTAGCTGACAAAAGGTAATTAATAAGAGTTAACTATGAGGGTAATGATTAGAATATTTAGATATAAATATTTGCTTTAATACATCTGGAGCCTCGTGAACTTGGTTCAAAATATCGACTGACCTACTAAACTTACATAGTATCTTGTTAGTTTCTAAATTTACTTAAAGTGATATTATTAATCTTCTAAGTCCATATAGTCGAGCAAAAGAACATTTAGACAAATCAAAATATACATCTTTTTAACTAGGTTTATGAGCCAATAAATTATTATAATCGAGTTCAAGTGCCTGCATTGCTCTCATACTAAATCCATCTATACATCGAATTATAAAATAGTTACAATAAACTTCAAAATCAATTAAAATGGTGCGATTCATTTAATAAGCATATAAAAAATACATTTTATGGGCCAATAAATCATTATAATCGAGTTCAAGTGCCTGCATTGCCCTCATATTAAATCCATCTATACATCGCATTATAAAATAGTTACAATAAACTTCAAAATCAATTAAAATGGTGTGATTCATTTAATAAGCATATAAAAATACATTTTTTTATAGCTAATAATATGTTTTTACGAAAGAAATTCTATGGTTATATTAAATTTATAAAATTATTTTCAAACGGTTAAAAATATGGTTAATTTTTTTTGATTAAATAAGTAATACATCTTAACTGTTTATGTTTTTGTTCATTCTTCCTTTTTCTACTATCTATATTTTTTTATCTCCATTTATTTAGAATTTATATCTTTCACTAGATTTTTTTCTTGTTTTGATTTGCATCTATCACTTATAATTTTTTCATTTGTTCCTTTCCAAATTTAGCACCAGCGAAACCGTTTTATCTCGACAACTCATGACCAATATATACAACATAGATTATCATATCAATGTGAGTTTAGTAGAATCAATACAAACCTATTTATTTCAAAGGATTTCAATGATAAAATTTAGACTGTAGTTATCTTTCTGTGACTCTGGATTTATGGAAATATTAGTATTTCATTTAATTGGTGATTTATTTTCTTATTTTAGATTTATTTTTCAATATTTTCTTTTGCTTTTAGTGAGATTTTTTTATGAATTTTATATTGACTCCAATCTGAATTTGTATAAGGTTTATTCGTTTAAACGTAAATAATAAGTTTTTTTTTGTGTTATAAACATAGTAAAGACTATAAAAATGCGAAAGTACATAATTCTTTTTTATACTTTTCTTAAAACAATTTGATAAATAATTTATTTTATAAGTACCTTAATGGAAAATTTTAATTCAAAAGGAAGATGTATTATAATCTATAACAAATTTACCTAAAAAATTGCACAAAATCATTAGATTTGTGGGATTTGGAAAATAAAATGATTTTTGGATGGTCAAATGACCCCTGCAATGTAACATAACATTATCACTACACTAATGGGCCAAGATTTAAGATTTAAGATTGGGTTGGCCCATTGGTTCCTTCATTTTACCCCACCACATCATGTGCTCTGTTTCTTTGTTAGAAATTAAATAAAATAAAGTGCTTCCTAATTACATAATTAGTCAAAATTAAAATTTTAAAAACAGGGTATTAAATTAAAACGCGATAATAAATAATTAGAACTACATAAAATATTATTCTTCATCGCATCCTATCATATATAGATCGATACGGTTCTCTGTAAATTAAAGGAGTATAGTTTAGTTGGTACATATCAAAACGATAGATAGGATCCTCTTAAACATTTTTGGGCCCTGTGCCAAATGAAAAAAAAATGGGCCCTATTCATTAAAAAAATTAATACTTTCATATAATAATAATGTTTCTACAAAATGAAACACCAGAATATTTTTAACTTGATTTTTAGCATTATAAATATAATTAAATAATTAAATTAGATATTGTGTAATAACAATAAAAAAAATTGGGCCCCTTAAGACTCTTAGAGCGTTAATTTTCTGGATAAATTAACATTCACTTATTTTTTCAAATAATAATTAATAACTATAATTTATTTAAATTTGTATAATAAAAAATTAGCTCCCCTTAAATTTTGGGCCCTGTACGAGAGAACTTTTTATACACCCTTCTCCTACTATCTTGACGAGAGATTGTGAGTTTGAATCCAGCCTCTTAAAAAAAATATATAAAAATCACATTACTCATTAATATAATTAAATTGTGACTCAATTTTCTTGTAGACATATAATATAATGGATACTCAATTAATGGAAACAGAATAATGAAATTAACCTTATCTAAGCAAGGATGCACCAATTTAATTATAGATTTAAATTTATAGTACACAAGTTGCACATGATGATATGACAAATGGCACTTGAAATGTCTAAATCATTAGCAATAATAACAATAAAAAAAACAGATGGCCTTGTTCCCATGATTAGATGGTAAAGTAGGTGAAGAATAATTATTCATTATTCAGATTGATTTATCCCAATTTCAAGTTTATTTATTATTTTAATCTTTAAATTTGGTAATATTTTGATCAATTAGTCTTAAATTTTATAAAGTTTTGGTCTTAAAACGATTTAAGTCAGTATTATTTTTAGAATAGTGAAAGTATAATGGAAGTCGTAGTTTTAAATATACATTAAATATTTCCTTAAGTTTAGGGCGGAGACATGGAGGGACCTACGCTCCTCCGGCCGCTAAAACTATCCATACAATCAGGGCCGGCCCTGGGCTAGGCCAGGAGTGCGCTGGCCTAGGGTCCAAGGCCATAAGGGAGCCCAAATGTTTTATTAGGTGATTGAGTATATATAATGAGTAAAAAACAGTTTGTATCAAAATGAATACGTGTCCTAGTAGACATTCACTTTTTAGATATCCCCAATGAGAACTATTAGCTTAAATGGAGAAATCAGTTTTTGTTTTTTTAAAAAAAATTATACAAATATGAAAATTATTATGTATAAAAATCATTTTTAAAAACTTATTTATAATCATGTCAAATAAATAAAATCATTTTAATATATTTTAAGATTTAAAATTTATAAATTAAGAGTCCAAAATATATATTAAAGTTTGGAATTTATGAATTTGGGTCTAATTTTTTTAAATTAGAGTATAAAATAAAAATTTATTGGTAAAAAATTTAACAAATTGGTTAGTTTTGTTTATCCAAAATGAGTTAAATTTCCTCTATGGAAATACTCCAATGAGCAAATATTATCAAATAATACAACATTAGTCAAATGATAAAATTTTGGATACCACGTGGGTTAAATAGGGGTTTATCCATAATTTAAAAAAATTGTGAAATATCTTTTTTATTTTGGATAAATAATTGTATTCAGTGATCGTAATAATACATACCGTATAATTACTAATAAAATATTTTTTATTTATCATGTATTGAAATATATTTTAATTTGTTTATGAAAAATATTTTTATTAAAGGGGCCTTTATTTATTATTCTGCATAGGGCCCGTAAATTATCAGGACCGACCCTGCATACAATGATGATTTCGGCCTCTCCGGCCACCAAAAACACACTACTATGTATGGTTTAACCTCCGTGTTTCTAAGAAATTAGTACTGGAGTGGTTAATTAACTCATTGAATTTATATTTAGTTATAAAATCTAACTTGATTAATATATGATATGAGATAAATTTCCCTAAGTTTGTTTAAAACGACCCAATTTTACTTTTGTAGTCCAAAGTTAACTTAATTTTGAGAAGTTTTATGGTGGTACGGAAAAATTTGTCCCTGACCTCTCAGATGTTAACATGTATATATACGTAAAAATAAATTTGAATAAGTTCGATTTACTAATTTTTTTACGCAACCATGTGTAAATTTGCCCCCCCCCCCCACCAAACGAACCAATCATATTTTCGCCACTACTTAAGTCCCTCTATATATAGGTTTTTATGGTTCCTATTAGGGTTTTAGTATATCGTCTTCCTATTGGAAGATCACGTTGTCTCAATAAGAATCCTCAACGTGTATCACATTTTCCTCATTACGTCCACAATAACATTCTCTAAAAAAAATGTGTGTACTATTGTTGTCGATTTTTTTTTATTCCATTTTAGCATTATTACATTCTTATTTTCTATATATGATTATTGTTGAATTTAAATACAGGATAATAATTAGGATAGAGTATAAAAAAATCATGTGTTTTTCACCATTTGCAAACAACTCCTCGAGGTTTAAAACTGTACAAACAAGAGTCTGTGGTAAACTTCGTTACCAAATAAGAGATTATTCGTATTTTTTTACTGTTGTTTTTGTAATCTCTTCTGAAATCAAATTTTAAAATACGAAAAAGCCCTTATCTAGTAACGACGTTTACTACAACCCTTCTTTGTACAATTTTAAACCCCGGGGACCTGTTTGGAAATGGCGAAGACCACATTTTTTTTTGTACTTTATCCTAAAAATTATTTAGTAACGACGTTTACTACATGCCCTTATTTGTATAATTTTAAACTGAAAGATCTGTTTGGAAATCACGAAAACCATAGAATTTTTTTTTGTACTCTATCTTAAAAATTATTTATAGAGATATTTTTTTAACAATTAAAATCTTAATAAATATGCTGAATTTTTCTTTAAATAATATGCATATTTAAGCCCTTCATTCATCTATTCAATTTGTAATAATTAATTGGATGATCTTTAAATGTATACATTGTAAAATAATAATAAAAAAAAAAATCAAACTATGGAAAACTGAGATAGTGAATTGAAAGGTTTTCAAAGTGAAAGGAATGAAACGACATTTTAATATAAGTTTGGGCCGTATGTATTATGGCCTGCAAGCATGAGAGACCCAAGCCCATTTTGTAGATAAGAAAAATAAAAACATTATTATGGGGTGAGAGAGGCTCGAACTCTCGACCTCAGGATTACTCAGAACTATGAGACCTACGCGCTAGCCAACTGCGCCACCACCCCTTGGTGTCTAATCTATGAAGCCAAAATAACTAACAAGCGAAAGAACGTTCTTCACAAATTATTTTATATAAAATAATCCTTATACTATTTATTTTTTTAATACATGAAATATGTTTTTATTTAGTTTCAGTAAATTAGTGTTATACATAAATATAAAATATTTAATATTAATTTTAATAGTTTAGATATTTTGTATTTAAACTAATTAAATATACTGGTCTGGGCCAAGATTGGGTATGGATTTCAAAGTGTGACCATGAAGTGTATATCTGACCGGTTTGAGTGGGTTTGGGCCTTATTGGGCCAAGCTCTACTTATTGTTTTGTATTACTTTTTCATGACGGAAAATCACATGCCATTAAATATTTATGGTTATGTCAATAAGGAAGTTATCAATAACTATTTATTTGAACAAGGTTAAAAGATAGTGGTTACCTTTTAGTGTATGATATTTCTTCTAAAATAAAAATGAACTTATTTGATATAATACAAAAAAAAAATTATCAATCTGATTAAAACCAAAATATTATTATCATTGGTGATGTTTATATAATTCACCATTTTCTTTTTATGTTTTTCGGGTTCTTTACCTAAATTCATAAATATAATAATATTTATTATTTATTCAATATTGGTAAATTTAATTAATATAATATCAAAAGTATACATTTTTATTTTATAAATATCAAATTCTTAAAGTGGTTTAGTGGGTGAAATCGTGGTAAAAATGGTTAACTGACATCAAAATATTTATTAACAAAGTCATAGATAAGTTTTAAATTATAAATTTCCATATCTTTTTGGCCTAATGCATACCCAGCCTCCTAAAGTTATCCGTTTTGTTCATTTAACCCACTCACCTTACGAGACAACCCTTTAGCCCCCTAAACTCCAAAAAAAACGCTACTTTTAACCCCATATCGTCTGATGTGGCATTGACCTAGTCAACGTTTGTGTCTCAAACACAGAAGGCGCGTGGGAGGATTTTGTTCTTGCCTCCAACGGTAAAAAAAATGCATACCCAGCCCCCTAAAGTTGTCTATTTTGTTCATTTAACCCCCTCACCTCATGAGACAACCCTTTAACCCCCTAAACTCCAAAAAAACTCATAGTTCCAACTCAAGTACGGGCATTGGAGATAAAGAAGATTTAATTGGTGTCTTTCTAATTTTTAATTGGTGTTTTTTTGGTCTCAATCCACGTTGGGATTGTAAAAAATGCTTTAACTTTGTATGAATTATGACCACAGTGTATATAGATACAGTGGAAGGCAATACAAATGAAGAGTTAAAATCTGATTTGACATGAAGTATAGAATATAGTGGAAGAGAAGTGCTGACTAAATGATATTTATAGCAAATTTTCAATATTAAGGACTTTCAAAAGAAGAAAGTAGGAAAGAAAAGAGAAAATCAAGTTTATTTCATCATATTAAAAAAAGGTAGCCATTACACAATATAATGCATACAAGAAAGGTAGTTCTTGCTTGCCGAGCAGAAGTCCTAATTCGCTTGGTCGATGCCCTTAGTGCCTGATGAAGTGGGGAAATCGATTTCCCTAAGGTGCTCGCCGAGCACACCCATTCTTGCTCACCGAGCATGTGAGGGAATATCCCGTTACACACGTGTCACGCGCGTGATACACACGGACAACATTATATCTCGGTAGTCTAAAATATGGGATTAAAAGTAGCGTTTTTTTTGGAGTTTAGGGGGTTAAAGGGTTGTCCCGTGAGGTGAGGGGGTTAAATGAACAAAATGGACAACTTTAGGGGGCTGGGCAATGCGGGATACACACGTGTCACGCGAGTGATACACACGGACAACATTATATCTCGGCAGTCTAAAATATGGGTTAAAAGTAGCGTTTTTTTGGAGTTTAGGGGGTTAAAGGGTTGTCCCGTGAGGTGAGGGGGTTAAATGAACAAAATGGACAACTTTAGGGAGCTGGGTATGCATTAGGCCTATCTTTTTTAATAGTATAATCAATAACTCGAGGTTTATGTGACATTTTAAGGTGGTGTTTTTTTTTTCCACTAAGACTTGAATTTTTGTAACTTAAGTGATTTGAGGTTATTAAATAATAATCAGGGCCTGTTTGATTACTTGCTGTTTGTTGTTACTGTTTACCGTTTCTATTTACTATTTGTCTTTCGAAAAGGCTACTTTTACAAAAAGCAGAGATTCTTTGCTTTTGTAAAAAGCTACTTTTCGGATCTAAAAGGTAAACAAGAGGTGTCTAACCAAACACCTAAAACTCTTTATTTTAAAGTGAAAAGACAAACATGAGATGAGAAGTAGGTAACCAAACACCCTGAAAAGGCTCGGCTAGCTTGATGCCAAGAAGAAGCTGGTGGAGGAATAACAACAGCTAAATCATAGATATTGTTTTTGTATCAATCAAGCTAACGACAAATATAATTAAAACATTTATAGCTTCCACATAAATAAGAAGCTGTGCAGCAGCTACAAAATTAAAGTTTGATAAAATATAAAATAAAGATATACAAACAAGAACGAATCCTAATGAAAAGCATAAAAAATTGGGTTGGTAAATAATACTATTCCTACACCTCCTAATATACCTAATCCGAGAAAGACTAAAAGAAAATCGTGTATTAGTCTACGTAAATTCATTGCACGTAAAATAAGAAATATAACTTTTGTTGGTTAATTGATGAAGATAACATTTTATATATATATATATATATATTTATATATATATATATATAGAGGAGAGATCAGTTGACCAAAAGGAGGTGGCAAATTTGTAAATAAAAGGAAAGAGAAAATTGTTTTATTTTTTTCTTTAAAATGCATTTTTCCAACTTTTCCAACCTCGTTTTTCAAAAAATTTTATACCGTTGGACTCGTCTTAATTAAACGGTCATTTTAAGATCCATGAAGCTCAAGTAAAAAAAAATTCCGGTGAACGGAATCCGGGTGGGCGTTTTCCGGCAAGAAAAAAAGTATTCAGAAAATTCTCAAAAAATTCCAGAACATGTAAAACATTATTCTAAAAAACTTTAATTCTTGGGTCGAAGCGAGATTTCTTACGGTTTAATCCCAATAAAACTTTTTCCTTAATTTTATCCATTTTACATGCTTCAACAATTTGTTGGGTAAAAACTGCAAGGAATCTCGCTTTGAGCCAAGAATTAAAGTTTCTTAAAATAATGTTTTACATGTTTTGAAATTTTTTGATAATTTTCTGGATACGTTTTTTTATCCTACTTACGTTGTTCCAAATCAATGTACCATTTGTTCCAACATAATACGTATATTGTTACAACAGAAAATTATTTTATTTCTTTTCTTTAAAATACATTTTTCTGACATTTCTAACATTGTTTTTCGAAAATTTTTATACTATTAGACTCGTCTAAATTAGAAAGTCATTTTAAGATCCCTGAAACTCAAGTAAAAAAATTCCGGTGAACGGAATCCGAGTGTGCGTTTTCTGGCAAGAAAAAAAGTGCCCAGAAAATTCTAAAAAAATTCTAAAAAATGTAAAACATTATTCTAAGAAACTTTAATTCTTGAGTCGAAGCGGAATTTCTTACGGTTTAGTCCCAATAAAACTTGTTCCTTAATTTTATCCATTTTACATGCTTCAACAATTTATTGGGTCAAAACTGTAAGGAATTTTGTTTTAAGCCAAGAATTAAAGTTTCTTAAAATGATGTTTTACATATTTTCGAATTTTTTAATAATTTTTTGGGCACGTTTTTTGTCCTACTTACATTGTTCCAAATCAGTGTACCATTTGTTCCAACATAATACTTGCATTGTTCCAACAGAAAAATGTTTTATTTCTTTTCTTTAAAATACATTTTCCCGACATTTCTAACCTTGTTTTTCGAAATTTTTTATACTATTAGACTTGTCTAAATTAGACGGTCATTTTAAGATCCCTGAAGCTCAAGTAAAAAAATTCCGGTGAACGGAATCTGGGTGAGCGTTTTCTGGCGAGAAACAAAGTGCCTAGAAAATTCTCAAAAACTTTCAGAAAATGTAAAACATTATTCTAAGAAACTTTAATTCTTGAGTCGAAACGGGATTTGTTACGGTATAGTCCCAACAAATTGTTGAAGCATGTAAAATGGATAAAATTAAGGAAAAAATTTTATTGGGACTAAACCGTAAGAAATCCTATTTCGACCCAAGAATTAAAGTTTCTTAGAATAATGTTTTATATTTTCTGGAATTTTTTGAGAATTTTCTGGGCACTTTGTTTCTCGCCAAAAAACGCCCACCCGGATTCCGTTCACCGGAAATTTTTTTACTTGAGCTTCAGGGATCTTAAAATGACCGTCTAATTTAGACGAGTCTAATAGTATAAAAATTTTTAAAAAACGATGTTAGAGATGTCGGGAAAATGTATTTTAAAGAAAAGAAATAAAACAATTTTCTTTATCCTCTCTTTCATTTTATTTACCAATTTGACACCTTACCTTTTTTAATTATCATCAAAACTACGTAGTTTTGTTATGTCACACAATAAGCTCATTGCCACAACTTAAGCCCTTGTCACGCTGGATCTCACCCATATATATATATATTATCAATGAATGTATTTTAAATATTACCATTTCAAGTATATTTTTGAATATACTAAACTATATTCTGACTATATAATTTGTTATTATACTTTGCAAATGACATACATTGAAACAGTGAAGTAAAACACATGGAAATTCTTTTATTATAATATAAATAATTTATAGGACATTAATTCTCCAATGTGCGAAAGAGGGGCTCAATGTGTGAAAAGTTGAAGATTATTGACTTAATCTTTAAAATTATAAAAATGAAGGGGTTTAAGTTTGAAAAATAAAGGGAAAAGTACGGAAAAAATTTCGGTGGTTTGCCCATTTTGCAAACTGTGGTATGTTTTATTTACAAAACAAAGTATTACAATTACACAGTTAAGTTTTGATTACAACTAAAGACATTTTTATCTTAAAAAAAATTATTCTTACGTACAGCAAAACATAACCCCCGAAAAAACAACTTTCTAAATCGAAACAATAAATAATATGATGGAATTTTACATTTTTTTATTTATCTGACAGTTTATGAACTAAATTGATATTTAAATTCATTTTACACTGTTTCAATTTGATTTTGGGATCTGCGTTTTGTCAATATATAAATATAATTGAAAAAAAATTAAAAAATACGCTTATTGTCATCAATGACTTGGGTCGAAATAAGCTGGAATACATACGGCCCAAACTTTTGTCGAAATGGGCTTGGGTAGGAGGGTTCGCTGTTAACTTAGGTATTTGCAGTGCTGTGCTTGCGGAGCTATGGGGTCTGTACTTCGGGTTGAAGTTTGCTTGGGATAGACATTTTCGTAGAGTTGTATTCGAAATGGACTCGCTTGTGGTTGTGGATTTGGTGAAAAATTGTAAGGATCATAGGCATAAGTTCTTTTGGCTGATTGATGAGTGTCAAAGATTGTTAAAACAGGATTGGGAAGAGGTTAGGTTGATTCATGTTCTCCGCGAAGGTAACCGTGCCGCGGACTGGATGGCGAATTAGGCAGGAAGTTTACCCCTGGGTCTTCACGAGTGTGAGGTGCCCCCTGCAGGCATCCTGGATATCTTATTTTCTGATATTTGTGGTACTTGTCTTTTTAGGATGACTAGTATCACTTAACTTGTTTTTTTTTGTGCTCCGGGGTTTCGTCCCCTCCATTAAGATAAAAAAAAAATCAATGACTTAAAAGTTTAATTTTAAATACTTTATTTTGTAAAATAAGTATACCTCATACATCTATTTGCAAACTTTTAAACCACGAACCTCTATTTGCAAATAAGGTAAACCACGAACATTTTTTTCATACTTTGCATTATCAGGAACTTAATTAAAAGTCTCAATTAGTGCTTTGATATGGTATAGAGCCTCTTAGACCAAATAGTTCAAGGGTTTGAATCTCAAAAACTCAATTTATTAATGAAATTTCAACACATAATAAGACGAATCTGTATTGTACGCTATAAGCCTATAAAATATTCGTATGAAGTGGTGTGTTAGTGTCAAAAAAATAGAAATAAAAGTTATTCATTGGACTTTAACTATTAGTTTAAACTATTGGTTAAATTAGCTACATGATAGGTTTAGTTTTTTTTTTATCTATTAATTTGATTAATCTTTTTATCCTCTTAACCCTTATATTAATAAATTTTATTCAAATAATAATTAAATTTTTGGATAAAAACTAATACCCCTGGGTCTTCACGAGTGTGAGGTGCCCCCTACAGGCATCCTGGATATCTTATTTTCTGATATTTTTGGTGCTTGTCTGCCTAGCTTGTTCTTTGTTGTGCTCCGGGGTTTCGTCCCCTCCATTAAGATAAAAAAAAATTAATTATATATATTAATTAAATAAATATATATAGTAATAAATATTGAATGAATTATTTTATAAGATAAATATTTTATATAAAATTAGTAATAAATATTTAATTAATCATTTTATTAAGTAAAAATTATTATTTATATATGACAAGTGAGTCTTACAAAAAAAAGGGGTTAATTATAAAAAAGTACCATATGGTTTGGCCGATTTGCGATGTGGTACCTGTGGTAGTTTTTTTTACAAACGCAACCCTGTGGTTTGCAAAATTTTGCATTTGAATTCACTTTGTCAGAATTTGATCGATAACGACTTCGAAATGAAAATTTTCAAGAGTTAAATGATAATTTAAACAACTTTAATTCTTCAACTTTTTAGATTTAAGGTCATTTAGGTGTTGTTTTTGATGAGAGATCAAGATAATGTTTAGAGAGAGAAAACTCCAAAAATGATGATTTTGAAAAATTAAGAATATGGTTCCATAGTAAATATGATACCAAACAAGTTTAATTCTTGAAAATTTTCATTTTGAGGTCGTTGTCGGCCAAATTTGGCAAAGTAAAAAAAACATGTAAAATTTTGCAACCATATTGTTATGTTTGTAAAAAAAAAAAATACCACAGGTACCACATCGTAAATCGGTCAAACCACAAGGTACTTTTTTGTAATCAACCCAAAAAAAATAGAAGTAACAATACTTTATAATAGTTTGTTACTCATGGTTGTTACTATTGTATTATTTTTGTTGGGAGACTTATTGAAAAAATGGATAACATGTTTGGTTATTCTATTTTAATTGACTACATTTTTATTTTTTTTATACATGATTACTATTAAATTTAGAAGAATGATAATAATAATAATAATTTATATATATAATTTTTAACAATTGAGATTTAAATAATTATTATAATTAAAATATATTTAGAATTAAAGACCTATTTAAATTATAATTGAAATATATTTAAAATTAAAGGCTCCTTAAATCAGAGGTCCTAGGTGGCCACTTTGGCTGGCTCTTGAGCCGGCTCTATTAAAGAGAATAAGCTTTTTTAATCCGTTAAACCATCAACTTAGGTGTTATTTTCTAAAACTAAAATTTAGTATTGAAAAGTTAAATATGAAATTTTAAATATTGAATATTTAAGTGCTAGAAATGTTAAATGATTGTAATTATTTGAAATATTAAAAATAAATACTGATTATAAAAAGTATTAGTTGGTAAAGTTTAATTTAAAATTCAAAATTAAATACTTTGATGTATCAATTTTTAACTTACTACATCCGTTTTATATTACATGTCTTTTTAAAGATTCTTTTTTGTTTTATATTACATGTCATTTTATATGATCAGTACACGTTAAGCCATCTTTTTCTCCGCTATAAAACGCGGATTTACGGAAATTAATTAGAATAATGGACTTATCATAAAATAAATAAATATTGGAATCAATAAATGAGGGGCAACAATGTCTTTTTTAATATCCTTAATTTCTATACAACTCTCTAAAAAGACATGTAATATGAAACGGAGGGAGTAATTGAATAACCTAAATGGTTGAAAAATAATGGTTATCAAATATACTTAAATTAAATATGTATTTGATATTTTAATTTAAATGACGTAGTGTCTCCATAAAAAAAAAAATTTATGTGGTGAAGCTCTTAGCCTAGTGGTTGAGAGCTTACCTATGCCTTGGGAGGTCATGGGTTCGAATCACATCCGGATTTGGTGGAATTTTTCTTTCTTCTTTAATGTAAGTGCATTGTGCGTAAATTTGTAGAAAAAAAAATTTAAATGATGAAGTGGTTTATAAAAAATGACCTAGTTTATAAATTACTTCAAATTTTATCATTAGCATAGAACAATTTATTAGTTTCCGAAAATTTGATGGGTTGGCCCAATTGGCCCAATACATGATGTGAATAGACTTGAAGCCCAATGAAAGAACTAGAACTGTATTGGTATTATTTGATGGTCCAATTGGAACAAAAATGACAACTTAGCTCATGATGGAATCTTGATGCCTGCTTGGTCATAACTAGGGATGGCAACGGGTAGGGCACGAGTAATGTCAATCCCAAATCCTTACCCGTTTATTTTTTAACTAACCGTATCCGTCCCATTATCTTAACGAGTATATTTTTTGCATTCCATACTCGTTCCATTTAATTCGCGGATACCCGTGGATACTCTTACCCGTTAAAAATCAATCAATAAAATAAAAAATATTACAAATTTAACAAAGTATAAATTAATAAATCATTAATCTAAAAATTGAATAAATTAAACCTTAATCAATAAGAATAAAGTAGCTTAGTTGTATCATTCAATGGTTGAAGAACAAAATGTTAGGGGGTTCAAATCTCACATCTTACATCTAAAAAATAATAATATTTTTTAATATATAAAAGAGTCATGACGGATAATGGGTACCGGGTACCCTAGGGGTATTCTCATCCCCGTACCATTACCCTAACGGGTAATGGTTGTGATCACATACCCGTCCCATACCTTTTTATACAAGGTACGAGTAGTCTCATTAGAGTCGGATAATACGAGGTACCTGCGGGTACAGTACCCATTGCCATTCCTAGTCATAACTACATGCGGATGTGGTGATTAAGGATGACAACGGGTCAGATATCTGTGAATAGTGTCATTTTTTTTATTTTCGTACCATTTTATTTTTAGAACTACATATCTGTTTTATTATCTTAACTAATATCTTTTGTGAATTCTATTTTCGTAAATAGAGGTATTCATGATACATTTACCTGTTAAAAATAAAATAAACAAATAAAATATACAAACTTAATAAACATAAATAAAAATAATTATTCCACAAATTTAATAAATCATTCACAAATTTAACAAACAAATTTCAAATATTGAAACATTCTAAATAACTTAAATTAACAAGAATTAAAACACATTAAAAATTAATAATTAATTTGCTAATTTTCATTTTTTTTTTCTCATTTCTATCCACATTTATCAACCTTCAAAATCGAGTTAAAGACACAAATTAACAAGTAATATGGTGGGTGGAAAGTAGTGGCTAGTTAAGGATATTCCTATGTCCGTCACTGTTTTTTTAAATCTCATTACCGTTCTCATTTATATAAAATTTAAATAATTCTATTAAGACCAGATAGTATCAAATACCTGTAAAATCGGTACCTATTACTATTCCATATGGTGATTAGAGAAATGTTTAAAAACATGCACCATTAAACCATAGTATATTTTGGCACCCACCAATGTATAATGTTTTCACACAAACTCAGACATTGATTCATTTTTCATGATCCATAGGACCATATATATATAAATTACTATGACCTATGTATGGGGTAAAATAATTATGTAGCCTCATTCTATGAAACATCGATCCAGGGGTCACAAGTAGAATTTAATTATATTTATTATATCCCTACCACAATTGATATATTACTTAAAGTTGCACCAAGAAGTGAGGAAACTGCTCGGTGTGTGTCCGGAAATAAAACCATGTAAGCGAAGGTGACAAATTCATATTTCGTATCAAAATGTGTATTATCTCATATTATGTTTCATATATAAATATAAATGCTAGAAAAATTATTTTCATATCGTGTCACCATATATATATATATATATATATACCTTTATATAGGAATACTCTGTATAAGAATAACCTCTATTTTGTTATAAACAAAACTCGGTCCTAACTTGGGCCAGTTATAAATAGGAATAACCTCCCAAACGTTATTTGTTATACATTTTTCAAGTCCCACATTTAGAAACTATACTTCTATATAATAATATATATATATATATATATATATATATATATTAGGAATTCATACTAAATTATAAAATATTAAAAAAAAACTATTGAAATTATTATGTTTTTTATATTATAAATTTTCTACGCGATGAAAGAGAGAAAGCAAGAATGCGAGCGGTCGGCTAAGAGGGCGGTGCAAGGCGGGGCTGGTGCCCGTTTTCTGTCGGACAGGGAGGATCGGGTTGCTGGGAAGGGGATCGGTGAGGATCTTGGGTCGGTTAGGGAGAAGGAGGGGGTAGATGGTATAGAGGCGGGATTTAGGTGGGGGGGAGAAGGAGAATCGGGAGGTGGTGATGAGATCCGGCGATCGGGTCAGGGGAGAGGCGAGGGTTCAGGGTTTGAGTACTGTGGCAGGCGGTTGGCTGGCGGGGTGTGTTTCCTTGAGTCAGGGGAGGAGATCGATGGCGGGGGGAGAAGATTTAGGGCAGGAGGTGAGGCGCTTGCCCAGGTGGGGGTTGCGGCTGTCTAGGGGGCGAGTGGCGCCTTGGCGATGGGCGAAGGTGCTCCTGCGGCAGAGGGCGCGATGAGCGAGTTGTCGGGTTCATCCTTGGCCGCAGGGGGAGTGCGAGTTGGGGTTGATGTGGCGGCCGTTGAGGGCATGTCGGTGGAAAAAATGGTTTCTAGGCCGGTTGGTGAGGTTGGGAATAAAAATAGTAACGAGCAAGGTTTGGGGAAAAGTTCGTGGAGGGATACGGTCATGGGAGTGGCCAAGGAGGAGCCTTTGTTAAACGATAGTTTTATTGAGGATGAATCGGAGGAAGTCTTTTCTGACTCAGATGAAGAGGATGGAGGTCAGGATGATCCTTTATGTCCTGTGATTCGGCTTTCGTCGGCAGAGAAGCGTGCCCTTAGGGTTAATCGGAAGTTATCTTTAATAGCGACGGTACTTGGGAAAAGAATTAGTTTTAATTACTTCGCTCAAAGAATCCAGGCGCAGTGGGCGAAAAAAGGGAAAGTCGGTATCACTGATTTAGAGAATGACTATTACGTTATAAAATTTACTCGAGCTGAGGACTTTAATGCTGTGATTAATGGAGGTCCTTATATTATTTCTAATCATGTACTGGCTTTAAGGCCATGGGTCCCTAACTTTAACCCACATGATTGCTCTGTGAATAGGATTCTTACTTGGGTGAGATTCCCGGGCCTACCAATTGAATATTACAATGAAAGCTTTCTTAATAAGATTGGTGGGCTCGTTGGGAAAGTGCACCATGTGGATAAAACTACCATTGGGGCAGTTAGAGGTAAGTTTGCAAGAGTATGCATTGATATTGATCTAGCTAAGCCCCTTTTATTGAAATTCTATGTTCAGAATACAGTCTACTTTATTGAGTATGAAGGTATTCATAATATTTGCTTTGAGTGTGGTATGTTTGGTCATACTTATGAAGGTTGCCCTAAGAGAGTGAAGGTGGTAGAGGAGGTTGTTGAAGCCGTTAAGGTGAGAGAAGAGGGGATTCAGGATGATGGGAGGAACTTTGGCCCCTGGATGGTTGCTAAGAGGTCGGGAAGGCGCAGGACTCGTGCGACTATTATTCAGAATCGTCCTCCTGACATTTGCAAGGACTCTAGTCTTCTCCAGATCAATCCTGGAATTAAGGAGAGGTCTTGCCCAAAGGAGAAATAAGGTACAGGTGATGCGTCGGTTGTCGTTGCAGGGTCTAGATTTAGAGCTCTCTTTATTGAGGAGGTCCTAGACTCTGATCATTCGAATGAGCAACTGGAGCTTATTATGTCAGGTTTAGAATCTGCTGAGCCGGCGGCTATTAATGTGGAGACTGTCAATCCTCTGTTTGAATCAAAAGTTGAGGCTCTGGGTGGATCCCAGGCTCATGCCGCAACGGTGAAAAAGAAAGACAAATAGGTTAGCATCCCGAAAAACTGTGCTGAGCCTAGAATTGGTAAGGCTATGGGTGTCAATAAAATGAATTTGATAAAACCTAAGGGTAACCAGAGAAATAACCAAAGTTCTTTGGAACTGTTGGATAAAAGGGGGCCTGCGGGTACCTTTTCTAGGCTCTTAGGAGCCCCTAATAAGTACCTGGTTTAGGGTGTTGGGCATGTGGTCAGTAGTCTTCCTTTTGATGGATTTGTTTGTGTGGAATGTTAGAGGAGCGACTAGCAAGGCTACCCGTATCCATGTTAAAGATTTAATTAAACAGTTTAACCCTTCTTGCTTTGCTTTAATGGAAACAAAGATCAGTGGAAGTAAAGCTGATGAGGTGGTTAGAAAGTTTAGAAATTGGAATTGTGTTAGATCGGAGGCTACTGGCCGGGCTGGTGGGATTTGGCTCTTCTGGAAGCCAGATCGTGTTCATATTGATATTGTTAGTATGGACAAACAATTTATTCACAGCAAAGTTATTTATCCTGGGAATAAACCTTTCTTTATCACTTTTGTTTATGCTGACCCTATTTTGGCCAATCGTAGAAGGCTGTGGGAGGTTCTGTATTATATGAGTACGAGTATGGAGGATGCTTAGTTTGTGGCTGGAGATTTTAATGATATTGCTCTTATGAGCGATCAAAGAGGGGGTGGGAACCACTATGTGAACCGATGTCTTAATCATAAACAGAGTATGGATTTGTGTGGGCTTTCGGATTTAGGTGCTGCTGGTCATAAGTTTACTTGGAAATGTAATAGTACGTTGGTTCGTTTAGATAAGTTTATGCTAACATGGCGGCTCATTGTAAATTTCCTGAAGTGACTGTGTTAAACCTCCCTTTCCGTCACTCTGATCACTGTCCTATTTTAATCAAGCTGGTTAGAGGTCATCGTCCTAGAGGGGACAGATCTTTTAGGTACCAAGTGGCCTGGGAATCTCACCCTGAGTTTAAAAACTTTGTTCAGGATAATTGGCAGCCTCATTCTAATGTGTTACTTGCTGCAGAGGGTTTTAGAAGGAATGTGGTGGGTTGGAATAAGAACATCTTTGGCCATATTATCAGAAGGAAGAATAAGCTTTTAAGCAGAATCGAAGGCATTCAACGCAATTTGGAGATTAGATTTGATCATAGTTTGGATGGTCTTCTTAGAACTCTCTAGAAGGAATTGGAAGCTGTGCTTATACAGGAAGAGTTACTTTGGTTTCAAAAATCTAGGAAAGCTTGGATTAAAGATGGAGATCGCAATACCATGTATTTCCATCTTTCTACTGTTATTAGAAGGCAGAGGAATCGGATTGATGCTATCAAAGATCTAAATGGTAATTGGGCTTATGAGGACGAGGATATTCGTCACTTGGCCCTTATCTTTTATAAAGATTTTTTTAGAGAGGAAAGGGTGGATTTGGATAAAGCTCTTTTTAGGACTACATTTCCCAGATTAGGTGATGATTTGGTTCTGGAAGCTTTCCACCATATTGACCAGAAAGAGATTGATCAGGCGGTCTTTAGTATTGGGGCTACTAAAGCTCCTGGGATTGATGGGATTCCTGCCGGTTTTTATCATAAACATTGGGAAACTGTAAAGGAAGGTATGTATAGTTTTATTAAAGGAGTGTTTAGTGGTTCTGAGGATATTAAGCTTGTGAATAAAACTCTTCTGGTCCTGATCCCGAAAGTGGAGAAGCCGACCTCGTTCTTTCAAATGAGGCCCATTAGTCTTTGTAATGTGATTTATAAGGCTATTACCAAAATTGTGGCTAATAGACTCCGGTGTATTCTTCTAGATATTATTAGTCAGAATCAAGGCAGTTTTGTTCCTGGGAGACAGATGATGGATAATGTTGTTATTGCCCAGGAGATGGTCCATTCTATGAAAATTAAAAAGGGTAAGAGGGGTATTGTGGCTCTTAAATTGGATCTGGAAAAAGCTTATGACCGTCTTAACTGGAGTTTTCTTCTTGATAGTCTGGATAGAGCTGGTATTCTAGATAATTGGAAGAGATTAATCGAGGTCTGCATTTCTTCTCATGTGTTTCAGGTTATGATTAATGGAGATATGTCGGAGGAGTTTACTCCTTCTCGGGGTATTCGTCAAGGGGATCCTATGAGCCCTTTCTTATTTATTATTGCTATGGAAAGGTTAACTCACCTTATCCAAGAGGCGGTTGGCAATGGGAGTTTTCATCCAGTCTCCATCAATAAATTTTGTCCCCCATTATGTTATTCGTGGAAGGAAATGAGGAGCGAATTGGTGTAATCATGGATATCCTTAGCTGTTTCTGCGCTGCTTCTGGCCAAAAGCTCAATATCCAAAAATACCGGATGTTGTGTTCTAAGAACATGAGTCAAAGAGTTTGTAAAAGGCTAAGTGAAATTTCTGGTATTCCTCTGACCAATTCTTTAGGTAAATATCTGGGGGTTCCCCTCCATAGTGATAGAGTTTCTAAAGCTTCCTTTAAAGAGACTTTCGATAAAACTAATAGTAAATGTGCTAATTGGAAAGCTAAAACCCTGTCTATGGCGGGCCGTCTTACTTTGATTCAGTCTGTCAATTGTGCGGTTCCTAATCATATTATGCAAGCTTGCAAATTGCCTGAGCCTGTTCTTAAGGACCTTGATAAAATCAATCGTCGATTCCTGTGGGGGGATTCTGCGGAGGGGAAAAAAATTCACCTTGTTCCTTGGAAAGAGGTTTGCCAACCTAAAGATATGGGGGGACTGGGGGATTAGACAAGCCAGGGACAATAATAAAGTTTTACTTATGAAACTTCTGTGGAGAATGTGGCAGCTTCCTTCTTCTCTTTGGGTTCGCTTATTATGCGGGAAATATAGAAAAGATAAGATTTTTGGAGGTCCCAATGAGAGAGTTATTAATTGTTCTTTTCTCTGGAAAGGCCTAAGTACTGTGTTTTCGGAGTTTTGCTCTAGGATAGGTTGGGAAGTGGGCAATGGGAATTCTATCAATTTCTGGAATGACATCTGGATTGGTAAAAATTCTTTATTAGAGGTTTGTATTTCCCCGCCGCCTGTGGAAATCCGGGATTGGAGGATTGCTGATGTGGTTCATTCTGAGGGTGATTGGATTTGGTCAAAGTTTGACTCTTTCCTTAATATTGAAACTCTCTTGAGGATTAGAGGAATTAAGATTAGTAATAAGGAGGAAGATAGGGATAGTCACTGTTGGGCTTTGACAAATAATGGGGCTTATACTTGTAAATCTGCCTTTAAGGCCTTCAATCAAAATTTGGAGTTTCCTCGCCCTGAAGTTTGGAAGAAGATTTGGGCTTTGAAAGTCTCGTACCGCATTAGGAGTTTCCTGTGGCTTGGTGTCAAGAATAGGTTGCTTACTAATACAAATAGGAAAAGACGGCATTTGGTGGAATCTGGGGCATGTAGTAGATGTAGAGGGCATAAGGAAACCATTTGCCATGCTCTGAGAGACTGTTCTAAGAGTAGAGAGGTGTAGAGGAAAGTTCTCCCTAACCAGTTGTTGTCTGCTTTTTTGTCCTATTCTGACCTTGACTGGTTTACAGAGGGTGTTAATGGGAGATTGTTGGCCGATCTGGAGCATGGTGATATCATCTTTGCAGTTGTTTGTCACCAGATTTGGAAATGGAGGAATATGTAGATTTTTGAAGGAGAAACGGTTATTATTCCTAATTTGGTTGAATTCTTCTCCAAAAAATTCTGCACTATTATTGAAAGCTTCAAGGAGGACCCTCTTGCTAGGTCTATCCAAAAGAAGGCGGTTCATCTCTTTGGCTGGTGTAGGCCTAGTAAAGGGCTGGTGAAGTTAAACACAGATGGCTCTTGTCTGAAGGACGGGAAAATCATTGCTGGAGGAGTCTTGAGAGATGATGGTGGTGTTTGGGAGTCCGGGTTCGTTCAGAATCTTGGGATAGGTTCTTCCTTTTCTGTTGAGCTTTGGGGGATCTTTTCTGGCCTTAGACTTGCTAAGAGTCTGGGCTTGAAGAAGTTGCTTGTGGAATCTGACAACCTCGAAGCTATCAAAATGATATCGGATGATAATGCTATTTGTTTGAATAACCAAAATTTGATCAAAGGTATTAGAAGGATTTGTTCTTCCTTTGAGTCCATCAATTTCAGCCATGTTTTCAGAGAACAGAACCGGGTGGCGGATCGTTTAGTAGCCGAGGGCCATAAGAAGATGTTGGGAGTCACAACTTTCTCTTCTCCTCCTACTTTCCTTTCTTCTCTCCTTTTGGATGATGTGGTGGGGGTTAGCTTCCCTAGGCTAATCCAGGGTTAGGCCTCTTTTTGGTTTTTGTTTGTTTTTTCCTTTCTTTTTCCAACCAAAAAAAAAAAATCTATGAGTTGGAAACACAAACTTCAACTTGAAATTATAAATATTTAGTATTTTTATTGGTGTTTACATTTTTCCCATAAAACTCTTCCAATTATCTATGTATTGAAAACCTAAATTCTAAATTGAAATTCTAAATATTTAATTTGTTCTATTAATGTCTATTGTTATACATTATATATAAACCTAATACATGATCAGCTTCCTGAACTTGTCCATAATAGTAAATTGACCCTCTGAACTTTGCAAGTGTCTTACTAGATCCCTAAACTTGTTTATTTCGTATCACCAGCTCTCTAAACTTGTCCATAAAAATTTATTAGCTCTTTGAACTTTGCAAGTGTCTCATCAGCTCCCTAAACTTGCCTATTCCGTAACAACTAAATGCAAAAATCATAATATTAACTCGGATTAAGGTGCAAAAATACTCGTAACGTTTTGGGTCAGGAGTAATTTTACCCCTAACATTAGTAGCCAAGAGCAAATTTATAAATTTGGTGAATTTTTTTAATTTTTTTGTCCAATTCATACAAAAGTCAGTATATTTTTTTTTATTTTTTTTCACATCCCAACATATGTTTGTGATTTGTTACTGATAAAATGACGCACATGTGAAGTGTAGATATCAAGATTCATGACCGAGAAGATAGTTTGATGAATTATTTCTCAAATTAACCCAATTTATCAATGCTAGGGGTAAAATTACTCTTGGCTTCCAATGTTAGGGGTAAAATTGCACCATTTTAGACGTTAAGGGTAAAAGTACTCCTGAGGTATTTTTGCACCTTAATCCGAGTTAGTATTATGGTTTTTGTATTTAGTTGTTACAGAATAAGCAAATTTAGGGAGCTGGTGAGACACTTGCAAACTTCAGGGAGCTAATCAAAGTTTAGGGAGCTGGTGATACGAAATAAGCAAGTTTAGGGAGCTGGTGAGACATTTGCAAAGTTCAAGGAGCCAATCTACTATTATGGACAAGTTCAGGGAGCTGGTGATGTATTAAGCCTATATATAAACCATGCATGCCTATGATAAAAATAAAATTTTTTATGTGTTGAGAAATTTTATTATACCAAACTCTATTTAGTAATAACCTCACAGTTGTTATATAAATAACCCGGTCCCAAGTGTATTCTTATATATAGGTTTTACCAGTGGTGGAACCAAGACCCCGTGGCTCAAACATATCAGTAAAAAAATTTCAAAACGTAAAAAAAAATCGAAATTAATTGTGCGATTGACAGTAAATTTTCAAAGTCCAGCCCGTTAGGGCTGAGCAAAATTTTTTTAGCCTCCAACGCATTAAAACTGTAAAAATGTTATCATTTTTAAAAAAAAAAACTAGAACTGAACTAATAGAAAATTAAACATGCTTACTTTTTTTTAATGATAAAGACATAAAAATGATATTAAATATGTTTACTTTTTTTTAATGGCAAAGACATATTAAAAATGAATTCAAAAATGTTATCAAATAAAAATAAAGAGTCCATTTAAATTAATTAATAATGGTAACATGTTTTTATAATTATTGAAAAATAAAATAAAAATAAATAATTTTTTTTATAAAGAAAATGAGGTTGAAGGGTGCTGAACATATGACCTCTCAAATAGAAGTAAACATCCTTAACCATCCCATCTTCTAAAATTATCAATTAAACTATCAATTAAATCAATTCCATAATAAAATTACCTTCGGACGATCATACTAGTCCAATGTACCAACATTTCCTAGCTGACATAATAAGTGACTTGGTTCACGGTTTCGGTACCGATCTTAACTAAGGATTTGTTTGTTCCCTTCCTTGCCACTTCTTGTTTGTACATTCTGAATCACTTCAGAGCAGGCTCTTCAGAAAGGGTAAAATCTGTTTCAGGCACCTTTCGATGCTTCCCAATGAGTTTGGGGCTTTCAGCAGTAATACTCGAACCCGTTGGAGGCACTGAAGCCGGGATATAAGATCCTCCTTACTCAACTGCTCCAGCACTATGACGAAAAACCCTTCAGACGACAGTTCAAAACCATCGTCCTATAAGAAATAAAATTATCACGAGACTCGCTACCATTTGATGGACTTTCAAAGGACTGTTGTGTTCTGTCATGTGAAGGCACGTCACATGAAATAAACCTATTTGTAAGCTGTCATATTACGTGTATTATGATGACAGCTTATTTATTATTACCTGTCACCTATAGGGTCATTGCATGACATTCTTATAATTAAAAATGCCAATGAGATATATGAAAAATTGACATATTGGTATTTGCGTTGACAATTTGTATAATAATTTCTGTCGTTGTAACTTGTTTCAAATGACATAGGTCTTAATGGATTTATTTTCAAATGATAGATTCAATTATTTTTGTATCTTCCTATTGTTGTTTAGATGATATTTTTTTAAATTAAATGTGGCTCTTTGCTTTCTTCTTCGGATGAATTTTTGGTTTTTACCTGAATAATGAAACATACTCAAATGAACAAAAAATTCTGTATATCAATGGTTTTAAATTAATTGAAGACCGATGCTCATAATCTGTTTATATTTGTACAAATAAATTTCTAAATGTAATATCAAAAAAATAAGCAATACATATCCAATGGGAAACAAATCGATCTTGATGTATCTACATATCTTAAAATCATTATTAGGCCTATAATCTCCAAATCTTGATATCTGCAAAACCAAAAGCATCTCATTAACTGCGTACAGATCATCTTCAATAATCCTAAACCCATTTATCATTTCCCCTTTCTTGACCTTTCACTTACCCACTCACAGTATAAATATCACTATGCCATTTTCCCTTTCACATGACACAAGATACATGACAGACATTTGTTTTCGTGTCGTCTGAATATGTTTCATGATAGTATTTTAATTCTATGTCATCGGAAGGCGAAATAAAAAATGCGCTCGCGTCTCAGATGCCGTTACGGTTACAGTATGCTGTCATCCCAAAGGAACGCGATTTTGATGGAAAAGTCACTTAAGCATCAGACAACACTTCGAATAAATGACTGTCATTATTGTACGAAAATAAAAAAGCGGCAACCAACACTTAGAAAAGCGGGGGAGCAAAAACTCCAACTTTTAGTTTGCGCGCTTAAAAAAAGAACGGGGTATATAAGGCCAATTTAGCCTAAACCCAGTCTTTCGATCCTCCTCTTCTCCTTCGATCTCCACCTCTGCAAAAGCCCTAAACACAATTCATCTTCTCCTGCTTGGTTTATCTCTCTCAATCGGGTGAATCGTCTTCTAACTCGTTAATTCTTCATCTCGGTAAGGTTCGTTTTAGGGTTTATTTAACACATTACGCTATGTTTATGACGATTGTTCTTGAAATTATTAGACTATCTGCATGTTAGTTTTGACTTAATCTACTGCATATTCTTTCTATAATTCGAAGTTTGTTTGCTTAAAATTAGGTATTGACATTCTGAAATAAGGGTTTTATGCGGTTTTAGTATATCTATTTATTTTTTGTGTTTATCTGGTTTTTTGGCAATGCTGTTCTATTTGGATGATTCTTTCATGTACTTTTGATGCTGGGTTCTGGGTTTACTTTGGATGGTTCTTTCATGTACTTTTGATGCTGGGTTTACTTCGGATGATTCTTTCATGTACTTTTGATGTTGTGTTTACTTTGGAGATGATTCTTTAATGTACTTTTGATGCTGGGTTTATAGTCTTGCAGATACATTTTCATATACATTTTGGGTTTCTCTGCTGTTTTATGTTTGTCAATGTATGTGTTTATTGTTAATTATTAGTTAGAATACAACTGATTATAGATTATGTTTGTTCAAGATGGATAAATCATGGATGGTGGCTGTTAGGAGATCACTACAGTTTAGAATAGGCTTACAAGAGTTTCTGAAGTTTGCAACTGCTAATGCTACAAACTCAAACTATATTTTCTGTCCTTGTGTCAAATGTTGTAACCTCGGAGGTGGTAGTATTGACTTTATTAAGGATCATTTAATCTGTAATGGAATTATGAAAACATATACAACTTGGGTATGACACGGTGAGTGTTCTATTGCAGACTCAAATCATATAGGTGAGAGTTCTGAAACAGTTGAAATGAACCATGACTTAGGGAGAGACTTAGAAGAAGATGGGTGCTCAGTAGAGTTAGATGAATTTATGCATTTCGTTAATGATGGAGACAAGCCTTTGTATCCTGGTTGTACTAAATCCACTAAGATGAATGGTTTACTACAAACCTTTAATCTGAAAGCTAAACATGGTCTGACCGAGTCTTGTTATACTGACATTTTATTGTTGTTTCACACCCTACTTCCTGATGGGAATGAAATGCCAATGTCTGCCAATGAGGCCAAAAAAACTCTTCATGCTTTAGGGATGAAATATGAGAAGATTGATGCATGTCTAAATGACTGCATTTTGTATAGAGATGTTGATGAGGGTGCTACTCGATGTCCATCATGTAATGTCTCTAGGTGGAAACTAGCTAGGGATAATACATAGAAGGTAGGGGTAGCTGCTAAGACTTTATGGTATTTTCCACCAATCCCAAGGTTTAGAAGAATGTTTCAGTCCACAGTTACCGCTAAGGAACTTACTTGGCACTCGACTGGTAGGAAAAAGGATGGATTGATGAGACATCCAGCTGATTCCCCAACTTGGCAAATGATTGACATTAAGTGGCCAGATTTTGGTAGTGAACCTAGGAACCTTAGGATAGGACTATCTTCAGATGGTTTTAACCCATTTGGCAATCTTAGCAGCACCTACTCGTGTTGGCCAGTCATAATGGTTGTTTATAACCTTCCGCCATGGCTATGTATGAAACGAAAGTACATGATGTTAACTTTGTTAATTTCTGGATCCAAGCAGCCTGGAAATGATATTGATGTGTACTTGCAGCCTTTAATAAATGACCTAAAAGTCTTGTGGGATGATGGAATTGATCGGGTGTATGATGCAGTGAGAGGAGAATACTTTAGGTTGAGAGGGGTCTTGTCGTGGACTATTAACGATTTTCCTGCTTATGGGAACTTATCAGGGAGCATTGTTAAATGGTACAATGCATGTCCTATATGCATTGACCAGACCAAACCGATAAGGTTGAAGTATTCTAAAAAGATGGCTTATATAAGGACTCGTAGGTGGACTGCAAGAAACCATCCTTATAGGAAGCAAGCTTCTGCTTTTGATAATACTGTAGAAAAGGATGATCCTCCTAAACCATTAACTGGGGAGGAGTTATATGAAAGAGTTCAATGCTTGCCCAAAGCTAATGGGAAGGGTGAGAAATCTGTTTCGTATAAGGGTGACCCTGAGTCTAGACCATGTTGGAAGAAGAAGTTTGTATTCTACGAACTAGAATATTGGAAATTCCTTCTAGTCAGGCATAATCTAGATGTAATGCATATTGAAAAGAATTGTTGTGAGTCTATTCTTGGGACACTATTGAACATACCGGGTAAAACAAAGGATGGAGTTGCAGCTAGAAATGATATGGGGATCCGTACTGACTTGAAATCCACATCTGGTGACAAGAGAGACAAGTTGCCTATGAGTCAGATCAACTTGTATGCGGAAGAACGAAAGATTGTCTGCAATTCATTTTTCAATATGAAGACTCCATCTCGCTTTTCATCTAATGTACGGAACCTTTGTTTCGTTAAAAGATTCCAAAATAGGTAATTTAAAGTCTCATGATTGCCATGTTATAATGCAATTGCTAATGCCCATTGCATTGCGTTCAGTGTTGGACAAACCTGTTAGAATTGCCATCATTCGATTCTGCTTATTCTTTAAATCTGTTTGCACTAAAGTAATCGACATATCAGTCCTTCACAAAATCCAAAGTGAGCTTGTCAATACCCTCTGTTTGCTTGAAAAGTTTTTCCAACCCTTTTTCATTGACATAATGATTCACTTAACCCTACACCTTGTAAGAGAAGTCGAGTTGTGCGGTCTGGTATTTTATAGATGGATGTACCCCTTTGAGAGGTATATGAAAGTGTTTTAAGGAATGGTTCATAATCGACAATTTCCCGAGGGTTGCATTGCGGAGTGCTACATTGTTGAAGAAGCACTATGCCATTTTCCCTTTCACATGACACAAGATACATGACAAACATTTGTTTTCATGTTGTCTGAATATGTTTCGTGACAGTATTTTAATTCTATGTCATGTCATCGGAAGGCGAAATAAAAAATGCGCTCGCGTCTTAGATGACGTTACGGTTACAGTATGCTGTCATCCCAAAAGAACGCGATTTTGATGGAAAAGTCACTTAAGCATCAGACGACACTTCGAATAAATGACTGTCATTGTTGTACGAAAATAAAAAGCGGCAACCAGAACTTAGAAAAGCGGGGGAGCAAAAAGAGCAAAAAATTTAACGCGCGCTCAAAACTCAAAACCTAAAATCGATTCCCCCTCTTCTCATTTCTAATTTCATATCCTCTTTTTTTTATCTCCACATCTTTCTTCCTCAAACTAAAGATCTCCAAATAGTTTCTCTCTCTTTCCTCCTCTCAACAAAGCGTTGATGGCAACACCTTAGAGCAGCCATGGTCTCCCTTTTCCTACTTTGCTTTATATGTTGTCTTTGTTCCTCCCTTTTCTTCACCTCTTAGAGGATCGATTTTAAAGTTGGAGGTAAGGTTCCCCATATTTTGAATCGATGGTTTACCTGTCTTGTTGTGGCCCTAATTTATGTATATTTCCTATAGGGTTTATACATAATCTACAATATCTACATGTTTAATCTTTTTGTTGTCTTTTTCTCTCTCTCCAGGCTGATCTGCAGATCCAAGATGGCATTAGTCTCCTTACTTGTGGATCTAACAAATTCTGTCCATTTGTTCATGGCCTTCTTGAATTCAAGTTCTGGTAAGTTCGATCTGAATTTCTGGGCTATAATAAATTTATGTCATCTATTATGCGTTTTTGTGCATAAATTGGTGATTGATCTTGTGAAGGAGTTTTTGGATTATTTTGAACTAGGCAGTTTGGGTCTTGTGATTTGTCAATTCCTTCAAATTGTTTCACAGAGATGATTTTAGATTATTGCTTCAGGTAACTTTTCGCACTCTGAAATGCACACCAAGTGTTTGTTTTTATGACTAACTGAACTTTTCTACAACAGACATGCCAACAAAACATGTGTATGTATGCGTGTATGTTTGTGTATAATTGGTTATTGTGACCTTCATCTTCATCTCTTATAAACGACCCCTTTTGATGTTCTGTTATGATATATTCCCCTATTTCTAGGATTTGCTAATTTGGCATTGCTAGCATGTGCTTTTGGTGAATCCTTCTAATTTGCATAACTAATGGCATGTGTTGCCATGGCTCAAAGATGTTTGCTTTATGTGGTTACTATCAAATGCTGATGAAGATCAGTAAATTCAGATTTTGGCTATGTAATTAAGCAAATATACATGTTTTAATGAAAGCATGTTATGTTATTTAGAGAAGCATGCAGTCGAAAGGAGACACAACTAGCAAAGACTACCTATCAATATGTTTCCTCTGTAACTTTAATACTTCACTTCACCCATTTCTAGTCTATACAAAGACAAAATGATTATCCTCTCTTTAATTAGGATAGTTTGGAATTATATATATTTTGCTGTAAGTTCAAATTCAAAAGAAGTTTGTTTTTTGGTTTGTAAGAAGATATTTGTCTTATATATAGAAAAAAGTGGAGATGATAATCATATGGGTGACATGTATAAATACTAGTACATGTATAAATACCCTTCTTTGCTTTTTTGCCCCTTAATCACACCAATCTAATTATTTCCCAATTTTACAATTAAAGTTGTGAAATTATAGTTTGTTCTCACTATATATGTAATTAGATTTTGAAGTAGATCCCAGACCGATCAGATCAATAACAAGTAGTTCTGCTGTGAGCTGTTTGGTGTATTGGGAAGGAAAACTTTTTGCGGATTATGTTGATAGGATTGTCAAGGTATACTATTATGGAGAGTAATTAAGACCTGGCCAGGTATTTAATGCACTAATTATGTGGCTTTGTTGTTTGTTAGTCCAGATAATTTTATTTTTCAATCCCTGTTTGATCTCGAACCATATTTTTCGATCTCTGTTTTATTAGTCATTGAACTTGATGCAGCAAGATGCATAACATATATTGAAGTTTCCTAGTACAGGCTGCAGATATGTTCATCATAATATTTGTGCTTGCTGATTGCTTCAGTTTCATCCTGATATGTGATTTCAGTTTGTGTCAATGTTCTTTCACATTTGGATATGTTAATAGAGGGTTTGATTATATGAAATGTTTCTTTACAAGAAATGAAAAATGGTGTAAGAGAAGCAACCCTTTTGCTTCTTTATATTTATATGCACAATGATCAGAATAATTTTTTAAACTTAAAATAACATAAGATCCATTTTACCCTAAATTGTGTTTGTCATGTTTTTGTCCATATGAGTTTATTTCTTGTTGGTAGATATCATGTTCCCCAAATAAATTCTACCTTTGTTCTTGTTCCCCAAATGATTTTGGGTCTGGTTTCTATTAATGGATTTGCTATGAATTTGGGTGAGATTTTGAAAATTTTGCTATTTTTGGATGGTGTATTGTAGTTGGAGACATCAACGAATCAGGGGCTGAATCAAAGAGCTCCTTTGTTTAAAGGGATAAGGTGCCAAAATAGGCCTATGGGGTTTAGGGAAGTATCAATGTAGGCCCAACGTACAAAATAGCACCAATATAGGCTTAACGTTTAAAAAAGGTACCAATTTAGGTCTCAATGTTATTAGATTCTCTATCGTGTTATTAGCATTCAGCTGCTGGTATTTAATTCTCTAATCTCAATGTTTCGGTTAGTTTCGTGTTGTTTGATGGTGTGAAAATTGAACTGTGAGAGCTTGATTCAGTTGTTTTGGGTTTGTATGATTGATCTATGTGTCTGTTTGGTTCTTCTTTTTGTAGCTCCTTTTTACTTTTTGAGTCAAAACTGCAGAATAAAAGTGTTTGGTTAGTATTAATGTAGCTATTTCGGAAGAAATTCAACTAACTTGTACCCTCAAATTTGTCAACCAAACATGCCTTATGTAAATGAAATTCTGATAATAGGTTGACTGATCAAGCTTTATTGTCAAATTGTTCACTACATGAACTTGTTGGTTTCCTTTATATATCTTTGGCATCATAAAACAAGAATATGTTCTATGGGAATGTTCTGAAATTCAAGAGTTAATGAAGCAAATGTAGCTTTCAAGAGTTAATGCATCAAACAACCACTGCAATTCAAGTTGATTTCATTTTTCTGGGATTGTTCTGTTTCTTTAAAGTACAGAATTTTTGAACCTGACCTATTAGTTTATTTCTTATATGTTGAGTTATGTTTATTTATGAAATGTAGTTGACTAAACAATTATGTATTTGTGAAATCTTAATTGGGGTTGTGGTATAGGACAAAGCTGGATATTAGAGAATTCCAAAACGTTGAGGTAATTATAACTATCCTTTACCTTCTAGAATTTAGAATCATGCCTCAAGGTTCTCAAATCTCAAGCATTATTCCAATTCCTACTTTTGCTCATTTGCTTAAATTATCTTGCACTACTACTATTTCCTTTAGTTTCCATTTTATCCCTATAGTACCTTTTGCAACTCCTAAATACTGTAATATTTTCCATACACCATACAGTTGATCATAGTATGAAGTAGTGCTTATTCTCTTTTGTTTGTAGATGATCTGATTCAAGTCTATTATGATGATAGTTTTGCATTATACAATTAATACCATACATGATACGTCATTAGGTTAATATTTGGTCGATCAATGAATCTGAAAGGTACGTTTGTAGTCTAAGAAAAAATTAGATCGAGCTAATATTGCCTTCTCAGTTAGTGTAGTTTCAGAATTCTATGCTTTACTCAGCTGAGTTTACCTTGCAATTACTGCATGCTTTCCCCAATTTGTACCAAAATAGGTTTATGGTTTTTGGGGAAGTATCAATTTAGGCTCCACGTACAAAATAACACCGATATAGGCTTCACGTTTAAAAAAGAGTATCAATTTAGGCATTGAGAACGGATTGGACTATTTTCAATAAACTGTGGATTATGTGCTATTAGAATTTCATGCATCTCTAGTGAGCTGTTTCTTTTACCCTCAGTTTATGTCAATATGAATTACATATAATGGCTCTAATTACGCTATTAAAGTGTGTGGCACAATAGAGGCACTTGGCATTAAGTTCATCACTCAATTAACTTGTGTATTTTATGTTGCAGAGAGCAAAGGGATGGAAGGAAACATGCAAAGAATGGGCATAACAAGTCAGGAGATTCAAGGTTTAGGTGTTTAGGCTTCTTATATAGTTAAATGTTAGTTTTGTAATGAGAAACCTTTGGTTAGGATTGTGATCTTCACATATGTACAAGTTTATTGTTATATATAAAGGTTGTTTGCACTTTATTTGCAATCTACTTTGGTTATATATACTGGTTCATGGAAGAGGTAAAAACCAAAAAAAAAAATCAATGACGAAATTCTTATAAGAAAATGTCATCTTACTTTCTATCTAACGATACAGAACTGATAACAAACTGCCATACTAATTACGTTCCAACGACAGAATTTAATACAAATTATATCATGTGAATTACGTTATGATGACAGTCGAGAAAACAAAAACTGTCATAACATTAACATAACACCTCCATTTTAACTTAATATTTTGACAGATTATTTAAAAAATGGTGTCATGAGAACATATATTCGGTGACAATTGTTATTAGATAAACCGTCATATAATTAGTGGTCAGATGACAGGTCACTATTTGGTCGCTGTCATGTGAGGCTATTACGGATGACAGAATGTGACCGTCGTCTGATGCCTTAACAGACGGCAGCGAGCCCTGTGACAAATTTATATCGTGCGGGACGATGGTTTTTAACCGTCATCTGAAGAGGGTTTTGGCGTAGTGAAGCCGTAGAATTTGTTCAAGAGCATATGAGTAATGGAGATGTTGCAAATGTGGGGCTTCCTAGAAGGAACGTGAAGGGACTAGTAAATGGATGCAAGTCTTTATCTGCCCCTACAATTGTACAGGTGGACTCAGAACAACTGCATAAGGCTCATTTAACAGTTTTGCAAAACTGTGAAGATGTACAACCTTATTTTCTGTAAGTACTATCGTGTATACCTTGTGATTTTGCTTTATTTTTTTTTGTTTGTAGAATAAGTAATTATTGCTTATCTATGAAATATGTATGAATTGCAGGGAGCATATGAAGTTCTTAGAGTTGAGTTATCCCGGCCAAAAAAAGAATCCTAAGTGGATGAGAGATAGACAAAACAAGACATTTCCCGATTGGCTTAAAAACAGGGTAATTTTTATATGAATTTATTTGTCAGGGTAATTATGCATATCCGGTTGAAGTAATGGGTTGTTGTGTACTAACTATAAATGATTTCATTTGTCAGGTTTCAAATGAACTAAGAGTTGACAAGTCTGCCGTTTCAGAGACCTTGAGGTGGCTTGCTTCTGGACCGAATAGTCACGTTCCTACATATCAGGGTTATCATGTCAACGGCGTTGATTTCAACACAAAAGCACGGGACGTTACCAGATCAGTTCAAAACAGTGGTGTCTTCTTAGTTGCTGATGCTATGCAGTTTGCAAGCGCGAAGGATAAAAGGCCTAAGACTATGGATATGAATTTTTATGGCCGTATCAGTGAGATTTGGGAGGTGGACTACTACCACTTTAGGATTCCAGTATTCCTGTGTGATTGGGTTGAGTCAGCTAGAGGGGTGAAAGTAGACGATCTAGGCTTTACTTTGGTCAAACTAGATAGAATTGGTCATTTGAACGATCCATTCGTGCTGGCTACCCATGTAAAGCAAATATTTTACATTGAGGACCCCTTGGATCCTGAATGGTCGGTTGTCGTGACGTGCCCAGATAAATATTTCAAATGTGATGACGAAGAAGAAGCTGATGTGGTTGATGATGATTATTATGATGATGATAACAGCAGGATATTCGATGAACATCCACTGAATGTGCCTACCTTCGATGATGTTGACACCGATTGTACAGTTTCATATGCTAGACCAGGAGAAGAAGCAATCTGGATTGATAAGTGAAATTATGATGAAATTGTTTGTTTGCTTGTTCTTATAAAATGTATGTCAATCTGGATTTACTTGTACACTTTGGAATAATTAATGTTTGATGAAATCAATGTGATTTGCTTGAGTTATTGTGTGTGAACTTGCTTTGGTTATAATGTGATTGATTGTGAGTTATTGTGCATACTCCTAATGTCATGTACTTACAAGTTTCCTTCATCTATGTTTTCATTGATGCAACTTCAGGAATATCATCATGGCACCCAGCTCTAATATGAGAGGAGCACCAGAAAAAACGCATGCACGACATCTTGCAAAAAAAATAAAGCAAGCTGCAAAGAAGTCATTGGAACGCAAGAGAAAACGTAAAGAGTCACCCAACAATGACGAGACAACGATCACAACCCTCAGTAAACGTCAATCGAGTTCACCTCCCTCTGAATCGCCACCTGTTGTCAACGAACCTGAAATCACAAATGTGACTGGTGGGTTAAAACTGCTAAAACGTGAGACCGTGACTATGGCGTGGCTGACCCAAGCCATGATTCGGATGAAGAAGATGCACATTAAGTATAATCGCCATGGAGATCTTATTGGCAAGGAGTTTGGGTGGATGCAATCTTATATAGGAGTGTTGGCACGCACGAGGATATCCATCGCGTACAAGGACTGGAGACTGTTGGGGTTTAGTGTCCTATAGACAATTGTTGCAGGATACAAACTTAATGTAAATGAATTGTTCTTTATGTCATTTGTTTTAATGAGATATATGTTTTATAACTATATAAAGACAATCCCTTTTAAGCACTAAATAAAGTCTAATAAAAGGAAATCCGTAAGTTTGTTTAAAGTGATTATAAAGTGTTCATACAAGCATGAAGTGAGACAAAACTTTATAATAAACTAATAAACTTAAAACCACCCCAAGTCAAGTGATATGTTTAGGATTGATATATCACTGTTGAGACTTGTATGTAACAATGTCTTCTGTCCGACAGAAAGCTGATCTCACAAGCTTCATATATATAGATATCTGGACAGTTACATAGATCCGATGAAACGTCGTTCATTAGGATTGGGGATCCGATTTGAGATAACAGGATGGGTAGATTCTTCCTTGTCACCTGTTCATCTCATTGGTATTAATAGGTATAACTAATCCTCAGACTCAAAGCAATGTTAATTGGTCATCCTGAATTACTGAATGTGAGACTTTGATCCTGTGGTCCCACGATCCTTAACAGAGATGACTCTGGGGTGTGAACTGCAAAGGTTGGGTGTCATAGGAGGTAATGTCAGGGTAGTTATACATTGGATTGAGCATTTATCACTCCCGATTAATGGGAGATACATCCAAGGATCGCTTGTGGAAGACTCGACTCTAAATCCTTGCAAGGTGATAGCTTAAGAGTAGAAATACAGATTTCACTTAACCTATCTATTTGAGTTGACTCGGCCTGTACAAGTAAAATGAACGTCTCGCTATATGTGACTTGACATCACCCATAGTCATAAGATTCAGTTCAAGGATGTAGTTGATAAAGGATCGAATTATACTGTAACTAATACGGAAGGGTTAACGACAGAATCAACCTGTCTTCTTAACGGAATCTGGGGGAATGATTACATACTTGCCAATAACATACTCAGTACATCATTCCGTTATGCAAGGGTTAAATATAATTCTTGAAGAAATTAATTTAATAGTTGCATACGGCCAGAAGTAGTAAGAACCTAATGGATCACACATAAGACTTGGAACCAAAAGAGAGATGGATGTCATTAATAGATGGAAGCCCAAATGAGCCCAGTAAGGCCCATTTATATAGAGGGGGGGGCGAAATTTATATATAGTAAATAAGGAATTATTTTAATTCCATTAATCCTAATTTGATTAGGTTTGTGAATTAAATTAATTAAGAGATAATTAAGTTAGGAGTTTTAATTAGATTAATATACTCCTATTATTATCCAATTAGGTTATTTATTATTATCCTAAATGTATTTGATATATTATAAGATAATAATTAGGAATCCTATTCCGAATGGAATTCCTATTAAGTAACCTATTCCTATCTAACTAGGGTTTAGATACAAGTGACTATATATACCCCCCTCCTTATGAGAATTTCGACCAAGCCAATCCCCTCCCCTTATTGTGATTTTCGAAACCTACATTAAGAGAGAGAAAGTGAATTTGCATCCCCTAGTTCGTGGACAAGAATTCATACGGCTTCCGTCAATTGATTCATCTCATTCATCTCCTTTTCTCTTTGATCTTGTGTTGGTTAATTAGAGGCAATCTAATTTGGTTGCATCTCATAAGGGTTGATTCCATCTTAACCTCACCGTGTTATACTTTGTGGTTGGAATCTCGGAGAAGAATTGTGGGCGCTTCTTTAACAACGGTAGATTGTTCATCAAAAGGTATCCCTTCTTATCCCTCTTTATATGAAATAACGATTAACGGATCCTATGGTTAAAAGGAAATAGGCTAAAATTTTTATATTTCCGCTGCTATACCTTAGCCTTAATTTCCAACAGTGGTATCAGAGCCATCGTTAAATCCGTTATTTCATATATGAAAATTTAGAAGTTTTTCAATAGGATTGAATAAATATTTATGGTTAGGATTAATTAACAAATTGTTTGATTAATTAATTCTAAAGATAAATAAATTTTAGTTAATTGTTAATTAAAATTGATTATGCGTATGTTCGTAATTATTTCGGTTGATAATCATTATAACAAAATCTATTTGTTTTATAGTTAGGTTAATAAAATTAGTTTTATTAATTCTAAAAGATAAAACGGAAATCTATTGTAGTTTTTCCTATTTCTGAAAATCGTTTTTGAAATCGTTTTAAAAACTGATATATATATTTATATTTTATATAAAAAAAAATATACGACAGCGGCTCGGGTCGCGCCTCACGGCGCGACCAGCCGCGTGCGCAGCCGCGGGGCTGCTGCCAAACGGCAGCAGCCCAGTTTCGAGCCCTAGCCCGAATCCCACTTGATTTTAATTGTTAAAATCGGCTTGTAAATAATTTATATATATATATATATATATATATATATGTGTTTCGGAAATCAATAGTTTTCTGTTTTGATTATCGAATGAAAAATTCGTTTAAAAGTTTGTTTTTACCAAGTTGTAAATCAAAGCGTTAAATGAATTGAAATCAAAATAATTGGGACATGCATAATCGACGTTTTATATGGTTATATTAATCTAAGGGTTAATATAAAGATACGAAACGATAAGATGTAAAATTGGATGAAAGTTAATTTGATGAGTTAATGTGATTAACCTAAATATTACATAAGACGGTTATGTAATCAACCAATTAAATTTATTTAATTGAGTCTTTGCATGTTTGGAGTTATGGACATATTTGGACCCTCTTTTAGTCTTTTGGTATTTTTGAAATAGGGCCTGCGCGTCCTGCCTTTCTACTATCTATTGTAATTTCTCCTCTCATCTGATTCCCTTCAATTCAATTGAAGTTTTCTTATAGTAGTATAGAAATTAATATGTAATTTCAAGGCGCCATGGAGAAGACGGAGGACCTAAAGAGAAATATGTAATAGTTAGTATTTCCTTAGGTTTGGCCTTTTATTCCGTCTCTGGCTCGACGGAATAATTTAGATGATATGTCCATAACGCCAATGTATGTATGTATGTATGTATGTGTGTCTGATGTATGCTAAAGCAAATCAAGACTAAGTTAGATTATGAGACTTAAATAAAAATCCCTCATTAAAAAGTTAAGTAAATAAGCAAGTTATTAAAATCGGTTGCCCCTCCCTAATATTATAATTCAGCCGGCAGTACTGGGGGCCTTTGGGTTGTTGGCTAAAGTCAAGCTCGGGGTCTTATGGTAACACCTGGATTATCGAAAATCGTTCTTTCATGAATATGGGGTAGTACTTAAATTAGATTATGATAATTGGATGGACAAACTCATGTTGTCATAAACTAATGGGCAAAATGGTTGGGATTAATATGAATGACATATTAGTTACTAATGTGGTTAGTAACCCAATAACCTAGGAATCACATTCGAGATGTGATTGATTGCATGAATCTACCTAACAAATGGGACTAGCTTGTTGGCTAAAGTCAAGGCGAAATCTCAGGAGTTAGGATCCTAGCTCACTAAAGGATTTGTGAAATTCTTCGAATTAATATGGAGGGTTATTAATTTGGCAAAATAGTGGGAGCAATCTGAAATAAATTAAAAGGCCTATAATTTTAGATTGTTATACTTTAAAGCAAATGAATGACATACGTTTACTCTTTCTCACTCTCAGGTTTTGTTTAAACATACACTCTTAAAATCATGACTAACACCAATCTGCGTTACATCCTTACCGATAACAAATTGAATGGTTCAAACTTCACCGACTGGTTTCGTAACCTCAAAATTGTTTTGAAGTTCGAAAGGAAAGGGTATGTACTTGATACACCGATACCCCCTTACCCAATGGATGATGCTCCCTACCAAGAGGTTTATGCTTACTTGAAGCATAAAGCTGATGACGATCAAGTAGGGGACATCATACTTGCATCATTGACACCGGAGGTTAAAAGGCAACTACATTCAGATATGGATGCCTCTTCTATGGTCAAGCACCTTAAAGAGCTATTTGTGATAGAAACTCGGTGCGAGCGCTTCGAAATAACCAAAGAGTTATATAAAAGCAAGATGCAGGAGGGCACATCTGTGATGGTACATTGTGCCAAGATGATCGGCCTCATAACCAAGTTTTCTAGTATTGGAGATGCGATGGACCATGAACTAAGTGAAAACTTACTTCTACAGTCCCTCCCTGAGAGCTACTCACAGTTCATCATGAACTATCAGATGAGTGGCTTGCAAACCTCTTTTGTAGAGCTTGCACATATGCTCGAGTCAGTCGAGCCCATTATAAAAGAAAACGAGGAAATGTTGGCCCTTGCTATTGAAGGATCAAGAAAAAGGAAAGGGGTCGCTCCCGATCCAAACCATCTTGATAAATGCAAGGGGGCTGTGCTCACCGAAACAAAGGGAAAGGAACCAAGGAGCCCAAAGGAAAGTGCTACTATTGTGGTGACTTAGGGCATTTGAAGAGGGATTGCATGGAGTACCTAACCTTCCACGAGAAGGAAAATAACGGTGCTTCAGCATCTGGTATGTTTTATATTGAAATAAATACAATTTCATTGTCTGAATCTTGGGTACTTGATACCGGATGTGGATCTCATATTTGTACAAATATGCAGGAGCTAAAACAGACTAAGGAACTTAAGAAAGGAAGCATAAACTTGCGAGTGGGAAATGGAGTAAGAGTTGCCGCCCTCGCAATTGGAGATTATGTTTTACTTTTACCCTCTGGGCTTGTAATAGAATTAAGGAATTGTTTATACGTTCCTGAGATGTCTCGTAACATTATTTCTATTAGCCGTCTTGTTGACGACGGTTTTCATATTTCAATAAAGAACAATAGTTGCAATTTTTATAAAGATTCGATCTTTTATTTTTCAGGAATATCACAAAATGGGATTTATGTGTTAGATGATAAAACTCATGTTTTTGCAATTGATACCAAAAGACATAAGATAGATAATTCAACTTACTTGTGGCATTGTTGTTTAGGCCATATAAACAAGAGACGCATGCTAAAGCTACATTCAGATGGGCTTATAGATCCAATCGATTCCGAATCATTGGAAACATACGAATCATGTTTAAAAGGTAAAATGACAAAGACACCCTTTAGCAATAAAGGTGAGCGTGTATCAGACACTCTAGGACTCATTCATTCAGATGTATGCGGTCCTATGTCCGTCCAAGCAAGAGGAGGATTCAGATACTTCATAAGCTTCATAGATGACCATACTCGATATGGTTACATCTACTTGATGAGGCACAAATCAGAAGCTTTTGACAAGTTCAAATGCTTCAAGAATGAAGTGGAAAATCAATTAGGAAAGAAAATAAAGACGCTTCGATCCGATCGAGGTGGCGAATATCTTTCAGATGATTTTCTGAATTATCTAACTGAATGTGGGATATGCTCACAATGGACACCTCCCTATACACCACAACACAATGGTGTATCCGAGAGGAGAAACCGTACCCTATTAGATATGGTACGATCCATGATGAGCATGGCCTTACTTCCAAAATCGTTCTGGGGCTATGCCTTAGAAACTGCCCTCTTCACCCTGAACCGAGTACCAACTAAATCCACTAGTTCCACACCATATGAATTGTTCATTGGTAGGAAACCTGTGTTCTCATTTATGAGAGTATGAGGTTGTTCAGCATATGTCAAACGCATAGCGTCCGACAAATTAGATTCTAAATCTGATAAATGTTTCTTCATTGGATATCCCAAAGAAACCATGGGGTATTACTTCTATCATCCAGATGATCAGAAAGTAATAGTATCCAGATACGCAACCTTCTTAGAGAAAGAGTTTCTCGAAGAAACACAAAAGGGAAGCGTGATTGAACTCGACGAAGTTCAAGAGGAAGAAACACCGACTGAAACAATAGAAGCGGTTGAGGTACCCGAAAAAGTCCCATTAGATGAGACTCCAGTGGCACCTATTCGTAGATCACGAAGAGTTCGTGAACTCCCAGTTAGATATGGTTTTCTAGTGGGAGATGATAACGAGGTTCCCGTGTTAGACGACGAACCCGAAAACTACGAAGAGGCTCTTACTAGTCCAGATTCTAAAGCATGGCTTGAAGCCATGGATTCTGAAATGGATTCCATGTATACTAACCAAGTGTGGACTTTGGTTGATCCACCCGAAGGGATAATTCCCATTGGGTGCAGGTGGATCTTCAAAAAGAAGACTGACATGGATGGAAAGGTTAGCACCTACAAGGCTAGGTTGGTAGCGAAAGGATATCGTCAGAAACAAGGTGTTGATTATGACGAAACCTTCTCTCCTGTTGCTATGTCCAAATCAATCAGAATCATGCTTGCAATTGCCGCTCATTTTGATTATGAGATTTGGCAAATGGATGTGAAAACAGCTTTCCTAAATGGAAATCTGCTTGAGGATGTATACATGATGCAGCCTGAAGGTTTCATATCAAAGGATGCAAATAAAGTTTGCAAACTTCAGAGATCCATTTATGGACTCAAGCAAGCATCTAGAAGCTGGAACAAGCGTTTTGACGAAACCATAAAACAATTTGGTTTCGAACAAAATTGCGAAGAAGCTTGGATTTATAAGAAAGCAAGTGGGAGCTCTATAGCATTTCTCATACTATATGTGGACGATATACTATTAATGGGAAATGACATTGCTCTATTACAATCGGTGAAAGTATGGTTATCTGGTAACTTCTTAATGAAAGACCTTGGTGAAGCAGCCTATATACTTGGTATAAAGATCTACAGGGATAGATCGCGTAGACTGCTTGGTCTTTCACAGGCTACATACATTGAAAAGGTGCTAAATCGGTTTAGCATGCTTGAATCGAAACGAGGTAACTTACCCATGGTACATGGAGTAAAGTTAAACAATCATCAATGTCCTAAAACTGATGATGATAAACGACGCATGGCTGTAGTCCCGTACGCCAGCGCGATCGGTTCGATTATGTATGCTATGCTATGCACTAGACCTGACGTAGCATTCGCGTTATCTATAACGAGTCGTTACCAAGGGAATCCGGGAGACGAGCATTGGATTGCCGTCAAGAACATTCTTAAGTACTTGAGAAGGACTAAAGACATGTTCCTAGTGTACGGAGAAGGAGATCTGAAAATTGAAGGATTTTCAGACGCTAGTCATCTCACAGATGAGAATGATTTTAAATCCCAATCAGGATACCTGTTTATCTTGAAAGGGGGCGCGGTCAGTTGGAAAAGTTCCAAGCAGGGAAGCGTAGCTTTCTCTACGACCGAGTCAGAGTACATCGCTGCTGCGGAAGCAGCAAAGGAAGCAGTTTGGATTAGAAAGTTCATTACAGAACTAGGAGTGGTGCCTGACATTGTCAATCCCATTACTCTGTACTGTGATAACAATAGAGCCATTGCGCAAGCAAAGGAACCACGGTCTCATAATGCATCCAAGCACTACCTAAAGCGATACCACATCATTAGAGAGATTGTGGCTAGAGGAGATGTGAGAATAGAAAGAGTACCTACAGAGGACAACGTTGCAGATCCGTTGACAAAGCCTTTAACCCAGAAAGTACATGATCGTCATTTAACTTCTACTGGGATAAGTTTTAGAAACAATTGGCTTTAGTCCAAGTGGGAGTATGTTGGGGTTTAGTGTCCTATAGACAATTGTTGCAGGATACAAACTTAATGTAAATGAATTGTTCTTTATGTCATTTGTTTTAATGAGATATATGTTTTATAACTATATAAAGGCAATCCCTTTTAAGCACTAAATAAAGTCTAATAAAAGGAAATCCGTAAGTTTGTTTAAAGTGATTATAAAGTGTTCATACAAGCATGAAGTGAGACAACACTTTATAATAAACTAATAAACTTAAAACCACCCTAAGTCAAGTGATATGTTTAGGATTGATATATCACTGTTGAGACTTGTATGTAACAATGTCTTCTGTCCGACAGAAAGCTGATCTCACAAGCTTCATATATATAGATATCTGGACAGTTACATAGATCCGATGAAACGTCGTTCATTAGGATTGGGGATCCGATTTGAGATAACAGGATGGGTAGATTCTTCCTTGTCACCTGTTCATCTCATTGGTATTAATAGGTATAACTAATCCTCAGACTCAAAGCAATGTTAATTGGTCATCCTGAATTACTGAATGTGAGACTTTGATCCTGTGGTCCCACGATCCTTAACAGAGATGACTCTGGGGTGTGAACTGCAAAGGTTGGGTGTCACAGGAGGTAATGTCAGGGTAGTTATACATTGGATTGAGCATTTATCACTCCCGATTAATGGGAGATACATCCAAGGATCGCTTGTGGAAGACTCGACTCTAAATCCTTTCAAGGTGATAGCTTAAGAGTAGAAATACAGATTTCACTTAACCTATCTATTTGAGTTGACTCGGCCTGTACAAGTAAAATGAACGTCTCGCTATATGTGACTTGACATCACCCATAGTCATAAGATTCAGTTCAAGGATGTAGTTGATAAAGGATCGAATTATACTGTAACTAATACGGAAGGGTTAACGACAGAATCAACCTGTCTTCTTTACGGACTCTGGGGGAATGATTACAGAATTGCCAATAATATACTCAGTACATCATTCCGTTATGCAAGGATTAAATATAATTCTTGAAGAAATTAATTTAATAGTTGCATACGGCCAGAAGTAGTAAGTACCTAATGGATCACACATAAGACTTGGAACCAAAAGAGAGATGGATGTCATTAATAGATGGAAGCCCAAATGAGCCCAGTAAGGCCCATTTATATAGAGGGGGGGGGGGGGGCGAAATTTATATATAGTAAATAAGGAATTATTTTAATTCCATTAATCCTAATTTGATTAGGTTTGTGAATTAAATTAATTAAGAGATAATTAAGTTAGGAGTTTTAATTAGATTAATATACTCATATTATTATCCAATTAGGTTATTTATTATTATCGTAAATGTATTTGATATATTATAAGATCATAATTAGGAATCCTATTCCGAATGGAATTCCTATTAAGTAACCTATTCCTATCTAACTAGGGTTTAGATACAAGTGACTATATATACCCCCCTCCTTATGAGAATTTCGACTAAGCCAATCCCCTCCCCTTATTGTGATTTTCGAAACCTACATTAAGAGAGAGAAAGTGAATTCGCATCCCCTAGTTCGTGGACAAGAATTCATACGGCTTCCGTCAATTGATTAATCTCATTCATCTCCTTTTCTCTTTGATCTTGTGTTGGTTAATTAGAGGCAATCTAATTTGGTTGCATCTCATAAGGGTTGATTCCATCTTAACCTCACCGTGTTATACTTTGTGGTTGGAATCTCGGAGAAGAATTGTGGGCGCTTCTTTAACAACGGTAGATTGTTCATCAAAAGGTATTCCTTCTTATCCCTCTTTATATGAAATAACGATTACCGAATCCTATGGTTAAAAGGAAATAGGCTAAAATTTTTATATTTCCGCTGTTATACCTTAGCCTTAATTTCCAACAGAGACAAGTGCCAGCTGATGCAAAGGAACAACTTTGGGAATCTGTTATGGTATACACATATTTGTATGCTGTTCTTTAGATGTTATTTGTATGATGTTCTTTAGACGTTATTTGTATGCTGTTCTTTAGACTGTACTTGTATGCTGTTCTTTAGTCTTTGTTTGTGCTATCACCGAGTCAAAAGAAGGAAGTCCTGGTATCTGCTGCAACCAAATGGAGGAACTTCAAGTCTTTACTTACGTCCAAGTATATCATGCCCCACAAGGATGATGTTGAAGTCTTGCAAAAGTTTCTTGATGACTACCGGTTCATGAATAAGGACGACTGGCATCAGTTTGTATCCGATCAGCTTACAAATCAGCACATGGTTTGCCATTTGATTTACGTATATGCTTTACCCTTAATTTGTTAGTTTGTATGTGCCGTGCTAACAAATACACATATATATATGGCTTTATTGTTTAGGAAATCCGCCAAGTGCAGATATCCAAGCGGCAAAAGAACAAGTACAACCACCGGATGTCTCGCAAGGGGTACATAGGAATCCGGGTTGAAATGGTATGGTCGTTTATTGTCTATTTTTAGACTTTAGATTTGTATGATTTTTGATATTATTCGTACTATATGGCAGACCTCAGAGCTATCAAAAGAGGAAGTGGAAAAAATCAGCAGGCACACATATTGGATAAAGGGAAGGCAAGACAAACTGGGAAATTTTAAGGACACTGAAGTAGAGGAGGCGGTTAAAAAAATTGTAAGTAGCATTTATTCGAATACACAATGTGATTGATAAAACGCATATGTATAACTGATTTATATATGTTTATTTCCATAGTTGAAACTGGAAAAGGAGGAGGCTGAAGGTGTGTTTAAATCCAAGGGTAGTAATGATGTGCTAACTGAGGTATTAGGGAATCCAGAACACAGTGGCAGGGTTAGAGGAGTGGGTGCTGTGAAGCCGGTAGTATTCTTCAAGCTACCGGGTCAGAAGAGGGGAAGAAAGAAGCGAGCTGAGGAGTTGCAAGCATTGCTTGAAACAGAAAGGGCAAAGTGGGAGGAAGAGTCAACAAGGAAACATGAAGAAGAATTGAAGAAGATACATGAGATGTATCAAGATGAGTTAAAGAAGTCTGAAGCAACAATGGTCCAAAAACTAGATCGAATGGAGAAACTTGTGTCCAAGGGGGTTACGACTTAGGAATCCCCAGCAGCTGCACCAACAACTTACAATGGAAAATCAGGAGAAGGTAGTTGTAATCGAGATGATATCGATAGAGAGGAGATATTAGGGAAATATGAAGCTGTGGCGAAGAAGAAGTTGGTATTAGAGGTCTCTAATACCATAGAAGAGGAAGTTGTTGGTGAAGGCCCAAGATATGAGATTCCAACGATCTCAGAGGTAAACGGTTATTATGATTGTCAGCTTGTTGAATTTATCACTTATATATACTTAGTTAATTAGTTGTATTTGAAATTGTTGAATCAGGACAATGAACTTGACATTGAGGTTGCACTATCAGTGGAAGAGAGTGGGAAGATTGTTGCTTATGGCAGATTGATACAATTAGACATTGACCAAGAAGAGCAGACAATCCATGGGCGACCACTGGGAAAGGACAATTATAGAGTGGAGATTGTGTCATTTGATGATGGAGATGCATGTCTGCCATACCCGATAAAAGGTGAAATGGAAGTTGTTAGGGAGGCAATGGGGTCTATTGTAGCATGGCCAAAGGTGCTATGTAGTGTCAAATCTGTTAAGGTAATATTCATTTATTTCTTATGTATTATGTGTTTCGATTATTTCTTTGGTTGTATAATGCGTGTTTAATTATTGCAATCAGGAGGCAAACAAGGCAGCAAAAGTTTTTGCGAAGGCCTTGAAGAAAGTTAATAGTGAGGCTGAGGCGATTGATTTGGTTAAGTTGCCAACAAATTTACCACATCCATTGCAGAAGTTGTGCAACTGGGCGAGAACCAATATGATGAATGGAATCAAATGTATAACCAAAACTTTTGGACCTGAGTTGTTCGGAGCAGAACGAAAGCAATTATTGATGCCTAGCGATTTATATGCAATGGTACACTTTCATGAGATGACCGCAGGCACAATTACATTTTACATGAGGTACATGAATGCAATACACAAATTTATTAATTTGGATAGCTATTTCATCAACACTTATACATGTATTTGCCCAGTCATCTATACCATGTATTGAAAAAAGCACGAATGGAAGAAAGGGTGTTATTTGTTGATCCATGTACCACTTTTGCTCTTAGAACTAAGAAAACTCCAACGGGCCGCTCGAAGGAGTTGATGGATCGGTTCAAACAGGGTGGTGCTAATTCTATATTCCTTACAACTTAGGGTAACTATGAATCTTTTGTACTATGTGTTTATCAGTTGATTAACTGACATTGATACAGCTGAAATGGATAATGTTTACAGATCACATTGGACTCTCACTGTTGTTGACATTGAGAAGAAAAAATCATATTGGTTAGATCTATTGAAAAGGAGATTGCCAAATTCCACAGAATGGACGAATGTTGTGAGCAAGTAAGTTACCAAATGCCTCTAATGTGTACGCCATTCAAATAGTTACTCACATAAGCTATCATGTTGTTACGCTTGTTGCAGTGCGATGAAGTTCTATTATGCTTAGAAAGGCCCAAAGAAGGTGACGAAGACCAAGCTGAAGATGACACCGCTTCTAGTGAGTTTTACAGTTACACAAGCAAGTGTATATTGTCTTTTTTGGGGTCTAACCATTATATTTCATGCCACAGGGGATACCTGAGCAACGAGATGATAAAACATGTGGTTTTTGGATAATGCTGTATATGCGGGAGATCATCATGGATAAGGAATTAAACTTTGTTGCAAAGGTACCATAATTCATTACCATAATATTATGTTCAGATATATGCAGTTGTTATCAGTGATATAGAGCAAATTCCTAATAGTAAAGCATTTATGTTTTGTAGTGGATAAACAAGTGTGGATTGACTTACAACCATTCGGATTTGGATCATCTCCGCACAGAATGGGCAGATCATGTACTTTACTTGAAGTGACAATGGATTGTGTATGTAATCCTGTTTTCGTACAATATGATAATCAGTTTGTGGTACACTATTGTTGTGCATATTTTGGGTCTTTTTTTGCTGTACAATGATATCCCACTGGTTCTGTGTATATATTGTGCACAACTGGTGTACATGTTATGTAAATAATGGATAGTTAAGTTATATATATGAAGTTTATAGCTTGGTTGTAATTGGAGTATTAGTATCATGTAATTTCAATTGCAGTATGTACAGGTGCATTAAAGGGTTACAGGTTATGCGACACAGTTGGGATAAAAAATCTGGCGTCTAATGCATTAATGAATGAGCGCAAAATTAAAAAAATTGTCATATTATGACGCGTGACACAATACCAGGTTAATGAAATACTGTCATGACTAAAACGCTAAGATGACATAAATAAAAAATAGGACTGTCGTCTTACAATTAACGTAGTCAAATTTCATTGACTTTTATGACATTTGATTAAATGAAAAATGTCATGTGAAATCCACGCACAAGACAAAAAAAATTAAAGACAACGTCAACTGAAACATCTTTGAACGACAACAACAAAGAGGAAAACTATCGTCGTAACTTATCTACAATGACACAAACAATAATAAAAAATATCGTATGACAAGAAAAAGGTCTATGGTTTTACATACTACAATGACGGTGTATATAAAAAAGCTGTCATTAGAAATTATCCAATACTACGGTTTTAACAAAGTCGAACATCGTTGTAACATGGAAAAGATGATTGACGCTTAGGAAGCGCGTGTCGTCTGTCGCGTCGAAAGATGACAGAACTCGACCGTCGTCTGATGCCTTATCAGACGGCAGCGAGCCCTGTGACAGATTTATATCGTGCGGGACGACGGTTTTGAACCGTCGTCTGAAGAGGGTTTTGGCGTAGTGTATAAATCTTTTACCATATTCTTTAAGTCCATAAACCAGTATACGTACCCTAAGCATACACGGTGATGTCTGATATTCGGTGCCTCCATAATCGCGTTGAGTTGGAGTTGGCCCAACTCCGACAGGAGTCACCCAGGTGACTTCTGAATATTTCACGTATCTTACATACCTAGTTTTCCCGATGGTGGTTGACTAGCTCGTTCATTCTCCTAGGGAATGGTGATAATCGTCTTCTTTAATTAGGAAAATTGGTTCTCAGCTTTGGTAACAAGTTCTCGAGTCATTGTGGAAGGTTGAGCAGGAACATTCAAGTTCACTTTACAGAAGGTTCACTGAAGCACGAATCAGTGTGGATGCAATTCTATATCCAGATTTAATAAGGTACTTTCTAGTTTTAGAAAATTCCAAATGAGAGAATCCAGACAACTTGTGATATTGATAGGAATTGCTAAAATTTGCTTAACATCCTCATCCACAAACAATTCCTTAATTAAATTGACATTCCACTTACTCAGTTCAGGACTAAGTAGATGATGAACGGTGAATCAGGGGTTTGATCAAGGCATCTTGGTTGGACAATGAAGAAGAGTGAATGCAAAAGCCATGGATTGGTAAATCAAAAGATAAAGTTCATATTTTCTGCTTGTACCATGTAAACGTTAGAAGTATTTTTACACCTTATCACTTTATTTTAACAATTCAAATCACAATTTCAATCAATTATTTTAGAATCTAGTATTATTTTTTTCAAAGATGATTGAGAAAAATTAACATATTTTAGAATCTCATTATTTTAACATATTGTAACATATTGTAAAATTAACATGTTGCTGAGATGATAAAAGAAAAATCATAATGAGATTTTTATCATTTCAATTTTGGTGGATCTTGATATTTCATTTCGATACATTAAATTATTTATCATTTAATATAAAACTTTGCTAATGATTTTCGAATTAATTTTTTTTTGAAGAAATGATTTTCAAATTAATAATATCTATTAATATGCAATTATTAATTATATATAGTTTTATATGCAATTATTAAATCATGGTTGAGTTAGTACATTTCCAAGATAAAAAGTGAGAAAGAAAAAAGTTTTTGAATTGGACTTTTGAAGGCCTTGTTTGTTTAAAAGGGAAGAAAATAATGTATTTAGATACATATATAATTAATTTTAAATCATTTTGCTATTCCTTTACCTCCCAACAAATAAATCCTACACTTATATTTAAAAATAAATAAATAAATAAATAGTTATAGGCCTGCATATTTAAATGTAGTGATGATACATGCCAGACAGATTCAATATCATTCAAGCTAGCATCATTTTATTTAATATATGACAAGAATTTTGGTAAGGATTTATATATTGTAGTATTGTTTATGTAATTTAATCACATGATTTGATTATCTCATAATCATGCTTTTCGTTTTGGAGTTGGCATCTTAACCGCTTCTATAGTATAGAGTGGTTAACAAGAATATGCATTCATGTTCATAGGGGAATATTTTAATTAGCATCTACTTGATCAAAATGAAATTCCTTAATTAATAGTGTAACGATCCGGTCCAGAGAGGGTGGCGCCGGGATAGAAGGCCTGAGCAAAGAGCGGTCCTAAGGGATGGCGATGGGGCAAGAATGAACTGAATCCCACATCGGAAATGGAGAGGGAGTGATTGAGGCTTATTAGTAAAGTGTGAATCCAATACATGCAAATGCGTTTTAAAGCTGTGCGACCCAAAGTGTTGGATTTGGGCCGGAGCGGACAGTATCCACATGGTATTGGACCAAGGTGTTACAAATAGTTCATATGTATACTAATTTTTTTAAAATAGACTAGAGGTATATCATAAATATTTGAAATAGGATTGAATGTGATAGTCTTTATCCTTCCTAGCAACCTTTTGTTTGTAGTAAATGACTGTGAGGAGAGAGTTCAGGCGGGCTTCCTTGATGCCATCGACAACGTGCTAGAAGTCGTCGACATTGTCATTAAGGTTGTATTCCTGAACCCTTAGGGAGAGGAGGATGATTTCTACGGTGGGCATTGATTCTGCCCTATAGCACAAGAAGAATGGTGCCCGTCGGTTGCGGAGTGAGGTGTAGTGCGATAAGACCAGAGCGTCGCTGGTAGGTGGTTGACCCAGGTTTGTCCTTGTGCCTTGAGGCGATCTTTGATCCCCTTTTATGATGGTGCGGTTGGTGATCTCTGCTAGATCGTTTCTTTGGGGGTATGCTATGAAGTTGAACCATTGTTGTATTCCCGGTCGTTGATAGAAGTCGCAAAAAGGGGCGCAGTCGAACTGTTTCCCATTGTTCCTAAGGAAAGAATATGAGATGCCGAATCGATCCAAGATATAGATATGGACGAAGGAGAAGACATTGGCTGTGGAGATGATGTCTAGAGGTTGTGCTTTGACCTATTTGGTGAAATGATCAATGGCAATGATGATGTATTGTCACTGTCTTGAGGTCTTAGGGAACGACCCAAGGATATCTACTCGCTAGAGAGCGAAGGGCCAAGGAGAGATGATCCCTTTGAAGGTAGTTAAAGGCACTCTATGGGTATTCACGTATATCTGACATCTATGACATCTTTGGAAGATGTCCTAAGGCATCTCTATGTTGAATATGACATGAATCATCCTAAGGTAATTAACTTTCCTTTCAGCTTTTGGACGCTTTATAAGTTGGATGATAGCTGCATGTCAAGTACAACCTGGATTTTGTTAGTGTTAGGCTCGATGCCGCGGATGGAGACCATATACCCTAGAAACTTTCCTGACCTGATGCCGAAGATGCACTACTTTGGGTTGAGTTTGAGTTAGTATTGGCGAAAGATTTAAGTTGGTGAGGTCCTATGGGTGGTCGTACTTGCATTTACTGATAACCACCATGTTGTTGATGCAGACCTACAAGGTTTTAATGATGCATTCCGTAAATATTTTGTTGATCAGTCTTTGATAAGTTGTGCTGACATTTTTAATGCCGAAAGGAATTACAGTGTAGCAAAAGGTGCCCACGTGAGTAGTAAAACTAGTCTTTTTGATGTTCCCTGGGTGTATAAGTATTTATTGATATCCGCTACGGCATCGAAGATGGATACGATTTATGACCAGCTGTTTGGCCGACGAGCTTGTCAATGTTAGGCAGCAGATATCAATCCTTATACTATAACAAATCATCACTTGCGCCACGGTTAGAATCGTGGCACAAGTATAATGTTTCTTTGGCTATAGTATTTAGCCACGGAAATTCAAGTTAGATACTCTCGTGGAGCAAGTAAGCATGGCTATGTAGTTGCCACGGGAAAATGATGGTTGTGGCTTTCTTAACAAGGACTACATTAAAGTTTGTGAAGTCTACGCACATACAGTACTTCCTTGTGGCTTTCTTAACAAGGACTACAATAGAAAGCCACAAAGGGTAGTAGACCGGTTTAATGAAACCTATAACTTTGAGCTTATTTACCTCGTCTCTAATGGCCTCTTGCTTGACCTTTACATGCAGGCATTTCTTTTGTTGGACATGCTCTGTTCGGGATCAGTATTGAGGTGGTGGCTGGAATGTTCGGTGGGGACCCCTATGATTTCAGCCTTCGTGTATGCAAAGCTATCAACATGGTCGATCAGGGCGTCTTTCACCTAGTCATATAGTTTGGTGGGCATAAGTGTGCCCAACTAGAGGAATCGATCATCGTCGATGTCGAAAGTTACTAAAGGCTCTACCAGTTGGGGAGTGTAATCCTGGTACACCTATGGTGTCAATAATTAAATTGGCGTGTGGGGTTCAATGGATGCCCAATGAATCTCTTTAGCCAGCTGATGATTGCCTTATATTGTCACCGTGCCCCAAGTGCTGAGAAGGGTGAAGGTGAGTTCACATATGCTGATGGTGGTGTTGATGCTGGAGAGGAGGGGCCTTATAGGCAAGTATCAATAAGTTATGTTAAATACATATTGATAGTAGTGTATTCTTTTTCCCGAATAACCCAGACTTATGTTTTTGCTTCTAAAGATCAAGTTCCAAATTAAGTTCATAATTTTTTTGTTATGGTAAAGTAACAATTTATCACTCAGGTTAAAATTATATGTTCTGACACTCAGACAAAGTTTATTAATACTAACACTCAACACATTTTGCATCAATTTAGTATAGTTCATCATAAAACATGTATTTACACACCTGAACAAAACGATGTAGTTGAAAGAAAGCGTGGCTTTCTAATTGAGACATTAAGAGCCCTACTATTTTAGGCAAAATTGTCCAACCAATTATGGGAAGAAGCAATACTTCATGTCACATTCCTTGTTAACATTTTGCCTTCAAAAATCCTCAAATGGCAAATCCCTAATTTTGTTTTCTAAGACATTAAAAATTAAACACTTAATATACTTGTCTGCATTTGAACCTATGATAGGATTCTAGGTTGGAATTCACATGTTATTGTTGATATATACTAATAACATATATTGTGCTTTCAAAAATGTAATTTATTTGCAAAAGAGAAACAAGAATCAACTAAACACATTGTGCAACACTAATTATTAGATATGTAATTATTTTTACTGAACAGTAAACAATGCAATTTCAAATGAAATTAATATATTCCATCCGTTTCATAATGTATGTATTTTAAAATTAATGCACAATAATTAAGAAATGTAATTAATTTTAATTAAAAAACTTTATTACTCTTTTATTAATTACATCAACTAATAATTTTTTATTTATTTCTAAAATAAAAAGTAATTTAAATAAGGATATATTTAGTAAAAATCAATTAATATATGGATTGAATCAAAATCTCATTTACTATAGAACAAAAAAATTTCTCTAGTGAAAAATACATCTAACATTTATAATCTGAAGTAATTTTACTCCTAACATCTAAAATGATATAATTTTACTCCTAATATTGACAAATTGGGTCAAATCAGAGAAATAATTTGTCAAATTGTCTTCTCGGTTATGAATCTTATCATCTATACTTTATATTTGTGTCATTTATCATTAATTAGTAATAGATCACAAACATATGATTAGACGTGATTTTTTTTAAAATATACTGTATTTTGTACGAGTTGGACAAAAAGAATTCAAATATTTAAATTAATCTTCAATTCCATTATTAAATTTGTGCAATATAAAGAACAAAATATATGTGTTTTATAATGATGTCTAAAATTGATTAAATTTGCCAATGTTACTCTTAAAATTTATCTTGGCAGTCAATGTTAGAGTATAATTGTAACATTTTAAATGTTAGGTAAAATTGGTTTTGTAGTGTTACATCTTATCCCTATCTATTTTGGAATGGAGGAAATATTAATCATGCAATATTTTATTTTTGAAAGGGATCAGGGGCGGAGCCAGGGGGGCAGGGAGGGTCGACCGACCCTCTAGCCCCACCGGAAACCCCCTGAGAGTAGGGGTGAGCATGGTCTGGTTCGGTCTAAAAATCGAACCAAACCGAATTGGACCGAACCAAATTACCTTTATTTTTTAGGATCAAACCAAACCAAATTATAATTTGGTTTGGTCTGGACCGAATCGAATTATTTCGGTCCGGTCCGATTTGGTTCATGTTTGGACCAAACAAAGCACTAGAGACCTACAACTATTTGTACATTCACTAACTAAACAATTATATAAAGAAAACAATCATATAATTAGTTTTTGTTTTGTATATATAATTAGTTGAGAGAGAAAAAAACATGTTTAATGATTTTTTCTTTTCTATATATAATTAGTTAATTAATTTAAAACCTTAAAATCAAGAGTAGTACATATTGTATTTCAGTTTGGTTTTATTCGGTTTTGGACCGGACCAAACCAAACCGAACCAAAAACCAAACTAGCTTAAAAATTAGGACCGAACCAAACCAAAATATAATTCGATCCGATTTGGTTCGGTTTTTTCGGTCTTTAGGTTTTCGGTTTAGTTCTGTTCACCCCTACCTGAGAGGGGGTTTTAACCTTGGCTCCGCCAGGGAGCCGCCATGGCTCTCCAGCCATGGCGACGAAGAAGAAGAACTACTGTTCTTCTTCTTCGTTTAGGATGCTGAAGATGGAAAGGGCATTTTAGCCCTTTCCATCTTTCACTTTTTTTTAAACCTAGATGCCAAAACGATTATTCATAGGTTTATGTTTATTTCTAGGTTTAGGTTTATGATTTATGATTTCTAAATTAGGAATTGCTAAATTAGGGATTATATTCATATATGTTGTTTATTTAGAGATTCTAATTTAGGGTGTTTAATTTATGATTTCTAAATTAGGAATTTCTAATTTAGGGTTTAATTTAGGAAATCTAATTTAGGATTTCTAATTTAGGGGATTATTTACTTTGTTTGGGATTAATTTAGTTGATTTGTTTTTATTTTATTTAGGAACAAAATGCGTAGATTTTTTAAAATGATTGACAAAGGTCAAAATATTGAGTCTTCATCAAATAGTGAGAAGAGACAATGCGTGGAAATATCAGATGATGATATTATTGCTGATCCCGGATATAGAAAAGAAATTTCTATGTATGACAATAACATTCAAGATGAATTAAGGCGACGTTACTTGTTAAAAGGCCCCTGTCAACCAAAAGGCCATATATTTCCTCGAACTAATTTTTCTGGAGTTCATAGGAGTTTTCAAGCAAGTTGGTTTGATATCTTTCCATGGTTAGAGTACAGTGTATCCAAAGATGCTGCTTTTTATTTGTATTGCTATCTGTTTGGTAGAGGAAATAGGTCTGGGGATAAAGCATTTACAGAAATTGGTTTTAAAAATTGGAAAAAAGCTTTAGAAAATTTTAGGGATCATTCAGGTGGTATGTCCAGTCCCCACAAATATGCTACATATCGGGTTTATGGATTTCAAAACCAAAGGCTGAATATTGATTATATGTTGACAAAGTCAAAGGAAATGAATGCGGTTGCTTATCATACTCGTGTCACAACAGTTGTAAAAATTGTTCGTATACTTTTAAAGCAGGGTTTGGCTTTTCGTGGACATGATGAATCAGAAGAATCATTGGAACGAGGTAACTTTCTTGAGCTTATGATATTTTATTGCAATGAATGTGGAGAAGTGAATAAGGTGATGAACTTAAATGCTCCAGAAATAATCAAATGACTTCTCATCATATCCAGAAGGACGTAATTAGGGCTTGTGCATCAGGAACGATAAAAGTTATTTTGAATGAGTTTGGTTTGAAGTTGTTTTCTCTTTTGATTGATGAGTCTCGTGATAGTTCTGTGAAAGAGCAGATGTCTGTTGTTATAAGATTTGTGAATGTACTGTTGAGGTTTAGTGTCCTATAGACAATTGTTCCAGGATATAAACCTAATATAAATGAATTGTTCTTTATGCCATTTGTTTTAATAAGATATGGTTTTATAACTATATAAAGGCAACCTCTTTTAAAGAACTAAATAAGTCTAATAAAAGGAAATCCCTAAGTTTATTTAAAGTGATTATAAAGTGTTCATACAAGCATGAAGTGAGACGAAACATTATAATAAACTAAGAAACTTAAAACCACCCCAAGTCAAGTAATATGTTTTGAATAGGGATTGACATATCACTGTTGAGACTTGCATATAACAATTTGTCTTCTGTCGAGACAGAGACCTGATCTCACAAGCTTCAGATATGCAGATATCTGGACAGTTACATGGATCCAATGAAAGGGGTTCATTAGGATTGGGGACCCGACTTGAGATAACAGGATGGGTAGACTTATCCTTGTCACCTGTTCATCTTATTGGTATTAATAGGTATAAGTAATCCTAAGACTCAAAGGAATGTTAATTAGTGATTCTGGATTATGGAATGTGATGCTTTGATCCTGTTGTAGCACGATCCATAACAGAGATGACTATGGGGTGTGAACGGCAGACGTTGGGTGTCACAGGAAGTAATTGCAGGATAGTTATATATTGGATTGAGCATTTGTCACTCCTGATAAATGGGAGATACGTCCAAGGATCGGTTGTGGAAGACTTAACTCTAAATCCTTGCAAGGTGATAGCTTAAGACTTGAAATGCAGATTTCACTTAACCTATCTAATTGGAGTTAACTCAGCCTGTACAAGTAAAACGAACGTCTCGCTATATGTGACTTGACATTATCCATAGTCATAAGATTCTGTTCAAGGATGTAGTTGACAAAGGATCGAATTATACTGTAACTAATACGGAAAGGTCAACGACGGAATCAACCTGTCTTCTTATAGCCCTGGGGGAATGTTTCGGATCTGCCAATCACAGTTCGCGTACTCATTCCGTTATACAAAGATTAAATATAATTCTGAAAAAATTAATTTAATAGTTGTATACGGCTAGAAGCAATAAGAACCTAATGGGTCACACATAAGATTTGGAGCCCAAAAGAGAAACAGATGTTAATTAATTGATGGAAGCCCAACTGAGTCCACTAAGGCCCAGTATATAGGGGGAGGCGATTTTATGTATATAAAAATACATAAATAATTAATTTGATTTTAACAATTTTAATTAGATTATAAATTATGGATTAAATTAATTATAGGATAATTCAATTAGAAGGTTTATTATGATTAAATTACTTCTAATTGTTATCCTATTAAATAAGTTAATATTATCTTTATATTTAGATATAGTTATAAATAATAATAACAAGAGTATTATTCCGAATATAACTCTTATTAAGTAACCTAATTCTATCTAACTAGTGTTTAGATACAAGAGGTTATTTATACCCCTCCTATTAGCAAATTTCGGCCAGCCCTAGTATTCCTGGAGAGAGAATTTTGACACCCCTTGTTGAGGACGAGATCATCCACCGCTTCCTTCCGTTCAATTGATTTTCATCTCTTTCTCTTATTCCTTGATATTGTGTTGATTAATTAGAGGCAATCTATTCTTGATTGCTTTTATACGGTTGAGTTCTAACTTGATTTGATCTTGTGTTTTGTTTTGTGCTCGTGAACTCGGAGTAAGAGTTGAGGGCACTTCGCTTGCAACGGTAGATAGTTCATCAAAAGGTATTTCCTTCTATCCCTCTTTATATGAAATAACGATTAACGGATCTTGGTTTAATGGAAATATGTTAAAAATTTTATATTTCCGCTGCCAAACGTTAGCCTATTTTCCTTCATGTACGTGGTGAGGTTCTTGAACGGTTTATTGGGGTTGTACATGTTAGTGACACTTTTGCACAGTCTTTGAAGGGACATATTGATTCTTTCTTTGCAATGCATCAATTGTCCCTCTGTAGACTTAGAGGTCAAGGCTATGATGGAGCTTCTAATATGAGAGGCGAGCTTCATGGACTAAAAACACTCATTTTGAATGAAAATAAGCATGCACATTATGTTCATTGTTTCGCTCACCAACTTCAGTTAGTGGTTGTTGCTGTTGCAGATCATAACATGTTGATATGTGATTTTTCTAGTTATGGAGCTTCATGTAAAAGAAAGATGCTCTTCATCAATCACAACATGATAAAGTAGTGTAGTCTTTAAAAAATGGAGATATTTCTACAGGAAAAGACAAACATCAAAAAACAAGTTTAGTTAGGCCAGGAGATACCAGATGGGGTTCTCACTATACTACAGTTTCACGTCTTCTTAGTATGTGGAGTTCAGTGATAGAGGTGCTTCATGTATTATATGCTGATGCAACTGATTATAAGGCTTCAAACAGTATATATGGTTTGATAAGCAAAATGAAAACTTATGAATTTTGTTTCATTGTTCATTTAATGAAACACATATTGGGAATGACGAATGTGTTATCACAGTCTCTACAAGTGAAGAATCAAAACATTGCTAATACTGTACGAGTGATTAGGTTAACGAAACAGAGTTTGGCAACATTCAGGGAGAGTGGATGGGAAGAGTTATGCAAGGAAGTCAGTGATTTTTGTTTAGAAAATGAAATTGAAGTGCCCAATATGGAAGATATTATTACAGATCGAGTTAGAAGGTTGCTTGATGGTGTTCCAAGGACTCATCATCATCACTTTTATGTCGAGATTTTTGTTGAGGTACTTTATTTGTTTTTACTTTTCATATAATGATAAAACCAGTATATAAGCAAAATGTTTGACTTTTTTGTATTTGAAAAATACTAGGTTGTTGATCGTCTTGCTGCAGAAATTGATAATCGTTTTCCCGAGTCAAATACAGAGTTACTTATTTGTATGTCATGTCTTGATCCTACAAATGCTTTTTAGAATTTTGATCAAGTGCTTCGTCTTGCTGAGTTATATTCAGAAGATTTTTCTTATTGTGATCTAATTCAGCTTAAAGAGGAACTCAAACTCTTTATTTATGAAATGAGATCGAATGCAACATTTTTTAGTTTGACAGATATTGGAGTCCTTACAAAGAAGATGGTTCAAATGCAGTATCACTCTCTATTTCCTTTAACATATCGACTTATTGAGATGATTTTGATCTTACCCGTTGCAACAGCTTCTGTTGAAAGATCTTTCTCTGTAATGAAATTACTTAAGACCGATTTGCTCAATAAGATGGGTGATGACTTTCTCACAGATTGTATGGCGTGATACGTTGAGAAAAGAGTTTTTGTCGGTGTCGAAAATGAAGCAATTGTGCAAAATTTTCAAAACATGGCAACTCGGAGGGGTAAATTGCCACCTATTAGGCATTAATTTTCTTACTGTAAATGCACATACTTTTTGCTATCATTTTATGATATAATTTGTTTATTATATTGTTCATTTTATTTTAATGAATATGTTGAAGTAGCATTTTTTTGTCCACGGTCCCCCGACCTATTGGTCCTGGCTCCGCCCCGGAAAGGGATCATGCAATATTAATTAGATTTAATATTTACAACAACTATCTCATTAATTCAGAAATTGAATATGCAAGATTACAATTGAATGGAAATTTATTTTGAAAAATGAAATAAACTATGAATCAATTTTTTTATTAGAGTTAAAAAAAGAAAAAGAAAAAAAGAAGAAGGATAATTACTGTTGATGAATAGCAATGAATAAGTATGAAAAGTCTAATAAGCAAGTCAGAGACGGGTCCCACACAGGGGTACAAATGTTGGTACAACTAATATCCAACCAGACTCTGATTTATATAACAAACAAGTAATAATTATAATAGGAGTAATTTAAGAAAATAAAGTAGTAGCAATAACGGCAATTACACTGTAACAAAAAAAAAATAAATAAATAACGGCAATTACATGGTTATTTATTTGATCAATGATTTATTAGTAATTTATAATTATTCACCTTAAAATTAATATCTACTAAATATCATCAATCAAAACAATAAACATTTAATAACAATAGTAAACAACAACTTTAAATCAAATAAGCCTGTAATCCGTTAATTTTAGATTAACTATCGATTTTTATAATGAAAAATCATAACCTAATCCATTGATATTGGTTAAACAATTTTGCGGCTTGGTTTTGGTTTCGAAAACCGGTTTTTCAGTTAATTTTGTGATGCCCAAGTTAAGATACAACTTAATTATTAAATCAGAGTTTAAGTTCTGAAGATTTAAATGCATTCACAGTTAAAATATTTAATTGGAGAGCTTTGTTTCTTAAAAGAGACTTATTCAGTTTGAATCTGGATTAGTTTATACCGTCGATGTAAAATAACAGAAGGTTTTAGGGGAAAAAAAAAAATTAATAGAGTAAAAAATAATAATATTGTCAGAATCAGATCAAACCTGAGCCTCATTCATAGTTGGATCACGAGTCACTTAGTTCAATCAAATGACTAGAGTTGATTGAACCAAATAATGTAATAAATAAATAAATAATATATAAATATATAGTTAATTTAAATTATAATACGGATACATCATTTGGAAATTATAATTGTTTTTTTCAAGTGTAATCTAATCAACTTTATGGATTCATTACCACCATATTTCAATCCGATTACAACAATTTTTGCATCAACTTATTAGTATTTCAAAGTTAAGCTTTATTATATAGGTAGAAAGAAACATATGATTCAAAAAATTTCAAAAGTAATTATTTTGATCAAGGTTGTAAAAAATGTTAGGCGCTAGCCGGCGGAAAGGGTCCTCGAAGATTAATTGGAAATTAATCGTGGATTAATCAAATTTATATTTTTATATTTTTTTATTTGTTAATCAACAAATTGTTATATAAATGCAATTAAAATATTTATTATACTATCTAAAAATAATAATATAAAATTATTTAATATAGAAAAATCGTATATTTGTAACATAAATCTTTAAAATATGTAAACTTCATCATTTCAATAACAATATCATTGAAACAAATAAAATATAATATTTACAAGTAAAATATAATTCACTAAAAGCTATGAAACAATGTTCTTACAGTCTTAAACCATATCATGAGAAAATAAGTAAAGAACGCAATTAAAACAAAATATCTGAAAATAATAAACATAGTTCAGAATTAATCATGCGAGAACGTTCAAAAATAAATTATAATACAACAAAAACAACAACAAAGCCTTAGTCCTGAAATGATTCGGGGTCGGCTAACATGAACCATTATATAAAACCGTGAAATCAAGTTGTATCAGCGATACAAATTCTCTCTCTCCACACTGTCTCATCCACTACCATATTTTCTCCAATTCCTAATAAACTCATATCAGTCTCGATCACCCTCTTCCAAGTTTGCTTAGGTCTTCCCCTACCCCTCACCACTACATCCCTTTGCCACTCTTTAGTCCTCTTAACCGGCGCATCAAGCGCTCTTCGTCTTACCTGGCCAAACCATCTTAGTCGGTTTTTCCTCATTTTATTCTTAATAGATGTAACCTATGCTTTTGTCCTAATTATTTCATTACTCACCTGATCCTTTTTCGTATGCCCACACATCCATCTCAACATACGCATCTCTGCCACCGACATCTTATGAATGTGACAGTGTTTCACTGCACAACACTCCGTACCATATAACAATGCTGGTCTGATTGCCGTGCGGTAGAATTTTCCCTTCAATCTATTAGGCATGCCGGGGTCACAAAGGAAACCCGACACTCTTCCACTTCGACAAACCAGATTTAATCCTATGAGCAATATCTCCATCTATTTCTTCATCTGTTTCGATAATAGACCCTAAATACCGGAAGCAATCCGAGGCCTGAACAACTCTCCCATCTAGGGTGATTGTCCCTACCTTCCTGCTCCTATCGCCGCTAAACCTACACTCCAAATATTCTGTCTTACTTCAGCTCAACTTAAAGCCTCTAGATTCCAAAGCTTATCTCCATAGTTCCAACTTTCTCTACACGCCTTCTTTCGTCTCATCAACCAACACAATATCATCTGCAAACAACATGCACCATGGTATACCATCTTGAAGTGAACTCATTAGTTCATCCATAAACGATGGCAAAAAGAAATGGGCTAAGTGCGGAATGCATTCCAATCGTAATAGGGAACTCTTCAGTCTTCCCAACACTGGTACGTACACTCGTGCATGATCCCTCATACATGTCTTTTATGATGTCAATATATTTTCGCGAAATGTCTTTCCTTATTAAGGCCTACCAAAGTATTTCCCTTGGTACCTTATCATATGCCTTGTCCAAATCAATGAAAACCATATGCAAGTCTTTCTTCTTATTTCGATAGTGCTTCATTAATTGTCTTATTAGATGGATGACTTCCATAGTTGATCTTCCCGGCATAAAGCCAAACTGGTTTTTCGAGATCTTCACCGTCCTCCTTAACCTTAGTTCGATCACTCGTTCCCAAACTGATTTTATTCATCATCACTTAGACGGTGCTCAAACATCTAAAAATCAACTAGAGACCAAACAAACTCCCAAAAAGACTAATCGAAAAAAATCGGGACGAATTCTCGTTTTCGAGCGACTATATGATCCAAATAGCCTTATGACCGTTGAAGTTTCGAATTGATCTCAAATTGTTGAAAATTAACAACCCAAAAACAAGCCAATATGACCCAGATTATAAAACTAACCGGTTCTTGGTCCGACCAAAGAGAAGGTGGGAAAATGGATTATTAATGGTATAGACAGATCAGAGAACAGCAAAGATTGAAGTGCTTTATCTCCGCAAGCTGTCATTCCATAATTTTACAACCCTTCTCTATTTCCCCTTCCCCAGACAGCAAATTAGAGTTTGCAGCTGTCGGAATCCCTCTCTCTCTCTCTTCTTCATCAAACAAACACCATCATATTCTTACCTAGCTCCATCTATCATTTTCCTTGTCTGAAAATTTTCTCTGTAATGAAATAAAGCTGAACCAGAGATAGACAAAATCATGAGGTGGAGAAGAAGATACTTTTGTCAATTTCAATCTCAAGATTCAATAAATGAATGAAGCAGCAGCTGGAATATTTTATATATTTATATCCCCAATTTCTTGTGTTTTTATGATCTGTAATTGTAATGGCTTATCCACATTACCGATCCCAGTTCGGAGATACAACGTTTACCAAGGTTTTTGTCGGAGGTTTAGCTTGGGAAACTCCGACCGAAGAAATGCGTCGGTATTTTGATCAGTTCGGTGACATTCTTGAAGCTGTTATTATTACTGATAAGAACACTGGAAAATCTAAAGGATATGGATTCGTAAGTTTTTAAATTTTTATTTCTAATTTATTTATTTTCGATTATGTAAAATAATCATGATTATATAAATAGGTGACTTTTCGTGATCCCGAATCGGCAAGAAGGGCGTGTGCCGATTCAAACCCGGTGATTGATGGAAGAAGAGCGAACTGCAATATTGCTTCTCTTGGTCGGCCTAGACCTTCCCCTCCCCGAGGTTTGGTCTTTGGATTTTCCTTCAACTAATGATATAGTATGGCAGACGTATAATAAAATTATTATATTATAAATGCAGGAAGACCGCAAGGTGGCGCTACTCCGTATCAAGGAAGTCCGTCGTATAGTGGGGTGGCAGCAGCATTGCCTCCGCCACCTCCGCCTCCGATCATCTATCCACATTACGGGTTAGTTGTTTGCTTTTTTTACATGATTGTCCATATTTAACGTGATTAATTTAATAAAATATTATATAATCACGTAAAATATATAAACCAGGTAACAAAATTATATGAGATATCTTATTTTTTAATTTATTTATAGATAAAACAGTTGGAATCAGCCTGTAAACAACAAATAATATAATAGTAACGTGCTAGCACAATAAATAAAATAACTTAAAATAAGCAATTTATGTAGATAAAATTATGAAAATTACATGTACTTCAAGACAGCTACTACACACATAGAATGTGGCCCCACATGGAAATCCTACGTGTACATAAATAGTATTACCATTTTTTGTTCAAAACAAAATTGAGAGTATAATGTAAAAAAAGAAACATTTTCTTTTATGTACTGAATGCTTTTCTGTACATTAATGTTATAATACAGCCATTTATCCAAATATTTACTCGGGATAAAATATTTCTAATATTAAAATCGAGAATAATTTTACTTTTAATGTTAAAATATTACATTTCGGTAATAAAGAATAAATTTACTTATAACGTTGAAAAGTTGGTAAATTTTAAAAATAATCTATCAAACCGTATTTTCAATAATAAATCATTATATCTAAATTTCATGTTTGTGTCATTTTATTACATTATTTAAATTAGAAATTTTGAATTTATTCCTAATGTACGAAAAAAATTTAATTATAAAAAATCCATCAAAAAAACGAGCCACGAACCAACAATCAGTTACTGTAAATGATAAATTTTGGTTAGAAACGGAGGAAAATGAAAGGTGTGTCAGTTCCTTAATGTCATAATGTGTTGTGGAAGTGTTGGATCATAATCCAGCTTTAATTTTCACATTTAACGATACTATCTAAGTTATCACATGCGACAATATCAATTTTGTCTCCCTTTTCCAAAGCTTTCGGACTTCAACTTTAATTTCTAGGATTGATTTGTTAATTGAATTGGTCCAACCTTACCAATTGTTGGTTAAACAAATTCTAATTACGCTAATAAAATCAATTAATGTTGACTTGTGTAGGTAAAAGCGTTAAATTGTTGAAGTGTGTGTTTAATTGTTCATTTTCATACTTCTGCATGTTTTTTCACTTTCAAATAGAAAGTTTAGGTGTTTTGTTGGTGACACTCTGTTTACATTTTACATCTGAAAAATAATTTTTTACAAAAACATGGAATTCATGTTTTTGGAAAAGCTGTTTTTTTTCCCACAACAAATAGCCAACCATATCAGTAAACATCAATAGCAAAGAATAAATAACACAAATGGACCATAAGTTAGAGATCTCTATTTGAACGCCTAATACATCAACAATCCTTCCAACTTGTTTAAAAAGCTTTTCAAGATGAATCATTAGCTCATTCAATTTGCTTAAAATAACATATTAGTCATCTAAATTTGTTTGAAATGACCTATTAGCTCATTGAACTTGCTTACAGTGATCCAGTTGCCACTGAACTTGTTTAGATGGTATACATTTCAATTTGTCTAAATTTATGAAAAAATAAAAACTTAAAAAAAAATAAAAGTCTAATTCGTGATTCTTAATGAACTTTCTGTTTTGTACAATTTTTTATGATATTTTTATTGATTTAGAGATTTAATAATGACACTTTCAGTAAATTTAAAAGGTTAATTAGATACTATGTAAGTTTATAGAAGCAATCAAGCTTTTAGACAAGTTTAAGGAGCAAATGATGTATTAAACCGTATTTGAATCTTAGTGTTGGCATGTTGAGAAGAGAATTCATCTAAAAAAATGGTCCAACATAAAAACATTTTTATTTTATACTATGGTTATTATGTAAATAGTCACGAGGAGCTAAATAAGGAAATGAAAATGACATATTATAAATCTGATATGATATGATACTACTTTATGGGCCAAAGTTTGTGGGTCAATCCTCTCTATTATAGGCAGCAAACTAAGGTAACACTTTATACATAAATATAATAATAATAATAAAATGCACTTAATTAAAAACCAAAATCCAACCTTTCATTTGTGGGAATGAAAGTAATGAGTTTCATTAATTTTTCGGATTTAAAATTGCTTCAAATTGAAATTTGGTGAATTTTTATTTTTATTTTTTAGATTTTAATACATATTTAGATTTAAATAAATAATATAAGTTGGTGTGATTGTAGGTCCTATGACAATAAGTTATAGTCCTACCACATTGCTATATATAGTAGAGAATATAAAATTTGAGTAAATTGTTTGTGATAAGTAAATTGGGATTGAAATATGAGTAAAGTTGGGGGTTACATTGAAATTGACGAATTTTCACTTTTTGCAGGTATCCACCTTACACTGCTGACTATGGGTACCACCAGGTTTATTACTTTCTCCTCCCTCCAGAATTTAATAATATCATTATCAATTATTGTCAACAAAGATTAAAAAAAAAAAAAAAAAAAAAAAAAAAGTGAACTTTCACATTTTCTATTTCGGAAAAAAGCCAATTTTACAATCAATTTGTTTACCAAAGTCAACTTCATATTTTAATTTACCCTAGCAAGTAGTTTTTTTTATTAATCAAATCAATATAAAATTACACGTCATTAACATATATTAAATATTATAATTTGTCCGATTTCTCGATTTAAAATTCGTTAAAAATTTTTAGTGGATCATAATATGTTATATACTATTTTTCATGGTTTGGATTAATTTAAGAAAAATACCCTAAACTTAGCAAAAAAAAAAAAAAAAAAACGATTGACGATATTCTTCTATAGACTTATTTAAACTTACTTATTAACCATCTTTTTTTAATCAACTATAGATGCGTGATATAGTTTTAAAGCCATATAGATGTGCGAGCAATATGCGATTAAACACTTATTAATCATATATTGTTACGTGTCATTTAAACCGATTCAATCAAATTGATATTCAAACTTAATTTTGTGCTAAATTGATCCGATTAACTAATTTGAAAAGGAAACTCATATTTAATTTTTTTTTTATTACATTAAGTTGTTAATTTATATATATATATATGTATATATGCAGGGTATGTATAATACCCAAGTTCAAGTGCAACAGCCACAATACTATCAGCAAATGTACGGAACATCATCAAGTAGCATAGGAATGGGAATGGGTTCACCGTTCTATTATCATGGCTATTCTATGCAACCTGCTGTAAGAGGAGCTATTTCTCCAAACCAGGCTCAACGTTATTTTTACTATCCTCCCCCTCTTGATCCTAATTCTTTCTCTTCCTATCCTCCTCCAAGGCTTCCCTTCCCCTATTCTCCTGGTAATTTCCTCTTCTCAATCTCATTAACTCTCCTTTAATACAACGTTATTTATTTAATGTGCGTTCAGAGTTTTTATTTTTAACAGTTTGAAATTAGTTTTTTTTAATGTATGATGTGATTATAGAAAAATTATAAATGTTATATTTCAAATGCGTAGATGTAGATGAAATGAGTATGAACATTCTTTTAACTGAATTAGATCTTCACTATATAACTAATTTGGTAAATAAGACTTAATATGGCGAAAAATAAATGTGGTGAAGCAAAGGATTAATGGTGTAAGTGTTAATGTTAAGTACTGGAAATTAGCTAGCTATAAAAGTGATGCGTCATTTATAAGTGTGAAACAATCATATGTCTTCAATGTGCCTTTTGGGGGGCAGGTCAAGTCCAACTTTAAGACAATACTAGAGCCTCCTAATCCAATGTTATGATATCCAATATCGGGCGACCTACACATGTCTAGTCCTACAAACTATATATTCCAGATGTCTAGCCTTGGGCATGAGAGTTGTGTGTTAGAAGAAAATCTGATGTTCCAATTTGAGTGTCCCATTCCATATCCCTCTTACAAAAAGTGGGACGCACATATTAAAAAGAGACAACTTTTTGTGAGAGGGACATGGAAGTGGACACTGAAACGGAAACAATAGATTTTCTTCCGTGTGTTAAGTATCCTACATTTAAAGACAACAAGTCGTTTATCAGTGTGAAAAAATCCTCCACCTCAAAGTGACTTTTGATGGTACGAGAGCTTTCTAGTCTAATGTGCTGAAATAAAAGATCAAAGCTTAATCTTTCAAAACTAGAATGATCAGTGTTAAGTATCACACATTGGCTATGTTGCATTTTGGAGTCAGTTAAGTCCAAATTTAAGGTACATTTTGAAATGAGTTAAATGAGTTTAAGATAATATCAAACGACTCCTAATCCAATATTGTGATATTCATTGTTGGGCGACCTACATATATCTAGTAATGAAAACAACATGTTTCAGATATATAGCTCTGGACGTGAGACATGTGTTTTAAGCATCATACATTTAAAGGTAACGAGTTCATTCAAGGTTTCTAGTCTAATGCCGGGACGCCTATTTTTGGACGACCTAGATATGTTTAGTCCTGCAAATTTCATACTCCAAATATTTAGTCATGTACAATATTCCACATTGAAATGATTTATAGAATGAGTTATATTTATAGGCAAGTTTAAGAATGGTTTAGGGCATATTTATAAAGAGAAATGAAGGGAAAGGGGGACCATATGGGTAAGGAGAAGGCATGTGAATGAGCTGTATTAGATAATATGACCCAACCAAATAATGGGTCAAATGTGACGGAGCATCTAGCATGTGCTTTCACTCTCTTATTCTGATTTTCCACTTCCCTTTTTTCTGTCTATAAAATTGCCCCACTCTTCACTGTATTCTCTGCCTATATTATTTCATATTTCTTAAACTTTCTACTTCTAGACATCAAATTAAATTCCCATATGTGATACAGATGACTGAAATTACTATCTGATATGCCTAACATCTGAAAATTGGTGTTTCAAACACTCATTTCAGGTTCTTTGCTATTGAAATTTGGTGTTTTAATTTGACAATTTAGACCTAAACATTAGGTGTTGAAAATGCTGATTTCAAAAGTAAAGAATCCGATGATTGTATTATTGCGTCCAATTGTTAGACGTCTCACATTGCTAAATGAGAAATCTATATGGTTCTTTAAATATGTGAGACAATCCTTATGTAACGACCCGGTCCGGAAAGGGTAGCGCCGGGTAAGAAGGTCTGAGCAAGGAGCGCCCCTAAGGGATATCGATGGGGCAGGAATGAACAGGGAGAGAGAGTGACTGAGGCTTATTAATAAGATGAGAATCCAATACATGCAGACGCGTTTTAAAGCCGTGAGAGGTTCAATGTGTTGGATTTGTGCCAGAGCGGACAATATCTACATGATATTGGACCAGGGTGTTACACCTTACCCTTTAAGGTATCTTTTGGAGTGAGTTAGGCCTTTGTTTACATGATATCAGAACCATGGTTCAATATTGGGGCTCCTGCTAATATTAGCGTCACGCACCAAATGAATTGGGCGTGAGAGGATGTGAAACAATCCTTACCTTTTAGGGTGAGTTAGACCTTTGTTTACACCAATAATACATATCGGCATCTAACAATGTAAATAGAAATATTAGTCCTAATTCCTTTGCTTTTAAAACCCGTGTTTTGTACACCGATATTATATGCACTCACTCTGACAATCTAAATAGAAATATTAGTCCTAATTCCTTTAGCTGGACTTATATGTGCAAGGCAAGCCTTTCCAATTGAGGTACTTTTTGCGAGTGAATTAGACCTTTGTTTACATGGTATTATAGTCATGATATTCAATGTTGCTGTTGATATTATCGTCACACACCAAATGGATATGAGAGGAACTTGTTAAACATCCTACCATGTAGATATTGTCTGCCTTGGCCCAATTCCAACACATTGGGCCTCACGGCTTTAAAACGCGTCTTCATGTATTGCATTCACATCTTACTAATAAGCCCCAATCACTCTCTCTCCATTTCCGATGTGGGATTCAGTTCATTCCTGCCCCCATCACCATCCCTTAAGGCCGCTCCTTGCTCAGGCCTTCTATCCCGACGCCACCCACTCCGGACCGGGTCGTTACAGTTAGCCTTTGTTTACATATACAAATATCTCTTTGATTTTGTATCTAGTTAATACAAGACACTTATTACTTAACACACTCTACTTTCATCCAAAACTTGGATTAAAGCGGACAATATCTATCTTACCAATTGCATCTGTGTGAAATTGGATATTAATGAGATGATTTTTCGTGTTTGGCCTATCAGATTCACAGCAGACGACTCAACGGAACACCAGCACAGAAACAGAAACTGGTGGTGTAGTTACTTCTGAAAGTAATTCAAATACATAAGAAGCTCAATCCATCCATTAATCTGTAAATGGTCTTCTTCTTCTTCTTCAATTATAAAATTCTCAGAATTTGCAAAAGCTGCAGCATACAGTTGATCCACAGAGAGATCGTATATTACTGTTTGTCAGGCCGGCTACACACCACATGAATGAATTATTAAAACCGGACGGACTAATCAACCAGCTTAATTATGCTTTCTTCTTCATTTTCCTAAATAATTATTATTATTATCTCATTTTTTCATCTTAATTATTTCTATTCAGAATTTTTAAAGCTTAACATCCATCTTCAATTAAATCTTTGTATGAACGGAACACTTGGGAATCATTTTCCCTCAATAAAATTTTGTTACATCATTTATGCATATTGATGTGGAAGTGAAATTTACTGAAATCGAATGAAATTGTACAAAATGAACTAAAAAGTTTGGTAAAAAGTAACAATGGAATTTCAAACAATATGAGATCTTCGAAAAGAGGGCGAGCTTTGACGCAACGGTAAACGTTGTTGTTGTGTGACCAAGATATCATGGGTTCGAATCTTGGGAGTGGTCTCTTGCCAAATAAATTGATAGGGGAAGACTTATCCTAGGACACCCTTGTAGTGGAACCCCTCCCCAGACCCTCGCTCAGCCAGGACGCATACTGCACCAAACCGTCTTTATGAGATCTTCGAAAATTATCTGAGACTCAAAACTGCATACATAACAAAAGACATAATGCATTACATAAGACAAATACTTGAAATGGACCAGGCTCAACTACCACAAAAAATCTAGAAATCCAAAGAAGAAGCATTCACTCTCATACAACAACAACAAAGCCTTAGTCCCGAAATGATTCGGGGTCGGCTAACATGAACCATCATATAAAACCGTGAAAATCAAGTCGTGTCAGCGACACAGATTCGCTCCCTCCACTCCGTCCTATCCACTACCATATTTTCCTTAATTCACTCTCATACTAAGGCTAATTTTCTATTTTACCAATTTTATTAATTATTAATTATAAATGAAATTAAATACAATTATATTATCCTATATATTAAAAAGATTTCAATGAAAATAAAAACAAATAAAATAAATAAAATAAAGAATAAGTAGATATATATCCAAAATTTTGGCTTCTTTTGTATCCGCATTTCGCAAGAACAAGGGGCTTATATCATTTCATGCCGGTCCTTCAAAATCCTATGCTTTGCTACTTAGCTACCTAAATGTTGGAACATTCATCAATCTACATGCTCAATATAACATATTCCTCCACATATTCGTGGCAGTTACTGCTTCAATACAAGGATAGAACACTAGAATCATTTTTGAGTGGTCGATGCCTCATTCCTAAAATATTGCTATAGTGGAACACTAATCACATCATGCACACAAGTGTTATCGCCCTATTTCATAGAGTCTAGAATAGAGTTTTAGCCCTATTTATATCCTTTTCTAGCCTAAATACTCTGGTTTATAGGGTCTTCTGCCTCATATTGATCTAATAAGTGTTTTGAGTCGTTTCATGTACAATTGGGCAATAATTGAAGTAAAAAGGACAAAAATAAGACAGTAGCTCAGCGAGCTACATGAGTAACTCGGCGAGTTACACAACTAGCTCGATAAGGAGCATTCAGCGAGGAGTAAACCATAAAATCAAAGTCAAACTAGAAAATGCTTCGAAAAACCAGAATAGTTCAGCGAGCTACCCCAAGCTGCTCGGCAAGCTACGACAAATTACAAAACTAATTCCTATTGCGACTCTACTTCGAGAAGTCCGATCCAATCCAACTCCAAATCACTCTATCCTAAGGAGGCTAGAATACCTATTTAGGCGACCACAAGCACTATAAATAGGAGCTTTACCTTTGTAATTAGTATCAATTCATCATTCAATTTAGTTCTAGCTTTGTTTTAGTTCACTTTATACTTTCTTCTTCGTTCAATTCAGTTGACTTTCGTTTAGTTTAGATTGTTTAAGGTATTTTCGTTCCTTTATCACAAGAAGTAAACATCAATTTGTCTTCCATCCCTATTTATCTTATTACGTTATTATATTCAAGTATTCCTTTCATCTCATCTTTATTCGTTTATATTCTTGAATTAATAACCCTATTCGATAAACATGGGCTCATTATCACTCAATCATACCCTTCCTCTATGTTTTAGCTTGAACATGAGCTAAACCACACTTTTGGCTAGGATGGAGGTGAACCATGTTTGACAAATATGGGCTATTAAAGAGTGTTAACATTGTGTTGTAAGAAATAACGAGAGAATTAGTTAAAATCTATTTACTCACCTTGAACTAAGAAACCTAATCAAGTAATAGGTAAGAGAGGTTGACTTGTGAAACCTAATCAAGTAAATGATTCAATCGAGTAATTTAACTATTCATATACCTTAACAGGATAATGCGGATTCGTAGTCTAGGTTATTGTTTAGCTTTAGCTTTCAACATAATTAATGCTTCTTAACACACTTAAGGATTTCGCCTAACCAAGCATCAGCCTAAGGTTGTTAGGAATAGAGTTAATAGTTTTAGACGGGGATTGTTAGCTTTATAAGGGAAGTTATCATCTCAATTTATCTTCGATACACACAATGTACATGAATTAATCCATACAAATCAACACGACCGGGGATACGAAGTCTTAGCCTTTTCCATTCATACGTAGACAAAACGAACATTACTTCTTTACTTTCTAGTTTAAATTAGGAATTAATAATGAAAACAAACTAATCAATTTAATTATCCATTAGTTAATAAAGAATCTTAGTACATGTAGGGAATTGAGAACTAGTATCTGTGGTATCGATACTATTCGAAAGAACAATACTACTTGATGAGATAAAGTTCACTTGCTCTTAATCGACATATTAGTTTTATCCCTATCAAGTTTTCTAGTGTCGTTGCCGGGGACTAATTTATATTGATACATATTCTAACAAATTCTTGTTAAACTAATCTTTTCTTTTTCTTTTTTTACTTTAATTTTTTCTTAATTTTGATTTCTGTTTAGGCAGCGTAGGTCTAAAAGCTTATCACCTTTACCGTTTACTTAGAAATTGAAAAGACTCTTCGAATGATTCGACGAAAGAAGTGTGAGATCAAAGAAGAATAAGAACTGATGGCTGACCTACCCTCAATCATTGATCTTCTCAAGCCTCTAAGGCCCAAAATTATGTCAAGCATCTACGGTAGATGCCAACAATTTTGAAATCAAGCCGACCATGGTACAATTACTTTAGAATTCAGGGAAATTTCATAGGGAGACTCATGCATATCCTAATGCACACCTCAATAAGTTCCTATTCCAATGTGGAACTTTTAAACAAAACGGTGTACCGTCGAAAGCAATACGCCTAAAGCTCTTTCCTCTCTCTCTCAAAGATGAAGCTTCTAAATGGCTATGCTCTCTTGATCCGGGTACTATCACAAGTTAGGAGATAATGATAAAAGAGTTCATAGACAAGTACTTCCCACCATCTAAAAAAGCTCATCTTCGCAATGAAATTAGTTCATTCCAGCAATATGAGCACGAATCGTTATTTCAAGCATGGAAAAGGTTCAGGAAACTGTTGAGGAAGTGCCCCTACCAAGGTTACCCTAAATGGCAGTAAAATAGACTCCGTCTATGGAGGTTTATCATCATCTAATAGATCTACAATTGATTTCACAGCTGGTGGAAATCTATTCAGAAAGGATGAGGTTGCTGCCTACGAGCTTGTTAAAGAGCTAGTCGAAAGAAGTGCTCATTTGTAAGTGGACAAGCCTAAGGCAAGGAAGAGTATGTTGATAGATCCCTATTTTATAGAGTTTTTAGGATTAATTTAGATTGTTTTAATTAGCCTTTAGTTAAGTTTTTGTATTAATTTGATAGTTTTTAGTTAAATTTAGTATTTTCCATTATTTATGGCATTATCAATGTTTTCAGAGATTTCCAGGGACTATTCGAGCATGTTCGAACCAGACCAAAGCCTATTGGAGCATTTTCGGACTATTCAGGGACCATCGGAGCACTTTTGGGATTCATCAAGGACCATTAGAGCATCTTTTGGAAGCCCAGGGACCTAAACAGACAAAAGTCAGAGCAAAATCGCCCCAACTGGGACCTGTCTCATCGAGACAGGCCCTCGTCTCATCGAGACCCTCCTTGTCTCGACGAGACGAGGCGGGGAAAGGCGTACCAGTGCCTTCCCCTTGCTGAAATCCGTGGATTTGGGCCTTAGAGCCCACTAAAACACTTTATAATTGCCTAAAACACCCTTATTGCATTAGGGTTTCTCCCTAACTCTATAAATAGGGACATATCTCATGTGTTTGGGGGGGGGGGGGGGGGGGGGGGGGGAGCCGTCACAATGTAGACAATTAATTTTAGCTTTTAGTTTAGCTTTATTTTCCAGCTTTCTAGATTAGATTTATTTTCTGCTTTTCTTTTATTGAAGAACAATTGATGGGAGAAGCGCTTGATCTTCTACTTTGTAATTGAATCAGACAAATGGGTTTTAGATTTCTCTCTTTCCCTTTTATCTTTTGCCTTTATATTTGATTGAAGATGTTTTCCATTATTCCTTTACTCCCTATTATCTGATTAAGTTTGTCTATGAACTAATCCCCATCCAATTTGAATTGGGGATGAGATTGATTATATGATTATGTATGATTAGGGACCTAGGGCTTATGTGTTTATCTTTAATTGATCAGATTATACATGCTGGGTAAATTACACCAGCGGTACCTGAACTTTACTCTATTCACACTTTGGTACCTAGATTATATTTTGTCTCAAAAATATACTTGAACTAACGATGACCGGACAATTTAGTGTATTTTACCGGTTAATGACCGGTCAACGTGAGTTTCATATATTAATTACATCAATGATACCTGAACTTTACCTTAATTCATATTTTGGTACCTGAATTTTATTTCATACTAAAAACATAACTCAAGTAAAGGTGACTAAAAAATTTAGTTCATTTGATCGGTTAGTGACCAGATAACATAAATTTAACCATTTTAAACTAAGCATTGAGACTCACCACACACTCAATAAACATAAAATTATAATGTTGTCATTTAATATATACATATATAAAGAGAGATAGAGAGAGAGAGAGAGCTAAATAGTAGTATTGTAATTTTATGTTAATTGAGCGTGTGATGGGTCTCAATTTTTAATTTAAAATGGTAAAACTCGCATTGACTGATCACTAATCGGTCAAATGTACTAAAATATTGAGTCATCTTTACTTGATGTGTATTTTTGGAGAAAATGAAATCTAGGTATCAAAGTGTGAATTAGGATAAAGTTCGGGTACCATCAGTGTAATTTACTCATCAAACTCGTATTGACTGGCCACTGACCGGTAAAATATACTAAATTGTCCGGTCATCGTTACTTCAGGTATATTTTTGAGACAAAATGTAATCTAGGTATCAAAGTGTGAACTAGAATAAAATTCAGGCATCATTGGTGTAATTTACTCAGATGCTTAATGCCTTGAAATTGCCAGGAATAGGATTATTGCTAGAATGAGACTCGATGACGATCAACTAGCCTGTTTTGTATATATGTTTGTGCCTAATGCCTATAACCTGACAAAGATAAGATTATAGATAGATAAGAACCTGACCATGGAATTATTTATGCTGAACTTGTATGATCCCACCTCGCTAGAGACCATTAGGAGTGCAGCTTCGTGACTGGGCTATGGCTTTAGTCTTAATTGCCAAGGAACCTACTGCTTTACATGCCCTAAGTTATATGCCTAATCAAGCCGTTAGCTGAATGCATGTGAATAGGTTAGATAAATCTTGATCACATTTGTCTTTCTTATTAGGGCAATTACCGTCAATTATTGGTAAAACATAAGTCTGAACTCTCTAAACCCATACATAGGATTTAATCAAAGGATTCCTCATCCTAGATTATGCCATCCATTAATCCGCCTTCTATCATGTTAATTGTTCACTTTATTTTGTTCACTTTATTGCTTTCAATTCAATTAGTTAATTAAACAAAAACCCAAACCTTTATTCAACCATCTAAATAATTAGATCAGCCTAGGTAGATTTGCTAATTATAACAAATAGTCTTTGTGGTTCGATCTTGTGCTTAGAACAATATTACTTGTTGCGATAGGATACACCTGTCCTATTAACTGCTATATATTTTACGAGCATCATATGTTTGCTATTGAATTCCATTTTTGTGGTGGTGGACCGGTTCTCTAAGATGGCTCATTTTATTCCATATCATAAGACCAATAATACTACGACAATTGCTAAGTTGTTTTTCTGGGAAGTGGTGAGACTATATGGGGTTCCGAAGAGCATAGTTTTGGATAGAGACACCAAGTTTGTTAGCCATTTTTGGCGTACCTTGTGGGCTATCCTTGGCACGACATTAAAGTTTAGCACTACCGCTCACCCACAAATGAATGGGCAAACCGAACGGGCCAACCAGACTTTGGGGAACTTATTAAGGAGTAAGTGTCGGGACAAGCCCAAGATGTGGGATTATATGATTGCACAAGCTGAATTTGCATACAACTCCGCCGTGAGTGACACAACGGGGAAGAGTCCTTTTGAGGTTGTATACACGAAGGTTCCCAATCATCCGCTTGATCTAGAGGACATTCCCAAAGGGGAAAAGAAGAATATGGCCGCTCAACACCTTGCCACTGATTACCACCAAATGCATCAAGAGGTGAGGCGAAGTATTGAAGAGAAGAATAACAAGGTCAAGGCTAAGGTGGAGGAGCACCGAAAGGATTTTCAATTTGAGGTAGGGACAATGTGATAGTTCACTTGAGTAAGGAGAGGCTAGTACATGCTCTGAGTAGCAAAATAAAACCGAGGAAGTACAGACCATACAAAGTTACCAAGAAGATGAGTGCCAACGCCTATCAAATCGCTATCCCCAACTGGTTCGGAAAGATGTCAAACTTATTCAATGTGCGGGAGTTAAGCTTGTGGAAGCCGGATTAACATCTTGAGACTAAAAGGAATGAGTTGAGCCCCAACTCCTTTGAAGAAGGGGTGAATGATGCAGACATCTCTAATACGGACCCGACGAGAGGAGAGGAAAAGACCAAGGGGACAGAACCTGAGTGACAGGCCGTGTCACTCAGCGTGCCAATCATACTCGACGTGGGGAGCTCATGCAGATGAAAGGTCAAAATACCTGCGAGAGATAAGAACTCGACTCACACACTATGTGAGTTATATGACACATCATGTGGGTTCTCTAGAGATACATTCCTCGCCAAGATGACCTGAGGAGATAAGGACTGCCATCACCTTATTTACTGTTTTTCCATCACAACTAATTACTGATCTGCCATTAGCTTTATTTTCCTTATTGCCATTTATACAAATTATCCCATCATACCCCTATTATCTTGTTCTCTAATATGTTGGTATTTTTACCTAACCTAAAGGGAAGTATGTAACCCTTTTATTTTATAATGAAACACAACTTTTATAAAATTGAATAAAAAAGACTAGCCTCCATTGAGAGCTTGTTTATCTTATTGAGATTAACTCCTTCAAGCATAGACTTGAAAAGAAATGTCTTTGTGGATTTACGATTAAAATCCCCACTTCGATTTCACTCTGTAACACATCAATATCCGAATGAGTTTTTTTGTATAGAAATTGAACAAAATAACTTCATTGAAATCAAATCGAATATAAAATTAAATAATTTTATTGAGATTAGAAAATAAATTTGAAAAACCTCTATAAAACTCAACCAAATTTCATTATCAATTATCATGGATTTCACCTCCTATATTCATTCCATTGATGCAAATTGGAGGGTGATAATAAATTATAGTTATAGTGATAGCATAATTAGTGAACAAAAAAAGAAAGTATTGGTATGTTTTTAAATGAAGGTCAAAATCATGCATCAACAATATTTAGAAATGAATCATCACACACATGTAATCCACTCCATCCTCTACTAAATTTTTGCTATCTATTTTAAAAATAATGCCAAAAGAATGGGTTGACTGTGGAGAGATAATAACCTGATTATATATTGCATTGCCTTAGATTTTGAAGCTTTCTGTAATGCAATTCTTGCCAATTTGAGTTGGTATGGGCCATCTCAATTTAAGTTGTTCCCTTTCTAACCAAAAGTAGATAAGCAATATTATCAGGATAGATTTATTATACCATTCTCAAAGGTTCTTTTCATTCAACCATAATATTCTCCAGCCAATTAACCCTACTCCTCTTCTACCAAAATTAGGGCAAATTTTACCTTTAACTATACTTCTTCAAAGTTTTATATTGAAATCTAAATATTATGTTGACATGTTTTGCCCCGGTTGCATATTAATTTAGTAAACAAGAGTTTTGTGTTTTTTTTAGATTTCAGAATAGGTTTGGAGATGAAATGCGTTTCAACTTGGTAAATTTTTTTTATTTTTTAATCCAACACATACAGAACACATATAATTTTTTCAATTTTTATTGGTCAAATATGTGTATATATGTATTTTTGATCTATTACTGATGACTGAGTACTGGATTCCGTTGAGAGCGTTTCAGGTCAAGAGTAATTGTATTCCTAATGTTGGAAATGATCGATAGCCTAATTTTGACAAATTGAATCAATTTGAGATATTATAAAAAAAATCAAAATATTTTGTTCACGCGTTTTTCACTAGTTTCATATATATCAATTGATTCAAAAATCAAGAGTTTTGCATATGTTGTGGTATTTCAGTATAATTTTAGAGATGAAACCTCTTTCAATTCAACAAAATATTTGGATTTTTTATCCAACACGTGCAAAATACAAACTAATTTATTTATTTATTTATTTTATTTGTTTCATGTAGCAACTGAAGTGAAAATCATGAGCTGAATGACTGGTACCAAAAGAGCATCGTCTTTGTGGAAGAGCCAATTTAGCCCACGTGCAAAATAATACAATATTTTAGTCCTAACGTTAAATGATACAATTAAAGTCTTCATTAGTAGAAGTTGACACATCATATGACACAAACATTTGTTAATTTGTAATGTTGAAAGATGAAAGTGATATTTGAACGAAAATATGTGTCGATTTCTATTAGTGATGACTTTATTTGTACTATTTGACAAACGATTGACTTGCAATTATATTTTTTTTGTATGTAAAAGCTAAATTATTCTTCTCCAAAAACATTGTGGGTCCATTTGGTTTACCTGTTGTTTGTTGTTTCATGTTACCGTTTACTGTTTGTGGTTGGAAAACGCTGATTTTTTTTTTTTTTTGGAACTCTCTGGCCAAACACATATCAAAATCTAGTTTTAAAATGAAAAAGCAAATGAGAGAAGAAAAAGAGTAAACAAACACTCTTATATTTGATATGTAAAAGCCAAATTATTCTTCTCCAAAAACATTGTGGGTCCATTTGGTTTACCTGTTGTTTGTTGTTTCATGTTACCGTTTACTGTTTGTGGTTGGAAAATGCTTGTTTTTTTTTTTTTTTTTTTTTTTTGGAACTCTCTGGCCAAACACATCAAACTCTAGTTTTAAAATGAAAAAGCAAATGAGAGAAGAAAAAGAGTAAACAAACACTCTTATATTTGATATGTAAAATTAACCCACTTTATCAATATTACTTCGATTAACCATTTATAACCTTAAACTTAAAATTGCTATTGAGAGTAGTGCTCATCTGGACTCTGAATGACCAAATAAATTTAGTCATTCACCGTTAGATCTAAGCTTACTAGAATCATGTGGTGGAGATTCAAACCATCCTAAGACATAGATTTAATAAGCCTGATCTAACGGTGAATGATCAAATTCATTTGGTCATTCAGTGTCCAGATGGGCACTACTGTTGCTATTGAATATCAACTTGATTTTTTTTTTAAAACATTAAAATTAGTTAAAGTGCCAAGTGTACCAATTTATTTTCACTGCATATCATAAATATTTCCACCCTTCTGCTCTTATTCTCCTCATCAAGCATTCAAGCATGGCACTTATAATCTCTCCTTATAAATACCCTTTTCATAATTAAAAAAACATCAACCCTCCATACTAAAATCCATGGATATTTTATCTGCATCTTCTTCTTCTTCTACTTCTAAAAGCAGTATTGATATTGAGCCACTTGACCTATTCCCAGCAGGAATACCATTAAACCCTAACAAGAATAATGAAAATATTGCAGATGATCAGAAATTAGAAGAAGTTACAGTTGCTTTACACATTGGACTTCCTCATTATTCCATGAACTCAAACACTAAATTAGAACTAAATTCCATTAATGGAGCTTCAGCTTCAGGTGCAGCTGCTAAACAATATTGGATTCCAACTCCTGAACAAATACTTGTTGGCTTTACTCATTTCTCTTGCCATCTCTGCTTCAAAACCTTCAACCGCTACAACAATCTTCAGGTTTTTTCTTATTTCTTTCTCTTCCTTTAGATTTGAAACGTGTACAACACAGATCTATTTTATTATATGTTGAAATTTCATTAATAAATAGAATTATCAGAGTTTGAATGTCTCATAACCTCGTCTAGGACATTCTGATACTATGTCAAAAAGGCATTTGACAACTTAAGCTGAATGCATAACATAAAATCATCTTTTCATATATTAAAATTTAATTAACAAATGCAATTGCGATGATTTGAATCCTGAACCATTTTATTTAAGAGACTCTGATATTATATTAAGAAATTAAAAGGAAATTCGTTTACCCTCAACTCAGGGAAACAAAAAGGAAAAATTATAATTACCGATGCTTACTTTGTTTTTGACAAAGTAAGTCTTACTTTGTGTTTTGTGTGTTTCCTATTGGATGAATTTTAGAGTCCATTATCTAATGATAAAAAAACAAAGTAACACTTACTTTGTCAAAAACACTTTGTCAAAAACAAAGTAAGCATAGTCAAAATTTATAATGGATTCGTTATTAGTATCGCTAATTCTTAGTCCAAAAAAGGAATAAAGGTTCAAATTGACCCTCAAAGTTGGTATGAAGGTCAATTTAGCCCAAATGAATTTTTGGGTATTAACTCAACCTTTTAGGTTGGTTGAAAAAGTCGAATTAACCCAGGATAAAATCAGCCTTGAAAATATAATATATTTTTGATACTTGAAATTTATCATGTTTACATTTTGATATTTGAAATCTATTTTTATACTTAAAAACTATTATATTCTACGCAACCGCATAACGTTTTGTCTTCTACACATTACTTTATGTGTGAGTGCAGAATATCTAATTTTGAATAAAAATTAATTGAATTTAGCGTTTTGCCGTGTGTATAATATAATAGTTTTTTTAAGTATAAAAATAGATTTTAAGTATCAAAATGTAAACATAATAAATTTCAACTATAAAAAATATATTATATTTTCAGGACTTATTTTATCTTAGGCTAATTTGTCTTTCCGAACCAACTTTAAAAGCTGAGTTGATATCCAAAGATTGATTTAGGCTAATTTGATCTTTCTAATGAACTTTGATGGCGAAATTGAACCATTGTTCCCCGAAAAAGGCTGTAACTTTTAGCAGAAATTGCCTCCATTGTTTTGTTGGGGTTCGGAAACCATTTGAACAAAAAGTTTAAGTTTATAGATATGACTTATATAGTTGGATTATGATAAGATTAAATTAGTTTCAGATGCACATGTGGGGACATGGATCTCAATACAGAAAAGGATCAGAATCTCTTAAAGGAACTCAACCAAGAGCCATGTTAGGGATTCCATGCTACTGTTGTGCAGAAGGTTGCAAGAACAACATACAACACTCAAGAGCTAAGCCATTGAAGGACTTTAGAACCTTACAAACACATTACAAAAGAAAGCATGGAATCAAAACTTTTATGTGTAGAAAATGTGGGAAATATTTAGCAGTTAAAGGAGATTGGAGAACTCATGAGAAAAATTGTGGGAAACGTTGGCTTTGTATTTGTGGTTCTGATTTTAAGCATAAGAGATCTCTCAAAGATCATATTAAAGCTTTTGGGTCTGGTCATGAACCTTTTCCTCCTCTTCCTTTTGGTCCATTACAAGATTAATTGATCTTCTCTCAATTTGTACTTTTATGAGTTTGTTTCTTGATTTTCTGGTTTGTTATTTTTTGGTATGTTTATGATATAATACAAGTATAGTTTGGCTCTTTTCTGAAAAATACAGCCGTCCCAGCGAATTATAGTATTCTCGAACCATTATGTCATTTTTCATTTCACATGATACAAAATATATGACTGACATTTGTTTTTGTGTCATCTGAATATATTTCGTGACACTATTTTAAATTTCAGTCATCTGAAAGTTTAAGTACAAGCAAACTCAAATTACAGGTGACCTTCCAATGACACACATTTGTGATCCTAAAAAAACGCGATTTTGAGCGAAAATCTATTTAAGCATCAGATGACACAACGTATATATAGGTGTAGTTGTTGTCTGAAAACAAAACAAAAAAAAAGCGGCAAATGAAAATGAGTTTCACGGCCAACCTTTACCTCTCCCAAATCTAAATCGCTCAAACATTTAATTAACATTCCAGCTCATATATAAACCAAAGGTTATAGGGTAAATTAGGTTTCTTCGGCTCGATGGTTCAGGATTTAGGTCTCACATCCTTCTCTTTGGCTAAATGGAAGCTTTCTCCATGCAAATTTCTATTTTTGAACATAGAAATGGTAAGTTCTATTTGTTCTCTTCCACAATGTATTAGGGCTTTGTTGTTCCTTAATCTAGCTTTTCCTGATCATCATATTTACTCTTGCAGTAGCAGCTGCTGGAATAAGGATGCATTAATTGTCTGACTTACCAATGAAAAGGTTAGGTCTCACTCTTCCATATCATCAGATTTACTATTGAAAAAGATGGTTATTTATCATATGTATGAACTGATTTCGCATTTTAAATTCATGTTATAGGTGGGACTTTCTCTTAGATACACTCTAATTCCTTGTTGTTGGCAATATACTCCGTGAAGCTATTGTGGGTGATACTGAGAAAGCTAGTTCTTGCTCCTTTTGTTTGCAAGTATTATTAACATTAGAGATAATGAACTGACCAAAGTCTCTTTTTATTTGAAAATAATATTTGCAGGGATATTAAAAATGCTTATGTATATGGAAAGATTTCTATAACTTATTGAGTATATGTGATTGATTGTTATCTTATTCGAGAAAAAGTGCAGTAAGGGGTTCTGATATATGAATATAAATGTGTATGAAGAATATAGTAAAGGAAGAAGATGCTTCATGTTACAAATTGGTTGATGTTCATTAGGGGTGCGCAAAAAAACCGATCAAACCGGTAACCGAACCAAAAATCGGTAATCCGAACCGGAAAAAGTGGTTAACCGAACCAGTGATTTTCTTAATGGTTAAAAAATAGATAGGTACCGGTTTCAGTTTCTGTTTCGGATTAGAGTGTTCAAAAACCATGGTTAACGGTTAACCGAACCGTTTAATAAATATAATTTTTTTTAATATTAATATATTATATAATATAGATTATATTATAAGATTAAAAAAAACTTTAACATAGATTATAACATATATTAATATAAATATATAAGATAGATTATACTGTTTTACTTTTAAAAAATAAATATGCTCTCTTTTAAAAATAAATACTTTGACGAAATATTATTACATTTCTTTATGTTTTAAATGTAAACTTGATGGATTGTTTTTTGGCATAAACCATCATTTTGCCCCCTGAACTTACAGGACGACCCATTTACCCCTTCAACTATTTAAAAGTGGTATTAACAACCCCCTGTTTTCATTATAACAGAAACAATTATGACATTTCTCATTGCAAACACCAATATCATAATAAAAATGGTTGTGCACTACTAAAATAAGCTGCAAATGAGGTTAGTATAGACAGTACACAAGTTCTCTTGTAAAAATGATATATATGGTTATGCACTACTAAAACAAGCTGCAAATAAGCTGAAAATATGGGGTTGCTAATACCATTTTTACACAGGGGGGCAAATAGGTCGTCCCGTAAGTTCAGGGGGCAAAACGACTAAAATTGACAAGTTCAAGGGGTTGCGTATGGTTTAAGCCTTGTTTTTTAGTTTGGTACTTTTGTTTAAATTTTGAACTTTTATATGAATTCATTTCGTTTGAATTTTTGAAATTATATGTATTTTAATATTGTTTAAAAATTTAGGTTTGAGTAAAAATTATGGTTAACCGTTGATTTTTGGTTAACTAGTGAGAATTGGTTAAAAACCGTTAACCAAAAAACCTAACCGAAATTAATGGTTAACCCGATTATATGGTTAATCGATTGATATGGACCGGTTTCGTTTTCGAAGGTTAAAAAACCATTGATAACAGTTCGGTTAATTTTTTTACCTAATGGATGTTTAACCGAACCGTGCCCACCCCTAATGTTCATTGAGTATATGTATGAAACATGTAGTAAAGGGTTGTGAAGTTTTAGGTATGCTCTTATAATTTAGATGTTCATTGAGTAACATGTATGAAGCATGTAGTAAAGGGCCGTGAAGTTGTAGGCATACTCTTATACATTAGATGTTCATTGGGTATGTGTATGAAGCATGTAGTAAACGATTATGAAGTTGTAGGCATGCTCTTATACTTTAGATGTTCATTGAGTATATGTATGAAGCATGTTGTAAGAGGTTGTAAAGTTGTAGGCATGCTCTTATACTTTATATGGTAATTCAATATGTGTATTAAGCATATAATAAAGGGTCAGTGAAGTTGATTCATGTTCTGTTGGTTGATGTTTTGTTTATAGTTGAATAGGTATGAACTGATTGGCCATGCTCTTATACTTTATATGTTCATTGAGTATGTGTATGAAGCATGTAGTAAAGGGTCAGTGAAGTTATAGATATACTCTTATACTTTAGATGTTCATTGAGCATGTAGTAAAGGGTCACCTTTTATATCTGTTTCATTCACTTGAATAAGTATACTGCAACAAGTGAGTTATATTGGTATGAACTGACTAAGCTTGTATACCTTACATTTTCTGTCTTTCTATTAAGTAAAAACAAATAAATAAGTATGAACTGATTAAGCTTGTATATCTTACTTTTTCGTTAACTTATTGAGTATATGTGATTGATTGTTATCTTATTCGAGAAAAAGTGCAGTAAGGGGTTGTGAGGATGTGTATCAATATAAATGTGTATAAAGAATGTATTAAAAGAAGAATATGCTTCATGTTACAAATTCGTTATCTTCTAAGACAACTTGTATGTTTTGTTATGACTTGAAAACGATATGACTGCTAAGTAAACAAGTTAGAGAATGAACTGATTAGATGTCTTTTGGTTTGACTTGAATATACATATGAACTGATTACCATGAACTGATTAGATTTCTTCTAGTTTGACTTGAATATACATATGAACTGATTGGATGTCTTCTAATGTGAACTGAATATACATATGAACAGATTACGATGCTCTTATAGGAATAAGTTGTTCATTACAAAATATGACATATATGCACAAGTTAGACAATGAACCGATTACATTGATCTGGTTTCACTTGAATTAGATGTCTTCATATTACTTCATGTTCTTCATTTTCACTTTTTCAATCTCCAACTCTAATGTTTGTTTAGTATAAAGTTTCTTCTTTAGATCATGAAATAATAACCGTCATATTCTCTTGGTTTTCAATTTCAACTTTTCGTTCTTCGAGTTGCCTTCCATGGCTCACCAAGTTGTGGAACTACTTCGTGCTTTCCCTCTTGCATATCATGCCCCATTGCATGCCTTCAGTCCATCTCCAGTTGATAATCATATTTTGTCCTATGGCTGAGATATTGCTCAGCAACTTTTCTTGCCCAGGAAATGGCTCCTTAATAAGGGGCTCTATCAGCAGTGCATTAAATATGCCACCTCAACTAAAAAATGCATAAATAAATTAGACCCCAAACATGGATAATTTTGTAGCAAAGAAATAGATAAATTATGACAAATCTAACCGTGCAGTGGCATAGGAAGGGCGAGAAAGGAGTGGGTGAAGAGAAATCATCCCTTGAGGACTAACATTAGGATGATAAATCCTAGTCCTGAAATGAAACTGAGAATAGAAAGATAAATTGATCAGTGTATATGCAATATCATGTAGTATATACTATCTTAATGAGATATAAGTTATTATTATTGGAGGTCTGTTTGGGAACTCTAGAGAGTAGCAGATGCGGATTTCATATACACCCCCTTCATAAGGGGGGGGGGGGGGGGGGGGGGGGTATTAGGGGCCTCTTATCCTGAATCCCCAAGGTTTGCATCTAGAGGACTTGCTAGCATGAAAACTATGTCATTTTTCCTTTCACATGACACAAGATACATAGCAGACATTTGTTTTTGTGTCGTATGATTGTTTTTCGTGGCGGTATATTAAAATTATGTCATCTGAAAACTTAAATGTAAACCAACTCAATTCACATATGACATTCCGATGACATAATTCTGTCATCTAGAGAAAACGCGTGTTTAATTCAAAATTTACTTAATCATCAGATGACACTTGTGATAAATGACTGTCATGATATTCAGAAAAAAAAACAGCAAATGAAATTTCACTTACACGGCCAACTAAAACAGATCCCAAATTTAAGGCGCTCAATATGTTTGACTGAAATTTCAGCTTATATATAAACCATAACCTAGAGACTAAATTAGGTTTCGCCTATAGCTCAGGCTTCATCTCTCTCATCCCCCTCTCATTGGCTATCTTCGGTTGCTTTCTACATGCAAATCACTGGGACTGAGATCGAAACCCGGTAATGGTAAGCCATATTTACTTCATTCCTCGATGGATTGGAGTTTCATTTTTCCTTAATCTATCGTTTCCTCATCCAATTTACTCTTGCGGATGTGGATTTCAGCTGCTGGAATAAGGATCTATTAATTTTCAGACTTACCGTTGAAAATGTTAGATCTTTCGCTTAGATACACTAATTTTATTGTTTTCATTGTGAGATTCACTAATGAACTTGGTTCTTTATCTTATAGGTGGGCAATGTTAGAATGATTCAAAATGAGTTGTTAAAATGCGTCATATTTTTATGTTATTAGTTTAGTTATTTTAAAATAGTTTGTTTTGAGATTTGGTTAGTAGGATTGCATGAGATATAGTAGATTTTCCTCTGCTTTAGTTATTTGTGAGCCTATATAATAGGCATAAGATGTACGTTTTTGATATGGCAATAGTATTGATAAAACAAAGATGTTTTTTGAAATGCTTTTTTTCTTTCACTTTCTAGTCTAAAATCCCAACAGACAATATACTTCCTGATGTTGTTGTGGGTGATGCTGAGATATGTAGATATTGCTCTTTTTATTTGCAAATATTATTAACATTAAGGATTATGAACTGGACTAATTCCTTTTTATTATGTGATATAGGTTCTGGTGGGCCTTTCTTGGAGGTCTACATATGTTTGAGTTTGACCAGCCACCAATCAATATGTAAGCATGATTGTACGCCTTTTTATGTTTTTTTAATCTGTTTTTTTATGATGGTTGGATAAAGATGGTCTGTTAAGATTTTGAGTTCGTTTTTCGAGTTACGTATAGAAAAGAGATATAGAGGCATCCTATCCCGTCCGATAAATCGATATTATTGTGATATTGAGTCTTTGTTATTTGTTTGCTTTTAATATGAATATATAAGTCGGATGCTTGTGCTTTTTTCAAGAATTTAGGATTTGGAATTTGTTTTAATTTAAGATCATGCATATAACATATGACTAATCACATTTATTGGATTAAAATATAATTATAATTTCATATATATATATAGGCTCCATGTATAAAATAGTACCAATATAAGATTAACGTTTAAAAAATGTATCAATTTAGGCATCGACAACGCCATTCATATTACTCCGTTATGTTCTGGTTTCCTTCTCCACGTACAATTAACAAAACTTAATGGAGTAATATAAATGACGTGTCACATTCCGTTATCGAGGCCTAAATTGATACATTTTTTAAGCGTTAAACATATATTGTATTGATGCTATTTTAGACGTGGAGCCTATATTGATACTTCCCCGAAAACCATAGAGCTATTTTAGTACCCAATCCTAAAAACATATATGTGAAAATAAAAGAATTTTAATAAAATGCTATTTCGAATAGCATTTTCAAATTAATTTTGTTTTAGGAGGACATTTATGATCTGTTTGGTATGTTGTAATATAATCAAATGTGTAATGTAATGGAATGGAATCATGATTACATTACCATGTTTGGTTGGCAAATTCAATAAAATTGATAAAAATGCAATTATCATTACAATACGTACGTTTATATTAGTTAAACACAATTTTTATGTTTTTTTTTTTGCATTTCCACGTTTTTTCAATTTCTCTTTCATTTTTCGTTGTTTTTCCTTTTTTCCATTCGCATTTTTTCGTGTTTTTCTCGTTTCACCGTTTTCATATTTTTTCTCGTTTTCATGTTTTTTCGTTTTTTGCATTTATTTTTCATTTTCGGTTTTTTTTCACTTTTTTTCATTTTTTCAGTTTTTATGTTTTCATGTTTTTTTCGTATTTCGCTATTAGTAATAAAAATATAAGAGCTAATCGTAATGAGGATTACTGTCTATTTTGTTTGTAATGGCCATTATATAAATTTGTCAAGAAAAATTGAATGATGTAATGGTGATTCCATTACGATAAAAGTGATATGATTAACCAAACATGGTAATAAACTTCCATTTTAATGGTCATTCCATTACAACATCCACTGCAGGGTACCAAACAAGACCTTAGAAACTCAAGATATTGGGTCGATTTTATTCAATTTAGAAATGTAGACATAACATATATACGAGGTGATTTAATTTATTAAAATTCAAATTTTATCCGTACATATAACATACATTCAGAAAAGATTACGAAGTTTAATAAAGGAAATTCTCGGTAGGTTATGAATAGGATGGATGCTATTTTTTTTATTAGAACACATATTAAAAGCTAATGATGCAAATTGCTACAGTAAAACCTTCATAAATTAATACTCGATAAATTAATAATCTCTTTAAAATAATAATTTTTTTGGTCCCGATTTGGGCCAGTTCAAAAAATGATTAATTTTAATAAATTATAAGATAATAATTTTTTGGAACACCCATTATAAATACATTGTTTTATTATCTCTATAAATTAATAAATTCTCCAATACATATTGCCAAGTATGTATAGATATATAAGGATAATTTAGCAAAATAGGAATGTATACTACTTTGCTTTTTCTTGAAATTTAAAACTAGTTGAATTTCATCTCTAACTATTTTCCGTACATTCAAAAGTTTTGGTGTATCCTTGTCAAATTGTAAATTTTTTTTGTAAAGAGTGGTTGATATTATAATTACTTCATTTCTTGTGATTGGTTAAATTAATAATTAATAATTTATTGATTAATTAATATCTTTATATATTAATAAAATTTTATGATGCTATTATTATTAGAGGTATAATAGAGGTTTTACTGCAAATGTGAATTTGATGGATGAAATATGAACCTGTTATTGAATTTTACATAATTTATAACTATAAATCATAATAAAACGAAAGTTGATGGAATCTCAACTAAAAGAAAGCTTATACATTGTAATTTATACAAACCATCAATTCGACTAATTACTTGATTAATTAATCTTAATTATAATATTTATTTATTTTTGAAAACAAAGAAAATGTGAATCTAAATTTAAATGAAATTACAATAATCTGGGCCCAATTTAAATGAATATCGGCTCAGAACCCAAGCAAGGATTGCGGATCTACTATAAGTAAAAAATGGATAAATAACCCATTTTGTTAACAACTAAAATTTGAGCCCCAAACATCATCATTCAGTTTGTAATGTAATACACATGTCCACGGGTTTGGATACCTGTTCGGTCCATCTAGACCCATATCTATTGGGTCGAGTTTGGATAATGAAAATTAATTATAGACATAATTCGATCCAGGCATATCTATTAATTTAGGATTTGTAAAAATAGCATTGGTCGGTCCATCCCGATCTGTCCATTAATATTAATTATTAATTTATTTATTAAATATTTAATTTGAAGTTATAAATTTTATTTTTTATAATTATAAATTATATATATATTTTTAGATGAATTTATATAAGTTGAATTTGAGATTTGATTTTAAACTTGAACCATCTAAATTAATAGTGGACTGGATTGAACTTGGACTGAGCATTTTTACATAAAAATCCGGTAGGTCCGGCCCGAGCCCGATCCAACCTGACCCACCTACAGGTCTAGTTTGTAGCATATGATTAATATCAGTAATAATTGGAAAAGGCTGAGAAATTGTAGCTTTTGCTACCTTGATTGCTTCTAGAAATTTTTTTTTTTTTTTTTTTTTTAAGAAATTGCTTACAAGTTTTTCCTACCATTTTCCAGTGTATTTTTTTTTTTTAACATCCAGTGTATTTTAATGTGCTGAGTGTGTAATTGTGAACCCCATTTATCCTATTTATAACAAAAATAAAAGGATGCTGGTTTAGAGATGCAGTTTGCTTGATATTTTGGAGCAGCAATAAATTTTTTTAGCTTCTAATACGTTAAAACACCATCATTTTGATGTGCTCGTTAAACATTAAAAGTATCAAACGTAAAAAAAAAAGTAAACATATGTAATTTTTTATTAATTTAATGCTAGTTTCTAAAAAATTATAACTTTTTTACAGTTTGTATTTTTAGTTTTAAAATTTTTATATTTTTCATAAATTAAAATTTAATTTAGAAATTAAGTTATTTAAATCTCAAAAATAGGAAATTAATTTTTAATAGAAAAGACATAATAAAATGAGTTCAAAAGTGTATTAATTAATAATGGCAACATATTTTTATAATTATTGAAAAAAATATTAAAATAAATAAAAACTTTCTAAAATAAAATCAGATTGGCGGGAGTTGAACCTAGGGTCTCTTAAATATAAGGATGCATCTTTAACCATCTAATTTACCTTTAAACAATTTTATATAATATTAGAAGAGGCGGGTAAATCGAATTGCGGATCGCTTGGCGGCGGCTGGGCACGAGGGGATGTTAGGTGTTTCCACCCTTTCTGATCCTCCTATCTATCTTTCTTCTCTCCTTTTAGAGGACAGAGTTGGGGTTAGCTTTCCTAGGCTGATCCCAGGTTAGCTGTTGTCTCGGTGTTGGTTTGTTTTCTTTCCTGTTTCTACCAAAAAAAAAAGAAGAGGCGGGTAAATTTCATCAATGATGTACAACCTGTCCTATTTCACACTTTGGTGTACAACTTTCATTTTATCACGTTAAAATGTACGACCTTGTATGTGACCTCTCAATATAGTATATAGCAGGTAAAAATGACCGGTCAACGTGCCATGTCAGCAGTTTGATCGGTCAAAAGTCAAAAATTAACCTTTCATATATACAATGACTAAAATACCCTACATGATTACCTCATATTCCATTATCTTCTTCACGATTCAGCCATTTTCTTCCTTCTTTCCTCTTCTTCCATTGTCTTCTTTCTTATGATTTTCAGCCATTTTTTCCTGTAATTTGTATTTCTAAACAAAACTATAGGATCCAAATTGATTTCTATATTTCCATAAACTAAACAGCAAATCAATAAATATTAACTTTTCGGTAATTTCATTTATCGGACCGACTAATCCCGCTGTCGCTTCATGGCCTTCTCGGTCGTCAATGGTGTTCATTTCGTTACTTGCTAGCTTAATTTATCAGTCGTCAATGGATAAATTATTTCTTTCACTGCAATTGATCTACAACTTAGCTTCTTCTTTTTTTAATTTGTTAAAATTTAATTTTGTTCTCACCTAAGTTTTTTTATTATTATTAAAATTTGCGCACAATGCCTTTACATTAAAGAAGAAAGAAAAATCTCCACCAGACCCGGATGTGATTCGAACTCATGACCTCCCTGATCATAAGTAAACTCTCAACCACTAGATTAAAAGTTTCAGCACAATTTCTTCTCACCTGAGTTCATTAAGCAAGTAAGCAAAGCTAATTAGACAAAATTATGGAATCCATTTGCTATTTAAATTAAGGAAGCTATTAATATATAAAGCATGTGAATAACTTTGAAATACGTCATGGCTAATAACTTTTTCATTTTTTTTACAGATTTCTTTGAATATTTTTTGCAGTTTTTATTAAAATGTAAAAAAATTAGAAAAACAAATCTACAAGTCTACTTCTCCTTTTAAAAAGGGGGTTGGGTTTAAAACTTCAGAATCGGAATCCGAATATTACAGAATCGGAATCGGAAAGACGATTTATTTATTTTATTTTATTTAATCCGGAATCGGAATCCGATTACTTTTAAGAGTGTTCGGTTCAAATTTCGGAATTGGAATTAAAATCAAAATCAAAATTGAACAAAATCAAAATTTCTAATTTTTTAATAAATAAATAAAATATGAAAATTATTTATAATAAACTAACCGAAAAAATTAATTATAAAAATATTTATAAATTAAATTAATATATATGATATTATGTAGAAATGATTTGAAGAACCAATATATTATATTACATATATATCATACAGTATAAATATATAGTATATATATAGTATTATAACCTATGTATTATAGGTACATGGTAGTTATTTTTTTATATATCATATTACATATGTACAGGGTAGTTATATGCATAGGGTAATTATATATTATATTACACTGTAGTGTTCACATAGATTCTAATGATCACAGTAAATTTGGTCATTCACCATTAGATGTAGATGTGTTATATGCAGTAGTGTTCATCTGGACCCTGAATGACCAAATGAATTTGGTCATTCACCGTTAGATCTATGCTTATTAGAATCGTGTGGTGGAGATTCAAACCATTCTAAGGCTTAGATTTAATAAGCATGGATCTAACGGTGAATGACCAAATTCATTTGGTCATTCAAGGTCCAGGTGAGCACTACTGGTGTTATATGTACATGGTAGTTATTTTTTTAGGTAGTTACAAAACGTGGTTTTTTTTTGTTATTTAATTTATAAGGAATGAGAATTAAATTTGATTAAAGGGAAAAGAATAGGGAATAGTTGATTCCTATAGTGGGGTGGATGTGATTCCATTTTAATATCAAAATTGTAAAACCAAACATTAACAAAGGTAATCAATCATTCTCATTCCCATTCCCTAGTGAAAAATCCATTAACCAAACACACCTAGAGAGATGAAATAGAAAAAACAGTATTACTTTTTAGAGAGAGAGGACTTAGTGAGAAAGATAAAGATAGAGAGAGGGGTTGCAATGGAGGGGACATGGGTACTTTAGTAATTGGGTAAGAGAAGGATATTTTAGTAATTATATTAGAAGTGTGTCCCATTTCTTTTAAAGGTAGATGAAAATTGCTGAGGTGGCGCGTTGACCAGGAGTTGACCGATCATTTTTACCTGCTATACACTAAAGTAGGAGGTCACCTATAAGGTCGTACATATTAGTGAGACAAATTAAAGGTTGTACACCAAAGTGTGAAATGAAGCAAAAGTTGTGCACCATTGAGGAAATTTACCCTAGGAGGGGCCACAAGGAGTAAAAGGATCGATACTCAAGGGTGGAACCGGTGACTGGGAGGCTCCGGTGGTCAGGGGGCTCAGGCCCTCCCGGTCCCTTGGCTGGCTCACCCTTGTTTTGGAGAGTTTCCTTGACATACTGTTCTTGACATTTTAAGATAGAAATGGGTTGGTTTGACTCGACCGTGGGACTAGTTTGATGTGGTCTTGACCTTATTCTGTTATGGATTTTCATCCGGCTTTGAATTATGATTTGACCTGTTTTAATATGGATCTGACCCGAATAGAGCCTAATCAATTATGGAAAATTAGCATATTGGCATATTGATAACTGTGGTGACAATTTGTATAATGATTTCGGTCGTTGTAGCGTTTTACAGATGATACAGGGCCTAATCAACTATGTAATGTGATTTCTTTTCAGATGACAAATTCGTTTCATTTATTTGTCTTCATATATTTCTTGACATTTTTTTTAATCCGAATTGGCTCCATTTCTTCTTTACTTGGTTTTTCATTTATAAATTTCTGGGTTTCATTTAGAAGCCAATTCATGTATGTACCTGAATAATGAAATAATAGTACTCAATGAACATCAAGTTGTGTATATATATATACATCAAAGATTTCAAATAAATTACATAAAATACTAATAATCTGTATACACAATTGTTGAATATAGTCAACAATAAAATCAATAGCAATTAACTCGATGTGAAATACAAATGATTCATCTTCATTTCCCAAAAAGTATTACCTAATTGTCTTGTTACCTACAATGCAAAAAGAAATGATTGATTAGCCACAATTCCAATGGAATTAATGCAACAGTAGACTCCACCATTTCCCCTTCTCATTGACCTTTCACTTTCCACTCTATAACACTATGAATAGAACAACTTCTTCAATTTGTGGTATACCCTAAACTTAAAAAAGTCCATAAACTATTATATCCTAAGCATAAAATGCAGTCCAATATTGAATTCCTCCACATGTGCGTGTAGTTGGAGTTGGACAAACTCCGGTAGGAGAAACCTAGGTGGCTCTTTAGTTGTCGAGGTATCTCACTTTTCGTTTGACCTAGGAAGTTGTGCATTATTCTTTTTCTAGTTTTTCTGCTAATTCATGCTTTGCTGCTACGTGGGTCCTTTGGATGGAGACCAGATAAGATGGCCTTTTATGATAAAGGGCCCTCAATACACCCCTTATGAAGGAGGTGTATACCAAATCGAAATACGCTTCCCTTTTTGGTTCCCCAGCACACCTCCAATTGTAATAACATAAAGCTTATAATACATTGTAATGTTACATATAGATTTCCCAATGGTTTTTATCTATTTTGTTCCTACACAACTAGCCATTTACAAGTGAAGAACATATTGATGAGCAATACATCAGCAACAGGGCAATATTTAATTCAACTGGCAAGAGATGGAGTGAAGAGCATGAAAGGGGGGTGTGATGTGTAAGAAGGTTAGGCACAACTTGAAGATTAAGTTCCCCTTAGTTTTCAAGAAGATTAGGCCACCAATTTTGAATTTGAAGACAACATACAAGTCTTTTAGCCTAACTTGTTTGTCTAACTTGGAAAGAGGTTTTCTGTAGATTTTGTTTACTATATAATTTGTTATGCTTTGAAATAGAAATTGATCTACTTCTGAAACATCCCACATAAAATCACTACAAGAAAATCGCTTTTTGGCAAAAAGTTTTGGCAACAATGGAAGAAGTTGTTGCTAAAAATGAACTTTAGCAACGAACTTTTTTAAGTTGTTACGAAAGGTTGTTACTGTAAATTTATTTCGACAGGTTGGATTTGATGAGAAAAGGTAATAACTTTGGCAACAATGTCTTTGTTGCTATAAATGAAAATATTTTTACCAACAACTCCATGTTACTTTAAATGAAAGCATTTACGGTAACAACGATGTGTTGTTGCTGTTAACGAAAGCACTTATAGCTATGACAACATATTGTTGTTGTATATGAAAGCATTTACAGTAACAAATGCGTGTTGTTACAGTAAATAAATGTATTTACAGCAACAAATATGTGTTGTTGCTGTAACAAATCAATTTACAGTGTTGTTGTTGTAAATGAAATAATTTATAGCAATGACCTTATGTTGTTGAGTAAGAATTAAATATTTTTGCAACAAAAGCGATTGTTATGAAAGAAATTTTTTAAACTAATTAAAAAATAAAATAAATACATATAATATAAATTAAATTAAATATTTAAAATTATATAATTTAAATTGAATTACAAAATATTACAAAAAAAAGGACATTTCTTATTTTATTATATTAATAAATTTTAACTTTAAATATAGATAGAATAAATTTTAAAAATTAGTAAAGTACATATAAATTGATTTTTTTATATATGGTTTATATAAATTTTAAAAATATAGACAGGTTTATATAAATTGATTTTTTTTTTATCTATGGTTTTCAATTTCAGTTTCTGTATAAAGTATACAAAAAAAATGATGGTTTTGATTAACTGAATTTTTAATGCTATTATATATAATAGTGTTATATTATATATTTTATTAAATAGTTATAATTGGATTTTAGAAACCCTAATCATATTCTCTTTGAAAGGAAACACGCCGCTCATTTTCTTCTTTGTGCTTTCTCTGCTTCTTTCTTTGAAACCACAGCCACCCCATATTTTCTCTTCCTTTATCTCTGACAAGACCATTTTAGTCTTGTTGCTTTCTATCTTATTCTATGTAATTTGGAAACATTTGGTGTTCAATTGATGTTTTTATCTCATATTTTGTTTTGGGAGAAAGTTTAGATGTTTGGTAAAAAATCTGGAAATTAGTGGCATTTTGGAGTATTTTGGAGTATTTGCAAATCAGAGACCAGTTTCAGTTAAGGCGTGGGCACGTCCTGTCTCAGCTGTAATTGAGAAACAGCAGCCCACTGTTGGTCCCGTGTAATGTGACAATATTAGTTCCAAAGGGGGGTTAGGAACTATTTAAAAATTTTCATGTTAGGCTGACTGTTGATTTTTAACTTAGACTTACTCGAAGTCTTTTAGCACGGTGATACTGACTAAGTTTTAGATACAAGCTTAGTCAACAGGTGACTAAGTCTGAATCTGTCCTTGAGTCAGGAGATAGCACTTGAGCCTATTCCTAAACTTAGCTTCTCAGTTCACTCAACTCAGCTTATGTTCTTTTTAGCGCTTTAACTAGGCAGTATTATAGCAAGCAATAAGTTAAGGAGATAAGGGTTAGAAAGATATTACTCAGCAGACGTATCCTGGTTCGGCCTCTCCGCCTACGTCCAGTCCCCGGAATTCCTTCCGAGCTTTTCAGAATCCTCTACTGAGCTCTTTAAAGGTAGAGCACAAACCTTTTACAATAGAAAGCTGAGTATACAAGAGTACCTTCCTCTATTCCTCTACTCACTCCTATTTCTACTGCTGAGTACTATGACCGAGTACTCAGCTTCTCCTTTCTATACTTCTAGAAATGATAAGTGTTTGTTTGTCCTAAACAACAATTGCTAAGACACTTTAGATGAATAAGATCACTCTAGACTTTTACACAAGATTGGAATTGGTGTAAGATTTGCTTTGCTTTTCTCGCAGAACTTCGAATATCAATTTGGTTAGTGTTTCGACTTAATTGAAGATCTGCATCGAATGAAGCGTTTGAGTGGCATATTTATAGTGACACTTGAGGCACCGGTAATTTCGAATTTTGAAATAACCGTTGGAGGGAAACGGCTTCCTGTCGCTTTCACTCAGTACGTGCTCAACATCCTTGGCCAATCAGATTCTTATATCTCCTGTCTTTGGCAGTGCTCAGCAGCTTTTCGTCAGACTAGACAGAATGTCTCCACATTTATGGCAAAGTCTTCCAGACAGCTTTCTGTGTCTTCTGATCTTTACCCAAAGTAGAAATACTTTGTCTTCAAGTTTATTCAGGTCAGCCGCTGACCTGACTTCCTTGTCGCTCAACTCAGCAGCTTCGTCTTGAAGCTTTTGGTCGAAGGCTTCTCGATCCTTCTCATTGCTGGGCTTGCGTTTTGTTCAGCACGAGCAACGTTTTGATCTGCTTGGGCCGTGAGGCTTTCATTCGTTGACTTGGGCTTGACTTTCTCTTGTGGGCCTTTGGGCCTTACAACTTAATGTCTTATGAATTAAATAACTCAACATTGAACAAACACATTAGTTCAAATGAATCAAAACATTTAAATTTAATGTGTTAGAATATTTTTTATCATGGTAGTTTAATTCTTGTTAAATAATTTTGTCAAATCAAAATAACGTGGAAAGGTGTTTCAACAAACTCCCCCATTTTGATGTTGGCAAAAATATTCAATAAGGAACTCAGTGTTGAGCTCCCCCATGATAGTTGACCTTCTCTTAAGATTCTCCCCCGTAAGGGTTGAACCGCTGACTTAGTTTTACTCTAAACATTTTAAGGTTTAATCAAGTAAGTCTAAAGTCAGTTTTTTTTTGTTGTAAGCTAAGGTCAGCACTTGGAACATTTTAGCTTTACTCAGTTTTGATACTTAGTTGGATTGAAGCTTAAGTTCTATTATCAGAGTGGAGGTAGACTGAGTAAATTAGTTGGGGCTGAGTAGTTTTACTCAGTGGCCAAATACTTGATTAGTATTTATGTTCACAAGTTTCAGTTACTTTGTTCAATGAGATTTAAGTAAGAAGACATGTGAGAAAGGTCATGAATCTCGATCAACACAGCATATAAGCATAAAGCGATAAACAAATAACACAGTTGTTTGTAAGAAGATACGATAATATATTAACTCAGTGAAGCAAGAAACATGGCAGCAGCAAACACTAACATTACACAAGTTAAAACATCTATTTTCTAATGTTGACAGAAACTTGGTTTGATTTAGGTTTGGTTTGCTGACTAGGCTTCAATATATCTTGTCACTGAGCTTGTGTGCTGGGAGGGACAACAGAAGTGGAACCGGGATGTTTCTTCTTTTGAGTTCCTTCTGCCGGTTGTTTGTCTTTCTCCCCCATTTTGCCAGCATCACAGGGCTGAGGGACAGCAGCATAAAATTTCCCTTGATCAACAACACGAGTTAGCAAGGTTGAATACTGTTGGAGTTGACTCGTACTATGGTGGCGCTGATTGGATTGATGTTTGACATGCTGATAAGTAGACTTGGCGAGTTGGAAAATTTCAGTTTACTTCGCCTGGTCGGTTTGAATCTCTTCTCTAGTTAAGCTGAGCATACGGACAACTTCAGCTATCTGTTCTATTGTGCATTGAGAGGAAGAGGAAACCAAGTCTCTAGTAGCCGTCAGCTCAGAATGGAGTTGAGTGAAGACCTGAGCTACTTGTGTCGACTTAGCTACACTTAAGTTTGTGGCAGATAAGGCGTTTAGCTTTCCTTCAATAGTATCCATGTGTTGCACCATGTGCAAATGAAGGTTAGCCATCTTTGTAGCAAACTCCTGCTTTGGCTGCTGAGCAACCATATTGGTTAGCACACACATAAGCTCCTTAAGACCTTTGAGTTCAGTCAGAAGTTGCGTTATGGTGCTCAATTGAGTAGGCTCAGCAGAATGACACTCAGCATCAGAGGCATGAGTGTGTTGAATGTCCGCAATCAGTTCTTGAGCAGCTTACAGGATTCTTTTCCCAAAATGGGAAGTAGTAAGGAAGCTCAAGGGGTCAGCTGATGGATTCTCAGGAACTGAACTCTGGTTAGCAACAGGTGTTTGGATAGTGGGTTGCTGACCAGAAATGGAGGTGCCCTCATGAGTAAGTGAAGGGTGAACAATGGGAGTGGCATCCGGGGAAGTTGGGCCGTCAGTTGTAGCTGACTTGTTGACTAGGTGCTCAGGTTGGGTTGGAGTGGTTTGTGCAGCAGCATTGCCTACCTGCTCAGTTTCATTATGGAGCTGGGTATTGACTTGTGGAGGAGTCAGCTCAAGATTGTCCTGAGCAGGAGTGTCTTCAGAAGCTTGTTCATTTAGCTGAACAGCAGGTTCTTCGATCACTTGCTTAGTTGAGGCGTGAGTAGCGGTGTCGGCAGAGTTCTGACCCTTAGAAGTGTCAGCTTCGGCATGTTCCTGACTACAAGAAACAGAGGCTTGTTTTTCCTAAACTGGCGAAGGTTGAGCAATTAGTTTGGAGAAGAAGTTGAATTCCAACGCAGTCAGGTCAACAATAGGATCACGCAGTGGAGAATCATCCAGTACATCAAATACAGGTGGTTTGCGTGACTTCCTTTTGAACCGTTTGTCACTTCCTTCTTTGGATAGTTTTGGAGAAGGAGTTTGGTCAGCAGAGATGGTGTTTGTTGACTTAGGAGAGACATCAAGATGGACGTCCTCAGCTGGTTCTTCAATAGTCGTGGTGTCAACAAGAGACTCAGTTGCTGGCTCAGTAGCCTGTACTTTAGCAGTTGAGTCGCTGGGTGCATTCTTCTTTGTCTTCTCAAGAGAGACAAACTTATCCCGTTGATTATTAGGAGTTGTTTCAATACCATCAGTTTCCTCAGCTCACAGGAAGAAGGAGTCCTTTGGAACAACAAAGTCCAGAGGAGTTGCGTTCAATGGTGTAACTCCAGAAACCTTCTTCCTTTTTAGGGGTTGCTCAGTTTCCTCCTGTTCGTCCTCAATCTCTTGGACAGCGGCAGGTCGTTTTTGGGAAGCCTTAGTAGGTTCAACTTTCTTCTTAGCTGACTCAGCTGGAGAAGGTCTGTTCAATACCACTTTAATTCTTTTTGTAGTTTGAATCGACGGTTTAGTTCTCTGTTCAACTGATGTGTCTGCTTTTCTCTTTTTCCCTTTACTGGGCCGCTCGATTTGCTCTTCATCGTCTATCACTGTTTCCTTTCCTTTCTTGGTTTTGGATTTGAAAGGAAGGTTGTGTGCTAGTCCAGTAAGGATCTCAACAGTGATTTCCATCCCCACTACACTTTCTTCATCCTTGAAGCTGATCTTATGATCCTTGAGGATTTCGGTGATGAGTGATCCCATTCGAAGAGCTCCAGTGCTTCGTTGAATTGCCCCGATCAAAAACACGGGCATATTCAGAGGTTTGTAAGTCAACATGTGCCAGATGAAGCACTGCTCGAAGTTGGATGCGGAAGATGTGGAGTTGACCTTTGGGAATAGATAGTTGGTCAGGATATAGTGAGCTTGTCTCTGCTGCTGACTGAGTGAAGTGCACGAGACTTCACCTACATCTCCTTCTGGCTTACAAAACTCAGCATCATACTTGACTCGTTTATAATCATTGGTTTTCCTTAACTCAGCCCCTTCCTCTTTTAACTCTAAAAGTATGGCCATGTATGAGGGGTTGATGATGATTTTCTTGTCATTAATGTAGGTTACCATGAAGTCAACGTTGTCTGTTGCAATCAGCAGATTTGAGTAGAACTCAGTTACTAATCTTGGATAGGTCAGGCCATTGAGGGAGAAGAGTTTCGCCCATCCGTTCTTAGATATCCATTCGCTATAGGGTTTCTCAGCTTCAACGAAGCTCCTGGAGAACCACTATGAGGGAATGACATCAAGGTCCTCAACGTTTGAGAACGCAGATAGGAAGGTTCTTTCCTTAGGCTTCTTACCCTTGTCCTTCTTCTTTTTCTTTGAAGGAGTTGAATGTTCAGTGTTGTGGTCAATGCCAAGGATGCTGACTTCATCCATGGGTTTGTCGTGCCGACCATGACCCGTTTGAGCTTCTTCTTCTGAGGTTTCATCATACTCCTGCTCAGGTGGAGAAGCAGGATTGGTATCTGATCGGTTCTCCTCGTATTGGTCATCGGAAAGATTCTGGGAATCAGACATGGTGTTCTTGGATGTTTCTTAGGAATGTCGAGAGATTTGGGATTTGAGAGAGAGAGAGTTTGAGTGCGAAAATCAAGCTTAGGAAATTAATAGTGAAAAATCTTTCAGTATTTATAGCCGGAAGGAATTGATTTGATAGGTCAAGGAAAATGGTGGGAATTTGAACCATCGATAGTCAGTTATTACTGACATTAACTGTGAGAAACAGCGCATGGTTTTACTAATGATGACGCTTACGTCATCCTAGAGGCTACTTAAATATGTGTGCAAACCCTAATTGTGCAAGTTGCTTTACTCAGCAACGTAGTTACTCAGCAGTTCAAGTGCTGAGTGTATAAGTCGGTTTTATAACTTTGCATAGTAAAAGCACTCAGCATGCATATCAACTCAGCATGTAAAAATCACTCAGCATGAATAATACTTAGAATTTATTGGAGAGGATTAAACATACCGATAGCTTCTCTGAGTATGTTGAATTGCTCACGAGCCAGCGGCTTGGTGAAGATATCAACAAGCTGCTCATCCATTGGGACGTAGGTCAGCTTGATCTCACCTTTGAGTACATGGTCTCTGATGAAGTGATGCCTTATGCTGACATGCTTCATCTTGCTGTGCTGGATTGGGTTCTTTGATAGGTCAATGGCACTTTTGTTGTCACATTTGACTTCAATCATTTTAGTCTGAACACCATAATCATCTAGTTGTTGCTTGATCCAGAGGACTTGGGCAACACAGCTTCCAGCAGCAATATACTCAGCTTCAGTGGTTGACAAGGCTACTGACGACTGCTTCTTACTGAACCAAGACACAAGACAACTTCCAAGGAAATGACATCCTCCTGAAGTGCTTTTTCGCTCCAGCTTGTCTCGTCCATAGTCAGCGTCAGTGTATCCAATGAGTGTGAAATCATAAGTATTAGGATACCATAAGCCTGCATTCACCGAGCCTTGCAAATATCTAAGGATTCTTTTTACAGTTATGTAATGAGATTCCTTAGGGTTAGATTGATATCTAGCGCAATAACATACTGAGAACTGAATGTCCGGTCTACTAGCTGTTAAGTAAAGTAGGGAACCAATCATACCTCGATATAATTTGCTATCTACTGACTTACCACTTTAATCAGCACAGAGGACAATGTCAGTGCCCATTGGGGTAGATATTGGCTTACAGTTTTCAAGTTCATATTTCTTCAATATCTCCTTAGCATACTTAGTTTGACTGATGAAGATTCCATTCTTTACTTGCTTGATTTGAAGTCCAAGGAAGAAGTTGAGTTCTCCCATCATTGACATTTCAAACTCAGTCTGCATCTGCTTACTAAATTCCTTGCACATAGACTCATTAGTAGCACCACAAATGATGTCATCAACATATATTTGAGCCAGCAGGGTATCTTTACCCTTTCTCTTAATGAATAAAGTTATATCAGCTTTGCCTCTGACATAATTTCTAGTCAGCAGGAAACTGGTCAGCCTCTCATACCAAGCACGTGGTGCTTGCTTGAGACCGTACAGAGCCTTTTTGAGTTTATAAACATGGTTTGGGAACTTAGGATCCTCAAACCCTGGAGGCTGATTAACATAGACTTCCTCATTTATAACTCCATTAAGAAATGCACTTTTGACATCCATTTGAAACAATTTAAAATTCATAAAACTGGCATATGCATATAATATTCTAATTGCTTCAAGCCTTGCCACTGGGGCGAAGGTCTCACCGTAGTTAATACCTTCCTGCTGACTATAGCCCTGGGCTACAAGTCTTGCTTTGTTTCTGACCACATTCCCTTGTTCATCTAGCTTGTTGCGGAAGACCCATCTTGTTCCTATGGTCTTCTGGCTTCTTGGATTTGGCACTAAGTCCCAAACTTCATTCCTCTTAAACTGATCAAGCTCTTCTTGCATTGCACCCATCCAGAACTCGTCGTTCTCAGCTTCTGAAAAATTCTTTGGTTCCAGAACTGAGACGAATGCTACATTGCTGAGGTATCTCCTGAGTTGATTCCTTGTCATCAGGGTATTCTTAGCAGCATTGAGAATGGCGCTTTCAGAGTGTCCCCTTGGGATTCTAATTTCTTTCGGTAGTGTAATGTCTTGAGCTGGTTGTGTTTCAACAATCTCTGCAGGTATAGATTGGTCAGTGAAAATAATTTGAGTTTCGTTTTTACCTTTGGTCAGCCTTTGAAGTGGTAACTCAGCAGCTCCACTTTGGTCAGCATTTGCTGAGTATGGATCATCCTCAGTCGGTTGATTGACCTTCCCTGCAGGGTTAGTTTCATCGAACTCAATGTGTACTGACTCTTCTAAGATCTGAGTTCGTTTATTGAAAACTCTATATGCTTTGCTGTTTGTTGAGTAGCCTAAAAAGATAGCTTCATCAGCTTTTGAATCAAACTTAGCAAGGTTGTCTTTAGTATTTAAAATAAAACATTTACAACCAAAGGCTCGAAAGTATCCAATGTTGGGTTTTCGTCCTTTCCAAAGTTCGTAGGGGGTCTTCTTCAATATGGGTCTGACTAGAGCCCTATTGAGTATGTAACAAGCTGTGTTGACAGCTTCTCCCCAAAAGTACTTTGGAAGCCTATTCTCACTCAGCATTGTCCTGGCTATTTCAACCAAGGTTCTGTTCTTGTAGACACCGAGTCGGAGGACCTGTGACGAAAACCCATAACAAGACGGTTGAAGCGGTTGGTTCCGATAATTTAAAGAAAAAAAATCGCGAGAGGGTCCATAAGGGTTGCGGTCGTCAAGTGAACGGCTCGTGAGTGCTCAGCGGCATTGGGCGAGCGCCTAGCGGTAGTCGGCGCACGCCCGACGGCAGTTGGACGCGCGCCCCATAGCGCAGGGCGCACGCCCAGCTACGTTGGGCGTACGCCCAACATCCGTTGGGCGGACGCCCAACGACGTTGGGCGAACGCCCAACAGAAGTTGGGCGTTCGCCCAACAGAAGTTGGGCGTTCGCCCAACTAATGTTGCGCGTCCGCCCAAAATATTTTGGGATCCGTGCCTATAAAAGGCACGGATCCCCATGCATTTGAGGAGGAGGATTTTTGGGGAGCTTCTCACTTTAGACATTTTTAGAGAGAGACAATTAATTTTTTTGGGAGAAAACATTTTTTTTCCTAAAAAATCCAAATTTCCTAAAAGTTAAATATTTTAACAAAACACCAAAAACACCGAAAAATCATAATTCGTGGAATCAACCGACTTCAGCTGTCAATACCGATCTTGAGGTATTATCCGAGGACTAGACTCGTTTTATTTTATTTATTTTATTTATTTTCTTCATTTATTTATTTTTAGGATGTAGTTTTATTTATTTATTTAGTTATTTATTTATCACATTTATTTATTTTCCCGTATTTATTTAAAATTCCGTGACGCATTAAATAAACGTTTGGTTTTGTTTTGAAATAAAAAAACCTCGTCTTAAGTCCCAATACGAACCGTGATCCCGTTTGAGGGTAGTTCGGGATTAAAACGTTGTATACATATAAATTTTAGAAAAATCCTTTTTAATTAACGTTTTAAAATAAAACATCGTTTAGGGAGGTTCCGTTGTAGACTATGACCTGATTTTGGGTAGTTCGGAGGCCCAAAATGATAGAATAGAGTAGATTTAAAGCCTTCTAACGAATCTGGAAAGTATAAGGACTGCTGTTGATATTCTGCCATTTCTGTCACTAACAGCAGATTAGCGACGGATTTTCCGTCGGTAATCTGCTGGAATCTGAAAATTCTCCTTTTAACCCCCTTTTCTCAACTTTTTGATATTTATACTTGTATACGTATGTATTTAATTATGTAATATATTTATAAAAATTATTTTTGAGTCCTATAACTATTAATTACGTATTATGTAGCTATATATTTCATATTTGGAACTTAGTTCATTTTGATTTGGTTTTGTAAAGTATTATATTTGTATATATATATAGTTTTTGGCTCATTCAAGTTATATTAGTCATTATTTAGGATGGAAGTTATTTTCTATACATATACTACTTAAAACTAGTTTGAACCAAAGGTTATTCTTCACATTTATGAACTTTGTTCATTGTTTTACATGTTTTGAATTAGAATAAGAATGCATTATACTTAGTATTTTTCATTTTCTTTATTATACCATATAGTATCTTTTACTCGTTTTCATCTATAGATATATCCTTATTTTTAGATAAAAATGTATATATATATATATATATATATATATATATTTTCACTCTATTTTTGTATATATGTGTATATTTCAAATGTGTTTGGTTGGATGAATTTGGCCTTGATTTGTTAATTGTTGTGATTATGAAGGTTAAAGAGAGTTAAAATGGGGAAAATAAGCCACAAAAGGATTTCAATTCAATTGTGTAAATTAAAGGCATTTGGAGACTTTCAAAATGTAAATAAGAGTTTTTTGATTTCTTTTTGGTTCCAAGTGGTTTTCTAAAATGTCACGTTTTGAAACCTAAATTCGTTCCAACGACGGATTAAGCGAACCTTGTCATTAAAATCGTTTTTATTGGTAAACAATAGAGTTTTGAATCGTTTCCCTATTCAAATGGTTTTGTACAAAAATAAATGGACTTGTATGCTTAATCACGTTTTCTTGTTAAAACTTCTCATTTCAACGTTTTCAAACGCTCGAGTCGTTCCAACGGCGGTTCAAGTGAACATTATGTAAACTAACGGGGTTTTGAAACGTACCTAAATCGTTCCAACGGCGATTAAGGTACGAGCCATGTAAATAAATTCGTTTTCGGGAGTGAGGTTAGCGTAGATGTAATATACGATATAAAGCATAAATCACACTGTGAATAAATCAATTCTTTCTTTCCCCCTCTCTCTCCTATATACTTTAAATTTATGCAAAATGGGTGATTCTTTATTAAAATGGCTTTTTAATAACATGCTCAAAACGGTTTTCAAAATGAGAAAGAAAAGGTTTCAAATGAATTTTAAACTTAAAGAAATATGCGATTAGTCCGTTATCGCCTAACACGCTGAGTAGGAGGCCGGTGGTTCATAATCGGGCGATGTCGGGGTGCCTAGTAGCCTTTCTCCGGAAAGGAGCTAGCCTTCTCGGCTCGTACCTAAGTTTCCCGAAGCCTCATCGGTCTCCCGCAAGGGATCGGTGTTCATTTCCCATTCGTGGGTGGCGACTCTTCCATACTCCGAGCTCCGGTCCTACCGAGTAGCTTGATTCCGCGGTTGGTTGCTTTCGGCACCAATCACAGCCTATGTCGCCATGAGGTGTCCACCCCCCGGTCCGCCCGGGTGAGGCCGTCGGCACCTTGTCTAACAAGTGGCGACTCCGCTGGGGAAGCGAGAAATTTGATTCCGGAAGGCGTGTATTAAGCCCTTAACGGGGACGGATCGTATTATTTCTTTTCGTATGCATTCATACGCATTATTGCAAACCTTTTGGGTAATTTCCGCGAAACCTCTAGCGAGAGTCCATTCGTCGCTCGAAAGAGGCTAGTGTAAGTTCCCCCTTACAGTAAGGCGCCAAAGGGTCCCCATCCATTCGTTAGGGGCGAATTTGTGCGGTCCTGTGAGGTCCCGCGATCAGCCGTGTTAGCATATAGTAGCCTTAGAAGTTGCCATAGGATTACCCGTTACTATTTTTGGTGTGATAAATGAATCAATTCGTGTTTTCAAATTGCCATGATACGTGTCTAAATCCTAAAATACGTAAAGAAAACGAAACGGAACGTTAATATATACTCTTAAATCGATATATAAACTACCCCGAAGCATCGAAACGATTCAAACTAAAGACGACTTAGTCATCTCGTATGAATGAACTTGTGTGGCCCGTCTGGTCCCTTTCCGTGTCCCGAAGAAGGCACATGTTCAGGAAATACATTGTGACGTAAGCACGTATTAGTTCAAGTCGGTTTGATATTAAGGATAGTCGTATCTCGATTCAATAGACTATATTAACAGTAGCTGTTATTCACATTCTTTAAATAAGTTGGGATAAAACGAGATTATGACAAAACGAAAACGAAGAATGTTTCTGTTTCGAACGACCTTGTCGTAACGTAAAGAGTTTTATAAACGTGACCCGTCCCTACCGAATAAAAAATGAGCTCTTACGTTATACCTTGCGTTGTTCTAAGGAGAAATGGACGTATCCGCAAAAATGACTAAGAAAATAAAAGAAAAACAAAAACGACCAAAATCATTCCGTATCTACGATATATGTCAATCCCGAGAGTAGTTAAAGAAAATGAACCAATGCCATTGAATACGTGCCTCGAATGGGTATATACGCCGCTTGAAATCACGAAGCCGAATTAAGCTAAACCGCATAATTGCGCCATATGGACGAAACTGTGGGTTTGACTAATGGCTCGATCATTTCGACCGTTACCAAAACTACAAGAAATATGGCCCGATCTGCGTGTTTGTTTAACTCGTGCCTAAATGAAAAAAGAACGGTAATGCCCCCGCTTCGAATAAGCATGCGATTAAACGAAACGTTGATTTTCTATAACCACGCTAGGATGGTATATCCCGTAAATTGGAAGAAGTAAAAATTTGTTGCTAGCCGAGAGATTATCGTGCGCTCGAATAAGACTCGCCGTCTTTTCACGTAGCTAAAACGAGCAAGCGGATCTTAACGCTAGGAACAAACACGTTACGTGATAATTCCGTTCCCTAAGAATAAAATCCAAAAGTGATACTCTCACTAAACAAACACGTGGTTACGTCTCTCGATAGATCCAAAAGATCCCGTTGTAATCCAAAAAATCGAGACATGAACCCACGCGAATAAAAGGGAACGAATCATTGTCGGTAACGAACGATTAAACTCAAAGGAATAACTCGTACAGCGTCTAAATCCGAGATACGCTCAAAAGGGAGTCAAAACCCGAACTAATGCGTCTCGTGAAATAACAAAAGACGAGTTATTCCGAAAGGACAATCCAATTTGGCCGATATCTTAGTCACTGAACACTGATACGTTAAAACGAATTGTATTGCCTGATGGATGATTTCCTTTTCCGCAATAATCGACGGCATCACGCGTCCCCTGGACCGCAATGTGAGCCCCAAACCTAAATCCTAGGAAAGAGACTTGGACCATCGAGTGTGTGGAGGAATAAGGGTGGAAGAGAGATGCTGTGATACGTGTAATTAGACTAACGTTTGTTCTTCTTATCTTATATATTCGTAAATAATAAACGCACACACCACGAATCATGCATATAAAATCATGCATACATACTAATGGATATCGCTCGCGCAGACGTCATTATTAAGCGGTTGTGGTTCCGTGAGAGTAGTCGGCTAGTCAGACAGTTCGACCAGTTGTAGATTGTTAGTTCCGAGCCATCGCAGTCAACAGTTGTGGCTTCCGAATCATCTTCGTCTGAGTATACTCAGTCTTCGGTCAGTATGTCTGTGACCAACGAAAAGGTGGCCGAATTGGAGAATTCCGTGAACAACATTAACGATCAGTTTGCCGCAATTCTGGCCCAGCTAGCTGAGCTGGCCCTGAAGGATAACAAGAGCGGTAGCAAGCGTGCTGAGAACGAAGTGAACACTGGTCCCCGCTTCGGGAATGAGGATGACTATCAGGATTATATCCAGAAACAGCTTTAGAAAGAGAAAGCTAAGGAAGAGGAGTGGAAGCAGCACATCACTCAAGAGGTGCAGGATCTGCGCGGGGGAAGCTCCGGGAGTCAGGACCTTTATAATTTGAAAAACTGCTTATCAGCGACTGCTTTGCCTTTGAAATTTCGGCTCCCGGACATGAAGAAGTTCGATGGAACTGGGGATCCCACGGCTCACATGAATCAGTATGTTGCGGTAATGAAGCACACGATCTTGACTGAGGATCAAGTCTTGGGACTGTTTAATACCTATCTAGAGGGGGCTGCCCTCGTGTGGTTTCATGCGTTGCCGCTGGTGACGAAGAGAGATTGGAAGGAGTTGGCGAAGTCATTCATTGCTCAATATAGTTTCAACACTATGCTTGAGGTTACGTTGAAAGAGCTAGAGAGCACTAAGCAGCAAGCTGGTGAGTCTTTGTCCGATTTTGTAAGAAGGTGGAGAGCCAAGGTGGCAGTTATGAAGCAGAAGCCGCTTGAGCAGGATCAGATCCGGATGGTAATTGGCAACACATTGTCGTATATTAAGAATGAGTTGCGGTATATGCCTTTTACCGATTTCAGTCAGATGTATAGCTGCGCCTTGACAGTAGAGGGGGATGGAGAGCTGAAGAAAGCTTATACTAAGTGGACAAAGTCTGGATATAGTGCCGGAGGGCCAAGCGCGAGTACAGAATCTGCCGTAGTGAAAGTGCTTGAACTTAATGCTATCGAGAAGAGGCAGTTCGCCAAGTTTGATCAGACCTATGCAAAAGTTTTCGAACGATTGCAGAAAAAGGGATTGTTGAAAGCCCTCACTCCTTATAATAAAGCACCGCCTACTCCGCAGATACAAGCTAGGGGGTACTACGAGTTCCACAGTAATTATGGGCACAATATCGAGAACTGTGAGAGGTTGAAGCATGAGATCCAAGATTTGATTGAGGAGAAGAAGATAGCTGATCCTTCGTCAGCAAACCCTTCCATTAGACGTAATCCATTGCCTAACCATAGGGTGAGCATGATCGGGTATGGGCTCGAAGAGAGTTTGGTTATGGAATCCTTCGGGGAAGACGAAGAGGAGTTATTGGACTCCGATGAGAAGAGTAATGTGGAAAATGGTTTATATGTGTCCTTTCTGGGCAAGGAGCAGGAGGATGAACCAATGGATGAAGGACTAGACGGCGGAGCACCGTATGATGAAGATAGTGCCGAAGAGACCGGGGAAGGGTCGTCTCGAACTATTATGCCAGAGTTGAGTTTATTCAGTGGGGTGGAGAATCCTGATGTGCACTTACGCGAGTATATGCATGATATGTTTGTTGAATCCTTTGGGGTGGACGAGGTTGCTCAGTGGTTCCACCATTCATTAATAGGCGAGCCTTTGAGGTGGTTCCACTCATTGCCCGACTCCTGCAAGCACGATTGGGAACAGTTGTCCGACCTATTCCTAGAGAAGTACAAGAAAGTTAAGGATAGGACCACAGAGCGCTTTGCGCTGCAAATTGGGCCTATCAAACGTCCGTTGCCGGCTGTCAGTAAGTATAACAGCAACAAGGATCTAATGGAACACCTTCACTTCTACTTGTCGGCCATGGGGCCTTTGGGTTTTAACGAAGAAGAGATCACCAGTCTGTTTTGCAATTCACTAATGGGGGAGCCGCTGATGTGGTATATGTCTCTCCCGATGCGTATCAAGTGCGACTGGGCCGCAATGACCAAGAGGTTCATTAAGGAATATACAGTATGGATGCTTGCGGAGCAAACACCGGACTCGCCCTCTTACGAGACGCCTGAAGCAGTATTAGCAATGCCCAAGTATGGTGGATATCGGGATCTCGCTGAACATGCAAGTTTATTCCGCAACCATATGTATGACGCCGAGTTCCCTCAAAGTGAGTTACACGAACACTTCCTGGAAACTCTCATGGGAGAAGCCTTGTTGTGGCATCAAGGGCTATCAAAGGAAGAAATGGGTCATTGGATACCTCTTCGGGATGCGTTTGTGTCGAGGTATGAGATGTATGTGCCATGGACGGGATCCCTAGAAGATCTAGATAGGATCAGACAATTCCCTGAGGAACCGTTTGTGGATTACGCAAGGAGGTGGAGGTATCGCTATGAGCAGTGTCATGAAACGATGAGTGATAAGGTGCAGCTCATGTGCATACAAAGAGGCGTTATTCCGATGGTGGCAAGAAGGATGAACAGAGTGCCCCTCAGGGACTATGATGAGTTGATAGGCTGGGCCATGTATGGATCAGTAGATCCCTTGTATTTGAACTCAAACGTGCCTCACATAATGGATCTGATGGTTATGGACATTTGGGAAAGTTCCTCGGAGGAGGAGGATGCCAATCAGAGAATTCCTATCAATATTTGGGATGAATCTGATGATGAGCCGGAGATTTCCGTTATGACAAGATCGGGTCGAGTGGCCGAGGGAAAGGCGCCAATGGTGGAAACTGAGGCGGGAGAAGGATCGGCTCCCAAGCCCGATGATCAAGTCCTCGAGCAGTTGAAGAAAACACAAGCCAAGTCTACCGTGTGGGAAGTCTTGTGCCATTCCAAGTACCACCGTGAGAATTTGATGAAAGAGCTGCAGAATTTGGTCATCTCTACCGATACTGAGCCGAGAGCGCTAGTGGGGGCAATCATGGCCCGAAAGAGAACTGAAATCACCTTCACCGACGAAGATCTCCCGGAAGAGGGGAAAGCTCACAACAAGCCTTTATACATCCGAGCTGAAATTAATGGAAAGAAAACTAGTTGTGTGATGGTTGATGATGGATCGGCCATTAATGTTTGCCCGCTGAAACTCTTGTCCAAATTGGGAGTAGAAAGAGGGGATTTGACTGCCTCGGAAACCGTGATCAAGGCCTATGATGATAGTCGTAGGCACATCGAGGGAGTTTTCAAGGCCAAGCTGAAAGTGGGGCCGCATGAGGAAGAGACTGAATTCACTGTGTTAGATATACCGGTGGCTTTTGCTGTGTTGTTGGGACGTCCATGGTTCCAAAAGTTGGGAGGCGTGCCCTCCACACTCCATCAGATGATCAAATTCCCCTTCGGGGAGGAGATAGTGACTATCCGAGCCGAGAAGCTAAGTTCAGTGGCTGCATTGGGAATTGAGCCTCAGCTTTTCTCCGGATTCCAGGTTTCTGGGATCTATGAGTCCAGTATGACCACCGATGTGGTAAAGATGATGAAAGGGGGTTTTATCCCCAGTATGGGCTTAGGAGCACACCATCAGGGGTTGCCAGAATCTCCGGACTTCAAGAGTCAGAAAACCCGGAGGGGTTTGGGTTATGAACTGGGAGGTCCGTCTAACACAGGCAGTGAGGGAAAAGTGGGTCTAAAGAAGTATTTTGTGAATGAGGGCCACGGGAAAGTCTATTCTGGAACCCCCGAGTCATGGACTAGCACCGAAGGAAAGATTCTGCCAGGCTTTGAGATCTTCAACGATGTCACCAGTTGGGGCAAAGGAGAGGCAAGCTGCTTCGTCGAGGAGATCATAATGTTAGATCTGAATGCCGAGGAGTAGGTCGTCACAATGGAAGTCGCTGTGGTAGCGGTGGACGAGCCCGGCACCTCCAAGGCCTATGAGAAACCCGAGAACCCCGATGATAATAATCGTATTACTGCTTTATTCGAATCTGATGATGTACTCGCCAATACTATCAATGAAATGAATTCTGATTTTGCTTACTTGCTTGATGTTGATTCTGATTATTCCATGCATTCTCATTCATATAACATGCCTACATTTGAAATCAATACAATAGAAATGTCAACTTTCAATCTTGGCACGGATGAAAATCCTAAACTTATACAAATTGCTCAAGAATTAACTACTGAAGAGAGGAAAGAATTTGAGAGAATAATTAAAAAATACGAAATAGTGTTTGCTTGGACGTACGAAGATATGCCGGGAATCGATCAATCAATTATAACTCACCGTATTCCAACATACCCCGATGCTAGACCCGTGAAACAGAAACTCCGACGCATGAGGCCGGAATGGGCAGATAAGATCAGAGAAGAAGTAAAGAAACAGTTAGAAGCAGGTTTCATCAAAGTAATCGACTATCCTCCATGGGTCGCCAATGTAGTGCCAATCGCGAAGAAAGACGGTAAAGTGAGAATGTGCGTCGATTATAGAGATCTCAACAAGGCTTGCCCCAAAGATGAGTTTGCATTGCCTCACATCGATGTATTGATTGACAGTGCAGCATCCAGCGTCTTACACACAAACGTGGATGGTTTCATGGGCTACATGCAAGTTCAGATGGCCGAGAAGCACAAAGCAAAGACCTCGTTCACAACTGAGTGGGGGACGTACTGCTATAGAGTAATGCCATTTGGTTTGAAAAACACTGGGGCCACTTACCAGCGAATGGCTACGGCACTGTTCCACGATATGATACAACAAGGAAGTGGAAGTCTATGTGGACGACATGATGGTCAAATCGGAGACAAGAGAAGGGCATTTTGCTGCACTTGAGAAGTTTTTGGCCCGAATTGCAGAATTCAAGCTAAGGTTGAACCCGAAGAAGTGCTTCTTTGGTGTTTCATCGGGGAAAATCTTAGGCTACATAATCAGTAACAAGGGGATTGAGGTGGATCCCGATAAGGTAAAGGCCATACAGGAAATGCCAGCACCAAAGAATGAGAAAGAAGTAAGAGGATTTCTGGGGCAGGTTCAGTATATCAGTCGGTTCATAGCACGACTCACTGCGATCTGCGAGCCGATCTTTAAACTGCTACGGAAAGATCAACCCACGGTTTGGAATGATAAGTGCCAGCAAGCATTGGAGAGTGTCCGGAACTATTTGTCTAATCCACCGGTTTTGAGACCGCCTAAACTCGGAAAACCGCTTCTCCTCTATGTAGCGATCGAGGAGCGATCAATTGGGGCAATGCTGGCCCAGGAAGGAGATACCAGTGTGGAGCATGCGGTGTATTATCTGAGTAAGAAGTTCCTGGAATACGAACTTAAGTATAACATGATCGAAAAGACGTGCGTGGCAGTGGTATGGTTAACAAAGAAGCTGCGGCACTATTTTCAATCTTACAAAGTAATCATTATTTCCCGGATGGATCCCGTGAAGTATCTGTATCGAACTCCGTCTCTAACAGGGAAGCTATCCCGATGGTTGTTGCTCTTGTCCGAATTCGACATCGAATATGTAACGAAAAAGGTTATTAAGGGGAGAGCCGTAGCAGAGTTTCTGGCCAATCAGCCTCTAAATGCGGAAGAGGGGGAGATAAACTATGATTTCCCCGATGAGCACTTGAACGCAATAGAAGTTATACCGTGGAAAATGTTCTTTGACGGAGCGGTTAACTCGAATGGAGCCGGGGTAGGAGTGCTACTTATCTCACCAGAAGGGGAAAGGATTCCAATGGCGAAGAAGTTGTCGTTCCCTCTCACTAATAATATGGCCGAGTACGAAGCATGCATCTATGGGCTAGAGTAACTAGCGGCACTAGGAGCGTCATATGTCGAAGTCTGGGGCGACTCAAAGTTAATTATCGAGCAAGCCCAAGGAAATTGGGAAATAAGAGAAGAGAGATTACGCTCGTACCTACATCAGCTAGGGGGGTTAGCACAGAGGTTCGGTGAGTGTCGCTTTTATCATATTCCTCGAACGCAGAACCAAGCGGCGGATGCTTTGGCCACATTAGTGTCAGTATGGGATAATCCTCGGAACCTGGCCTCGAAGCCTTTGGTGTTGAGGAGGTCCCACAAACCGTGCTATGAAGACGTAATGTTGTTGGGAGCGGATGAAAAGCCTTGGTATTTCGATATCGTGAACTTCATGAAAAGTGGGACGTACCCGGTAGAATCAGAACTTAGGGATCAGGCTGTGATCAGAAGGTTAGCTCAGTAGTTTGTCATCCACGATGATCTGCTTTACAAAAGGCACACCGATGGGTTACAATTGAGATGTTTAGACGAGGGAGAAGCCCGTGAGGCGATGGAGTCAGTACACTCGGGAATTTGTGGAGCCCATATGGGAGGAGCAGTATTAGCAAAGAAAATCGTAAGGCAAGGCTTCTATTGGCTCACCATGGAAAGAGATTGTAACGAATATGCGAAGAAATGCCATGATTGTCAAATCCACGGAGATTATAATCACTTGCCAGCTATGGAACTGCACGTGTTAGCACCCATTTGGCTGTTTACAGCTTGGGGCATTGATATCATCGGTGAGGTGAGACCTAATGCGTCAAACGGATACAAATTCATTGCAGTCGCCATTGATTACTTCACCAAGTGGGTAGAGGCAGAATCGTTTAGCAAGTTGGGATCTAAGCAGATGAGGAAGTTCATTGAAAAGCATCTAATCACCAGGTTCGGAGTGCCTCATCACATGATCACGGATAATGGGGTCCAATTTCAAGGGGAAGTGAGAAGTCTCATCCAGGAATACGGTATCGAGCATCATAGGTCTTCTCCATATCGCCCGCAAGCTAACGGGGCAGTGGAAGCCGCAAATAAGAACCTTAAGAGGATCCTCGTAAAGACAGTGGAGTCGCATTGGAATTGGCATGAGCAGCTTCCGCTAGCTTTATGGGCCTATCGCACGACGGTTAGAACGTCAACTGGGGCAACGCCGTTCTCCTTGGTATATGGGGCAGAAGCCGTTCTCCCGATTGAGATTGAAAAGGGTTTGTTGAGAATCGCAGTAGAAGCAGAGATTCCCGAGACGGAATGGGTGAAGAAGCGATATGAGCAGTTAGCATTGGTGGACGAGAAAAGGATGGAGGCTCTTTACCATGTGCAGTTATATCAGAGAAGGATGGCCCGAGCCTTCAACAAAAAGGTCAAGGCCAGCCCTATCAAAGAAGGGGATATGGTACTGAAACAGATCCGAATGATGCACACCGACCCTAGGGGAAAGTTCAGGCCAAACTGGGAAGGACCATTCCTCGTGAAGAAGATCCTAAGCAAAGGGGCGCTGAAGCTAACTACTATGGACGGCATGGAGTTCTCCGAACCTACCAATCTAGATAGGCTTAAGAAATACTTTTCGTAAAAAAAAAAGAAATGAAAATTCCCGATAGGTTGCAAACCCACAAAGGGCGACCTATGCAACAATAAGGGACATCCCAATGGGCGAAAACCCGAAAGGGCACTCATTTGAAAATTCCGGGATAATAAAAGGAGAGTTGAAAAATCGCTGGGATCTGAAAACCGAAAAAAGGCGGGTCCTGGTAACAGTAGTTATATCTTGAGAAATTATGAAAATAATGTATAAGCGGCTAAGTATTTCTGTTGTTTGTAAATAAATAAAGGCATGAATATATTTGAAGAGGACGATTGGAATCATTATAATCTACTGAATGCATTGTATTATGAATCATGAGTTATACATTTCCTACCTCTTTCATATAAAAAGCCTACATCCTATCCACCCCTCTCCCTATATATAAGCTATACATCGGGGTAATACTAACAAAAGAAAGCTGCAAGGAATGATAATGGTGAGCTCATCAAGGAGGGAACGATCCCAAGTCCCAGAAGTCCTTGAAGTCCCTCAGACGAGAAGCTCGCTCCCCGGCTAAGGCCTCCTCGGCAACCCGACGACCCTCCTCCGTGGCAAGGCGCCCCTCGGTCTCCACTCGCATCATCTCTGCCCAATAAGCATCTCTCTCTCGGTAGACACGTCCGACCCTAGCATTGGCATCCCGATGCGACTCGCTGAACCGCTGATCATTAGCATGAAGGTCGCTCTGCAAATAAAAAAAAAAGAAAAGAAAAAAGAAAAAAAAACTCCAAAATAGATAACAACAGAAGTCATACATACATATGTGCATCACATGCATACATTTCACTACACTAAAACAGAATAAGGATACTCACCAGGTGGCTGGCACAGCGCAGGTTGAGCTGCTCTCTCAAATAATCAGACAATCCCACGTAATCGGTGCACGTCTCCCTCGAGGTGTGAAGGGCATCAGGAGGATCGAACGGCACCATCGAGGTGAAAACTAGAGGGGCTGTCTCAACATCGGAGTATGCCACGCCTGCCTCGCCATAGTGAACCATCGAATACTCTCTCCCTGGAATCGGGAAAGGTGCGCCAAGGTGGAGCCGCTCTGGTCGGGCAGCGCTTGAGGGCTCGCCGGCGTAATAAGAAGGCTCGCTGGCGGATGTCCGGGCTCGGGTAACATCAAAAAATCTGACGTCCGAGCGCTTCTCAAGGAATCCTCCTGCAAGCAAAGACAAAACGAATACACCTAACTGTCTCACAAATAAAAGAATAAATAAGTCAAGCACTTACCGGAACCTCCTCTAGGCCAAAGACCCCAGCAACGGCCGCCACCGAGAACACATCATCCGCAGGATCCACGTCCATCACAACCTCGGGAGGGTCCAATGGAGTCAACAGTGTCGATAAATAATGGGCGCGACCCCCCGCGTGGTCCCATATGTCCCGAGGCGCGAATCGACGAGTCAGCTCACCACGTATCTCCTGCAGGGGCATGACCCTCACCGTAAACATGGACACAGGGATCTCGCCTGGGGTCCAATGTGTGGCGCTAACCCTGGTAAAGCTCCGGTCGCCCAAATACCATGCTCGCACGCACGGGCCGGTGAGCACACACTGCTGCCCCTGAATGCAGGTGACATAAGCGTAATCGGGACCGAAGTCGAGGTCGTCCCATCTGAAAGAAATCTGAAAAACAAAGGAAAAGTCAGATAAGATCAAACGGAAACCCAGCATAATTAGGAGACGTTTACCTGTCCCAAGCTTCGCGTGTCAATCCATAATAGGAGTCGTGCCACCGTCCGCCTCCTCTCAGTGCACAAATCAAAGTCGCTCCACCTCGCCATGAGTGGAAGCGTGACCACGCGCGGCCTACTCCTGCAGGCGCTCGGAAGAATCCGCCTCTCATAGGCCCAAACCTGCTCGTAGAAACCGACGTCAGAAGCAGAAATCGTGAAAAGAATAAAAAGACAAGCCAATGATAGAGGACGTACCAGGAGGGCGAAGGTGTAACCGCCGAAATCCTTGCGCTTCCGGCAAGTCAAGTCCAAGAACTTGTAGAGAAAGGCCAAGCCAGCTCTAGCCCAATCGTAGGACGACACTGCGTCCAAATCACGAAAAGCCTGGATGAGACCTGCGTGTATGGTTCCGCTCTTGGTGCGGAAGATCGTCTCGCCTAAAGCATATAGGAGGAAGCTGCGAATATCCCGATCCGTGTCATCTCGGTCGCAGAAGTCCCTGCGGCTGAGCAGCCCGAAAGTAGTAACGAACTTCACCGGAGTGGCCTTGACACCCGTGTAGACTCGGGGTCCAATCAAATTAGATATCTCGGCAAAGTCGACCCGAGGACGCACCATGTCAAAGCAAAGGGGGACCGGAATGCCGCTACCCCGCAATCCAGTCAATAGCGAGAAGTCACGGGGCGAGATCGTCATCTCCCCAAACGGAAGGTGAAAGGTGTGAGTCGAGTCTACCCACCTCTCACATAAAGCACGCAAGCTGTGTCGATCACACACACCATTGGCGCGAGGTAGCGCCAGAATAAAGGGCTCGAAACCCAACCCCCGAACGCGGGCTTTAGCCGCTGGGCTAAGCACGGCATACCAGGCATGGATATCCTCGGTGGTCCCGGTAATGCCAATAACCTGGAAGGAACAATACGGATAAAGCAAGAGGCTAAACTAAAATCATTATTCCTCGAGAGCCTCACTTCTATACGTACATCTAGCAAGGATTCCGTTAAGCTAGTTATTCTCTCGGTTGTGTTTAAATCTAACATAGAAATTCCTTTCAGTTAGGATCGTTACTCTTCGAGATTTCATTCGTAGGATCATTTGTATAGGATTTGATTAATTCATTATTCTTTGGTGTTCCACTCTCCCGCGTGCTTGCGAGGAGCTTAATCCAATTCAAGCATGGGTAAAAAAAAACATTTAGTTTAGTTGTTTATGTTTTTACTATTCACGTACACTATTCATGTTTCCACTATTCACATGCACTATTCACGTTTTTACTATTCACGTGCATTATTCACGTTTTTACTATTCACGTGCACTATTCACGTTTTTACTGTTGGCATGCATTGTTCGTATTTTTACTATTCATGTGCACTATTCACGTTTTTTTTACTATTCACGTTTTCACTATTGGCATGTATTTTTACCGTTCACATGTATATAGTTCACATTCTTTCAATAAACAAATAAAAAAAAACATAAAGCATCACTCACGTGCATGAAAATTCGCGTTTTCTAACTAAAAGGCTTCTAAGCAGATTAAAGGCTAGCATGCAAATGACGTTCAAAATGGGGCTGCTAAAGCCTAGAAGTCTTGACAAAGGATAAAAAATAAGGGGGTACTTACCGGATTGACGTTGGTCCGGCTCAGATGAGAATCAGGATTTTGGAAAGGAGTCACTCTAGTCAAGTCCTCGAAACTCGCCTCCATACCCTTCGTGCCATCGTATCTATCCGAACCCATCACGAGAATGCTCTAAGTTTAGTGCTAGAGAGAGAGAGAGAAGAGAGAGAAGGTGTGGGGTTGGAAATGAACCCCACCACCCTTTTATAATAAAAGGGAATGACATTTTCGTAATAAGCGAAAAAGGTACGACGTGACATAAAGGTAAAGAGTAAATAATTAATTACCAGGTGCACAGACCTCCGATTTGCAGTCCGTTTCAGCCGGCGTTTCTGCCCGACGGTGACCAATACCCCAAGGATATGACCCCAGATGATAGCCAAAATTTTACAGAACAGTGGCGCCAGTCAAAATACAGACAACAGTCAACGGAAAAATAATTTTTAGTCTAAAAGTGTTCCCGACAAAAGGATAAGGACGTTCCTATCAACAACCCAAATACCCAAGACGATAGCTCCAGTAAAAATACAGACGACAGTGTTTTGAAGAGAGAGCCTTTTTTGCTATTGAGCCATTTTACCTACGGTCGATGATCGAGATTGCTATTGAGCCATCTTACCTACGGTCGATGACCGAGGTTGCTATTGAACCATTTTACCTACGGTCGAAGACCGAGGTTGCTATTGAGCCATCTTACCTACGGTCGATGACCGAGGTTGCTATTGAGCCATCTTACCTACGGTCGATGACCGAGGTTGCTTTTGAGCCATCTTACCTACGGTCGATGACCGAGGTTGCTATTAAGCCATCTTACCTACGGTCGATGACCGAGGTTGCTATTGAGCCATCTTACCTACGGTCGATGACCGAGGTTGCTATTGAGCCATCTAACCTACGGTCGATGACCGAGGTTGCTATTGAGCCATCTTACCTACGGTCGATGACCGAGGTTGCTTTTGAGCCATCTTACTGACGGTCGATGACCGAGGTTGCTATTGAGCCATCTTACCTACGGTCGATGACCGAGATTGCTATTGAGCCATCTTACCTACGGTCGATGACCGAGGTTGCTATTGAACCGTTTTACCCACGATCGATGACCGAGGTTGCTGTTGAGCCATCTTACCTACGGTCGATGACCGAGGTTGCTTTTGAGCCATCTTACCTACGGTCGATGACCGAGGTTGCTATTGAGCCATCTTACCTACGGTCGATGACCGAGGTTGCTATTGAGCCATTTTACCTACGGTCGATGACCAAGGTCGCTAGAGAGAGCCATTCTTACCCGCGGTCGATGACTAGGATCGCTAGAAAGAGCCATTTACCAGCGGTCGATTTAGACTAGGGTCCCTAAGAAACGCATCCACCAGCAGCCGATTCAAAGGCAAGGACGATGAAGACGGAAGACGAAGCTGGAGCGCGCGGCGCGAAGATCAGGTATTCTTCCTCCTACTCTATATGTGTCTTTTACTTTAATATATTTCCATTGCATGTGCTGCGTTAGCAAAAAAACGTTTTCAAAACACACACATCACTGTCAAAATAGAAAAGTAGGGGCAACTGTAAACACCGAGTCGGAGGACCTGTGACGAAAACCCATAACAAGACGGTTGAAGCGGTTGGTTCCGATAATTTAAAGCAAAAAAAATCGCGAGAGGGTCCATAAGGGTTGCGGTCGTCAAGTGGACGGCTCGCGAGTGCTCAGCGGCGTTGGGCGAGCGCCTAGCAGCAGCAGGCGCGCGCCCGACGGCAGTTGGACGCGTGCCCCGCAGCGCAGGGCGCACGCCCAGATACGTTGGGCGTACGCCCAACATACATTGGGCGGACGCCCAACGGCATTGGGCGAACGCCCAACGTCTGTTGGGCGCGTGCGCCCAACAAAAGTTGGGCGTTCACCCAACCAAGTTGGGCGTTCGCCCAACTGATGTTGGGCGTTCGCCCAACTTAAGTTGGGCGTCCGCCCAACATTTTTGGGCGTAGCCCGACGCCCGTCGGGCCACGCCCAAAATATTTTGGGATCCGTGCCTATAAAAGGCACGGATCCCCATGCATTTGAGGAGGAGGATTTTTGGGGAGCTTCTCACTCTAGACATTTTTAGAGAGAGAAAGTTAATTTTTTTGGGAGAAAACATTTTTTTTCCTAAAAAATCCAAATTTCCTAAAAGTTAAATATTTTACCAAAACACCGAAAAATCATAATTCGTGGAATCAACCGACTTCAGCTGTCAATACCGATCTTGAGGTATTATCCGAGGACTAGACTCGTTTTATTTTATTTATTTTATTTATTTTCTTCATTTATTTATTTTTAGGATGTAGTTTTATTTATTTATTTATCACATTTATTTATTTTCCCGTATTTATTTAAAATTCCGTGACGCATTAAATAAACGTTTGGTTTTGTTTTGAAATAAAAAACCTCGTCTTAAGTCTCAATACGAACCGTGATCCCGTTTGAGGGTAGTTCGGGATTAAAACGTTGTATACATATAAATTTTAGAAAAATCCTTTTTAATTAACGTTTTAAAATAAAACATCGTTTAGGGAGGTTCCGTTGTAAACTATGACCCGATTTGGGGTAGTTCGGAGGCCCAAAATGATAGAATAGAGTAGATTTAAAGCCTTCCAACGAATCTGAAAAGTATAAGGACTGCTGTTGATATTCTGCCATTTCTGTCACTAACAGCAGATTAGCGACGGATTTTCCGTCGGTAATCTGCTGGAATCCGAAAATTCCCCTTTTAACCCCCTTTTCTCAACTTTTTGATATTTATACTTGTATACATATGTGTTTAATTATGTAATATATTTATAAAAATTATTTTTGAGTCCTATAACTATTAATTACGTATTATGTAGCTATATATTTCATATTTGGAACTTAGTTCATTTTGATTTGGTTTTGTAAAGTATTATATTTGTATATATATATAGTTTTTGGCTCATTCAAGTTATATTAGTCATTATTTAGGATGGAAGTTATTTTCTATACATATACTACTTAAAACTAGTTTGAACCAAAGGTTATTCTTCACATTTATGAACTTTGTTCATTGTTTTACATGTTTGGAATTAGAATAAGAATGCATTATACTTAGTATTTTTCATTTTCTTTATTATACCATATAGTATCTTTTACTCGTTTTCATCTATAGATATATCCTTATTTTTAGATAAAAATGTATATATATATATATGTATTTTCACTCTATTTTTGTATATATGTATATATTTCAAATGTGTTTGGTTGGATGAATTTGGCCTTGATTTGTTAATTGTTGTGATTATGAAGGTTAAAGAGAGTGAAAATGGGGAAAATAAGCCACAAAAGGATTTCAATTCAATTGTGTAAATTAAAGGCATTTGGAGACTTTCAAAATGTAAATAAGAGTTTTTTGATTTCTTTTTGGTTCCAAGTGGTTTTCTAAAATGTCACGTTTTGAAACCTTAATTCGTTCCAACGACGGATTAAGCGAACCTTGTAATTAAAATCGTTTTTATTGGTAAACAATAGAGTTTTGAATCGTTTCCATATTCAAATGGTTTTGTACAAAAATAAATGGACTTGTATGCTTAATCACGTTTTCTTGTTAAAACTTCTCATTTCAACGTTTTCAAACGCTCGAGTCGTTCCAACGGCGGTTCAAGTGAACATTATGTAAACTAACGAGGTTTTGAAACGTACCTAAATCGTTCCAACGATGATTAAGGTACGAGTCATGTAAATAAATTCGTTTTCGGGAGTGAGATTAGCGTAGATGTAATATACGATATAAAGCATAAATCACACTGTGAATAAATCAATTCTTTCTTTCCCCCTCTCTCTCCTATATACTTTAAATTTATGCAAAATGGGTGATTCTTTACTAAAATGGCTTTTCTAATAACATGCTCAAAACGGTTTTCAAAATGAGAAAGAAAAGGTTTCAAATGAATTTTAAACTTAAAGAAATATGCGATTAGTCCGTTATCGACTAACACGCTGAGTAGGAGGCCGGTGGTTCATAACCGGGCGATGTCGGGGTGCCTAGTAGCCTTTCTCCGGAAAGGAGCTAGCCTTCTCGGCTCGTACCTAAGTTTCCTGAACCCTCACCGATCTCCCGCAAGGGATCGGTGTTCATTTCCCATTCGTGGGTGGCGACTCTTCCATACTCCGAGCTCCGGTCCTACCGAGCAGCTTGATTCCGCGATTGGTTGCTTTCGGCGCCAATCACAGCCTATGTCGCCATGAGGTGTCCACCCCCCGGTCCGCCTGGGCGAGGCCGTCGGCACCTTGTCTAACAGTTCTTCCTTTCAACTACCCCATTCTATTGAGGAGTTCTAGGAGCAGAGAAATTATTGTCAATGCCGCTGGCTTCACAGAACTCAACAAACTGTTGGTTTTTGAATTCTCCACCATTATCACTTCGGATGTGAGCTAATTTTAGGCCTTTATCATTTTCAAGTTTTCTAACTAATGTTGAAAACGTCTCAAAAGTTTCATCCTTGCTACTCAGCAAGATGATCCAAGTGTACCGAGAAAAGTCATCTACAATGACCAAGTAAAATCTCCTACCACCCAAGCTCAACGGCTGGACTGGTCCGAAGAGATCCAAGTGTAGCAACTCTAGTGGATGCTTGGTTGAGATGACGTTTTTACTTTGAAAAGATTTTTTGGTTTGTTTTCCTTGATGACAAGCATTGCATAATTGATCCTTTTCGAACTTAAGTTCGGGCAGTGCCTCAACTAATTGCTTTCTTGCTAATTTGGCCAGGAGGTCCATGCTTACATGACCAAGTCTCCTGTGCCACAGCTAGGAATTTTCTTCCTTTGACACTAAGCATATAGTTTTTGAAAATTTCTTTTCTAAATTCAGCATAAAGACATTGTCAACACGAGGGGCAGTTAAAATCAACTCATTCGTTTTCCCCTCGAGTATTTTACATCCAGTGGCATCGAATATAACCTTTCTACCGCTGTCACACAGCTGAGCTACGCTCAGTAGGTTATATTCAAGTCCTCTGACTACGGAGACTGACTCAATAGTAGGATTACCACCAACGGTTCCTGACCCTACTATCTTACCCTTTTTGTTGTCTCCAAAACTTACGCTTCCTCCTCGTTTAAGCTCAAGTGTGATGAACTGAGTTTCATCACCGGTCATATGCCTCGAGCATGCGCTGTCAATGTACCACATCTTTGACTTCTCAGCACACCTCAGGCCTACCTGCAATATAGCTAGTTATCTTTAGGTACCCAAGTCTTTTTGGGTCCTCGTTTGTTAGGCACAGCAGGTAATACATCATTCTTAATTTTATGACGGCACACATTGGTGGTGTGGCCAGTCTTACCACAGAAGTCACAATGGACCTTCCTTTGTGGATGCCTTATTGGCGGGTCAGCACCATTGTGCTGAGCATGCCAACACACCTTGGTAGTGTGGCCTTTCTTCCCACAAAAGTCACACTGGACATTTCGTTGGGGAGTCCATTTTCGCTGACTAGTACTTGAGTACTCAGCGTGATGATGGGCACTTTTTTTATTCGGAACCTTTAGCTGGTTCTGAATAGATGTGATGTCCTTCCTCAGCTTCTTAGAGTCTGATTGGACCTCAATGACATACCTATGCATGATTTTCAGATTTTCATCTTGCCTGGTATTTTCCTGGAGAAGATGACGAAGGTCACTGAGTTTGACCTCCTTAATCTCATCACATCACCTGCTGAGTGCTCGCACTTTCTTGTTACACTTTTTGACAAGTGTGTAGAGATCACTCAGAGCGTTAATCATTTCATTTCTGAGCAATGGTAGAGTTGTTACCTCAGTTGGTTGTTCCTCATTGTCAGATGCACATAATGAGTCAGCTTGCTCAGAAGGACAGGGGTCAGCAGACTCATCTGCCATGAAGCAGATGTTTGCTGACTCAGTGGCTTCAGCTCCTGATGAGGATGATTCATCACTATCGCTCCATGTGGCCACCATTGCTTTTCTCCCACTTTTCTTGTCCTTCTTCAGAGTAGGACAACTCGACTTGATATGGCCAGTTTGATGACATTCAATGTTAGGGATTATTGCCAGTTAATCAATTGTAGCACATCGGAATTGCGGTTTAAAATTTATTTCTAATCCCTTTAATTTGATCTTTGTCCGTTAACCATTGATTGAATAAAACCTTTTGATCCGTTTAAGGATATAAACATACCCGGACTGTCTCTTCTAGAGACGGCTGAAGAATCCACAAGGTAGTAAGATCTCCGTAGTCAGGTGCACGAACAGCTATTGAGCCAGAACCGGTGCTAGCCGAAGAACGGAGGATGAACTGGAGAGATTTTGATATTTGCCAAAACAAAAATCCACTTTCAAGTGGAATGGTAGCTGCTGTCGAAAATCAATTTGATTTTCCTTCCTGTGGCCGCCGAATACATATATGAATTGTGTATTAATTAGATTGTTTTAGGTTTTAGGCTTTTATTATATATGGTGTAGTTATTCCTAAACCTAATTGGTTTAGGGTTAATTGGTTAATTACAAAACTAATCTAATCCTAACATAATCACTTAAATAAATACCAATAGTATTTATTCTATGCAATTAGTTACAATTAGATTAAATTTAATTACCCCAATTAAATAAACAACACTAATTAATAAATTGACGTATTAGTTTGATTAATTATTCACGAATGCAATTTCATTAATTTACAAATTAATTAATTACATCCTGTAAACTAATTAACCAATTAAATACTCAACGCCTAAATCTATTAATCAATTACATTGATACAAAGTATCAATTAATCAATTAATTAACCACCAATTAATTACCTTGACATTTCACTGTCAACCAATTAATTAATCTCATCCCTCCAGTGTACCGTTCGATAAGTTCTAACTCAGATGTTCAATGTGCACGATCCTATGGGACTGTCCTTAGCTAGAAGTGGGCTCATGGCCCACAGACAGTAAGTGGGTTCTAGCAAACCATTACTGCCCCTAACCAATACAGCTATTTCAGCAGTCTAAAGATGCAGAGACCCTGTAGTTATCTCTTAACTTCTTTTACCATTTGATATCGATATTATAAACTAAAGGCATGGCGACTGTCATCCTCTCTATTGTTTATGATATTTCTTGATCTTACGTAGATTAATGAATCCGATAAGTAAACTACTTATCAGGGTATGGCCACACACTTATCAATCTCACTCATCAAGTGGCCTGTGATATCATCTCACTATTATGTGAGCGGTAATTCCATCACTTCACTATCAATGCCAATGTGTTCACCTGTTCACCCAATCATACCCGTATTTGGCATCCTGTTACAGACCTGTTAGGCGCATGTCAAAGTGAACCGGATCCCACATTGATATTATAATGAAATCTGGTCTGAAGACAGTTAGAGACCTACTTAAGAAAACTAATGACACAACCACCATGTAGTTTTCTCGAGCGGATCGATCCAGTCACATGTATACTACATGTACCCATATTCACAACTAACTTATCAAATGCTATGGGTAGTATCAATTACCACCATACAGTCGTCAAATATACAAGTTTGTGGTCCTAATCATTCCCATGATAGAATAGACTTGGGATACGGTTTTACGATTATCAATCAATGGATTCTCTATTCATATAATAGCACAAGATATAAATGGACTAGATTAATGCCTTTATTAATGTGACACAAATACATTTTTATAAGAACCAATGCCTATGAACTAGGGGACACCAACATTCAAAGCATGTGATAGGCTTTGAGCTTTCCTTCTTGTATTTGTTGTCGCTTGACTCAGCTTTGTATTTGTCATTTCTCTTGAATGGCTTCCTGCTGTACTTGTCATTCTTACGGAACAGCTTCTTCATATGTCTTGTGAACATGGCCATTTCTTCATCATCAGATGAGTCACCATCAGTGGAGTCAGCTTTCATGACAAGAGACTTTTGCTTCTTGTCCTCAGCTTTCTCTTTCACCTCAAAGTTCTTCATTGATATCTCATGGGTCAACAGAGATCCGATGAGCTCATCATATTTGTAGGTGGTCAGGTCTTGGGCTTCCTCAACGGCTGTCTTCTTTGCTTGCCAGCTTTGGGGAAGACTCCTCAGTATTTTCTTCACTTGCTCTTCCTCAGTGAAGTTCTTGCCGAGCCTCTTGAGTTCGTTGATAATATTGGTGAACCTTGAGTTCATGTCAGAAATTCCTTCACCACCATTCATCTCGAACAGCTCATACAACCTCATATGTTGGTTCACCTTGGATTCCTTGACCTTACTGGTTCCTTCATAGGTGACCTCCAGCTTCTTCCAAATCTCCTATACTGACTCGCAACCTGAGATTTTATTGTACTCTACAGCATCTAACGCATAGTGAAACATGATTATAGCAGCGGCATGATTTTGTAGTTTCTTGAGGTCATCCTCTGACCACTTAGCCTCAGCTTTGACAGACGTTTGTCCGTCAACAGTTTCAACAGGAACAAACGGGCCTTGGACTATAGAAAGCCATGCACTCATGTTTGTTGCCTGAATGAAGTTTTTCATTCTGTTCTTCCAAAAGGTATAGTTAGACCCGAAGAACAGAGGAGGCCTAGTAATGGACAGTCCCTCAGGAAGAATCTGAGTTGTCTGATTTCCTAGGAGGAAACAAGTGCTGTTCTCAGCCATTGTGGGGATCAGCTCAAGATAGTTATATCTTGTTCAGTGAGCTGTTAAACTCTGATACCACTTGTTGGTCCCGTGTAACGTGACAATATTAGTTCCAAGGGGGGGGGGGGGGTTTGGAACTATTTAAAAAATTTCACGTTAGGCTGGCTGTTGATTTTTAACTTAGACTTACTCAAAGTCTTTTAGCACGGTGATACTGAGTAAGTTTTAGATACAAGCTTAGTCAACAGCTGACTAAGTTTGAATCTGTCCTTGAGTCAGGAGATAGCACTTGAGTCTATTCCTGAACTCAGCTTCTCAGTTCACTCAACTCAGCTTATGTTCTTTTTAGCGCTTTAACTAGGCAGTATTATAGCAAGCAATAAGTTAAGGAGATAAGGGTTAGAAAGATATTACTCAGCAGACGTATCCTGGTTCCGCCTCTCCGCCTACGTCCAGTCCCCGAAATTCCTTCCGAGCTTTTCAGAATCCTCTACTGAGCTCTTTAAAGGTAGAGCACAAACCTTTTACAATAGAAAGCTGAGTATACAAGAGTACCTTCCTCTATTCCTCTACTCACTCCTATTTCTACTGCTGAGTACTATGACCGAGTACTCAGCTTCTCCTTTCTATACTTTTAGAAATGATAAATGTTTGTTTCTCCAAAACAATAATTGCTAAGACACTTTAGATGAATAAGATCACTCTAGACTTTTATACAAGATTGGAATTGGTGTAAGATTTGCTTTGCTTTTCTCACAGAACTTCGAATATCAATTTGGTCAGCGTTTCGACTTAATTGAAGATCTGCATCGAATGAAGTGTTTGAGTGGCCTATTTATAGTGACACTTGAGGCACCGGTAATTTCGAATTTCAAAATAACCGTTGGAGGGAAACGGCTTCCTGTCGCTTTCACTCAGTACGTGCTCAGCGTCCTTGGCCAATCAGATTCTTGTATCTCCTGTCTTCGGCAGTGCTCAGCAGCTTTTCGTCAGACTAGACAGAATGTCTCCACATTTATGGCAAAGTCTTCCAGACAGCTTTCTGTGTCTTCCGATCTTTACCCAAAGTAGAAATACTTTGTCTTCAAGTTTATTCAGGCCAGCCATTGTCACGTCCATGTCTAAATTTCTAAAATTTATATTTTGATATGAGTATATATTATAATTATTGGGTGTATGATTTTAATTTGGTGTTATAGAAAAAGTTTGGAGTTAATTTGATGGTTTTATGTGGAAATTAAAAGTTTAGGATAATGTTTAAAAGATTATAGAAAGATGGAGGATCAAACCTGATATTCTTCATATTTGAGATATATATCTCAAATCATCAGATGGTGCGGTGATGATTATCTATTTTCTTTTTATTTTTCTTTCTTTTTCTGTATCATCAGTTTTCTCTCGACCGTTCTTCACCGTTTCTTTGATTTACGGAGATTCGACCATCCGAATCACTCGAAATTGAAACCATAGCATCCTTATATATAGTTCTAAGTCCTAACTGAAGATTTTTTGAGTTTCGAAAGTGTTTGGAGGGAAATGTCTTAGACAGAATTTAGCGGCGAATCGATCGGGTGTATTTTGTTCAATTAGTGACCAAGGTAAGTAACTATCAACTGTATTTTGAGTTTTATGTATATAGATATATATATATAATCAAAGAATTTTCAGAAATTGATATTTAAGTATTATACAGGTATTTTGTAAATTAGGGTTTTTCACGATTTTGCTTTTTATTGTGAAATTATGGTTCAAATGAAGCTATTGACTATGTTTCTATGTGAATTTCATATTTTACTTGATTATGTTGATTTAAGGCTTCATTTGGTTGATTTACATATATACATATATGTTTTTGGTTTCAATATATATCTATATTGAACAAAATGAATTTGATGATTTCTTACGAATTGTTTTTGGATTGAGAAATCTGTTGCGGTTCTTGTTGTTATTATTTTGGATTGAAGTCCAAATGTGATTTTTATGATACAAAAGGGCTAATTGAAGCCAAATGATTTATGGTTATGAAATAGTTTGGAATTTAATTGTGAAATGAAATTTGAGCACATTATGATTTTATGATTTTATATCCATCGAGAGTTATCCGGATCGGTGGTTTTATATTTGAAGACCATGTTCAGTGAGGGACATGGCCTATGTACACAGTCTGAAGACCTATTGGGTATGGCAAAGAAGTGTTGGGTAAGACCATATGGGATAGGCAATGTTAAGAGACGTCTCGACTATATATGTGGTTATGGATTGATACTTAAGGGGAGAAACTCGAGGATGGATACAATGTTTTAAGTTCATTTTGATTATGTTTTCGGTTATGATTGATTTTGATATAAGGTTTTACGTTTGATTGAATACGAGTTGGTTTGATAAAACACTTATTTGATTACGAGTTGGTTTAATAAAACACTTATTTGATTACAAGTTGGTTTGATAAAACATTTATTTGATTATGAATTGGTTTGATAAAACGTTTATTTGTTTTGTTTCGTTTTGATAAGATGCATTATATATATAAAGTTATATGAACTTAAGTTTTGAGTATATTTTATAAGGTTTTGATTAAATCTCTTTATAACTATATATATATCTGTAGCTATGTTAAGTAAAGTTGGTTTTTATAGCTGATAGTTTATTACTGAGATTTTTATCTCACGTTTTTAAATGTTTTAATGTTTTTAGGTGAGAAAGTACAGGATATAGAGAAGGTTACGACCGATTAGGCGAGGTTTGGCTGCTTATTGTTAGAATTATGGTTAGAACTTTGGTATTTCAATTGTAATATAATATGATATTATGAGATTGAGATAAATTGGAGACTCCTAAGTGTTGATTATGATCTTTCTATTTCACGCCCGATGCCGATTGAGATCGTCTAGGGTCGGGTGTGACAGCCGCTGACCTGACTTCCTTGTCGCTCAACTTAGCAGCTTCGTCTTGAAGCTTTTGGTCGAAGGCTTCTCGATCCTTCTCATTGCTGGGCTTGCGTTTTGTTCAGCACGAGCTGCGTTTTGATCTGCTTGGGCCGTGAGGCTTTCATTCGTTGACTTGGGCTTGACTTTCTCTTGTGGGCCTTTGGGCCTTACAACTTAATGTCTTATGAATTAAATAACTCAACATTGAACAAACACATTAGTTCAAATAAATCAAAGCATTTAAATTTAATGTGTTAGAATATGTTTATCATGGTAGTTTAATTCTTGTTAAATAATTTTGTCAAATCAAAATAACGTGGAAAGGTGTTTCAACACCAACTTCAGTTAAGGCGTGGGCACATGGCTGGACGAATTTGGAAGAGATAAGAAGATATTTTCAGATTTGATTTTGAGATATTATCTTATTTAATTGTATTTTATTTTAGTTAGGATTTGAATATTTCCTATTATCTCTATTTAATCATTAATTAATTAGAGATTTAGTTTCTTTCCTTATCTCTTAAGGATATTTTAGTCTTTCTTCTTAGGGGTTTCCCCTATAAATAGAGGCTTAACATTCCTTAGAGAGGAGAACTAGGTTTTATAGATTTTCATTTTGTATTGTTAAATTATTTTCATTATGAGCAGCTAAGTTCCATTTTCTGATTCAAGAGGGATTTCATTAGGTTGAAAGTTGTGAGGTTTCATGTATTAAATTCTTCAAGTATTAATTCAAGTTCTGATTTTCTTCTTCAATTCTTTTTATGATTATTGAATCACATTCGATCTTCTATTGCTATGTATTTATTCTTGATCCGTAATTGTCTTGAATGAATTACAACAAGTAGCAAAAATCGATCTTGAGTAATTGAGTTTTTGCTTGAGATTGATTGGGAAGAAAATTCAGCCAATTGCTATTGTTTGTCGACGTTCCTCTCAATAGGAATTGATTTGATAAACTTTCTTAATCCTAATGCGGTTATTGAGAAATTGGATATGCTTCATTCCCTTTTCTTAATAACTAGGTTGATTTAGATGCTTCATTTAAATTAATAAATTAAGAGAAAGTGAAAGAGTGAATTAGGTATTCCTTATACTCTTTAATCAAAGATTTGAATTTTAACTTGTTTTTCATTTAAACCAAGGATCAACAAACACCTAATGAACCCAATCTCTTGAATCGGGTTTTTCTCATTATTGAATTTCAATTTACTTTACTCGTTTAATTTGATTTAATCATCCAACGAAATCGCAATCCCCCTTTTTATTTTATTTGCTCATTTGAATTGAGAGGTTAATTGTTCTCTTGGGATTCGACCTGGTCTTACTATTACTACAAATCAAATTGTAGTCCAATAGAGGAATCAGTAAACAAAACTATAAATCTATTTTGTTGGGCTTCGACAAACCCGCCAATCTCACAACCTTACCTCATTACTCAGGATTCTCTATGGTTACTCCGACGCGAACTCCAGACGCACGAGCTCCGGTAGAAAACAGGCTCGCTTCTACCAACGTCAGCAGCTCTCCATCACCTTCCACATATTCATTCTCACTCATCGTGGTTAGTGTTTCATCTCTTGGTTCTTTCTTTTTTTCCTTCCAAATTTCATATAAATCTGGCTATATATTAAAATTTTCAAATCTCATTACCTCTCCATTTTCTTGACCGTATGTGTAACTTCCTAGGGTTTTTTTCGAATCAGCGTAGATCTTGGTTTCCATCCATTTTTTTTCAATTTTGGCAGCAGTAAACATACCGGCACGGGAAGCGTAACCGTTTGAGTCCTTCTTGAGCGGCAGAGTAGAGGTGAAATGGGTCTAGTTCAAATCTGATACCGCTCCCAGTTATTTTCGATTAGCTTTAGTATACTTCGGTACATAGCTTGTTTAGTTGATGCTTTTACTGTGATTAATGGCAGTCTGCCCATCAGTTTTATGCCCTGCCTATAATGTTTTCCAGCCACTGGGGACATGAATTTCGTCCTGGTTATAGGGCATTGAGATGTCTCAATAAGCATTTTCCAAATATCCCGTTGATGGCTTTGACTGCTACGATTACTCACTCTGTTCATGAAGTGATTATTCTACAATATTTTGTGCCTTTATTAGTAAAAATATTATCCTTAAGAGACCAAAATTTTCCACCACATCTTAAAAGCTCTAAGAATTCCCAATGCTTTTGTGCTCGAGACAAGCTTTGAGAGACCCAACTTAAAATAGGAAGTGATAGGAAAGGCTAATGATTCACCGAAGCAGCTTGGACAGCTTCCAAAAGATCTTTTCAAGTTTTATTAAACTCTTATTTTTGTTTTTTCTCTATCATGTTTCATAATTTGGCAATGGATACTTGCAATTCAACTACTCTATATGAGGATGCATACATTATTTACTGCAGAAAAGCTTCCCATATATGAATTTATGTTCTTCTAACTTGCAAAAGTGAGATACAAGAGGAACAAGTAACTAATTTATCATAACCATGTCAAACAAGTTGGCTGTTGTCATAAATTGACAGCCCTAATGCTATTACTTTGGTAGCAAATGCTTGAATTTTTCTTATTAGTCAATGGGACTGACATGTTAATCCAGAAAATATATTACTGTTAATGGTTCAATATACGTTTAACATTGGAATGCTTGTGGGAAAAGTGTACTTCCCCTGTTATGCTTGTCTACTTTTCTTACTTATTATTTTAAGTCTTTAATTCTCAATTATGCTGGGAAGGACTATCCTCAGTTTGTTCAACAATGTAAGAGGACTCAAATTATTTGATAACCCTTCCTTGCTCCCTTAACTTTGTACTTGAAGTCCGGATTTAGCATCCCCTTACCGGGATGATAAATTTGTTAACCCGTACACAGGGTAGAGCATTAGTTACTGTGGCTTTCTTATATGTTGTAAAGATTAGTAAATATGTATTTTTTGTTATTTCTATTTTCTATGATGTTTTTAACTTGCAAATTTACAGATAGAGACCGAATCACAGACTCGAGTTCTAGATACTATGATGGATATGGAGGGAGTTTTGTTGGCTTAAGTTCCTAGAGGGGGTGGGTTTGATGGTGTCTTTGTGATTACATTGGGAGAACTTAGCAGCAAAGTGAAAAAAGCTTGGAGTTCACATAATGTTAGCCGTGTTGGTTGGAGAATGTTCTCGTGGTGTTTCTTCAGAAAGCGGTGATCCAACATGGGAGAAAATGAACATCAGTAGTTTTTGCAGTACATATTCAATAAGGTATGACATTCTTTTGTATTTTGATAAGATAGGACCATTATTATAATGTGGGAAATTGTAATTTATAGTTTTTGGGTTGAAAGTTAATATGGTTGAAATATTGGGGAAAAAAAAGATTGGACAATTGTAGCTTCAATTTGTCAGATTCTCTGAATTATGGTATGAATGCTATATCATTATTTTGTTTTTTGTCTTAGGTTCTAGTACTTGAGATGATCTCTTTTATTCAAATTGAGTATTAGACCTCCACTAGTATAATTTTAGGTAAGGGTAGGTAATTTTGCAAGCCATTCCAATTGACAATTATACACGAATAAATTACCATTTGACTTGATGAAAAGATTACTAGTTGGAAGGAAAGGAAAAATCATTAGTAATGTGATGTGGATGAATGTTATGGGCAGTCTATGTATCAGTTTGTGATCTCCAGGCTAGAGCAAAAGCATGTCTTCATCTTGATGGCAAGATTAAAATTATTAAATACTTAACACAATTATCTTCAACTCGTTGGTCTTTTGTTAGGTAATGTCATATTGGAATTCAACTTTAGCAAAATGTTGGTCAGTTTATATACACGCAAGAGTTCCCTTCAATCCAAATAAATCATAATTTTTAAAAATTTTGGGAAATAAAATGAAAAATTTCAAAATTTATGAAAATTACTTCCGTAACATAAAAGTTGTTACCATTAATATAATATTAGGAACGACCGTGGTTGTTGCAAAATTTCAAATTTATAGCAACGATAGTTGTGGTTTCTTAATATCAAAATATATAGCCACGATATGTGTTGTTACAGAAAATTCAAATGTATAGCAACGTCAAAGCTTGTTGCGGAACATTATATTTTTTAACAACACCATCGATAATTGCAAAAGACAAATTTCATTGTCCCACATATGGTCCAAATTTGGCAACAAATGACTTTTTGCAACAAGAGTGTTGTTGCTAAATATATATATATATATATATATATATATATATATATATTTGGCAACAGCAAAAATTCGTTGCAACAAGCAAATGTTGTAGCGAAAGATACGATTTCGTTGCTAAAAATATTTTTCGCAACAAATTGTTGCGTTGCCAGAAATCAATTTTCTTGTAGTGAATCTTGAGCATGATGCCCTTAAGCTTTGCTATTTCATTTAATCTCCTACCCCAATCAGATTATCCATCAAATTGATATGTGAGAACTTCTTCTACGTCTAAGTATTGAACCCGAAAATTGAAATAGGAAACCTAAAGGATTTCTTCCATATGACAACTATTGAACATCTATGCATTGTTTGGTATATTATGCTACCTGCATGCAATATACCAACAACAACTAGCCACATACAACATTATAAAATTGTAAATAAATCAATCAACAAGGCAATTGTTTCAACTATGACAAAGGGTTCACTTCAATAAATAAGAGCATGTTAATAGATCAATAATAACAACAACTATGCAATGTTTGGCAGGTTATGCTACCCATATGCAATAGACCAACAACATAAGTTAGAGCATGTTCAAAACAACGGTTGAACATTTATACATTGATTCTGACCTTGCAAAGTCCATCCAAAAAAAGTACTTAGCCATTCAATCAACATTACAAATTGCTATGCAAGTGGGATGTAAGACTACAAGGTAGATAAAACCATAGTTTATAAATTGCCCATGTTTGTTTTAAGCCATAAACTGACTTAAACAACTTGTAAATAGTTCCCTAGGGTCTTGATAACATCCGCCATGAAACATAGAGGACTAAACTGAAGATATTCCCTAACAAAGAGGGCTTAGGGGGAAAAAGGCCCACCTCTAAGATGTATATGGCGTACAGATAGAAATACGGTGTCGTCTTGAGTATTCCTTCTTATGATCCGCCATGCAGCTCATAGTTGGAAATACGGTGTCGTACCATGGGTCCTTACAAAGATCCACCCGGCAAGAGGAAGAATGGATTCGCCTCATATGGCGATCCGCCTTTAGAAGAAATGAATGACTATACGGCATAACTCACTAGCATTAAAGATATCTCAAAACCTGCCAAAGCTTGGAGGTTAGAGGAGTGAGTTAGACTGCATTAAAGGAGGATTACTCTTCATTAAAAGAGCATTAAGAGAAGGTTATTACAGTTATCACTCAAACCTGTATAAATACCCTTGTAACATGACAACAGAGGTACACTTACACACTCTTCTTAGCTTTGCTTTGTCATTACAGTTTATTCTCTTAAGAAGTTTACTGACTTAGGCATCCGAGTGCCCCCGGCTGATCCCAACGGCGCCTCACATGGACGCTCTACGGTGTTGCTAAATCTACACAATATCAAGTCCATTTCGTAAAGTATTGAACATCTATGCAAATATCTCAATTCAAGTAGCCAAGGGTTTCACTTTAATAAATAAGAGCATGCCAATAGGGATTATGTTACAACTATTGAACATTTATGCAATGTTTGGCATGTTATGCTACCCATAGGCAATAGACCAACAATAACTAGCTAAAATTCCAATACAACATTCTAAAATGTAAACAAATCAATCAACAAGGCAATTGTTTCACTTCAAGTAGCCAAGGGTTTCACTTTAATAAATAAGATCATGCTAGTAGGGATTCTGTTACAAATATTGAACATCTATGCAATGTTTGGCATGTTGTGCTACCCACAGGCAATAGACCAATAATAACTAGCCATAATTCCAATACAACATTCTAAAATGTAAATAAATCAATCAACAAGGCAATTATTTCACTTCAAATAGCCAATGGTTTCACTTTAATAAATAAGAGTATGCTAATAGGGATTCTGCTACAACTATTAAACATTTATACATTGTTTGGCATGTTATACTACCCACAGGCAATAGACCAACAACAACTAGCCACAATTCTAATACAACATTCTAAAATGTAAATAAACAATTCAACAAGGCAATTGTTTCACTTCAAGTAGCCAAGGGTTTCGCTTTAATAAATAAGAGCATGCTAATAGGGATTCTGTTACAACTATTGAACATATATGCAATGTTTGGCATGTTATGCTACTCACAGGAAATAGACCAACAAAAACTAGCCATAATTCCAATACAACACTCTAAACTGTAAATAAATCAATCAATAAGGCAATTGTTTCAGTTCATGCCAAGGGTTCCACTTCAATAAATAAGAGCATGCTAATAGGAATTATGTTACAACTATTGAACATCTATGCAATGTTTGGCATGTTATGCTATCCACGTGCAATAGGCCAACAACAACAATAATTCTAATAAAAAAAAATCAATGAACATTAGAATCCTTGAAAATTCAAAAGAGTAGAGACTCAGATCAGTTCATACATATTTAAGTGAAAACATAATCCCTAAAGTATTGAACATCTGTTAATAACTATACAATTTTTGGACATTTATGCATTAATTGAAAGGTTATGCTAACCATAGGCAATAGACTAACAACAATAAGTTAGAGCATGTTCTGCTACTCAGAGGCAATAGACCAACAACAATAAGACTACAAGGTAGATAAAGTCATAGTTTATAAATTGTCCACGTTTGTTTTAAGCCATAAAGTGACTTAAACAGCTAGTTATAAATACCTAGAGGCATAAACAAGCTAGATCTACCTTTCTCAACATTATCCACAATAGCTTCACGAAGTATATAGCCAACAATAAGGAATTAGAGTGTATCTAAGAGAAAGGCCCACGTGTGACATGAATGTAAAATGCGAAATCAGTCCATACCTATAATAAAGACACATCCTTTTCATTAGTAAATCTGATGATTATTACAGTTACCTATGATAAAAGACCAAACCTTTTCATTGGTACGTTAGACAATTAATACATCCTTATTCCAGCAGATGTTACCGCAAGAGTAAATTTGATGATTATTATATGTTCGATCAGGAAAAGCTAGATTCAGGAACAACAAAACCCTAATACATCGAAGAAGAGAACACAAACTATTTCTATGTTCAGAAACAAAGATTTTCATAAAGAAATCTTCCATGGATTTAGCCTTAGAGACGGATGGGAGACCTAAACCTTGAACCATCGAGTAGAAGAGATGAGCTGAAGACATCGAGCTGAAGAAACCTAATTTACCTTATAACTATTGGTTTATATATGAGCTGAAATGTTAATTAAAATGTTTGAGCGTGTTAAATTTAGGAGAGGTAAAGGTTGATCGTGAAACTCATTTTCAATTGTCATTTCTTTTTTGTTTTCAGACAACGACGATAGTTATATATATATATATAAGTTATGTCATCTGATGATTAAATACCTTTTCGATCAAAATCGTGTTTTCTTTATATGATGGACGCATGTCATCGTAACGTCAAATGTGATTTGAGGGTGTTTGTACTTAAGCTTTCAGATGATATAAATTTAATATAGTGTCACGAAAACACATATCTGTCATATAACTTGTGTCATATGAAAGGCAAAATGGCGTTGTGAGGTGAAAAATGTCTCTTGTTGCAGAAGATGTTAATGTAGTTTATGGACTGCCTTTGGGAGGTGTAGAAATTGAGGAGTCCTAGGGAGAAGAGGAAGAAGAGTGGAAAGAATTTTTGTGTAAGCGGAGGAAGATGTTTGGACTTAAAGGTGGAAGCCCAACAAATTCTCTTGTTGTTGGTCACCTAGAGAAATTAAAAAAGGAAGTAGTATGTGATGACTTCCTTCTTCCTTTCATCATTTGTGTTGTTAATTATTGTATCAAATCAACAACCAATCCAGCATTGAACTATAAGTTCCTATATAATTGCATGGATGTAACTAAAATTAAGCAGTTGGATTGGTGCAGATTTGTTTTTAAGCATCTGTAAGAGAGTGATACTGAATGGAAGGATGGTTATTCATATTTTACTGGTCCCTTGCCATTTTTACATGTAAGTATTAACTCTTTTAAAATTTCAAAACATATGTTATATGGTTTGGAACATATCTGATAGTTTTTGGAACATATGAGATAGTTTTTGGAATGTATAGTTTAAGTTTCAGAACATAAATTGTTTACTATTTTATAACTTTGAAATGTTTACATCTTTTTAGATATGATATTTTGATCGCCTCGAAAGAGGTAAAATAAAGATGTTAATGAGATTTCCTTTGATTTCTGTTTGGAAGAATAGATGATAAAAAATCGTATGAAGAGAGAGCAAAAGTTGGGTTTTGGCAAGGGAAATGTGACCAGCATGATGGAGTTTAATAGAGGGGTGCAGCCTGAAGCACAAAGTACAAAGGAAAATCGTGAACACGATGCGAATGAAGTGCTGGTATGGAACCTGAAGTTTTTCTTAAACATAGTGTTTAGAACATGTTTAGTAAGATTTGTAACATATGTTATAATATTTAAAATATGTGACTTTTGGTTTAAAACATAGTGAAACCCGTTTTAGAACATGAGAAATTTGGTTTAGAACATATGATTGATATAAGTATGGGGATTATGCGTTTTATATTTTACAGTTTGTGTTTTGAAAATTTAGTAAACGTTCTAAATAATGTTAAATGTGCATGGATTCTAGTGTTTGGAACATGTTTAGTAACATTTGGTACATATGTTATAATAATTAGAACATGCCGATATTTGTTTTAGAACATACTGAGATTCATTTTAGAAGAATCTTTTTAAGCTAAGTATTTTGGAGCAATATCTCTTCCAAGTTTCAATCTATTGAGCCAGTAGTCAAATGTTCTTGAAAATGCTGCTGCTCCAGAACTTGAGAGAGATTTGCAAGATGTTAGGGAAGATGTTATGGATTTAACACATGAGGTTGATAATACTGATCAAGAATTTGATGCACGAGATAGGAATGAAATGTAGGATTGTTAAGATATGTAGTGTTTAGAACATACATTTTAAGTTTTCGAACATATGGTTTGGTATTTAGAACATGTGGTTTAAGTTTTAGAACATAATTTAACTTTTAGAACATATGGTTGAGCTTTTTATTTACTTAAATGTATTGTTTTTAACAGGTTAAATGAAGAAATATTATGTGAAAAAATGTGAATGATGAATAAGAGCATGATGAAGAAAATGATGAGAATATGGATGAGCAAAAGACGAGAAAATTTAGTACACTCCCAGAGTATACATGAGTTGGTACTCCAGGCCAATAGAAACTTGACAGCAAATAAAAATTGACAACCCAGCTATATAATTATAATACAAATAAAAGAAAAGCATATTCTTTCTCCTTACTATACATAAAAGAGAAACTTACAGTAATATCTCGAGCAATTTCTCAAAAAACACCATTGCTGTTTTTTTCAAGCAAAAAAACATTGTAAATCACCAATTGGAAATATCAAAAGCACTTTAAATAACCCACAAAATCTGAAACTTCAAAACAATGAAAACAATTTCCAAAAACACATTCTTTGATTTCAATCAAGTCCAATAATATACACCAAAATTTGGGGGGAAATAGTGTTTCTCAAAATTCAACATACAGTAAAGAATTCAGAAGAGTGAATATTGTCTTCAAAATTCAATAAAATCAAAATCCAATTATATTTGGGGGATAAATCTCTCACATTTACAAACAACACTCCTTTTTTCCATGCAAAACAAAAATATGATTTTATTGTCTTCTTCTTCTATTACTTCTTCTTCCTCAACTGGTCGTGTGTTCCATCTTGATAATGGTGACCGAAAATTGAAAATGGATTCAATTGATTCTTCAATCAACAGATAATGCTGATCCCGAGGTCGCCGGAGAATAAATTTCTGATCGCCAGAAGAAGGAATCGCACAAGATCTGAAGAAACCACATCTTCGCCGACGGAGATGATAGATATCTTAGAGCTAATTATGAATAGATTTTACCATCAATGGAGATAGGATCAGAGCAAATTCAGGCAGCAGAGAAAATTTAGGAAGAGCAAGTGATAGATGGAGAGAATAAAAAACTCATCATCACAAAAAAAAAACTGCAGAGAAACTTCAATAGGGTAGAAAAAGTATAGAAGAAGGCGTCTGATAAGAGAGAATATGGTCTTTTATTTGTATTATAATTATATAGCTGAGTTGTCAATTTTTATTTGCTGTCAAGTTTCTATTGGCCCGGAGTACCAACTCATATACATTCTGGGAGTGTAGTAAATTTTCTCGCAAAAGACTGAAAATATGGATGACCAAGCGAGTCAAGATAACATTGATGAGCTTAAGTCAAGGCTTATTAAATATTTTTTTGGCTCCAGGAGATAAAAAAGTAAGAACTAAAAGTTAATTGCATTTCATTCAATTACAATATAAATCTAACATATAGTTCTTATTTTTTTTCTTAATTGGAGTGAGAGCATATATGATGACAATCTAACAATGATTGTTAGAGAAGATATTGGAAGCCTTGCAGAAAATGAACTTGTGCTGAACAACATTATTGATACTTGGTCACACATTTTAAATGCTCAAAATAAGACAGGAGGTCCAGAAATTGTGAATATATTTTTCTTCACAACAGAACCATTTGTACGTTTCTTATTTTTAATTTTATGGCACAGTTTTTAAAACATATGTTTTAAGTTTTAGAACATATGTTCTAAATTGTTATAATATTTCAGAAAACAATTTATTAACAATTGTCTATAACATTTTCAGAACATATTATTTTCTAATAAGTACTAAGTTGGAAGATATAGTTGAAGCATTTAATTTAAGATTGGAAGAAGAAATGACCCATGCTGAAGTTAATAGTATGAATGATTTTGATTTGGTAAATATATTTAAAAGTATAAGTTTGCATACATTATTCTACAATTAAGTATTGATACGACTAATACTTTTTATTATTAGGTGTTCTTTCTGGTCATTTCATTTAATCACTAATATCAGTTGGTTGTCAACCGGTTGAGTGGAACATTTGATTTAATTGACAATAAAATGATTGAAAAGGGTATTAAATTTGTGCAAATATACAACAACTATCCTATGAACATGGTTAGATGACTATATGATTAAATATGGAAACATTTAACTATAAATTTTTTCTATATATATTCTAAAATATATATATTGTCCATTTTTCAGATTAAAACTTTTGTAGAGTTTGTATTAACAAAAAGTCCGGGCAAAAAAAATATGAGAAAATTCCCAACACGGACTATAAAGATGAAATGGAGAAGCAACAAGAATTATAACGATTGTGGAATTTATTTGTTGAAGCACTTGGAAAGTTACCTTGGACAACATAAGATTTCAGATTTGAATTGTGGGCTGGATAAGGATAATGTGAGTGTATTCCATGAAATATACATTGCTTTAGAACACTTGCAATAGAATTTGGAACATGGGTAATATATATTGGGAACAAGCATAACATATATTTGGAAAATGATCATTAATTGTTTAGAACATATAATGTATATATTTCTATAGGTAACAAGTATTTTGATGATTTGGATTATGGAAACTAAAAAAAAAAAGAATGAAAATGAAAATGATATGTAGTGTATATTATATTTTAATTTTTAGAACATATGTAGTGTTATTCAGAACATGTGTGGTAATGTTTAGAACATAATTACTGTTCATTGAAAAATTGTTTTTAATTTTGAAAATTTGAGGTTACACTACAAAAAACAGAAGCTTTATCGATGGAATTTTTCTCCTGTAGTGACAAATTTAGCCACCACTATAATTATGTACCGACGGTTTTGAGAACTGTCATAAAACCCCTGGTACAACAGGCATTGCTACTTATAGTGATGGTTTTCACAAGTCATCGGGGTAAGTTTCCGTAGGGACGTCATAGTGGCAACAGTTTTTCCACGCTTTGCGACGAAAGTAGTAATGGTTTTGGATGGTTTTGACGGAAATAACGACGGTTTTGGACGATTTTGTCATGTTTTACGGACTGTTTTTTAACACTCTTAAGATAGTTTCTAATTCCAGTATATATCAATGTAGGGCGGTTTTAGAAAATATAGAGACGGTTTAAACCGCCACTTTGACATATTTTTACAAAAAAGGCATTGCTACATTTTTTTAATATGAGAGAAATAGGATGATTTTGTAAGAATGTTCCATCCAAATAAGGATTAATATGTTTTTCAATTAGCAAGAGGTAAAGCCTAAAACCAAACCAGTGAATACAGGGGAAAATATGGATATCATTGAAGTTTGAAGTAGTATATGCATTCATGAAATGTACATAACGAAATCAATTTATACATTGTTTCTGTTTCCCCTGGTTTCATCCACAGTAAAATATGGGTGAGTACCAGTATCTCAATCATCTTTTCCCAAAAAACAAAAAATCCTCTTAATCTAACAGCAACCTCACCTTCCTCCTATATAGTATCCTAGTATCCTTTAAACTCTACTACTTCTTAACCTTCACAATTTCATCTGTTGTGATTCTCCAAAATTTTCACTCTCCTAAACCATCTATAGTATTTTGTTATTCCCATTGAATTTGCAGCTACTAAGGCAGACGACTGCTTGCGCTAGTAAACCGATGATATAAACTGTGTAGAATCATCATGCTCATTACCCAAGAGTGGACCTGTGCTGTTGAACTTGAATGACAATGCTGGCATGGGGAATGCTATATGGTATATGAGAACCTGTAAATCAAATTTTGTAAACCAGTGTTCATATTAAAAATTGCACTATATATCATCGTTCTTCCTACGTCGTGAAATGACTAGTTGTCTAAAAAAAGCAGTATGGAAATGGATGCAGCTACACATATATAATAGTCTAAGATAGCTTCAAACTTCACTATAAGTTTCAAGGACAAGATCAATTGTACTTCTTACAAATTGCAAAGTACCTATAACATAAAATCCAACTAAGAAGATTCATGAAAGGTACCTCATTTGTTTCCGAGCCAGTTGCAATGTAACCATTAGCTATAGACAAACCCACAAAATCCTGTAAAATTTACACCAAAAGTAGCAATGAAATACTGCAAGAGTTTATATCAGCTAACAAAATTAGACCAATACGACCTTCAAGTCATCACATTACAAAGTTCGTGAAAAATAAATCTGTTATTCTAATTGCCACGTCTTCATCTGTATGTTTTGGTAAATTTAAATATGTGATCAGAAAGTCAAATGCCTTATTTTTTCCATCAACTCAAAGAACACAACATCGTGAGAAAATATATTTAAGCGTAACAATCAAGAAAAAAGTTAAACATTGAATTTGTGAGAAAAATTCACAACACTAAAAAACAAATGTTTTCTTGATTAGTAAAAATTCATAACGCTTATATAAATCTTAAGAGTACGTACTTAAGAGTGTTCTCACAAAGTAGAGGAAGCAATCACTACATCTTTCCTCTACTCTCTCGTAGGTATGGAACTGCATAATAGCTTATATAAACTGATCCACCAGAAGTTCGTATCCTGCATTAAATATGAATTGAATGTCAAATTCAGAAGTCTGATATTTATAAATAAGTAATTTAAGCTTTTATCATATTAAAATTTTACCATTACAGTCCTTAATTATATTGGTGACATCAGTTGCTTCTTCAAACATATAGACTAAACCGATTCCAGCATTATTAACAAGATGATCCACTGCACCAAAAATTTATCAAACACATTATTATTAATATGGGAAACATGAAATTAACCTCAAATTCTCAACACTTAATTTTGTCTTCTGAATAAGATAATAATCTACTAATAAAATAATCCTAATTGGATCACAAAATAAGCTGTTGTTATATCTTAAGTCTTGTCTAATCCATGAGCAATTTACTTAAAGACACCAACATATGAAATCAGATATCATCACTATTCATTGTTGTGGAACAATATACTTAAGTCATGCTTAATCTAGGAACAATCTACTTAAACATCTTAAGTTGTAATGCGTATTATAAATAATTGAACATTACTGTTTGAAATGATAGATCACAACTAATAGTTGAATGCCCCAGAATTATGAAGAAAATAACAAGTGCAATTTAATATACAAGCAAGATATATATATATATATATATATATATATATATATATATATATATATAAAAGCATTGGAATAACTTGTATCAGGCCATTTGAAAATAAGGTCAATTGTTTTAAAGTTAGTTTGTTGAACTAACTAATAGCATAACATAATACATAATGATGAAAGCTTGGTCATATACCATTAAAATATTATAAGATAAATATTTAATGATTTAAATAAAAGTAGCCTCCTAATAATGATAATAATTGATTTTGTTAAGAGATAAAGATGAATTTATGTAAATTAATCCAACAATTAAAAAGAAAATAAAATAGAAAACATAAGAATTTAGTAACTAGATTCTACAATTAGTATTGATTTCACATCTTCTATTAGAGCTAAGAGGTGTTAGGGTCAAAAGGTCATGCACGCATTGAGCTTATAATCCTAATAAATATTTGGTGGGTTTTGGATTTACATATGAGGTATCCACTGAAATATATATACCGAATCCAACCAAGCATACACCATAAAATCACATTTTAAGCTTAATAAACTACAAGTAAAAGTAATATTATTAAATTAGCAAAGACTAGTTTGTAAAGCTTCTGTTTCTCTCACTTCTACTTCATTTTTGTAATCAACTACATCCAAACACACATTAATCATAATTTTCTTTCATTTAAGCTTCTAAAATGTACCCATTATTGATAAATGTATCAATTCATGCGACCATAATACTTGTAACTTATCAATTTCAAATAATCAATTCATGCGCCCATTTGTAGAAATTGTTCTCTATATGTATTTTTCTGTTGTATTCAGAACCGTTGATGAGTTGTGAATCTACATTCATACATTATTGAAGAGAGACCTCAAGTTGTCAATAAGAGATTGACAGATCGCGAATTTTGGCTTTTGGACTATCAATACAACATAGCCGTCTCAGCTCATCTTTTGAAAGATTCAGCCAAAGAACCTCAATTCACTGTGTGTTGCAAATTGTCATAAGCAACTCGAATTTGGGCTCTTGAACTATCCGTATTAATCATTCAAGCTCACGTTACACAGATAACTTTTGATATTATAAAATATTTCGGAACATACAATACAACATTTTAGAACATACATAATATTTTTTCATAATATGAATTTTATTTTTAAAATAGATGTAGTTAATTATTATATAATAATATTTTAGAATATAAAACATATCATGTCATAATATTTGTTATAAAAATCATAGAACATAAAGTATACAATTTTAGAATAGATTATAAAATATTTCGGCACATAGGGTATACCATTTTAGAGCATAAGACTTATCATTTTATAACTATTTGTTCTAAACGTTTTAGAATATATAAGATACAAATTAAAACATATTATAGGACATTTCAGAAAATGTGGCATTCCATTTCAGAACATACATAAGACTTATCATGTATTAATATTTATGCTAAAAATCATAAAACATAGAGTACACCTTTTTACAATTGATATGAGACCCAAAATTTTATATTTTAAGTACCTTAATATCATGTTTTACTAAATAATCCAACTATTCATTAATAGATTCAAGTATAATATCTTCGTTACATGTTATAAATATAATAGGAATAATATGTTCGAAATATTAACTATTTGTCCGAAATATTCTATAATATAATCTAGAATCTTGAAATGTAAACTATTAGACTTCAAATTTAAGGACGTGAAACCGAATCTCATACTTATATATTATTGGATTTCTCATCTTATATGGTATCTTAGTCCTATTGTCTTAAAATATCAAATTTCGGGTATTAGTATACTAGAATTTTTGTTTTCAAGCGAGGGATTAATCAGGTAAGAAGAACAAGTAGATTTTAGGACCATAAATCTACGTTATTTTCAGAATAAATTCAAATAGAGCTTTGTTAAAATAGTCTCAATAGTGATGATTTGTGCTGTCGTAAAATTAGGTTTTGAGTTAAATAGGACTCGGGAGCAATTTGACCACTAGTTCTCATTTGTAGAAATTGATCGCTATATGTATTTTTCTGTTGTATTCACAACCGTTGCTGAGTTGTGAATCTACCTTCGTACATTATTGAAGAGAGACCTCAAGTTGTCAATAAGAGATTGACAGACACTCGAATTTTGGCTTTTAGACTATCACTACATCATAACCGTCTCAGCTCATCTCTTGAAAGATTCAGCCAAAGAACTTCAATTCACTGTGTGTTGCAAATTGCTATAGGCAACTCGAATTTTGGCTCTTGGACTATCCGTATTAATCATTCAAGCCTATGATATACATGACTTTTTGGTATTATAAAATATTTCGGAACATATAATACAACATTTTAGAATATACATAATATTTGTTCATAACATGAATTTTATTTTTAAAATAGATGTAGTTAAGTATTATATCATAATATTTTAGAATATAAAACATATAATGTCATAATATTTGTTATAAAAAACTTAGAACAGAGAGAATAAAATTTTAGAATAGATTATAAAATATTTCGGAACATAGAGTATACCATTTTAGAACATAAGACTTACTATTTCATAACTATTTGTTCTAAACGTTCTAGAACATAGATGATAACAAATTAGAACATATTATAGAACATTTCATAACATGTGACATTCAATTTTAGAACATATATAAGATTTATTATGTCATAATATTTGTGCTAAGCATAATTGAACATAGAATACACTCTTTTTACAATTGATATGAGACCCAAAAGTTTATATTTTAAATACCTTAATATCATGTTTTACTAAAGAATCCAACTACTCATTAATATATTCAAATATTATATCTTTATTACATGTTTTAAATATCATAGGAATAATATGTTCGAAATATTAACAATTTGTCCGAAATATTCTATAATATCCTCTACAATCCTAAAATATAAACTGTTAGACTTGAAGTTTAAGGATATGAAACTGAATCTCATACTTGTATATTATTGGATTCCTAATCTTATATGGTATCTTAGTCCTATTATCTTAAAATATCAAATTTCGGGTAGGAGTATATTAGAATTTTTCCTTTCTAGCAAGGGACTAATTAGGGAAAAAGAACAAGTAGATTTTAGGACCATAAATCTATGTTATTTTCAGAATAAATTCAAAGAGAGCTTTGTTAAAATGGTCTCAATAGTGATGATTTGTCATGTCGTAAAATTAGGTTTTGAGTGAAATAGGACTCGAGAGCAATTTGACCACTAGTTCTCATTTGTAGAAATTGATCGCTATATGTATTTTTCTGTTGTATTCACAACTGTTGCTGAGTTGTGAATCTACCTTCGTACATTATTGAAGAGAGACCTCAAGTTGTCAATAAGAGATTGACAGACACTCGAATTTTGGCTTTTAGACTATCACTATATCATAACCGTCTCAGCTCATCTCTTGAAAGATTCAGCCAAAGAACTCCAATTCTTCGTGCGTTGCAAATTGTCATAGGCAACTCCTCATTGTTTATATCTTCCTATGCCCTATATGTTATCCGTATTAAACATTTAAGCCCACGTTACACAAAGGACTTTTTGGTAAGTATTATGAGTTTTTATTTTTTTATTAATTTTTAGGGTTTTGTATTCTTTTTTTGCTAATAATTATTTTTTTTTTAAACTTTGTAGCGCCTCAGTATTCTCCAAGTCGTTACATTTATCAAGCTAATGAAAAATTTGGCTTACGTTGCTACAAAAGCGGACGAATTTCTTGGTACCTTAACTAAGCATTACATATATGAAGAGTTAGAAAACACAGACAATGAAGAATGGATACGAGGGCTTGGTATTTTTCTTATTATCTATATATATGTGAGAATACTAATCAACGACATACTTGTAAATATATTTATTCTCATTACATATAAATAGATTTCTGTTTCCAGAAAATCCTTCTCTCTTTTCATTCTGTTTCACGATTTCCTTCTCCATTGCTCCGATCAACTTCTTCGTTTTCCCAATCGATTATCACTCATATTTTCGATCTCTTTGTCGGTTTTATATCTGTTCAAAGATGAACGTTAGGGCGGTCGAGATTGAGCAATATAATATCTATAGATACTTCAGATTAATAATCTGCCCTAACTGTATGGAATTGCAATATCTGCTTCCGTATGATATCGAGCAAGATTCTACATCATCAAATATTGAATCAAGTAATTATCTTCCAATTTTCGTTCTAAATAACTGTTATTTATCTTCTAAAGTATAGTAGCAGCATATGTTCTATATTTTATAACAGTTGTTCTAAATTGTTATTGAAAACTCTTATCAATTTTCAATTCAAAAATATAAATCATGTTTTGAACAAAAATTATGTATGTTCTAAAATATGTTCTAGAATCCTAAAATATAAACTGTTAGATTTCAAGTTTAAGGATGTGAAACCGAATCTCATACTTCTATATTATTGGATTCCTAATCTTATATTGTATCTTAGTCCTATTGGCTTGAAATATCAAATTCTATTAATGAACATATCATAAAATACTATAATCATTTTTAAAACACGTAATGAAGATATAATACTTGAATCTATTAATGAACATATTATTGGATTCCTCATATTAAACGTGACATACCATTTTTTAACATATTATAGAATATTTCGGATTACAATATTTTAGAACAAACATAATTTTTTTCATAACATGAATTATATGTGAATTTCAAAAGGTAATAAAAAAACTCTGTTATTAAATATATGTTATTTAAGGTTTTCATCAAAACTAATAAAATAGTAATTAAACTAATAAAATAGCTTATTTATCTTCAATATCTCTCTACTAAATAATTTTTTATGTAAAAATTGTCTTTTTTCTTAAATATCATGCTTTAATTAAAATTATTTGTACTAGTTACTAACTCACTCTTACTATCTCTCTGTGTAAAAAACCTCTTACTGTAAATAAGAAAAAATTAGATGTGCTTAATATGATTATTCTGTTTAACCCTATTTCGGACAGATATATTTGGCATTTTTACAAAAAAAATGGTACATATTCTTCTAAGTTTGCTTATAGGTAGTTAAAGAGCTCTATAAATAGTTTGAATGTGTATGTCAAATGGAAAAAGCTTTGGGACCTCCCAACTAGAATTCAAGTTAATGGCAGACATGTGTAGGTTTCCATCATTTGTGTTTTTTTTGCACCGATGAGCATGGCTGACATATGTGTTTGCTACGTAGTTTCTTGTGGGCAAAATGCTGGGATTTCCTGTTATTTAGTTGGGACTAAAGAGGTTAGTTCAGCATTTCTTCAACTTTGTACTCCTACTGCTAGCAAAGATGTGTGTCGTTGCTTTGGTACTTTGGGAAATTTGACAACAGAGGAATAATGCCCTGTGGAATAACAAAATTATTGCAGATGCTTTAGCTCTTTTTCACACAGTCAGTTGGGTTAATGAATGGACGACTCACTAAGGCATATTAGAAGTTTGGGTAGCTACTAGTAGAACCAGCAGGGCTGTTTGGGAGAAGCTTCTAGATGGTGCAGTTAAGTGCAATGTTGATGGTGGATTTTTCCAAGATGTTGAGTGTGACTCTAGCGTTTTTTTGTGTAGCAATGAAGGCAAGTTTCTAGGATATTTCAGTTCATGCTTTGAGGGAATTTTTGATGTTCCTATAGCTTAAGGAGAGTGGAGTTTACGAGGGTAGTAGATTGGATTTTATCGCTTGACGTATGTAATGTTTTCTTTGAAACCAATGCAAAGTCATTTGCTGATGGTTTCAATTCTTCTTGAGTTGATTTCTCAGAATTTGACATTGTTATTCAAATGTAAGAACTTAGTCCATGATAGGAAGGATGTTTCAACCTCTTTTATTTTCTTGGACAATGGACAAGTTTGCTCATTTAGATGCTAGTAGGGGTGGCAATGGTACAAGGCGGGGATGGAAATGCATTTCCCATACCCTCTCTAATTGTTACGGGGACAGTTTCGGGGATTCCCTATTAAATGATTTAGAAATTTTTTTTCATCCTCGTCCCCTCCCCATACGCATGCCCACAGGTAATGAGAAATCCCCATATCCAACAAAATAATAATAGAAAATTTACATATTTAAAAAAATTAACAAAAACCCAATACTCTTTGTAATTAACAATTAAGATAAACCCAATTTAAATAAATTAATTGTACTCTGTTGAAATTTTGAAATTAGGTAGTTCCCTAATTAAAATTAACAATACCTATAACATTACCTAGTATGCAGGTCATCAAAGATATCAAAATAAAATAAACCCAATTAAAATTATTTCCTATGCATAATGAGTTGCTACATATCAAAAAATGGAAAATTATAAAATTGGGTCAAATAGGAGATCCATTTACATATTTAACTCATTTACTCAACCTACTACATATCTAGACTATGTTTGTGTGACTTTTCCAAAATACCTTTAATATGTTTGTAATTTTACGGTGCGGCTGTCTCCCTCTTGTCTGACTTCGCAGATTTCACGATATGCGAAGTCTGCGAAGATATTGTTTGGTTTAGTTGATGAGTTTAATTCGCATATTTATCAATATGAGAAGTCTAGATGTGTTTTTTATAAAATTCGTGAAATGGTATATAACAAAAAAAGGCCAAACAACAAGGGATTCTAACATGAAAATCACAACATTATCAAAATTTACAACAAGATTGCCACAATAACAACATTAAAATCATAGCATTATCAAAATTTACAACAAGATTGCCACAATAAACTCCTAACAAATCACTGCAAAACGAACGTGACGAATCTGCACGGAAATTTCTCCATGTACAGGAAGTCCAAACTTTTTGGGATGATAAACGAAAGTTCAGACCTTTTAGGATGGACGTTGTTGGTCCCGTATAACGTGACAAGGTTAGTTCCAATGGGGGGATAGGAACTAATTAAAATTTTGTCCGTTAAGGCTGACTTCTTTTCTTAAGAAAAGGTTTACACAGCGGCGCTAAATAGTTTTAAGACACAAGCTTAGTCAACTGGTGACTAAGACTGTTTCTTTCTGTGAGTCAGGAGATAGCACTTTGAGTCTATTCCTGAACTCAGCTTCTTAGTGCACTCAACTCAGCGTGAGTTCGTTACTTAGTCAGTTTTATAGCAAGCAATATATAAAGGAGTTTAAGGGTTAGAAATATGTTACTCAGCAGACATATCCTGGTTCGGCCTCTCCGCCTACGTCCAGTCCCCGAAATGCGTTACAAGCTTTTTGAATTCTCTACTGAGCTCTTTAAAGGTAGAGCACGAAACCTTTTACAATAGAAGCTGAGTATACAAGAGTACCTTCCTCTATACCTCTACTCACTCCTATAACTACCGCTGAGTACTATAACCGAGTACTCAGCTTCTCCTTTCTATTCTTCTAGAAATGATAAGGTGTTTGTCCTAAACAACAATTGCTAAGACACTTTAGATGAATGAAATCACTCTAGACTTTTACACAATGATTGGAAATTGGTGTAAGATTTTGCTTTGCTTTTCTCACAGAACTTCAAGTATGAATTTGGTCAACGTTTCGACTAATTGAAGATCTGCATCGAATGAAGCATTTGAGAGGCCTTTATATAGTGACACTTCAAGCACCGATAATTTCGAATTTTGAAATAACCGTTGGAGGCAAACGGCTTCCTGTCGTTGTCACTCAGGACGTGCTCAGTGTCGTTGGCCAATGAGATTATTGCATCTTCTGTCTACGCCAGTGCTCAGCAGCTTTTCATCAGATGAACAGAATGTTTCGACATTTATGGCAAAGTCTTCCAGACAGCTTCCTACGCCTTCTGAACTTTACTCAAAGTAGAAATACTTTGTCTATAAGTTGGTTCTGTTCTGCCGCTGACCTGACTGCATTGTCGCTTAACTCAGCAGCTTCCTCTTGAAGCTTTTGTTAGAAGGCTTCTCGATCCTTCTTGATGCTGAGTCATCGTTTCACTTGATACGACTGCGTTTTATCTTCTTGGGCCGTGAGGTCTTGATCTATTGACTTGGGCTTGACTTACACTTGTGGGCCTTTACGCTTTTTATCTTGATGTCTTATAAATTAATAAACTCAACATTGAACAAACACATTAGTGTGAATAAATCAAAGCATTTAAATTTAATGTGTTAGAATATTTTTTATCATCTACTTAAATAATTTTGTCAAATCAAAATCATGTGGAAAGGTGTTTCAACTAACTCCCCCATTTTGATGTTGGCAAAAATATTCAGTGAAGAACTCAGTGTTGAGCTCCCCCATGCTAGTTGACCTTATATTACTCAAGATACTCCCCCGTAAGGGTTGAGCTACTGACTTAGTTTTACTTTAAACATTTCAAGGTTTAATCAAGTAAGTGTAAGGTCAGTTTTCAGAAATAGGTCAGCTCATGGAACATATTCTTTTTTAACTCAGTGTATGCGGAAGATTTAGATATCAGAGAGCGCGGAGTATATCTTTGTTCAATGAGTTTTAGTTAAGAAGACATATAAAAGAGGTCAACTTATAGATCAACACAGCAGACAATCATGAAGCAAAGTAAGCACATAACACAGTTGATTTATGAAGATGCGTTAAATATTCAGCACAAAACATAAGTAAGCATCACATAAATTTAGTCAGTTTTAAAAAAGGTAGATGCATGCATAGTTTTGTATTAAGGGTCAGCACAACAAAATACATAAGGGAAAGACTACAAGTTTATCAAAACTAAATCTAGCAATCCTAGTCAAGCTATTTTTTCTTGTAGTTAAGTTGGACATCTTGCTCTTTAGCTTTTCCCTTTCCCTTGGATTTCTGCTGACTTGCTGATGCTTCTCCTGATTGTTGAGTTCTTTGAGCTTGTTCTTTCTCCCCCATTTTGTCAGCATCGGGAGGAGGAGGAATGAAGGTGTCTTCGATGGCAGCACGAGTTAATCTTGCAGAATATGCCCTAAGCTTCTTAGTGCTTTCATTTAGACCGTCAAAGACGGGAATGCCATCATCCAGAACAGAACTGGGAATCCTGATAGCTGAGGCACTGAGCATACTCAGGATGTATTCTTGAGACTTCCCAACCCAGTGGATAGTGTTAGTCAGCATGGCATAAGCTTGATGAAACATCTTTAGCAAAGCCGAATCATAATACTGACGTTGAATATTCGAGTGGCGCACATGGTTGAAAGTGACTCGAGAGTACTTCAGAATTTCATTCGTCTTGAGTTGGTCAGTTTCCATCTCTTCCTTACTCAAGTTGAGTAGACGGACAACCTCGCTGATTTGCTCAATGGAGCATTGGGAGGAGGAAGAGAGTTGCTCATTGGTTCTGGCTTGCTCAGAGTGAAGCTGGGTGAAGAGTTGATGAACTTCAGCAGAAGTTGCATACATTGAGTTCGCAGCTGACAGGTAATGAAGTTGACCCTGAAGAGAGTTCATGTGATTGGCCATTGTCAGCTGGAGTTCGGCCAGCTTTGTTTTTGATTCCTGTCTGGGCTGTTGAGACTGAAGTGAAGTTATGACACTCAGAAGATCCTTAAGACCTTTGATTTCTGTGAGAAGCTGAGTGACAGACGAAAGTTGAGTTGGCTCAACAGGAACTGACCCAGCGGCATCGGCATTGGAGGAACTGACCCAGCTGCCGGAATATGAGTGGAACCGGATGGAGGAGGTGTTTGGTTCAATTCATTATTTGAAGTACCAGCATGATCAGCGGCTGGACTTGAGTTTAGATTGCCAGCAGGAGCTGACTGGTTAATATTCTGCACTTGTGGTTATGGAAGAGGATGATCGGCAGAATTATCTACTTGCTCAGAGTCAGGCTGAAGCTGACTGGTTTGAGGAGGTTGAGGTGTTTTATCACTGACCTGAGCAGGTATTTCCTTAGCTAACTCAACATGTTGAGGAGCAGGAACTTCGAGCACTTGCTCGGTATCACCTTGGCTTAGAGGAGTAATTGAGTCGGCATGTTCCTTAGGCTGAGAAACAAAGGCTTGCTTTTTCTGTTGCTCTGGTGGAGACTCAGTGGGATTTGAGAAGAACTTAAACTGCATATCTGAAAGGTCAGTGATCGGATCCCACAGAGGTGAGTCACCCATAAGATTAATGACAGGGGATTTATGTGCCTTCTTCTTAAGTCTCCTTAATCTCTTAGTCTTTTGAGGATAGGGGTCAGCAGGAATGGACTCAATTGAGACAGTAGGTGAAGGTGCCCCTTGATCAGCGTGATTATTTGTTGTTGGCTCAGCTTCTTCTTCAACCTCCTCAGTGTTGGTTGGTTCATGCTGCTTAACATCTGCTATCTCATGTTGCTCAGCATCCACTATCTCCTCAGCATCAAACTGACCACCCAATTCTTCTTGATCTTGGTCAGTGGAATTTTTCTCAAGAACAATGCCCTGACTTTTCACAAAATGAGAGTCTTCAGAGATAACAACTCCAAGTGGGGGTACATCGATGGGACTTAACCCAGAAGAGATTTTCGTCTTCTTTCTCAGTGGTTACTCAGGAGTGTCCTCTTTTTCTCCTTCTTCCTCAGGCTCAGCTTGCCTTTTGAGGTGTTCTGCTGACTTAGGCTCAGCTTGTCCGTGTGCCACTTGAGGCTTTGTTCCTCTGGATACAAACCGAACTTTCTTCGGTGGAGAAACATTATCTTTTGAAGAGGTCTGAACAGCTTTCCTCTTTCTGTCCTGCTTGTCAGCTTGATCTTTCCTCACTTTCTTTTCCTTTCTGGTCAACATCCCATTTGTTTCCTAAACAGCGGCCCCTTTTCCTTTCTTGGGCACAATTGGTTGATCATAGACTAGACCAAACAATGCAGCTGCAGTAATTTCTGTACCCCAGGTGTGAATTTCCTCAACCAAGCTCACCCGGTGATCCTTGAGGATTTTGGTAATAATGGAGCCTAACCTAAGGGTTCCAGTACTTCTTTGAAACCCATCGATTATAAAGATTGGCATGTTAAGCGGCTGGTAGGTCAGCATATGCCAAATGAAGCATTGCTCGAAGTTCGACGCTGAGGAAGTAGCGTTGATCTTGGGAAAGAGAAAGTTTGTCAGGATATAATGGGCCATCTTTTGATTCTGACCCATGGAGGTGCTGGATATCTCTCCTATGTGACCGGCTGGCTTACAGAACTCAATGGTGTAGTTAGTTTTATCTTGGTCACCTGATTTTCTGAGTTGAGCTCCTTCGTTTTTCAGCTTAAGCAGTGAGGCAAGGTAAGCAGGGTTGATGAAGATATCCTTCCCTCGAACCTTGGTGACCATGTAGTCCCGGTTATCATCAGCGGCTCTTAGGTTAGCGTAGAATTCCTTCACTAACTCAGGATAGGTAGCTTCTCAAGTCGAGAACAGCTCGGTCCAGCCGTTCTTTGAGATCCACTCACAGAAGGGTTGCTCAGCTTCCACAAATCCCTTCGAGAACCAGCGAGAGTGGTCAACCTTATACCCCCTTACGCTCTCATAGACTAGGGAGTAGGTGCGTTCCACGGGTTTCTTTGCCTTGTCCTGCTTTTGCTTCCCTTTCGAGGAGGTAGCTTGGTCAGCTTTGGTTTTCTTCCTCGGTGTAGTGACCTTAGAGTGGTCACGCTGACTAGTTTCTTGAGACTTGGTGGGAGTCTCGCTGTATTCCTGTTGAGCAGGAGATGGAGGATTTTCATCAGAGTGGTTGTCGTTGTAACAACCTCCGGAGAGATTCTGAGAATCCGACATGATTTTCAGAGAGATTTGAGAAGTTTGGGATTTTAGAGAAGAGAGAATTTGAATACCAGAAATTTCTAAGCGTAAAGAGGTAAGAGTGGGAATTCGTCCACTATTTATAGAGGTGTCGAGTTGATCTGAAGCGTTGAGTTGGCCGTTTGACCTCGAGATACTCAATCGACAAAGATTCTGGCATTTATGACACATTCGGCGCATGTATTTTCTAATTATTGCGCTTACTTCATCCTAGGTGGCTATTTAATTTGCATGTTTCGCATTAAATTTTGCAACGAATCTTTACTCAGTGTTAAGAATTCTAAACGTTTGATGTTCTGAGTAGTCAGTTCTACGCAAAGGAATTATTAGCGTGCTTAGTAACTCAGCTTAAGATAACCACTCAGCGTGTATATCTACTCAGCATGTAATAGACATTAATTTAGCATAAATCACTCAGCATGGTAGTCAACTCAGCATGCATATATCACATATTATACTTGGAATTTATTGAAAAGGATTAAACATACCAATGGCTTCTCTAAGTATGTTGCATTGCTCACGAGCCAGTGGCTTTGTGAAGATATCGACAAGCTGCTCATCCATTGGGACATAGGTCAGCTTGATCTCTCCCTTGAGTACATGATCTCTGATGAAGTGATGTCTTATGTTGACATGCTTCATCCTGCTATGCTGGATTGGGTTCTTTGATAGGTCAATGGCACTTTTGTTGTCACATTTGACTTCAATTGTTTTAGTCTGAACGCCATAATCTTTTAGCTGTTGCTTAATCCATAGGACTTGAGCAACACAGCTTCCAGCAGCAATGTACTCAGCTTCAGTGGTTGACAGGGCTATTGACGCCTGCTTCTTACTGAACCAGGACACAAGACAGCTTCCAAGGAAGTAACATCCTCCTGAGGTGCTTTTTCGTTCAAGTTTGTCTCGTCCGTAGTCAGCGTCAGTGTATCCAATGAGTGTGAAATCATGAGTATTGGGATACCATAAACCTGCATTCACTGAGCCTTGCAAATATCTAAGGATTCTTTTTACAGCTATGTAATGAGATTCCTTAGGGTTAGATTGATATCTAGCGCAATAACATACTGAGAACTGAATGTCCGGCCTACTAGCAGTTAAGTAGAGTAGAGAGCCAATCATACCTCGATACAATCTGCTGTCTACTGACTTACCATTTTCGTCAGCGCAGAGGACAGTGTCAGTGCCCATATGGGTAGATATTGACTTGCAATTCTCAAGTTCATATTTCTTCAATATCTCCTTGGCATACTTAGTTTGACTGATGAAGATGCCATTTTTCCCTTGTTTGATTTGAAGTCCAAGGAAGAAGTTGAGTTCTCCCATCATTGACATTTCAAACTCAGTCTGCATCTGCTTACTAAATTCCTTGCACATTGACTCGTTAGTGGCACCAAAAATAATGTCATCAACATATATCTGAGCCAGTAGTGTATCTTTACCCTTCCTCTTAATGAATAAGGTTGTATCAGCTTTACCTCTGACATAATTTCTAGTCAGCAGGAAACTGGTCAGCCTCTCATACCAAGCACGTGGTGCTTGCTTGAGACCATACAGAGCCTTTTTGAGTTTATAAACGTGGTTTGGGAACTTAGGATCCTCAAACCCTAGAGGCTGATTAATATAGACTTCCTCATTTATGACTCCATTAAGGAATGCACTCTTAACATCCATTTGAAATAATTTAAAGTTCATATAACTTGCATATGCACATAAAATTCTTATAGCCTCTAACCTTGCCACTGGGGCAAAGGTCTCACCGTAGTCAATACCTTCTTGCTGACTGTAGCCCTGAGCTACAAGTCTTTCTTTGTTCCTGACCACGTTCCCTTGTTCATCCAGCTTGTTGCGGAAGACCCATCTTGTTCCTATGGTCTTCTGGCTTCTTGGATTTGGCATTAAGTCCCATAGTTCGTTTCTTCTAAACTGATCAAGTTCTTCTTACATTGCACTCATCTAGAACTCATCGTGCTCAGCTTCAGCGAAGTTCTTTGGTTCCTGAACTGAGACGAATGCTACGTTGCTGAGATATCTCCTGAGTTGATTTCTTGTCATCAGCGTGTTTTCAGCAGCATCAAGAATGGCACTCTCTGAGTGTCCTCTTGGTATTCTGATCTCTTTTGGTAGATTGATGTCTTGAGCTGGTTGTGTTTCAACAATCTCTGCAGGTGTAGATTGGTCAGTGAAAACAATTTGAGTTTCGCTTTTACCTTTGGTCAGCCCTTAAGGTAGTGACTCAGCGGCTGTTTCTTTGTCAGCGGGTGCTGAGTATGGATCATCCTCAGTCAGCTGCTTGTCTTTTCCTGCAGGATTAGTTTCATCGAACTCAACGTCTATTGATTCTTCTAAGACCTGGGTTCGTTTATTGAAAACTCTATATGCTTTGCTGTTTGTTGAGTAGCCTAAAAAGATAGCTTCATCAGCTTTTGAATCAAACTTAGCTAGGCTGTTTTTAGTATTTAGAATGAAACATTTACAGCCGAAGGCACGAAAGTATCCAATGTTGGGCTTTCGTCCTTTCCAAAGTTCGTAGGGGGTCTTCTTTAATATGGGTCTAACTAGATCCCTATTAAGTATGTAGCAAGCTGTGTTGACAGCTTCTCCCCAAAAGTACTTTGGAAGCCTATGCTCACTCAGCATTGTCCTAGCTATGTCAACCAAGGTTCTGTTTTTCCTTTCAACAACCCCATTCTGTTGAGGCGTTCTAGGAGCAGAGAAATTATGGTCAATGTCGTTGGCTTCACAGAATTCAACAAACTATTGGTTTTTGAATTCTCCACCATTATCACTTCGGATGTGAGCTAACTTAAGGTCTTTATCATTTTCAAGTTTTCTTACTAAAGTTGAAAATGTCTCGAAGGTTTCATCCTTGCTAATCAGCAAGATGATCCAAGTGTACTAAGTAAAGTCATCTACAATGACCAAGGAAAATCTTCTACCACCCAAGCTCAGTGGCTGGACTGGACCGAAGAGATCCAAGTGTAGCAACTCTAGTGGACGCCTGGTTGAGACAATGTTTTTACTATGAAAAGACGTTTTAGTTTGTTTACCAGCCTGACAAGCATAGCATAATTGATCCTTTTCGAACTTAAGTTCTGGCAGTCCCTCAACTAGTTGATTTCTTGCTAATTTGGCTAGGAGGTCCATGCTTACATGACCAAGTCTCATGTGCCATAGCCAGGAATTTTCTTCCTTTGACACTAAGCATACGTTTTTTGAAAATTTCTTTTCCAAATTCAGCATAAAGACATTATCAATACGAGGGGCAGTTAAAATCAATTCATTTGTTTTTCCCTCGAGTATTTTACATCTAGTGTCATCAAATATAACTTTTCTCCCATTATCACATAGCTGAGCTACGATGAGTAAGTTATATTTGAGTCCGCTGACTAGGGAGACTGACTCAATAGTAGGATTACCACCAACGGTTCCTGACCCTACCATCTTACCCTTTTTGTTGTCTCCGAAACTTACGCTTCCACCTCGTTTACGCACAACTGTGATGAACTGAGTTTCATCACTCGTCATATGCCTCGAGCATGCGCTGTCAATGTACCACATTTTTTACTTCTCAGCACACCTCAGGCTTACCTGCAATATAACTAGTTATCTTTAGGTACCCAAGTCTTTTTGGGTCCTTGTTTGTTAGGATCAGCAGGTAAAGCATCATATTTAATCTTATGACGACACACTTGGACAGTGTGTCGTCACAGCTGACCTTCCGTGTGGGATATCTCACTGATTGGTCAGCACCCAGTGCTGAGCATGCCATCACACCTTTGTGGTGTGTCCCTTCTTCCCACAGAAGTCACACTGGACATTCCGCTGAGGATTCCATCTCTGCTGACTAGTACTTCGGTACTGAGTGTTCAGAGGAATATTTCTTTTATTCGGAACCTTGAATTGATTCTGAATAGATGTGACATCCTTTCTCAGTTTCTTAGAATCTGATTGGACCTCAGAGACAACCTTATGCATAGTTTCTACGTTGCTATGCAAAGTTGAGTTGTCTTGGAGAAGATATCGAAGGTCACTTAGTTTGACCTCTTCAATCTCGTCACATCGCCTGCTGAGTGCTCTAACCTTCTTGTTACACTTTTTGATAAGTGTATAGAGGTCACTCAGGGCATTTATCATTTCATTTCTGAGCAAGGGTAGTGATATTACCTCAATTGAGTGTGCCTCATCGTCAGATGCAACGGAGGGGTCAACATGCTCAAAAACACAAGGCTCAGCAAGCTCATCTGCCATGAAGCAGATCTTTGCTGACTCAGTGGCATCGGCTCCTGATGATGATGACTCATCACTATCACTCCAGGTTGCCACCATTGCCTTCTTGATGTTCTTCTTTTCCTTCCTCAAGGTAGGACAGCTTGATTTGATATGGCCAGTTTGATGACATTCAAAGCATGTGATTGGCTTTGAGCTGTCCTTTTTATACTTGCTGTCGCTGGACTCAGCTTTGTACTTGTCAAACTTCTTGTAAGGCTTCTTTGAATACTTATCATTCTTTCTGAATAGCCTTTTCATTTTTCTAGTGAACATGGCCATCTCCTCATCGTCTGTTGAGCTCCCATCAGTGGAGTCAACTTTCATGACAAGAGACTTTTGCTTCTTGTCCTCAGACTTCTCCTTCACCTCAAAATTCTTCATTGAGATCTTATGGGTCAGCAGAGATCCAATGAGTTCATCATACTTGTAGGTGGTCAAGTCTTGAGCTTCCTCAACAGCAGTTTTCTTGGCTTGCCAGCTTTTGGGAAGGCTCCTCAGTATCTTCTTGACTTGCTCTTCCTCAGTAGAGATCTTGCCAAGTCTTTTGAGCTTGTTGATAATGTTTGTGAATCTTGAGTTCATTTCAGAGATTCCTTCATCATCATTCATTTCAAACAGCTCGTACAGCCTCATGTGCTGGTTCACCTTGGACTCCTTAACTTTGTTGGTTCCTTCGTAAGTGACTTCCAGTTTCTTCCAGATCTCCTGCGCTGACTCACAACCTGAAATTTTGTTGTACTCTGCAGCATCTAACGCACAGTGAAGCATGTTTATAGCCGAATCATGATTTTGTAGCTTCTTGAGATCATCTTCTGTCCACTTAGTCTCAGCTTTAACAACCGTTTGACCGTCAATAGTTTCAACAGGAACAAATAGGCCTTGGACTATAGAGAGCCATGCACTCATATTTGTTGCCTGAATGAAATGTTTCATTCTATTCTTCCAAAAGGTATAGTTAGACCCGAAGAACAGAGGAGGCCGAGTAATGGACAGTCCCTCAGGAAGAATCTGAGTTGTCTGATTTCTTGGGAGGAAACGAGTGCTGTTCTCAGCCATTATGGGGATCAGCTCAAGATAGTTATATCTTGCTCAGTGAGCTTTTAAGCTCTGATACCACTTGTTGGTCCCGTATAACGTGACATGGTTAGTTCCAATGGGGGGGGGGGGATAGGAACTAATTAAAATTTTGTCCGTTAAGGCTAACTTCTTTTCTTAAGAAAAGGTTTACACAGCGGCGCTAAGTAGTTTTAAGACACAAGCTTAGTCAACTGGTGACTAAGACTGTTTCTTTCTGTGAGTCAGGAGATAACACTTTGAGTCTATTCCTGAACTCAGCTTCTTAGTGCACTCAACTCAGCGTGAGTTCGTTACTTAGTCAGTTTTATAGCAAGCAATATATAAAGGAGTTTAAGGGTTAGAAATATGTTACTCAACAGACATATCCTGGTTCGGCCTCTCCGCCTATGTCCAGTCCCCGGAACGCATTCCGAGCTTTTTGAATTCTCTACTGAGCTCTTTAAAGGTAGAGCACGAAACCTTTTACAATAGAAACTGAGTATACAAGAGTACCTTCCTCTATACCTCTACTCACTCCTATAACCTTTTAAAAAATTTGTACGTTTAGGCTGATTTCTTTTTTTCTTTGAAAAAAGGTTTACACAGCGCGCTGAGTGAACTTAAGACACTAGCTTAGTCAACTAGTGACTAAGTCAGCTTCTTTCCTTAAGGTTAGAAAGATGTTACTCAACAGATTTATCCAGGTTCGGCCACTATGCCTACGTCCTGTTCCCGGAACACATTCTGAGTTTTCGAATCCTCTACTGAGCTCTTTAAAGGTAGAGCATCAAACCTTTTACAACTAGAAGCTAAGTATAACAAGAGTACCTTCCTCTATACCTCTACTCACTCCTATTCTACCGCTGAGTACTATAACCGAGTACTCAGCCTCTCCTCTCTATTTCTAGAATTGATAATAAGATTGTCCTAAACAACAATTGCTAAGACACTTTAGATGATTGGAAATCACTCTAGACTTTTACATAGAAATATGGAAATTGGTGTAAGTATTTGCTTTGCTTTTTCTCACAGAACTTCAAGTGTAAATTTGGTCAGCGTAATGGCTAGTTGAAGATCTGCATCGAATGAAGCAACTGAAGGGCCTATTTATAGTGACACTTGAGGCATCCGTTATTTCGAATTTCGAAATAACCGTTGGAGGGAAACGGCTTGATGTCGTTGTCACTCAGTACACGCTCAGTGCTGTTGGCCAATCAGATTATTGTGTCTTCTGTCTTCGGTCAGTGCTGAGCAGCTTTTAGACAGACAGGCAGAATGTTTCGCCTTTTATGGCAAAGTCTTCCAGACAGCTTTCTGTGTCTTCTGAACTTTACTCAAAGTAGAAATACTTTGTCTTGAAGTTGTTCCTTGCTCAGCTGCTGTCTTGTACTCTTTGTCGTCCAACTCAGCAGCTTCATTCCGAAGTAGATGAAGAAAGTCTTCCAGATCCTTCTTCATGCTGAGCTGTGTTTTGTTCACAACGACAGCGTTCTGTTTACACGGGCCGAGTTGTCTTGGGCCTTTGACTTTCCTTTGGGCCTTTAGCCTTTAGTGTTTATGTCTTATAAATAATTTAACTCAACATTGAACAAACACATTAGTGTAATAAATCAAAGCATTTAAACTTAGTGTGTTTTAGAATATTTTTAAACATATACTTAAATAATTTTGTCAAATCAAAATCATGTGGAAATGTGTTTCAACAAACTCCCCCATTTTGATGTTGGCAAAACTATTCAGTGAAGAACTCAGTTTTGAGCTCCCCCATGATAGTTGACCTTTTATAACTTTATAAACTCCCTCGTAAGGGTTGAGCTACTGACACAGTTTTACCCTAAACATTTTAAGGTTTAATCGAGTAAGTCCTAGGTCAGTTTTTAAATAAAGGTCAGCTCATGAAACATATTCTATTAACTCAGTTTTAAGCGGAAGATTTAACTATCAGAGAGCGCTGAGTATTTTGTTGTTCAATGAGTCTTATAAGACAATGTTAACAACATACAATCAGAAGACATTAAGAAAAATAAACACAGTTGATGTATGCAACACATAATAACTCAGCATCACATAAGATTTTAATCAAGTTGAACAATTTGATGTAAGCATAGTATTAATAAGTAATCAGCATTACACATATCAGGGATACTTAAGACTTAGAAACTAGCAATCCTAACTATGTTATTTCTTCTTATATATCAGTTTTCCCTTTCCCTTAAGCTGACTACTTCCAGCAGCCTCATGCTGAGTTCTTCCTGTTTGTTCTTTCTCCCCCGTTTTGGCAGCATCGGGAGGAGGAGGCCTGAAAGTGCTGTTTTGAGCAGCTTCAGATATGCGAGCTGAGAATTCCTTCAGCTTATCGGTGCTTTCATTTATGCCATCAAAGATAGCAACACCGTCGTCAAGTACCTCTTGAGGCACACCAATTCAGCAGCGCTGAGGATGCTCAGTGCGTATGCTTGAGATTTACCCATCCAAGTAAGTGTATCAGTCAGCGCAGCATAAGCTTGATGAAACATCTTGAGTAGAGATGAGTCATAGAACTGACGCTGAATGTTGGAATGACGGACATGGGTAAAGATTTGATGTGTATACTGGAGAATCTCATTCTGCTTCATCTGGTCAGTGTCCATCTCTGCCTTGTTTAAATTCAAAAGACGAATAGCTTCGCCGATCTGTTCTACTGAGCATTGAGAGTAAGAGGAAAGCTGATGGTTTGTCTTCTCTTGCTCAGTTTGAAGCTGGGTGAATAACTGATGAACTTCAGCAGAAGTTGCATACCCTGAGTTCGCAGCTGACAAGGCTTGAAATTGTCCTTGTAGGGAGTTGATATGTTGAACCATAGTCAGCTGGAGTTCAGCCAGCTTTGTGATGGACTCCTACCTTGGTTATTGGGCTTGGATATTGATCATTACACTCAGCAAGTCTTTGAGACCTCGAACCTCGTTGAGAAGTTGAGTGACTTGTGGAAGCTGAGTGGACTCATTATCGGCAGACCCAGCATCGGTGTTTGAAGCTTGATGAAGGTCTTGGATCAAGGCCTGAGCTGAGTTAATTATCCTTCTTCCAGACTCAGTGGCAGTGAGGTAGTTGTATGAGTCTTCATTAGTTTGACCAGCTGGTGGAGGAGTGAGATTCAGTGGATCATTTGTAGTGCCATTGAGGTCAGTGTATGGTCTCAGTGTTTCACCCTGCACTTGTTCTGTAGAATGGAGAGGTGATTGAACAGCAGCATTGGATGCAGGTTCAGAGTTAGGCTGAAGCTGACATCCAGTTGAAGGTTGAATAGGTTCAGAGTTAGCAGGAATTTCCTTAGCCGGCAAAGGGCTAGGGTCAGCATCTGTATTGAGAATTGGCTCGGTGTTAGTTGGGTTCTCAGAAGCATCTAAGTCGGCTTGTTCCTGAGGTAGAGAAATAGAGGCTTGCTTTTCAGTGTCCTCTGGCTGAGTAGTAGAAGATTTTTTGAAGAATTTGAGCTTTATAGTCGATGGATCGGTGGATGGTCTTTTCAGCGTTAAGTCATCCATGACATCAAGCACAGTTGTTTGGTGTGCCTTGACAAGTCTTCTTCTTTTTTCCTGAGTCCTTGGAGTATTCAACCGACAAGGATCCTAACATTTATGACACATTCGGCGCAGACGTCACCCTAGGTGGCTATTCGCGTGCTTTAACATTAAGTGCAACGTGTCTTTTACTCGGCGTTAGAATCCTAATCGTTCTATATTCTGAGTTAGTCAGCTTTACGCAAACGGATGGTTTAAGTGATTGGTTGCTCAGCTTGAGATGACCACTCAGTGTGCATACTTGCTCAGCATGTAATATTTATTCATTTAGCATAAAACACAGCATACATTTATCCACTCAGCAAGTAATAGCATTCAGCATGGTAATTCACTCAGCATAAATATATATTAAGAACTGGAATTTACTGAAGAGGATTAAACATACCAATGGCTTCTCTCAGTATGCTGAACTGCTCACGAGCCAGTGGCTTCGTGAAGATATCTGCAAGCTGCTCATCCGTTGGGACATAGGTCAGCTTGATCTCACCTTTGAGTACATGGTCTCTAATGAAGTGATATCTGATGTTGACATGCTTCATCCTGCTGTGCTGAATTGGGTTCTTTGATAGATCAATTGCACTTTTGTTGTCACATTTGACCTCAATTGTCTTTGTTTGAACACCATAGTCTTCAAGCTGTTGCTTAATCCATAGGACTTGAGCAACACAGCTTCCAGCAGCAATGTACTTAGCTTCAGTGGTTGACAAGGCTACTGACGCCTGCTTTCTACTGAATCAGGATACAAGACAGCTCCCTAGAAAGTGGCATCCTCCAGAGGTGCTTTTTCGCTCAAGCTTGTCTCATCCATAGTCAGCGTCAGTGTATCCAACGAGTGTGAAGTCATGCGTGTTGGGATACCATAACCCTGCGTTCACTGAGCTTTGCAAGTATCTAAGGATTCTTTTTACAGCTATGTAATGAGATTCCTTAGGGTTAGATTGATATCTAGCACAGTAGCATACAGAGAACTGAATGTCCGGTCTACTTGCTGTTAAGTAAAGTAGAGAGCCTATCATACCTCGATACAATTTGCTGTCTACCGACTTACAATTCTCGTCAACACATAGGACAGTGTCAGTGCCCATAGGAGTAGATATTGGCTTGCAATTTTCAAGATCATATTTCTTCAATATCTCCTTGGCATATTTAGCTTGACTGATGAAGATGCCATTTTTCCCTTGTTTGATTTGAAGTCTAAGGAAGAAGTTGAGTTCTCCCATCATTGACATTTCAAACTCAGTCTGCATTTGCTTGCTAAATTCCTTGCACATGGACTCATTAGTAGCACCGAAAATAATATCATCAACATATATTTGAGCCAGCAGGGTGTCTTTACCCTTTCTCTTAATCAATAAGGTTGTATCTGTTGAAACACATTTCCACATGATTTTGATTTGACAAAATTATTTAAGTATATGTTTAAAAATATTCTAAAACACACTAAGTTTAAATGCTTTGATTTATTACACTAATGTGTTTATTCAATGTTGAGTTAAATTATTTATAAGACATAAAGACTAAAGGCTAAAGGCCCAAAGGAAAGTCAAAGGCCCAAGACAACTCGGCCCGTGTAAACAGAACGCTGTCGTTGTGAACAAAACGCAGCTCAGCATGAAGAAGGATCTGGAAGACTTTCTTCATCTACTTCGGAACGAAGCTGCTGAGTTGGACGACAAAGAGTACAAGACAGCAGCTGAGTAAGGAACAACTTCAAGACAAAGTATTTCTACTTTGAGTAAAGTTCAGAAGACACAGAAAGCTATCTGGAAGACTTTGCCATAAAAGGCGAAACATTCTGCCTGTCTGTCTAAAAGCTGCTCAGCACTAACCGAAGACAGAAGATACAATAATCTGATTGGCCAACAGCACTGAGCGTGTACTGAGTGACAACGACATCAAGCCGTTTCCCTCCAACGGTTATTTCGAAATTCGAAATAACGGATGCCTCAAGTGTCACTATAAATAGGCCCTTCAGTTGCTTCATTCGATGCAGATCTTCAACTGGCCATTACGCTAACCAAATTTACACTTGAAGTTCTGTGAGAAAAAGCAAAGCAAATACTTACACCAATTTCCATATTTTTGTGTAAAAGTCTAGAGTGATTTCCAATCATCTAAAGTGTCTTAGCAATTGTTGTTTAGGACAATCTTATTATCAATTCTAGAAATAGAGATGAGAGGCTGAGTACTCGGTTATAGTACTCAGCGGTAGAATAGGAGTGAGTAGAGGTATAGAGGAAGGTACTCTTGTTATACTCAGCTTCTAGTTGTAAAAGGTTTGATGCTCTACCTTTAAAGAGCTCAGTAGAGGATTCGAAAACTCAGAACGTGTTCCGGGGACAGGACGTAGGCATAGCAGCCGAACCTGGATAAATCTGTTGAGTAACATCTTTCTAACCTTAAACTCCTTTCATATATATATTGCTTGCTTAAAAACTGACTAAGTAAAGAGGTGACTCTGAGTTGTGTGCATTGAGTATTTGAGTTCAGGAATAGACTCAAGTGCTATCTCCTGACTCAAGGAAAGAAGCTGACTTAGTCACCAGTTGACTAAGCTAGTGTCTTAAGTTCACTCAGCGCGCTGTGTAAACCTTTTTTCAAAGAAAAAAGAAATCAGCCTAAACGTACAAAATTTTTAAATAGTTCCTATGTAATGAGATTCCTTAGGGTTAGATTGATATCTAGCACAGTAGCATATGATAGGGGTCAAAAACCCCTATCTTTGGGTACGGTTTTAGGACGGGTTTTAGAGTTATTTGGTTAATAAGCGAGTAATTCTCGCATTTAAATGCTTTTGTGTGAGTTAATTAGGAATTGGAAACGTTCTATTTACTTTTCGTAGTTTAGGCTCGTTTTGTGATCAATTTAGGCAAATACGGCCGAAATAGCATGCATGTTAGGATTCCGTTATCTTTTGAAGCTGATTGGTCCGTCAAAAGTCGCACCAAGCGAAGCGTTTGCTCAAAATAAGCGATTAACGGATCAATTTGGCTTTTGGACTAATGTTTTCCGGAGTTTTTGTACGTGTGCAGGTGTAAGTTCGGGCGAAAAAGGGACTTAGAGGACACTCGGTGAGATTCGAGCACGCCCTGGGCGAAAATGCTCGGCGAGCAGGGCCCCGTGGGCCATTTCTGCTCGCCGAGCAGGCCTCCGGAGGCCTGCTCGCCGAGCAGGCCGGTAGGCGCCTGCTCGGCGAGCAGGGGGCTGCTCGTCGCGAGCAGCCCTGCGGGAATTGGTCAAAAAGACCAATTCCGCCCCCACGAAGCCACGTTCGGCCCCACGTCTTCCTACACTAACAAGGACACGAAAATAGGTCAAAACGAGGCCCAAGACGCGACTATAAATAGGATTTCTTCATTGTAATTTAATATCTTTCGTTTTTGTAAATTATTTTAGCTTTCCCCTTGTAATTCCTCTTCATCTTCTCCATCTTCCTCAACCTCCATTGAAGCTCCTTCAAATCTTTCTACCGAGGAATTACCAAGGTCCGTCCTTAAGATCAAGTCGCCGGCTGCAGAGTAAACAGGTTCCCTGAAAGGGATTTTTGTATCTCCTTTTATCTTTCCATGTTTGTACTCTTTGATACAGTTGCCGAACTTGACTTATTGTATCTTGTGACAATTATCTTCGCCTTTAATAATAATTTAGCTCTTGTTTTGTTCTATGATTATTTGTCTAATCTCTGTCTTACGCTCTATTCAATTGGTTTAACTCATTCAAAAGCCCCAAAATCTAGTAGGCACATATTGCGAGCTGAATCTGACCTAGTTAGAGCCTAGGAGATTGACAACCTCTTAGTTGATTAAGCGCCAATTTACTGAGCCTTAGACCTAGTTTCGGCCTTAGGGAATCACGCGCTAGGAACCTCAGGAGGGTAAGTAGGTTTAATCGCCTTGAATACAAGTGACTCAGATTAGGTTTTTATTCATTAGACTTGATAATCTATCTTTATTATTATCGTTCATACCATGTTCCTTCGAATAGTTTCATTAATGAAAGATCAATTAGGGGTAGAGTAACTCAGTTAGGCTTAGAATAACTTAGCTAGAATTAGATAATTTAGTTAGAATTAGATAACTTAGCTAGGATTAGCATAATTCAACCTAGGAGCAGATTAATTAAAAAAAACCAAACTCAAAACCCCCTAAGCCTAGATAACATCCGAGACCGAGTAGCTTGATACTTGCAGAAATAAATCCTGTGGACGATAACCTGGACTTAAACCAGAAATTTATTACTTGATAACGACGGGGTACACTTATCCCTTAGTGAGGTTTCGCAGAAACCGCATCAAGTTTTTGGCGCCGTTGCCGGGGAGAGTAGATTAATTCTATAAATCCCGACAACCGCCAATAATCAAGTTTTTGGCGTCGTTGCCGGGGAATAGTAGATTAATTCTATAAATACCCGACAACCGCCAATAATCAAGTTTTTAGCGCCGTTGCCGGGGATTTATTTCTTCTGCAATATCGAACCAAAGGTTGATTTGTTAGTTTAGGCATTCATTGTGAATATCTTTGTTTATATCGTTTATACTTGTTGATATATGATTTCTTTATACTTTTCTATACTTGTTCATATCTGTATACTGTTACTCATCAACTTTTGTGCTAGAACTTCACTTTTTCTCAGCATTCTCTGATCAATGAATTGGCAAGAAAAAGTCGAGTGGCAAGCTCAAAAGCTTACTATCCCATCAAGACAATACATTCATGCCCTGGAGAATGAGGCTCCCAATCCCTCCATGGCCGACTTAAATGAGAAAATGGATATCTTGATGGCAAATCTGAGCCTCAACACCAATGAAAGTGTAAGTTTTGTGGGTAATCACCAAAGGTATAATTCTAACCCCAATTCTTACAGCTTTTATGGTAGTGATTGGAGGAGACCTCAACACTCAAATCTGTCCTATGGGAACCCTAACATGTTGAGGCCTCCAAATAGGTTTGTTAATGAGCACAGGGAAAACGAATTGGGAATGTCCCCTTACGAACAAGCAAGCCAAGTTCCTCCACAACCCTCTAGCTCACGAGATGAGGTGCTGTCCCTTTTGAAAGGAATATCAGCCCGACTTACAATCAACGAGGAGGTTTGCAAGGACTTGAGCAACCAACTGGCTCAAATAAACCAAGAGATGCAAAAGCAATCCCGAGATGCTCTCCCAAGCATAAAGGAAAACATAGAAATCCCACAAAGGGAATCAGCTCAAGCCATCTCTTTGAGGAATGACAAAAAGGTAGAACCAAGTCCACTATCACATGCATCACTCGAGGTAAGTGAAGAACTGGAAGCGGTAAGCAACCCCGGTTCAAAATCTGAAATTCTAAATCATGTGATAGAAATAAACGATCAAATCGAAGCTTGTGTATATCAACTACCTTTTCCTCAAAAGTTCGAAAAGTTTGGATTTACTCCTTGTTCAGAAGTTTTCATTCTCTTCGACCTACCAAGAGAATCCAAAAGGGAGCAAACCAAACTTTTTCATAATATGTTTAAATTCGGCCTCCTACTTTCATTAAACTTATTAGAGGCTCTTAATCCGTTTTGCAGGTACGGATTATTTATTCAGGAATTTGAATTCCTAACCCGAGTAGAAGCATACACCTAGGCGGGAATTCTATGTCGAGCTCACCGACTATAACGTAGCGCTTCTTGGGAGGCAACCCAAGTTTTAATAAAACTTTTCAGGTTTGTTTTATTTAGATTATACATTGGTCTTTTAGTTTAGTCTTTTTAGTTTTCTTTTACGTTTTTTTTAAAAATGTTCGTTTAAAAAAAATAATAAAAAAATAAATATTTTTTTTAGTTGTTTAGTTTTATTTTATTTTATTTTATTTTTATTTTTTATTTTATTTTTAAGTTTTCAGGTTTAAAAGAAAAAAAAATGGCCCCAGGAGGCCCAGCTCGCCGAGCAGTGCCCTGCTCGCCGAGCTGGGCACTGCCGCCCAGCTCGGCGAGCAGGCCACTGCTCGCCGCGAGCTGGGCACTAGCGCCCAGCCCGCCGCTGGGCGCTGGCGCCCAGCACGCCGCTGGGCACTGCGCCCAGCCTGCCGCTGGGCACTGCGCCCAGCCCACCGCTGGGCACTGCGCCCAGCCCACCGCTGGGCGCTGCCGCCCAGCCCGCTGCTCGGCCGAGATAAGCAACGGTTCGGGATTTTTTCCCGAACGAAGCTGAAATAAATAAATAAATAAATAATAATAATAAGAATAAAAAAATTTTGCCACCGCAAATCGTCAAGCTTTTGGCGATTGCGATAAAATCCGTAAGTTTTCTTCTCCACCCTAACTTTTTGCACTTGTACTTTATGGTTTGTGATGCAATGTTGGAACTTATTGCATATTTTTAGTGTGAGGAGGAGGGGTAGACAAACTTACAAAAATTGTATAATTTTTAAATTTTTGTTGCGTCGTGTCTAGTTTAGTTTTGCGTTTTCCGAGTTTTATTTAGGTTTTGCATGTTTAGGACCTAAAACCGTGAACCTCCTTCGAATCTAAACTTCGTTATTTGTCTTTGAGGGCTGAGAACCGAATCTAAAATTGCATGACAACTAGTTTAGGCGTGGGACACAACTCTTGTATCTGTAAAAGCATGAGCTACAGTTTGCATTTAGACCCTACTTTTGAAGAAATGCCAAAATCATTACTTAGGTAGATAACTTAAGAATTGAAGGCATGTGATATTAAACTTGAGTTTGGGGAAAACTAGTAAACACAAAATTGAAACCCAAAGAATTGTGAGTTGAATTTGAGCCTAAGAGCGAACATCAAAAAGCTCTTTTTCTTGACATTTTTGTGTGAATGCTTTGACTTGTGGAAAGATTACAGATTTTGCACCTAATACTGTGTTGAACCTACATGCAATGATTTGAGATGATAAACGATGAATCAGCCTCATTAGAATTAACCCTTTTCTTTACCTTATTTTTTCTTTTTTTCATCCACTCTAGGAAGCCCCTTTGAGCCGACATTTTTGTAGTTTATAGATTTTTCTTTCGTTCTAACCTGTTTTTGCAAACCACAACTTGGTTTGCTATTTAACCCAATTTCTTTTTGCAAAGCTCAATTAGAGCCTTTGTTTTCTTCTAGCGCTTTATCTTTGTTTATGGCATTTCAGTAGCAAGCCAAAAGGCTAAAAAGTGAATGAACATCACTACCCCAATCAAAAAAAAGGTGGGGGGGGGGGGAAGAAAGGAAAAAAAAATAATAGAGAAAAGAAAAGAAAAGAGACGAACAAAAGGGAAGAACTCCATTCCCCAGTTCTTGGAAAAATAAAAAACGTCTCAAAGAAAACATCCCAAAAAGAAATAATAAGGGGTGAATAAAAAGCTCAGTCACTTTATATTTGCTAAAGCCATTTAAACTTTGTTTTTGTAGCGCTAGAACTAATAAACCCTTGTTGTACCTTTAACCCTCTAACCACATTACAACCCCGATTAGAGGCTGTTTTTGATATCATCGAAATCATATAGCATAGTAGAGGAACGCGGATGAACGTGCAAAATCAACGTAATCCTAAGCGAGAACATAAGCCGAGAGTAAACACTTTAGCCACCAAAATTGTGTGAATGAGTGAACTACCTATGGTGAGGTGTTTTACTTAGTGATCCCCTTAAACTCGTTTAATTGAACATGTGTCCATTTGCTTAAAACTATGACCCATGATAATTGAAATGCGGCTTTTGGATATCGTGTCTCTACTTTGTATTTCTGAATGCATGTAATTACAGATGCTCGAAGTTGTGTCAAGCACCTAGTCAAACCGGGAGGTTTTCTAGCTTGCTTATGATGGCGGGTTTAGTTTTTTTTAGTTTACTTGGGGACAAGTAAAGTTTTAAGTGCGAGGAGGTTTGATAGGGGTCAAAAACCCCTATCTTTGTGTACGGTTTTAGGACGGGTTTTAGAGTTATTTGGTTAATAAGCGAGTAATTCTCGCATTTAAATGCTTTTGTGTGAGTTAATTAGGAATTGGAAACGTTCTATTTACTTTTCGTCGTTTAGGCTCGTTTTGTGATCAATTTAGGCAAATACGGCCGAAATAGCATGCATGTTAGGATTCCGTTATCTTTTGAAGCTGATTGGTCCGTCAAAAGTCGCACCAAGCGAAGCGTTTGCTCAAAATAAGCGATTGACGGATCAATTTGGCTTTTGGACTAATGTTTTCCGGAGTTTTTGTACGTGTGCAGGTGTAAGTTCGGGCGAAAAAAGGACTTAGAGGACACTCGGTGAGATTCGAGCACGCCCCGGGCGAAAACGCTCGGCGAGCAGGGCCCCGTGGGCCATTTCTGCTCGCCGAGCAGGCCTCCGGAGGCCTGCTTGCCGAGCAGGCTATGCCTACTCGCCGAGCAGGCCGCCAGAGGCCTGCTCGGCGAGCAGGGGGCTGCTCGTCGCGAGCAGCCCTGCTCGCCGAGCAGCCTGCCCTGCTATGCGAGCAGCCTTGCGGGAATTGGTCAAAAAGACCAATTCCGACCCCACGAAGCCACGTTCGGCCCCACGTCTTCCTACACTAACAAGGACACGAAAATAGGTCAAAACGAGGCCCGAGACGCGACTATAAATAGGATTTCTTCATTGTAATTTAATATCTTTCGTTTTTGTAAATTATTTTAGCTTTCCCCTTGTAATTCCTCTTCATCTTCTCCATCTTCCTCAACCTCCATTGAAGCTCCTTCAAAGCTTTCTACCGAGGAATTACCAAGGTCCGTCCTTAAGATCAAGTCGCCGGCTGCAGAGTAAACAGGTTCCCTGAAAGGGATTTTTGTATCTCCTTTTATCTTTCCATGTTTGTACTCTTTGATACAGTTGCCGAACTTGACTTATTGTATCTTGTGACAATTATCTTCGCCTTTAATAATAATTTAGCTCTTGTTTTGTTCTATGATTATTTGTCTAATCTCTGTCTTACGCTCTATTCAATTGGTTTAACTCATTCAAAAGCCCCAAAATCTAGTAGGCACATATTGCGAGCTGAATCTGACCTAGTCAGAGCCTAGGAGATTGACAACCTCTTAGTTGATTAAGCGCCAATTTACTGAGCCTTAGACCTAGTTTCGGCCTTAGGGAATCACGCGCTAGGAACCTCAGGAGGGTAAGTAGGGTTAATCGCCTTGAATACAAGTGACTCAGATTAGGTTTTTATTCATTAGACTTGATAATCTATCTTTATTATTATCGTTCATACCATGTTCCTTCGAATAGTTTCATTAATGAAAGATCAATTAGGGGTAGAGTAACTCAGTTAGGCTTAGAATAACTTAGCTAGAATTAGATAATTTAGTTAGAATTAGATAACTTAGCTAGGATTATCATAATTCAACCTAGGAGTAGATTAATTAAACAAAACCAAACTCAAAACCCCCTAAGCCTAGATAACATCCGAGACCGAGTAGCTTGATACTTGCAGAAATAAATCCTGTGGACGATAACCTGGACTTAAACCAGAAATTTATTACTTGATAACGACGGGGTACACTTATCCCTTAGTGAGGTTTCGCAGAAACCGCATCAGCATACAGAGAACTGATATCAGAGAACTAATGAAGACTCATACAACTACCTCATTACATAGGAACTATTTAAAAATCTACTGTGCTAGATATCAGTTCTCTGTATGCTACTGTGCTAGATATCTGATAACATCGAGATATTATCCCGAGGACCAAAAGGGATATTCACCTCAAAGTACGCCACGTAGTGATCCCCAAAGGGAAGCCGGCAGGCGGATCTCCACGGATCAGCTCTGAGAGACCCGCTGGCGGACCTATAGGGCGAATCTCTCCATTCGCCACTATAACGGCTGGCCGCCAATTCGGCCATAAAAGATCATTAAGGGGTTATTAATTAGCTAACCGCCAAGTTAGGGATAACTCATAACCGCCATTAATGAAGCATTAATAGAGACTTTCTAGTTACCTGAAGGTTATAACTTCCTAGCTATATATAGCCCGATCCCCTAGGCTATCAAGGTACACATTCTCACAACCCTTGTCAATTCAGTTGGTTTCCTTGATTCATCTTACTGACATTGGCATCGGAGCTTCCCCTGTCGAACCCAATGACGCCCCCACAGGGACGGAAGCAGATCAGAATTTCTCCACTTGTTACCAATTGGTGCGGTGATCGTGGAGTCCTTAATCAAACAAAGGGTTTTTCGTTCACGCTGAAAACACAATGACCAACGGAGGTCAAAATCCCTCCTCAGGGATTGAAACGCCATTAGTTACACCATCTAGTGCTGGCCGCACCGATACAACCGCTCCTATAACGCATGTCGACAGTAACATGCCTACAGATGCTTTCATCAATATGTGTGCTCAAGATATTGAGGTGCGATACGGACCTGAGATGGGGAATCGCCTTCGAACATTCATGACCCTTCCTCCGCATTGGAGCACGACGTCTACATCAACCGTCTCATCTTGGCCTTTATTAAACTTTGGCCTTAGACCAGGTGCCCAAAGTTCTTCATTCCTCCAAGCTCACAACACGGACTCCATAATAACTGCCACGACGTCAGGTGGCGAACGACCAATCAATCGAGAGTTATTTCCTGGCGAAGGAAGTCAAAGAAATGATACGACCCTTTCTGGCGGATCAGGGGGTCCAGAGCTGAATCTTGGTGGGTCCAATGTACCCAGGCGTCCACGGACGAATTTATCCCTTGGCGGATCCAAAGGGCCGATTCACAAGAAGCATAGAAAAGAGAAAGGTAGGCGGAAAAGGTCACCTTCGCCCCGACGAGCGAGATCCTCTCGTCGTGGCAGATCACTCCCATCTACTAGCCGTGGACGAAGTAAAAGGCCAGAAAAGACACCCCATTCAAGTGGACCACCACCACCACCACCTCCAGGAACTGTTGGACACATCCCGTCAGGAGGCCAGGGGGGAGGAAGCGGTCCGACTCCCCCAGGTGGAGGAAACGGAGGAGGAGGTGGTGGTGGAGGAGGAGGAGGAGGTGGACGCGGTAATGAAGGAAGGCGTTCGCCATCAGATTCATCGTCCGATTCAAGTTCCTCTTCTTCCTCTCCAAGCAGATCGCCACGAAGAGGTCGTCCTAGGGCGAATCCAGAAAATTTTGATGATAGAGTTAGAGCCCTGGTGCTCCGTATGAATGAAGAAAATGCTAGGCATAATCCATTCGCCAATAAGGATTCGCCTTTCGCAGCCTGGATTGAGGCGGAGAAGACATATAGGGCCTTTAAAATTCCCAATCTTGCGATATACACGGGAAATGATAATCCAGAAGCTCATGTTAGAAAATATCGAATACTGCTTAGACTCAACCGTGCCACCGAGCCTGTGCTCTGTAAAATGTTTGTTACCACATTGGGGGGCCCAGCCTATTTGTGGTTTCAATCTTTACCTCCAGGTTCGATAAACAGCTTTGATCAATTGAGCATGGAATTTTGCGCTAAGTTCGCCGGCTGTATTCCTCCAGTAGTGAAATCTGGGAAGCTTTTTGAGTTAAAACAAAAGGCGAATGAGTCCCTTCAGGAATACGTGGACACTTTCAACCAGTTATGCATACAAATTGTTGATGTGGACATCTCCGTAGCTGTGGAATGTTTCGTAAGAAATACCACCTGTAAAAGTTTGCAGGAAGATCTCATTCGGAAGAAACCCACCAGTATGGCGGAGTTGATGGAACGTTGTAAAGATTTTATTGAGGTGGATGACATTCGCTGAAGTTCACCGTCATCGCCAAGGAAAGACAAGGGCAAATCTCGTCCCCGAGATAGAGACAGAGACAAGCGTCAGGATTCTTCCTCTAGAAACAGGCGAAAAGACTCTAAGAACAAATCAACGTTTGTCACCTCTTTCACACCTCTCAATGCTTCTAAAAGTGAAGTCCTTATGTGGATCGAGAACAGTCAACACAAACGGAGCATTTCATACCCCGAACCGAAGGGAGGGGAGTACACCAATAATGGTAAGAATCCTAAAAACTATTGTAAGTATCACAGGAAAAATGGCCATGACACTGATGCGTGCTGGGAGTTAGCTCGAGAAATCGAGCGTCTCATAGAAAGGGGCAAATTGGATCGGTTCATCCAAACTGAAGGCAAAAGAGGAGATGGTGACAGATCCAAGGAGGACCCAAAGAAGAAAGGAAAGGGTACCATCAACGTCATAGCAAGCGGACCCGGGTACCAGCCAACGTTAAAAAAGGCAAGGACTACCGCCCTTGACAGGACATCGTTAAATCGCCCCTTTTCCGATGCAGGTCCTAAGATACCTCCCTACGCAGATGCACTGGTCATCACTATGATAGTGGAAGGATGGGAGATGAAAAGAGTAATGATTGATACTGGGAGTTCATGCAATGTCATCACCAGAGGAGCTTTCGCCAAACTCATGATTGATCCTGTTCAAGTAGAGCCAACTGTGGTCGATATCTTGGGAGTGACAGGACATACTATCCAAGCAAAAGGCCAAGTCACTCTGGACTGTGAGCTGACAGACGATGATCAAGTTTGGAAGGGAGATTTAGAGTTTTCGGTCTTGGATGGTCAGTTAGCTTACAATATCATCCTCGGACGACCTTTTATATCCGAAGTTGCAGCTCTTATCTCCATTCGCCACTTAACACTTTACATTCCCATGGCCAAGGGAGGGGTAATGATTAAAGGTAGCCAAAAGGTGGCCCAGGAGACGTATTCGGCATCACTAATGATTCGCCCTCAATCTAAGGAGGATGAAGAGGAACGTGTCACGATGGCCTTGGGCGAGACCGAAATGTACCTTATGATGGATGAAAAGCAAGTGCGAATGGCCAAAGGGCTCAAAAATGAAATTAAAAATGCAATCACCAAAGTGCTTCACGAGGCAGAAGATGCCTTCGCTTGGAAGGATGAAATTCTCCCCGGAATCAGCCCAGACGTGATCACTCACAAGCTCAACATTGATAAAGATGCAGTTCCCGTGGCTCAGAAACGGAGAAATCATGGCCCGGAAAGACAGAAGGTGATAGAAGAAGAGATCACCAAGCTCCAGCGGGCGGATGCCATTGAGGAGGTGCTCTACACTCAGTGGTTGGCGAACGTCGTTTTGGTGAAGAAAGCTGGCGGATCTTACCGCATGTGCATTGAATTTACAGATCTCAATAAAGCTTGCCCCAAAGACAACTATCCTTTTGCCGTGCATTGATATGCTTGTAGATGGAACCGCCGGTCACGCAATGTACTCCTTTATTGATGTGAAGTCAAGTTATCATCAGATCCCCATGGAGCCCTCAGATAGAATCAAGACCTCGTTCGTAACACACCAAGCCACTTATTGTTTCAAAGTTATGCCCTTTGGGCTTAAGAACGCGGGTGAAACTTATCAAAGGATGATGAACAAGATATTCGCAGATAGTAAAAGGGATAATTATTCTGTTTATGTGGATGACATGATCATCAAAAGTACGACCATTGAAAAGCATGCAGATGATATAAAGGAGGTACTGGACGTACTCCGACGCCACAACATTAAGTTGAATCCAGAGAAATGCACTTTTGGGGCGACATATGGAAAATTCTTAGGGTTCATGATCAGCGAAAAAGGAGTTAGCCCAAATCCTGACAAGGTTAAGGCAGTCCTAGAAATGCAAGCACCACGGAATATCAGAGAAGTACAGCGCCTTAATGGGCGTATCATAGCCTTGGGCAGGTTTATCTCTTGTTCAGCCCGCAGATGTCAGCCCTTTTATGAGGTCATTAAGAAGCAAAAAGCATTCGAGTGGAATGAGGATTGTGAAAGAGCCTTCGAGGGAATCAAACGGTTCCTCACGGAGCCACCTATGATGAGTCGACCTTTGAAGGGAGAAGACCTCTACATGTATGTATCGGTTACGGACAAAGCCGTATGCACGGTCATGATACGAGAAGAGGATGGCCAGCAGTTTCTGATTTATTACGTGAGCAAAGTTCTGAAAGACGCCGAAACCAGGTATTCTAAGCTTGATAAAATGGCACTAGCTGTTGTAACCACGGCAATCCGCCTTAGGCCATATTTTCAGGCGCATACTGTAGTGGTTCGAACAAATATACCAATGAGAAAGGTGTTGCAGAAGCCAGACACTTCGGGAAGGCTGATGGAATGGGCAATCGCCTGGGCGAATTCGATGTGAGATATGAAAGCAGGTCAGCTTTAAAGAGTCAGGTCCTGGCGGACTTCGTGAATGAATTCACTGACGAAGGGATAAATCATCCCAAGCCTCTGATAGAAGAATGGTCAATGTATACCGATGGTGCCTCCTCGGCGGATGGAGCTGGCGTAGGCGTTGTGATCAAGGGTCCCCAATACATAAAATTACGATACGCAGCAAAATTAAATTTCCATGCCACTAATAATGCTGCTGAATATGAAGCTCTGATATTGGGATTACACCTACTCAAAGAAATCACTCCGGAGCAGATTGTGATCTATAGTGACTCTAAACTAATGGTCAACCAAGTAATCAAGAATTACGAGGTAAAAGACGAGGTTCTGGCCAAATATGTAGCGGAAGTCAAAAAGTTGCTGGATCACCTTGAGTCTAAGGAAACTAAATTAGAACTGATTCACGTACCAAGGGAGTCCAACACAGAGGAGGATCATTTAGCCAAAATGGCCTCTTATGAGGAGAACTGGACGGATCCGGATTGTCCCTTTGAAGTTAAAATAGCTCCAGCCTTCGCCTCAGAGGAAGTTTCTCTACTCACAACAGTAGAAGATGATTGGAGATCAGTCATCCGCCAATATCTGCAAAATGGAACCTTACCTGAGGACAAAGAAGAGGCACGGCGGATAGTTAGGGGAGCAGCTTATTTCTCCATGATCAATGACTGCCTTTACAAAAAATCCTTTAGTCATCCTTGGTTGAAGTGCATTCTACCGGAAGAGGGACAACAAATCCTCAAGGAGATACATGAGGGATCATGTGGGGCACATGAGGCCTCCGCCGCCATCCTGAAAAAGTCCAAGTTAGCAGGTTTCTACTGGCCCACGGCTGAGTTGGACGCCCAAAAATTGGTAGAGTCTTGTCACAATTGTCAGATTCATGCGAATGAATCACATACTGCCAAACACCTCCAGAAGCCAATCATAGAAGGACGTCCATTCGCCCTCTAGGGGATAGACATTGTTGGCCCATTTCCTCCAACTCGCCGACAGAGAAGGTACGTGGTAGTGGCAGTGGACCATTTCACCAAATGGGTAGAAGTCGAGGCTGTTTCCTCCATTACTGCAGAACGAATGGTGGAATTTGTCAGAGACAACATCGTAGGAAGATACGGTGTTCCACATACCATCATTACCGATAATGGAACACAGTTCAACTGTGGCGAATTCAAGACTTTCTGCGAAGGGTTGGGCATCCTGAACAGATTCGCTTCCGTTTATTATCCCCAATCCAACGGAATGACTGAAGTTACCAATCGGACGATCGTAAAGGGGATAAAAAAGAGATTGGGAGAGCATGATAAGAAGTGGGCGGATCAGCTGACAAGTGTTCTATGGGCTTATCGCACCACCCCGAGGACGGCTACAGGGGAAACACCATTCGCCCTTTCTCATGGCGTTGAAGCCGTTATCCCAGTCGAAATACAGGTCCCCAGTGATCGAGTGGCCTTTTATTGTGAAGAGGACAACGGCAAACGGCTAAGGGAGCACCTAGATCAGATAGAAGATCGCAGGGATCAATCCTATGTACGCATGGCAGCATACAAACAGCGGATTGCAGCTTACCATGATAAAAACGCCAAGCTTGTGGATCTGAATGTGGGAGATCTTGTGCTCCGTAAGGCTGATAAAATCCAATCTCGAGAAGGCAAGGGTAAGTTAGGACTCAACTGGACAGGCCCATATCAGATAGTGGACAAGATTGGATCTGCCACGTTTAAAATACAAGACATGGAGGGCAATACATTGCCACGCACATGGAACCTCCAAAATCTCCGCAAATATTTTGTCAGAAAATGAAGTGTATAAACGGTCTTGAGTACTCTTTTTCCTTTAATAAGCTTTTTCCCGTGTGGTTTTTCTTATTAAAGGTTTTAACGAGGCTCACCTATAAGACCTACTTGCTATAATAAGGCATTTCTCCCATTAATAAACATCATTTGTTCTATTATCTGTGTTCTTTTTTACTGCAGCAATATCAATATTCCAGTCTTAAAAAGGGGGGGGCATCCAACGCTCTCCACATTTACAATGTATCGCTATCTTGGAGATACGCCCTTGATGCCTTAAAGACATAAGAAGATCAATCTTATGGGCGGATCCCAATCTCCAATAGAGTTAAAACGATCCTTGGACGCAAGGTCTTTACACTCTCTTATCCTTTCCAGAGAAGGATTCACAAGTCCTACGGGCGGATCATTTCACCTCAAAGATAGGTAGCAAATTGATCCCCAGGGCAGCTTTACTTCCTCTAGAAGGAATAGAACAGCTTCTAACCTTCACAAAGGTTCATACAATAGAGTATGGCTGGCCACCTACTTCAAATCCTAGATGCCTATATATATTTCCTTACGCAAACGTAAAGGTAAAATAAGATAGCTTCCATAAAGGATCAAAACAAACTGTACTTAAAAATGTTTTTACAATGTCACAAATAAAAGCAAGCTAAGTAATAATAGGAGCATCCTCCTTTGCGCTTTCTTTGCCCATGACGCTTGCTTGGGGATCCTCCTTCTCCATATCCGTAGACACGCCATCAGGAGATACCTCCTTATCCACTGAAGATGTGGAACCAAGGGGAAGAGTCTGATCAGGAATTGGTTCTGCATCCGCTTCGGGGGGCACTTCTTCAAGCTCATCCGATGTGACCGTGGTGGATGGTTTGGTTTCTCCCACAGGCCCCTTCATCCATCTCCGAACGTAATCACGAAGGTACTCCTTAGCGTCTGGCATTTTATTAAACTTCGCCACATCTTCTGGTTCGGGGACGGTGAATTGCGGATCCGTGAAGTTAGTCTCAGGATGCGCCAAGGAGAAGTACGCCATAGGCATCTCACCGTAATAAAAAGCTTGCACACCCGCCGTGTATTCAGCTTCTCCAAGGGCGTCTTCATGGCTTTTGGCATCAGATGCAATCTTTGCCTTTAAACTCTTAATTTCCTCATCCCTGAGAACTAAGGCGGCTGTGGCAGAAGCAAGGTTTGCATTCGCAGAAGCAAGACCTGCATTAACAGAAGCGATAGTAGAATTGGCTTCCACTATCTCTCTCTCTAATCTCTCGATAGTTGCCTTATCCGCCACATTCTGAAGGAGCTCAGTTTCCATGGTACGTAGGCGAGCATACAACTGTAAAAAACAAACGATTCAATCAAAAGGCAAAAAGGATTAAGGAACTAGTATTGACTGCATCCTTTCTAAAGAAACTCACCGAAAGGAGCTCCGTCTTCCCCTTTTGGGCATAAATTGAACCAGGAATCTGGTTATAGTTCCTCTGCACTTCGCCCACCTGACCCAAGGCCTCATCCAAATCATTTAGGATGGATTCATTCTCGAAAGAACCTTGGGCTCCCAATTTGGCGGACCAGTATCCACCAATATCGGGCTTCGCCGTCTACACAAACATGAAAGAGTCAGAACTCCGGTCCAGAGCTTGATGAACAAATGGAAATCAAAGGTAACCTACCTGTGCAATCTCCCCAGCAGGTCTGGCGGACCTCATGGCATCCGCCATAAGCTTAGGAACTCCAGTGGTGTTAGGTTTCCTCCTCTTCAACGGCGGCTCAACCCCTGTTTCCGCAGGACGTTTGCCAGTAACAGTCTGAGGATTCGCCGCTTGATCTTTCTTGCGTACTTCAGCCTCCAAAAACTTCCTACGCGTCTCTGCAAGAGCGTGATTGGCCTTAGATAAACCCCTGCCAAAGAAAACATTAAAATAATCAAGGTTCATGAAGAAATGAAAGGTACCTTGGTCAAATTGCGTAATCTTTGAGTAAATGAATTGATCCCCTTCCCGGCGAATCAATGGGATATCACTCATCATGAAGGCTGAGGCATCCGCATATGTCCATGCATCCGCCTTGATTTGCTTCATGAGCTCCGCTACCTTCTCATCACTATCCGTTAGGATAGGCATGTCACCCGCCATATGTAGCGGCCTGGGGTTCCAGACTGAAGGAAAACCTAGTGGTTCGCCGTCTTTTATCTTCACGTAGAAGAATCTCTCATCCCAGCAATGAACATTGGACATTTTGTCGCTAAAGGGCGAATATACCCCGAATTTGGCGAACGTAAGATAGGATTCGGACTTCCTTTTTGAGGGTTTGTGAAAAGCTCTAAAAATACGGCCCGTATATACAACCCCTAAATTCGAGGCAAGATAATAGTCTAAAGCGATGTCCAACCAACAGTTAGGATGTAGCTGGCTGATTGTGATGTCAAAATAAAGGAGGATGTCCGCCATCATCTTTGGAAGAGGAAGTCGAAACCCTCTCTCCACGTGACTGCAGTACACTGTAAGGAAGCCGCTAGGCGGACAGGAAGGACGTTGATGAGATGCGGCAAGCTGAGTCTCATAGTTTTTAATCCAGGGAAAGCGATTCGCCAGACCCACTAGATCCGTGGCGCTCATACGAGACGGAGTGGACTCCGCTCGGGGATTCTTTTTCCTAGGAGGAATCGAAGAAGAGGCCATTGATCCCGGAAACCACCTATGGGCACCGAACCGAACGGCGTCGGAGACAGAAGTAAGAAGGGTTGGGTTCTTAGTGGAACGAGTTTGATAATGATTACGTGCCGAGTTATTAAACTCAGCTAAATCGGAATTAATCGTGTCTTCGGAAGAATGGGAGTTCTCCGATGACGAGGTGGTCCAACTAAAATCAACTTCTATTTCAGAATGGGAGGTTGAATTAAAAAGTTCTGAAGTTGATCTAGAAGATGAAGACGAACTTCTAAACATCCAGGAAAAAGTTAAGCAAAAGAAAATGAACTTACATGAGAAATCGGAAGCTTGATGCGAAACTCTGAAGAAATCCCAGAAAAAGCTTCGAGCAAAAGAGAAAAATCGAAGAAGTGAGGAAGAAAGAGAAAGCATGGGAGGAAGAAGAAAGTTTTCTCCTTCCTGGGACAGTGTGACCACTACACGTGTTGATCATCCACTAGCATTGAATAGCGTGCTCATTAATGCAAATGTTTATGACGACGCGCGGAAGTTCAAAAGCCCTAAAGGACTTTAAGAGCATTTTGGGGGGGCTTCTGATAACATCGAGATATTATCCCGAGGACCAAAAGGGATATTCACCTCAAAGTACGCCACGTAGTGATCCCCAAAGGGAAGCCGGCAGGCGGATCTCCACGGATCAGCTCTGAGAGACCCGATGGCGGACCTATAGGGCGAATCTCTCCATTCACCACTATAACGGCTGGCCGCCAATTCGGCCATAAAAGATCATTAAGGGGTTATTAATTAGCTAACCGCCAAGTTAGGGATAACTCATAACCGCCATTAATGAAGCATTAATAGAGACTTTCTAGTTACCTGAAGGTTATAAGTTCCCAGCTATATATAGCCCGATCCCCTAGGCTATCAAGGTACACATTCTCACAACCCTTGTCAATTCAGTTGGTTTCCTTGATTCATCTTACTGACTTTGGCATCGGAGCTTCCCCCGTCGAACCCAACGACGCCCCCACAGGGACGGAAGCAGATCAGAATTTCTCCACTTGTTACCAATATCAATCTAACCCTAAGGAATCTCATTACATAGGAACTATTTAAAAAATTTGTACGTTTAGGCTGATTTATTTTTTCTTTGAAAAAAGGTTTACACAGCGCGTTGAGTGAACTTAAGACACTAGCTTAGTCAACTGGTGACTAAGTCAGCTTCTTTCCTTGAGTCAGGAGATAGCACTTGAGTCTATTCCTGAACTCAAATACTCAATGCACACAACTCAGCGTCACCTCTTTACTTAGTCAGTTTTTAAGCAAGCAATATATATGAAAGGAGTTTAAGGTTAGAAAGATGTTACTCAGCAGATTTTTCCAGGTTCGGCCGCTATGCCTACGTCCTGTCCCCGGAACACGTTCCGAGTTTTCAAATCCTCTACTGAGCTCTTTAAAGGTAGAGCATCAAACCTTTTACAACTAGAAGCTGAGTATAACAAGAGTACCTTCCTCTATACCTCTACTCACTCCTATTCTACCGCTGAGTACTATAACCGAGTACTCAGCCTCTCCTCTCTATTTCTAGAATTGATAATAAGATTGTCCTAAACAACAATTGCTAAGACACTTTAGATGATTGGAAATCACTCTAGACTTTTACACAGAAATATGGAAATTGGTGTAAGTATTTGCTTTGCTTTTTCTCACAGAACTTCAAGTGTAAATTTGGTCAGCGTAATGGCTAGTTGAAGATCTGCATCGAATGAAGCAACTGAAGGGCCTATTTATAGTGACACTTTAGGCATCCGTTATTTCGAATTTCGAAATAACCGTTGGAGGGAAACGGCTTGATATCGTTGTCACTCAGTACACGCTCAGTGCTGTTGGCCAATCAGATTATTGTATCTTCTGTCTTCGTTCAGTGCTGAGCAGCTTTTAGGCAGACAGGCAGAATGTTTCGCCTTTTATGGCAAAGTCTTCCAAACAGCTTTCTGTGTCTTCTGAACTTTACTCAAAGTAGAAATACTTTGTCTTGAAGTTGTTCCTTGCTCAGCTGCTGTCTTGTACTCTTTGTCGTCCAACTCAGCAGCTTCGTTCCGAAGTAGATGAAGAAAGTCTTCCAGATCCTTCTTCATGCTGAGCTGCGTTTTGTTCACAACGACAGCGTTCTGTTTACACGTCGGATCGTCGCGATTTTTGGACAGGAGCTTCTAGACATATTCTTCCACGTTTTCACCGAAGGGATTGTCGTTCGGAGGTCTGGAAGGTCTGTTTCGGATAGGGGCAGATTGGTAGACAGTTTCTATCTCTTTTGAAGTTGTGGGCACTTCATTAACAACGGTAGATTGATCATCAAGAGGTAATTCTTCTTATCCCTCTTTATATGAAATAACAGTTAACGGATCTTGTGGTTAAATGGAAATAGGTTAAAAGATTTATATTTCCGCTGATATACCTTAGCCTAATTTCCAACAGTGGTATCAGAGCCATCGTTAAATCCGTTATTTCATATATGAAAATTTAGAAGTTTTTCAATAGGATTGAATAAATATTTATAGTTAGGATTAATTAACAACTTGTTTTGATTAATTGATTCTAAAGATAAATAAGTTTTAATTAATTGTTAATTAAAAGAGATTATGCGTATGTTCCTAATTATTTTGGTTGATAATCATGATAACGAAATCTATTAGTTTTATAGTTAGATTGATAAAATCAGTTTTATTAATTCTAAAGATAAAACGAAAATCTATAGTAGTTTTTCCTATTTTCTGAAAATCGTTTTAAAACCGTTTTAGAACTGATATATACATATTTAAAATCGTTTTTATATTTAAATATATATGTTTCAGAAATTGATAGTTTTCTGTTTTGATTATCGAATGAAAATTTGTTTAAAAGTTTGTTTTACCAATTTGTAAATCAAAATGTTAAATGAATTAAAATCAAAATAATTGGGACGTGCATAATTAAAGTTTTGTATAGTTATATTAATCTAAAGATTAATATAAAAGATACGAAACTATTAGAAGTAAAATTGGATGAAAGTTAATTTGATATGTTAATGTGATTAACATAAATATTACATTAGATAGTTATGTAATCAACCAATTAAATTTATTTAATTGAGTCTATGCATGTTTGGAGTTATGGACATATTTGGACCCTCTTTAGTCTTTTGGTATTTTTGAAATAGGGCCTGCGAGTCCTTCCTTTCTACTATCTATTGTAATTTCTCCTCTTATCTAATTCTCTTCAATTCAATTGAAGTTTTCTTTAGTAGTATAGAAATTAATATGTAATTTCAAGGCGCCATGGAGAAGAAAGAGAACCTAAAGAGAAATATGTAATAGTTAGTATTTCCTTAGGTTTGCCCTTTTATTCCGTCTCTGGCTCGACGGAATAATTTAGATGATATGTCCATAACGCCAATGTATGTGAATGTATGTGTCTGATGTATGCTAAAGCAAATCAAGACTAAGTTAGATTATGAGACCTAAAATAAAATCCCTCATTAAAAAAGTTAAGTAAATAAACAAGTTATTAAAATCGGTTGCCCCTCCCTAATATTATAATTCAGCCGGCAGTGCTGAGGGCCTTTGGGTTGTTGAGTAAACTCAAGCTCGGGGTCCTTTCGGTAACACCTGAATTATCGAAAATCATTTTTCATGAATATGGGGTAATACTTAAATTAGATTATGATAATTGGATGAGTAAACTCATGTTGTCATAAACTAATGGGCAAGACGGTTAGGATTAATATGAATAGCATATTAGTTACTAATGTGGTTAGTAACCCAATAACCTAGGAATCACATTAAAGATGTGATTGATTACATGAATCTACCTAATGAATGAGACTAGCTTGTTGAGTAAACTCAAGGCGAAATCTCAGGAGTTAGGATCCTAGCTCACTAAAGGATTTGTGAAATTCTTCGAATTAATATGGAGGGCTATTAATTTGGCAAAATAGTGGGAGCAATCTAAAATAAACTAAAAGGCCTATAATTTTAGATTGATATACTTTAAGCAAATGAATGACATACGTTTACTCTTTCTCACTCTCAGGTTTAATTAAACCCACTCTTATAATCATGACTAAAACCAATCTGCAAAACATTCTTACCGATAACAAATTGAATGGTTCAAACTTCACCGACTGGTTTCGTAACCTCAAAATTGTTTTGAAGTTCGATAAAATAGGGTATGTACTTGATACATTGATACCCCCTCTCCCTGCTGATGATGCTCCCATTGAGGAAATTGATGCTTACTAGAAGCATAAGGCTGATGATGATCATGCCGGATGCATCATACTTGCATCGATGACACCGGAATTACAAAGGCAACATGAGGAAATGGATGCCTATTCCATCATCATGCACCTAAAGGAATTGTTTGGGAAACAAACCAGGTGCGAACGCTACGAGATATCCAAGTTGTTATATCGTAGTAGGATGCAAGAGGGCACATCTGTCGTGACACATTGTGTCAAGATGATTGGCTACATTACCAAACTTTCTAGTATTGGATTTGCGATGGATAACGAATTAAGTATAGACTTAATTCTTCAATCCCTCCCAGAAAGTTATTCATAGTTCATTATGAACTATCAGATGAATGACTTGCAAACCTCTCTTGAAGAGCTTGCAAATATGCTCAAGTCAGTTGAGCCCAATATGAAGAAAGACAAAGCCATACCGACTCTTGTCATTAAGGGATCAAAGAAAAGGAAAGGGAGCTATCCCAATCCTAATTATCCCAAGAAAGGTAAGAAAGTCGTGCCCTACAAAGCTAAGGGAAAGGAAGTGAAGAAGCCCAAAGGAGAGTGCCACTTCTGTGGTAAAGACGGGCATTGGAAAAGAAACTGTTGGTGTACCTAGTCTTCCTCAAAAGGGGAAGAAGCCGGGACTTCAACATCTGGTATGTTTTATATTGAAATTTCACAGTCTGAATCTTTTGGTATTTGATACCGGATGTAGCCTAAGGATATTCCAGGAATATCTAGAAATATTATTTCTATTAGCCGTATCGTTGACGACGGTTTTCATATTTCAATAAAAGACAAACGTTGCGATTTTTATAGAGATTCGATCTTCTATTTTTCAGGAATATCACAAAATGGGATTTATGTGTTAGATGACAAAATTTCTGTTTTCGCAATTGATACCAAAAGACATAAGCTAGATAATTCAACTTACTTGTGGCATTGTCGTTTAGGCCATATAAACAAATGACGCATGCTTAAGCTACATCAAGATGGGCTTATAAATTCAATTGATCCCGAATCATTGGAAACATGTGAATCATGTTTAAAAGGTAAAATGACAAAGACACCCTTTAGCAATAAAGGTGAGCATGTATCAGACATTCTAGGACTCATTCATTCAGATATATGTGGTCCTATGTCAGTCCAAGCAAGAGGAGGATTCAAATTCTTCATAAGCTTCATAGATGACCATACCCGATATGGTTACATCTACTTGATGAAGCACAAGTCAGAAGCTTTTGAGAAATTCAAATGCTTCAAGAATGAAGTAGAAAATCAATTAGGAAAGAAAATAAAGACGCTTCGATCTGATCGAGGTGGCGAATATCTTTCAGATGATTTTCTGAATTATCTAACTGAATGTGGGATATGCTCACAATGGACACCTCCCTATACACCACAACACAATGGTGTGTCCGAGAGGAGAAACCGTACCCTATTAGATATGGTACGATCCATGATGAACATGGCCTTACTTCCAAAGACGTTCTGGGGCTATACCTTAGAAACTGCCCTCTTCACCCTAAATCGAGTACCAACTAAATCCGCTAGTTCCACACCATATGAATTGTTCGTTGGTAGGAAACCCGTGTTTTCATTTATGAGAGTATGGGGTTGTTCAGCCTTTGTCAAACGCATTGCGTCCGACAAACTAGATTCGAAATCTGATAAATGTTTCTTCATTGGATACCCTAAGGAAACTATGGGATATTACTTCTATCATCCAGATGATCAGAAAGTAATCGTATCCAAGCACGCAACCTTCTTAGAGAAAGAGTTTCTCGAAGAAACACAAAAGGGAAGCATGATTGAACTTGACGAAGTTCAAGAAGAAGAAACACCGACTGAAACAACAGAGGTGGTTGAGGTACCCGAAGTAGTCCCATTAGATGAGACTCCAGTGCCACCTATTCGTAGATCACAAAGAGTTCGTGAACTCCCAGTTAGATATGGTTTTCTAGTGGGAGATGATAATGAGGTTCCCGTGTTAGACGACGAACCCGAAAACTACGAAGAGGCTCTTACTAGTCCAAATTCTAAAGCATGGCTTGAGGCCATGGATTCTGAAATGGATTCCATGTATACTAACCAAGTGTGGACTTTGGTTGATCCACCCGAAGGGATAATACCCATTGGGTGCAGGTGGATCTTCAAAAAGAAGACAGACATGGATGGAAAGGTTAGCACCTACAAAGCTAGGTTAGTAGCGAAAGGATATCGTCAGAAGCAAGGAATTGATTATGACGAAACTTTCTCTCCTGTGGCTATGTCCAAATCAATCAGAATCATGCTTGCAATTGCCGCTCACTTCGATTATGAGATTTGGCAAATGGATGTGAAAACAGCTTTCCTAAACGGAAACCTGCTTGAGGATGTATATATGATGCAGCCTGAAGGTTTCATATCAAAGGATGCAAATAAAGTTTGCAAACTTCAGAGATCCATTTATGGACTCAAGCAAGCATCAAGAAGCTGGAATAAGCGTTTTGACGAAACCATAAAACAATTTGGTTTTGAACAAAATTGCGAAGAAGCTTGCATTTACAAGAAAGCAAGTGGGAGCTCTATAGCATTTCTCATACTATATGTGGACGATATATTATTAATGGGAAATGACGTTGCTCTCTTACAGTCAGTGAAAGTATGGTTATCTGGTAACTTCTCAATGAAAAACCTTGGTGAAGCAGCTTATATACTTGGTATAAAGATCTATAGAGATAGATCAAGAAGACTGATTGGTCTTTCACAGGCTACATACATTGAAAAGGTGCTAAATCGGTTTAGCATGCTTGAATCGAAATGAGGTAACTTACCTATGTTACATGGAGTAAAGTTAAACAATCATCAATGTCCTAAAACCGATGATGATAAACGACGTATGGCTGTAGTCCCGTATGCCATCGCAATCGGTTCGATTATGTATGCTATGCTATTCACTAGACTTGACGTAGCGTTCACGTTATCTGTAACGAGTCGTTACCAAGGGAATCCGGGAGACGAGCATTGGATTGCCATCAAGAACATTCTTAAGTACTTGAGAAAAACTAAAGATATGTTCCTAGTGTACGGAGAAGGTGATCTGAAAATAGAAGGATTTTCAGACGCAAGTCATCTCACAGATGAGAATGATTATAAATCCCAATCAGGATACCTGTTTATCTTGAATGGGGGCGCGGTCAGTTGGAAGAGTTCCAAGCAGGGAAGCGTAGCTTTCTCTACGACCGAGTCAGAGTATATCGCAGCTGCGGAAGCAGCAAAGGAAGCAGTTTGGATTAGAAAGTTCATTACAGAACTAGGTGTGGTGCCTGGCATTGTCAATCCCATTACACTGTACTGTGATAACAATGGAGCCATTGCACAAGCAAAGGAACCACGGTCTCATAATGCATCCAAGCATTACCTTAAGCGATACCACATCATTAGAGAGATTGTGGCTAGAGGAGATGTGAGAATAGAAAGAGTACCTACAGAGGACAACGTTGCAGATCCGTTGACAAAGCCTTAAACCCGGAGAATACATGATCGTCATTGAACTTCTACTGGGATAATTTTTAGAAACAATTGGCTTTAGTCCAAGTGGGAGTATGTTGGGGTTTAGTGTCCTATAGACAATTGTTCTAGGATACAAACTTAATGTAAATGAATTGTTCTTTATATCATTTGTTTAATGAGATATATGTTTTATAAAACTATATAAAGGCAATCCCTTTTAAGCACTAAATAAAGTCTAATAAAAGGAAATCCGTAAGTTTATTTAAAGTGATTATAAAGTGTTCATACAAGCATGAAGTGAGACAAAACTTTATAGTAAACTGATAAACTTAAAACCACCCCAAGTCAAGTGATATGTTTGGGATTGACATATCACTGTTGAGACTTGTATGTAACATTGTCTTCTGTCCGACAGAAAGCTGATCTCACAAGCTTCATATATACAGATATCTGGACAGTTACATAGATCCGATGAAACGTTGTTCATTAGGATTGGGGGATCCAATTTGAGATAACAGGATGGGTAGATTCATCCTTGTCACCTGTTCATCTCATTGGTATTAATAGGTATAACTAATCCTCAAACTCAAAAGAATATTAATTGGTATTCTGGATTACGGAATGTGATACTTTGACTCTGGTGTAACACGATCCTTAACAGAGATGACTCTAGGGTGTGAACAGTAGACGTTGGGTATCACAGGAAGTAATTGCAGAGTCGTTATATATTGGATTGAGCATTTATCACTCCCGATAAATGGGAGATACATCCATGGATCGCTTGTGGAAGACTCGACTCTAAATCCTTGCAAGGTGATAGCTTAAGAGTAAGAAATACAGATTTCACTTAACCTATCTTTTTGAGTTGACTCGGCCTGTACAAGTAAAACGAACGTCTCACTATATGTGACTTGACATCACCCATAGTCATAAGATTCAGTTCAAGGATGTAGTTGATAAAGGATCGAATTATACTGTAACTAATACGGAAAGGTTAACGACAGAATCAACCTGTCTTCTTATAGCTCTGGGGGAATGATTACGGACTTGCTAATCACATACTCTGTACATCATTCCGTTATGCAAAGATTAAATATAATTCTCTGAAAATTAATTTAATAACGTCGCATACGGCTAGAAGCAATAAGAACCTAATGGATCACACATAAGACTTGGAACCTAAAAGAGAGATAGATGTTAATTAATTGATAGAAGCCCAATTGAGCCCAATAAGGCCCATGGACATAAGGGGGTCGAAATTCATGTAATAGAATACATGAATAATTAATTTGATTTTGTTATTCCTAATTAGATTAGGATTATGAATTAAATTAATTAAGAGATAAATAAGTTAGGAGTTTTAATTAGATTAAAATACTCCTATTATTATCCAATAAGGTTATTATTATTATCCTTAATATATTAGATATATAGTGAGATAATAATTAGGAATTCTATTCCGAATTGAATTCCTATTCAGTAACCTAATTCTATCTAACTAGGGATTAGATACAAGAGATTATATATACCCCCTAGTGATTTTCAAAATCCACTAGTGCAAACCCTAGAGAGATTTTCGAAATCCCCTATAGTGCAAGAGAGAGAAAATTTCGACACCCCCAGTTCGAGGATGAGATTTTCTACGGCTTCCTTCCGATCAATTGATTTCATCTATTTCTTTTATCCTTGATCTTGTGTTGATTAATTAGAGGCAATCTACTTTGGTTGCTATTCAACGGTTGATTCTAAATTAATCTTCCCGTGTTTTATTTCGTGTTTGGGAACTCGAAGAAGAAAAACAAACAAAAGGGAGAAATTCGTTTTACTAACCCTACATCAGGTCAGTTCACTATTTTGCGGATTCCCGGAGATTAAACCGTCGGATCGTCGCGATTTTTGGACAGGAGCTTCTAGACATATTATTTCACATTTCCACCGAAGGGATTGTCGTTCGGAGGTCTGAAAGTTCTGTTTCGGATAGGGGCAGATTGGTAGACAATTTCTATCTCTTTTGACGTTGTGGGCACTTCATTAACAACGGTAGATTGATCATCAAGAGGTAATTCTTCTTATCCCTCTTTATATGAAATAGCGGTTAACGGATCTTGTGGTTAAATGGAAATAGGTTAAAAATTTTATATTTCCGCTGCTATACCTTAGCCTAATTTTCAACAGTTGGTTCCTTCGTAGGTGACCTCCAGCTTCCTCCAGATCTCATGCGCTGACTCACAACCTGAAATCTTGTTGTATTCTGCAGCATCTAGCGCACAGTGAAGCATGTTTATAGCCGAATCATGATTTTGTAGCTTCTTGAGATCATCTTCTGTCCATTTGGACTCAGCTTTAACAACCGTTTGGCCATCAACAGTTTCAACAGGAACAAACGGGCCTTGGACTATAGATAGCCATGCACTCATATTTGTAGCCTGAATGAAATTTTTCATCCTATTCTTCCAGAAGGTATAGTTAGACCCGAAGAATAAGGGAGGCCGAGTTATGGACAGACCCTCAGGTAGAATCTGAGTTGTCAGATTTCCTGGGAGAAACCGAGTGCTGTTTTCAGCCATAGTGAGGATCAGCTCAAGGTAGTGAAACCTTGTACAGTGAGCTTTTAAGCTCTGATACCACTTGTGTTGAAACACCTTTCCACATAATTTTGATTTGACAAAATTGTTTAAGTATAATACATATTCTAAACACACTAAGTTTAAATGCTTTGATTTAATTCTACTAATGTGTTTGTTCAATGTTGAGTTAAAATGTTATAAGACATAAGAATCAAAAGGCCCAAGCCCAATACGGAATCCAAGGCCCATGTCAAACAACTCAGTACACTCGGCCCGCGTATGTCAAGACGTTGCCGTTTTGAATGAAATCGCAACTCAGCAAACGGAAGGATCTAGAAGACCTTCGGGAACAACTTCAAGATGAAGCTGCTGAGTAGTCTCGATAAAGCGTACAAGATAGCAGCTGGCAAAGGAAAACTTCCAGACAAAGTGTTTCCTCTTTTGGCAAAGTTCAGACGACACAGTATGCAGTCCAGTTGACTTTACCATAAAAGGAGAGATCATCTGCTGAGCTGACCGAGGACAGAAGATACACGATTGTGATTGGCCGAGAGCTCTGTGCAAGTCAGGATGACAACGACACATAGCCGTTTCCCTCCAACGGTTATTTCGAAATTCGAAATGACCGATGACCCAGACGTCTCTATAAATAGTGTCATCACAAGCTTCACAAAACACAGAACTTGATCAAGCCATTACGCTGACCAAATTTCTACACAAGTTCTGCAAGCAAAGAAGCAAAGCAAATCTTACACTACAATTCTTATATCTGTGTAAAAGTCTAGAGTGATTATTTCAATCGTCTAAAGTGTCTTAGCAAATCATTGTATAGGACAAAACACTTATCATTTCTAGAGATAGAAAGGAGAGGCTGAGTACTCGGTTATAGTACTCAGCGAGAGATTAGGATTGAGTAAAAGTATAGAGGAGGGTACTCTTGTCATACTCAATTGCTGATATTGTAAAAGGTTTGAGGCTCTACCTTTAAAGAGCTCAGTAGAGTATTTGAAATCTCGGAACGAGTTCCGGGGACAGGACGTAGGCTTAGAAGAAGCCGAACCTGGATAAATCTGCTGAGTGAAGTATTTCTTACCTTAACTCCTTATTTATATTGCTTGCTTTAAATAATCAAAACTGACCAAGTAAAGAGGTCAAGTTGAGTTGTGCGCGTTGAACGTCTGAGCTCAGGAATAGACTCTAAATGCTATCTCTTGACTCAAGCTAAGAAACTGACCTAGTCACCTGTTGACTAAGCCAGTATCTTGCTGTTTACTCAGCGCCGCTGTTCGAACCTTTTTCTTTAGAAAAAGAAGTCTGCCTAAATTGCAAAAAAGTTTAAATAGTTCCTAACCCCCCCTTGGAACTATACTTGCAACTAAACAAGGGACCAACAAGTGGTGTCAGAGCTTAAAAGCTCACTTTAAAAGGTCTAACAACCTTGAGCTGATCCCTACCATGGGCGAAAACAGCACTCGGTTTCTCCCTGGAAACCAAACAACTCAAATACTGCCTGAGGGGCTGTCCATTACTAGGCCTCCCCTATTCTTCGGGTCAAACTATACCTTCTAGAAGAATAGGATGAAAAACTTCATTCAGGCTACAAACATGAGTGCCTGGCTATCTATAGTCCAAGGCCCGTTTGTACCTGTCGAGGTTGTGGCTGGCCAAACAGTTATAAAAGCTGAGGCCAAATGGACAGAGGATGATCTTAAGAAGCTTCAAAACCATGCTTCGGCTATCAATATGCTTCACTGTGCGCTCGATGCTGCAGAATATAACAAAATCTCAGGTTGTGAGTCGGCACAAGAGATCTGGAAAAAGCTGGAAGTCACCTACGAGGGAACAAACAAAGTAAAAGAATCCAAGGTGAATCAGCAGATGAGACTGTACGAGCTGTTCGAGATGAACAATGATGAGGGCATTTCAGACATGAACGCAAGGTTCACCAACATCATTAATGAGCTCAAGAGACTTGGGAAAATCTTCACTGAGGAAGAACAAGTCAAAAAGATACTCAGGAGTCTTCCGAAAGACTGGCAAGCAAAGAAGACAGCAGTTGAGGAAGCTCAGGATTTAACCACCTACAAATATGACGAACTCATCGGTTCATTACTGACCCATGAGATATCCATGAAAAACTTTGAGGTGAAGGAAAAATCTGATGACAAGAAGCAGAAGTCACTTGTCATGAAAGCTGATTCCACTGACGGGAGTTCAACTGACGATGAGGAGATGGCAATGTTCACAAGGAAGATGAAAAGGCTATTCAGGAAGAGTGACAAATACTCTAAAAAGCCTTACAAAAAGTTTGATAAGTATAAGGCTGACTCAAGTGACAGCAAATACAGAAAGGACAGCTCAAAGCCCATTACATGCTTTGAGTGCCATCAAACTGGCCATATTAAGTCAAACTGCCCCACGCTGAGGAAAGACAAGAAGAATGGGAAGAAGGCAATGGTGGCCACTTGGAGCGACAATGATGAGTCTTCATCCACAAAAACTGAGGCCACCGAGTCAGCGAAGATATGCTTCATGGCTGACGAACTTGCTGAGCCATGCATCTCTAAGCATGCTGACCCATCCATCGCATCAGATGATGAGGAGCAATCAAATGAGGTAATTTCTCTTCCTCAGAAACGATATGGTTAATGCCCTGAGTGATCTCTATACACTTGTCAAGAAGTGTAATAAGAAAGTTAGAGCACTCAGCAGGCGCTGTGACGAAGTGGAAGAGGTCAAACTCAGTGACCTCAGATTCCTTCTTCAGGACAACTCAACTCTGCATGATAATATGAAAATCATTGCTGAGTCTGTCTCTGAAGTCCAGTCAGTTTCAAAGAAACTGAGGAAGGACGTCACAACTATCCAGAACCAACTAAAGGTTCCAAATAAAAATAACCTTCCTCTAAGAACTCAGTACCAAGGTACTAAGCAGAGATGGTATCCCCAGCGAAAAGTCCAATGTGATTTTTGTGGGAAGTTAGGACACACCACTAAGGTGTGCTAGCACGCTCAGCACTGGGGTGCTGACAAGCCAGTAAAAAATCCTAAACAGAAGGTCAGCTGCGACTTCTGTGGAAAGAATGGCCATACTGTCCATGTATGTCGCCATAAAATAAAATATGATGCTATACCTGTTGCACCTAACAAGTCAGGACCCAAAAAGAATTGGGTACCTAAAAGTAACTAGTTACAATGCAGGTAAGCCTGAGATGTGCCGAGAAGTCAAAGATGTGGTATATTGACAGCGCATGCTCAAGGCATATGACGGGTGATGAAACTCAGTTCATCACGTTTGAGCGTAAACGAGGAGGGAGCGTAAGTTTTGGAGACAACAAGAAGGGTAAGATAGTAGGGTCAGGAACCATCGGAGGTAATCCTACTATTGAATCTGTCTCCCTAGTCAGCGGACTCAAATATAACTTACTCAGCGTAGCTCAGCTATGTGACAATGGGAGAAAAGTTATATTTGATGCTACTGGATGTAAAATATACGAGGATAAAACAAATGAGTTAATTTTAACTGCCCCTCGGATAGATAATGTCTTTATGCTAGACTTAGAGAAAAAGTTTTCAAAAACTGTGTGCTTAGTAACAAAGGAAGAAAATTCCTGGCTATGGCACAGGAGACTTGGTCATGTAAGCATGGACCTCCTGGCCAAACTAGCAAGAAAGCAATTGGTTGAGGGACTGCCCGAACTTAAATTTCAAAAAGATCAATTATGCCACGCTTGCCAAGCTGGAAAACAAACCAAACAATCTTTTCACAGTACAAACATTGTCTCAACTAAACGTCCGTTAGAGTTACTACACTTGGATCTCTTTGGTCTAGTCCAGCCGCTGAGTCTGGGTGGAAGAAGATTTTCCTTGGTCATTGTAGATGACTTCTCTCGGTATACGTGGGTCATCTTGCTGACCAGCAAGGATGAGACTTTTGAGACATTTTCAAATTTGGTTAGAAAAATTGAAAATGAAAAAGACCTAAAATTAGCTCATATCCGTAGTGATAACGGTGGAGAATTCAAAAACCAAAAGTTTGTTGAATTCTGTGAAGCCAGCGGCATTGGCCATAATTTTTCTGCTCCTAGAACACCTCAGCAAAATGGGGTTGTAGAAAGGAAGAACAGAACTCCGGTTGAAATAGCCAGGACAATGCTGGATGAGAATAGGCTTCCAAAGTATTTTTGGGGAGAGGCTGTTAACACAGCATGCTACATTCTTAATAGGGCTCTAGTTAGACCTATACTCAAGAAAACCCCCTATGAACTTTGGAAAGGACGAAAGCCCAATATTGGATACTTTCGTGCCTTTGGCTGTAGATGTTTTATTTTAAATACCAGAGATAGCTTAGCAAAGTTTGATTCAAAAGCTGATGAGGCTATCTTTTTGGGCTACTCAACAAACAGCAAAGCATACAGAGTTTTTAATAAGCGAACTCAAGTTTTAGAAGAGTCAATACATGTAGAGTTCGATGAAACTGACCCTGCAGGTAGATACCAGCCGCTGACCGAAGATGATCCAAACTTAGTAACCATCGCTGACCCAGAACCAGCTACTGAGTCATTCACGAAAAGGCTGACCAAGAGTAAGAGTGAACCTAAGATTACTTTTGCTGACCCATCTACTTCTGCAGAGATTGTTGAAACAGGAACAGCACAAGACATAAATCTACCCAAAGAAATAAGGATTCCAAGAGGGCACTCCGAAAGTGCAATCCTTGATTCTGCTGGGAATACCCTGATGACGAGGAATCAACTCAGGAAGTACCTCAGCAATGTTGCTTTCATCTCAGTACAAGAACCGAAGAATTTCACCGAAGCTGAGTACGATGAATTCTGGATGAATGCAATGCAAGAGGAGCTCGATCAATTTCGAAGAAATGATGTGTGGGAGTTAGTGCCTCATCCAAAGAGTCAAAAGACCATCGGAACAAGATGGGTCTTCAGGAACAAGATGGATGAACAAGGAAACATAGTCAGGAACAAAGCAAGGCTTGTAGCTTAGGGCTACAGTCAGCAAGAAGGTATAGACTACGGTGAGACCTTTGCCCCAGTGGCAAGGCTAGAGGCAATTAGAATACTATGTGCATATGCATCTTACATGAATTTTAAATTATTCCAAATGGATGTCAAAAGTGCATTTCTTAATGGAGTTATAAACGAGAAGGTTTATGTAAATCAACCTCCAGGTTTTGAGGACCCTAAATTCCCAAACCATGTTTACAAACTCAAAAAGGCTCTGTACGGCCTCAAGCAAGCACCACGTGCTTGGTATGAGAGGCTGACCAGTTTCCTGCTGACTAGAAATTATGTCAGGGGTAAAGCTGATACAACCTTATTCATTAAGAAAAAGGGTAAAGATACCCTGCTGGCCCAAATTTATGTTGATGATATAATATTTGGTGCAACTAACGAATCAATGTGCAAGGAGTTTAGCAAACAAATGTAGACTGAGTTTGAAATGTCCATGATGGGAGAACTCAACTTCTTCCTCGGTCTTCAAATTAAACAAGGAAAGAATGGCATCTTCATCAGTCAAGCCAGATATGCCAAGGAGGTATTAAAGAAATATGACTTGGAGAATTGCAAGCCAATATCCACTCCTATGGGCACTGACACTGTCCTCTGCGCTGATGAGAATGGTAAGTCAGTAGACAGCAAATTATATCGAGGTATGATAGGCTCTCTACTTTACTTAACAGCCAGTAGACCGGACATTCAGTTTTCCGTATGCTACTGTGCTAGATATCAATCTAACCCTAAGGAGTCTCATTACATTGCTGTAAAAAGAATCCTTAGATACTTGCAAAGCTCAGTAAATGCAGGTTTGTGGTATCCAAATACTCATGATTTTACACTAATTGGATACACTGACGCTGACTATGGACGGGATAAGCTGGAACGAAAAAGCACCTCTGGAGGATGCCACTTCTTAGGAAGCTGTCTTGTATCCTGGTTCAGCAAAAAGCAGGCGTCAGTAGCCTTGTCTACTACTGAAGCTGAGTACATTGCAGCTGGTCACTGTGTTGCTCAAGTCCTATGGATTAAGCAACAGCTTGGAGACTATGGTGTTCAAACGAAGACAATTGAAGTCAAATGTGACAACAAAAGTGCAATTGATCTTTCCAAGAACCCAATTCAACACAGCAGAATGAAGCATGTCAGCATCAGACATCACTTCATTAGAGACCATGTACTCAAAGGGGAGATCAAGCTGACCTTTGTCCCAACGGACGAACAGCTTGCGGATATCTTCACGAAGCCACTGGCCCGTGAGCAGTTCAGTATACTAAGAGAAGCAATTGGTATGTTTAATCCTCTTCAGTAAATTCCTGTGCTAAATGATATGAATGCTGAGTGAATTACATGCTGAATGATTTATTATTTGCTGAGTAACTCATCGAAACTGACTGAATATACAATACTGAGTAAACTTGCACACTGAGTAAATTAGTTTAGAACTTGAACTTAAAATCATCCTTAAAAACCATACTGACCACTCAGAATATCAAACGCTTGACATTCTAAATACTGAGTGATTGATCCGTTAGCATAAATGCAAAGCACGCGTATAGCCTAGGATAACGTATTCGCCGTAATGTGTCATAAATGCCAAGATCATTGTCGGTACATGATCCCAAGGCAAAACTGACACATGGATTTGATTAAGATCCACACCGTTCACTTCGTCTATAAATTATGGGAATTTCCCCATCTTTTATTCTTTACGCTTAATCAATTCTAAAGGCAAAGAAACCACCTTGAACCTCTTCTCTCTCAAATTCCTCTAAGTTCTCCATATTCGAAGAATGACTAAGTTGTCTTTCAACGTCTCCGGTGCCGGCCACCAAAAGTCCAGCTCCGATGAACCTTCACGAAACCCTTCTACACCAAGCAAGGGTAAAACTGGCCAACCTTCTGACCAAGGGAAAGCTGTTAAGATCAGGACCTACTCCAAGGTCTTCGAAAATGTCCGCGAATGGAAGGTTGAGCCCTCCAGATGGGTCTCTGAGCATTTCGTACAACATGAACAACCATTTGCCGAATGGATTTCCAAGAACGAATGGACTGGGCTGTTCTCGGTCAGAGATGAGACATATCCTGACCTAGTGAGGGAGTTTTACCACAACCTCAAGGTCGCTAATGACAATGCTGACTACCTATGCACCGAGGTAAAAGGAAGAACCATCTTCGTCAACCCTCTCTACATAGGAAATCTCCTCCAGCTCAAAACTGAGGAAGTCAGGCGATCAGGACAAAACCAATTATGTCCTTACCTTCTGCAAACCTGAGGGTTACTCAGGAGAAGTCTCAGCATCTTCAATGGGTCAGCACCAGAAGATGGCTCACTATCTGCTGACGTACTTTATCTATCCGAAGATCAATTGCACTACATCAGCAACGAACTTCGAGCAGTGCTTCATCTGGCACATGCTGACGTACACCCCCATCAACCTACCAGTTTTTCTTGTTGCTGGCTTTCTACGCAGCACTGGTACACTGAGGTTAGGGTCAATTATTACCAGGATCCTCATCGACCACAAGATTGACCTCGAAGGTGAGGAATCCGTCAGAGGAACTGAGATCACAGCTGCCTCGCTGAGGGCACTGAAATTTGGACAGCCCTTGAAGAAGGGAAAAGCTGCTGCTGGTCAAACTGACCAAGCTGAGTAATCTGTTGCTGAGCCTAAGAAAGAGCGAAGAACTAAGGCCCCAGCTTCTCGCAAGAGAAAATCTGCTGAGACTCCTTCACCAAACGTTGAGTCTCCAGCAAAGGTCAGCTGGTAAGTCAGCTGAGAAAAGAAACAGGCAAGATGAGCCTGGCCCTGAGGAAGCTACTGAGCTACCTCAGAAGAAGCAGAAGCCTTCAACTCTGGCACCTCTAGAAGCCATACCGACAGACTTCATTGTACCGGGTGATTCTCACTTCACCCAGTGTCAAGGTACAGGTGCTGAGTCTAAGGAGCATGAAGTCTAGTTAGATGACCACTTCATCTCTCAAGTTGAGGAAGAACTTGATGGAGATAGTACTGAGGAAGAAGATGAAGAAGTCAGCGGTCAGGATGACGCTGAGGATTCTGAGGAAACTGCCAGCGAAATTGAAGCTGAGGATGCTAACACTGGGTTAGCTGGTGGAGCTGTGCAGACTGACACTGAGTTGGCTGCTGGGGTTGAGCAGGTTGAGCAAGTTGAGCAAGTTGATCAAGCTGACCAGACCCATATTGAGGAAAAGGAACCTACTCCTACTCACTCCGAAGAAGCTGCTCCTACTTTCACTCCACCACGAAGAAGGCGGAAGCTGGTTAAGGCCAGTGAGGTGATGATCAGTGAACCTCCTGTGCCATCACCATCTATTCCTGAACTTGTCCTCTCCAAGACAACAAAGGATCCTTCTACTGTCAAACTGACATTCTTCAAGCGGCAATCCACTTCAACTTCCTCCGCGCCGTTAGAAAAATAAGCCTCTGTTTCTTCTCAACAGGAACATGCCGACCATCATACTTCAACCACTTCAACCAGTCAGGTTGAACCGACCACTGCTCATGCTGTCTCCTCAAGCATGGTGCTGACTCCCCATCCTTCCGTCGTCAGCACAGACAATGTTCGGGTTATTACTTCCACAACAAAGCTCTCTGCTGATCAATCAACATTACCTCCAATTCAAGTGCAGATTGAGCCAAGTCATCCAGTCACTGACCAGGGCACTCCCTTCACTCCACTTTCTTCTGGTCATACTGATATACATCGGGATGCCACTGAGTCCGGCAAAAAGCTCATTGACTCAGTACAAGCACTCATCCACGATCTTCAACATTTCGCTTCGCCTGCTGCTGGATCTTCAATTCCTGAGACAACTCAGCTCTCCCAGGTCACTCTACTTCTAAACGAAGTCAAGGGACTCAAGGATCTGCTGAATGTAGTCTTGTCCTTCCAAGACCAGCAAGCTACACAGGATTCACTTGCCAAGTTGGCAGAGATACAGCTGACAACAATTCAACATCTGAACTCTCTCCATCACCAAGTCCAGAAGTTGTCTGCTGTGAACACTGACTACGCCACTTCCTCAGAACTAAAAATGCTTTTTGCTCAGCTTCATACTGAGCAACTTAAGACAAATGAGCAAATGGTGTCCTATAGTCAGTGCTCCGTCGAGCAAATCGGTGAGGCCATCCGGCTACTTAACCTCAACAAGCAAGAGATGGATACTGACGCATTGAAGCAGAATGAGTTGTTGTCTCTCGCACAGCAATCTTTCAACCACATCCGTCATAATAATATCCAGCGTCATCATTATGACTCAGCTCTCTTGAAGACATTCCACCAAGTCTTTGTTGGCCTCTCTGAAGCTTTCATCTGGTAAGCCAAAGCTCAAGCGTTCAGCATCAATATGCTCAGTGCTGCTGATCTTCGAGTACCAGTAGAAGTATCAGCTAATGGAGTTGCCATTTTTGATGGCGTCAATGATAGTGCTGACAAGCTAAAGGAGCTTTCACAAGAACTGACTCGCGCTGTCTTAACCGATGCGTTCAAGCTCCCTGAAGTTGACAAAATGGGGGAGAAAGCACAAGCTGCTAGAGCTCAGCATGAGCGACGTCAGTACGAGCGAAGTCAGTCACAGGGCAAGAAAAAGAAATAGATAGGCTAGCATAACTTAGGCCAAAAAAGTTGCAATCTATTTGTCTTTCTTTTTCTCTCTGTGTTACTGACTGCTATCAATATATATCATACTTGCATTTCTTATTCAAATCTTGAGTTATGATATATGCTATTAAGTACTGAGTCATTATGTATCTTCAATTAAATCAGCTATGTGTAATACTTGTAACATTTATTAACTAAATGATATGCTGATAACATGTTTGACATTAACCTATGTGTTTATAAAATATTCTGATAAGAACTCATTGAACAACAAATTACTCGGCGCGCGCTCTATATGTGCAAACCTTCCACCTAACACTGAGTAAATAGAATATGTAATATAGCTGACCTATATCTGAAAACTGACCTTAGACTTACTCATTTAAACCTTTAAATGCTTTAAGTAAAACTAAGTCAGTAGCTCAACCCTTACGAGGGAGTTTGCTAAATTATACTAGGTCAACTATCATGGGGGAGCTCATACTGAGTTCCTTGCTGAATAGTTTTGCCAACATCAAAATGGGGGAGTTTGTTGAAACACCTTTCCACATAATTTTGATTTGACAAAATTGTTTAAGTATAATACATATTCTAAACACACTAAGTTTAAATGCTTTGATTTAATTCTACTAATGTGTTTGTTCAATGTTGAGTTAAAATGTTATAAGACATAAGAATCAAAAGGCCCAAGCCCAATACGGAATCCAAGGCCCATGTCAAACAACTCAGTACACTCGGCCCGCGTATGTCAAGACGTTGCCGTTTTGAATGAAATCGCAACTCAGCAAACGGAAGGATCTAGAAGACCTTCGGGAACAACTTCAAGATGAAGCTGCTGAGTAGTCTCGACAAAGCGTACAAGATAGCAGCTGGCAAAGGAAAACTTCCAGACAAAGTGTTTCCTCTTTTGGCAAAGTTCAGATGACACAGTATGCAGTCCAGTTGACTTTACCATAAAAGGAGAGACCATCTGCTGAGCTGACCGAGGACAGAAGATACACGATTGTGATTGGCCGAGAGCTCTGTGCAAGTCAGGATGACAACGACACATAGCCGTTTCCCTCCAACGGTTATTTCGAAATTCAAAATGACCGATGACCCAGACGTCTCTATAAATAGTGCCATCACAAGCTTCACAAAACACAGAACTTGATCAAGCCATTACGCTGACCAAATTTCTACACAAGTTCTGCAAGCAAAGAAGCAAAGAAAATCTTACACTACAATTCTTACATCTGTGTAAAAGTCTAGAGTGATTATTTCAATCGTCTAAAGTGTCTTAGCAAATCATTGTATAGGACAAAACACTTATCATTTCTAGAGATAGAAAGGAGAGGCTGAGTACTCGGTTATAGTACTCAACGAGAGATTAGGATTGAGTAGAAGTATAGAGGAGGGTACTCTTGTCATACTCAATTGCTGATATTGTAAAAGGTTTGAGGCTCTACCTTTAAAGAGCTCAGTAGAGTATTTGAAATCTCGGAACGAGTTCCGGAGACAGGACGTAGGCTTAGAAGAAGCCGAACCTGGATAAATCTGCTGAGTGAAGTATTTCTTACCTTAACTCCTTATTTATATTGCTTGCTTTAAATAATCAAAACTGACCAAGTAAAGAGGTCAAGTTGAGTTGTGCGCGTTGAACGTCTGAGCTCAGGAATAGACTCTAAGTGCTATCTCCTGACTCAAGCTAAGAAACTGACCTAGTCACCTGTTGACTAAGCCAGTATCTTGCTGTTTACTCAGCGCCGCTGTTCGAACCTTTTTCTTTAGAAAAAGAAGTCTGCCTAAATTGCAAAAAAGTTTAAATAGTTCCTAACCCCCCCTTGGAACTATACTTGCAACTAAACAAGGGACCAACAACTTGTTGGTCCTTTATAACGTAACAAGTTAGTTCCAAGGGGGGGGATAGGAACTATTTAAAAAATTTGTACGTTTAGGCTGATTTCTTTTTTTCTTTGAAAAAAGGTTTACACAGCGCGCTGAGTGAACTTAAGACACTAGCTTAGTCAACTGGTGACTAAGTCAGCTTCTTTCCTTGAGTCAGGAGATAGCACTTGAGTCTATTCCTGAACTCAAATACTCAATGCACACAACTCAGCGTGACCTCTTTACTTAGTCAGTTTTTAAGCAAGCAATATATATATGAAAGGAGTTTAAGGTTAGAAAGATGTTACTTAGCAGCTTTATCCAGGTTTGGCCGCTATGCCTACGTCCTGTCCCCGGAACACGTTCCGAGTTTTCGAATCCTCTACTGAGCTCTTTAAAGGTAGAGCATCAAACCTTTTACAACTAGAAGCTGAGTATAACAAGAGTACCTTCCTCTATACCTCTACTCACTCCTATTCTACCGCTGAGTACTATAACCGAGTACTCAGCCTCTCATCTCTATTTCTAGAATTGATAATAAGATTGTCCTAAACAACAATTGCTAAGACACTTTAGATGATTGGAAATCACTCTAGACTTTTACACAGAAATATGGAAATTGGTGTAAGTATTTGCTTTGCTTTTTCTCATAGAACTTCAAGTGTAAATTTGGTCAACGTAATGGCTAGTTGAAGATCTACATCGAATGAAGCAACTGAAGGGCCTATTTATAGTGACACTTGAGGCATCCGTTATTTCGAATTTCGAAATAACCGTTGGAGGGAAACGGCTTGATGTCGTTGTCACTCAGTACACGCTCAGTGCTGTTGGCCAATCAGATTATTGTATCTCCTGTCTTCGGTCAGTGCTGAGCAGCTTTTAGACAGACAGGCAGAATGTTTCGCCTTTTATGGCAAAGTCTTCCAGACAGCTTTCTGTGTCTTCTACTCAAAGTAGAAATACTTTGTCTTGAAGTTGTTCCTTGCTCAGCTGCTGTCTTGTACTCTTTGTCGTCCAACTCAGCAGCTTCGTTCCGAAGTAGATGAAGAAAGTCTTCCAGATCCTTCTTCATGCTGAGCTGCGTTTTGTTCACAACGACAGCGTTCTGTTTACACCGGCCGAGTTGTCTTGGGCCTTTGACTTTCCTTTGGGCCTTTAGCCTTTAGTCTTTATGTCTTATAAATAATTTAACTCAACATTGAACAAACACATTAGTGTAATAAATCAAAGCATTTAAACTTAGTGTGTTTTAGAATATTTTTAAACATATACTTAAATAATTTTGTCAAATCAAAATCATGTGGAAAGGTGTTTCAACACTAAGTACTATAACCGAGTACTCAGCTTCTCCTTTCTATATGTTTGTCCTAAACAACAATTGCTAAGACACTTTAGATGAATGAAATCACTCTAGACTTTTACATAATGATTGGAAATTGGTGTAAGATTTTGCTTTGCTTTTCTCACAGAACTTCAAGTATGAATTTGGTCAGCATTTCGACTAATTGAAGATCTGCATCGAATGAAGCATTTGAGAGGCCTTTATATAGTGACACTTCAAGCACCGGTAATTTCGAATTTCGAAATAACCATTGGAGGTAAACGGCTTCCTGTCGTTGTCACTCAAGACGTGCTCAGTGTCGTTGGCCAATGAGATTCTTGCATCTTCTGTCTACGCCAGTGCTCAGCAGCTTTTCGTCAGATGAACAGAATGTTTCGACATTTATGGCAAAGTCTTCCAGACAGCTTCCTGCGCCTTCTGAACTTTACTCAAAGTATAAATACTTTGTCTATAAGTTGGTTCTGTTCTGCCGCTGACCTGACTGCATTGTCGCTTAACTCAGAAGCTTCCTCTTGAAGCTTTTGTTAGAAGGCTTCTCGATCCTTCTTGATGCTGAGTCGTCGTTTCACTTGATACGACTGCGTTTTATCTTCTTGGGCCGTGAGGTCTTGATCTGTTGACTTGGGCTTGACTTACACTTGTGGGCCTTTAGGCTTTTTATCTTGATGTCTTATAAATTAATAAACTCAACATTGAACAAACACATTAGTGTGAATAAATCAAAGCATTTAAATTTAATGTGTTAGAATATTTTTTATCATTTACTTAAATAATTTTGTCAAATCAAAATCATGTGGAAATGTGTTTCAACAAATGTATCACATGGTACACAACAAGATTGACACAATATCTCCTAACCAATCATTTTAAAGTAAATGTGGCCAATCTTGATGGAAATTTCTCCCTATACAGGAAGGAAAATCATATCCCCTGCACCACAGTATGACGCCTTCCAGAAAGGGATGTTATGTATTCAACCACCTTCAGAAAAATTTAATCGTGTTAGGCAGAAAAAAGGGCGATTTGGCTTCGAGAAATGAGGATTTTCGAAGCATGCGAATATAAATGTGCAGGAAGATGATGATTTTACTTCGCGAATCGATGATTTCGCAAAGTCTGCAAGGTCTGAAACGTGACGATCTACTTCGCGAAAACGGATTACGTGAAGTCTACGAGTGAAAAATCATGAAATTTTCTACTCGTAGACTTCATGAAATCATCGATTCACGAAGTAGATCGTCACGTTTAAGGATCTTTCTCATCCCAAATCTTCGTGAAACCAGAATACGAGAAGTGAAAAACGTATAGAAAACAGTAGATACTTACATTTTTCGTGCCTTTCACCATTAAAATCGTCAATAACAATATGATAAACTGGGAAAAACAATGAAAATAACGTAGAATAACCATTTCTTCGACGGTCACAAGAAGAAAGAAACCAAGAAACGAGCAGGAACAGGAAGATGAAGAACCATGGCTTCGTTTTCTAGGATTAGGAAGATGAAGAGAGGACGAAGCGAAATACTTGGTGATGTGGAGAAATAGTGCAGATTTCGCAAAATTTAAAGGAAGAGAGGAAGATCAAAGGTCTGGAGAGCAACCGTTTTTGCGTAAGGAAGAGATAAAGGAAGGGGGAAGATGAAAGGGTGGAGGTATTTTGGAAAAGTCACACAAACATAGTCTAGATATGTAGTAGGTCGAGTAAATGGGTTAAAAATATAAATGAGTCTCCCATTTAATCCAATTTTCTAATTTTCCCATAAAAAATGACCACACCTCTAAAAAACTTTCAATTTACCAACATTATTTCATTTACTAATATAACAAGTTAGAACTTTTATTTCAGTTACTAATACAACCAGTTAGAATTTTTTTCATTTTGCTTTGTTTAGGAAAACAACAAATCTAACCAAAGCATTCAAAATTACCCGTTCCAAAAACTTCAATATTGCCCTTGTATTTATTGTCCTCCTCCAGTATGAAATTTTTATGATATAAGAATAATGGTTAGAAATTAAAATAATTAATTTTATTCGGGGATCTCTCTACGGGGATTTTTCAGGGATCTCCACGGGAAATTACACGGTAACGGGGTGGGGATCCCGATAGGACGGATATAGCAATTCCCATCCCCATTTAGATTTTGGAAAAAAAATTTCCCGTTCCTATCTCCATTCCCATCCCCATCGGTTCGGATACCCGCGGTTTTTGGATAATCCACTCTCTATTGCCACTCCTAACTGCTAAACAGTCTCTTTCTAATGTTGAATTTTTCTCCTATATTACTCTTAATTGGTTAGATTTTACTCTTCATAGAGATTTGTTTGGTTGTCTTGAATGAAAGTTTTTTTTTTTTTTTGAAAAATTACATATATTTAAAGATTGGAAGGAGCGTACTGTTTAGCTAATAAATGCTGAATGTTACAACTCTTTTATTTGATATCTGTCATCTAGATACATATTAAAACGTGGGGGTGTTTGTTTACCTACTTTTCACCTCCTGATTGCCTTTTCATTTTAAAAGACAGAGTTTTAGGTGTTTGGTTAGACTCCTCCTGTTTGCCTTTTACAGTTGAAAAGCAGCATTAAGTGTTTGGTTAGTGACCTCCTGTTTGCATTTTACACATGAAAAGCAGCCTTTTACAAAAGTAGAGAATCTCTGCTTTTTGGAAAAGCAACCTTTTCCAACAGCAAACAGCAACCAGCAACAGCAAACAGCAAACCGTAACAGCAAATAGCAAACAGTAGGTAAAACAAACGGGACAATGTTATTTGGATTTCACTGTTGCAAGATAATAAAATTCGTATATTTTAGATTAAATTGAACTTTAGAGGTAACACTATTAATATTTAATTAGAAATTAGAAATTGTATTTAATTAGAAATTAAAATTTGCACGTGTAGAAAATGCATATAAATTGTAGTGTATATTAACGGCTGCATGTGAAATTTCAATTGATAACTTTAAATTAAAACCATTTAAAAATGTATAATTTTCAAAATGATTTTTTTTTTTTTTTGATAAAATTTTCAAAATGATTAGACTTGTTGGTGGGCCTTTTGCCTGCATATTAATACCTGTCATTAAATATATAATATGATTTAACCCCTTGATTCGTGGAAGAATAAATAAAAATTGAAAATACCAACTATAAATAATTACCAAATAATTTAACATTTTTTGTGAGAAAGGATATTTTATTATCGAGATCTCCTCTCTTGGTTGGCTTTCAGTTTTTAAATTCTATGTTTTTTTTTTTGATGAAATGTTTTTAAATTCTATTAAACCTTTTATAACGGGGTTATTATTTATTACATATCAACAAATAAATAATTAGAATAAACATCGAAAACACATGGCTCCACTTCATACACATGCTCCTAAAGAATTAGCCATTAAAAAACTTTAATGTTCTTTATTTAGATTTTGGAGTTTTATTCCGGGTTTTAGTTGGAAAATAAATCACTTTTTTATTTGGTTTTTTTATTAGATAATTTATTTTATTGATTTATTATAATAGATTTGGTAGTTTTTTTAGTTTTTATTTTATTTAATTTTTTCTATCTATATGGGTAGTTGTGATCTGTCTCGCTATATGTGTATTATTATCGTGTTTTCTTTTATGGAAAAACGGAAGAAGCGAATACAGGATTGGTCCATTGGGGGCCGGTTTTACACTTGCGTATGTGAAAAAAGTTTTTGCTAAATCAAACTTGCTCAATTTTTTTCATATATATATATTTATCACCTGAGTGATCTAGAACAAATTTTTACGTATTAATGTAAAATTTCTCAAAATTAAGCTAGATTTAGACTATAAAAATAAGATTGAGTCATTTTGAACAAACTTAGAAAATTTTACTGCCTATCATATATTAATTTAGTTGAATATTGTAATTAAATACAAACTCAATGCAAATTAAACACTCTAAACCTTAATTTGTTGGAAATAGAGGGGCCGAAACCATCCATAATAGAGGTAGTTCTAACGCTTTGGACCCCTCAGGCCCCCCTTATCCCCGCTCATAGTTTTGTATATCATCACATAGATCTGACTCATTGAAAGATCATGCAGTCATTGCTAGAAAAATACTATGAAATCGATTCTAGATGGAGTGTGTTTCTCATCATTATGCCAAAAACAGTTTCGAACACTGTCTACTATGATATTGAAGATGCAGATTTAACTTTTCTTATGTATTTTTAGATTGTAATTTTTTAATTACCTACGTCTAGATGTACTATTTTTCCTATGAATGTTTTCTTCTAAAAATAAAATCGGTTTATAAAGTTACAATAAAAGAAAAATTAGTTTTCCCCTTAATTTTATGACCTTCGCAATAGAAAGAGTTTTGAAAGCGTTAACTTAAAATCAACAAAGATCAAGCAAAGTTTGTGGTTTTCGCATGGTTAGTGACTGACTAAATGAATTTAGTAAAGCTTATCAAAATCTTAGTACTACAAGAAAAACAATAGTTAGGGACTGAATTTTCTATCGCAATTCAGTCCCTAACTCGTATTAGTGACCAAATTTGTTGGTTTAAGGACCGAATTGATTCCGTCCGTAACTCTCAGGTTTTACCAACTGTTTTTAAGCGGTCACAGAATTAGTGGTCAATAGGGTGGAGTTTAAAATCATCCTAAACCTTAAATTAAATCTAATCAGCCTAATCTAATTGCAACAGACTAAATTCATTTGATTAGAGTATCTCCAACAACCTCTTAGTTGTACTCTTAAATTAAAATTTGAGGAGAAAAATTTAAAAACCAACTCCAACGAATCTCTTAGTGATACCTTAAATCACTACAAATTTATCTATCATTTCTATTATTGAGAAGCTTCTAATACATTCTTATTTCATTTTTTATTAATAATTAATTATTGATTAGTTTATCTCTTCTTATTATTAATAAAATATAAAAATATTTAATAATTTTAATTATAAAATAATAAATAAAAAGTGAATATAAAAGTTAAAAAAAAAGTGAATATAAAAAATATTGTTAGAAATAATACGTCATGTCACCAATAATAAATTGTTTGTAGTATTATTTTTTTAAAATGTACTAAAAGTGTTTTGAAAATGTTGGTTATGAAAATAATTACTATCAACTTTTTTTGAAAAGGAATCCATTGGCATCAGATCAGACCTCCTCATTGATTGAAAATATTAAATATTATCATTTATGGAAATATCTGACATTAAATATATAAGTTTAGTTGATAGGTGCAACCTAATCAAGATCTTTATCAGATTTTATATTTATTTTATTACGGGTCTACCTCTCCCTATATTTATAGTATATAATTGTCAAGAAGCATCCTTAGGTCACTTTTTTTTTTTTTTTTTTTTTTCAATTCATTAACCTTTTCATCTTTTATTTAGATACGTTAACTTTCTGATCTTTTATTTTTAATCTTATTAAGTTTTTAATTATGAAATTAATAAGTTATAAATATATAATTCTGTTCAAAAAACATTTTAAATTCATATACATTTGAAATTATTAAAGAATATATTTTTTACAATTTGAATTAATATTTTTACAGTTTTCTTATAGTCAAATTAAATATTCAAAACTGCTTTTAAACAGTAAAAAATATAAATTTTGAATTGTTATTCGAATTTTTTTGTTTAAAATTACCTTTTTTTTATCATCAAAAGTTTAATAAAATAAAAAACAAATAATTAAGAATTTAATATATTCAAATAAAAAATAAAAAACTTAAAGAACAAAAAAAAATAAAGATTAAAGACCTAATGCTTTTTATCTGTATAATTCATCAATACCACTAAGCTAAATCTCGAAAGAAAAAGATAAATCTAGGATTCATCGTATTTTATTCTATTATTGTGACTGGAAAGTAAGAAAAATGAAAGGGATAAATCTTAATTTTTGAAAAAGGTTTGATTATGAAATGATATAATTTTATATTTAACAGTTTTAACAAAATTAATTTTGTTCAGCATTAGGGTAAGATTTTTTGATTCGTTAAAAGTTTAGGTAAGGGTAGGTCTACCCATTCCCAATGTCAGGGTAAACCACAGACCTCGATGAGGGTTTACGGTGGAATTTACAGATCACCTATCAATGAGGGCTAAATTTTTATTTTTATTTTTAAATTATTATATTAAGAATTTTAAAAATTGTATTTAATTATTAAACAAGTACCAACAACTTTTCAAAATATCAGTATTTAAATCTCATTGATACAAATTAATAAAAAAAATTGTTTAAAATGTTTATCATTTTTTTTAAAAGAATTAATAAATGTTGATCATATTATTGAAACATTTATAAACTGAGTTAAAATGCAGTTTCTGATTTAGTTCACTGACAAAATTACGTGGAAAATCCCAAGTGATAGACGAATAACTGTTTGTTAATATTAGAGTAAAATTACACCTTTGGTAAATTAAAAATAAATATGCACTTCCCCAGACATAGTCCTCCAAATTCATCTATAAAACTAGATTCAGCCATTGTTGATTTTTGCAGCCTAAGCTGAGAAATCAGAAAGATCAGAAAATGGGTTCATCTTCTTCACCTCACGCAGTCTGCGTCCCATTCCCAGCACAGGGACACATAAATCCGATGCTTCAATTAGCAAAACTTCTTCACCAAAAGGGTTTCCACATCACTTTTGTAAACACAGAATACAATCACAGACGTCTCTTGAGATCAAGAGGCCCTGATTTCATCAACAAAATTCCTAATTTCCGGTTCGAAACCATCCCGGACGGTCTTCCTCCGTCCGATGCTGACTGTACTCAGGACGTGCCTTCCCTCTGTGCAGCCACCCAGAAAAATTGCTTAGCTCCATTTAGAAAGCTTCTCTCTAAGCTCATGAATTCAAGAGAAGTTCCTCCTGTAAGTTGTGTAGTTTCAGATTGCTTCATGAGCTTTACGATCAAAGCTTCTCAAGAAGTTAAAATCCCCGATTTCCTTTTCTGGACGGCCAGTGCTTGCGGTTTGATGGGTTACTTGCACTATCGAACTCTAATTGAAAAGGGGTTCACACCATTGAAAGGTAATATCCATGAACAACACTGATTTTAATCTCCTTAACAAAAAGCGGCCCGTTGCATTACGCGTCCCTGCTAAGTGAGGGTCCGGAGAGGGATCTCACCATAAGGGTGGACGGGGGCAAGCCTTCCCTTGCCATTTTTTTTGGCAAGAGGCCGCTCCTAAGACTCGAACCTGTGACCTTCGGTCACACGACAACAACGTTTTATATATGTTTAATTTTGAGTTACTTCTAGAATTATCAAAATCAACCATCAAGAACACCAAAGCAATGTCTATACTTTTTTCATTTCCTTTAAGGTTTTTTAAATGTGTCTTCTACGTATAAAGCATTGAGTGATAATTCTAAAAAACAAAAAATTAGAAGTTTGATAGATGGTACATAGTGGACTGAGTTAAAATGACGAAATCTAAACCAATTTGATCGTAAATTCCTAATTTGACCTCGATTCTACTTAGATAGGAGGAAATTATTAGAAGCAGTATGTCAAATGCAGGACATCTCATACATATTTTGCCATGTGTAACATGGACTCATACGTATTATAAGAAGTCTCACTATTTTAATTATTAAGTGAGGTCACAATATACATGTCTAAATCAGACTGACGAATTGATCCAAATCTGACAACATTAATTAACAATTGAGATATAAAACTTAACCACTCAAAGCCAAACTTAATCTTATTTTTTTTAGCATAAAATCTAGAGATGTTAAAATTATTTACAAAATAGTTTGATTCTAAATTTTGACTTTGAATATATTTATGTATACAGATGCTAGCTACCTGACAAATGGATATCTAGAAACTAAGATTGATTGGATTGGAGGCATGGAAGGTATACCTTTGAAAGCTTTGCCAAGCTTTATAACAACTACAGATCGTGAGGATATTTTATTTAACTTCGTCATGAGTGAAGCTGAAAATGCTCGGAATGGTTCTGGTGTTATTGTTAATACATTTGATGAATTGGAGGATCAAGTTTTGAAACATCTTTCTTCCATCCTTCCAAATCCGATTTACACTGTCGGTCCTATCCAGTTTCTTCTTCAGAATAACAGAGAAAAAAATGGTGTAAACAGTATAAAAACCAATCTTTGGAAAGATCAATCCGGGTACCTAGAATGGCTCGATTCAAAACAGCCGAAATCTGTCGTTTATGTGAACTTTGGCAGTATAACGACCATGACATTTAAGCAATTAGTTGAATTCGCTTGGGGACTCGCAAATAGCAAAAAGGAATTCTTGTGGATAATAAGGCCGGATGTTGTAAACGGCGACTCTACAATAGTTCCGGTGAAATTCTTAGAGGAAGTTAAAGAAAGGGGATTTCTAGCAAGTTGGTGCCAGCAAGAAGAAGTGTTGAGTCACTTTGCAATTGGAGGATTTCTAACGCATGCTGGATGGAATTCTACTTTGGAAAGTTTGTGCGGAGGTGTGCCGGTGATTTGCTGGCCTTTCTTCGCTGAGCAAGTGACGAATAGTTGGTTTTGCCGAAATAAGTGGGGAATGGGAATGGAAATCGGCCATGATGTAAGTAGGAATGAAATTGAAAAGTTAGTTAATGAATTAATGAATGACGATGGAGGAAATGAAATAAGGAAGAAAGCGGAGGAATGGAAGAGGAAAGCAGAGATGGCTACTTCATCTCCTACTGGATTGTCGTATATGAATTTCGAAAAATTGATCAATAACTTTCTTCTTTCATAACCTGAACGTGATGTTTTGATGGAAGTTGTGTTGGGGTTTCTAATTTTTTATATGAAAGTATTTCAAAAATATCAATTAAGCACCTATAGATAACCAGAGAAACACGTCAAACACTCCTTGATAGCTAATCTTGGATCCATTTGTGGTATTAGTTTTTCTAAAATGACTAGAAGTTAATTGGTTTCTTTCTAAGACGTTCTATTGTGGTTCCATAAGAGGTTTGCCAGGGTTGATTGTCGTTTTCTCTTTCTATTTTTAGTAAAATAAGATTCTAGATTACTCATATTTTTAGAGAAGGCAAACGGGTGGTTGGTTTTATGTCTAAACATGGGGTTTGTGCGTCTGATATATTATGGCGGGATTCTTTCCCTAGTTTTTATAGATCTTTCATATGTGATGATTTTTTTAGTTTAGATCAATTTCATTTTTATTAATTTGGCTTTCGAGATTGTAATTTTTATTATTTTTATTTTCTTTTATTTTTAATAATATTCAGGCTCAAAAGTTTTTATAGAATTTTTCGAAGTACCAATTGGAATGCCCGAAGTCTTTCCTTTCATTCAACTTGATCTTTCACTAAAAATTTAGTTTGTTTCCTATTATTTTGTTGCTTTGTTGTAAGACTTTTTTCTTTGCCTGCCTTTGTATCAAATGAAAAGTCCCACTTCACAGTCATTGATCTCCCCCTTCTAAACAGGAACTCTTCTCAAGAGCCCAAAACACCATAAGATGCCAACGCCAATTCTCTCGGCTTCCTCCTAACTCCTAATATAGACAAACTTATGAATGAATATCTAGTTCTACTACATCCATAGAATTGGAAGTTCATGGACGGGTCACCAAACAACTCATCCAGAAGTTTATCCTAAAACCCTCTCACATCAATATATATCCCAATTAAAGTTTTGGCATACACTAGGACTTAAACTCGAGATCTATACACTAGTAGAAAAATGGCCATTTGCATCGACCTATTTGCATCGGCCTTTTATACAGTGCGATGCAAATGGCCATTTTTCCACTAGTGATAGTTTAAACAACTTGATACTCTTAACCACTCAAATCAACATTAATTGATGAAAGCGATTTAGTTTCAGTTAAGGCTCTTTACCCTATTCTGCTGGTGTCTTTAGTGATAATCGAACATGAAGTCTCTTCACACAAACTCAACATGCATTATCAACCGAGCTACAATCTGTCATGAAACTAATTGAACTAAAAGTTTAAGCTAATAGTTAAAGTCTAACAACATTTTTATATTAATCTTTGACACACCACACGCGAATACCCTTTGGGCTTGAAACGTGTGCAACACAAGCACATTTACCATGTGTTTTTAATTTCAATAATTAACGAGGTCACCAATATTCGAACCCTCAGCCATTTGGTCTATGACATTCTGATACTACACTAGTGGAAAAAAGGCATTAGTGATGCAGTTTTAGTGTCAATAGTGATGCATTTTACACGTCGCTAACGCTTGTGTCACTATTTCTCAGTGGCGCATGTTTTGAGCAAGCGTCTCTATTGACAAGGTCAATAGCAATGTACGTGATAAATCCAAAATATACTTAAAATAACATGCATAATTATGTCAATTTCGTGTGGAAAATATGTTAATTATATTCTTTTGGAAGGATTTTACGTTGGTATTTGTTACTATTATGCAAGGTGTTAAATTATTTGGAAAAATCCAAATAGGAGCTAAAATGGAGCAAAAATGAGTAAGAAATCAAGTTTTCAGTGGAAGACGTGTACGAGATTCAGAAACCACATCAGAGATTCAGCAAACAAAATAAGGAAGGCAGTACAACTCTCTGTCGCGACCGAGATTCTGTAAATCTCGATCGCGACACACGTGTGGCAGCACCAGAAACGCACGAATCACCCACTCCTCCTTACTCCTTAAAGCCGCGGCAGAGATTTCAGGAATCTCTACACTGCATTCAACATATTTTACATGTTTCAATTTCTAAGTGACGCATCCTTTCATCCGGATAGAGGCGACTCTTCACCAACGGATACGTCCCTTCAACACACCTCTTGGATAATTATAAATAGATGAAGAATTCAGAATTCAATGTGGTTGAGTGTTGTTCAATAGTTGATTAATTGTTGTTCAACTATTGTTCAAACACAAATAGTTAGAGATACAATGTATAGATTTTATAGTTTTCATTAGAGTTTACTCAAGTCAAGTTTATGCTCTGTAGTGACCAAATAGGTGCTATTTCAAGGATTCAGCGAGAGGAACCAGTGTAGGAGGCGCCCCAAGGTCTGACGAACCTATGAAGTTGAGTAATGGATTGACAACCTGGAACTCAATTAGTTAAATTGCTATCCAAGCTTCTTCTTCTCTGTTAACTTGTGACGTTTCAATTCAAACTAATAAAATATCTTTTCAATACAATTCCATCTTTCTAAGTGATATTTTTAGGTAATCTATACTATATATAATTACGGAAGCAGAGAGAAATGAGAAGAAGTGTTTTAGAGGTCTTTTTGATGAGTTGTCAACGTAGTAAAAAATCAGATTAAAAATATTTAATTAATTAAAAATAAATATTTAATTAATTAAAAATAACAAATTTATATTTATAATATATTAAATAATTACTAGCCTATTAATTAAAATAATAAAAGAAAGCAAGAGTTACGGGAAGATGAAAAAACACAAAGCAAAGAAAATCCAAAAGTCACAAATAAACTTCTATATAAAGCATGATAGATAGTATTCCACCATTATATTCATTGGTCACGATAGATAGTATTATATTTCTGAAGCTAAATATTCGATTTTTTTCATATATTGTAGTTATTTTGTTTTCAATTATGTTGTTTTATTTTTATTAAACAATAGTTGTTATAGTTTCATCTTTGAGATTCATTTCTGTTGTTACCCAGGTTCTATACCTCTCGCTATCTTATTCAAGTTTTCTTTTTTATTTGTCTTTTTTTTCCAAACTGATAACTTCAATTGAAGAAATCCGACAGAAATAGAAGATGCATGAACAACTAAAACCGAAAAACACAAAAGTGTCAAAAATTACAAGAAATTCTTATGTTTCTCAAGGTAATTATTCGATTTTTTTTTCATATGTTGTAGTTATTTTTGTTCTCAATTGTGTTGTTGTTTTCTTTTTATTAAACAATAGTTGTTATAGTTTCATTTTTCAGAGATGAAATTCCATTTCTGTCGTTACCCAGGTTTCATACCTCTCGCTACCTTATCCATGTTTTCTTTTTTATTTGTCTTTTTTTTCAAAATGACTAAAATAAAGATTTTGTAAATTTGTATTCTTTTTTAGTATATGTTGCTAGGTGTTATCGTTTCGATTGCTAACTCTTAACTAAAATTTAGATTTTAGGCTTTATATGAACTCAATTTGTGGTTTTCTCAATTGTGTTGTTGTTTTATTTTTTATTAAACAATTGTTGTTATAGTTTCATCTTTCAGAGATGAAAATCCATTTCTGTCGTTATCCAGATTCCATACCTCTTGCTACCTTATCCATATTTTCTTTTTTATTTATTTTTCAAAATGACTAAAATAAAGATTTTGTATATTTGCATTCTTTTTTAGTATATGTTCCTAGGTGTTATCGTTTTGATTGTTAACTCTAACTAAAATTTAGATTTTCAGCTTTTTATGAACTCAATTTTTAGTTTTAATTGAAGTTAGATTAATTTTTCTAATTTGGAACATGTTGAAATCCACTCATTTTTTTAGTTTGAGTTTAGCTAATTGATACGGATTGTATTTTTTATTTTTATGCATTTTGGTACAAATAGATATAAAGTTTCACACGATAGTTGTTCATTGAAGTTTGAGACATATTAAATAAAATATTAAAAAGATATTGGAATATTATACTTACAATGAAGTTTATTTTAATATAAATTATGTTATATTATTATTATTATTATCAAGAAGTTATTTTTTTCCAATTTTCTAGACAATGAGATTGTAAGCGTCTAATACGCTTGATAAGATGTTTATTCTTGAAGAATATGGATTATGCTAGATACGAATTCAAAATCAAGGTAAATAAAAATAAATTTTGATGCTCAAAATCCTAAAAATGTACATTAATTATGGATATTAAGATAATTGCTTTTGCAACATTGGTATAATTTTTAACTATTATATTATGGTTCATACAAAATTGTTAGTATTTCAAGAGTTTTTAACAGATGAAAATGAAATATGATCATAAGACAAATTATTGAAAAATATTAATTAAGAAAATATTATTATTTGAATCTCTTCAAATTCTCAAATGTTGAGCATAATGATTCTAATTAATATAATTTTTTTTTTGGTAGAAAAGGAAAAGAAAAACGAAAAACAACAAACTACCCAGGAATTAGCCTAGGGAAGCTAACCCCAATCCTATCTTCTAAGAGAAGATGAGAGATGAAACTAGGGGAAACAGGAAGGGTAGTAACGCCTAACGTCCCTTCATGGCCCGCCGCCGCCAAGCGATCAGCAACACGATTCTGCTCTCTAAAAATGTGTCTGAACTCTACGAACTCAAAGGAGGAGCAAAGCCTTATAATAGCTTTGATGAGGTTGCGACTGTTAAGACCCATAGAATGATTCTCAGAAATCATTTTGATTGCTTCCAAATTATCAGACTCCACAGAGAGCCTCTTAACACCCAGCCTTTTAGCAAGATTGATTCCAGTAAGAATAGCCCAGAGCTCCGCAGAAAAGGAAGAACCCAACCCTAAATTCTGGGAGAACCCAGAAAGCCAGACGCCCCCTACATCTCTAAGCACACCTCCAGCCGCAATCTTACCGTTACTGAGGCAGGAACCATCAGTATTCAGCTTCACAACCCCCTCTCTTGGCCTGCTCCATCCCACGAGATGGACATCACAACACTGAGAGGCTCTGGCAAGGGACTCTCCTTTGAAACTATCGATAATAGAGAAAAGTTTTTTCGAGAAGAAATCAGCTAAGTTTGTCATAAAAACAGTTTTATCTCCAAAAATCTCCTCGTTTCTCCATTTCCAAACTTGGTGACAGATAATAGCAAAGAAAATGTCACCATGCTCCATGTATGGAAGCAACTTTCCTCTAACACCATCAGAGAACCAGTCGACCTCAGAATTAATTTCACATATTAATTATAAAACGTTTTTTTTTATACTGAGTGGTTACAATTACAATTTAATTCTATTTAATTAAAATTAATTTATGGACTTAATACTTCATTAAGAAATAATAAAATGTTTAATTAATGGGCAAAAAATATTTTCACTCTCCTCTTTATAAGCTTATGTCTCGACATTCTCTCTTACTTTAAAAAAAAAACCCCGAGAGGAAGATGATTCTCCCCTAATTATCTTTTTCGTCCCTTCATTTTTTTTTTCAATTCTTTTGTTTGTTTTTCTTACTTACAAAATTCAAGAATATATAATTATTAGAAAATATTAATGAAGTCAAATAAGGGATATCTGCGAGTCTGGCTAATATTCTATATAGTGAAAAAATGAAGAACAAATTGATCGAATGTCTTGATGAGATATTACGAGATGAAAATAAGAGAAAACATCATCTTAAACTAATTCAATTAGATATATTGGGTTATTGTAGCAGAATGAATAATTGAATTCGAATACTTGGTGATCATGAAATTTCATCAACCAAAATAATTATCATCAAGATGAATTTGTGACTAATTCTTACGAATTTTATTTTTTTATATGTAACATATTGAATTGATAAAGTTTCTTCATATGCAACATTAGAAAAGTATTGATTCTAATAGTTTATAGAATAATATATTGATGTTGCTTCCATTTTAACATAGATTGTAATTCTTTTGCATCGTAGATATAATATTTAATTTTAATTGAAGTTTAATTCAATTTTTGTTTAACCTATATTGTAATTCTTTTGTATAGTAAATATAATATTTAATTTTAATTATAGTTTAATTCAATTTTTGGTTTTTTATTATATTCTAATATATTTCTTAATTAATCTGCTATTTTATTATTATTGTTCACAGAATATTTGGAATATGAAAATGTATTAAAATTCCTAAAAAGTACAAATCATTGAATTTTGTAAAAATAAATAAATCATTCATCTTTAGTTAAAATTCTATAAAAAAAAGTAGTCCATTATTTTTAAAATTAATTTAATTTGAATTATCATTAAAAAATATATATTAATTTCAAATATACATAATATAAATTTTTTTCATAGCATGATATAAAATTATTTAAAAGTAAATATGCCAATTTATTTATTTATCTAAATTATATAAAAGTTTCATACTCCGTGCATCGCACGGGTTTTCAACTAGTTTAATTGGTGTTTTCGTGCAAAAACATTTATTTACAAATCTAGTATTTTCCATGCAAACTTTGTTGAACACTTAAGCAAATTCGGATTTATATTTGGTCATTGCGGTAAGACCGAATAATCGGGTTTAGATTCCGAATTTGATTAAGGTTTTCAGTCTTAGGCCGAATAGGAAAGATTGATTACAGTTCAATGCCTATTAAATTGAATTAATTGATAATTTGTTACATCTTTCTAAACAAATCAAAGTTATAAGTTGTGTTCCTGCTTAGTATAAATAAGCCTCGGAAATTAACTTTAATCTAAACATAATTTCTATAGATTGTAATCTTAACTATAACCAAAAGTAGAATTAGAAACCATTTAAACAATTAACGATTTCCTATAAACCTCGAGAAAACGAATTTAATCAAAACAATAATTTTTAATCAAATTATCAGACGTTCTCTGTGGGATCGATATCTTTTTATTATTACAAGCGAAACCGTGTACTTGCGGAATTCGCCCAACAAGTTTTTGGCGCCGTTGCCAGGGAACAGTGTTGATATTGATTTTTTTTATTATATTTTTATTTTATTCCGAATCTTGGTTTATAGACTTATATAATTTACGTATTTATTTATTTTATAGTTTTTTTATTTGTTTATCAAGGATGGTCATTAGGACTAAATCCTTGTTGTTATTTAACGTTTGCATTTAGATTGTTTGCAGATAAACAAGAAAAAAAATCCAAGTTTTCTCAAAGAAAATGAACTAGAGATTTGATCATCAATACAATTCACATCAGAAGTTACAGAAAAGAAATTTAGCATATAGATGCAGCATAGCAGGGAAAGGAAATTTTTGAAAAAACATGTCAGACGTGACCGATGGTTTTTCCAGAGAAATTTTTTCTCTTCCCAAACACCTTTAACTCTTTTCTATAAACTTAACCTTTCACCAAAACATCATATTTCTTTGTAAAAAATTTATTCAACTCCTACATACATGGTATACAACTTTTACCCATAATCACACTTTGGTGTATAACCAAAATTTTGTCACACTAAACTGTACAGCCGGTAATTTTGACCGGTCAACGTGTGGTTAACGTGCCACCTCATCACTTTTAACCTCCTAAAAGTGGATCCCACCTAATGTTAAATGACTAATTTGCCCTTAATTATATTTTCTTTTCTTTTTTATTTTTCTTTCATATTAATTCCATCTTTTCTCTCTCCTAAATTCTCTCCCCTATCTCTCTCTAATTTATCCAGAATGTATGAACTCCATACCCAGTCTTCTCTGCACTGTCACATTCTTAACCTTTCCCTTTCTCTCTCCTACGTGATTTCTCAGACTCCAATTGAAACTCAACCCTCCGCAACCTTCCTTTCCACTCTCGGCAACACTCTTTAATTAAACTTGTTGGTACAATTTGATTGTGGAGAAAAACAGATCTAAGTGGTGGAAAATGTCGAGTGGGTGTGAGATCTAAGTCCTCATCGCCATCTTGCTTCCTCCTCTCGGCGTTTGCCTCAGACATGGCTGTTGCATTGTTGAATTCCTTATTTGCTTGCTACTGACTATACTGAGTTACATTCCTGGAATAATCTATGCCATATACGCCATCATTTACATCAATCGGCCATGGAAGGGAGACGATTTTGGATATTAGATGGATATTAGGTGCAGATGATGAAGCTATCATCACCGGCCATGGAAGGGAGACAAAGCTGCGTATTATCCCCTTTAGTGTCTGCTTTTTGAAAAAAACTCTAAATACAAAAATAAAAGTGTTTGGTAACTCAAAATCTTCATCAATCTTGGGTTTGGAAGCTTGGAGAAATCTTTGAATTAAAAACCCAGTTTGAAAAAATCTTGATTTTGGAGGCTTTGAGAAATCTGAGTTCCTTTGTGTTGAAGAGAGAGAAGAACAAGTGAAGATAGAGAAGTATGTGCAGGAGAAGAAGAATAATTAATTGAAGGCAGGGCCGGCTCTGGGGGAGGCCGCCCTCCGACTTACAGGGGTCTCCGATCGGAATTTTTTTCAAATTTGATAATTATTAAAATTGCAATGATTAAAAATATGTAGACTTGGATATATAACAAAATGTATTGCTAGGTTGAATGGTAAATGCATAGTGCCCCTTTTTGTGAGGGTGTGAGTTCGATTCCTAGAACTATATGTTTTGGTTCTCATTTTCCATTTTCTTTTATTCCTGATTTTCTTAGTAATAAGCAGAATATGTTTCTTATTAGTATATAAAGTTCTTTTCCCTTTTTTTTTCATATGTTTTGTTATTATTATTATTATTATTATATAATTTTAATAATTAGTTTTGATAATTTTAATTTTTTTCCTTAAACCATAATGTTAATATATATTCAATCTAAAATGACTAATATATATTGATTTACTTGTTACAATATATTTTAGAACACAATTAATTTTCACTAATTTACTTATGCTATTGAGTTAATTACATAACAATTTGTATCGATCAAATTTTTTATGGTGAGTATTGTTACAAAATCAAAATGAAAATTATAATTTAGTAGGACAACAATTTATAAGAAGGTCTGAACCGCAAAACGTTATAGACCACTACAAATCATTTCTTATCCTTAAAAATAATATATATTTTTTTGGGCTTATATGGAATGAGCTCGGTATTCGAGTTTTATGACGTGATTTAATAAAAACATATTTTTTTTGTAATATAAAATATTGAGTTAATTACATAACAACCTGTGCCGATCAAATTTTTTATGCTGAATATTTTTACAAATTCAAAATGAAAATTATAATCTAGTAGGACAATAAATCATAAAAATGCTCAAATGTTTATGGACCGGCCCTGAACATAGGCCATGGTGCGATCGCCTAGTACCGGAGACAAAATGGTCTCAAATTATTTTTTTACTGTATATAAAGTAATTTTTTAAATGGCCAAATAATATGATATTTTAGATCGAAAATATGTCCAAATTTCTATTTTAAACTTTTAAGTACAATGTTTTTTATTAAAGGCTTTTTTATCTCTTTTTTTTCATCTAGGCACATAAAAAAATCAGGACCGGTCCTGCTTAGGGGCTCTAAAATACTGGAGCCGTCCCTGATTGAAGGGTGTAAAAGTAATTATCAATATTTGATGGCTTTTAAATTGAATTTATAAAAGGGTAACTTAGTAATTGCACATGTCATGTGCCCATTATGTTAATGAAAATTAATGACATAACGGTCTGACTAGCGTTGACCGGTCACAATTACCGGCTGTACACTTTAGTGGGAGGTCACTGGAAGGTTGTACAGTTTAGTATGACAAAATTTTGGTTGTACACCAAAATGTGATTATGGGTAAAAGTTGTACACCACGTATGTAATTTACCCTCATTTGAGATTTGGTATTAAATTTGGTATTATTGATAAAAATAAAAAATAAAAACTCTAACCTAAAATATCTTCAACTTTAACACATTATTGCCCAATCAACCCACTAATATTTCATTCTAGATATATTTCTATATTTCAACAAAAACAATAAAATTCATTTAAAGAAAAAACATCACAATGATATTTAGAAAGAAAAAGACCAATCTCCTTGATTGTATCAACATCAAACTTAAATAGTGGATTATCAAACATGAGAAACATTATTATGATGAAAAGTAAGAAAGGTGAAATGGTCCACTATATTTAAAGTCTCTCAACTTTTTTTTTTTTAACAGAAAATGGACTATTATTAGATTGAGGGAGTAACATCCCTAACAATTATATCCGATAGTCAGATTGGTATTACAGTAGCAGTGGAACATGTTTGTCTAACTTCTAAATGAGCAGTAATCAACTGATTACGTCGGGAATAAAACAAATTTTAAAATTAGAATTTAGACTATATAGTCTTTGATGAGGGCATCTTATCCCTAGACCCGAGTCCGGCGCAACGAGGAGCCACTCGAGAGAACCCACTCAAGGTGAGCGAAGAGCAGGCCAAAATAGAGGGTACGCGGGGCGTGTCTAGCCGAGCGCTAGGCGTGGGGACGGCTGTCCTTGGAGAAAAGCCACACCAGTCGGAGACGCAGGGCGTCTCCCCTGCTACGCGGGGCGTAGTTAGCCACATTAAGCAAGAAATTGTCTAGGACGTCAAACACGCGGGGCGCACCCCTTGGGCGCCATGCGTAGATCCCATCCCGCGGAGCCATCAAGGTCAGGAGCCCTATGACGCGGGGCGTAATCTGCTGGGCGCCTCGCGTAATGAATTCGAGCAAGCGTCTTCAAGTTCAGGAGCACACCTACGCGGGGCGTAGCACGGAGGCGCGGGGCGTGTTCGTCCTGGAGAATACTTCCCCTCCAAGTTCTCACCTTGAGGGGACCATTTTCTGTTACACTCTATTTACTGTTTTGCCATTGGGCACTTAATTACTAAGCTACCACTTCCCTATTTTACCCTTAGGACCATGTGTTAGCCAAAACCCTATTCATAGGGTTTTGGTCTTTTCCCTTGGAATGTTAGAGGGTATTTAAGCTGTCATTTTTGTAATGTTCTCAACTTTTGATGAATTAAAACAATAGCCTCCATTGAGAGCTTGGGATTTCATATCCTTTGGGTTAACTCAACCTTCAAGTTTAGCTTGAGAAGTTCGGATTCTTTGTTGGTTTACGATTAAAACCTTCAGTCGATTTCAATCTACATCAGTTGGTATCAGAGCCGAGTCGTTTTCCTTGACCGGAGACTTCTTCTCGGAGATGGTTCAACCACGTATCACTACCGAAGCCATTGGAACCCATGAACAAAGGTTTGAAGCACTAGAATCAAGCATGAAGGAAATGAATGACAAGATGAGTGAGTTTGAAGAAAGGCAAGAAGCGGATCGAAGAGAAAGGCGTCTTGATATGGAGAGGCTTATTCTTGAGTTTCGAAATAGCCACACCCAACCCGCTGGAGAGCCTCACCGGAGACAGGAGGAACAAACCCGCCATCTACTTGAACGGCAACCAACACCACCACCACGGATAACCTATGCACCTTAAGCAATGGACCCTCGGGTTCAAGAGGTAAGGCGGACTAATCCCGTAACCATTAGAAATGTGGAAAGTGATAGTGATGGGGATTTGTTTGACGATTATGATATGCCTAGGATTGCTAGGAATATGGGGATTAGGATTGATGATAATGCCATGAATGATAGGCCTAGGCATGATGTGCATGTAAATGATGTTGTTGGTCCCGCGCATGTGCGTGCCGGGAATATGGATATTATGCATAATGATGTTGTAGGTGGTTACGAAAGGGGGAATGTGGGTTTGAATGACCCGTATGAGGGCCGAGGTAATGAGAGGGGCGGATATAGAGGCGAGCCGAATATGAGAACGGGGTATGGAGGAAATTTTGATAGAGATGATGCCTTCAAACTGAAAGTGGACCTACCGTCATTCGGAGGAGAACTCGATATAGAGGGCTTCCTCGATTGGTTGCTTGAGGTAGAGCGGTTCTTTGATTATGCGGGAATACCGGAAGATCGGAAGGTTCGGCTAGTGGCTTACCAGTTGAAAGGAGGAGCTTCAGTTTGGTGGGATAACATGAAGGAAGGGAGAAGAAGAGGAGGAAGGGAACCGATTAGATCTTGGTTAAGGATGAAATCGATGTTGCGGGAGAGATTTCTACCACCTGATTACGAGCAATACATCTACAGCTCTTATAGAAATTGCTCACAAGGGGCCAGGAGTGTGCACGAATATACCTCGGAGTTCTTGCGGCTTTCGGCGAGGGCTAACTTGTCAGAAACCGAAAGCCAAAAGACCTCAAGGTATCTTGAAGGGCTGAGGTACAACATTCAGGACCGGATTGGAACGCAAATGGTAATTCGGGTGCAAAATGCCCGTAATCTAGCATTGAAGGCCGAAGCACAGTTAAGTTTGAGAGGTCGTGAAGGCTATAGAAGAGCCGGGGTCGAGAATACTTATGGAGGGAGAGGAGCTCCCAAGGGAATTGACAAGGGCAAGGGAATCGCAAGTTCAAGCGACCCCAAGGCACCAAGTGCGGTAAAGCCACCTAGTGGAGATGTGAGGCCTTTTAAGGCGACACAACCCCCTAGGGGCAGCAACCCCTATGCTAGACCGGCTCCCTTCAAATGTTTCCGATGCAATGAGCCGGGCCACCGTTCCAATGAGTGCCCCAAGCGGAGGAGTGCCAACATGGTTGAGAGGTACGAAGACGACTATGAGTATGATGACGAAGGGGATGTTTGTTGTGTTCCCATTGAGGATGAGTATGGGGAAGAATATGATGGTGAGCACGCCATACATGTAGTGAAAAGGCTCTTGGTCTCGAGCAAAGTGGAATCGGATCAGCGACATCAATTGTTCCGAACCCGATGTCTAGTGCAAGGGGTGAAGTGCAATATGATCATTGATAGTGGAAGCCAAGAGAATATTATCAGTGATACCGCAGCCAAGAGGTTTGGGTTAGTGATCGAACCGCATCCCAGTCCGTATAGTGTGGGGTGGATCAAGAGCGTCAGAGAGCTGAAGGTCACTCAAAGGTGTAGGGTCCCCCTTGAGATAGGGGAATACCGGGATGAAGTTTGTTGTGACGTTGTGGAAATGGATTCGTGCCACCTACTGTTGGGACGTCCATGGCAGTTTGATAGGGATGCTACCCATGCCGGAAGGAAGAACACTTATCGATTTACGAAGGACGGCGTTCGGTATGTGCTAACACCCCTATTGGGAGAGACCAAAGACAAAGGGAAGTCTACCTTGATCGTTTGTCCTACTCACAAGGCGTTTATTAACGAGTGTGAAGAAAGCCAAATGGTCTATGTAGTGATGGTGAAGTCGAGCACACCGACGAATGGGGTAGGAAGCGAAGCTGAAGAAGTTCCGGAAGATGTGGGAAGATTGCTCAATGAATTCCGTGACGTCTTTCCGGACGAGTTGCCATACGGGTTACCACCCCTACGGGACATCCAACACCATATTGATTTAGTGCCGGGAGCTAGCTTACCTAGTCTTCCCCACTACCAGATGAGTCCTAAAGAGAGTGAAGTGATGAAGGAGAAGGTGGATGAGCTGATAAGAATGGGCTACATTAGGGAGAGTATGAGCCCGTGTGCGGTGCCGGCTTTGTTGAGTCCCAAGAAGGACGGGTCGTGGAGGATGTGTGTGGACAGCCGAGCCATCAACAAGATTACCATTCTGTACAAGTTTCCGATTCCCCGACTTGATGATATGCTTGATCAATTGGGTGGCTCCAAGGTCTTTTCGAAGATCGATTTGAGGAGTGGGTACCACCAAATCCGGATCAAGGCGGGAGATGAGTGGAAGACGGCGTTTAAGACGTGTGACGGACTATATGAGTGGTTAGTGATGCCATTCGGGATGACCAATGCACCGAGCACTTTCATGAGGTTGATGAACCAAGTATTACGTCCGGTGATTGGGAAGTTTGTGGTGGTCTACTTTGATGATATCCTCATCCATAGTAAGACGTTGGAGGAGCATATGGAGCATTTGAGGGTCGTATTAGTCTTGCTCCGGGAAAATCAACTCTTTGCTAACACTAAGAAGTGTGACTTTGTGATGGAGAGTTTAGTATTTCTTGGGTATGTGGTCAGTGGGAGTGGTATCCGAGTGGATGAAGAGAAGGTAAGAGCTATTCGGGAGTGGCCGACTCCAAAGACAGTTGGGGATATTAGGAGTTTCCACGGGTTGGCTACATTCTATAGGCGGTTCATCCGAAATTTCAGCGCTATCGTGGCTCCTATGACCGAATGTTTGAAGAAAGGTAGAGGTTTCAAGTGGGGGAATGAACAAGAGAACAGTTTTGCCTTGATTAAGGAAAAGCTAAGTACCGCTCCGGTTTTAGCGTTTCCGGACTTTGAGAAGCTCTTCGAGGTTGAGTGTGATGCGAGTGGAGTCGGCATTGGTGGAGTGTTAATGCAAGAGAAGAGGCCCATAGCGTACTTCAGCGAGAAGTTGTGTGACTCAAGGCAGAAGTGGGCCACTTATGATAAGGAGTTCTACGCGGTGGTGCGGGCTCTCAAGACGTGGGAGCACTACCTCATCGAGAAGGAATTTATGTTGTACACCGACCACCAAGCCCTCAAATACTTGGGAAGTCAAAAGCAACTCCGGAGCTCCATGCATGCTAGGTGGTCCACCTTTGTGGACAAGTTCCCTTATAAGCTTCTCCACAAAGCGGGGCAACAGAACAAGGTGGCGGATGCTTTGAGCCGAAGGGTGGCACTCTTGAAAACTGTAGCCTTGGAGTTAGTGGATTTTGAGCATATCAAGGGGGAGTATGAGGAGGATCCGGACTTCGGGCTCGAATGGGAGAAATGTAGAAGAGGCACCGAAGAGGGAGGATATCAGTTTGTGGATGGGTTCCTCATGAGGGGTAGCCAATTGTGCCTTTCGAACACGTCCATCCGGGAAAGAGTGATTCGAGAGCTACACGGAGGGGTGTTGGGGGGACACTTTGGAAGAGACAAAACCTTTGAGGCGGTTAGCTCCCACTACCATTGGCCTAGAATGAGGAGGGATGTGGCCTACATCGTGGAGCGATGCGAGGCGTGCCAAACATTCAAGGGGCACACTACTAATGCCGGACTACGTATGCCCCTACCTGTGGCGGAGACAATTTGGGAAGACCTCTCCATGGATTTTGTATTGGGGCTGCCAATGACTCAACGGGGTATGGACTCCATATTTGTGGTGGTGGATAGATTCTCGAAGATGGCACACTTCATTCCGTGTAGGAAGACTAGTGACGCCACCGCCATTGCCAAGTTGTTCTTTCGTGAAGTGGTGAGATTGCATGGAGTCCCAAAGAGTATAGTGTCGGACCGGGACACCAAGTTTCTTAGCCATTTTTGGCGGACTCTTTGGGCTATCCTCAGGACTATCTTGAAGTTTAGCACCACAGCTCACCCACAGACGGATGGGCAGACTGAAGCGGTCAACCGGACCTTGGGCAATTTATTGAGGAGCAAGTGCCGGGACAAACCCAAGATGTGGGATTATGTGATCGCCCAAGCCGAGTTCGCCTATAACTCCGCCGTGAGTTCAACCACCGGGAAGTCACCCTTCGAAGTTGTGTACACCAAAGCTCCGAACCATTTGCTTGATTTGGGGGAGGTTCCGAAGGGGGAAAGGAAGAGTGTGGTGGCTCAGAATTTAGCCAATGACTACCACCAAATGCACCAAGAAGTACGGGATAGTATTGAGAAGAAGAACACTAAGAACAAGGCCAAGGTTGATGAGCACCGAAGAGATGTGCAGTTTGAGGTGGGGGATGAGGTGATGGTGTACTTGGGAAAAGAACGGCTTAGCCATGCCCCGAGTAGCAAATTGAGGCCGAGGAAGTATGGCCCCTACCGGATCACAAAGAAAATCAGTGCCAACGCTTACCAACTAACCCTTCCCAATTGGCTTGGGAAATTGTCTTCATCTTTTAATGTGCAGGACTTGAGCTTGTGGAAGCCGGAGGGATCGTTGCCAACCAAAGTCACCGAGACGGAATCTGACTCTTTCAAAGAAGGGGAGAATGATGAGGGCATCTTATCCCTAGACCCGAGTCCGGCGCAACGAGGAGCCACTCGAGAGAACCCACTCAAGGTGAGCGAAGAGCAGGCCAAAACAGAGGGTACGCGGGGCGTGTCTAGCTGAGCGCTAGACGTGGGGACGGCTGTCCTTGGAGAAAAGCCACACCAGTTGGAGACGCAGGGCATCTCCCCTGCTACGCGGGGCGTAGTTAGCCACATTAAGCAAGAAATTGTCCAGGACGTCAAACACGCGGGGCGCACCCCTTGGGCGCCATGCGTAGATCCCATCCTGCGGAGCCATCAAGGTCAGGAGCCCTATGACGCGGGGCTTAATCTGCTGGGCGCCTCGTGTAATGAATTCGAGCAAGCGTCTTCAAGTTCAGGAGCACACCTACGCGGGGCGTAGCACGGAGGCGCGGGGCGTGTTCGTCCTGGAGAATACTTCCCCTCCAAGTTCTCACCTTGAGGGGACCATTTTCTGTTACACTCTATTTACTGTTTTGCCATTGGGCACTTAATTACTAAGCTACCACTTCCCTATTTTACCCTTAGGACCATGTGTTAGCCAAAACCCTATTCATAGGGTTTTGGTCTTTTCCCTTGGAATGTTAGAGGGTATTTAAGCTGTCATTTTTGTAATGTTCTCAACTTTTGATGAATTAAAACAATAGCCTCCATTGAGAGCTTGGGATTTCATATCCTTTGGGTTAACTCAACCTTCAAGTTTAGCTTGAGAAGTTCGGATTCTTTGTTGGTTTACGATTAAAACCTTCAGTCGATTTCAATCTACATCAGTCTTGAATTAAAGTGTTACTAATATAATATCTCTAAATTTGAGAATTGGACATAAAAATAAATCTTTGAATGTTTCATTTACGAACGCACAATTTCTACCTTTAATTTTGAATATGTATTAACTATACTCTTTTGATAAAAAAAAAAAAAAAATTCTTTAAATTTTGACATAGACTCACGTAAATATCCAAATCATCATTGCCTAATTTAAACATCCGGCAATCACTTGAAATGGAAAGATTTTATTGTAGGTGTAGTGTATCATATCAACTAATAATTTAGTACCTACAACAATAAAATGTTAGCAGTTTGTAAATAAATAAAAATATATAATTATTTATATAAAGTTCTATAATAATTCACCAATACCAATAAGTTGCATTTGAAAAGAAGAAGATCAATCTAGAATTGATCATATTTTATTCGATCATGACTGCAAAGTAAGAAAAAGAAAAAGGAACAAGTCAAAAATATATTTATCGATTTTGAACAAATGCATTATTCAACGCATATTTATTAACGTAATAGTGTAATTTTATATTTAATGTTTTAGAAATTTTAAGTAAGTTGAGAAGTTTTATAGACGCTGACTGCATTCAGAACTTGCCTTCTCTTTCCTCATCCACCTAGAAAAATTGCTTAGGTCCATTTTAAAACCTTCTTTCTAAGCTCAAAAATTTGATGGAATTCATCCAGTGACTTGCATTGTTTCAAATGGCATCACGAGCTTTAAATATTGGTTAATCACTTGAAATTAAGAGATTTTATTGTATCTCTAGTTAACATGTTATTTGTGAACCTGATTAATAATTGAATATTATGTATCACTTTATAATTAATTAACTAGTTATCTATTTTTTAGAATTCTACGCACTAAAATATATATTGTATACTCTACAAAATAAACTCTACATCTTAATTTACGAACTCTAACTCTTAAAATATATGATGTGCTATATATATATATATATATATATATATATATATATATACATGCTATCAAATAATTTCGGCTGTGCATAGATGACGCAGTTTCAGATTTATATATAGTATAATTTCTCCTTTCACGTGGTTATTTAATATTTATTTTCTATGATCAACGTTTGTTTGGACTATTATGTGAGTGTACCCAAACAAACGTTAAGAAACTTTTATGGTTGGATTGATATTGGCTTAATACATATCTTGCTTCATTTATTTGCCTTAAAACTTCAAATGCCCGCTTGAACTTTCAAAAGTTCTAAATGTACATCTATTTTTATCGAGTTACCTTCAATAACTTTATATTTTTATCGAATTGCATCCAATAAGCTCCTATTTCATTAAATAACGGTTTATTTTTTCCAATTGCATTCAATAACCAAAACTATAACTGTCACATGAACTTTAAAAAGTTTCTAAATGTTTGTCTATTTGATATATTCTCTTTGATACTTGATAATATCCAGATATTATTTACGGGACTAAAAGAGTAATTGACCAAACGACCGCGTATAAAGATGATCGTGAAAGCTATGGCGTATCAAGAAAGCCAACTGGATGGCGGATCACATGGATTCCACCATACGCCATCAATAGTCAAACGCTCGGGAGACTCGCCATATCGGCTCGATACGCCCCATGAATGGCTGAGCCGATTCCCAATAAAGGCAACTAATAAACCATTAATGAGCTAACGGTCATATTTGAATAAGATCAGTAACCGCCATTAATGAGGCATTAATGGAGACTTTCTAGTTACCAAGAGTTACAACTACATGACTATAAATAGCTTGCCTCCCAAGCTATTGAGGTACACATTCACGCTCTCCTTAACCCTACTTCGTGCTTACAGTTTATTCTTCTACACTATACTGACTTTAGCATCAGAGCTTCCCCCCGCTGATCCCAACGGCGCCCCCCACAGGGAAGATCACCGATCAAGAATTCATCACCAGTCATCAATTGGTTCAGTGAAGGTGGAAGTTCTAATCCAAAAAGGACTTAGTTCGCAATCACAAAAATGGCAAGTGGAGGGTCTAATCCCTCAACTGGAACAACAACACCATCAATACCAATCTCCGTCAATAATCCCCAGACAAATGCCAGCCATATAGATCCTGATGCACCAATTATTCATGATGAAAGAGAAATGTCGCCTGATTCTTTCATGGAAATTTGTGCAGGAGCAGTGGGAAACATCTATGGAACAGTTATGGCGGATCGATTGAGGGCCTATCTGGAGAATCCCATTGTAGGTGGACCCACAACAGGGACTGTCCCCCCTCTGAACCGTCACCCGCCTAGGCCGAGTACATCAGCATGGCAAGCCACCTTTCTCAGGCCGGGGGCTCATCACGGCTCAACATTCTTGCTCTCTCAACCTACGGATTCGGTGGTCACCAACCCAGAGCTAGGAAGTGCCCTACCAACAAATAGAAGACTATTTGAGGATGTTCTAGAAGGAAGTCGGAGGAATAATCAGGCTCCCCCAAGAAATACGGCTAATCTAGGAATCACTATTGGCGAACCTCGAATCCCTCCGGTGCAAACTAGAACGCAGGCTGGTCAAGGGCAAATCAATGAAGCCGCGGATCTTGATCACCCACAGGGCGGACGTATTGATCGCAGGCATAGAAGGCAGACCAGATCTCATGGGCGAAGATGATCTAGATCTCGTTCCCACCATAGACACCGAGCTAGATCACCCCGCCAGGGAAGGCCACCACCACCCCTAGAGCAAGGAGGGGGCGGACGCCGAACTAGATCACCTCACCAAGAGATACCGCAGTCACCACTAGAGTAAGGAGGAGGCGGACGTCCTCCACCAAGAGGATGAGGCAGAGGAGGTAGACGGTCACCATCAGATCCCTCATCACAATCTAGCTCCTCCTCCTCTCAACGGAGTAGATCCCATAGTAGGAGACGCCCGAGGATGGATCACAATTTCATAGCTGAGCAGATCCGGGCGGAAATGCGTAGGCAAAATGAAGAGAATGCAAGACACAATCCTTTTGCTAATAGAGAATCGCCCTTCACAAGGCGGATCGAAGATGTGGAAACTGATAGGCAGTTCAAAATCCCAAACATACCCAGCTACTCAGGGGAAGATAATCCTGAGGCCCATGCAAGGAAGTACCGTATGTATCTTGCGATTAACGGCGCTAGTGAAGCAGTCTTATGCCTAATGTTCATAACCACATTGAAGGGACCGGCATATGATTGGTTCCAATCTCTCCCGCCAGGGTCAATTGATACCTGGAATCAGCTAAGTAGCGAGTTTTGTGCAAAGTTCGCAGGGAGTATTCCGCCAGTTGTTTCATCGTGAAAGCTCTTTGAGTTAAAGCAAAAGGAGGACGAGTCCCTCAGAGATTATGTCAATAAGTTTAACAAGTTATGCATCCGAGTGGTGGATGTAGATGTTTCCATAGCTGTTGAAGCAGTAATAAAGAATACGACCTGTAAAAGCTTGCAGGAGGATTTGATCAGGCACAAGCCTAGGACCACTACAGAATTGATGGAAAGATGCAAAGGTTTCATGGAAGTCGATGATATCCGAAGAGAATCTGCTTCTCCTCCCAATAAATGGAAAGGCAAATCCCGAAAGAGAGATAAGGAGAAAGAAAAGCTCCCTGATTCATCCTCCAGAAGTAGACGGAGGGGTTCCAGGAACAAATCGGCGTATACACCATCGTTCACACCATTGAACGCCTCTAAAAGTGAAGTGCTAATGTGGCTAGAGAATAGCCAACACAAGCGGAGCATTTCATACCCCGAACCAAAAGGGGGGAATACACCAATACGAGGAGAAACGCCAAAAATTATTACTGATATCACAGGAGAAATGGCCATGAAACAGACGCATACTGGGAACTGGCCAGGGAGATTGAGAGGCTTATTGAGAAAGGAAAGTTGGATAGGTTCGTCCAGAATGAAAAAAAGGGAGATGGTGATAAGCCAAGAGATGATCCAAAAAAGAAGGCTAAAGGTGTTATCAACGTCATCGCTGGATAGGAGCGTCACTTAATCGCCCGTTCGCAAACATTGGTCCTGCGATTCCTCCACACGCAGATGCTCTCATTATCACCATAATGGTAGAAGAATGGGAAATGAAGCGAGTGATTGTGGATACAGGCAGCTTGTGCAACGTTATCACCAGAGGAGCTTTCGCCAAGCTTAAAGTTGATCCAATCCAGATAGAGACCTCCATTGTGGACATCCTGGGAGTAACAAGCCATACGATCCAAATGAAGGGACAAGTGACTTTGGAATGTGAGTTGGCGGATGAGGATCAAGCATGGATTGGAGATCTCGAGTTCTCCATTATGGATGGACAATTGGCGTACAACATCATCTTGGGACGTCCTTTTATCTTAGAAGTGGCGGCTCTAATATCGATACGCCACTTGACGATCTACATCCCTACGGCCAAGGGAGGAGTAATGACCAGCGGGAATCAGAAAGTGGCTCAAGAGACATTGATAAGTGTCCAATTCAACGTTCAAATGTCCACTTTAGTGCTAGGTTATTTAATTAATTTGGTGTTATTGCTTGTTTTGGTATGATTTGCCTCCACAAGACTCAAATGATTAAAAGGAGCGGAATTGGACTTAACTTGAAACAAATTTGGACTAAAAGGGAATTTGGAGCTGATTCAGAGGAGCCGAAACAAAAATGGAGTTAGTATTGCCCAAGACTAAGGATTTCGGGAATCGCAGACTCCAGAATTGATCAGGACTCTCCATTATTCTATCAAGAATGAACCTGGACAGTTGAGAATGACTAAGCATGCACGAAATTAGGAGATATGACAGATTAAAAAAGATATTAATTGTATTTTAAAAACAAAAACTATCTTTTTGTTAGCTAATTTTTAGGAGAGGCTTTTCTCTACAAAAGGCCTGATTTACGTTCTTGGAAAAGAAGAAGTTCTTTTTAGGTTTTATTTTTCAGTATCATTTTGTTCTCTTTTTGAAATAGAAACATGTGTTCTTCCATGGCTATTCGTAGCTAAACTTCTATATTCGATTAAGGGTTAATTCAAAGGAGGTTTTTCTTCATTATCGTGAGACCGTTGTGCTTTAATTATTCTTATTAATCTTACCGTTTATTTGTTCATTGCATTTATGGATTTATTCTCGATTGATTATTCAATCTTCGAATGATAACTGCAGGCCGTTCTTTGAATTGGATTATCATACGGCTGAATTGGTAAAGTTAGAGTTTTACCTAAATGAACCAATCATAATAGCAATCGATAATATAACTTAAATTAGTTTTGTATTTGAAAGAATAGATTCAGATTTGACAACCTGAGATTGTCTTTCATGTGACATTAATACAAAAGTAATTAGGTTTATTTGAGTCGAATGAACAAGTAATTTAGTTTCTAAATCATCAACGCTGAGTGTCGGTTGGCAAAGGTCTGGTTTTTCTAATTCATCAGGCTGTCAATAGATTAAATCTTGACCGCTGAGGCAGGATTATTTATTGATTAGGAACTGGTTATTCGTGTGTGCTTGACCAGTTTAATATTAAGGAAGAATACTCCAAACCGATCCGGTATGTGTATAAGAGTCTATTTTATCTGTCTGTGATCGATACTGAGTGAATTACCTACCTGCGAACTGTTGGTCCCGTGTGATTAGTTCCAGGGGGGTAGGAACTAATATAACTTTTTGCTTTTTAATTAAGTTGACTTAATATATTTTCTTGAGTTTGTTAACTCAGCTTTGGTCAGCACGGCCGATTGTAGCATAAGATAGCTTTAGTCAGATATTGACTAGAACTATTTTACATATGAGTTGGGAATTGACACTTTTGTGGCCAGCTTCCAACTTAGCACTCTTATTTACTCAGTGTCAATTTAAACAATTTATATGCCGAGTAAATATAACAAGCAACACATACAGATATATATATATTGAGAGAGTTAGAGATTACTCAGCACGAATTATCCTGGTTCGGCCTCTCCGCCTACGTCCAGTCCCCAGAATCCCTCCGGGCTTTTTAAATCCAATACCGAGCTCTTTAAAGGTAGAGCACAACCCGTTTACAAGGCAGTTGAATATGCAAGAGTACCGTCCTCTATTCGTCTACTCAACTTCTACTAAGTGCTATAACCAAACACCTAGATTTCTCTACCACTAAGCACTCAACATCGAGTACTCAGCACAACACTCTCAATTTTACAATTGATACAAATTGTTCTTTTCGAATGAAGAACACTTTAGATGATTACAGAAAATCAATCTAGCTTTTACACATGAATAGAAATTTGGTATAAGATCTCTTTTGGTTTTTTTTTTGTGCTTTGTATGTATACTCTTTTTGTTCTTGTTGTAATCGACTTCTGATCCAGGAATGATCATGTCCCTTTTATAATTAAGGTCTGAAGCAGAAATGATTTGAATCTTGGATTTGTCCGTTGATCCAAACGGCTCCTTTTTGAGACAAGGCTCTGGTCAGCTTCAGACTTGCAGGCCAATCCTGTCGTCTGAATTTCGCAGGCGCCAGGTTTGTCTTTTTCTCACAGATTTCATCTTCTTGTGCCAATTTTTCTTTTAGCGACAGAACAGTTGACCCATGCATCTCGAGATTGGCTTCTGCGTAATTCCAAGGTTTCTATTATTGGTGCAGACAGTTGTCTTTTGGCAAATGGATCATTCGTGCTGTCCTGAAGATCACTCAACTTGTCTTTGATAGCCGTTGTCTTCGATTGTTTGCTAATGCAAATAATGAGTTCTCTTTTACTCAGCTTCCATGGTCAGCTTCGTTCTGCAAGACACAGTTCTTCAAGAAGACTTCTCTACTTTTGATACTGAGTTGTGTTCCACTCAGCTTCGCTGATTTGTTTGATCTTTAAGCTTTTATTCTGAAGATCTTCTATCATGCCGAGTTACACTCCACTCAGCTTATGCTGTATTCTCATGCTGACTTCGCCCTGTCTTACTTTTTATTTCCATTTGTATTTATATTTATACTCAACATTGAATAAACATATTAGTATAATTAAATCAAAGCACTTAAATTTAATTGTCCTTTAATCATGGATTAACTTAAATAATTTTGTCAAATCAAAATCATGTGGAAAGGTGTTTCAACAAACTCCCCCATTTTGATATTGGCAAAATATTTAATTGATGGAAATCAGCATTGAGATTCCCCAGGATTGAAATTCTTTTTATGCTTCTGAAATTACTCCCCCGTAAGGGTTGCATCTATTTACTTAACTTAACTCTAAACCTTCTAAGATTTAATTGAGTAAAATTAAGATACGCTTATACTGACTTAGTTCAATTCTAGACCTTCCAAGATCTAATTCAGATGAGTCTAGGTCAGCTTTCAGAAGAGTTCAATGTGTGGAATACATTTTTACTCAGTTTTGATACATGATTAGTTTGACATCAGAGTTATGGGAAAAACATTATCAGAGCAAATCAAGTCTAATGTATACTGAGTATATTCCATTTTTTTTTTGTTTGTTCATTGAGACAGACCAGCATAAAGCATAATACGTAAGTAAGCATCACATAAGATTAGTCAATTTTTGAATAAAAGATGCATAATTTTATCAATAGTCAGCAAGATAAAGTACTCCTGATAAGTCAAACCAAAAATACAAGTCAAGAATAAAAACTAGCAAATCTAGCCAGACTATTTCTTCCTATTGACTTGGGCAGGATTGACTTGGCCTTTTCCCTTTTGTTGCTGCTGGCTACCAGATGCTTCTCCTGTGTTCTGAGTTCTATCAGCTTGTTCTTTCTCCCCCGTTTTGCCAGCATCGGGCGGAGGAGGAACGAAGGTGTCGTTGAGAGCAGCACGAGTTAATCTCACGGAATATGCCTTAAGTCTCTTCGTGCTTTCCCTTAGACCATCAAAAACTGGAACACCATCATCCAAAGTAGGACCGGGAATTCTGATAGAGGCACTGAGCATACTCAAAATATATTCTTGAGATTTTCCTACCCATGTGATAGTGTCAGTCAGCATGGCATAAGCTTGATGGTACATCTTAAGCAAAGCCGAATCATAGAACTGACGTTGAGCATTCGTGTGGCGCACATGTTTGTAGGTGGCTCGGGAGTACTGCAACAGTTCGTTTGTTTTGAGTTGGTCAGTTTCCATTTCTTCCTTACTCAAGTTGAGTAGATGGACAGCTTCGCTAATTTGTTCGACCGAACATTGAGAAGTTGAGGAGATTAGCTCGCGAGTGCCGGTCAGCTCAAAGTTCAACTTGGTAAAATGTTGATTCAACTCAGCAGAGGTAGCATAGCCCATGTTGACTGCAGAAAGAGCATTGATTTGGCCTTGAAGGGAATCCATGTGATTCACCATCATTAACTGCAGTTCGGCCAGCTTGACGATGGATTCTTGCTTGGGTTGTTGTGTTTGGACCATTGTCATGACACTTACGAGATCTTTCAGACCCTTGATCTCATTTAGGAGCTGAGTGACAGACGAGATTTGTGGTGACTCAATATTTGCAGACCCAGCAGCATCGGCATGAGAAGTATTCAAATCCTGGAGAATAGTTTGGGCGGAGTCAATAATGCGACGCCCGGACTCAGTAGCATGAAGATAGGCATATATTGCCTCAGGAATTTGCTCAGTTGCTGGAATTCTAGTGGAATTGGAAGGGCCAGCTTGGTTAACAGCTGGGCTTTTGTTTGGAGTAGCAGCAGAAACTGACTGCTCAACATTCTACGATATCGGATTGGAAGGAGGTGGATCGGCAGAGATATTGACCTGCTCAATGTTGGTTTGAGTTGTTGCAGGAGGAGGCAACTCAGTTTGAGCAGGATTTTCCTTTGCATGTCACCTTGAGCAGCTTGGACTTCGAGCTCTTGCTCGGCAGAGATTGGATTTTCAGGAGTCTTGGCTTGTTGCTCAATATGAGTAACAGAGGCTTGCTTTTGTGTAAATTGCTCCGGAGCTGGCTCAATGATAGATGAAAAGAATTTGAATTGCATGTCAGAGAGATCAGTGATATGATCCCGTAGAGGAGAATCATCCAGCAAGTCAATAACTGGGGATTTATGAGCCTTTTTCTTGAGTCGCTTTAGTTTCTTAGCCCTTGGAGGAGAGGGGTCAGCTTGAATAGAATTAAGAGATTCAGAAGGTGAATTTACCCCTAGGTCAGTATTGAGTTCTTCCCCGGCTATGTCTTGCTTTGTGAACTCAGCATCAACTGTCTTACTTGGCACAGTTGGATTCTCACCCTGCTCAATATCCGCTGTTTTTTTTTGCACAGCATTATCTTCCTGACATGGCTCAACATCATCACGCTGACCTTCATCGTTTCTTAGTTCGTCTGCTTCTTGATCAGCAGGGATTTTCTCAAGATCAATTTCTTGACTTCTGGCGAAATGCGAATCATCGGAGATTACGAGATCAAGAGGAGCAGCATCAATAGGACTTAACTCCGAGGATTTCTTTTTCTTTTTCTGCAATGGTTGCTCTGGAGTTTCCTCACTTTCTTCTTCAGGCTCAACTTGCCTTTTTCGTTTCTCTGCTGACTTAGGTGTGTCTTGAGTTTGCTCAGCATCAACTTTCTTTCCCTTTGATACGAATCGAATCTTTTTCGGAGCAGTATGAACATCTTTGGAACAGGTTTGAATGGCTTTCCTCTTCTTTTCTTTCTTGGTTTGCACCTCATGTGCAACATCAGCTTCTTCCTCATGTTCCTCAATGATCCCTTTTCCCTTCTTAGACTTGAGGGGTTGGTTGTATACTAACCCAAACAGCAGAGCCGCTGTGATTTCAGTTCCCCAAGTCTCAGTTTCATTAATCATGTCTATTTGATGATCTTCAAGGATTCTTGTAATGAGGGACCCCATCCTGAGTTTCCCAGTACTTCGTTGAAGTGCTCCGACAAGAAATACCGGCATGTTGAGTGGTTGATAGGTCAGCATGTGCCAGATGAAGCACTGCTCGAAGTTTGAAGCTGATGATGCTGAGTTGATTTTCGGGAAGATAAAGTTAGTCAGGATGTAGTGAGCCATCTTTTGATTCTGACCCATACATGTACTAGCTATTTTCCCTTTGTGGTCCTCCGGCTTACAGAACGTCACGGGGTGGTCAAGTTTCTCCTTTGTAGTCCTGAATTCTTTCCCTTTGGCTGGAAATTTTAGCAAGGTTGCTAGATAAGATGGGGTAATCGTTATTTTTTGGCTTTTGACATGGGTTACTAGATGGTCAGCATCTTCTTCGTCAACACAAAGGTTGGAGTAGAATTCCCTTACCAACCTAGGGTAGGTTTTACCAGGAAGGGAAAAGAATCCAGCCCATCCATTTTTCAAGATCCACTCACAGAACGGTTGCTCAGTCATTACGAAGCTTGGAGAGAACCATCGATAGCGAAGTACCTCATGGTTCTTAACACTTTTGTAGACTTGAAGGAATATCCTTTCATTGGGCTGCTTGTCCTTCTTTTTCTTCTTCTTTTTCGAAGATGTTGCGAGGTCAGCTTGAGGGCTCTTGCTTGGAGTTTGGTCATGCTGACCTTGTTCTTGAGACTTGGTGGGAGTCTCGCTATATTCCTATTGAGCAGGAGATGGAGGATTTTCATCGGAGTGATTTCTGTCGTAATCACCACCGGAGAGATTTTGGGAATCCGACATGATTAGAGGTTTTGAGATTTTTGAGATGTTTGGGATTTTTAGATAGAGAGAGTTTGATTGCCAGAAATTCTAAGTGTAAAGAGGTAGAAGTGGGAATTCATCCACTATTTATAGAGGCTCGAATTGATCCAATACATTGAACTAGCCGTTTTACCTCGAGATGATCAATCGACAAAGATCCTGGCATTTATGACACATTCGGCGCGTGTATTTTCTTAATTATTTCTTACGTCATCCTAGGTGGCTATTTAATACGCGTGCTAGCATTAAATGGTGCAAGTGGGCTTTACTCAGTTTGTTAGAATACTGAACGTTTGTGGTACTGAGTGCATAGTTTTACATAGAGGGTTTTCATACTACCTTAGTAACTCAGCTTAAGATAATCACTCAACATGTATGTCTTACTCAGCATAGGGTGATTTTCTATAACACATATTAAGCTCAGCATGTAGAAGTTACTAATTTAGCACAAGTCACTCAGCATGGTAATCACTCAACATTCAATTAAGCACATAATATTATTGAAGAGGATTAGACATACCGATAGCTTCCCTTAGTATGTTGAATTGCTCACGTGCCAAAGGCTTCATGAAGATATCTGTAAGCTGCTCATCTGTTGGTACATAGGTCAGCTTGATCTCACCCTTTAATACGTGATCTCTAATGAAGTGATGCCTTATGCTAACATGCTTCATCCTGCTGTGTTGGATTGGATTTTTGGATAGGTCAATGGCACTTTTATTGTCGCATTTGACTTCAATTGTTTCTGTTTTAACTCCGTAATCCTCAAGCTGTTGCTTAATCCATAGGACTTGTGCAACACAGCTTCCAGCAGCTACGTACTCAGCTTCAGTTGTAGACAGGGCAACCGATGACTGCTTCTTGCTGAACCAAGATACTGCACAGCTTCCAAGGAAGTGACATCCTCCCGAAGTACTTTTACGCTCTAGCTTATCTCGTCCATAGTCAGCATCAGTGTATCCAATGAGTGTGAAGTCATTTGAGGTTGGATACCATAAACCTGCATTAACAGAGCTCTGCAAATATCTAAAAATTCTTTTTACAGCTATAAGGTGAGATTCCCTGGGGTCAGCTTGATATCTTGCACAATAACATACTGAGTACTAAATATCAGGTCTACTAGCGGTAAGGTAAAGTAGAGAGCCAATCATACCTCGATATAGCTTGCTATCTATAGATTTACCTTTCTCATCTTTGCATAGGACAGTGTCAGTACCCATTGGGGTTGATATGGGTTTACAATCTTCCATATCGAATTTCTTTAGCATTTCTTTGGCGTACTTGGACTGACTAATGAAGATGTCGTTCTTACCTTGCTTGATTTGAAGTCCAAGGAAGAAGTTGAGTTCGCCCATCATAGACATCTCGAACTCAGTTTGCATCTGTTTACTAAACTCTTTGCACAAGGATTCGTCAGTAGCACCAAAGATTATATCGTCTACGTAAATTTGTGCCAGCAGGGTATGTTTACCCTTTTTCTTAATGAACAAAGTTGTGTCAGCTTTGCCTCTGACATAATTCCTGGTCAGCAGGAAGTTGGTCAACCTCTCATACCAAGCTCTTGGAGCTTGCTTCAGGCCATATAAGGCCTTCTTGAGTTTATAAACGTGGTTTGGAAGTTTTGGATCCTCAAACCCTGGAGGCTGACTAACATATACCTCTTCGTTTATAAAGCCATTAAGAAAGGCACTTTTATAATCCATTTGATATAGTTTAAAGTTCATATAACTAGCATATGCACACAAAATTCGTATAGCCTCTAACCTAGCAATGGGTGCAAAGGTTTCACCGTAGTCAATACCCTCTTGCTGACTATAGCCTTGAGCTACAAGTCGGGCTTTATTTCTGACTATGTTGCCTTGCTCATCTAGTTTATTTCTAAAGACCCACTTAGTTCCTATGGTCTTTTGATTTCTAGGTTTTGGTACTAAATCCCATACCTCATTTCTTGTGAATTGATCAAGCTCTTCTTGCATAGCATTGATCCAATATTCATCGTGCTCAGCATCGGCGAAGTTCTTTGGCTCATTTACTGAGACGAATGCAACATTCCCGAGATATTTTCTAAGTTGATCTCTTGTCATCAGCTTGTTGTCAGCGGCATCAAGAATGGACTTCTCCGAATGTCCTCTTGGAATTTTTATTTCTTTAGGTAATGTTGAGTTGTCTGGAATAGGTGTTTCTACAATATCTGCAGGAATAGATTGGTCGGCAAAGGTAATTTCGGGTTCGTGTTTACCTTTGGTCAGCCCTTATACTGATGACTCAGTGGCTCCTGTTTGGTCAGCGGAAGCTGAGCTCGGTTCATCTTTGGCGGACTGAGTTGTCTTTCCTGCAGGGTCAGTTTCATCGAACTCTATATGGACAGACTCTTCTACAACTTGAGTTCGTTTATTATACACCCTATATGCTTTACTGTTAGTTGAGTACCCTAAAAAGATCGCTTCGTCAGCTTTAGCATCAAATTTTGCAAGGTTGTCTTTTGTATTGAGTATAAAACATTTACACCCAAAGGCACGAAAGTAGCCAATGTTGGGCTTTCGTCCTTTCCAAAGTTCGTATGGGGTTTTCTTAAGAATAGGTCTAACTAAAGCCCTATTGAGTATGTAGCATGCTGTGTGGACAGCTTCACCCCAGAAATACTTTGGAAGCCTATTTTCGCTCAGCATTGTCCTAGCAATTTCGACAATTGTTCTGTTCTTCCTTTCAACCACCCTATTTTGTTGAGGCGTTCTAGGAGCAGAGAAATTGTGGTCAATACCATCGGCTTCACAGAATTCGTCAAACTGTTGGTTTTTGAATTCTCTGCCATTGTCACTTCTAATATGAGCTACTTTTAGGTCTTTGTCATTTTCAAGCTTTTTAATCAATGTTGTGAACATCTCAAATGTTTCATCCTTGCTACTTAGCAAGATGATCCAAGTGTACCGAGAGAAATCGTTTACAATGACTAAGGAAAATTTCTTACCTCCCAAGCCGAGTGGCTGGATAGGTCCGAAAAGATCCAAGTGTAGTAATTCCAATGGTCTCTTGGTTGAGACAATATTTTTACTTTGAAAGGACATTTTCGTTTGTTTACCTTGCTGACAAGCATTACATAATTGATCTTTTTCAAATTTCAATTTGGGCAATCCCTCAACTAGTTGCTTTCTAGCTAATTTGGCAAGGAGGTTCATGCTTACATGACCAAGTCTCCTATGCCATAGCCAGGAGTTATCTTCTTTAGATACTAAGCATATATTTTTTGAAAACTGTTTTTCTAAACTCAACATATATACATTGTCAACACGAGGGGCAGTTAAAATCAAATTGTTTGTTTTTCCCTCGAGTATCCGACACTGAGTAACATCAAATATAACCTGTCTACCGCTATCACAAAGCTGAGCTACGCTCAATAGGTTATATTTGAGACCCTTAACTAAGGAGACTGACTCAATGGTAGGGTTACCTCCGATAGTACCTAATCCTACTATCTTACCCTTCTTATTGTCTCCAAAGCTTACGTTTCCACCTCGTTTAAGCTCAAGTGTGATGAACTGAGTTTCATCACCAGTCATGTGCCTCGAGCATGCGCTATCAATATACCAAAGCTTTGACTTCTCCATGCATCTCAGGCTCACCTGTATTTTAAATCATTCAAATTTAGGTACCCAATTCTTTTTCGGTCCTCGTTTGTTAGCATAAGCAGGTGCTATGTCATGTTTTAGCTTATGACGACATATATTTATGGTGTGGCCTTGTTTACCACAGAAATCACAATGAGTTACCCTTTTTGGATGACTTTGTTTTTGGTCAGCACCATTGTGCTGAGCATGCCAACATACCTTAGTGGTATGCCCTTTCTTTCCGCAGAAGTCACATTGGACAATCCGCTTGTTATACCAACACACATCTCTTGTGTGTCCCTTTTTCCCACAACAGTCACACTGAGTGAACTGCCTTCACTGACCAGTACCTGAGTACTCAGCATGGGATTTGGTTGAACCTCTTATTTGGTTCTATAGGTTTGTGACATCCTTTCTCAGTTTCTTTGAATCTGATTGGACCTCCAAGACAGACTTGTGCATAATTTCCATGTTACTATGCAAAGTTGAGTTGTCTTGGAGAAGATATCGAAGGTCACTAAGTTTGACCTCTTCGATCTCGTCACATCGCCTGCTGAGTGCCTTTATTTTCTTGTTACACTTTTTAGTCAGTGCATATAAGTCACTCAGGGCGTTAATCATTTCACTTCTAAGCAAGTGTAAGGATGTTACCTCATTTGAGTACTCCTCCTGTTCAGATTCTTCAGAGAGGTCAGCTTGCTCAGATCGAGTGTGGTCAGCAGCGTCATCGGCCATGAAGCATATGTTTGCTGACTCGGTGGCATCAGCTTCAGATGATGTTGACTCATCGCTGTCACCCCATGTGGCCACCATTGCCTTTTTATTTCCCTTCTTTTCTTTCTTCAGGTTAGGGCAGCTTGACTTAATGTGCCCAGTTTGATGGCACTCAAAGCATGTGACAGACTTGGAGCTGTCCTTTTTATATTTATCACTGGACTCAGCTTTGTATCTGTCGCCTCTTCTGAATGGCCTCTTGCTGTTCTTTTCACTCTTTCTGAACAGCTTCTTCATCTTCCTTGTGAACATGGCCATTTCCTCATCATCCGATGAGTCAGCTTCGGTTGAGTCAGCTTTTATGACAAGTGATTTTTGTTTCTTGTCTTCTGACTTTTCTTTTGCTTCAATTTTTTTTATAGAGATCTCATGGGTCAGCAGAGATCCGATCAGCTCGTCATATTTATATGTTGTCAAGTCTTGAGCTTCCTCCACGGCTGTTTTCTTAGCTTGCCAGCTCTTTAGTAAGCTTCTCAAGATTTTCTTCACCTGCTCTTCCTCAATGAAGTTCTTGCCAAGCCTCTTTAGCTCATTTATGATGTTGGTGAATCTAGTGTTCATTCCAGAGATGTCCTCACTGTCGTTCATCTCGAACAGCTCGTATAATCTCATATGTTGGTTTACCTTTGATTCTTTGACCTTGCTTGTACCTTCGTAGGTTACTTCAAGCTTTTTCCAAATCTCATGTGCTGACTCGCAACCTGAAATCTTGTTGTATTCTGCAGCATCTAGCGCACAGTGAAGCATATTGATAGCCGAAGCATTGTTTTGTAATTTTTTAAGGTCATCTTCTGACCACTCAGTTTCACTCTTGACAATTTTCTCATTGTCAATAGTTTTATAAGGCACATATGGGCCTTGAACTATTGCAAGTCATGCACTCATGTTTATGGCTTGAATGAAGTCCTTCATCCTATTCTTCCAGAACGTATAATTAGATCCAAAGAATAGGGGAGGCCGACTAATTGATAATCCCTCAAGGAGTATCTGTGTTGTTTGATTCCTTGGAAGGAAACGAGTGCTGTTCTCAGCCATTTATCGGGATCAGCTCAAGATAGTTATATCTTTGAGTAGTGAGCTATTAGGCTCTGATACCACTTGTTGGTCCCGTGTGATTAGTTCCAAGGGGGGGGGGTTAGGAACTAATATAACTTTTTGCTTTTTAATTAAGCTGACTTAATATATTTTCTTGAGTTTGTTAACTCAGCTTTGGTCAGCACGGCCGATTGTAGTGTAAGATAGCTTTAGTCAGATATTGACTAGAACTATTTTACATATGAGTTGGAAATTGACACTTTTGTGGTCAGCTTCCAACTTAGCACTCTTATTTACTCAGTGTCAATTTAAACAATTTATATGCCGAGTAAATATAATAAGCAACATATACAAATATATATATATTGAGAGAGTTAGAGATTACTCAGCACGACTTATCCTGGTTCGGCCTCTCCGCCTATGTCCAGTCCCCAGAATTCCTCCGGGCTTTTTAAATCCAATACTGAGCTCTTTAAAGGTAGAGCATAAACCGTTTACAAGGCAGTTGAATATGCAAGAGTACCGTCCTCTATTCGTCTACTCAACTCCTACTAAGTGCTATAACCAAACACCTAGATTTCTCTACCACTAAGCACTCAACACCGAGTACTCAGCACAACACTCTCAATTTTACAATTGATACAAATTGTTCTTTTCGAATGAAGAACACTTTAGATGATTACAGAAAATCAATCTAGCTTTTACACAAGAATAGAAATTTGGTGTAAGATCTCTTTTGGTTTTTTTTGTGTGCTTTGTATGTATACTCTTTTTGTTCTTGTTGTAATCGACTTCTGATCCAAGAATGATCATGTCCCTTTTATAGTTAAGGTCTGAAGCAGAAATGATTTGAATCTTGGATTTGTCCGTTGATCCAAACGGCTCCTTTTTGAGACAAGGCTCTGGTCAGCTTCAGACTTGCAGGCCAATCCTGTCGTCTGAATTCCGCAGGCGCCAGGTTTGTCTACTTCTCACAGATTTTCGTCTTCTTGTGCCAGTTTGTCTTTTAGTGACAGAACAGTTGACCCATGCATCTCGAGATTGGCTTCTGCGTAATTCCAAGGTTTCTATTATTGGTGCAGACAGTTGTCGGAGCTTGTCTTTTGGCAAACGGATCATTCATGCTGTCCTGAAGATCACTCAGCTTGTCTTTGATAGCCGTTGTCTTCGATTATTTGCTAATGCAAATACTGAGTTCTCTTTTACTCAGCTTCTATGGCCAGCTTCGTTCTGCAAGACACAGTTCTTCAAGAAGACTTCTCTACTTTTGATACTGAGTTGCATTCCACTCAGCTTCGCTGATTTGTTTGATCTTTAAGCTTTTATTCTGAAGATCTTCTATCATGCCGAGTTACACTCCACTCAGCTTGTGTTGTATTCTCATGCTGACTTCGTCCTGTCTTACTTTTTATTTCCATTTGTATTTATATTTATACTCAACATTGAACAAACATATTAGTACAATTAAATCAAAGCACTTAAATTTAATTATCCCTTAATCATGGATTAACTTAAATAATTTTGTCAAATCAAAATCATGTGGAAAGGTGTTTCAACACGAACCCCCTTGATCGGATTTCTCCAAACATTGTTTACAAAATCATATTTATTCTTGGTGGTTTTATTTTATTTAAAATTCTCTTCACAATTGGTTAAATCTCATAAATCAAAACCCCCTGTTTATTTACTTTGTTTATTTATCAAGTTATTATTGTTTTGAGTCAGTAATATTCCCTTGGGTTCGACCTTTGCTTACCCTTTTTACAAATCCATATTTCGGTCAGGTAAAGTTATATTTATCTTTGGTGGATTCGACACCCATCAGACATACTTTGCATCTTTATCAATTCGCCACAATCTAAGGACGAGGAAGAAGATGAGCTTGTTATAGCCGTCCTTGTAGATACATAAATGTTCCTCATTGCGGATGGAAAGCAAGTACGGATCGCCAAAGGATTGAGAACTGAAATCAAGGATGATGTCACGAAGGTCCTCCTTGAGTCAAAATACGTGTTTGCATGGAAGGACGAGATCCTCATAGGGGTCAGCCCGGACGTGATCACTCACAAACTTAATATCGTAGAAGATGTGGTTCCTGTACCTCAGAAAAGAAGGAATCATGGTCTGGAGAGATAGAAAGTGATCGAGGAGGAGATATCTAAGCTGAAAAAAGCAGACGCCATTGAGGAAGTTATTTATACGCAATGGTTGGCGAACGTGGTCCTGGTTAAAAAGGCAGGCGAATCATATCGCATATGTATTGACTTCGCAGACCTTAATAAGGCGTGTCCCAAGGACAACTACCCCTTGCCTTGCATTGACATCTTAGTTGACGGAACAGCTGGACATGCCATATATTCCTTTACAAATGTGAAATCGAGCCATCATCAGATCCCTATGGAGCCATATGACAGGATCAAAACTTCCTTTGTAACCCACCAGACAACCTATTGCTTTAAGGTTATGCCTTTTGGGCTCAAGAATGCTGGAGCAACCTACCAGCGAATGATGAACAAGATATTTGAAGGAAGGAAGAGCAATAACTTCTCGGTGTATGTGGATGATATGATCATCAAAAGCACCACAATGGAAAAGCATGCTGAGGATATAAAAGAAGTCTTCAGAGTCCTTCGCCATCACAATATCAAGCTAAACCCAGAGAAATGTACTTTCGGGGCAACTTATGGGAAGTTCCTAGGATATATGATCAGTCAGAAGGGAGTGGGCCCTAATTCAGACAAGATCAAGGCTGTATTGAATATGAAAGCACCGCAAAATGTTAGAGAAGTGCAACGCCTCAACGAGCGGATCATAGCACTTGGCAGATTCATCTCATGCTCTACTCAAAGATGTTAGCCATTCTATGAGGTGATTAAGAAGTAGAAAGCATTTGAATGGAATGAAGATTGCAAATTAGCCTTCGAAGGAATCAAGCGTTTCCTCACAGAACCGCCTTTAATGAGCCGGCCCCTTGAAGGTGAGGATCTATACATGTATATTTCTGTCACTGATAAAGTGATTTGCATTGTCATGATCAGGGAAGAAGGAGGCCAACAATATCCAATCTACTATGTAAGCAAAGTCCTGAAGGATGCCGAAACTCGATATTCAAGATTGGATAAGATGGCACTAGCCGTGGTCACCACCTCGATTCGCCTTAGACCCTATTTTCAGGCTCACACAGTCATCGTCCGTACCAACATACTTATGAGGAAGGTATTACAGAAGCCAGAAACTTCAGGGAGGTTAATGGAATGGGCAATCCGCATAAGCAAATTCGACATCCGCTATGAAGGCAGATCCGCCTTGAAAAGCCAAGTCTTGGCAGACTTTGTGAAGGAATTCACCGAGGAAGGTATTAATCCCCCTAAACCAAAGTTGGAGGAATGGACGATGTACACCGATGGGGCTTCATCAGCAGAAGGTGCTGGGATAGGTGTAGTAATCAAGGGACCTCACTACATCAAGTTACATTATGCTGCGAAGCTAGAGTTCTCCGCAACAAACAACGCTGCAGAATATAAGGCCTTGATACTCGGACTACGCCTATTGAAGGAGATTACGCCGGAACGGGTTGTGATCTATAGTGACTCCAAACTGATGGTCAACCAGGTAATCAAAAACTTTGATGTAAAAGATGAGACCCTGGTCAAATATGTGGAAGAGGCCAAAAGGTCATTGACCCATTTGGAAAGCAAGGAAACAAAATGGGAATTCATCCATGTACTTCGAGGATCAAATATAGAAGCAGACCACCTAGCTAAATTGGCTTCTAGAAAGGATCAATGGGCGGATCTTGAGTGCCCATTCGAAATCAAAACCAGACCAGCATTCGCCCCAGAAGTCATAGCTCTTCTTACATCCACCGTAGGCGACTAGAGATCACCGATCTAGCAATATCTCACAGAGAAGAAGCTAGGCGGACGGTGAGAAAAGCAGCATATTTCTCCATGATAAATGATCACCTGTACCGAAAATCTTTTAGCCAGCCCTGGTTGAAGTGTGTCACAACAGAAGAGGGACAGGAGATTATCAGAGAATTACATGAAGGCACATGTGGAGCCCACGAAGCATCCGCCGCCATTCTCAAGAAATCCAGGTTGTCTGGATTCTATTGGCCTACTGCGGAACTTGATGCCCAAAAATTGGTAGAGTCCTGCCACAATTGCCAGGTTCATGCAAATGAATCCCATACGACCAAGCGCCTACAAAAGCCCATCGTCGAAGGATGACTGTGTTGAAACACCTTTCCATATGATTTTGATTTGACAAAATTATTTAAGTATATGATTAAAAATTATTCTGAACACACTAAGTTTAAATGCTTTGATTTATTATACTAATGTGTTTGTTCAATGTTGAGTTACTTATTTATAAGACACAAATATTAAAAGGCTAAAAGCCCAAGTCAAAACAGATCAAGACCACTCGGCCCGTGTAAGCAAAACGCTGTCGTTGTTGATAAAACGCAGCTCAGCATAAGAAGGATCGAGAAGACCTTCCTTGACTACTTCGGAACAAAGCTGCTGAGTTGAACGACAAAGAGTACAAGACAGTAGCTGAGCAAGAGCAACTTCCAAACAAAGTATTTCCACTTCGAGTAAAGTTTAGAAGACACAGAAAGCTGTCTGGTTGACTTTGCCATAAAAGGAGAGACATTCTGCTGAACTGACCAAAAGCTGCTCATCACTGACCGAAGATAGAAGATGCAAGAATCTGATTGGCCAACGGAACTGAACGTGTACTGAGTGACAACGACATCAAGCCATTTCCCTCCAACGGTTATTTCGAAATTCGAAATCACCAAATGCCTCAAGTGTCACTATAAATAGGCCTTTCAGTTGCTTCATTCGATGCAGATCTTCAACTAGCCATTACGCTGACCAAATTTACACTTGAAGTTCTGTGAGAAAAAGCAAAGCAAATACTTACACCAATTTCCAGATTATTGTGTAAAAGTCTAGAGTGATTTCCAATCATCTAAAGTGTCTTAGCAATTGTTGTTTAGGACAATCTTATTATCAATTCTAGAAATAGAAAGGAGAGGCTGAGTACTCGATTATAGTACTCAGCGGCAGAATAGGAGTGAGTAGAGGTATAGAGGAAGGTACTCTTATTATACCCAGCTTCTAGTTGTAAAAGGTTTGGTGCTCTACCTTTAAAGAGCTCAGTAGAGAATTCGAAAGCTCGGAACGTGTTCCGGGGACAGGACGTAGGCATAGAGGCCGAACCTGGATAAATCTGTTAAATCTGCTGAGTAACATCTTTCTAACCTTAAACTCCTTTGATATATATATTGCTTGCTTAAAAACTGATTAAGTAAAGAGGTCACGCTGAGTTGTGTGCATTGAGTATCTGAGTTCAGGAATAGACTCAAGTGTTATCTCCTGACTCAAGGAAAGAAGCTGATTTAGTCACCAGTTGACTAAGCTAGTGTCTTAAGTTCACTCAGCGCGCTGTGTAAACCTTTTTCAAAGAAAAAGAAGTCAGCCTCAATGTACAAAATTTTAAATAGTTCCTATCCCCCCCCATGGAACTAACTTGTTACGTTATAAGGGACCAACAAGTGGTATCAGAGCTTAAAAGCTCACTGTGCAAGGTTTAACTACCTTGAGCTGATCCCCACTATGGCTGAAAACAGCACTCGGTTTCTCCCAGGAAATCTGACAACTCAGATTCTACTTGAGGGTTTATCCATAACTCGGCCTCCCTTATTCTTCGGGTCTAACTATACCTTCTGGAAGAATAGGATGAAAAATTTCATTCAGGCTGCAAATATGAGTGCATGGCTATCTATAGTCCAAGGCCCATTTGTTCCTGTTGAAACTGTTGATGGCCAAACGGTTGTCAAATCTGAGACCAAATGGACAGAGGATGATCTCAAGAAGCTACAAAATCATGCTTCGGCTATAAACATGCTTCACTGTGCGATAGATGCTGCAGAATACAACAAGATTTCAGGTTGTGAGTCAGCGCAGGAGATCTGGAAGAAGCTGGAGGTCACCTACGAAGGAACCAACAAGGTGAAAGAATCCAAGGTGAACCAGCATATGAGATTGTACGAGCTGTTCGAAATGAACGATGATGAAGGGATCTCAGACATGAATGCAAGATTCACAAACATCATCAACGAGCTCAAGAGACTTGGGAAGATCTTCACTGAGGAAGAACAAGTCAAGAAGATTCTTAGGAGTCTTCCTAAAAGCTGGCAAGCAAAGAAGACTGCTGTTGAGGAAGCTCAAGACTTAACCACCTATAAGTATGATGAACTCATTGGCTCACTGCTGACCCATGAGATCTCGATGAAGAATTTCGAGGTGAAGGAAAAGTCTGAAGATAAGAAGCAAAAGTCTCTTGTCATGAAAGCTGACTCCACTGATGGGAGCTCAACAGACGATGAAGAAATGGCTATGTTTACCAGAAAGATGAAAAGGTTGTTCAAAAAGAATGACAAATATTCTAAGAAGCCTTACAAGAAGTTTGATAAGTACAAAGCTGACTCCAGCGACAGCAAGTACAAGAAGGACAGCTCAAAGCCCATTACATGCTTTGAATGTCATCAAACTGGCCATATCAAGTCAAGCTGTCCCTCGTTGAGGAAAGAAAGAAAGAATGGCAAGAAGGCAATGGTGGCAACCTGGAGTGATAGTGATGATTCATCATCATCTGAAGCTGATGCCACTGAGTCAGCAAAGATTTGTTTCATGGCTGACGAACTTGCTGAGCCATGTGTTTTTGAGCATGCTGACCCCTCCATTGCATCTGACGATGAGGAACATTCAACTGAGGTAATATCACTACCCTTGCTTAGAAATGAAATGGTTAATGCCCTGAGTGACCTCTACACACTTGTCAAAAAGTGTAATAAAAAGGTTAGAGCACTCAACAGGCGATGTGACGAGGTTGAGGAGGTCAAACTGAGTGACCTTCGATATCTTCTTCAGGACAACTCAGATTTGCATAGTAACATAGGAATTATGCAAAAGTTTGTCTCTGAGGTCCAATCAGATTCTAAGAAACTGAGGAAGGACGTCACATCAATTCAGAACCAACTTAAGGTTCCGAATAAAAGAAATAATCCTCTGAACACTGAGTACCGAAGTACTAGTCATCAGAGATGGAATCCTCAGCGGAATGTCCAGTGTGACTTCTGTGGGAAGAAAGGACACACCACAAAGGTGTGCTGGTACGCTCAGCACTGGGGTGCTGACCAGTCAGTGAGACATCCTAAACGGAAGGTCAGCTGTGACTTCTGTGGAAAGAATGGCCATACTATCCAAGTATGTCGCCATAAAATAAAATATGATGCTTTACCTGTTGAACCTAACAAGCCAGGACCCAAAAAGAATTGGGTACCTAAAAGTAATTAGTTACATTGCAGGTAAGCCTGAGGTGTGCTGAGAAGTAAAAAATGTGGTATATTGACAGCGCATGCTCGAGGCATATGACTGGTGATGAAACTCAGTTCATCACATTTGAGCGTAAACGAGGAGGAAGCGTAAGTTTTGGAGACAACAAGAAGGGTAAGATAGTAGGGTCAGGAACCATTGGAGGTAATCCTACTATTGAGTCAGTCTCCCTAGTCAGCGGACTCAAATATAACTTACTCTGCGTAGCTCAGCTATGTGACAATGGGAGAAAAGTTATATTTGATGACACTGGATGTAAAATATTCGAGGGTAAAACAAATGAGTTAATATTAACTGCCCCTCGTATTGATAATGTCTTCATGCTGAACTTAGAGAAAAAGTTTTCAAAAACTGTATGCTTAGTATCAAAGGAAGAAAATTCCTGGCTATGGCACAGGAGACTTGGTCATGTAAGCATGGATCTCCTGGCCAAATTAGCAAGAAAGCAATTGGTTGAGGGACTGCCAGAACTTAAATTTGAAAAAGATCAATTATGCCACGCTTGCCAAGCTGGAAAACAAACCAAACAATCTTTCCATAGTAAAAACATTGTCTCAACTAAGCGTCCATTAGAGTTACTACACTTGGATCTCTTCGGTCCAGTCCAGCCGTTGAGCTTGGGTGGAAGAAGATTTTCCTTGGTCATTGTAGATGACTTTTCTCGGTACACTTGGATCATCTTGCTGAGTAGCAAGGATGAGACCTTTGAGACATTTTCCAATTTGGTAAGAAAACTTGAAAATGACAAAGACCTAAAATTGGCTCACATCCGAAGTGATAATGGTGGAGAATTCAAGAACCAACAGTTTGTTGAATTCTGTGAAACCAACGGCATTGACCATAATTTTTCTGCTCCTAGAACGCCTCAACAAAATGGGGTTGTTGAAAGGAAGAACAGAACCTTGGTTGAAATAGCCAGGACAATGCTGAGTGAGCATAGGCTTCCAAAGTACTTTTGGGGAGAAGCTGTCAACACAGCGTGCTATATTATTAATAGGGCTCTTGTTAGACCTTTACTAAAGAAAACTCCCTACGAACTTTGGAAAGGACGAAAGCCCAATATTGGATACTTTCGTGCCTTTGGCTGTAAATGTTTTATTTTGAATACCAAAGATAGCTTAGCTAAGTTTGACTCAAAAGCTGATGAAGCTATCTTTTTAGGCTACTCAACAAACAGCAAAGCATACAGAGTTTTCAATAAACGAACTCAAGTTTTAGAAGAGTCAGTACATGTTGAGTTCGACGAAACTAAACCTACAGGAAGATATCAGCCGCTAACTGAGGATGATCCACACTCAATACCCGGTGATCAAGATACAGCCGCTGAGTCATTCCCTCAAGGGCTGACCAAAGGTAAAAGTGAACCTAACATTGATTTCACTGACCAGTCTACACCTGCAGAGATTGTTGAAACACAGACAGCACAAGACTTCAATCTACCAAAGGAGATAAGGATACCAAGAGGACACTCAGAGAGTGCTATTCTTGATGCTGCTGAGAATACCCTGATGACAAGAAATCAACTCAGGAGATACCTCAGCAACGTAGCCTTCGTCTCAGTTCAGGAACCAAATAATTTCACTGAAGCTGAGCACGATGAGTTCTGGATGAGCGCCATGCAAAAAGAACTTGATCAATTTAGAAGAAATGATGTATGGGAGCTAGTGCCACATCCAAGGAGTCAGAAGACCATTGGAACAAGATGGGTCTTCCGCAACAAACTGGATGAACAAGGGAACGTAGTCAGGAACAAAGCGCGGCTTGTAGCTCAGGGCTATAGTCAGCAAGAAGGTATTGACTATGGTGAGACCTTTGCTCTAGTGGCAAGGCTAGAGGCTATTAGAATCTTATGTGCATATGCATCTTATATGAACTTTAAATTATTTCAAATGGATGTTAAGAGTGCGTTTCTTAATGGAGTTATAAACGAGGAAGTTTATGTTAACCAACCTCCAGGGTTTGAGGACCCTAAGTTCCCAAACCACGTTTATAAACTCAAAAAGGCTCTGTACGGCCTCAAGCAAGCACCACGTGCTTGGTATGAGAGGCTGACCAGTTTCCTGCTGACTAGAAATTATGTCAGAGGCAAAGCTGATACAACCTTATTCATTAAGAGAAAAGGGAAAGATACCCTACTGGCTCAAATTTATGTTGATGATATTATTTTTGGTGCAACTAACGAGTCAATGTGCAAGGAATTTAGCAAACAAATGCAGACTGAGTTTGAAATGTCAATGATGGGAGAACTCAACTTCTTCCTTGGACTTCAAATTAAACAAGGAAAAATGGCATCTTCATCAGTCAAGCTAAATATGCCAAGGAGATATTGAAGAAATATGATCTTGAAAATTGCAAGCCAATATCTACTCCTATGGGCACTGACACTATCCTATGCGCTGACGAGAATGGTAAGTCAGTAGACAGCAAGCTGTACCGAGGTATGATTGGCTCTCTACTTTACTTAACATTGAGTAGACTGGACATTCAGTTCTCAATATGCTACTGTGCTAGATATCAATCTAACCCTAAGGAATCTCATTACATAGCTGTAAAAAGAATTCTTAGATATTTGCAAAGCTCAGTGAACGCAGGCTTATGGTATCCCAACACGCATGATTTCACACTCATTGGATACACTGACGCTGACTATGGACGAGACAAGCTTGAACGAAAAAGCACCTCTGGAGGATGCCACTTCCTAGGGAGCTGTCTTATATCCTGGTTCAGCAAGAAGCAGGCGTCAGTAGCCTTGTCTACCACTGAAGCTGAGTATATTGCTGCTGGAAACTGTGTTGCTCAAGTCCTATGGATTAAGCAACAGCTTGAAGAATATGGTGTTCAAACAAAGACAATTGAGGGCAAATGTGACAACAAAAGTGCAATTGATCTATCAAAGAACCCAATTCAGCACAGCAGAATGAAGCATGTCAGCATCAGACATCACTTCATTAGAGACCATGTACTCAAGGGTGAGATCAAGCTGACCTATGTCCCAAAGGATGAGCAGCTTGCGGATATCTTCATGAAGCCACTGGCTCGTGAGCAGTTTAGCATACTGAGAGAAGCCATTGGTATGTTTAATCCTCTTCAGTGAATTCCTGTTCTAAATATATATTCATACTGAGTGAATTATCATGCTGAATGACTTATGCTATTACTTGCTGAGTGAATAGATGTATGCTGGGTGTTTAATGTTAAATGAATGAATAGCACATGCTGAGCAAATATGCGCACTGAGTAGTTATCTCAAACTGAGCAACCAATTACTTAAACCATTCGTTTGTATAAAACTGACTACTCAGAATATAGAACGATTAGGATTTTCACACTGAGTAAATTGATCCGTTGCATTAAATGCAAAAGCACGCGTATAGCCACCTAGGATGACGTATGCACCGAATGTGTCATAAATGCCAGGATTCTTGTCGGTTGAATATCCTAAGGGCAAAACTGACACATGGATTCGATAAGATCCATCTCTCACCTCTATAAATAGTGGGCAAATCCCCACCTTTTATTTCTTTACGCTTACAGAATTCTCTGCCATCAATACTTTCTCTCTCAAAAACTTCAAATCCTTCAAATCTTCTCTGCGAAAATGACGAACGTCTCTGTAAACATCTCCGATGCCGGTCACCAATCTGCTGGAAACCCTAAGCCTCCTACCCAGCATGATCAAACCAAAGCTACCACACCGAGCAAGCAAACCCAGACTGACCAAGGTACCTCCTCCAAGGGGAAGAAACCTAAGCAACGAACATATACCAGGGTTTATGAGAACGTCAGGGAATACAAGATAGACCACTCAAGGCGGTTTCGAAAGAATTTGTGGAAACTGAGCAACCATTCTGTGAGTGGATCTCAAAGAATGGCTGGACCGAGCTGTTCTCAATAAGAGATCCTACCTACCCTGACTTGGTGAGGGAATTCTACCACCACCTTCGTGTCGCTGATGACAACCAGGACCGCTTAGTCACCAAAGTGAAGGACAAAACCATCTTCATAAATCCCACCTACTTAGCCAGCCTTCTGAAACTTAAGAATGAAGGAGCCATTCTTAGGAAGTCTGGAGATCAGGACAACACTGGGTACTCCACTACGTTTTGCAAACCTACTGGCCATGCTGGAGAAATCTCCAGTACTTCAATGGGCCAACACCAAAAGATGGCACACTACCTGCTGACCAATTATATCTTCCCGAAGATAAATTGCACCAGCTCAGCAACAAACTTTGAGCAATGCTTCATATGGCATATGCTGACCTACAAGCCCATCAACATGCCAGTATTCTCAATCGCCGGCTTTCAAAGGAGCACTGGAACTCTAAGGCTAGGCTCACTCATCACCAAAATCCTCCTGGACCACCAAGTGAACCTATCGGGGGAAACTAAGGCCCAAGGATCAGAGATCACTGCCGCTGCCCTATTTGCCTTGAAATTTGATCAGCCAATTAAGAAAGCAAAAGGTGCTGCTGATCAGATCGCTGAGGGAACAGTGGTCAATAAAAGCAGCAGGACTAAGGCCCCCGCTGATAGGAAGAGGAAAGCTGTGCAAAGCACCTCAAAGGGAATTGTTCCTCCTCCAAAGAAACTGAGAGTTGTATCCAAAGGAACAGATGCTCAGTCCCAGCAAGGTCAAGCTGAGCCCAAGTCAGCTGAGAAAAGACCTAGGCAAGATGTGCCTGAGGCAGAAGAAAGAGCAGACGCTGATGAGGAATCACTGAGTAAGAAACAGAAGAACTCTTCGGAGTTAAGTCCAATTGATGCTCTACCTACTACCTTCTTCGTACCCATCAACTCTCATTATGCCCAGAGTCAAGGCGTTGACCTTGAGCAACAGAATGATGAAGTTGAACTGGATGATCAGTTCATTAACCAGCTAGAAGAAGAATTAGAGGAAGAAGAGTAGGATGATGAGCAAGAACAATCTGACGAAGAAAGTGGTCAGGGTGACACTGAGTCAGAAAGTGAAGAGGAAGATGCTGAGCCAACTAACACTGAGTTGGCTGCAGACAAAGAAGCTGAGCACACAGAACAACCCAATACTGATCAGGGAGAACCTTCTCCATCTCATTCAATTCCCGCTGATACCACTCCTTCAAGGACTCAAGGAAAAAGAAGAAGACTTGTAAAGGCACATCAGACTACAGTTTTGGACTTTACTGAAAACCAACCTCAACTGACCCATGATCCTTCAAGTATCAAGCTAAAGTTCTTCATAAAACCTTCTACTCCTCTACCAGAGCAAACAGAAAAGCAAGCCTCTGTTTCTCTTCCACAGGAACAAGCCGACTTAAATGCCTCTGAAAATCCGACCAACACCGAGCAAGTTCTCGATGCCGCTGCTGAACCTAGTCCTCAGCCGACTATGGAAATTCCTGCTCCAGGCAGCACTGAACCTATCCCACCTTCACCAACAAGTCAGCTTCAGCCTGACTCTGAACCCATCATCAATGCTGCTGTTCAATCACTTCCCAAACCAACAGAACAAGTGCAGATTGCAACACCAAGACCAGTCACTGACCCCGCTAGCACTTCAAATGCTGAATTAAACCTAACACCTCCACCAACTGGTCAAACTGCTGAAAGCTCATACAACTATCTCACTGCCACTGAGTCTGGTAGAAGGATCATTAATTCGGCACAGGCCTTGATCCAAGACCTTCATCAAACCTCAGAAACTGCTGCTGGGTCTGCCAATAATGAGTCCACTAAGCTCTCACAAGTCACTCAACTTCTCAACGAGGTTCGAGGTCTAAAAGACCTGCTGAGTGTCATGACCAGTATTCAAGCTCAACAACCAAAGCATGAGTCCATATCAAAGCTGGCTGAACTCCAGCTGACTATGGTTCAACACCTTAACTCCCTTCAGGGACAATTCCAAACCTTGTCAGCTGCGAATTCTGGGTATGCCACTTCAGCTGAAGTCCACCATCTATTCAACTAGCTGCACACTGAGCAAGCAAAGACTAACGATCAGCTGGCTTCCTAATCTCAATGCTCAGTAGAGCAGATCGGCGAAGCTGTTCGCTTCCTGAATCTAAACAAGGAAGAGATGGAAACTGACCAACTGAAGCAGAACGAAATTCTCCAGTACTCACAACGTACCTTCACCCATATACATCATTCCAACATCCAGCGTCAGTACTATGACACAACACTACTGAGAATGTTTCATCAGGCATTTGCTGCGCTGACGGACACTATAACCTGGGTAGGCAAATCACAAGAATATGTGCTGAGCATGCTCAGCTCATCCAACATCGAGGTTGATAAAGATGTACTGGAAGAGGGTGTCATTATTTTTGATGGCATAAATGCAAGCACCCTCAAGCTTAAAAACATGTCAGCTAAAATTACTGAAGCTGTCCAAACAAGCTCTTTCAGGCCTCCTCCTCCTCCCGATGCTGTCAAAACGGGGGAGAAAGAACAAGCTAGAAGAACTCAGCAAGAGGATGCTGTTGGGAGCAGTCAGCAAAAGCCTAAGAGCAAAAAGAAATAGAACTAGCTAGCTCAACTTCTTTATTTTGCTTATGTATGCTGACTAATTTAAACTCAATACAATGCCTGCATTAATTATTTAACTTGATTAAAATCTTATGTGATGCTGAGCTATTATGTTTTATGTTCTGCATCTTCAAATACATCAACTATGTTTATAGGTGGTCCTTGCTGATTCACACGGGATTCCACGTGCCCATTTATAATGTTTGTTGATTGTATGATGTTAACACTGTCTTGCATGCTATAAAGCAATATCTTATAAGACTCATTGAACAACAATATACTCAGCGCTCTCTGATAGTTAAATATTCCGCTTAAAACTGAGTTAATAGAATATGTTCCATGAGCTGACCTTTATCTGAAAAACTGACCCAGGACTTGCTAAATTAAACCTTAAAATGTTTAGAGTAAAACTGAGTCAGTAGCTCAACCCTTACGGGGGAGTTTATTAAGTTATAAAAGGTCAACTATCATGGGGGAGCTCAACACTGAGTTCTTCACTGAATAGTTTTGCCAACATCAAAACGGGGGAGTTTGTTGAAACACCTTTCCACATGATTTTGATTTGACAAAATTATTTAAGTATATGATTAAAAATTATTCTGAACACACTAAGTTTAAATGCTTTGATTTATTATACTAATGTGTTTGTTCAATGTTGAGTTACTTATTTATAAGACACAAATATAAAAAGGCTAAAGGCCCAAAAGAAAGTCAAAGGCCCAAGTCAAAACAGATCAAGACCACTCGGCCCGTGTAAGCAAAACGCTGTCGTTGTTGATAAAACGCAGCTCAGCATAAGAAGGATCGAGAAGACCTTCTTTGACTACTTCGGAACAAAGCTGCTGAGTTGAACGACAAAGAGTACAAGACAGCAGATGAGCAAGAGCAACTTCCAGACAAAGTATTTCCACTTCGGGTAAAGTTCAGAAGACACAGAAAGCTGTCTGGTTGACTTTGCCATAAAAGGAGAAACATTCTGCTGAACTGACCAAAATCTGCTCATCACTGACCGAAGACAGAAGATGCAAGAATCTAATTGGCCAACGGCACTGAACGTGTACTGAGTGACAACGACATCAAGCCGTTTCCCTCCAACGGTTATTTCGAAATTCGAAATCACCAAATGCCTCAAGTGTCACTATAAATAGGCCTTTCAGTTGTTTCATTCGATGCAGATCTTCAACTAGCCATTACGCTGACCAAATTTACACTTGAAGTTCTGTGAGAAAAAGCAAAGCAAATACTTACACCAATTTCCAGATTATTGTGTAAAAGTCTAGAGTGATTTCCAATCATCTAAAGTGTCTTAGCAATTATTGTTTAGGACAATCTTATTATCAATTCTAGAAATAGAAAGGAGAGGCTGAGTACTCGGTTATAGTACTCAGCGGTAGAATAGGAGTGAGTAGAGGTATAGAGGAAGGTACTCTTGTTATACTCAGCTTCTAGTTGTAAAAGGTTTGGTGCTCTACCTTTAAAGAGCTCAATAGAGAATTCGAAAGCTCGGAACGTGTTCCGGGGATAGGACGTAGGCATAGAGGCCGAACCTGGATAAATCTGCTGAGTAACATCATTCTAACCTTAAACTCCTTTGATATATATATTGCTTACTTAAAAACTGACTAAGTAAAGAGGTCACGCTGAGTTGTGTGCATTGAGTATCTGAGTTCAGGAATAGACTCAAGTGCTATCTCCCGACTCAAGGAAAGAAGCTGATTTAGTCACCAGTTGACTAAGCTAGTTTCTTAAGTTCACTCAGCGCGCTGTGTAAACCTTTTTCAAAGAAAAAGAAGTCAGCCTCAACGTACAAAATTTTAAATAGTTCCTATCCCCCCCCTTGGAACTAACTTGTTACGTTATAAGGGACCAACAGACCGTTCACCACATGGGGTATCGACATCGTTGGTCCTTTTCCTTCCACAAGGAAACAGAGGAAGTACGTAGTGGTAGCTGTCGATCACTTTACAAAGTGGGTAGAGGCTGAAGCTGTCTCCACCATAAGTGCAGAGCGAATGGTAGAGTTCGTAAGGGATAATATTATGGGAAGATTCGGAGTCCCCCACACAATTATCACGGATAACAGAACGCAGTTCAATTGCGAGGAGTTCAGGTCATTTTGCTAGAATCAAGGAATCCAAAATAGATTCGTCTCAGTATACTACCCGCAATCAAATGGAATGACCGAAGTCACCAACCGAATGATCGTGAAAGGCATAAAGAAGAGATTGGGTGAGCATAATAAGAAGCGGGCGGATCATTTGATGAATGTCTTGTGGGCATACAGAACCACTCCTCGAACTGCCACATGTGAAACGCCATTTGCCCTCACTTATGGAGTAGAAGCTGTTATTCCCATAGAAGTTCAGATCCCAAGTGACAGAGTCCTATTCTATTATGAGGACCAGAACGATAAAAGGTTAAGGGAAAGTCTTGATCAACTGGAGGCAAAAAGGGAGAAGGCGTATGTCCGAATCGCCGCTTATAAGCAAAGGATTGCAGCCTATCACGATAGAAACGCTGAGCTCGTGGATCTGAATCAAGGAGATTTGGTGCTCCGGAAAGCTGACAAAATTCAATCCATGGAGGGCAAAGGAAACTCTGGGAGTCACATGGACGGGGCTGTACAAAATAGTTGCCAAGATTGGACCCGCCACTTTCAAAATTCAGGACATGGAGGGAAACACACTACCACGGACGTGGAATATCCAGAACCTCCGCAAATACTTTACCAAAGAGTAAAATGTAATCAAAGGTCTTGAGTACTCTTTTTTCCTTTAGTAAGGTTTTATCCCATGTGGTTTTTCTTATTAAAGGTTTTAACGAGACTCACATAAAAGACCAAGTTGCTGTAATAAGGCGAATCGTCATTCAATAAAATGAAATTTTTGTTTGCAATTTCTTTCTTAAGTATTTTTTGCAGAAATATAAATATTCCAGATTTAAAAGGGGAGGCAACAAAAGCATTCTCATGGTAGAACAATGCCTTCATGGCATATCTACCCTCTCCTTAAAGATAGGAGAACAACAATCCTAATGGCGGATCAATCTACCTCAAAGATAGGAAAATGATTGATCACCGTCAAAGGCGGGTTAAAAATATCTCAAACATGAGATCTTTACACCCTCAATTTTCTCCTCAAAAGAGAATCAAAAGATCCGCTGGCGGATCGATTTACCTCAAAGATAGGAAAAAATCGATCGCCTAGGGCAGCTTAACTTCCTCAAAGGGAATAAAAGCTTCTAGCCTTCAAAAAAGGCCCACACTTCGGGGTATGGCTGGCCACCTACCCTGAACAATCAAAACAAGTCCTAAACCCAGAAACTTACTTGCTAAAAGATATAAAGCATAAAGTAAAATTTAGGGAAAAAGGATTCATTAAAAACAAAATATTGTACTTGGTTACATTCAAAATAAGCTAAGTTTTTACAATAGCAACCTCGGTTGCACCTTCCTCTAAAGGTGCATCCTTTGGAGGAACCTCATTCTCCACGGTAACAATCCCCGCCTGAGGAACTTCGCCATCAATCTCCACAACATTAGCCTTGTCAACTACCTCTTTGGATGCTTCACTAAGGTCATCCGCCTCGAGGTTGATGACAGGTTTCTTATCTTCTTCATTCGAGCCTCTCAGCTCCTTCCGGACTTAATCGTGGATAAAGTCATGAAAGTTCACCATTCTGTCATATTTGATAGCCTCCTCAGCCTCAGGAACGATTTACTCTGGATCAACGAAGTCTATCTCCAGATAAGCAAGCCTAACATAAGCCATGATCTGCTCGCCATAATAATAAGCACGGCTACCCTCCAAAATCTCCCCATTCGACAATGCGGCCTGGTGATCTTTGGCATCATCATCTATCTTCTTCTCCAACTCTTGGATTTTGGCGTCCTTGCTCTCATTAAGAGCTATGGCGACAGTTGTGTTGGCACTGATCACAGCCACTTCATTCTCCAGCTTTTTGATAGTGGCTTTGTCGGCTACAACTTGGAGCAGATCTGCCTCCATCGCACACATATGGGCATACGCCTGATAAAGAAAAAGGGACACTTAGAAAACAAAATCACCAAAACCAGGATCACTCTTTCATCCAAAAATGTGAAACAAAGGGAAACTTACCGTAAGGAGGTCCCTTTTTCCCATCTTAGCATGGGCAGATCCAGAATGCTTAGCCCGGCTCTCCTTCACTTTTCCCAGTTAGCCGATCGCCTCATCCAAGTCCTTTATGACTGACTCACTCTCAAGGGCCCTCTTTTTCCCATACTTATCGAACTAGTATTTCCCCAAATCAGGTTTGGTCACCTAGATGGCAAAACAGGGAATTAGGGCCTAAAGCAAAAAGCAGATTAGGGGGAAGAAATGTACCTGTTCTTGATTGAAGCCCAGCTAGTCGATCTTGGACTTACTCGCCTTTGAGGCATCCACCAGTAGCTTTGCTCCACCAGCAGAAGCCATTCTAGTCCTCTTGCCTACAGGAAGCGGGACACCATCTAAAAGATGCTTCCCGTCCTTTTTTGCTAAGATTCGCCAATGGTGCATCCTTCTTCGCCTCCTGCTCCTTCATCTTCTTTCGCCTCTCTACAAGGGCGCGACTGGCTTCAGACAACTCCCTGACAAGGGGACAATAAAATAATCAAAGTTCAAGGAAGAATAAAGGTACCTTCGTCAAATTGAGTAAACTTCACATAAGTGATCTGGGTCCCCACTCGGTGGACCAACGGAATATCGCTCATCATAAATTCTAGGGCATCGGCGTACGTCCAGAAATCTGTCTTGACACTCCTCATGAAATTCGCCACATTTTCCTCAAGAGAAGTCAATTGAATCAAATCTCCTGCCATATGTTGAGGTTTGTAGTTCCAATTCGTCGGGAATCCCAGAGATTCGCCCTCTTTCAGCTCGACGAAGAAAACTTTTCATCCCAGAGATGAACATTTGACATCTTATCATTAAAAGGCGAATAGCCTCCAAACTTAACAAATGTTATGAAAGATTCGCTTTGTCGCTTTGAAGGCTTATGGAGGGATCGAAAGACCCGAGGAGCAAGGGTTACCCCGAGATTAGAGGCTAAGAAAGTATCTAGCACCACGTCCAACCAGTCGTTTGGGTGCAGCTGGCTGACAGTGATCCCAAAAAAGTCAAGGATATCACCCATCACTTGGGGAAGAGGAAGACAGAAGCCCCTTTCAATGTGGCTTCTATACACAGAAAGGAATCCCCTAGGGGGACAGGCGGGACGCTGATGGGCATCCGCCAATGTGATCTCATAGTTCTTCATCCATGGATAATGATCCGCCAAATTGGCAAGATTCGTGGGACTCATGCGAGATGAAGTGATCTCCGCATGAGGCCCCTTTTTCATGGTTGGGGTCGAAGAAGAAGTCTCCATCCCCGAAACAGCTCTAGAATTTACCACCGAAGCAACATGAGCTATAGTGGCGAAAGAATTCTGGGTTTCTATAAACCCAAAACAACGATTCCTACGCTCCCTCATGACACTACGCAATTCAGACAAATCGCAACTCGTAGTACTCTCAGAAGAGTTCGTGCTCTCATAAGAATCTAAACTAAGTGAGTAATCGGTGGAAGTGGCCAAGTTGAAGAGCTCAGTAGTAGAACCGGAAGAGGAACTCATAAAAACAAGACGACAGATAAACGGAAGGAATGTAAAGACCAACTTACATGTAAATTCGAAGTTAAAAAGCTTCAAGTACTCGAAGTTCTTGACACAAAGAGAGCTCCGGAGAAATTCAGGCGAAAATCGAAAGTCTTAGCAAATGGGAAAGTAAAATGGAAGAAAGAGAAAGAGGGAAACTTAAGAGAGAAGACGTCACATACCTCGAGCGGTGTGTCCCCGACACCTGTCACTCGCTGTATGGCCTGGGACAGAGCAGCCATCAATATGACGCCTATTGACGGCACGCCAGGAAGATCAAAAGCCCTAAAGGACTTTAGCGGCACTTTAAGGGGGGCTTCTGATAACATCCAGATATTATTTACGGGACTAAAAGAGTAATTGATCAAACGACCGCGTATAAAGACGATCGTGAAAGCTATGGCGTATCAAGAAAGCCAACTGGATGGCGGATCACATGGATTCCACCATACGCCATCAATAGTCAAACACTCGGGAGACCCGCCATATCGCCTCGATACGCCCCTTGAATGGCTGAGCCGATTTCCAATAAAGGCAACTAATAAACCATTAATGAGCTAACGGTCATATTGCCTCCCAAGCTATTGAGGTACACATTCACGCTCTCCTTAACCCTACTTCGTGCTTACAGTTTATTTTTCTACACTATACTGACTTTAGCATCGGAGCTTCCCCCCGCCGATCCCAACGGCGCCCCCCCTCCCCCCCACAGGGAAGATCACCGATCAAGAATTCATCACCAGTCATCAATACTTGACAAGCACTTTGACAAGTGACCGATGTAACACCCTAATCCAATACCATGTAGATATTATCCGCTTTGGCCCAATTCCAACACATTGGGCCTCACGGCTTTAAAACGCGTCTGCATGTATTGGATTCACATCTTACTAATAAGCCCCAATCACTTCCTCTCCATTTTCGATGTGGGATTCAGTTCATTCCTGCCCCCATCGCCATCCCTTAGGGCCGCTCCTTGCTCAGGCCTTCTACCCCGACGCCACCCACTCCGGACCGGGTCATTACACCGAACTTGTCCCCATTTTTTACATTGAACAAATTCTATTGAGAAATAAGAGATTATTGAATACAATTAAATAAGAATAGGAGTCATTTAGAATTTTTGAAAGTTTAGGTAGACACTTGAAATTTTAAGCCAATTATAGGGGAATACAATAATGGAACCATGGGTGTATTTTACCCATGAAATGGTTGTATAAAAGTAGGGTCTGCCATTGTTGATTTTTGCAGCCTAACCCAAGAAATCAGAAAGATCTGAAAATGAGTTCATCTTCTTCACCTCACGCAGTGTTTGTTCCATTACCATTACAGGGACACATAAATCCGATGCTTCAATTAGCAAAACTTCTACACCAAAAGGGTTTCCATATCACTTTTGTAAACACAGAATACAATCACAGACGTCTCTTGAGATCAAGAGGCCCTGAATTCATCAACAAAATCCCTAATTTCTGGTTCGAAACCATCCCGGACGGTCTTCCTCCGTCGGATGCTGACTGTACTCAGGACATCCCGTCCCTCTGTGCAGCCACCCAGAAAAATTGCTTAGCTCCATTTAGGAAGCTTCTCTCTAAGCTCAGGAATTCAAGAGAAGTTCCTCCTGTAAGTTGTGTAGTTTCAGATTGCTTCGTGAGCTTTACAATCAAAGCTTCTCAAGAAGTTCAAATCCCCGATTTCCTTTTCTGGACGGCCAGTGCTTGTGGTTTGATGGGTTACTTGCACTATCGCACTCTAATTGAAAAGGACTTCACACCATTGAAAGGTAATATCCATGACGAACACTGATTTAATCTCCTTATATGTTCAATTCGGTTTCATTTTGAGTTACTTCTAGAATTATCAAAATGAATCATGAAGAACACCAAAGCAATGTCTATACTTTTTTCGTTTCCTTTAAGGTTTTTTAAATGTGTCTTCTAAGCATAAAGCATTGAGTGATAATTCTAAAAAGAGAATTGAAGTTTGATGGATGGTACATAGTGGACCGAGTTAAAATAACGAAATCTAACCATCTCGTGATTCATGACGAAATCTAATTAAGAAACGTAGCAATACTTAGATCGGGAGAAATTATTAGAGGCATCCAGTTTTCCATGTCAAATGGAGGACATCCCATACATATTTTTTCACGTGTAACATGGACCATACGTATTATAAGAGGTTCCATTATTTTAATTATTAAGTGAGGTCACAATATACATATCTAAATGTGAAGGCCGAATATTTAATATAAGAACTCATCGATCAGAGACGTGATCGGTTTCAGCTCTGCCCAATCAGACTGACGAATTGATCCAAATCTGACAACATTAATTAATATAATAGAGATATAAAACTTCACCACTCAAGTTGAAAGTCAAACTTAATCTTATTTTTTTAGTATAAAATCTAGAGATGTTAAAATTATTTACAAAATAGTTTGATTCTAAATTTTGACTTTGAATATATTTATGCATACAGATGCTAGCTACCTAACAAATGGATATCTAGAAACTAAGATTGATTGGATTGGAGGCATGGAAGGTATACCTTTGAAAGCTTTGCCAAGCTTTATAACGACTACTGATCGTGAGGATATTTTGTTTAACTTCGTCATGAGTGAAACTGAAAATGCTCGGTATGGTTCTGGTGTTATTGTTAATACATTTGATGACTTGGAGGATCAAGTTTTGAAACATCTTGCTTCCATCCTTCCAAATCCGATTTACACCGTCGGTCCTATCCAGTTTCTTCTTCAGAATAACGGAGAAAAAAATGGTGTAAACAGTATAAAAACCAATCTTTGGAAAGATCAATCTGGGTACCTAGAATGGCTCGATTCAAAACAGCCGAAATCTGTCGTTTATGTGAACTTTGGTAGTATAACGACCATGACATCTAAGCAATTAGTTGAATTCGCTTGGGGACTCGCAAATAGCAAAAAGGAATTCTTGTGGATAATAAGGCCAGATGTTATAAATGGCGAATCTGCAATAGTTCCGGTGGAATTCTTAGAGGAAGTTAAAGAAAGGGGATTTCTAGCAAGTTGGTGCCAGCAAGAAGAAGTGTTGAGTCACTCTGCAATTGGAGGATTTCTAACGCATGCTGGATGGAATTCTACTTTGGAAAGTTTGTGCGGAGGTGTGCCAGTGATTTGCTGGCCTTTCTTTGCTGAGCAAGTGACGAATAGTTGGTTTTGCCGAAATAAGTGGGGAATGGGAATGGAAATCGGCCATGATGTAAGTAGGAATGAAATTGAAAATTTAGTTAATGAATTAATGAATGACGATGGAGGAAATGAAATAAGGAAGAAAGCGGAGGAATGGAAGAGGAAAGCAGAGATGGCTACTTCATCTCCTAATGGATTGTCGTATATGAATTTTGAAAAATTGATCAATAACTTGCTTCTTTCATAACCTGAACGTGATGTTTTGATGGACGTTGTATGTTGGGGTTTCTAATTTTTTCTATGAAAGTATTTCAAAAATATCAATTAAGCACCTATAGATAACCAGAGAAACACGTCAAGCACTCCTTGATAGCTAATCTTGGATCCATTTGTGGTATTAGTTTTTCTAAAATGACCAGAAGTTAATTTGTTTCTTTCTATGGCATTCTATTGTGGTTCCATAAGAGGTTCACCAGGGTTGATTGTTGTTTTCTCTTTCTATTTTTACTAAAATAAGATTCTGGATTATTCATATTTTCAGAGAAGGCAAACATGTGGTTGGTTCTATGTCTAAACATGGGGTTTGTGTGTCTGATATATTATGGCGGGATTCTTTCCCTAGTTTTATAGATCTTTCATATGTGATGATTTTTCTAGTTTAGATCAATTTCGTTTTTATTAATTTGGCTTTCGAGATTGTAATTATTATTTTTATTTTCTTTTATTTTTAATAATATTCAGGCTCAAATTTTTTTATAAAATTTTTCGAAGTACCAATTGGAATGCCCGAAGTCTTTCCTTTCATTCAACACTTGATCTTTCACTAAAAAATTAGTTTATTTGTTGTAAGACTTTTTTCTTTGCCTGCCCTTGTATCAAATGAAAAGTCCCACTTCACAATCATTGATCTCCCCCTTCTAAACAGGAACTCTTCTCGAGAGACCAAAACACCATAAAATGTCAACACCAATTCTCCCGGCTTCCTCCTAACTCCTAAAATAGAAAAACACATGAATGAATGTCTAGTTCTACTAGATCCATAGAATTGGAAGTTCATGGACGGGTCACCAAACAACTCATCCAGAAGTTTATCCTAAAACCCTCACACATCAATGTATATCCCAATTAAAGTTTTGGCATACACTAGGACTTAAACTCGGGATCTATAGTTTAAAAAACTTAATACTCTTAACCACTCAAATCAACATTAATTAATGAAAGCGATTTAGTTTCAGTTAAGGCTCTTTACCCTATTCTAGTGGTGTCTTTGACACACCACACGCAAATACCCTTTGGGCTTGAAACATGTGCAACACAAGCACATCTACCATGTGTTTTTAATTTCAATAATTAATGAGGTCACCAATATTCGAACCCTCAGCCATTTGGTGTATGACGTTCTGATACTACACTAGTGGAAAAAAGGCATTAGCGATGCACTTTTAGTGTCAATAGTGATGCATTTTACGCGTCGCTAACGCTTGTGTCACTATTTCTCAGTGGCGCATGTTTTGAGCAAGCGTCTCTATTGACAAGGTCAATAGCAACGTACGCTTCCAACATACGTTCTTATTGACCTTGTTAAGTGCGTCACTCCTTTAAAATACGCGTCTCTATTGACATAAGGACGCCGCTATTGAGTAGGTCAATAGCGACACATAATTTGAACAAGCATCGCAATTGCTTTTTTTAAAATTAAAAAAATTATTTTTTTGCAAAACACATGTTAAACATACGGTCGAATGCTCTAACAAATATACTACAACATATTACTATAATATATACTAACAAATATACTACTAATAGGAACGTTTTGTCCCTATCTTTTTAGCGTGATTTACGGTTTATTTTGAGTTAATGATTAAGTTTAATTACAAAAATAAGTGCGTTTTGAATAAATAATAAGATAATGATAAAAATTGTGCTTTTGGTAATTTTTCATTCCTTTTTGATTAATTTTAAACACATAAAGAATCAAGTAATCTCGGTGTTCATAGTTGTATTTTGCAGGTTCGGGATAAACGCACAGACGCAAAGGACAATGGAGAAATGGCCAAAATTCAACTCATTCCACGCGGAGCGTGCCACATCATCACATGATGCCCACTGAATTACGGAAGTCAACCTTATCTTTGTCCCAGGTCAACTTATAACACAGAGCGTAACATGTACCACGCGGAGCGTGAGGCAGTGAGAATCAGTTGATACATTCCAGAACTTCATTCACGTGGAGCATGACCCATTCTATACGGAGCTTGGACCATGGGAAAAGATTGAAAAAACTTCAGGAGGTCATCTACGCGGAGCTTGGCCAGCTTCACGCGAATCATGGACCGGTCAAGATGTGGGGATCTCGTCTTTGAAGGTGTGAAATCTACAACGAATGAGGAAGACCTCTTTTACGCGGAGTGTGCCCTGATTCACGCGGAGCGTGGTCTGAAAAATCAATTGGAAAGTGTGAACTATCCCAAAGACCTTTGTAATTATGGTTATGCCCCCGAGCTTGATTTGTATAAATGGGAGTGCTTAACACTCCTTTACATATTCAGATTTTGGGATAATAAAACTCTACCACCTTGCGAGCTTGTGTATTCGTTCCGTCACTTCGTCGAAGTTCCGTTCCATCCTCATTCCCCAAGCTCGAGAGTTCCACCTCCAAGTCCTACGAGATGGCTTTGAGTCCGATTAGCTAGTTCCAAGGTCCGGTTCTTCTTCCCTTTCTACTTGTTAATTAGCTTGCACTCTTCCTATATACTAGGTTTGGTTGTATTTCGCATTTACGTGTTCCACATTTAGAATATATGATTTGCAATTTCAGTTTCTCTATACGTGTTGATATTTATTACTTACTTTGATACTCATAATTGACTATTGTGTAGGTGCTGCCCTACCGGAATTAACAACCCAGAAACCGTAGGAATTGACAAACGACGAAACTTACGGACCCTAGTTTATGATCCCTAGAACTAGAATCGCCTTAAGAGGGAGCCACGATCTAAGCACTTCACGGGGTTGGTCAGTTTATACGTAGTCGTCTTTGTAAGAGTAAATTGTTACTCGTATATGTTTTGAAATACTGTTTATCATATGTTGTAACTTATCATCACCCGTATCACTTCCTTAGAGTTTTAACTATACAAATCTGTCTCACCATAGCTTAGGAGTAGTCATAGTTGTCACCCAACCCAAAGCTAAAGTATTCACCGCCTAGATAACAAGTAGAACCGAGTAGTTTAATACTTGTAGATATAAATCCCGCGGATTCGATACATGGACCTAACCAGATTTATTACTTGATATGACGGGGTACACTTGCCCCTAAGTAAAAGGAGGTAGGATCCCCTCCCCCCTTAGTATTTCGACCAACACACTTTTGGAGGCTAGGAATTCTTTCGAAATCATCCCGTTGATGCGCCTCGCGGCGTTCGGTACCGCAAGGCTCACTAAGGGATAAGTGTACCCCGTCGTTATCAAGTAATAAAATCTGGACAAGTACAGGTATCGAATCCACATGATTTATTTACTACAAGTATCGAGCTACTTGGTCTCAGGTGTTATCTAGGCTATGTGGGTTTTGAGTTTGTTTGTTTAAGTTAATCTACTCCTAGTTGAATTACTCTACTCCTAGCTAAGTTATTCTAATTCTAATTAAGTTATTCTACTCCTAATTAAGTTAAACTACTCCTAGGTGATCTTTTACCAATGTAATTACCCGAAGGGACATGAGGTGATACGATAATAATGAGAATAGATTATTTAGACAACGGAATTAAAACCTAATCTAAGTCACTTGTGTCCGAGGCAATTAACCCTACCTATCCTCCTGAGGTCCCTAGTTCGTGATTCCCTTGTAAGGCCGAAACTAGCTCTAAGGCTCAGTAATTTGGGCTTAATCTTCTATAGGGTCGTCAATCCTATAGGCACTAACTAGGTCAGATTCAGCTCGCAATATGTGCCAACTTAATTTTGGGATTATCGAATGAGTTAAACCAATCAAACAAAGCGTAAGACAAAGATTAAAGCAATAAAACAATTGAATAAACAAAACTATAATATATATCAAAGATGAAAAGTATTGTCACGAAGATACAATGAGCCTAGGATTCATAGTATGGATCAGAGGCTAGACAGAATATAAAAGAAGAAAACTCTCTTTCAGGGAACCTGGCTACCAATGCAGGCGTCTTCCTAGGACTTAAGGATGGAACTTGAGCAATCCTCGACGGACAGAGCTTCGGAGCTGTCTTCAATGGAGGTTGAGGAAGATGGAGAGGATTTGTCAAGGTTGAAGCTAGGTTTTTACAAAGATAAAAGATGTCTAATTTACAATTGGAAATTCCTATATATAGACGCGGTTCGGGCCCTCTTTCTGACCTAATTCGTATCCTTTTGCAGGTGGGAAGTCGTGGGGCTGGCAACGCGGTTCGGGCCCCTTAAAGGCCTGCTCGATGGGCTGGCAACGCCAGCTCGCCGATCTAGCCCCAAAAAGGCCATTTCGACGAGCGAGAATGCCCAGAACGCCTAGCGCGACTGCCGGATGTCCCGAAATGCAACTTTCACCCGAACTCGTTCCTGCTTTAGCCTGCACATGCACGAAAACTCCAAATAACATTAGTTCCGAGGCTAAATTGACCCGCCAATCGCTCATTTTGAGTAAAAACTCCGTTTGGTGCGACTTTTGGCGGATCAATTAGCTATAAAAGACAATGGAATTTTAACGTACATGCTATTTTGGCCATATTTGCCTAAAATAACCAGAAAACGAGCCTAAACAACGAAAAGTAAATAAAACATTTCCAATTTCTAACTAACTCACACAAAAGCATATAAATGCGAGAATTGCTCGCTTATTCATGAAATAACGCTAAAAACCGTCCTAAAACCGTACCCAAAGATAGGGGTTTTTGACCCCTATCAAACCTCCTCGCACTTAAAACTTTACTTGTCCCCAAGTAAACTAAAAAACTAAACCCGCAATCACAAGCAAGCTAGAAAAACCTCCTGGTTTGACTAGGTGCTTGACACAATTTCGAGCATCTGTAATTACATGCATTCGGAAATACAAAGTAGAGACACGATATCCAAAAGCCGCATTTCAATTATCACAGGTCATATGTTTAAGAAAAAGGACACATGTTTAATTAAACGAGCTTAAGGGGATAGCTAAATAAAACACCTCACCATAGGTAGTTCACTCAATTCACACAATTTTGGTGGCTAAAGTGTTTACTCTCGGCTTATATTCTTGCTTAGGATTACGTTGATTTTGCACGTTCATCCGAGTTCCTCTACGCTATATGACTCCGATGATATCAAAAACAGCCTCGAATTGGGGTTATAATGTGGTTAGAGGGTTAAAGGTAAAGCAAGGGTTAGGAGTTCTAGCGCTAGAAAACAAAGTTTAAAATGGCTTTAGCAAATTGTGAAGTGATTGAGCGTTTTATTCACATATATTTTTTTTCTGAGGCGTTCTAATTTTAAGAACGGGGAGATAGAGTTCTCCCCCTTTTTTTTCTGTTCGTCTCTTTTCTTTTCTTTTTCTGTTTTTTTTCTTTTGGATAGTAATGCTCATCCACTTCTTAGCCTTTTGGCTTGCTACTATGTGCCATAAACAAAGATAAAGCGCTAGAAGAAAACAAAGGCTCAATGTGAGCTTTGCAAAAACTCGGGTTAAGTAACAAACCAAGTGATGGTTTGCAAAAATTGGGTTAGAACGAAAGAAAAATCTACAAGATACAAAATACAGGCTCAAAGGGGCTTCCTAGAGTAGATGAAAAAGAGAAAATAAGGTAAAGAAAAGGTTAATTCTAATGAGGCTGATTCATCGTTTAACATCTCAAATCATCGCATGTAGGTTCAACTCAGCATTAGGTGCAAAATCTGTAATCTTTCCACAAGTCAAAGCATTCACACAAAAATGTCAAGAAAAAGAGCTTTTTGATGTTCGCTCTTGGGCTCAAATTCAACTCACAGTTCTTGGGTTTCAAATTTGTGCTTACTAGTTCTCCCCAAGCTCAAGTTTAATATCACATGCCTTCAATCCTTAAGTTATCTACCTAAGTAATGATTTTAGCATTTCTTCAAAAGTAGGGTCTAAATGCAAACTTTAGCTCATGCTTTTATAGATACAGGGATTGTGTCCTACACCTAAACTCGTTGTCATGCAATTTTAGATTCGGTTCCCAGCCCTCAGAAATAGATAACGAAGTTTAGATTCGAAGGAGGTTTATGGTTTTAGGTCCTAAACATGCAAAAACATAAATAAAGCATAAATAAAACCCGAAAACGCTAAACTAAACTAGACACGACGCAACAAAAATTTAAAAATTATACAAATTTTTGTAAGTTTGTCTACCCCTCATCCTCACACTTAAATCATGCAATAAGTTCCAACATTGCATATAAAACTATAAAACACATGTGAAAGAAGTTAGGGTGGAGAAGACAACTTACTAACCAAAGTTAAAAACAGAAATCTATAATTGAATTAAAAAGAAAAACAAACCTAGAAAAAGTTTAATCCAAACTTGGGTTGCCTCCCAAGAAGCGCTACTTTTATAGTCGGTTAGCTCGACATAGAGTTCCTTCCTAAGTATAAGCTTCTATCCGCGTTAGGAACTCGAATTCCTTAACAAATAATCCGTACCTACAAAACGGATTAGGGGCCTCAAATAAGTTTAATGAAAATAAGCGGCCAAATTTAAACATATTATGAAAAAATTTGGTTTGCTCCCTTTTAGGTTCTCTTGGTAGGTCGAAGAGAGTGAAAACTTCTGAGTATGAGGCAAACCTAAACTTTTCTAACTTTTGAGGAAAAGGTAGTTGAGATACACAAGTTTTGATTTGATCTTTTATCTCTTTCACATGATTTAGAATTTCAGATTTTGAACCGGGGTTGCTTACCACTTCCGGTTCCTCACTTACCTTGAGTGATGCATGTGACAGTGGACTTGGTTCTACCTTTTTGTCATTCCTCAAAGAGATGGCTTGAGCTGATTTCCTTTGTGGGATTTCTATGTTTTCCTTTATGCTTGGGAGAGCATCTCGGGATTGCTCTTGCATCTCATGGTTTATTTGAGCCAATTGGTTGCTCAAGTCCTTGCAAACCTCCTCATTGATTGTAAGTCAGGCTGATATTCCTTTCAAAAGGGACAACACCTCATCTTGTGAACTAGAGGGTTGTGGAGAAACTTGGCTTGCTTGTTCGTAAGGAAACACTCCCAATTCGTTGTGCCTGTGCTCATTAACAAACCTATTTGGAGGCCTCAACATGTTAGGGTTCCCGTAGGACAGATTTGAGTGTTGAGGTCTCCTCCAATCACTACCATAAAAGCTGTAAGAATTGGGGTTAGAATTATACCTTTGGTGATTACCCACAAAACTTACACTTTCATTGGTGTTGAGGCTCAGTTTCGCTATCAAGATATCCATTTTCTTATTTAACTCGGCCATGGAGGGATTGGGAGCCTCATTCTCCAGGGCATGAATGTATTGTCTTGATGGGATAGTAAACTTTTGAGCTTGCCACTCGACTCTTTCTTGCCAATTCATTGATCAGAGAATGCTGAGAAAAAGTGAAGTTCTAGCACAAAAGTTGATAAGTAAAAGTATATAGTTATGAACAAATACAAAAGATATGAACAAGTACAAAAGATATGAACAAGTGTAGAAGTTATAAAGATTATATATCAACAAGTATAGAGAATAAGTATAAAGAATTATGTATACACAAGTATAAATAATATAAACAAGTATACGATAATAAGTATAGGTAAACAGGTATGAAGAATTATGTATAAACAAGTATAAACGATATAAACAAGGATATTCACAAAAAGAATCGTATATAAACAAGTGTATGTATAAACAAGTATAAACGATATAAACAAGGATATTCACAAAAAGAATCGTAGATAAACAAGTGTATGTATAAACAAGTATATGTATAAACAGGTATAGACGATATAAACAAAGGAATGCCTAAACTAACAAATCGACCTTTGGTTCGATATTGTAGAAGAAATAAATCCTCGACAACGGCGCCAAAAACTTGATGCGCCTCGCGGTGTTCGGTACCGTAAGGCTCACTAAGGGATAAGTGTTGGTCCCTTATAACGTAACAAGTTAGTTCCAAGGGGGGGGGGATAGGAACTATTTAAATAATTAATACGTTAAGGCTGACTTCTTTTTCTTTGAAAAAGGATTACACAGCGCGCTGAGTAAATTAAGACACTAGCTTAGTCAACTGGTGACTAAGTCAGCTTCTTTCTTTGAGTCAGGAGATAGCACTTGAGTCTATTCCTGAACTCAGATACTCAATACACACAACTCAGCGTGACCTCTTTACTTGGTCAGTTTTGTTTAAGCAAGCAATATATATATTAAGGAGATTAAGGTTAGAAAGATGTTACTCAACAGATTTATCCAGGTTCGGCCTCTAAGCCTACGTCCTGTCCCCGGAACACGTTCCGAGCTTTCGAATCTATTGAGCTCTTTAACGGTAGAGCATCAAACCTTTTACAATTTAGAAGCTGAGTATAACAAGAGTACATTCCTCTATACCTCTACTCACTCCTAATCTCTCGCTGAGTACTATAACCGAGTACTCAGCCTCTCCTTTCTAATCTCTAGAAATGATAAAGATTTGTCCTAAACAACAATTGCTAAGACACCTTAGATGATTGAATAATCACTCTAGACTTTTACACGAAAGATATAGAATTTGGTGTAAGTATTTGCTTTGCTTTTTCTCACAGAACTTCAAGTGTAAATTTGGTCAGTGTAATGGCTAGTTGAAGATCTGCATCGAATGAAGCAACTGAATGGCCTATTTATAGTGACACTTGAGGCATCCGTTATTTCGAATTTCGAAATTACCGTTGGAGGGAAACGGCTTCATGTCGTTGTCACTCAGTCCTGCTCAGTGCTCTTGGCCAATCAGATTCAAGTATCTTCTGTCTTCGGTCAGTCCGGCAGAATGTTTCTCCATTTATGGTAAGGTCAACTAGACAGCTTTCTGTGTCTTCTGAACTTTACCCAAAGTAGAAATACTTTGTCTGGAAGTTGTTTTTGCTCAGCTGCTGTCTTGTACCCTTTGTCGATACAACTCAGCAGCTTCGTTCCGAAGTTGTTCAACGAAGGTCTTCTCGATCCTTCTTTCGCTGAGCTGCGTTTTGTACACAACGACAGCGTTTTGCACACATGGGCCGAGTGGTCTTGATCTGTTTGACTCGGGCTTTGACTTCCGTATTAGGCTTTAAGCCTTTTAGTCTTTATGTCTTATAAACAATTTAACTCAACATTGAACAAACACATTCGTGTAATAAATCAAAGCATTTAAACTTAGTGTGTTTAGAATATGTTTAATTTTACTTAAATAATTTTGTCAAATCAAAATCATGTGGAAAGGTGTTTCAACAAACTCCCCCATTTTGATGTTGGCAAAACTATTCAGCGAAGAACTCAGTGTTGAGCTCCCCCATGATAGTTGTCCTAATATTACTTAGCAGACTCCCCCGTCAGGGTTGAGCTACTGACTTAGTTTTACGCTTGAACTTAATCGAGTAAGTCTAAGGTCAGTTTTCAGATATAGGCCAGTTCATGGAACATATTCTATTTTATTCAGTGTGAAGCGGAAGATTTATCATTCAGAGAGTGCTGAGTATTTTATTGTTCAATGGGTCTTATAAGACAGTGTTTAATAAACATTTTATCACCATGGCATACAATCAACAAGTATTTTAAACAGTAAACACAGTTGATGTATTTGAAGATACAAAATAACATAATACTCAGCATCATATAAAATAACTCAGGTTTGGATAAAGGATGCAAGTATTGTATTGAAATAAAGTAGTCAGCATATACAGCAAAAAGATAAGCAAAAAAGAACATAAGTCTATTTCTATTTCTTCTTCTTATGCTTAGACTGACTACTTCTAACAGCCTCCTGCTGAGTTCTAGCTTGTTCTTTCTCCCCCATTTTGTCAGCATCGGGAGGAGGAGGAATCCTAAAGGAGTCAGTTAAGACCGCGTTGGTCAGTGAGGTGGACAACTCCTTAAGTTTGTCAGCACTTTCATTGATGCCGTCGAAGACAGCAACGCCATCATCCAAGACCTCTTGAGGTATACTGAGTTCAGCTGCGCTGAGCATGCTCAGTATGTAGGCTTGAGACTTACCCACCCAAGTAATTATATCTGACAGTGCAGCAAAAACTTGATGAAATGTCTTCAGCAAGGCTGAGTCATAATATTGACGCTGGATATTGTAGTGACGCACATGAGTGAAAGTCTTTTGGGTAGTAACCAGTATCTCATTCTGCTTCATTTGGTCAGTGTCCATCTCTTGCTTATTCAAGTTCAGCAAACGAACGGCTTCGCTAATTTGCTCTACCGAACATTGAGAGTAGGAAGCCAGCTGATGGTTGGTCTTGTTTTGCTCAGTGTGAAGCTGGGCAAAGAGCATCTTAACTTCAGCAGAAGTTGCATATTGAGTGTTCGTAGCTGACAAGGTCTAAAATTGTCCCTGAAGAATGTTGAGATGTTGAACCATTGTCAGCTAGAGCTCAGCCAGCTTTGTTATTGAGTCCTTCTTGGGCTGTTGTGATTGAATGGAGATCATAACACTTAGCAGATCCTTCAGTCCTTTAACTTCATTTAAAAGCTGAGTGACTTGGGACAGCTGAGTTGACTCATTGTTGGTAGACCCAGCAGTAGGTTCAGCATATTGATGAAGATTTTTGATTAATGACTGCACCGAGTTGATGATTTGTCTACCAGACTCGGTGGCATGCAGATAGCTGAGTGATCCTTCATCAGTTTGCCTAGTTTCCTCAGTGTGACCAGTTGATGGAGGAGTCGAATTTTTCTCAGTGATGGCATGGTCAGTGACTGGAAGGGGGTTTTCAATCTGCACTTGGTTCTCTTGTAGAGATGATTGATCGGCAGGAATGATTGTTGGTGCAGAAGTAAGCTGAATGGGTTCAGTGCTGACAGGGGCAGAGGTTTCCTGAGTCAGCACAGTGCTTGGAGCAGCAACATTATCAAGAACTCGCTCGGTTTGGCTTGTATGGTTGGCAGAAGCATTCAAGTCGGCTTGTTCCTGTAGTGAAGAAACAGAGGCTTGCTTTTCAAGAGAAGTTGGCAGAGAAGAAGAAGTTTGTTTACTGAAATTTTTTAGCTTAAGTGTAGAAGGGTCTTTGGTCGGCTTCTGGACAGGAAGGTCAATGACAGTTGTCTGACTTGCTTTTACTAGTCTTCTTCTTCGAGGAGGTGTAGTGTCAGCTGGGATAGATTCTACTGAGTGAGGAGGAGAAATTTCTTCTTGATCAACATTGAGCTGGTCAGTTTGTTCTTGCTCTTCATCTGCAGCCAACTCAGTATTAGTTGGGTCAGCAGTTTCCTCTTCACTGGCAGTCTCCTCAGTGTCATCCTGACCACTTTCTTCTTCCTCCTGTTGATCATTCCCTTCGTTTTCTTCTAGCTCTTCTTCAAGCTGTGTGATGAACTGATCATCCAGTTGCACATCGTCTTTTTGATGCTCAGCTTCAGTTCCCTGACATTGTGTGAAGTGAGAATCACCAGGAACAATGAAGTCAGTGGGGACAACATCAATAGGGGTCAGCTCTGAAGACTTCTTCTTCTTCAGAGGTTGCTCATCAGCATCCATTCTTTCTTCTGTATCAGGCTCATCTTGCCTGCTTCTCTTCTCAGCTGACTTAGGTTTCTCCTGACCTTTTTGAGCAACTAACTTCAGCTTTTTGGCCGGAGACTCAGCATCTTTTGAAGGAGTCCCAACAGCTTTCCTTTTGCGGGCAGCTGGAGCGGTTGCGTCAGCAGCTCCTTTTGCTTTCTTGATTGGTTGATTAAATTTTAAAGCAAATAGGGCAGTGGCAGTAATCTCTGATCCTTTGGCTTTGGTTTCCTTCGTTAGGTCTACTCGGTGATCAAGAAGGATTTTGGTAATGAGTGAACCCAGCCTTAGAGTGCCAGTGCTCCTTTGAAAGCCGGCAATCAAGAATACTAGCATGTTGATGGGCTTGTATGTCAGCATATGCCATATGAAGCATTGCTCAAAGTTTGTTGCTGAGCTTGTGCAATTTATCTTTGGGAAGATATAATTGGTCAGCAGGTAGTGTGCCATCTTTTGGTTCTGGCCCATTGACGTGCTGGAGATTTCGCCAGCATGACCAGTCGGTTTACAGAATGTAGTGGAGTACCCAGTAACGTCCTGATCTCCAGACTTCCTAAGAATGGCTCCTTCATTCTTAAGCTTCAAAAGGCTGGCTAGGTAGGTGGGATTGATGAAGATGGTTTTGTCCTTCACCTTGGTGGCTAAGTGGTCCTGGTTATCATCAGCGACACACATGTTGTGGTAGAATTCCCTTACTAAGTCAGGGTAGGTATTGTAGCTTATGGAGAACAGCTCGGTCCAGCCATTCTTTGAAATCCACTCACAGAATGGTTCCTCTTTTTCCACAAAATCTTTTGAGAACCACCTTGAGTAGTCAATCTTATATTCCCTGACTTTCTCATAGACCTTGGTGTAGGTTCGTTGCTTAGGTTTCTTCGCCTTGGAAGAGTTACCTTGGTCAGTCTGATTTTTCTTGCTCGGTGTGGTAGCCTTGGTTTGTTCATGCTGGGTTGGAGACTTAGGGCTTGCATCGTAGGAGTTCTGGGGGTGAACGGCACCGGAGATGTTTAGAGAGACCTTAGTCATTTTCGCAGAGAAGTTTGGGAAGTTTTGTGATTTCTTAGAGAGAGAATATGAGAGTTAGAAAACTTTGTAAGCGTAAAGAAATAAAAATGGGGATTTGCCCACTATTTATGGAGGTGAAAGGTGGATCTTATCGAATCCATGTGTCAGTTTGTCCTTGGGATATTCAATCGACAAGGATCCTGACATTTATGACACATTCGGCGCAGACGTCACCCTAGGTGGCTATTCGCGTGCTTTAGCAATAAGTGCAACGTGTCTTTTACTCGACGTTAGAATCCTAATCGTTCTATATTCTGAGTTAGTCAGCTTTACGCAAACAGATAGTTTAAGTGATTGGTTGCTCAGCTTGAGATGACCACTCAGTGTGCATACTTGCTCAGCATGTAATATTCATTAATTTATCATAAAACACAGCATACATTTATCCACTCAGCAAGTAATAGCATTCAGCATGGTAATTCACTCAGCATAAATATATATTAAGAACTGGAATTTACTGAAGAGGATTAAACATACCAATGGCTTCTCTCAATATGCAGAACTGCTCATGAGCCAGTGGCTTCGTGAAGATATCCGCAAGCTGCTCATCCGTTGGGACATAGGTCAGCTTGATCTCACCTTTGAGTACATGGTCTCTAATGAAGTGATGTCTGATGCTGACATGCTTCATCCTGCTATGCTGAATTGGGTTCTTTGATAGATCAATTGCACTTTTGTTGTCACATTTGACCTCAATTGTCTTTGTTTGAACACCATAGTCTTCAAGTTGTTGCTTAATCCATAGGACTTGAGCAACACAGTGTCCAGCAGCAATGTACTCAGCTTCAGTGGTAGACAGGGCTACTGACGCCTGCTTCTTGCTGAACCAGGATACAAGACAGCTTCCTAGGAAGTGGCATCCTCTAGAGGTGCTTTTTCGTTCAAGCCTGTCTCGTCCATAGTCAGCGTCAGTGTATCCAACAAGTGTAAAATCATGAGTGTTGGGATACCATAAACCTGCGTTCACTGAGCTTTGCAAATATCTAAGGATTCTTTTTACAGCTATGTAATGAGATTCCTTAGGGTTAGATTGATATCTAGCACAGTAGCATACTAAGAACTGAATATCCGGTCTACTCGCTGTTAAGTAAAGTAGAGAGCCTATCATACCTCGATACAATTTGCTATCTACCGACTTACCAGTCTCGTCAGCACAAAGGACAGTGTCAGTGCCCATATGAGTGGATATTGGCTTGCAATTTTCAAGATCATATTTCTTCAATATCTCCTTGGCATATTTAGCTTGACTGATGAAGATGCCATTTTCCCCTTGTTTGATTTGAAGTCCAAGGAAGAAGTTGAGTTCTCCCATCATTGACATTTCAAACTCAGTCTGCATTTGCTTGCTAAATTCCTTGCACATAGACTCATTAGTGGCACCGAAAATAATATCATCAACATATATTTGAGCCAGCAGGGTGTCCTTACCCTTTCTCTTAATGAATAAGGTTGTATCAGCTTTGCCTCTGACATAATTTCTAGTCAGCAGGAAACTGGTCAGCCTCTCATACCAAGCACGTGGTTTGGGAATTTAGGATCCTCAAACCCTGGAGGCTGATTAACATAAACTTCCTCATTTATAACTCCATTAAGGAATGCACTCTTAACATCCATTTGAAACAGTTTAAAGTTCATATAACTTGCATAAGCGCATAAAATTCTAATAGCCTCTAGCCTTGCCACTGGGGCAAAGGTCTCACCGTAGTCAATACCTTCTTGTTGACTGTAGCCCTGAGCTACAAGTCTTGCTTTGTTCCTGACTACATTTCCTTGTTCATCCAGCTTGTTTCGGAAGACCCATCTTGTTCCAAGGGTCTTCTGACTCCTTGGATGTGGCACTAACTCCCATACATCGTTTCTTCTGAATTGATCAAGTTCCTCTTGCATTGCGCTCATCCAGAATTCATCGTGCTCAGCATCAGCGAAGTTCTTTGGTTCCTGAACTGAGACGAATGCTACGTTGCTGAGGTACTTCCTGAGTTGACTTCTCATCATCAGGGTATTCCCAGCTGTGTCAAGGATGGCATTCTTCGAGTGTCCTCTTGGTATCTTGATCTCCTTTGACGAATTGATGTCTTGTGCTGGTAGGTATCTCCTGAGTTGATTTCTTGTCATCAGGGTATTCCCAGCATCATCAAGAATGGCACTCTCTGAGTGTCCTCTTGGTATTCTGATCTCCTTTGGTAGATTAATGTCTTGTGCTAGTTGTGTTTCAACAATCTTTGCAGGTTTAGATTGGTCAGTGAAAACAATTTGAGATTCACCTTTACCTTTGGTCAGCCCTTGAGGAAATGACTCAGCAGCAGCTTCTTTGTCAGCAGGTGCTGAGTGTGGATCATCCTCAGTTAGCAGCTTGTATCTTCCTGCAGGGTTAGTTTCATCGAACTCAACATGTACTGAGTCTTCTAAGACTTGAGTTCGCTTATTGAAAACTCTGTATGCTTTGCTGTTTGTTGAGTAGCCTAAAAAGATAGCTTCATCAGCTTTTGAGTCAAACTTAGCTAGGCTATCTTTGGTATTCAATATAAAACATTTACAGCCAAAGGCACGAAAGTAACCAATATTGGGCTTTCGTCCTTTCCAAAGTTCGTAGGGGGTTTTCTTTAGTATAGGTCTAACAAGAGCCCTATTAAGAATATAGCACGCTGTGTTGACAACTTCTCCCCAAAAGTACTTTGGAAGCCTATGCTCAATTAGCATTGTCCTGGCTATTTCAACCAAGGTTCTGTTCTTCCTTTCAACAACCCCATTTTGTTGAGGCGTTCTAGGAGCAGAGAAATTATGGTCAATGTCATTGGTTTCACAGAATTCAACAAACTGTTGGTTCTTGAATTCTCCACCATTATCACTTCGGATGTGAGCTAACTTAAGGTCTTTATCATTTTCAAGTTTTCTTACCAGATTTGAAAATGTCTCAAAGGTTTCATCCTTGCTGCTGAGCAAGATGATCCAAGTGTACCGAGAAAAGTCATCTACAATGACCAAGGAAAATCTTCTTCCACCCAAGCTCAGCGGCTGGACTGGACCGAAGAGATCCAAGTGTAGAAACTCTAATGGACGCTTTGTTGAGACAATGTTTTTACTATGAAAGGATTGTTTGGTTTGTTTTCCAGCTTGGCAAGTGTGGCATAATTGATCTTTTTCAAATTTAAGTTCTGGCAGTGCCTCAACCAATTGCTTTCTTGCTAATTTGGCCAGGAGGTCCATGCTTACATGACCAAGTCTCCTGTGCCATAGCCAGGAATTTTCTTCCTTTGATACTAAGCATACAGTTTTTGAAATTTTTTTCTCTAAGTTAAGCATGAAGACATTATCAATGCGAGGGGCAGTTAAAATTAACTCATTAGTCTTACCCTCGAATATTTTACATCCAGTGTCATCAAATATAACTTTTCTCCCATTGTCACATAGCTGAGCTACGCTGAGTAAGTTATATTTGAGTCCGCTGACTAAGGAGACAGACTCAATAGTAGGATTACCACCAATGGTTCCTGACCCTACTATCTTACCCTTTTTGTTGTCTCCAAAACTTACGCTTCCTCCTCGTTTACGCTCAAATGTGATGAACTGAGTTTCATCACCAGTCATATGCCTCGAGCATACGCTGTTAATATACCACATTTTTTACTTCTTAGCACACCTCAGGCTTACCTGCAATGTAACTAGTTGCTTTTAGGTACCCAATTCTTTTTGGGTCCTGGCTTGTTAGGTTCAACAGGTAAAGCATCATATTTTATTTTATGGCGACATACTTGGACAGTATGGTCATTCTTTCCACAGAAGTCATAGCTGACTTTCCGTTTAGGATATCTCACTGACTGGTCAGCACCCCAGTGCTGAGCATGCCAGCACACCTTTGTGGTGTGTCCTTTCTTCCCATAGAAGTCACACTGGACATTTCGCCGAGGATTCCATCTCTGCTGACCAGTACTTCGGTACTGAGTATTCAGAGGAATATTTCTTTTGTTTTGTTTGGAACCTTTAGTTGGTTCTGAATAGATGTGACGTCCTTTCTCAGTTTCTTAGAATCTGATTGTACCTCAGAGACAAGCTTTTGCACAATTCCAATGTTACTATGCAAATCTGAGTTGTCCTGAAGAAGATATCGAAGGTCGCTCAGTTTGACCTCCTCAACTTCGTCACATCACCTGTTGAGTGCTCTAACCTTTTTATGACACTTTTTGACAAGTGTGTAGAGGTCACTCAGGGCATTAATCATTTCATTTCTGAGCAAGGGTAGTGATATTACCTCAGTTGAATGTTCCTCATCGTCAGATGCAATGGAAGGGTCAGCATGCTCATAAACACATGGCTCAGCAAGTTCGTCAGCCATGAAACAAATCTTTGCTGACTCAGTGGCATCAGCTTAAGATGATGATGAATCATCACTATCACTCCAGGTTGCCACCATTGCCTTCTTGCCGTTCTTTCTTTCTTTCCTCAGCGAGGGACATCTTGACTTGATATGGCCAGTTTGATGACATTCAAAGCAAGTTATGGGCTTTAAGCTGTCCTTCTTGTACTTGCTGTCGCTGGAGTCAGCTTTGTACTTAGCAAACTTCTTATAAGGCTTCTTAGAATATTTGTCATTCTTTTTTAATAGCCTTTTCATCTTTCTGGTAAATATAGCCATCTCTTCATCGTCTGTTGAGCTCCCATCAGTGGAGTCAACTTTCATGACAAGAGACTTTTGCATCTTGTCTTCAGACTTTTCCTTCACCTCGAAATTCTTCATCGAAATCTCATGGGTCAGCAGTGAGCCGATGAGTTCATCATACTTATAGGTGGTTAAGTCTTGAGCTTCCTCAACAGCGGTCTTCTTTGCTTGCCAGCTTTTAGGAAGACTCCTAAGAATCTTCTTGACTTGTTCTTCCTCAGTGAAGATCTTCCCAAGTCTCTTGAGCTCGTTGATGATGTTTGTGAATCTTGCATTCATGTCTGAGATCCCTTCATCATCGTTCATTTCGAACAGCTCATACAATCTCATATGCTGGTTCACCTTGGATTCTTTCACCTTGTTGGTTCCTTCATAGGTGACCTCCAGCTTCCTCCAGATCTCCTACGCTGACTCACAACCTGAAATCTTATTGTATTCTGCAGCATCTAGCGCACAGTGAAGCATGTTTATAACCGAAGCATGATTTTGTAGCTTCTTGAGATCATAATCTGTCCATTTGGACTCATCTTTAACAACTGTTTGGCCATCAACAGTTTCAACAGGAACAAACGAGCCTTGGACTATAGATAGCCATGCACTCATATTTGTAGCCTGAATGAAATTTTTCATCCTATTCTTCTAGAAGGTATAGTTAGACCCGAAGAATAAGGGAGGCCGAGTTATGGACAGACCCTCAGGTAGAATCTGAGTTGTCAGATTTCCTGGGAGAAACCGAGTGCTGTTTTCAGCCATAGTGGGGATCAGCTCAAGGTAGTTAAACCTTGTACAATGAGCTTTTAGGCTCTAATACCACTTGTTGGTCCCTTATAACGTAACAAGTTAGTTCTAAGGGGGGGGGGGATAGGAACTATTTAAATAATTAATACGTTAAGGCTGACTTCTTTTTCTTTGAAAAAGGTTTACATAGCGCGCTGAGTGAAATTAAGACACTAGCTTAGTCAACTGGTGACTAAGTCAGCTTCTTTCTTTGAGTCAGGAGATAGCACTTGAGTCTATTCCTGAACTCAGATACTCAATACACACAACTCAGCGTGACCTCTTTACTTGGTCAGTTTTGTTTAAGCAAGCAATATATATATTAAGGAGATTAAGGTTAGAAAGATGTTACTCAGCAGATTTATCCAGGTTCGGCCTCTAAGCCTACGTCCTATCCCCGGAACACGTTCCGAGCTTTCGAATTCTCTATTGAGCTCTTTAACGGTAGAGCATCAAACATTTTACAATTTAGAAGCTGAGTATAACAAGCGTACCTTCCTCTATACCTCTACTCACTCCTAATCTCTCGCTGAGTACTATAACCGAGTACTCAGCCTCTCCTTTCTAATCTCTAGAAATGATAAAGATTTGTCCTAAACAACAATTGCTAAGACACCTTAGATGATTGAATAATCACTCTAGACTTTTACAAGAAAGATATAGAATTTGGTGTAAGTATTTGCTTTGCTTTTTCTCACAGAACTTCAAGTGTAAATTTGGTCAGCGTAATGGCTAGTTGAAGATCTGCATCGAATGAAGCAACTGAAGGGCCTATTTATAGTGACACTTGAGGCATCCGTTATTTCGAATTTCGAAATAACCGTTGGAGGGAAACGGCTTCATGTCGTTGTCACTCAGTCCTGCTCAGTGCTCTTGGCCAATCAGATTCAAGTATCTTCTGTCTTCGGTCAGTCCGGCAGAATGTTTCTCCATTTATGGTAAGGTCAACTAGACAGCTTTCTGTGTCTTCTGAATTTTACCCAAAGTAGAAATACTTTGTCTGGAAGTTGTTTTTGCTCAGCTGCTGTCTTGTACCCTTTGTCGATACAACTCATCAGCTTCGTTCCGAAGTTGTTCAACGAAGGTCTTCTCGATCCTTCTTTCGCTGAGCTGTGTTTTGTACACAACAACAATGTTTTGCACACATGGGCCGAGTGGTCTTGATCTGTTTGACTTGGGCTTTGACTTCCGTATTGGGCTTTAAGCCTTTTAGTCTTTATGTCTTATAAACAATTTAACTCAACATTTAACAAACACATTAGTGTAATAAATCAAAGCATTTAAACTTAGTGTGTTTAGAATATGTTTAATTTTACTTAAATAATTTTGTCAAATCAAAATCATGTGGAAAGGTGTTTCAACAATAAGTGTACCCCGTCATTATCAAGTAATAAAATCTGGACAAGTCCAGGTATCGAATCCACATGATTTATTTACTACAAGTATCGAGCTACTTGGTCTCAGGTGTTATCTAGGCTATGTGGGTTTTGAGTTTGTTTGTTAAGTTAATCTACTCCTAGTTGAATTACTCTACTCCTAGCTAAGTTATTCTAATTCTAATTAAGTTATTCTACTCATAATTAAGTTAAACTACTCTTAGGTGATCTTTTACCAATGTAATTACCCGAAGGGACATGAGGTGATACGATAATAATGAGAATAGATTGTTTAGACAACGGAATTAAAACCTAATCTAAGTCACTTGTGTCCGAGGCGATTAACCCTACCTATCCTCTTAAGGTCCTTAGTTCGTGATTCCCTTGTAAGGCCGAAACTAGCTCTAAGGCTCAGCAATTTGGGCTTAATCTTCTATAGGGTCATCAATCCTATAGGCACTGACTAGGTCAGATTCAGCTCACAATATGTGCCAACTTAATTTTGGGATTATCGAATGAGTTAAACCAATCAAACAAAGCGTAAGACAAAGATTAAAGTAATAAAACAATTGAATAAACAAAACTATAATATATATCAAAGATGAAAAGTATTGTCACGAAGATACAATGAGCCTAGGATTCATAGCATGGATCAGAGGATAGACAGAATATAAAAGAAGAAAAATCCCTTTCAGGGAACCTGTCTACAAATGCAGGCGTCTTCCTAGGACTTAAGGATGGAACTTGAGCAATCCTTGACGGACGGAGCTTCGGAGCTGTCTTCAATGGAGGTTGAGGAAGATGGAGAGGATTTCTCAAAGTGGAAGCTAGGTTTTTACAAAGATAAATGATGTCTAATTTACAATTGGAAATTCCTATTTATAGACGCGGTTCGGGCCCTCTTTCTGACCTAATTCGTATCCTTTTGCAAGTGGGAAGTCGTGGGGTCAATCGTGGCTTCGTGGGACTGGGAATCAGTCTTCTGACTGATTCCCGCAGGGCAGCTCGCCGAGCTGGGCACCAGCTCGGTGAGCTGGCCTTGCGCAGGCCAGCTCATCGCGAGCTGGCCTCTAGCTCGCCCGAGCTGGCACAGCCAACTCGGCGAGCTGGCCTCTAGGGGCCAGCTCGATGCAGCTAGCCTCCAGGGGCCAGCTCGCCGAGCTGGCCCCTTAAAGGCCTGCTCGATAGGTTGGCAACACCAGCTCACCGATCTAGCCCCAAAAAGGCCATTTCGACGAGCGAGAATGCCCACAACGCCTAGCGCGACTGCCGGATGTCCCAAAACGCAACTTTCACCCGAACTCGTTCCTGTTTTAGCCTGCACATGCACGAAAACTCCAAATAACATATATTTCCGAGGCTAAATTGACCCGCCAATCGCTCATTTTGAGTAAACAATTCGTTTGGTGCGACTTTTGGCGGATCAATTAGCTATAAAAGACAATGGAATTTTAACGTACATGCTATTTTGGCCATATTTGCCTAAAATAACCAGAAAACGAGCCTAAACAACAAAAAGTAAATAAAACATTTCCAATTTCTAACTAACTCACACAAAAGCATATAAATGCGTGAATTGCTCGCTTATTCATGAAATAACGCTTACTCTCTCTTTGATCTCATGTCAATTCTTTTAGAGGCAATCGATTTCAATTGCTATTCATTGGTTGGTTACTAATCATTTTCTTTTCTATTGTCATTTTTGTTCGTGATATACGGATTAAGAGTTGTGGGCACTTCGTTTGCAATAGTAGATTGAACTTCAGAAAAGGTACATTTGCTTTATCCCTCTTTTTATAAAATAACGATTAACGAATCTTGAAAAAAGGGAAATAGATAAAATAATTAAAAAAAATTATAATTCCGCTGCGCTTAGACTCGTCTATTTTCCTTTAATGAATAGGACCCCAAACTTGTATATTCGATTGTTGTATGGTAGTAATTCATACAAGCCATACTACTTGTTAAGTTAGTTGTGAATATAGGTACATGTTGCATACATATGACTGGATCGATCCGCTTGAGAAAACTGCATGGTGGTTGTGTCATAAGTTTTCTTAAGTAGGTCTCTAATTATCTTCAGACCAGATTTTGTTATAATATCATTGTGGAATCCGGTTCACTTTTACATATGCCTAAAATGTTTGTAATAGGATGTCAAATACGGGTATGATTGGTTGAACAAGTGAACACATTAGCATTGATAGTGAAGTGATGGAATTACCACTTATGTAACAATGGGATGATATTGCAGGCCACTTGATAAGTGAGATTGATAAGTGTATGGTCATACTCTGATAAGTAGTTTACTTATCTGATTCATCAATCTACTTGAGATCAAGAAATACCATAAACAGTAGAGAGGATGACAGCCACCATGCCTCTTGTTTATCATATCGACATCAAATGGTAAAAGATAGTAAGGGATAACTACAGGGTATCTGCATATTTAGACTGCTAATACTCTGTCTTAGTTGGGGGCTGTAATGGTTTGCTAGAACCCACTTACAGTTTGTGGACCATGAGCCCACTACTAATTAAGAACAGAATCATAGGATCGTGCACATAGAACATCTGAGTTGGAACTTATAGAACAGTACACTGGACAGATGAAATTAATTAATTGATTGGCAGAAAAATATTAAGGTACTTAATTAGTTCTTGAATTAATTGGTTAATTGTTACTTTGTATCAATTAATGAATTTAGGGATTGAGTATTTGATTGATTAATTAGTTTGCAGAATGTAATTAATTAATTTACAAATTAATGGAATTACATTAGGTCAATAATTAATTAAATTAATATATCATTTTATTAATTAGTTTTTATTTTATTTTATTGGGGTAATTAAATTTAATCTAACTATAATTAATTGCATAGTATAAATACTTTTGGTATTTATTTATGTAATAAGAATAGTTTTGTATTAAGTTTGTAATTAACCAATTAATCCATTTCTAAAGTGAACAAGCTAAAGTTGCATACAAGAATCCTTGTGCGTATTCCTTTGAAATTGTGTTAATGATCCAAAAGAAAACTAAACTGTCAACCTCCTCCTATTGTGAATAAGTGTCTGCACTTTTATCCGGTTCCAGATTGTCCTTCACAATGTAATCGAGCTTGCATTTGGCTCGCAAAGCACGGATATCATTGCATGACTCCACTATAAGTAATTTCCACCGTTAATCGAAGTTGTAACAAGGCCCAGGCCTGGATTGTCATAATTCTGAACATATCCAAAAGCATTTGTGTTCTGATTCATCTATAAATATCTTGATTCAGAAAATTTATTATTTGAATCTGATTGAGATGAATTTGTTGTGTCTGAGTAATGAGAATTTTCTCTGTCTGATTCCTCTTCTTCAACACCGATATCGCTTTCCAACGCTCGTAGATCTGATTCCTTCACCATAAACGTGATCGTTCACCAATATGCTTTGATACCATAATAAAACCAGTATTGTATTTTATAGAATAGAGAAATCAAACCATTTCTCATTAAGAAGAAAAACAACAAGTTGTGAGCTATTTAAAATGGCTCAGAAAAAATACCTAAACAGTATTAAGAGAAAACAGAGAAAAGAAATTCTAATAGTTACTAGATTTACTGATCTAGTAACTATTTAACCAAATAGTAAATAGGGTAAATCAGCAAAACATATAGTTACAGTCTATATTCTAATATTTATCCACATACATTAAGTTTATATAGAAAAAATTTAAAACAATTTGTATATGTACAAGTTACATGTCAAAAATTATGTTATGTAACAAGATTATAAATCATTTAATTTATCATTTGAAAGGGTAATTATATACGTGGTGTATAACTTTTACCCATAATCACACTTTGGTGTACAATGATAGGGGTATTTTACCCCTATCTTTTAGCGTGATTTACGGGATGATTTCGGGTAAAATAAATAAGTTTGATTGCAAAAATAAAGTGTTTTTGATAAATAAAGAAATAAAAATAAATCTCGTACTTTTAGTTTATTTCCCTCGTTTTTTATTAGTTTAGGAAATAAAACGTCAAGCTAACTCGGCTCTCAAGTGTTGTATTTCAGGTACGGGGAAGGAGCAAAAATCCACTCCATACGCGGGGCGTGAAACATGGTGTCAGAAATGATTGATCAATCCTGAACCACCACATGGAATCTACTTAGCATACGCGGGGCGTATTCCATTTTACGCGGGGCGTATGACACATGTCGGCAATAATTGGCCTAATCCTGAAAGTCAGACTGCATTGTCTCCCGGAGTCAACTCTCCATACGCCGGGCGTAAAAGGCAGTTCTTCAACGTAAAAAGATCAGGGACTCATTTACGCGGGGCGTACTTCAGCTACGCACGGCGTAAATGCTCCAATTCAAGCAATAAAACTTCAGAGACTCAAACACGCGGGGCGTACTTCAGCTACGCAGGGCGTGTGTGAGATAATTAGACACGAAATTGGTCCACATGCAGGAGATTTCTGACGGAATGGGCACTTACGCGGGGCGTATCATGGGATTTCTGCACCAAATAATGTTGCTCCATGCTTGTGCTTTGTGAAATTACAAACTTGCCCTTGCTTGATGCCTATAAATAGATAGCTCTTGAACTTCATTTGACACCAATTACATACTAGAGAGCTATAATATGCTCTTTTCCTTTCTTGTAATTTAGATTCAGATTTTGTAGTTAAACTCTCCCCCTCGAGAGCTTGTTCGGTTGTTCCGGCGTTCCATCGAAGTTTCGCTCCATCATTCGTCACCAAGCTCGAGAGTTCCACCTCCACGACCTAGGAGACGGCTTTGAGTCCGGTTAGCTAGTTCCAAGGGCAGATTCTCCCTTTTTACTTGCTAATTAGCTTGTACTCTTCCTATGTACTAGGCTTGGTTGTATTTCATCTAAACACTTTCCATATTTATAATTTATGGTTTATAATCTCTATTTCCCTTTACGTGTTAATGTTTATTGCTTGTTTTGATATTGATAATTGATTATTGTGTAGGAGCACGCGATTACCGCCGCCATCCGGGCTATCTTTAGGGAATTATATAGGTGTTGCCTTACCGGAAGTGACAAACCGGAAATCGTAGGAATTGACAAGCCACGGAACTTACGGGCCCTAATTTCTAGTTCCCCCGCATTAGACACGCCTTGACTAGGAATCACATAGTCTAAGTACTTCACGGGTCGGTCTTACTACACTTGGTCGTCTTTGCAAGAGTAAACCATTATCCGTATACATTTAGAGTCATTATTTATCGTGGTTATAACTTATCATACACATCCTGCTTCATAGAGTTTTAGCTGCACGAATCTGAGTCGCCAATAGTTAGGAATAGTGTGTAGTTGTGTCTTACTTTACCCCAAAGTAATCACCGCTTAAATAACATACGAAACCGAGTCGTCTAATACTTGTAATTATAAATCCCGTGGATTCGATACCCGGTCTTAATCGGATTATTACTTGATACGACGGGGTACACTTGCCCCTAAGTAGTCGTAGCGTCTAGTAGGGTTAAGAGCAATTTATAAAGATCACATCCATAGACATAGCACATTCACCGCAATACACATTTAATCGTCGTAAGAAAAGCTCACACTAGGCGCCGCGCTACCAAGTTTTTGGCGCCGTTGCCGGGGATTTATAATTTCTTGCAATATTAGACAAAAACGTTTCATTGTTAGTTAAGCATTCTTTTTGTATAAATTGTTTATATATACGTTTGCTAACATTATTCTTTTTTGTTGATAATTCTTATATACTTGTTTTACTTTATGCACACCCGATCTAAAAGTGATTCTCTCGTACCTATTGATCTCGAAATTGAACGTACTCTTTCTAGGTTACATAGAGAGAGAATGGCAAATCTCAACGATGAAGCTAACCAGCCCGAGCTCAACCAACAGGGGCCGGAACAACCCGTGAATAACGACCGTAATGGTGAAGGCAACGACACGCGTTCGATGTTGGAGATTCTTGCTCCACATCGTCCTCAAATCCGCCACGGAATCGTTGCCCCCACCATTCCGGCCGACACATTTGAAATAAAGCCTAGCATGATCCAATTAATCCAACAATTCGGTCAATTCGGAGGGGAACCCCATGAAAACCCTAACGAACACCTTGATAAATTTCTTATGCGTGCCGAAACTTCACGGCAAAATAATGTTCCGGTAAAGGCCGTCCAACTAAAACTTTTTCCTTTTTCCTTGACAGGACAAGCGTTGGAATGGTTGCACTCATTAGAGGCGGGATCGATCACATCATGGAAGGAACTCGAGAAGGAATTCCTATCTTACTACTTCCCGCCCTCTAAAACGGTTAAATTGAGAAAAGATATCACTTCCTTTCGGCAACTTAGATACGAGGCCCTCCACTCAGCTTGGGCTAGGTTCCGAAAGCTGCTCCGAAACTGTCCCCATCACGACATCCCTAAGCATGATTTAGTAAGTACTTTTTATCATGGTCTAACACCGACTAATCGTGCAACTGTTGATTCCGCCGCAGGTGGGGATTTGTTTCACAAATCGGCAAGCGAGGCATATGAGCTCATTCACGAATTAGCTAGGAAAAGCGTCCAATGGCAAGAAGATCGGCTTGCCGGATCCTCGCAACACCAAAACTTTGCCGTAGAAGACGAGGCTCCCACCACCTTCATGATCGAAATGAACAAAAAACTGGACGCCTTAATGGCGCAAATGAGCCTCCAAAACTCAGCACAAGTCCTAATGTGCTCTCACTGTGGTGGTGGCCACCAAGGTAAGGATTGTCAAGCCGATAGCCCTTTTTTCGGTGACTTCGAAAGCGTAAGTTATGTAGGGAGACAACAAAGGTATAATTCTCATCATAACTCTTATCCTAACACGCACGCTTTTCACCACCATAACAATAGCAATAATGGAAGGAGGCCTCAACATATTTTATCTCACGATAACGGGCGGAACATGTTGAAGCCCCCATCCGAAACCCATGGTAAATTAATGGGACAAGGGTTGGGCCAATTCCCTCATGACCAAGAAGAAAAAAATTCACAACCTCCTAGCAATGCGCAAGACACAATGGTAATTGATCTTCTTACAGAAATATCTTCCCGTCTTGCTAACAACGAAGCATTTTGCAGGGACTTGGGACAGCAAGTGGCCCAATTAAGTCGCCAACAACAAGGGGGACAACATAGGCCCCCCCCGACTAACATCGAACAAAACCCGAGACCAAAAGATTGGGAGACCGCACAAGCAATAACTCTCCGTAGTGGTAAGGGTTTGGAACCACTGGTTCAAAAGGCGACCCCACAAGCTCCACAGGTAAGTAATGAACCGGAAGTGGTAAGCAACCCCGGTTCGGATCCAAAACACTCAACTTCCTCGGATAAGAATAAAAACGTGTGTGATCCAATTGGAGCTTACGTACCGAAGCTCCCTTTTCCACAACGACTTAAAAAGGAAAAATTGGACCACCAATACGGCAAGTTTTTGGAAATCTTTAAGAAACTTCACATTAACATTCCACTTGCGGAAGCATTGGAGCAAATGCCCACATACGCGAAGTTTCTTAAAGAAATCCTCGCCAAAAAGAGGAAGTTGGATTATAATGAAACGGTAGCGCTCACGGAAGAATGCTCCGCGATTATAACAAACAAACTCCCACCTAAACTCAAGGATTTAGGTAGTTTTTCTATCCCTTGCACGATTGGGAATGTTGAGTTTAGAAGAGCTTTATGTGATTTAGGTGCTAGCATCAATCTAATGCCTTTATCTGTGTTCAGGAAGCTTGGTTTGGGAGAACCAAAGCCTACCAATATGACGCTCCAGTTGGCCGATAGATCCATTGCCCGGCTAAAAGGAGTTGTGGAGGATGTCTTAGTGAAAGTGGACAAGTTCATTTTCCCCGCCGATTTCGTAGTGCTCGATATGGTGGAAGATGACTCGGTACTAATCCTCCTGGGACGACCATTTCTTGCAACCGGTAGGACTCTCATTGATGTCCACGAAGGTAAGCTCATCCTACGGTTATAAGACGAAGAGGTAGAATTTAACGTGTATAATTCCATGAAATTTCCATCTAATACCTTGGCGGATTGTAACTTTTTAAATTCCGTAGACTCTATTGATCTTTTTGTTGGAGAATTTTGTGGTAGGGCTTTTGCGGAAACCTCTTCGGAAATAGGTGATAATGAGCATTTGGATGAGGAGCCATTAAACAAGCCATTTGAATACTCCTCCGAAATAGAATGATGTCTGTTGGCAAGGAGTCGGTTTGAGGGTTTGGACCGAGATAGCAAAGCAAAGCCAAAGTATTCTCTCGAGGAGCCTCCAACTTTGGAACTTAAACCCTTGCCTCCTAATTTAAAGTACGTATTTTTGCAACCTCTTAATTTCTTACCGGTTGTTATTTCTTCGCTTTTGACATCAGAAATGGAGGAAGCGTTAATCGCGGTGTTACAAAAACATAAAGGCTCATTTGGGTGGACCATTCACGACATAAAAGGGATCAGCCCCACCATCTGCACACACCGCATCTTTATGGAAGATAAAGTCAAGCCCTCCGTGCAGCCGCAACGACGGCTTAACCCCAATATGAAAGAGGTAGTAAAAGTCGAGGTAATCAAACTCCTCGACGCAGGTATAATCTTTCCTATTTCTGATAGTCCATGGGTTAGCCCGGTCCAATGTGTTCCCAAAAAGGGGGGCACAACGGTGACGGAAAATGATCAAGGGGAGTTAATCCCCACGCGAAAAGTAACCGGATGGCGAGTATGCATTGATTACAGAAAACTTAACGAAGCCACCCGAAAAGATCATTTCCCCTTGCCGTTCATCGACCAAATGTTGGAAAGAATGGCGGGTCATAAATTCTTTTGCACCCTCGATGGCTTATCCGGTTATATGCAAATTCTCGTTGATCCTTCGGATCAAGAGAAGACGACATTCACCTGTCCATATGGGACATTTGCATATAGGCAGATGCCGTTCGAGCTTTGTAACGCCCCCGCCACCTTTCAGCGGTGCATGACGGCTATATTCTCCGAAATGATTGAGGACTTCATGGAAGTCTTCATGGCCGATTTTTCTGTTTTTGGGTCGTCCTTTGACATTTGTTTGAGCAATCTTGATAAAGTCCTCCAACGTTGTGAAGACACCAACCTCGCTCTTAGTTGGGAAAAGTGTCAATTTATGGTTCAAGATTGTATTGTTTTGGGACACAAGGTGTCTGGGGAGGGGATCGAGGTCGGCCCGGCCAAGATCGAGGTAATTGAAAAACTACCTCCACCAATCAACGTAAAAGGAATTCGGAGCTTTTTAGGTCATGCGGGGTTCTATAGACGATTCATTAAAGACTTCTCTAAGATAGCAACCCCCTTGACCCAGCTCCTCATAAAGGATGCAGAATTTAATTTTTCCGACCAATGTTTACTTGCGTTTAACACGCTTAAGGACAAATTAATTAATGCACCTATCATGGTGAAACCCGATTGGAGCCTCCCCTTTGAATTGATGTCTGATGCGAGTGATTTGGCTGTAGGTGCTTGTTTGGGCCAACGGGTGGATAAACTCTTCCGCCCTATCTATTATGCGAGCAAAACGCTCAATGAGGCCCAACAAAACTATTCCATCACGGAAAAAGAGATGCTTGCCTTTGTTTTTGCTTTCGATAAATTTAGGTCGTATCTTGTGTTATCCAAAATTATCGTATACACTGACCACGCAGCTCTCAAGTACTTGATGACTAAGCAGGACGCCAAACCACGCTTGATACGGTGGATCCTACTCCTACAAGAATTCGACATCGAGATCAAAGATAAAAAAGGAGTGGAGAATGTTGTGGCCGATCATCTCTCTCGCTTACAAGGTGAGCAAGGCGAACCTCCAGAAGCTATTGAAATTAAGGAGACCTTTCCTGACGAAGCACTCTACGCGGTAACATCTTTACCTTGGTATGCCGATATGGCAAACTTCAAAGCCGGTAATATTCTTCCCCCGCACCTTACATATGAGCAGCGTAAGAAATTCTTTCACGAGGCTAAGCATTATTTTTGGGAAGAACCCTATCTGTTCAAATCTTGTGCCGATAACATTATTCGTAGGTGTATACCGGAAGAAGAGGTTAATCACGTGCTACATATGTGTCATACCCAAGAGCCGGGGGGCCACTTTGGCCCTAGTCGAACAATGGCAAAAGTCTTACAATGTGGGTTTTATTGGCCTACTTTATCCAAAGATGCCCACAACTTCGTCAAATCATGTGACGCTTGTCAAAGGAGCGGAAACATTTCCCGAAAACATGAAATGCTCCAACAGGGAATCCTAGTTTGCGAACTCTTTGACGTGTGGGGGATAGACTTCATGGGACCTTTCCCTAAGTCGCATGGCAATGCTTACATCCTTGTAGCGGTTGATTATGTCTCCAAATGGGTAGAGGCTGTTGCCTTACCTTCAAACGACTCTAAGGCGGTGGGGAAATTCATAAAGAAAAACATTTTCACTCGGTTCGGAACCCCTCGGACTATCATTAGCGACGAGGGTTCCCACTTTTGCAACCGACAATTCGATCAACTCTTACTTAAATATGGGGTTGCACACCGAGTCTCTACACCCTACCATCCGCAAACTAGTGGGCAAGTTGAGGTTTCTAACCGAGAGCTAAAACGCATCTTAGAAAAAACGGTTAACGCCTCTAGAAAAGACTGGAGCTTGAAGCTCGATGATGCTCTTTGGGCTTACCGCACGGCGTTTAAGACGCCCATCGGGATGTCCCCTTATCGTCTAGTTTTTGGAAAGTCATGTTATTTACCCATGGAATTAGAACATAAAGCCTATTGGGCGCTGAAATTTTTGAATTTTGACATGTAGGCTGCGAGAGAACACCGCCTCCTCCAACTTAATACTCTTGATGAACTCCGCTTGGGGTCATATGAAAATGCCAAACTCTACAAAGAACGTACCAAGCGGTGGCACGATAAGCACATCCAAATTCGGGAGTTCAACAAGGGGGATCAAGTCCTCCTCTACAATTCTCGCCTCCGGTTATTCCCCGGAAAATTGAAAAGTCGGTGGTCGGGACCATACACTGTCATCAATGTGCACCCCTCCGGAGCAATTGAAATCCAAGGTCCCGACAATGCAATCCTACGGGTCAATGGCCACCGTCTAAAGATATACCGCGGCGGCGTTTTTCCACAACAAAGCGAAACCACACTCCTCGCACCACCTTAAGCTTGCACATCGCAAAGGAAAGTCGAGCTACTCTGACTCTAAACGTAGCATTGGTTTGACTCTCTCAAACTCCCTGTATATATATGTTCAATTTTTACATTCTTCGTTTCGCTTCCCAGCCACGGAAAGCCAAATCCCAAATCGACCTAATACGCAGGACGTCTCCCTATACACGCCCCGCGTATTTGTGCCTCTGATCCAAAATTCTATGGAGGAAAGCGTTTACGCAGGGCATAAATCTTCTTGCGCCCCGCGTATCAGTTCCTTTCCGTGGTTCCTACAGTTCAGAAACGCAAACACGCGAAGCGTCCCCCAATTGCGCCCCGCGTATTTGAGTCTCTGACTCCGAATATAATAAAAATACTGGTTACGCGGGGCGCCCCTCTGGGCACGCCTCGCGTAACCCCTGACCACTAAGGGTCTTCTTTTTCTCTTTCTTCTCTCACTTTATTTTTGTTTTTGTTTTCATTTCTTTTTGCGACGCCCTTGGAATAGGCGTCATTTTAAATAAGGCGGAGGGACGTGCAACCCCGCACTTAACGTTTGTTTTGCACTACCAAAAACAAAATTAAAAATAAAATAAACAACAAAATAATTAAACTAATTTATTGACTCTTTCCCGACATACTATACCTCCTTCGGAAATTAATTAAAGTTCCGTTATTTGCCATCAAAAATAAAAGTGTCGGAACATAAAGGAATGATTCGATGAAGAAAATTTTAGTCTTGGTTTTGAAATTAGGGAATTTGTGCAAAGCTTAGGTTAGTACTAAACTAAGGCATTGAGTCTTAACCCAATTGTCATCTCCATAATGAACTTTGAAAAGGCAATAAAAACGGGATAGTTGAGAATCTAGCGAAAACTTGATAGTACACGATTTGAACCCGAATCTTTGTGAGGTATTCTTGAGCCTAAAAGAGTTCGTACGAGAACTCTAATTCTTTTACAATTTTTCGAGAGCTTTGACTTCACTCGACTCGTAGAAGTTGCATCCAATACCGGGTTAAGTACACTTATTGTGGTAAAAAGGCAATAGATGATAAACCGAACCCACTTAGGCTAATTTTTCTTAATTTATTTTTCTCGTTTTCATTAAACATTAGAAAACCCCCTCGAGCCTATTAACCAACTTTTTTGTTAATACCCTCCTAACATTTAACCCTTTTTCCTCTTGTTCAATTACCGACATAATCAAGTCGCACCCGAATTACCCGAAATAAGCCACGGCCTTAGCAAATGAGCACCATTAGCTCTCAAAATATTGTTTTTGTGCCTCTGTCAAAACAAAGGATGCAATAAATAATGAGGCATTCTCAAAGCTCCACCCGAGCAATTTTGAAGTACGTCTTGTAAAAGTCGCCAAGGCCAAAATAAGCAACAATACGGTGCAATCACAAAACGGTATTTTTGAACTCGAGTTTCTTTAAACTAACCACTAAAGAAGCCACCCACATTACAACCCCCTCCGGGTTCATTTTTAATATTGCCTAACCATACTTTAAGAGGAAAAACCCGGATGAAAATGCAAATTCAACATGATCTCGAGTAAGTGCAAAGAAGAGCGCTAAAACACCGACCCACCTAAAATTGAGCGTAAGAGCGAAATCCCTTGGTGAGGTACTATCGGGTTCTCAAAAGATAATCAACTCTCGTTAATATTGCCTATTAAATCTTGATCATGGAGGTTTCAAACAAGTTTCGTACTCAATTGTTTGCGTAGGTACTTACCGAAACCTTTGCACAAAACCATAACTTTGAAATCACGCACTTGGCAAAACCAACCTTCGGTTTGTTTCTTAATTTTCTCAATCCTTTGTCTTTCGATTTCTTTTACTTGAGGACAAGTAAAACTTTAAAGTCCGCGGAGGTTTGATAGGGGTATTTTACCCCTATCTTTTAGCGTGATTTACGGGATGATTTCGGGTAAAATAAATAAGTTTGATTGCAAAAATAAAGTGTTTTTGATAAATAAAGAAATAAAAATAAATCTCGTACTTTTAGTTTATTTCCCTCGTTTTTGATTAGTTTAGGAAATAAAACGTCAAGCTAACTCGGCTCTCAAGTGTTGTATTTCAGGTACGGGGAAGGAGCAAAAATCCACTCCATATGCGGGGCGTATAAGCCTCTACGCGGGGCGTGAAACATGGTGTCAGAAATGATTGATCAATCCTGAACCACCACATGGAATCTACTCAGCATACGCGGGGCGTATTCCATTTTACGCGGGGCGTATGACACATGTCGGCAATAATTGGCCTAATCCTGAAAGTCAGACTGCATTGTCTCCCAGAGTCAACTCTCCATGCGCGGGGCGTATCACTATATACGCGGGGCATAAAAGGCAGTTCTTCAACGTAAAAAGATCAGAGACTCATTTACGCGGGGCGTACTTCAGCTACGCACGGCGTAAATGCTCCAATTCAAGCAATAAAACTTCAGAGACTCAAACACGCGGGGCGTACTTCAGCTACGCAGGGCGTGTGTGAGACAATTAGACACGGAATTGGTCCACATGCAGGAGATTTCTGACGGAATGGGCACTTACGCGGGGCGTAAACCACTTTACGCGGGGCGTATCATGGGATTTCTGCACCAAATAATGTTGCTCCATGCTTGTGCTTTGTGACATTACAAACTTGCCCTTGCTTGATGCCTATAAATAGATAGCTCTTGAACTTCATTTGACACCAATTACATACTAGAGAGCTATAATATACTCTTTTCCTTTCTTGTAATTTAGATTCAGATTTTGTAGTTAAACTCTCCCCCTCGAGAGCTTGTTCGGTTGTTCCGGCGTTCCATCGAAGTTTCGCTCCATCATTCGTCACCAAGCTCGAGAGTTCCACCTCCACGACCTAGGAGACGGCTTTGAGTCCGGTTAGCTAGTTCCAAGGGCGGATTCTCCCTTTTTACTTGCTAATTAACTTGTACTCTTCCTATGTACTAGGCTTGGTTGTATTTCATCTAAACACTTTCCATATTTATAATTTATGGTTTATAATCTCTATTTCCCTTTACGTGTTAATGTTTATTGCTTGTTTTGATATTGATAATTGATTATTGTGTAGGAGCACGCGATTACCGCCGCCATCCGGGCTATCTTTAGGGAATTATATAGGTGTTGCCTTACCGGAAGTGACAAACCGAAAACCGTAGGAATTGACAAGCCACGGAACTTACGGGCCCTAATTTCTAGTTCCCCCGCATTAGACACGCCTTGACTAGGAATCACGTAGTCTAAGTACTTCACGGGTCGGTCTTACTACACTTGGTCGTCTTTGCAAGAGTAAACCATTATCCGTATACATTTAGAGTCGTTATTTATCGTGGTTATAACTTATCATACACATCCCGCTTCGTAGAGTTTTAGCTGCACGAATCTGAGTCGCCAATAGTTAGGAATAGTGTGTAGTTGTGTCTTACTTTACCCCAAAGTAATCACCGCTTAAATAACATACGAAACCGAGTCGTCTAATACTTGTAATTATAAATCCTGTGGATTCGATACCCGGTCTTAATCGGATTATTACTTGATACGACGGGGTACACTTGCCCCTAAGTAGTCGTAGCGTCTAGTAGGGTTAAGAGCAATTTATAAAGACCACATCTATAGACATAGCACATTCACCGCAATACACATTTAATCGTCGTAAGAAACTCTACCACTAGGCGTCGCGCTACCATACAACTAAAATTTTATCACACTAAATTGTACAACCTTTTAATGACATCCTACTAAAGTGTATAGCCGGTAATTTTGACCGGTCAACGCGTGATTAACGTGCCACCTCATCACTTTTAACCTCCTAACAAATAAAAATGGATCCCATCTAATGTTAAATGACTAATTTACCCTTAATTATATTTTCTTTTATTTTTTATTTTTCTTTCATATTAATTCCATCTTTTCTCTCTCCTAAATTCTCTCTCCTATCTCTCTTTAATTTACCCAGAATGTATGAACTCCATACACAGTCTTCTCTGCACTGTCACATTCTTAACCTTTCCCTTTCTCTCTCCTACGTGATTTCTCAGACTCCAATTGAAACTCAACCCTCCGCAACCTTCCTTTCCACTCTCGGCAACACTCTTTAATTAAACTTGTTGGTACAATTTGATTATGGAGAAAAACAAATCTAAGTGGTGGAAAATGTCGAGTGGGTGTGAGATCTAAGTCCTCATCGCCATCTTGCTTCCTCCTCTCGGCGTTTGCCTCAGACATGGCTGTTGCACTGCTGAATTCCTTATTTGCTTGCTACTGACTATACTGGGTTAAATTCCTCGAATAATCTATGCCATATACGCCATCATTTACATCAATCAGCCATGGAAGGGAGACGATTTTGGATATTAGGTGAAGACGATGAAGCTATCATCACCGGCCATGGAAGGGAGACAGAGTTGCGTATTATCCCCTTTAGTGTCTGCTTTTTGAAAAAAAACTCTAAATACAAAAAATAAAAGTGTTTGGTAACTCAAAATCTTCATCAATCTTGGTTTTGGAAGCTTGGAGAAATCTTTGAATTAAAAAACCAGTTTGAAAAAATCTTGATTTTGGAGGCTTTGAGAAATCTGAGTTCCTTTGTGTTGAAGAGAGAAGAACAAGTGAAGAGGGAGAAGTATGTGCATGAGAAGAAGAATAATTAATTGAAGGCAGGGTCGGCTGTGGGGGGAGGCCGCCTAGGCCCTCCGACTTACGGGAGCCTCCGATCGGAATTTTTTTCAAATTTGCTAATTATTAAAATTGCAATGGTTAAAAATATGTAGACTTGTATATATAACAAAATGTATTGCTAGGTTGAATGGTAAAGACATAGTGCTTGTTTTTGTGAGGGTGTGAGTTTGATTCCTAGAACTATATGTTTTGGTTCTCATTTTCCATTTTCTTTTATTCCTGATTTTTTTAGTAATAAGAAGAATATGTTTCTTATTATTATATAAAGTTTTTTTCTCTTTATTTTTCATATGCTTTGTTTTTATTATTATTATTATTATTATTATTATTATTATTATTATATAATTTTAATAATTTTTTTTTATAATTTTAATTTTTTCCTTAAACCAAAATGTTAATATATATTCAATCTAAAATGACTAATATATATTGATTTACTTGTTACAATATATTTTAGGACACAATTAATTTTCACTAATTTACTCATGATATTGAGTTAATTACACAACAACTTGTATCGATCAAATTTTTTATGGTGAGTATTTTTACAAAATCAAAATGAAAATTATAATTTAATAGGACAACAATTTATAAGAAGGTCTGAATATTTATGGATCACCGCAAAACGTTATGGACCACCACAAATTATTTCTTATCCTTAAAAATAATATATATTTTTTTGGGCTTATATGGAATGAGCTCGGTATTCGAGTTTTATGACGTGATTTAATAAAAAATAATTTTTTTTGTAATATAAAATAGGGTAAATTTCAAATAAAACCCTTGTGGTTTCACTAATTTTCAGATAAAGGACTGTGGTTTACTTTTTGTCAAAACGAGGATTGAGGTTTCGCACTTGGATTAATGCTATTAAAACCATCTTTAACGACCTGAAAATGAAATTTTTTAAGAATTAAAGTTGTTCAATGTCATATTTTCTATGGAACTACATTTTCGATTTTCAAAAATCATCTTTTTTGGAACTTTCTCTCTCTAAACATTAACTTTCTCTCTCTTTACCAAACATCATCTAAATGATCTCAAAATAAAAAAGTTGAAGAATTAAAGTTGCTTAGAATATTAGTAGTTCTTAAAACATGTTATTTTTGAAGTCGTCAATGGTGATTTTAATAGTATCAATCGAAAAAGTCATTATTTTGCTAAAGTTGAAAACCTCAATCCTCGTTTTGACAAAAAGTAAACCATAGTCCTTTATATGAAAATTAGTAAAACTATAGGGGTTTTATTTGAAATTTACCCTATAAAATATTGAGTTAAGTACATGACGACCTGTACCAATCAAATTTTTTATGCTGAATATTTTTACAAATTCAAAATAAAAATTATAATCTAGTAGGACAATAAATCATAAAAAGGCTCAAATATTTATGGACCGGCTCTGAACATAGGCCATGAGTGCGATCGCTTAGGACCTGAGCCAAAATGGTCTCAAATTGTTTTTTACTGTATATAAAGTAATTTTTTTAAATGACCAAATAATATGAGATTTTAGATCTAAAATATGTCCAAATTTCTATTTTAAACTTTTAAGTATAATTTTTTTTAGGTCTAATACTCCTCCAGCCCCCTTAACTTGTTCAAATTGATCATTTTACCCCTTCAACTCATTGAATGTCTTATTTACCCCTTAACTCCATAGAAATGGTATGTCCCATCCCCTTAACTTGTCCAAATTAGTCATTTTACCCCTCCTCAACTAATCGAATGTCATATTTACCACCTTAACTCCATAAAAGTGGTATTTCTCACCCTTTATGATCATATTTACCCCTTTAACTCCATAAAAGTGGTATTTCTTACCCCTTTATAGTGCAAAATTAATAGCACTTATTCAAATGAGTGAAAATATATATTTTTAATATCAACTTTTTATTTTGTTTTAATTTGATAATTATATCGATCTTTCATGTGTTTATTATAATAATATTGTATTACAATAATTAGATAATCAAAATTTAACTAGCAAAAAAAGTTGAAAAGAGAAAGAATGAATAAAAGATACAAATAACAAGAAATTTTTTTTTTTTGATAAAAAAACAAGAACATTAATATAAACAAGTTAAAGACATTATATGTACGGAAAATGTACCAAAATAGATCTATGATTTTGGAGAAGTATCAATTTAGGTTCCACGTACAAAATAGCACCAATATAGGTTTAACGTTTAAAAAATATATCAATTTAGGTCTCGATGACGGATTGTAAGGGGTGAGAAATACCACTTTTATGAAGTTAAGGGGGTAAATAGGACATTCTATGAGTTGGGGAGGGGGGTAAATGAACAAGTTGAGGGAGTGAGAAATACCACTTTTATGAAGTTAATGAGGTAAATAGGATATTCTATGAGTTTGGGGATAAATTGACAAGTTGAGGGGGTGAGAAATACCACTTTTATGGAGTTAAGGGGGTAAATAGGACATTCGATAAGTTGAGGGGATAAAATGACCAATTTGGACAAGTTAAGGGGGTTGGAGGAGTATTAGGCCTTTTTTTATGGCCTAATACACAAATAACCCCTGAACTTGTTCAAATGTTGCAACTGCCCCCTCCAACTTTCAATTGTAACAATTTACAAACTTGTCCAATTGTAAAACATAACCCAAATAGACAAACATTTAGAAACTTTTTAAAGTTCATGTGACCGTTATAGTTTATAATTAATTATGAACCCATACCAAATAGACAAACATTTAGAAACTTTATAATTAATAATTGTATCTCTAGCTTAACATGTTATTTGTAGACCTGATTAATAATTGAATATTATGTATCACTTTATAATTAGTTAACTAATTATCTATTTTTTAGAATTCTACACACTAACATATATATTGTATACTCTAAAAAATAAACCCTATATCTTAATTTTATGAACCCTAATCCTTAAAATATATGATGTGCTATTATATATATGGTAAAGGCAATGTTTACTTTGTTTTTGACAAAGTAAGCCTTACTTCGTGTGTTTTCACCATTGGATTAATTTTATACTTCATCATCCAATGGTGAAAACACACAAAGTAATGGTACTTTGTTAAAAACAAAGTAACCATAGAAGGCACCTATATATATATATATATATATGCGTTATCAAATAATTTGGTCGGTACATAGATGACGTAGTGTCACACTTATATATAGTATAATTTCTCCTTAAAATGTAGGTAAATTACACTTTTTTTAATAATATAATGAACAATCAACTTTGAGATTACTAACATGACGATCTCTCAAAAAGTGTGATTTATCGGTATTTCACATGATTATTTAATAACTATTTTCTATAATTTTGGACTTTTATGTGAGTGTACGCAAACAAACGTTAAGAAACTTTTATGGTTGGATTGATATTGGCTTAATACATATCTTGCTCCATTTATTTGCCTTAAGACTTCAAATGCTCTCTTGAACTTTCAAAAGTTCTAAATGCACATTTATTCTTATAGATGATGACTGTATTCAGGACGTGCATTCTCTCCCTTGAACTTTATATGGTGAACCTCTTAGCCTAGTTGAGAGCTTATCTATGACTAGGGAGGTCATGGGTTCGAATCACATCCAGGTCTGGTGGAGATTTTTCTTTCTTCTTTAATGTAAGTGCATTGTGCGCAATTTTTTTTTTTTAAAAAGCACATTTATTCTTATCGAGTTACCTTCAATAACTTTATATTTTTATCGAATTGCATCCATTAAGCTCCTATTTCATTAAATAACGGCTTATTTTATCCAATTGCATTCAATAACTAAAACTATAACTGTCACGTGAATTTTAAAAAGTTTCTAAATGTTTGTCTATTTGATATATTCTCTTTGATACTTGACGAGCATTTTGACAAGTGACAAAACGTGCCTTCCATTTTTTACATTGAACAAATTTTATTAAGAAATAAGAGATTATTGAATACGAGTCATTTAAATTTTTTGAAAGTTTAAAGAGACACTTAAAATTTTAAACCAATTATAGGGGAATACAATTATGGAAGCATGGGTGTATTTTACCCATGAAATGGATGTATAAAAGTAGGGTCTGCCATTGTTGATTTTTGCAGCCTAACCCAATAAATCAGAAAGATCAGAAAATGAGTTCATCTTCTTCACCTCACGCAGTGTGTGTTCCATTACCATTTCAGGGACACATAAATCCTATGCTTCAATTAGCAAAACTTCTTCACCAAAAGGGTTTCCATATCACTTTTATAAACACAGAATACAATCACAGACGTCTCTTGAGATCAAGAGGCCCTGAATTCATCAACAAAATTCCTAATTTCCGGTTCGAAACCATCCCGGACGGTCTTCCTCCGTCGGATGCTGACTGTAGTCAGGACGTGCCTTCCCTCTGTGCAGCCACCCAGAAAAATTGCTTAGCTCCATCTAGAAAGCTTCTCTCTAAGGTCATGAATTCAAGAGAAGTTCCTCCTGTAACTTGTGTAGTTTCAGATTGCTTCATGAGCTTTACAATCAAAGCTTCTCAAGAAGTTCAAATCCCCAATTTCCTTCTCCGGACAGCCAGTGCTTGCGGTTTGATGGGTTACTTGCACTATCGCGCTCTAATTGAAAAGGGCTTCACACCATTGAAAGGTACATATTCATGAAGAACACTGAATTTAATCTCCTTATATGTTCAACTGAAGAGGGTGAGCCTTGGCGCAACGGTAAACGTTGTTGTCGTGTGATTAAGAGGTTACGGGCTCGAGTCTTAGGAGCCGTCTCTTGTCAAAAAATTGGCAGAGGAAGACTTATCCCAGTATACCCTTGTGGTGGGACCTCTCCCCCAAACAAACGGAGACACGTTGTCGTAATGCCTTGAATCATTATATCTTGTTTCCTATTCGGAGTAGTATTGGGTTTCGGATTCCTAGTTGGATTGGGATCATGGGTTCCTAGTTGGATTGGGATCATGCGTTCCTAGTGGGATTAGGTTAGATTGGGTATTATAAATACCCCATTATGTAAACCTAATCATGTAATCCGATTTTTTCGCCTCCTAATAATACTATTCTCCTTCTGCCTGTGAACTAGCCAACACAACGTTGGTGAACCACGTAAATCTGTGTTTTTCGATTGCTTGTTTATTTATCTTTCATTAATTCCGCACAACAAACTGATATCAGAGCTTTCGGTTTCCGATCGGGGTTTTGTTTTCTGGAGAGAAAGATGTCTGCGATGAACGTGAAAATCGAAAAGTTTACTGGGAGAAATAGTTTCAGTCTATGGCAGATCAAGATGCGGGCTTTGTTAAAACAACAAGGTCTGTGGACGCCGTTAAAGAAGGCAATGGGAGAAGTCACCACTGAGATGACGATTCTGGAAGAAAAGGCACATTCAACAATTATGTTGTGCCTCGCAGATGACGTTATCACCGAGGTCTCAGACGAAGAGACTGCTGCCGGTCTGTGGATGAAGTTAGAGAGCTTATACATGATGAAATCTCTAACGAACAAACTTCTTCTGAAACAATGTCTGTTTGGCCTGCGAATGCAGGAAGGTACGCAACTTAGGGATCATCTAGATCAATTGAACACATTATTACTAGAATTACGTAATATTGATGTGAAAATTGAAGATGAAGATGCTGCTTTGATTTTGTTGGTGTCTTTACCGCTTTCATATGAGAATTTTGTTCAATCATTTATTGTTGGTAAAGATTCTATGACTCTGGAAGAAGTTAGGTCATCTCTTCATAGCAGGGAGTTGCGCCATAAGGCGAGCAATACAGGTGCAGATAATCAGGCCTCTGGATTGTTTGCCAGCGGCAGTAAGGGAAAGGGAAACGGCGGAAAGAAGAAGTCTAAGAAGCCGTTCTCAAAGGGTCCCAAGCCAGACGACACCTGTAATTACTGTAAGGAGAAAGGACATTGGAAAACCGATTGTCCAAAGAAGAAGAAGAAATCAGAAAATCAACCAGGTTCTGCTGCTGTAGCAGATGGCAACAGAAGCTCTGAAAATGATATTGCTCTAGTTGCTTATGGACACACTCATCACTCTCATGTGTGGGTTCTTGATTCAGGAGCATCTTATCATATTTGTCTAAGGAGAGAGTGGTTTTCAACTTATAAGCAGGTAGATGGAGGTAGCATTTCAATGGCTAATAGTCATGTCTACAAAGCAGTTGGAATAGGCTCGATCAAGTTGAGGACACATGATGGTAAGTTCTGCACGTTGAACAAAGCCAGGCATGTTCCGTTGATGACAAAGAATCTGATATCTCTAAGTCTGTTAGACAGCATGGGTCTCAGCTGGTCAGGAAAAGATGGAGTTCTACATGTCTATAATGGTTCTGATGTGATTCTGAAAGGTGTAAAGCATGATACTTTGTATTTCCTGCAAGGTTCCACTGTTACAGGTTCAGCTAATGCTGCATCGTCAGAGATTGACCAGGAGGATATGACAAAGATATGGCATATGAGACTTGGTCATATGGGCGAAAGAGGGATGCAGATTCTATCAAAGGATGATCTTCTTGATGGTCATAAAGTCAAGAGTCTGGAGCTTTGTGAACACTGTGTCTTTGGGAAACTACATCGCAGCAAGTTTCCCAAAGCTATTCACATAACAAAAGACACACTTGATTACATCCACTCTGATTATTGGGGTCCATCTCGAGTTGAGTCTTTGGGAGGTCACAGATATTTTATGTCTCTGATTGATGATTATTCAAGGATGACTTGGGTCATCATGATGAAGCATAAAAGTGAAGCTTTCAAGAATTTCAAGCAGTGGAAAGCATTGGTGGAAAACCAAATAGGAAAGAAGATAAAGAGGTTGCGAACTGATAATGGTCTGGAATTCTGCTCGTCTGAGTTTGATCAGTTCTGTAAGGATGAAGGGATTGCTCGGCATCACACAGTCAGGAATACACCGTAACTGAATGGTGTAGCTGAATGAATGAACTAGACATTACTGGAGAGGGTGAGGTGCATGCTCTCTAATGTTGGGTTAGATAGAAGATTCTGGGCTGAAGTGGTGAACACAGCATGTTATCTGGTTAACCGTGGACCACACACCGGCATACAGCTCAAGACGCCTACAGAAATGTGGTCAGGAAAGGTTGCTCATTACTCAAACTTGAAAGCTTTTGGGTGCACAATTTACTATCATGTTAATGAGGGTAAGCTAGAGCCAAGAGCCAAGAAGGGAGTGTTCGTAGGCTATGGAGATGGAGTTAAAGGCTTCAGGATCTGGTCTCCATCAGAGAAAAGGGTCATTTTGAGCAGAAATGTAGTCTTTGACGAAAGATCTGTGCTTAGACCCATTGTGAAGCCTACAACTGCAACAGAAACTGATAGCATTGATAAACAGGTGGAGTTTCAGGTCATACAGAGTGAGAGTGGCTTGAAGGAACAAGAGTTAGAAGCAGAAATAGAGCTACCAGAATCTACACCATCAGTTTCTCAACCATCTGAAGCTACACATCGTAGCTTAGCTCAAGATCGACCAAGGAGGGTTGGAGTTAGGCCACCTAAGAGGTATGAGGACATGGTGGGCTATGCATGATGCGCCTCCGTTAAGAAGGCTCACTAAGGGATAAGTGTACCCCATCGTTATCAAGTAATAAATCTGGAAAGTCCAGGTATCGAATCCACAGGACTTATTTACCACAAGTATGGAGCTACTTGGTCTCAGGTGTTATATAGGATGTGTGGGTTTTGAGTTGGTTTTGGTTAAGTTAATCTACTCCTAGTTGAATTATGCTACTCCTAGCTAAGTTATACTAATTCGAACTAAGTTATTCTACTTCTAACTAAGTTATTCTACTCCTAATTAAGTTAAACTACTCCTAAGTGATCTTTCACTAATGCAATTACCCGAAGGAACATGGTATGAACAATAATGATGAAGATAGATTATTAGGTCAATAGATTAAAAACCTAATCTAAGTCACTTGTATTCAAGGCGATTAACCCTACTTACCCTCCTGAAGTTCCTAGTGCGTGATTCCCTTATAAGGCCGAAACTAGGTCTAAGGCTCAGCAATTTGGGCTTAATCAACTAAGAGGTCGTCAATCTCCTAGGCTCTGACTAGGTCAGATTCAGCTCGCAATATGTGCCTACTAGATTTTGGGGCTTTTGAATGAGTTAAACCAATTGAATAAAGCGTAAGACAAAGATTAAACAAATAATCATAGAACAAAACAAGAGCTAAAGTATCATTAAAGGCGAAGAATATTGTCACGGGATACAATTAGCCTAGGATTTATAGACTGTATCAAAGAGTACAAATAAGGAAAGATAAAAGGTGATACGAAAATCCCTTTCAGGGAACCTGTCTACTCTGCAGCCGGCTTCCTAGGTCTTAAGGACGAACCTTGAACAATCCTCGGTGGATGGAGCTTCAGAAGTTCTTCAATGGAGGTTGAAGGAGATGGAGGAGGTGGAGAGGATTTTTCAAGGGGGAAAGCTAAGAAAATTACAATAATGAAAGATGTCTAATTTACAATTGGAAAATCTTATTTATAGACATGGTTCGGGCCCTCTTTCTGACCTAATTCGTGTCCTTTTGCAGGTGGGAAGACGTGGGGCCGATCGAGACTTCGTGGGGCCGGGAATCAGTCTTTTGACTGATTCCCGTAGGTCAGCTCGTCGAGCTGGGCGCTGCTCGGCGAGCTGGCCATGCCAGCTCGCCTGAGCAGGCCCCTGAGGGCCAGCTCGCCCGAGCAGCGCCTGGGCTGCTCGCCGATGCCTAATTCGCCGAGCGACTGCCGCGGGTCCCCGAGACGCAATTTTTGCCTGAAATTGATCATGTTTTAACCTGCACACGCACATAAACTCCAAACAACATTAGTTCCGAGGCTAAATTGACCCGCCAATCGCTCATTTTGAGTAAACACTCCATTTGGTGCGACTTTTGGCGGATCAATTAGCTATAAAAGATAATGGAAATTTAACGTACATGCTATTTTGGCCATATTTGCCTAAAATAACCAGAAAACGAGCCTAAACAACGAAAAGTAAATAAAACATTTCCAATTTAACGTTCATGAAATAACGCTAAAAACCGTCCTAAAACCGTACCCAAAGATAGGGGTTTTTGACCCCTATCAATGCACTACAAGTTGCTGAAGAGGTGGACACTCGTGAACCATCAACTTACGAGGAAGCTATTTCAGGCGCCAATTCTGAGAAATGGCTTGCCGCTATGGGAGATGAGATGGAGTCCCTTCATAAGAATCAAACATGGGATTTAGTTATACCACCTCCAGGGAGAAAGATTATTACTTGCAAGTGGGTTCTCAAGATGAAGGAAGGGATATCACCTGCAGAGGGAGTCAAGTATAAGGCTAGAGTTGTTGCTAGAGGTTTCAATCAAAGAGAGGGTGTGGATTATAATGAGATATTCTCACCAGTAGTCAGACACACCTCTATTAGAGTGTTGTTAGCTATAGTTGCACATCAGGATTTGGAGCTTGAGCAACTTGATGTGAAGACAGCCTTTCTGTATGGAGATTTGGACGAAGAGATCTACATGACCCAACCAGATGGTTTCCAGATTCCTGGGAAGGAGAATTATGTTTGCAAGTTGAAGAAGTCCTTGTATGGACTTAAACAGTCTCCTAGGCAGTGGTATAAAAGGTTTGACAGCTACATGATGCAGCTGGGCTCACCAGGAGCCCATATTATTATTGTGTCTATTACAATAAATTGGAAGATGAGTCTTTTATCTATCTGGTGTTGTATGTAGATGACATATTGATAGCTGCAAGGAAGAAGCACGACATTCAGAAGTTGAAAGGTCTTCTCAGCGCAGAGTTCGAGATGAAGGATTTGGGTGCAGCTCGAAAAATTCTGGGAATACAGATTTACAGGGACAGAAGCAAAAGGAAACTTTTTCTGTCACAGAAGGGCTATATTCAGAAGATCTTGTCAAGATTTTGCATGTCTACCGTAAAGCCCATAAATACTCCTAGTGCTGCAAGTGCACATCTGTCTATTGCTTTTGCACCTAAGTCTGCTGAAGAGAAGGAGTACATGTCTTGAGTTCCCTATGCTAGTGCAGTAAGAAGCTTGTTGTATGCAATGGTCTGCACTAGACCTGATCTTGCACAGTCTGTTAGTGTTGTTAGCAGGTTTATGGGTGAACCTGGCAAGGAGCATTGGCAAGTTGTGAAGAGGATCTTTCGGTACCTAAAAGGTACATCTGACGTTGGTCTCATTTATGGAGGTGATACAGAGTGTTTTATGACAGTTTTTTCAGACTCTGATTATGCTGGAGATGTTGACAGTATAAGATCTATGACTGGTTATGTTTTCACTCTTGGCGGTTCAGTTGTCAGTTGGAAAGCTACTTTGCAGCCTACAGTGACTTTGTCTACTACGGAAGCAGAGTATATGGCACTGACTGAAGCTGCTAAGGAGGGGATTTGGCTTAAAGGACTGGTTAGTGATCTTGGTCTACATCATGATCAGGCTACAGTGTATTGTAACAGCTTGAGTGCAATCTGTTTAGCCAAGGATCAGGCTCATCATGAGAGGACCAAGCATATAAATGTGAGGTATCATTTTCTGAGAAGTGAGAAGAGGGTCAAGGTGAAGAAGGTAGGCACTGCTGACAATCCGGCTGATATGTTTACCAAGCCTGTTCCACATAGCAAGTTTCAACACTGTTTGGACTTGGGGGCGACTCTGAGGCAGAGGGAGAAGTCTGTTATCGCTAATCCTGCATCCTGCATTTCAAATCCAACCAGCAAGCACTCGCATCGTCTGCGTGTCACGAATTTCGTTCGTGACATTCTCCCCCACTCAATTCGTGCAACGTCCTTGTGCATGACTTTTTATTTGCCCGGATCAGTGTGCAGATTCCTTGCCTGCTCATGTTTCGCGCTGTTTGGCGAAAACACCCACTTCCGACACCCCCGTCGAGATCGACCATGACTCGGAGGCATTGGGCCTCGTCGACGTCCGGATAGTCTTTCACTCGAGGCGAGAGGTGCGAGCGGCTGGGCGCTCAATCCCTTTCGGTTCAAGACCCGGTAGCGTGGCATCCTCGGAGCGCTTGGCGAATCGTTTCGCTGCGATTCCCTGCACACCTGTGCTCCTTTCGAGCACACCACTTGCGGTCGCTGGGTGGACTCGCCAGCATGGCCATGGGAGCGCTTGGTAAACTGTGCAGCTAGCACACTAACGGCTCTGATACCATTTGTCACGGGGTCAGAGTTTTCACGCAAAGGCAACTCCCGTGCAGCACCTCAAGTCAGCCAGGACTCCTTGAGGTCAGCCTTGTCATCTCCGTGCTCACTGGTTTTCGCCCTCCTATGGGCTCATCAGGGGAGCGGGATCAGCTCCCAAACCAGTTTAGTGCCTAGATGTACACCCTTCCGTCGGTAACTCAGGAGAGCATGCAATCTAAATAGCACGTACTCAACCTTATCGCTAATCCCGCATCCTGCATTTCAAGATCAACCAGCAAGCACCCGCATCGTCTGCGCGTCACGAACTCGGGTCGTGACATACTCCCCACTTAATTCGTGCAACGTCCTCGTGCATGACTTCTGCTCGCCCGGATCAGTATGCAGATTCCCTGCCTGCTCGTGTTTCGCGCTGCTTGGCGAGAACACCCACTTTCGACACCCCCTCGAGATCGACATGACTCGGGGGCGCTCCTCGCCTCGTCCACGTCCTCGGAGTCGATTCGGCTCAAGGTGCGAGCGACGCTTCCGCACTCAGTCCTGTTTCCTTAGGACCCGGCACCGTGGCACCTCGGAGTGCTTGGCGAATCGTTCGCTGCGGTTTCCTGCCTACTTGTGCTCCTTTCGAGCACACCACTTGCGATCCACTTTTAGACTCACCACTGCGGCCATCGGAGCGCTCGGTAAACTCCGCAGCTAGCACACTGTTGGCTCTGATACCATTTGTTGTGCGGAATTAATGAAAGATAAATAAACAAGAAATCGAAAAACACAGATTTATGTGGTTCACCAACGTTGTGTTGGCTAGTCCACGAGCAGAAGGAGAATAGTATTATTAGGATGCGAAAATCAGATTACAATGATTAGGTTTATATAATGAGGTATTTATAATACCCAATCTAACCTAATCCCACTAGGAACCCATGATCCCAATCCAACTAGGAACCCATGATCCTAATCCAACTGGGAATCCGAAACCCAATACTACTCCGAATAGGAAACCTATGATTCAAGGCATTACGACACACGTAATGCACCAGACCACCTTCAACTCGGTTTCATTTTTAGTTACTTCTAGAATTATCAAAATGAATCATAAAGGACACCAAAGCAATGTCTATACTTTTTTCATTTACTTGAAAGTTTTTTAAACGTGTCTTCTAAGTTTAAAGCATTGAGTGATAATTCTAAAAAAAAATTAGAAGTTTGATGGATGGTATGGACTGAGTTAAAATGACGAAATCAAAACCAATTTGATCTTGAATTCCTAAATTGACATTCTTACTAGATTATTAAGGATTAACAAACTAGCAATACTTAGATGAACTGAAATTATTAGAAGCATCCAATTCTTAATGTCAAATTGAGAACATTCCATACATATTTTCCCATGTATAACATGGATACGCACGTATTATAAAAGGACTCATTATTTTAATTATTAAGTGAAGTTACAATATGTGATGACTGACTAATTAATATAAGCTCAGTTAAGTTAAGTTCAATTCAGTAGCATTAAATTCAGTTCCATTCAATTAAGTTTGGTTCAGTTAATTTAATTTCAGTTCAGTAGTTTATCATTATTTATTATAGGCCTAAAACATCACCAGCTCCCTGACCTTGTCCATAATAGTAGATTGGCTCTCTAAACTTTGCAAGTTTCTCACCAGCTCCCTAAACTTGCTTATTTCGTATCACCAGCTCCATAAACTTGTCCATAAAAATTTATTAGCTCTCTGAACTTTACAAGTGTCTCACCAGCTACCTAAACTAATTCGGGTTAAGGTGCAAAAATATCCCTAACGTTTTGGGTCAGGAGTAATTTTACCACTAACTTTGGAAGCCAATAGCAATTTTACCCCTAACATTGATAAATTGAGTTAATTTGAGAAATAATTCATCAAACTGTCTTCTCGGCCATGAATCTTGTCATCTTCACTTCACACGTGAGTCATTTTATCAGTAACAAATCACAAACATATGTTGGGATGTGAAAAAAATATACTGTCTTTTGTACGAATTGGACAAAAAAATTCAAAAAATTCACCCAATTTATAAATATCAATCTCCAATTCTATTATTCAATTATAAAAAATATGAAATCTTTTTTTAGAACGAATCGACATGCAATTGGTGCAAATAAGGAATAAAAATATTTGTGTTTTATAATAGTGTCTGAAATTGACCCAAATTATCAACATTAGGGGTAAATTTGGTATTGGCTACTAACGTTAGGGGTAAAATATAGGGGAAGAGAAAAAATTAGCTCACAAATAGATGAAAATGTATTTTTAGAATTTAGGTTTAATAAGGTTTTGTATTTAGTTGTTACGGAATAAGAAAGTTTAGGGAGCTGGTGAGACATTTGCAAAGTTCAGGGAGCTAATAAATTTTTATGCACAAGTTTATGGAGTTGGTGATACGAAATAAGCAAATTCAGGGAGCTAGTAAGACACTTGCAAAGTTCAAAGGACCAAACTACTATTATAGACAAGTTCATGGAGCTGGTGATGTATTAGACATTTATTATAATTATAATTATTTATATATAACTTATAATTTAGTATTATTTATATAAATAATATATCATTATTTATTATAATTATTATTATTTATATATAATATATCATTTATCATTATATAAATAATATATCATTATTTATTATAATTATAATTATAATTGTTTATATATAAAATGTATCATTATATATATGTAATTTATTATAATTATAATTATTTGATTTAGTTCAGTTAATTTAATTTAATATCAGTAAAAAAAAACAGGGTCTAAAAACTCATCGATCGGAGACCTGATGGGTTTCAGCTCTGCCCAATTAGACTGACGGATTGATCCAAATCTGACAATATTAATTAATAGTTGAGATATAAAACTTAACTACTCAAGTTGAAAGTCAAACTTAATCTTATCTTTTTTTAGCATAAAATATAGAGATGTTAAAATTATTTACTATAAATAAAATTATTTTGACTTTGAATATGTATATGCATACAGATGCTAGCTACCTGACAAATGGATATCTAGAAACTAAGATTGATTGGATTAGAGGCATGGAAGGTATACCTTTGAAAGCTTTGCCAAGCTTTATAACAACTACAGATCGTGAGGATATTATGTTTAACTTTGTCATGAGTGAAACTGAAAATGCTCGGAATGGTTCCGCTGTTATTTTTAATATATTTGATGAACTAGAGGATCCAGTTTTGCAACATCTATCTTCCATCTTTCCAAATCCGATTTACACCATTGGTCCTCTTCAGTTTCTTCTTCAGAATAACAAAGAAAAAAACGATGTAAACAGTATAAAAACCAATCTCTGGAAAGAACAATCCGGCTACCTAGAATGGCTCGATTCAAAGCAGCCGAAATCTGTCGTTTATGTGAACTTCGGTAGTATAACAACCATGGCATCTAAGCAATTAGTTGAATTCGCTTGGGGACTTGCAAATAGCAAAAAGGAATTCTTGTGGATAATAAGGCCAGATGTTGTAAACAACGAATCCGTAACAGATCCGGTGGAATTCTTAGAGGAAGTTAAAGAAAGGGGATTTCTAGCAAGCTGGTGCCAGCAAGAAGAAGTGTTGAGTCACTCTGCAATTGGAGGATTTCTAACGCATGCTGGATGGAATTCTACTTTAGAGAGTTTGTGCAGGGATGTGCCGGTGATTTGCTGGCCTTTCTTCGCCGAGCAAGTGACAAATAGTTAGTTTTGCCAAAATAAGTGGGGAATGGGACTGGAAATCGGCCATGATATAAATAGGAATGAAATTGAAAAGTTAGTTAATGAATTAATGAACGATGATGGAGGAAATGAAATAAGGAAGAAAGCGGAGGAATGGAAGAGGAAAGCGGAGATGGCTACTTCATCTCCTACTGGATTGTGGTATATGAATTTCGAAAAATTGATTAATAACTTGCTTATTTCATAACCTGAACGTGATGTTTTCATGGAAGTTGTGTTGGGGATTTTTTATTTTTTTCTATGGAAGTATTTAAAAAATATCAATTAAGCACCTATAGATCACCAGGGAAATACGTCAAACACTTCTTGATAGCTAATCTTGGATCCATTTGTGGTATTGGTTTTTGTAAAATGACCAGAAGTTGATTGGTTTCTTTCTAAGCCATTTTATTGTGGTTCCATAGGAAGTTCATCGGGGTTGAATCTTGCTTTCTCTTTCTATTTTTACTAAAATAAGGTTCTGGATTACTCATATTTTCAAAGAAGACAAGCGGGTGGCTGGTTCTATGTCTAAAAATGGGGTTTGTGCGTCTGATGTATTATGGTGGGATTCTTTCCCTAGTTTTTATGGATCTTTCATATGTGACCATTTTTCTTGTTTAGATCAATTTCATTTTTATTAATTTGGCTTTCGAGATTGTAATTTTTATTATTTTTATTTTCTTTTATTTTTAATAATATTCGGCCGACTAAGGTGGTTAGTGATGCGTGCTGTCTAGCGTAGTGTTTTCTATGATGAAATGTATGTTATGATAAGTGCGTTACGACTATGGATGTGATCTTTCTAAGTGCTCTATCTTTACTAGACGTCACTACTTAGGGGCAAGTGTACCCCGTCGTATCAAGTAATAATCCGGTTAAGACCGGGTATCGAATCCACGGGATTTATAACTGCAAGTATTAAACGACTCGGTTTTATACGTTATTTAAGCGGTGAATACTTTGGGGTTGATGTGGTAACCAACTACAAACTACTCCTAACTACGGGTGAGGCGAATTTATATAACAAAACTCTATGAAGTGATATGGATGCGATAAGTTATAACTATGACAAATAACGACTTCTAATGTTTATACGGTTGATGGTTTGCTCTTGCAAAGACGACTACGTGTAGTGTAACCGACCCGTGAAGTACTTAGACTACGTGGTTCCTAGTCAAGGCGTGTCTAATGCTTGGGACCAGAAATTGGGGCCCGTAAGTTCCGTGGCTTGTCAATTCCTACGGTTTCCGATTTGTCACTTCCGGTAAGGCAACACCTATATGAATCCCTAAAGAAAGCCCGAATGGCGTCGGAAATCGCGTTCTCCTACACAATAATCAATTATGAATATCAAAACAAGTAACAAACATCAACACATATATAGAAAAGAAGATTATGAATCATAAATTATAAATATGGAGAATGTAAATATGAATTACAACCAAGCCTAGTACATAGGATGAGTTCAAGCTAATTAGCAAGTAAAAGGGAAGAATCCACCCTCGGAACTAGCTAACCGGACTCAAAAGCCGTCTCTTAGGACTTGGATGGTGGAGTTTTCGAGCTTGGTGCACGGAAGTGGAACAGGACTTTGATGGAATGCCGGAATCAACGAACAAGCTCTCAAGATGGGAGAGTTTGGCTATACAAAGCCTAAAAACAAAATCTAAACTACAATTGGCAAGAATTACAAGATGTAAGGTGTATGGTCTAAGGTCTAAGTCTATGTCTAAAATGAGTGCTAGACACTCTTATTTATAGATCAAGCTAGGGACAAGATTGTAATTCCACAAGGTGCAAGCATGGAGGGACATAATTCTGTGCAGAAATCCCATAATACGCCCCGCGTATGGTGGTGTACGCCCTGCGTGTGTGCCCATTCCGTCAGAAATCTCCTGCATGTGGACCAATTCCAAATTTTGTTGTCTCAAACACGCCCCGCGTAGATTGGAATACGCCTCGCGTGTTTGAGTCTCTGATCTTTTTGCGTTGAGGAACTTCCATACACGCCCCGCGTGTAAGGTGGTACGTCCCGTGTATTGATAGTTGACTCCGAGAGACCATGCAGTCTGACTTTCAGGATTAGGCAAATTATTTCTAACATGTGTCATACGCCCCGCGTAGGTTGGCATACGCCTCGCGTATGCTGACTAGATTCCACATGGTGCTTGCGGATAGGGTAATTATTTCTGACACCATGTTTCACGCCCCGCGTGTGTAATGAGGAGCCTAGCGTATTTGAATGGATTTTTACTCCTTGCTCGTACCTGAAATGCAAATCTCGAGAGCCGAGTTAGCTTGACGTTTTTATTTCAAAAACAAGGGAAATTAACTGAAAGCATGAAATTTATTTTTATTTCGTTATTTTATTAAAACAATCTATTTTTGTAATTAAACTTATTTATTTCTTCTAAAATTAACCCGTAAATCACGCTAAAAGATAGGGGTAAAATACCCCTATCAAACCTCCTCGGACTTTAAAGTTTTACTTGTCCTCAAGTAAAAGAAATCGAAAGACAAGGGATTGAGATTATTAAGAAACAAACCGCCGGTCGGTTTTACCAAGTGCGTGATTTCAAAGTTAAAGTTTTATGCAAAGTTTTTGGTGAATACCCACGCAAACAATCGAGTGACCAAAACTTATTTGAAACCTCCATGATCAAAATCAATAGGCAATATTAACGGGGGTTAATTATCTTTTGAGAACCCGATAGTACCTCACCAAGGGATTTCACTCTTACGCTCAAACTTTGGTGGGTCGATGTTTTAGCACTCTTCTTTGCACTTACCCGAGATCACTTTGAGTTTGCATTTTCATCCGGGTTTTTTTTCTCCTATGTTATGGTTTAGACAATATTAAAAATGAACCCGGAGGGGGGTTGTAATGTGGGTGGCTTTTTAGTGGTTAATTTTTGAGAACTCGAGTTCAAATACCATTTTGATGATTGCACCGAATTTTATTTTGGCCTTAGCAAGTTCGTAAAGTATAATTCGAAATTGCTCGGATGGAGCTTGAGAATGGCTTATGCTCTTTATTGTGTTTTTATTTTTCTTTTTGTTTTGAGAGCGGACCAAAAACGATCTCGAGAACTTGTGGCGCTAACTTATCAAGGCCTTGGCTTATTTCGGGTGCGAATTAATTTTGTTGGTATTTAAACAAGAGGAAAAAGGGTTAATTGTTAAAAGGGTGTTAACAAGAAAAGTTGGTTAGTAAGCTCAAGGGGGTTTCCCAGAGGTTGATGAAAACGAGAAAAATAAATTAAGAAAAGAATTAGACTAAGTAGGTTCGTTTTATCATCTATTGCCATTTTAACCACAATATGTGTACTTAACCCGGTATTAGGTGCAAACCCTATGAGTCAAGTGAAGTCAAAGCTCTTCAAAAATTGCGAAAGAATTAGAGTTCTCGTACGAACTCTTTTAGGCTCAAAATTACCTCACAAAATTTCGGGTTTAAATTGTGTACTATCGAGTCTTCGCTAAACTTTCAAACATCCCGTTTTTATTGCCTTTTTAAACTTCATTATGGAGATGACTTATGGGTTAGGACTCAATGCTTTTGTTTAGTATCACCTAGTCTTTACATAAATTCTATAACTTCAAAATTAAGACTAAAATTTCTTAATAGAACCGATCCTTTGTGGTCCGATAGTATTTACATTTAAGGACAAACAACGGAACATTTAATTATTTCCGAGAGAGGTTAGTGTGTCGGGAAAAATCTTAAGAATCAACAAATTAGTTTAATTATTTTTGTGTCTTTTTCTATTTTTATTTTTATTTTTGTTAGTGCAAAACAAACTGAAAGTGCGGGGTTGCACGGCCCTCCGTGTTATTAAAATGACGCCTATTCCAAGGGCGTCGCAAAAGAAGAAAGAAACAAAAACAAAAATAGACATGAAATTAAAAAGTAGGCCCCTCAAAGGCTTGGTCCTACGCGAGGCGTGCCCTAGGGGGCGCCTCGCGTGGACAGTGCGTTTTATGTTGTTTTTGGGCAGAGACTCAAATACGCGGGGCGCAGTAGGGGGGCACCCCGCGTGTTTGAGTTTCTGATTATTTTGCGCAAGAAAAGAAAGGGCACGCGGGGCGTACACGGGGGTTACGCGGGGCGTACAAGGAGGTACGCCCTGCGTGAAAGGTGCAATTTAGGCCGAATTTGGCCAGAGGCGCGGAAGCGCGGGGCGTGACAGTGGGCACGCCCCGCGTGAGGTATTTGGATTTACTCGGGATTTGTTTTTCGTTGATTTTATTGGAAGAAAATAAGAATAGTGCCTAAAAAGAACAAATGGTTTTGATACATATATACAAAGGGTTTGAGGAACGCAAACCGAGGCTACATTTAGAGTCGGAGTAGCTCAACTTTTCTGGATGTGTGCATGCTCACGGTGTTTTGAGGAATGTGGTTTCTTCGTGTTGTGGAAGAGTGCCCCTGCAATAGATTTTCAAGCGGTGTCCGTTCACCCGATGGGTTTCGTTGTCGGAACCTTGGATGTCAACCGCTCCATATGAGTGAGCATGGACAACAGTGTACGGCCCCGACCACCGACTTTTTAATTTTCCTGGGAATAGGCGGAGGCGAGAATTATATAGGAGGACCTGGTCCCCTTTGCTGAATTCCCTGATTTGTACATGCTTGTCGTGCCATTTCTTTGTTCGTTCTTTGTAAAGCTTGGCATTTTCGTATGAACCGAGATGAAGTTCATCAAGGGTATTAAGTTCGAGGAGACGTTGGTCCTCTACGGCCTGCATATCAAAATTTAAAAATTTTAGAGCCCAATAGGCCTTATGTTCCAATTCCACAGGTAAATGACATGATTTCCCAAAAACTAAGCGATAGGGAGACATCCCGATAGGCGTTTTAAACGCCGTGCGGTAAGCCCAAAGAGCGTCATCGAGCTTTAGGCTCCAATCCTTTCTAGAGGAACTAACCGTTTTTTTCCAAGATACGTTTTAGCTCGCGGTTAGAAACCTCGACTTGCCCGCTAGTTTGCGGATGGTAGGGTGTTGAGACCCGGTGTGCAACCCCATATTTTTGTAAGAGTTGGTCGAATTGACGATTGCAAAAGTGGGAACCCCCGTCACTAATGATAGCTCGAGGGGTTCCAAACCGAGTAAAGATATTTTTCTTTATAAATTTCCCTACCACCTTGGAGTCGTTTGAGGGTAAGGCAACGGCCTCCACCCATTTAGAGACATAGTCAACCGCCACAAGAATGTAGGAGTTGTTATGCGACTTAGGGAAAGGCCCCATAAAGTCTATTCCCCAAACATCAAAAAGTTCGCAAACTAGGATTCCTTGTTGGAGCATTTCATGTTTACGGGAGATGTTCCCGCTCCGTTGACAAGTGTCACATGATTTGACAAAGTCTTAGGAATCCTTGGACAAGGTAGGCCAATAAAAACCACATTGTAGAACCTTTGCCATAGTCCGACTAGGGCCGAAGTGGCCCCCCGGCCCTTGGGTGTGACACATATGCAACACATGATTTACCTCATCTTCCGGTATACACCTACGAATGATATTATCAGCACAAGATTTAAACAAGTAGGGCTCTTCCCAAAAATAGTTCTTAGCGTCATGAAAGAATTTCCTACGCTGCTCGTAAGTAAGATGTAGGGGAAGAATATTACCGGCTTTGTAGTTTGCCATATCGGCATACCAAGGTAAAAGTGTTACCATATAGAGAGTTTCGTCGGGAAAGGTCTCCTTAATCTCCACAACTTCCGGAGATGCGGCTTGCTCGCTTTGTAACCGGGAAAGATGGTCGGCTACAACATTCTCCACTCCTTTTTTATCCCTGATTTCGATATCAAACTCTTGTAGGAGTAGAATCCACCGTATTAATCGTGGCTTGGCGTCCTGCTTAGTCATTAGGTACTTGAGAGCTGCGTGGTCAGTGTATACGACAATTTTGGATAATACGAGATATGATCTAAATTTATCGAAAGCAAATACTACAACAATCATCTCTTTTTCCGTAATGGAATAATTTTGTTGGGCCTCATTGAGCGTTTTGCTCGCATAATAAACGGGGCTGAAAATTTTATCCACCCGCTGGCCCAAACAAGCACCTACAACCAAGTCACTTGCATCACACATGAGTTCAAAGGGAAGACTCCAATCGGGTTTCACCATGATAGGTGCATGAACTAGTTTTTCCTTTAGCGTATTAAATGCAAGCAAACATTCGGGGGAAAAACTAAATTCCGCATCCTTTGCAAGGCGTTGGGTCAAGGGGGCTGCTATCTTAGAGAAATCTTTGATGAATCTCCTATAGAATCTCGCATGACCTAAAAAACTCCGGATTCCTTTAACATTGATTGGAGGGGGTAATTTCTCAATCACCTCAATCTTGGCCGGATCGACCGCGATTCCTTCCCCGGACACCTTGTGTCCCAAAATAATACAATCTTGAACCATAAACTGACACTTTTCCCAACTTAGAGCGAGATTAGTGTCCTTCCAACGTTGAAGGACTTTATCAAGATTGTTCAAACAAATTTCAAAGGACGATCCAAAAACAGAAAAATCGTCCATGAAGACTTCCATGAAGTCCTCAATCATTTCGGAGAATATAGCCGTCATGCACCTTTGAAAGGTGGCGGGGGCGTTACAAAGCCCAAACGGCATCCGCCTATATGCAAATGTCCCATACAGACAAGTGAATGTCGTCTTTTCTTGATCCGAAGGATCAACAGGAATTTGCATATAACCGGATAGGCCATCGAGGGTACAAAAGAATTTATGACCCGCCATTCTTTCCAACATTTGGTCGATGAACGGCAAGGGAAAATGATCTTTTCGGGTGGCTTCATTAAGTTTCCTATAATCAGTGCATACTCGCCACCCGGTTACTTTCCGTGTGGGGATTAATTCCCCTTGATCATTTTCCATCACCGTAGTGCCCCCCTTTTTGGGAACACATTGGACCGGACTAACCTATGGACTGTCGGAGATAGGAAAGATTATACCTGCGTCGAGGAGTTTGATTACCTCGGTCTTCACTATCTCTTTCATATTGGGGTTAAGTCGTCGTTGCGGCTGCACGGAGGGTTTGACTTTATCCTCCATAAAGATGCGGTGTGTGCAAATGGTGGGGCTGATCCCGTTAATGTCGTGAATAGTCCACCCAAATGCGCCTTTGTGTTTTTGTAACACCGCAATTAATGCTTCCTCCATTTTAGCTGTCAAAAGCGAAGAAATAACAACCGGTAAGAAATTAGGAGGTTGTAAAAATACATATTTTAAATTAGGAGGCAAGGGTTTAAGTTTCAAAGTTGGAGGTTCGTCAAGAGAGGTCTTCGGCTTTGCTTTTCTATCCCGGTCTAAACCCTCGAACCGGCTCCTTGCCAACAGACATTGTTCTATTTCGGAGGAGTATTCAAACGGCTTGTTCAATGGCTCCTCATCCAAATGCTCAATACCATCTATTTCTGAAGAGGTTCCCGCAGAAGATTTATCACAGAAATCCTCAACAAAAAGATCAATAGTCTACGGAATTTAAAAAGTTGCAGTCCTCCATGGTGTTAGACGGGAATTTCATGGAGTTGTACACGTTAAACTCTACCTCTTCGTCTTGCAACCGTAGGATAAGTTTACCTTCGTGGACGTCAATGAGAGTCCTACCTGTTGCAAGAAACGGTCGTCCCAGGAGGATCGGTACCATATCGTCTTCCGTCATATCGAGCACTACAAAATCGGCGGGGAAAATGAACTTGTCCACTTTCACTAAGACATCCTCCACAACCCCTTTTGGTCGGGCAATGGATCTATCGGCCAGCTGGAGCGTCATATTAGTAGGCTTTGGTTCTCCCAAGCCGAGCTTCCTAAACACAGATAAAGGCATTAGATTGATACTAGCACCCAAATCACATAAAGCTCTCCTAAACTCAACATTACCAATCGTGCAAGGGATAGAAAAACTACCTAAATCCTTGAGTTTAGGTGGGAGTTTGTTTGTTATAATCGCGGAGCATTCCTCCGTGAGCGCTACTGTTTCATTATAATCCAACTTCCTCTTTTTGGCGAGGATTTCTTTAAGAAACTTCGCATATGTAGGCATTTGTTCCAATGCCTCCGCAAGCGGGATGTTCATGTGAAGTTTCTTAAAAATTTCCAAAAACTTACCGTATTGGTGGTCCAATTTTTCCTTTTTAAGTCGTTGTGGAAAAGGGAGCTTCGGTACGTAAGCTCCAATTGGATCACACACATTTTTATTCTTATCCGAGGAAGTCGTGGATTTCGGATCCGAACCGGGGTTGCTTACCACTTCCGGTTCATCACTTACCTGCGGAGCGGGTGGAGTCGCCTTTGGGAGCGGTGGTTCCAAACCCTTACCACTTCGAAGAGTTATTGCTTGCGCGGTCTCTTGATCCTTCGTTCTCGGGTTTTGTTCGGTGTTAATCGGGAGAAACTCATGTTGTCTCTCTTGTCGTTGGCGACTTAATTGGGCCACTTGCCTGAAGAAAATTAAGGCTAAGGTATAGCAGCGGAAATATAAAAATTTTAGCCTACTTCCTTTTAACCATGAGATCCGTTAATCGTTATTTCATATAAAGAGGGATAAGAAGAAATACCTTTCGATGATCAATCTACCGTTGCAAACGAAGTGCCCACAACTTCAAAGGAGATGTAAATTGTTTACCAATCTGCCCCTATCCGAAACAGACCTTCCAGACCTCCGAACGACAATCCCTTCGGTGGAAACGTGGAAGAATATGACTAGAAGCTACTGTCCAAAAATCGCGACGATCCCACGGTTCAATCTCCGTAAATCCTCGAAATAGTGAACTGACCTGATGTAGGCGAAGAAAAACGAATTTCTCCCTTTTGATTGTTTTTCCTTCTTTCGTGAACACGGTGAGATTAAGTTAGAATCAACCCTTATGAGATGCAACCAAAATAGATTGCCTCTAATAAACCAACACAAGATCAAAGAGAAAGAGGGATGAATAAGATTAATCAATCGGTGGAATGCCGTATGAATTCTTGTTCACGAACTTGGGAATAGAATTCTTTTCTCTCTCTCTTAAGCAATTTCGAAAATCACAAGTGGGGAGGGATATAGGCTTAGTCGAAATTCACTATAGGGAGGGGTATATATATTAGCTTGTATCTAAACCCTAGTTAGATAGGAATAGGTTACTTAATAGGAATTCCATTCGGAATAGGATTCCTAATTATTATCTTATAATATATCAAATACATTTAGGATAATAATAAATAACCTAATTGGATAATAATAGGAGTATATTAATCTAATTAAAACTCCTAACTTAATTATCTCTTAATTAATTTAATTCATAATCCTAATCTAATTAGGATCAATGGAATAAAATTAATTCCTTACTAACATATATAAATTTCGGCCCCCTCCTAGTATTTGGGCCTTACTGGGCTTAATTGGGCTTCCATCTATTAATCATATCCATCTCCCTTTTGGTTCCAAGTCTTATGTGTGATCCATTAGGTTCTTACTACTTCTGGCCGTATGCAACTATTAAATTAATTTCTTCAAGAATTATATGTAATCCTTGCATAACGGAATGATGTACTGAGTATGTTATAGGCAAGTCTGTAATCATTCCCCCAGAGTCCGTTAAGAAGACAGGTTGATTCCGTCGTTAACCCTTCCGTATTAGTTACAGTATAATACGATCCTTTATCAACTACATCCTTGAACTGAATCTTATGACTATGGGTAATGTCAAGTCACATATAGCGAGACGTTCGTTTTACTTGTTATTGGCCGAGTCAACTCAAAAAGATAGGTTAAGTGAAATCCGAATTTCTACTCTTAAGCTATCACCTTGCAAGGGTTTAGAGTCGAGTCTTCCACAAGCGATCCTTGGATGTATCTCCCATTAATCGGGAGTGATAAATGCTCAATCCAATGTATAACTACCCTGAAATTACTTCCTGTGACACCCAACCTTTGCAGTTCACACCCCAGAGTCATCTCTGTTAAGGATCGTGGGACCACAGGATCAAAGTCTCACATTCAGTAATTCAGGATGACCAATTAACATTCCTTTGAGTCTGAGGATTAGTTATACCTATTAATACTAATAAGATGAACAGTTGACAAGGATGAATCTACCCATCCTGTTATCTCAAGTCGGATCCCCAATCCTAATGAACAACGTTTCACCGGATCTATGTAACTGTCCAGATATCTATATATGTGAAGCTTGTAAGATCAGCTTTCTGTCGGACAGAAGACATTGTTACATACAAGTCTCAACTGTGATATATCAATCCTAAATATATCACTTGACTTGGGGTGGTTTTAAGTTTATTAGTTTATTATAAAGTTTTGTCTCACTTCATGCTTGTATGAACACTTTATAATCACTTTAAACAAACTTACGGATTTCCTTTTATTAGACTTTATTTAGTGCTTAAAAGGGATTGCCTTTATATAGTTATAAAACATATATCTCATTAAAACAAATGATATAAAGAACAATTCATTTACAATAAGTTTGTATCCTGCAACAATTGACTATAGGACACAAAACCCCAACATACTCCCACTTGGACTAAAGCCAATTGTTTCTAAAACTTATCCCAGTAGAAGTTAAATGACGATCATGTACTTTTTGGGTTAAAGGCTTTGTCAACGGATCTGCAACGTTGTCCTCTGTAGGTACTCTTTCTATTCTCACATCTCCTCCAGCCACAATCTCTCTAATGATGTGGTATCGCTTTAGGTAGTGCTTGGATGCATTATGAGACCGTGGTTCCTTTGCTTGCGCAATGGCTCCATTGTTATCATAGTACAGAGTAATGGGATTGACAATGTCAGGCACCACACCTAGTTCTGTAATGAACTTTCTAATCCAAACTGCTTCCTTTACTGCTTCCGCAGCAGCGATGTACTCTGACTCGGTCGTAGAGAAAGCTACGCTTCCCTGCTTGGAACTTTTCCAACTGACCGCACCCCCATTTAGGATAAACAGGTATCCTGATTGGGATTTAAAATCATTCTCATCTGTGAGATGACTAGTGTCTGAAAATCCTTGTATTTTCAGATCTCCTTCTCCGTACACTAGAAACATATCTTTAGTTCTTCTCAAGTACTTAAGAATGTTCTTGACGGCAATCCAGTGCTCGTCTCCCAGATTCCCTTGGTAACGACTCGTTACAGATAACGCGAACGCTACGTCGGGTCTAGTGCATAGCATAGCATACATAATCGAACTGATCACGCTGGCGTACGGGACTACAGCCATGCGTCGTTTGTCATCATCAGTTTTAGGACATTGATGATTGTTTAACTTTACTCCATGTACCATGGGTAAGTTACCTCGTTTCGATTCAAGCATGCTAAACCGATTTAGCACCTTTTCAATGTATGTAGCCTGTGAAAGACCAAGCAGTCTACGTGATCTATCCCTATAGATCTTTATACCAAGTATATAGGCTGCTTCACCGAGGTCTTTCATTGAGAAGTTACCGGATAACCATATTTTCACTGACTGTAAAAGAGCAATGTCATTTCCCATTAACAGTATATCGTCCACATATAGTATGAGAAATGCTATAGAGCTCCCACTTGCTTTCTTGTAAATGCAAGCTTCTTCGCAATTTTGTTCGAAACCAAATTGTTTTATGGTTTCGTCAAAACGCTTGTTCCAGCTTCTAGATGCTTGCTTGAGTCCATAAATGGATCTCTGAAGTTTGCAAACTTTATTTGCATCCTTTGATATGAAACCTTCAGGTTGCATCATGTATACATCCTCAAGCAGGTTTCCGTTTAGGAAAGCTATTTTCACATCCATTTGCCAAATCTCATAATCAAGATGAGCGGCAATTGCAAGCATGATTCTGATTGATTTGGACATAGCCACAGGAGAGAAGGTTTCGTCATAATCAACACCTTGTTTTTGACGATATCCTTTCGCTACCAACCTAGCCTTGTAGGTGCTAACCTTTCCATCCATGTCAGTCTTCTTTTTGAAGATCCATCTGCACCCTATGGGTTTTATCCCTTCGGGTGGATCAACCAAAGTCCAAACTTGGTTAGTATACATGGAATCCATTTCAGAATCCATGGCCTCAAGCCATGCTTTAGAATCTGGACTAGTAAGAGCCTCTTCGTAGTTTTCGGGTTCGTCGTCTAACACGGGAACCTCGTCATCATCTCCCACTAGAAAACCATATCTAACTGGGAGTTCACGAACTCTTCGTGATCTACGAATAGGTGCCACTAGAGTCTCATCTAATGGGACTTCTTCGGGTACCTCAACCGCTTCTGTTGTTTCAGTCGTTGTTTCTTCCTCTTGAACTTCGTCGAGTTCAATCACGCTTCCCTTTTGTGTTTCTTCGAGAAACTCTTTCTCTAAGAAGGTTGCGTGTTTGGTTACTATTACTTTCTGATCATCTGGATGATAGAAGTAATACCCTATGGTTTCCCTGGGATATCCAATGAAGAAACATTTATCAGATTTAGAATCTAATTTGTCGGACACAACGCGTTTGACATATGCTGAACAACCCCATACTCTCATGAATGAGAACACGGGCTTCTTACCAACGAACAATTCATATGGTGTGGAAACAGCGGATTTAGTTGGTACTCGGTTCAGGGTGAAGAGGGCAGTTTTTAAGGCATAGCCCCAGAACGTCTTTGGAAGTAAGGCCATGCTCATCATGGATCGTACCATATCTAATATGGTACGGTTTCTCCTCTCGGATACACCATTGTGTTGTGGTGTATAGGGAGGTGTCCATTGTGTGCATATCCCACATTCAGTTAGATAATTCAGAAAATCATCAGAAAGATATTCGCCACCTCGATCAGATCGAAGTGTCTTTATTTTCTTTCCTAATTGATTTTCCACTTCATTCTTGAAGCATTTGAACTTGTCAAAGGCTTCTGATTTGTGCCTCATCAAGTAGATATAACCATATCGAGTATGGTCATCTATGAAGCTTATGAAGTATCTGAATCCTCCTCTTGCTTGGACTGACATAGGACCGCATACATCTGAATGAATGAGTCCTAGAGTGTCTGATACACGCTCACCTTTATTGCTAAAGGGTGTCTTTGTCATTTTACCTTTTAAACATGATTCGCATGTTTCCAATGATTCGGAATCGATTGGATCTATAAGCCCATCTAAATGTAGCTTTAGCATGCGTCTCTTGTTTATATGGCCTAAACGACAATGCCACAAGTAAGTTGAATTATCTATCTTATGTCTTTTGGTATCAATTGCAAAAACAGGAGTTTTATCATCTAACACATAAATCCCATTTTGTGATATTCCTGAAAAATAAAAGATCGAATCTTTATAAAAATTGCAACTATTGTTCTTTATTGAAATATGAAAACCGTCGTCAACAAGACGGCTAATAGAAATAATGTTACGAGACATCTCAGGAACGTATAAACAATTCCTTAATTCTATTACAAGCCCAGAGGGCAAAAGTAAAACATAATCTCCAATTGCGAGGGCGGCAACTCTTGCTCCATTTCCCACTCGCAAGTTTATGCTTCCTTTCTTAAGTTCCTTAGTCTGTTTTAGCTCCTGCATATTTGTACAAATATGAGATCCACATCCGGTATCAAGTACCCAAGATTCAGACAATGAAACTGTATTTATTTCAATATAAAACATACCAGATGCTAAAGCACCGTTATTTTCCTTCTCGTGGAAGGTTAGGTACTCCATGCAATCCCTCTTCCAATGCCCTAAGTCACCACAATAGTAGCACTTTCCTTTGGGCTTCTTTGGTTCCTTTCCCTTTGTTTCGGTGAGCACAGCCCCCTTGCATTTATCAAGATGGTTTGGATCGGGAGCGACCCCTTTCCTTTTTCTCGATCCTTCAATAGCAAGGGCCAACATTTCCTCATTTTCTTTTATAATGGGCTCGACTGACTCGAGCATATGTGCAAGCTCTACAAAAGAGGTTTGCAAGCCACTCATCTGATAGTTCATGATGAACTGTGAGTAGCTCTCAGGGAGGGACTGTAGAAGTAAGTTTTCAATTAGTTCATGGTCCATCGCATCTCCAATACTAGAAAACTTGGTTATGAGGCTGATCATCTTGGCACAATGTACCATCACAGATGTGCCCTCCTGCATCTTCCTTTTATATAACTCTTTGGTTATTTCGAAGCGCTCGTACCGAGTTTCTATCACAAATAGCTCTTTAAGGTGCTTGACCATGGAAGAGGCATCCATATCTGAATGTAGTTGCCTTTTAACCTCCGGTGTCAATGATGCAAGTATGATGTCCCCTACTTGATCGTCATCAGCTTTATGCTTCAAGTAAGCATAAACCTCTTAGTAGGGAGCATCATCCATTGGGTAAGGGGGTATCGGTGTATCAAGTACATACCCTTTCCTTTCGAACTTCAAAACAATTTTGAGGTTACGAAACCAGTCGGTGAAGTTTGAACCATTCAATTTGTTATCGGTAAGGATGTAACGCAGATTGGTGTTAGTCATGATTTTAAGAGCGTATGTTTAAACAAAACCTGAGAGTGAGAAAGAGTAAACGTATGTCATTCATTTGCTTTAAAGTATAACAATCTAAAATTATAGGCCCTTTTAATTTATTTCAGATTGCTCCCACTATTTTGCCAAATTAATAACCCTCCATATTAATTCGAAGAATTTCACAAATCCTTTAGTGAGCTAGGATCCTAACTCCTGAGATTTCGCCTTGACTTTAGCCAACAAGCTAGTCCCATTCGTTAGGTAGATTCATGCAATCAATCACATCTCAAATGTGATTCCTAGGTTATTGGGTTACTAACCACATTAGTAACTAATATGTTATTCATATTAATCCCAACCATTTTGCCCATTAGTTTATGACAACATGAGTTTGCCCATCCAATTATCATAATCTAATTTAAGTATTACCCTATATTCATGAAAGAACGATTTTCGATAATCCAGGTGTTACCATAAGACCCCGAGCTTGACTTTAGCCAACAACCCAAAGGCCCCCAGTACTGCCGGCTGAATTATAATATTAGGGAGGGGCAACCGATTTTAATAACTTGCTTATTTACTTAACTTTTTAATGAGGGATTTTTATTTAAGTCTCATAATCTAACTTAGTCTTGATTTGCTTTAGCATACATCAGACACACATACATACATACATTGGCGTTATGGACATATCATCTAAATTATTCTGTCGAGCCAGAGACGGAATAAAAGGCCAAACCTAAGGAAATACTAACTATTACATATTTCTCTTTACGTCCTCCGTCTTCTCCATGGCGCCTTGAAATTACATATTAATTTCTATACTACTATAAGAAAACTTCAATTGAATTGAAGGGAATCAGATGAGAGGAGAAATTACAATAGATAGTAGAAAGGCAGGACGCGCAGGCCCTATTTCAAAAATACCAAAAGACTAAAAGAGGGTCCAAATATGTCCATAACTCCAAACATGCATAGACTCAATTAAATAAATTTAATTGGTTGATTACATAACCGGCTTATGTAATATTTAGGATAATCACATTAACTCGTCAATTTAACTTTCATCCAATTTTGCTTATAATCGTTTTGTATCTTTATATTAATCCTTAGATTAGTATAACCATATAAAACGTCGATTATGCATGTCCCAATTATTTTGATTTCAATTCATTTAACACTTTGATTTACAACTTGGTAAAAACAAACTTTTAAACGAATTTTCATTCGATAATCAAAACAGAAAACTATTAATTTCCGAAACATATATATATATATATATATATATATATATATATATATATATATATATATATATATATATATCAGATTTTAAAACGGTTTTAAAAACGAATTTCAGAAATAGGAAAAACTACAATAGATTTCTGTTTTATCATTTAGAATTAATAAAACTAATTTTATTAACCTAACTATAAAACTAATAGATTTTGTTATAATGATTATCAACCGAAATAATTAGGAACATACGCATAATCAATTTTAATTAACAATTAACTAAAATTTATTTATCTTTAGAATTAATTAATCAAAAAATTTGTTTAATTAATCCTAACCATAAATATTTATTCAATCCTATTGAAAAACTTCTAAATTTTCATATATGAAATAACGGATTTAACGATGGCTCTGATACCACTGAAGGAAATTAAGGCTAAGGTATAGCAGCGGAAATATAAAAATTTTAGCCTACTTCCTTTTAACCATAGGATCCGTTAATCGTTATTTCATATAAAGAGGGATAAGAAGAAATACCTTTCGATGATCAATCTACCGTTGCAAACGAAGTGCCCACAACTTCAAAGGAGATGTAAACTGTTTACCAATCTGCCCCTATCCGAAACAGACCTTCCAGACCTCCGAACGATAATCCCTTCGGTGCAAACGTGGAAGAATATGTCTAGAAGCTACTGTCCAAAAATCGCGACGATCCGACGGTTCAATCTCCGAGAATCCTCGAAATAGTTAACTGACCTGATGTAGGCGAAGAAAAACGATTTTCTCCCTTTTGATTGTTTTTCCTTCTTTCGTGAACACGATGAGATTAAGTTAGAATCAACCCTTATGAGATGCAACCAAAATAGATTGCCTCTAATAAACCAACACAAGATCAAAGAGAAAGAGGGATGAATAAGATTAATCAATCGATGGAATGCCGTATGAATTCTTGTTCACGAACTTGGGAATAGAATTCTTTTCTCTCTTAAGCAATTTCGAAAATCACAAATGGGGAGGGATATAGGCTTAGTCGAAATTCACTATAGGGAGGGGTATATATATTAGCTTGTATCTAAACCCTAGTTAGATAGGAATAGGTTACTTAATAGGAATTCCATTCGGAATAGGATTCCTAATTATTATCTTATAATATATCAAATACATTTAGAATAATAATAAATAACCTAATTGGATAATAATAGGAGTATATTAATCTAATTAAAACTCCTAACTTAATTATCTCTTAATTAATTTAATTCATAATCCTAATCTAATTAGGATCAATGGAATAAAATTAATTCCTTACTAACATATATAAATTTCGGCCCCCTCCTAGTATTTGGGCCTTACTGGGCTTAATTGGGCTTCCATCTATTAATCATATCCATCTCTCTTTTGGTTCCAAGTCTTATGTGTGATCCATTAGGTTCTTACTACTTCTGGCCGTATGCAACTATTAAATTAATTTCTTCAAGAATTATATTTAATCCTTGCATAACGGAATGATGTACTGAGTATGTTATAGGCAAGTGTGTAATCATTCCCCCAGAGTCCGTTAAGAAGACAGGTTGATTCCGTCGTTAACCCTTCCGTATTAGTTACAGTATAATACGATCCTTTATCAACTACATCCTTGAACTGAATCTTATGACTATGGGTAATGTCAAGTCACATATAGCGAGACGTTCGTTTTACTTGTTATTGGTCGAGTCAACTCAAAAAGATAGGTTAAGTGAAATCCGAATTTCTACTCTTAAGCTATCACCTTGCAAGGGTTTAGAGTCGAGTCTTCCACAAGCGATCCTTGGATGTATCTCCCATTAATCGGGAGTGATAAATGCTCAATCCAATGTATAACTACCCTGAAATTACTTCCTGTGACACCCAACCTTTGCAGTTCACACCCCAGAGTCATCTCTGTTAAGGATCGTGGGACCACATGATCAAAGTCTCACATTCAGTAATTCAGGATGACCAATTAACATTCCTTTGAGTCTGAGGATTAGTTATACCTATTAATACCAATGAGATGAACAGTTGACAAGGATGAATCTACCCATCCTGTTATCTCAAGTCGGATCCCCAATCCTAATGAACAACGTTTCACCGGATCTATGTAACTGTCCAGATATCTATATATGTGAAGCTTGTGAGATCAGCTTTCTGTCGGACAGAAGACATTGTTACATACAAGTCTCAACTGTGATATATCAATCCTAAATATATCACTTGACTTGGAGTGGTTTTAAGTTTATTAGTTTATTATAAAGTTTTGTCTCACTTCATGCTTGTATGAACACTTTATAATCACTTTAAACAAACTTACGGATTTCCTTTTATTAGACTTTATTTAGTGCTTAAAAAGGATTGCCTTTATATAGTTATAAAACATATATCTCATTAAAACAAATGATATAAAGAACAATTCATTTACAATAAGTTTGTATCCTACAACAATTGACTATAGGACACAAAACCCCAACATTGCCGTCCCAAGTCCCTGCAAAATGCTTCATTGTTAGCAAGATGGGAAGATATTTCTTTAAGAAGGTCAATTACCCTTGCGTCTTGCGCATTGCTAGGAGGTTGCGATTTTTGCCCTCCTTGGGCATGAGGGAATTGGCCCAAACCTTGTTCCACGAATTTACTATGGGGTCCGGATGGGGGCTTCAACACATTCCGCTTGTTATCATAAGATAGATTCGGGTGTTGGTTTTGAGGCCTCCATCCGTTGTTATTATTGTTACGGTGGTGATAAGCGTGCGTGTTAGGATAGGAGTTATAATGAGAATTATACCTTTGTTGTCCCCCTACATAACTTACGCTTTCGGTGTCGCCGGCAAAAGGGCTTCCGGCTTGACAATCATTACCTTGGTGGTCACCACCACAATGAGAGCACACTAGGACTTGTGTTGTGTTCTTGAGGCTCATTTGCGCCATTAAGGCGTCCAGCTTCTTATTCATTTCGACCATGAAGATTGTGGGAGCCTCGTCTTCTACGGCAAAGGTTTAATGTTGTGAGGGTCCGGCAAGCCGATCTTCTTGCCATTGGACACTTTTCCTAGCTAATTTGTGAATGAGCTTATACGCCTCGCTTGCCGATTTGCGAAACAAATCCCCACCTTCGGCAGAATCAACGGTTGCACGATTAGTAGGCGTTAAACCATGATAAAAGGTACTTACTAGATCATGCTTAGGAATATCGTGATGGGGACAGCTTCGGAGCAACTTTCGGAACCTAGCCCAAGCTGAATGGAGGGCCTCGTATCCAAGTTGCCGAAAGGAAGTGATATCTTTCCTCAACTTAACCGTTTTAGAAGGCGGGAAGTAGTAAGATAGGAACTCCTTCTCAAGTTCCTCCCATGATTTGATCGATCCCGCCTCTAACGAGTGCAACCATTCCAACGCTTGTCCTGTCAAAGGGAAAGGAAAAAGTTTTAGTTGGATGGCCTCAATCGGAACACCGTTTTGCCGAGAAGTTTCGGCACACATAAGAAATTTATCAAGGTGTTCGTTAGGGTTTTCATGGGGTTCCCCTTCGAATTGACCGAGTTGTTGGATTAATTGGATCATGCTAGTCTTTATTTCAAATGTGTCGGCCGAAATGGTGGGGGCAACGATTCCATGGCGGATTTGAGGGCGATGTGGAGCAAGAATCTCCAACATCGAATGCGTGTCATTGCCTCCACCATTACGGTTGTTATTCACGGGTTGTTCCGGCACCCTTTGGTTGACCTCGGGCTGGTTAGCTTCATTGTTGAGGTTTGCCATTCTCTCTTTTCGAATCCTACAAAGAGTACGTTCAATTTCGAGATCAATAGGAATAAGAGAATCACTTCGAGATCGGGTATGCATAAAATAAGTGAAGTAAAATATAATATCAACAAGAAAGAATGATGTTAGTAAAAGTATATCTAAACAATTTATACAAAAAGAATGCTTAAACTAACAATAAAACGTTTTTGTCTAATATTGCAAGAAATTATAAATCTCCGGCAACGGCGCCAAAAACTTGATGCGTGCCGTCTAGCGTAGTGTTTTCTACGATGAAATGTATGTTATGATAAGTGCGTTACGACTATGGATGTGATCTTTCTAAGTGCTCTATCTTTACTAGACGTCACTACTTAGGGGCAAGTGTACCACGTCGTATCAAGTAATAATCCGGTTAAGACTAGGTATCGAATCCATGGGATTTATAACTGCAAGTATTAAACGACTCGGTTTTATACGTTATTTAAGCGGTGAATACTTTGGGGTAGATGTGGTAACCAACTACAAACTACTCCTAACTACGGGTGAGGCGAATTTATATAACAAAACTCTATGAAGTGATATGGATGCGATAAGTTATAACTATGACAAATAACGACTTCCAATGTTTATACGGTTGATGGTTTGCTCTTGCAAAGACGACTACGTGTAGTGTAACCGACCCGTGAAGTACTTAGACTACGTGGTTCCTAGTCAAGGCGTGTCTAATGCTTGGGACCAGAAATTAGGGCCCGTAAGTTCCGTGGCTTGTCAATTCCTACGGTTTCCGGTTTGTCACTTCCGGTAAGGCAACACCTATATGAATCCCTAAAGAAAGCCCGAATGGCGTCGGAAATCGCGTTCTCCTACACAATAATCAATTATGAATATCAAAACAAGTAACAAACATCAACACATATATAGAAAAGAAGATTATGAATCATAAATTATAAATATGGAGAATGTAAATATGAATTACAACCAAGCCTAGTACATAGGATGAGTTCAAGCTAATTAGCAAGTAAAAGGGAAGAATCCACCCTCGGAACTAGCTAACCGGACTCAAAAGCCGTCTCTTAGGACTTGGATGGTGGAGTTTTCGAGCTTGGTGCACGGAAGTGGAATGGGACTTTGATGGAATGCCGGAATCAATGAACAAGCTCTCAAGATGGAAGAGTTTGGCTATACAAAGCCTAAAAACAAAATCTAAACTACAAATGGCAAGAATTACAAGATGTAAGGTGTATGGTCTAAGGTCTAAGTCTATGTCTAAAATGAGTGCTAGACACTCTTATTTATAGATCAAGCTAGGGATAAGATTGTAATTCCATAAGGTGCAAGCATGGAGGGACATAATTCTGTGCAGAAATCCCATAATATGCCCCCGCGTATGGTGGTGTACGCCCTGCGTGTGTGCCCATTCCGTCAGAAATCTCCTGCATGTGGACCAATTCCAGATTTTGTTGTCTCAAACACGCCCCGCGTAGATTGGAATACGCCTCGCGTGTTTGAGTCTCTGATCTTTTAAGGTGGTACGTCCCGCGTATTGATAGTTGACTCCGGGAGACCATACAGTCTGACTTTCAGGATTAGGCAAATTATTTCTGACATGTGTCATACGCCCCGCGTAGGTTGGCATACGCCTCGCGTATGCTGACTAGATTCCACATGGTGCTTGCGGATAGGGCAATTATTTCTGACACCATGTTTCACGCCCCGCGTGTGTAATGAGGTGCCTCGCGTATTTGAATGGATTTTTACTCCTTGCTCGTACCTGAAATACAAATCTCGAGAGCCGAGTTAGCTTGACGTTTTTATTTCAAAAACAAGGGAAATTAACTGAAAGCATGGAATTTATTTTTATTTTGTTATTTTATTAAAACAATCTATTTTTGTAATTAAACTTATTTATTTCTTCTAAAATTAACCCGTAAATCACGCTAAAATATAGGGGTAAAATACCCCTATCAGTTTGGCCATGTGAGACGTAGAGCACTTGATGCGCCGGTTAGGAGAACCGAAGAGTGGCAAAGGGATGTAGTGGTGAGGGGTAGGGGAAGACCTAAGCAAACTTGGAGAAGAGTGATCGAGAGTGATATGAGTTTACTGGGAATTGAGGAAAATATGGTAGTGGATAGGACGGAGTGGAAGGAGCGAATTTGTGTCGCTGACACGACTTGATTTCACGGTTTTATATGATGGTTCATGTTAGCCGACCCCGAATCATTTCGGGACTAAGGCTTTGTTGTTGTTGTTGTTTAATAATATTCGGGCTCAAAAGTTTTTATAGACTTTTTTAAAGTACCAATCTAATTGGACAGGAATATTCACATAGACCTTAATGACCAAGTGATTTTGATCATTCACCGTTAGATCTAGGCTTATTAAATCTAAGCCTTGGGATGCTTTGAATCTTGTTTCCTATTATTTTGCTGGTTTGTTGTAAGACTTTTTTTTTTTACTTTGCCTGCCATTGTATCAAATGAAAAGTTCCACTTCACAGTCATTGATCCCCTGCCCCCTTCTAAACATGAACTCTTCTCGAGAGCCCAAAACACCCTAAGATGCCAATGCCAATTCTCTCGGCTTCCCCCTAACTCCTGATCTAGACAAACACATGAATGAATATGTAGTTATACTAGATCCATAGAATTGGAAGTTCATAGATGGGTCACCAAACATCTCATCTAGAAGTTTATCCTAAAACCTTCTCACATCAATCTATATCCCAATTAAAGTTTTGGCATAAACTAGGACTTAAACTCGAGATCTATAGTTTAAATGACTTGATACTCTTAATCAGTCAAATCAACATTAATTGATGAAAGCGATTTAGTTTCAGTTAAGGCTCTTTACCCTATTCTACTGGTGTATTTAGTGATAATCGAACATGAAGTCTCTTCACACAAACTCAACATGCATTACCAATTGAGCTACAATCTATCATGAAACCAATTGAACTAAAAGTTTAAGATAATAGTTAAGGTCTAACAACATTTTTATATTAATCTTTGACACACCACATACGAATGCCCTTTGGCCTTGAAGCATGTGCAACATAAGCACATCTACCATGTGTTTTAATTTCAATAATTAATAAGGTCACCAATATTCGAACCCTCGACTGTTTGATCTATTAGCGATGCACTTTTAGTGTCAATAGCGACACATTTTTTGCGTAGCTAATGCTTGTGTCGCTATTGCTCAGTGACACATGTTTTGAGAAAGCGTCTGTATTGACAAGGTCAATATCGATGTTTCTTCCAACATATGTCGCTATTGACCTTGTCAAGTAAGATACTCCTTTAAAATATGCGTCTCTATTGACATAAGAACATCACTATTGAGTAGGTTAATAGAGACACATAATTTGAACGTGCGTTGTAATTGATTTTTTTTTAAATTACAATTTTTTTTTTTTTTTTGCAAAACACATGCTAAACATTCTGTCGAATGTTTTACCAAATATACTATAGCATATACCATGTAAAATGGACCACCTTGCATAAAAATAAGCTTCTAATATCAATTCACAATGAAGGAAATCCCTTAATATTGAGACGCATTACTATTTTTCTCCAATTCATCACAACATACTGCATTTGCAAATGAAATTTTGAATGTCTAATTATTGTTATCATTAATGCTTTAAAAACATGTACACTACTAATGGATTTTTCTTACAATATATTCTGGCACTAGATCACACACCTCATTTATCTCCTCCACCAAATAAGGTGTTCTTGAATTTGGAAAATCTTGAAAAGTGTCAATATTTCAAGAATGCCAAACCTCATAAATAAAGTTAAATATATAACAAATTCTTCATCAACACTTACCTTTGATAGATTCGTGCTCTAATGGTGATTTTCCGTTATTTCAAACATATATCGCATCATGAAGTAGCCACACTCTACTTGTCCCTATTGTTGAGCGCACTACATGTTTTGGAGTTTTAAAAATAAATTAATTCATGTACGAGCAAATTAACATATAACTTAAGGTAGCAAAATGAAAATCATACTCCTTTACTACTCCATGACAAGGTATATTGGCTTTTAGGACGTCCTTTTAGTTTTTGATAAGCTTTAAATGCACTACACAAAACAATATTATACATGTTTAAAGTAATGTAAAAAAAAATGCAAAACTAAATAATGTAAGTCTTATTATCTATTACTTATTCATGTACAAGATTTAATTTTGAATTTGACAACTCCGAACTTTACTGAATCAAATGTGTATACATGAAGTTTATGCAAAGATATGACCAAAAGAGGCCAATGCTCACTAACAAATGAAGATAGTTTTGAAGATAAATGACTAAATAATCAACTTAATTATAGCTTTTGAACTAAAAAAAATAAATCATAATTAAAATTTAGCTTACTGTTGGTGGTAAGGTTCACTTTGACATATGTCTAACATGTCTGTAACGGGATGTCAAATACGGGTATGATTGGGTGAACATGCCACAGGTGAACACATTAGCATTGATAGTGAAGTGATGGAATTACCACTCATGTAACAATGAGATGATATCACAAGCCACTTGATAAGTGAGATTGATAAGTGTATGGTCATACTCTGATAAGTAGTTTTCTTACCTGATTCATCAATCTACTTGAGATCAAGAAATATCATAAACAACAGAGAGGATGACAGCTGACATGCCTCTTATTTATCATATCAACATCAAATGGTAAAAGACAGTAAAAGATAACTTGAGGGTCTCTGCATCTTTAGACTACTGATACTTTGTCTTAGTTGAGGGTTGTAATGGTTTGCTAGAACACACTTACAGTATGTAGACTGTGAGCCCACTGCTAATTAAGGACAGACCTGTAGGATCTTGCACATAGAACATTTGAGTTGGAACTTATAGAATGGTACATTGGAGAGATGAAATTAATTAATTGATTGGTAGTAAAATGTCAAGCTAATTAATTAGTGCTTGAATTAATTGGTTAATTGTTACTATGTATCAAGTGAAGGAAATTAAGGCTAAGGTATAGCAGCGGAAATATAAAAAATTTAGCCTACTTCCTTTTAACCATAGGATCCGTTAATCGTTATTTCATATAAAGAGGGATAAGAAGAAATACCTTTCGATGATCAATCTACCGTTGCAAACGAAGTGCCCACAACTTCAAAGGAGATGTAAACTGTTTATCAATCTGCCCCTATCCAAAACAGACCTTCCGGACCTCCGAACGCCAATCCCTTCGGTGGAAACGTGGAAGAATATGTCTAGAAGCTACTGTCCAAAAATCGCGACGATCCGACGGTTCAATCTCCGAGAATCCGCGAAATAGTGAACTGACCTGATGTAGGCGAAGAAAAACGAATTTCTCCCTTTTGATTGTTTTTCCTTCTTTCGTGAACACGGTGAGATTAAGTTAGAATCAACCCTTATGAGATGCAACCAAAATAGATTGCCTCTAATTAACCAACACAAGATCAAAGAGAAAAGGAGATGAATGAAAATTAATCAATCGACGGAAGCCGTATGAATTCTTGTCCTCGAACTGGGGAGGTCGAATTCTCTTTCTCTCTAATAGGGGATTTCGAAAATCCACTAGGGTTGGTTAGGGAGCATTAGCCGAAATTCTAATAGCAAGGGGTATATATAATCACTTGTATCTAAACCCTAGTTAGATAGGATTAGGTTACTTAATAGGAATTCAAATCGGAATAGGATTCCTAATTATTATCTTATAATATATCTAATATATTTAGGATAATAATAAATAACCTAATTGGATAATAATAGGAGTATATTAATCTAATTAAAACTCCTAATTTAATTATCTCTTAATTAATTTAATTCATATTCCTAATCAAATTAGGATTAATAGAATTAAAATAATTACTCACTAATTATATATAAATTTCGCCCCCCTTGTTTAAATGGGCCTCACTGGGCTCAATTGGGCTTCCATCTATTAATTACATCCATCTCTCTTTTGGTTCCAAGTCTTATGTGTGATCCATTAGGTTCTTACTACTTCTAGCCATATGCAACTATTAAATTAATTTCTTCAAGAATTATATTTAATCCTTGCATAACGGAATGATGTACTGAGTATGTTATTGGCAAGTCTGTAATCATTCCCCCAGAGTTCGTTAAGAAGACAGGTTGATTCTGTTGTTAACCCTTCCGTATTAGTTACAGTATAATTCGATCCTTTATCAACTACATCCTTGAACTGAATCTTATGACTATGGGTGATGTCAAGTCACATATAGCGAGACGTTCATTTTACTTGTACAGGCTGAGTCAACTCAAATAGATAGGTTAAGTGAAATCTGTATTTCTACTCTTAAGCTATCACCTTGCAAGGATTTAGAGTCGAGTCTTCCACAAGCGATCCTTGGATGTATCTCCCATTAATCGGGAGTGATAAATGCTCAATCCAATGTATAACTACCCTGACATTACCTCCTGTGACACCCAACCTTTGCAGTTCACACCCCAGAGTCATCTCTGTTAAGGATCGTGGGACCACATGATCAAAGTCTCACATTCAGTAATTCAGGATGACCAATTAACATTCCTTTGAGTCTGAGGATTAGTTATACCTATTAATACCAATGAGATGAACAGGTGACAAGGATGAATCTACCCATCCTGTTATCTCAAGTCGGATCCCCAATCCTAATGAACGACGTTTCATCGGATCTATGTAACTGTCCAGATATCTATATATATAAAGCTTGTGAGATCAGCTTTCTGTCGGACAGAAGACATTGTTACATACAAGTCTCAACAGTGATATATCAATCCTAAACATATCACTTGACTTGGGGTGGTTTTAAGTTTATTAGTTTATTATAAAGTTTTATCTCACTTCATGCTTGTATGAACACTTTATAATCACTTTAAACAAACTTACAGATTTCCTTTTATTAGACTTTATTTAGTGCTTAAAAGGGATTGCCTTTATATGGTTATAAAACATATATCTCATTAAAACAAATGATATAAAGAACAATTCATTTACGTTAAGTTTGTATCCTGCAACAATTGACTATAGGACACTAAACCCCAACATACTCCCACTTGGACTAAAGCCAATTGTTTCTAAAACTTATCCCAGTAGAAGTTAAATGACGATCATGTACTTTCTGGGTTAAAGGCTTTGTCAACGGATCTGCAACGTTGTCCTCTGTAGGTACTCTTTCTATTCTCGCATCTCCTCTAGCCACAATCTCTCTAATGATGTGGTATCGCTTTAGGTAGTGTTTGGATGCATTATGAGACCGTGGTTCCTTTGCTTGCGCAATGGCTCCATTGTTATCACAGTACAGAGTAATGGGATTGACAATGTCAGGCACCACTCCTAGTTCTGTAATGAACTTTCTAATCCAAACTGCTTCCTTTGCTGCTTCCGCAGCAGCGATGTACTCTGACTCGGTCGTAGAGAAAGCTACGCTTCCCTGCTTGGAACTTTTCCAACTGACCTCGCCCCCATTCAAGATAAACAGGTATCCTGATTGGGATTTAAAATCATTCTCATCTGTGAGATGACTAGCGTCTGAAAATCCTTCAATTTTCAGATCTCCTTCTCCGTACACTAGGAACATATCTTTAGTCCTTCTCAAGTACTTAAGAATGTTCTTGACGGCAATCCAATGCTCGTCTCCCAGATTCCCTTGGTAACGACTCGTTACAGATAACGCGAACGCTACGTCAGATCTAGTGCATAGCATAGCATACATAATCGAACCGATCGCGCTGGCGTACGTGACTACAGCCATGCGTCGTTTGTCATCATCAGTTTTAGGACATTGATGATTGTTTAACTTTACTCCATGTACCATGGGTAAGTTACCTCGTTTCGATTCAAGCATGCTAAACCGATTTAGCACCTTTTCAATGTATGTAGCCTGTGAAAGACCAAGCAGTCTACGCGATCTATCCCTGTAGATCTTTATACCAAGTATATAGGCTGCTTCACCAAGGCCTTTCATTGAGAAGTTATCGGATAACCATACTTTCACCGATTGTAATAGAGCAATGTCATTTCCCATTAACAGTATATCGTCCACATATAGTATGAGAAATGCTATAGAGCTCCCACTTGCTTTCTTGTAAATGCAAGCTTCTTCGCAATTTTGTTCGAAACCAAATTGTTTTATGGTTTCGTCAAAACGCTTGTTCCAGCTTCTAGATGCTTGCTTGAGTCCATAAATGGATTTCTGAAGTTTGCAAACTATATTTGCATCCTTTGATATGAAACCTTCAGGTTGCATCATGTATACATCCTCAAGCAGGTTTCCATTTAGGAAAGCTGTTTTCACATCCATTTGCCAAATCTCATAATCAAAATGAGCGGCAATTGCAAGCATGATTCTGATTGATTTGGACATAGCCACAGGAGAGAAAGTCATAATCAATTCCTTGCTTCTGACGATATCCTTTCGCTACTAACCTATCTTTGTAGGTGCTAACCTTTCCATCTATGTCAGTCTTCTTTTTGAAGATCCACCTGCACCCAATGGGAATTATCCCTTCGGGTGGATCAACCAAAGTCCACACTTGGTTAGTATACATGGAATCCATTTCAGAATCCATGGCCTCAAGCCATGCTTTAGAATCTGGACTAGTAAGAGCCTCTTCATAGTTTTCGGGTTCGTCGTCTAACACGGGAACCTCGTTATCATCTCCCACTAGAAAACCATATCTAACTGGGAGTTCACGAACTCTTCGTGATCTACGAATAGGTGCCACTAGAGTCTCATCTAATGGGACTTCTTCGGGTACCTCAACCGCTTCTGTTGTTTCAGTCGGTGTTTCTTCCTCTTGAACTTCGTCGAGTTCAATCACGCTTCCCTTTTGTGTTTCTTCGAGAAACTCTTTCTCTAAGAAGGTTGCGTGCTTGGATACTATTACTTTCTGATCATCTGGATGATAGAAGTAATACCCTATGGTTTCCCTGGGATATCCAATGAAGAAACATTTATCAGATTTAGAATCTAATTTATCGGACGCAATGCGTTTGACATATGCTGAACAACCCCATACTCTCATAAACGAGAACACGGGTTTCTTACCAACGAACAATTCATATGGTGTGGAACTAGCAAATTTAGTTGGTACTCGGTTCAGGGTGAAGAGGGCAGTTTCTAAGGCATAGCCCCAGAACGTCTTTGGAAGTAAGGCCATGCTCATCATGGATCGTACCATATCTAATAGGGTACGATTTCTCCTCTCGGATACACCATTGTGTTGTGGTGTATAGGGAGGTGTCCATTGTGAGCATATCCCACATTCAGTTAGATAATTCAGAAAATCATCAGAAAGATATTCACCACCTCGATCAGATCGAAGCGTCTTTATTTTCTTTCCTAATTGATTTTCCACTTCATTTTTGAAGCATTTGAACTTGTCAAAGGCTTCTGATTTGTGCCTCATCAAGTAGATATAACCATATCGAGTATGGTCATCTATGAAGCTAATGAAGTATCTGAATCCTCCTCTTGCTTGGACTGACATAGGACCGCATACATCTGAATGAATGAGTCCTAGAGTGTCTGATACACGCTCACCTTTATTGCTAAAGGGTGTCTTTGTCATTTTACCTTTTAAACATGATTCGCATGTTTCCAATGATTCGGAATCGATTGGATCTATAAGCCCATCTGAATGTAGCTTTAGCATGCGTCTCTTGTTTATATGGCCTAAACGACAATGCCACAAGTAAGTTGAATTATCTATCTTATGTCTTTTGGTATCAATTGCAAAAACAGGAGTTTTATCATCTAACACATAAATCCCATTTTGTGATATTCCTGAAAAATAAAAGATCGAATCTTTATAAAAATTGCAATGTTTGTTCTTTATAGAACATACCAGACGTTGGAGTACCGGCTTTTCCCTTCTGGAGGGTAGCTCGGTACAAAGAACAATTTCTCTTCCAATGCCCCACGTCACCACAATAGTGGCACTTTCTTTTAGGCTTCTTCACTTCCTTTCCCTTAACTTTAGTGGGCATGGCTTTCTTACCTTTCTTGGGATGTTTAGGATCGGGAGAATTCCCTTTCCACTTCTTTGATCCCTATATGACAATAGCCGGTATTGCCTTGTCTTTCTTCATATTGGGCTCAACTGACTTGAGCATATTTGCAAGCTCTTCAAGAGAGGTTTGCAAGTCATTCATCTGATAGTTCATGATGAACTATGAATAACTCTTTGGGAGGGATTGAAGAATTAAGTCTACACTTAGTTTGTTATCCATCGCGAATCCAATACTAGAAAGTTTGGTAATGTAGCCAATCATCTTGACACAATGTGTCATTACAGATGTGCCCTCTTACATCTTGCAACGATATAGCAACTTGGATATCTCGTAGCGTTCGCACCTGGTCTGTTTCCCAAACAGTTCCTTTAGGTGCATGATGATGGAACAGGCATAGTTGCCTTTGTAATTCCGATGTCATCGATGCAAGTATGATGCATCCGGTATGATCGTCATCAGCCTTGTGCTTCTGATAAGCATCGATTGGGAGCATCATCCTCAGGGATAGGGGGTATCGATGTATCAAATACATACACTATTTTATCGAACTTCAAAACGATTTTGAGGTTACGAAACCAGTCGGTGAAGTTTGAACTATTCAACTTGTTATCGGTAAGTATATTTTGCAGATTGGTGTTAGTCATGATTTTAAGAGTGTTTAATTAAACTTGAGAGTGAGAAAGAGTAGACGTATGTTATTCATTTGCTTTAAAGTATACCAATCTAAAATTATAGGCCTTTTAATTTATTTCAGATTGCTCCCACTATTTTGCCAAATTAATAGCCCTCCATATTAATTCGAAGAATTTCACAAATCCTTTAGTGAGCTAGGATCCTAACTCCTGAGATTTCGCCTTGAGTTTGCTTAACAAGCTAGTCTCATTTGTTAGGTAGATTCATGTAATCAATCACATCTTGAATGTGACTCCTAGGTTATTGGGTTACTAACCACATTAGTAACTAATATGCTATTCACATTAATCCCAACCATATTGCCCATTAGTTTATGACAACATGAGTTTGCTCATCCAATTATCATAATCTAATTTAAGTATTACCCCATATTCATGAAAGAATAACTTTCGATAATTCAGGTGTTACCATAAGACCCTGAGCTTGAGTTTGCTCAACAACCCAAAGGCCCCCAGTACTGCCGGCTGAATTATAATATTAGGGAGGGGCAACCGATTTTAATAACTTGCTTATTTACTTAACTTTTTAACGAGGGATTTTATTTAAGTCTCATAATCTAACTTAGTCTTGATTTGCTTTAGCATACATCAGACACACATACATTCACATACATTGGCGTTATGGACATATTATCTAAATTATTCCGTCGAGCCAGAGACGGAATAAAAGGCCAAACCTAAGGAAATACTAACTATTACATATTTCTCTTTAGGTCCTCCGTCTTCTCCATGGCGCCTTGAAATTACATATTAATTTCTATACTACTATAAGAAAACTTCAATTGAATTGAAGGGAATCAGATGAGAGGAGAAATTACAATAGATAGTAGAAAGGCAGGACGTGCAGGCCCTATTTCAAAAATACCAAAAGACTAAAAGAGGGTCCAAATATGTCCATAACTCCAAACATGCATAGACTCAATTAAATAAATTTAATTGGTTGATTACATAACCGGCTTATGTAATATTTACGTTAATCACATTAACTCGTCAAATTAACTTTCATCCAATTTTACTTCTAATCGTTTTGTATCTTTATATTAATCCTTAGATTAATATAACCATATAAAACGTCGATTATGTATGTCCCAATTATTTTGATTTCAATTCATTTAACACTTTGATTTACAACTTGGTAAAAACAAACTTTTAAACGAATTTTCATTCGATAATCAAAACAGAAAACTATCAATTTCCGAAACATATATATATATATATATATATATATATATATATATATATATATATATATATCAGATTTTAAAACGGTTTTAAAAACGATTTTCAGAAATAGGAAAAACTACAATAGATTTCCGTTTTATCATTTAGAATTAATAAAACTAATTTTATTAACCTAACTATAAAACTAATAGATTTTGTTATAATGATTATCAACCGAAATAATTAGGAACATACGCATAATCAATTTTAATTAACAATTAACTAAAATTTATTTATCTTTAGAATTAATTAATCAAACAATTTGTTTAATTAATCCTAACCATAAATATTTATTCAATCCTATTGAAAAACTTCTAAATTTTCATATATGAAATAACGGATTTAACGATGGCTCTGATACCACTGAAGGAAATTAAGGCTAAGGTATAGCAGCGGAAATATAAAAATTTTAGCCTACTTCCTTTTAACCATAGGATCCGTTAATCGTTATTTCATATAAAGATGGATAAGAAGAAATACCTTTCGATGATCAATCTACCGTTGCAAACGAAGTGCCAACAATTTCAAAGGAGATGTAAACTGTTTACCAATCTGCCCCTATCCGAAACAGACCTTCCAGACCTCCGAACGCCAATCCCTTCGGTGTAAACGTGGAAGAATATGTCTAGAAGCTACTGTCCAAAAATCGCGACGATCCGACGGTTCAATCTCCGGGAATCCGCGAAATAGTGAACTGACCTGATGTAGGCGAAGAAAAATGAATTTCTCCCTTTTGATTGTTTTTCCTTCTTTCGTGAACACGGTGAGATTAAGTTAGAATCAACCCTTATGAGATGCAACCAAAATAGATTGCCTCTAATTAACCAACACAAGATCAAAGAGAAAAGGAGATGAATGAAAATTAATCAATCGACGGAAGCCGTATGAATTCTTGTCCTCGAACTGGGGAGGTCGAATTCTCTTTCTCTCTAATAGGGGATTTCGAAAATCCACTAGGGTTGGTTAGGGAGCATTAGCCGAAATTCTAATAGCAAGGGGTATATATAATCACTTGTATCTAAACCCTAGTTAGATAGGATTAGGTTACTTAATAGGAATTCAAATCGGAATAGGATTCCTAATTATTATCTTATAATATATCTAATATATTTAGGATAATAATAAATAACCTAATTGGATAATAATAGGAGTATATTAATCTAATTAAAACTCCTAATTTAATTATCTCTTAATTAATTTAATTCATATTCCTAATCAAATTAGGATTAATAGAATTAAAATAATTACTCACTAATTATATATAAATTTCGCCCCCCTTGTTTAAATGGGCCTCATTGGGCTCAATTGGGCTTCCATCTATTAATTACATTCATCTCTCTTTTGGTTCCAAGTCTTATGTGTGATCCATTAGGTTCTTACTACTTCTGGCCGTATGCAACTATTAAATTAATTTCTTCAAGAATTATATTTAATCCTTGCATAACGGAATGATGTACTGAGTATGTTATTGGCAAGTCTGTAATCATTCCCCCAGAGTCCGTTAAGAAGACAGGTTGATTCTGTCGTTAACCCTTCCGTATTAGTTACAGTATAATTCGATCCTTTATCAACTACATCCTTGAACTGAATCTTATGACTATGGGTGATGTCAAGTCACATATAGCGAGACGTTCATTTTACTTGTACAGGCCGAGTCAACTCAAATAGATAGGTTAAGTGAAATCTGTATTTCTACTCTTAAGCTATCACCTTGCAAGGATTTAGAGTCGAGTCTTCCACAAGCGATCCTTGGATGTATCTCCCATTAATCGGGAGTGATAAATGCTCAATCCAATGTATAACTACCCTGACATTACCTCCTGTGACACCCAACCTTTGCAGTTCACACCCCAGAGTCATCTCTGTTAAGGATCGTGGGACCACAGGATCAAAGTCTCACATTCAGTAATTCAGGATGACCAATTAACATTCCTTTGAGTCTGAGGATTAGTTATACCTATTAATACCAATGAGATGAACAGGTGACAAGGATGAATCTACCCATCCTGTTATCTCAAGTCGGATCCCCAATCCTAATGAACGACGTTTCATCGGATCTATGTAACTGTCCAGATATCTATATATATGAAGCTTGTGAGATCAGCTTTCTGTCGGACAGAAGACATTGTTACATACAAGTCTCAATAGTGATATATCAATCCTAAATATATCACTTGACTTGGGGTGGTTTTAAGTTTATTAGTTTATTATAAAGTTTTGTCTCACTTCATGCTTGTATGAACACTTTATAATCACTTTAAACAAACTTACGGATTTCCTTTTATTAGACTTTATTTAGTGCTTAAAAGGGATTGCCTTTATATGGTTATAAAACATATATCTCATTAAAACAAATGATATAAAGAACAATTCATTTACGTTAAGTTTGTATCCTGCAACAATTGACTATAGGATACTAAACCCCAACATCAAGATAATCAATTAATGGCTTTTGGGATTGAGTATTTGATTGATTAATTAGTTTGCATAATGTAATTAATTAATTTACAAATTAATAGAATTACATTCGGTCAATAATTAATTAAATTTATACGTCATTTTGTTAATCAGTGTAATTTATTTTATTGGGGTAATTAAATTTAATCTAAGTATAATTTTTTTTTTTGGTAAGAAGGGAAGAAAAAAACAAACAAACAAAAACCTAACCCGGGATCAGTCTAGGAAGACTGACCCCAATCCTATCCTCAAGAAGAGAAGGTAACAGAAAAGAAGGAGGAACGGAAAAGGTAGAAACACCTAACATCCCCCCATGCCCAGTAGCTGCCAAGCGATCCGCGACGTGATTTTGCTCCCTATAAATATGGGAGAAGGTAAGAGAATCGAAGGCAGGACGAAGCCTCAAGATGGCTTTAATGAGATTCTGACTCTTAAGAAAAACAGCCTGTCTATACGAAATCCTGTTGATAGCCTCCAAATTGTCAGACTCCACCGAAAGTCTTTTAACACCCATGCGAATGGCGAGTTTAATGCCAGACAAGATCCCCCAGAGCTCCGCAGTAAAGGAGGAGCCCGTACCTAAGTTATGGGTAAACCCAGCCAGCCAGACGCCACCAGCATCCCGAAGAACTCCACCAGCAGCAATTCTGCCATTACTAAGTATTACATAGTATAAATACTTTTGATATTTATTTATGTAACTAGAATAGTTTTACATTAAGTTTGTAATTGACCAATTAATCCCTTTCCAAAGTGAACAAGCTAAAGTTGCAAACAAGAATCCTTCTACGTGTTCCTCTGAAATTGTGTTAATGATCCGAGAGAACACTAAACTATCAACCTCCTCCTATTGTGAATAAGTGTGCACTTTTATCTGGTTCCAGATTGTTCTTCACAATGTAATCGAGCTTGCGTTTAGCTCACAAAGCACGAATATCACACGATAGTAATTTCTACCGTTAAGCGAAGCTATAACAAGGACCAGGTCTGGATTGTCATGATTTTGAACAAATCCAAAAGCATTTGTGTTCTGATTCATCTCTAAATATCTTGATTCAGAAAATTGATTATTTGAATCTGATTGAGATGAATCTGTTCCATCTGAGTAATGAGATTTTTCTCCGTCTGATTCCTCTTCTTCAACACCAATACCGCTTTTCAATGCTCGTAGATCTGATGCCTTCACCATGAATGTGATCGTTCACCAAGTTGCTTTGATACCATAATAAAACCTGTATTGTGATACATAAAGTAGAGAAATCAAACCATTTCTCAAAAACAACAAGTTGTGAGCTATTTAAAATGGCTCAGAAAATACCCAAATAGAATTATGGAGAAAACAGAGAAAATAAATTCTAGTAGCTATTTATTGATCTGGTAACTATTTAACCAAATAGTAAAAGGGTAAAGTAGTAAAACAGATAGTTATAGCGTATTCCAATATTTATCCACACACATTAAGTTTATATGGAAAAAACTTAAACAATTTGTACATATACAAGTCACATGTCAAAAATTATGTCATATAATAAAGTTATATATCATTTAAATTTTCATCTGAAATAGACTAAATGTTACCTATGAAAATAATAACACATAACAAATAACAAAATTTTGGATACCACGATGGAGCAAATAAGATGTTAATTTTTTTTTTCTATTTACTCTAATAATAATACTAGTCCTCAGTGTTTCATTCTTTACAAATTGTTAAAAAGATTCGATTTTTATTTATTTATTTTATTCTGTAAAAAATTAAGTAAATTTTAGTTTATATATAAAAAAAGGTAAATAATTTATTAGTCCTCACCTTTTTACGCAACATACTGTTCAGTCTCTCTATTTTGAAAAACACATTGTAAGGTCCCTGTCTTTTGTCAATATAAACCCTTTGGCCCTTTTTATCTATTTTTTTTTATTTTTAACCGAATATATCTTAGCTTTCAGAACGGCCATAGTACGATACAAAATAGTCATGTTACTATGTTATTTTCTGTTTGTCAGTTTATAAAAAACATAACGGTTAAAAATCTAAAAAAAATAGGCAGAATGACCAAAAAGTTAATATTGATAAAAGATAGAGATTTTATAATGTGTTTTTCAAAATATGAGGATTAACCAATGTGTTACATAAAAATGAGAGGACTAATTAATTATTTACCAAAAAAAATAATGTATAAAAATCAGGGCTTATATTAAAGGGTTTTTTTATATAAACATCACAAATAATAATAATATTTTGGCTTTAATCAAATTGATAATTTTTTATTTATAGAAATTTCTATATTAGTTTTCTATATCATTTAATAATTTTTTCTATATCATTTACTAATTTCTATATTAGTATATGATTTACTAAATTTCTATATTATTTTCTATATTACTCTATTATTGACTATAATATTGATTAGATTATTAATTAATCTATTATATATTAATATTAAGTTCCGATTTATATATTATTTTTATATTCTTTAATATATTCTATAATATATATTTTTTTATTAATTATTATTAATTAATTTCTTATTAATTAAGAATATTAATTAATAAGGTAATAAGGAATACGAATTAATAAGAATACGAGAAGTATATTGATTGCTTTATCTTTCTATTGTTTTGTTTATAGTGATTGAAATTGAATAAGTAAAAAAGAACTCTCTTTTTTGTGCTTTATGAGGTATGTAACATATACCAAAAAAAGCCTATTTTACAATGTTAACAATGAAAGTTTTCAAAGATTTTGTTCGTTTTTATTTTAGAAATGTCATAAAGTAAAAGGTAACAACCACCATCTTTTAACATTCTTAAAAATAATTAGTTATTGATAATTTTTCTAATAATAAAATTCAAAATAAAATTTGATATAACCATAAATTTTTCATGACATGTGTTTTTCCCTATAATCTCCGCTAAATTAACAGAGGGAACCGATATAGAGGAAAACCACTTCTAAATCCATTCCTTCTTTTCAAGTTAAATGGAATTTCTTCAAGATCCAATAAGGTCAAAAACCCTAGCACAACGAAAGAGATGAAACCCTAAAATATTTGTATGAAATTTGATATTATTGATAAAAGAAAAAAGAACTCTAACCTAAAATATCTTTAACTTTTAACACATTATTGACCATAACTCACTAATATTTTATTCTTAGATATATTTATATATTTCAACAATAGCAATAAAATTAATTTAAAGAGAAGAAAATGACAATGATATTTAGAAAGAAAAAGATCAATCTCCTTGATTGTATCAACACCAAACTTAAATAGTGGATTATCAAATTTGAGAAACATTATGATAATCAAAAGTAAGGAAAATGAAATGGCCCACCAAATCCCTTTTTAAATATGTTTTTTTTTTTAACAGGGGATGCTCATATTTCATTAAATCATAAAATTGCAAGTACACAATGAAACCAAACCTTATACACATATAGGCTAAGCCTAATACATAGTCCACTAGAACAAAAAAATGACTATTAAAAGCAAAAATATGACTATTAAAAGCAAAGAAAATCATTAAAGGTATATTAAACAAAGACAACATTTGAAACATATATAGATCGTAACTCCAAATTCGCCGCAAAGCAACTGTAGCCCAATCTTCAGCATTTGAACCATTCTGAACCTTCGGATCTAAGTCCTTTCTTTTGCAACCTCGTAGATCTAGTGATCTACGGATAAGATCTACCGTTTCTGTTCTTGCTAACACAGAAAAGGTTACCAAAACTGAAAATTTAACCAACAGGTGCAGTTCAACCGGATCCAAAAGCACGATGAAATATATATGATCCAACTAAAGAACCTGACACAAAACAAAAGGAAAATAAACACGAAAACGGAAAAAAGAAATGGTGGGAGGAGGAAGAAGGAAGACAAGCTTCCTCCTTCCTCCTCAACTAAACAGCAGCAACAAAAAAGGGAGAGGAGGAGGAAAACCGATGGTTTAGGAGAGGTGTGGAAAGAGAAGCAGAAAAAAATCTTTGAGTGTTACTAGTATAATATTTCTAAATTTGAGAATTGGACATAAAAAATCTTTAAATTTTTATTTTGCGATATATTCAAATTCATAATTTTCCACCTCTAATTAAAAATATGTATTAATTAAACTATGCTCTTTTAATAAAAAAAAAATTTAAATTTTGATATAGAATCATGTAAATATCCAAATTATCATCGACTAATTTAAACACCCGGCAATCACTCGAAATGGAAAGATTTTATTGTATATCTAGTGTATTATTATATCAACTAATAATTTAGTACCACGACACCTACAACCAATAAAATATTAGATATTCTTAATGTATACATAATTATACATATAGTTATTTATATTTTTTTGGTAAAGTATAATTATTTATATAAAGTTGTATAATAATTCACCAATGCAAATAAGTTGCATTTGGAAAGAAGAAGGTATCATATTTTATTGGATAAATAATTTATTAGTCCCATCTTTTTATTTAATATACCGTTTGGTCTTCTTATTTTGAAAACACATAATAAGATCTCTATTTTTTTATCAATATTAACTATTTGGTCATTCTATCTAATTTTTCAGATTTTTAACCGAATATATCTTAGCTTTCAAGATAGCTATTGTAGATATAATATGGTCATGTTACTCTGTTGTTTTCTATCTGTCTGTTTATGTCAAATATAACAGTTAAAAATCTAAAAAAAATAGACAGAATGACCAAATGGTTAATATTAACAAAAGATAGAAATCTTATGTGTTTTTCAAAATAGACTAAAAAAATAAACTGAATGACCAAATGGTTAATATTGACAAAAGATAGAAATTTTATAATGTGTTTTTTAAAATAGAGAGACTAAACAGTATATTCGATAAAAAGAGAATGACTAATAAATTATTTACCCTATTTTATTCGATCATGATTGGAAAGTAAGAAAAACGAAAGGTGACAAGTCAAAATTATAACTATCCATTTTGAAGAAATGTATATTTATTCATAATGTATGTAATATTGTAATTTTATGTTTAAACAAAATCAATTTTATTTAATATTAATATAAAATTTAAATAGATTAATTTACTGTTTTTAACTCATTATTTAATTATCATATCGGTTTTTTTTAGCATAAATTAGAGTTAAGGTGCAAAAAATACTCTCAACATTTTGGGTCAGGAGCAATTTTACCCTTAACATCTAAAATGGTGCAATTTTACCCTTAACGTCGGAAGCCAATAGCAATTTTACTCCCAACGTTGATAAATTGGCTCAATTTGAGAAATAATTCATCAAACTGTCTTCTCGGTCATGAATCTTGTTTTCTAACACTTCACACGTGCGGCATTTTATTAGCAACAAATCACAAACATACGTTGGGATGTGAAAAAAATAATAAAAAATATATTGTATTTTATACGAATTAGACAAAAAAAATTCAAAAAATTCACCGAATTTATAAATATTAATCTCCAATTTTGTTATTAAATTACAAAAAAAACATGAAATCCTTTTTTTTAGAATGAAATGATATGCAATTGGTGCAAAATAAAGAACAAAAATGTCTATGTTTTATAATAGTGTCTGAAATTGATCCAAATTATCAACGTTGGGGGTAAAATTGCTTTTCACTGTGAACGTTAAAGGTAAAATTGTACTATTTTAGACGTTAGGGGTAAAATTGCTCCTGACCCAAACCATTAACGGGGCATTTGGTATTCTATTGCGATAGGGATAAGGATAAAGGTTGGCATAGAGATAATGATAAATGGTTGGGATAATGATAAAAATATGATAGTCGAGAATTATTATTCAATATTTGGTACGTGTGATAGGGATAAGGATAAAATAATATATTTTACTATTTTAACTTTATTTTAAACTGAATAACATTAATTTGAGGGATAAGATGGAATTTTCCATCCTATTAAAATCGCAGGAGCTTATCCCACCTCCTTATATCACCCCCTCCTAGATATAGGATTTGAGGGATAAGACTCGTATCCCTCTCTTATCTCTCTAACTTATATCTAAAACAAACACGGGATAACTCATCTCAGTTTTTTATCCATATCCCCGTGTCTTTATCCCCTCTAACAAACACCCCGTAAGAGTATTTTTGCACCTTAAACCCGTAAATTATCTCTAAAAGTTTTGTTTTATTTAGTAGTGAACACTCCTGTTGTTTTATTACTATACAAACAATCTGTCAAAATGTGGCGATACAAGTTAATAATAATAAAAAAAAATGGACTTCCAAATTAATCTATAAAAGTAGGTTCAACCATTGTTGATTTTTGCAGGCCAAGCCAAGAATGGGTTCATCTTCTTCACCTCACGCAGTGTGTGTTCCATTCCCAGCACAGGGACATATAAATCCAATGCTTCAATTAGCAAAACTTCTTCACCAAAAGGGTTTCCACATCACTTTTGTTAACACTGAATACAATCACAGACGTCTCTTGAAATCAAGAGGTCCTGAATCCATGGACGGCCGTCCTAATTTCCGGTTCGAAACCATTCCGGACGGTCTTCCTCCTCCGTCGGAAGAAGCTGCTGACTCTACCCAGGACGTGCCTTCCCTCTGCGCATCCACAAAGAAAAACTGCTTAGCTCCATTTAGAAACCTTCTTTCTAAGCTCAAAAACTCGACGGAAGTTCCTGCAGTTAGTTGCATAGTTTCAGATTGCATAATGGGCTTTACGATGGAAGCTTCTCAGCAACTTAAGATCCCCAATTTCCTTCTCTGGACAGCTAGTGTTTGCAGTTACGTTGGGTTCTTGCAATATCGCACTTTAATTCAAAAAGGTTTCGTACCCTTAAAAGGTATTTATACTTGTTAAATTAGTTAACTTTCAAGATCTAATTCAGTTTTACGATGTTTTATTCATGATCGTCGGAATAGTATTTCAATCCATAAAAATCAGAATCATAACGGACTGTGATAATCAGGATCAATTTAGTCTATGAATCTTAATCTTAGATATCAACTCAGCCTTCAAGTCGCAGTTCATCAAGTAAATAGTGGTTTACGAAGGAAATTTCCGTCAGCAAACATCTAATTTCCGTCAAGTGCTTTCCTGACGGAACACTTACGGAAGCAAATCCGTCAGCAATATGTGCGTGGGTAATATATTTTGTATGTTAAAAGTTAAGCTGATACCTCAGATAAGTTAATTCAGACTGCAAACTTTAAATTATTTACTATACAAATTAAATTTTTTTTTAGTTCAAGCTGTTAGATTGCAGTGGTTGGTATTGTTAGCTATTACGAATAATATTTAGGACCCGTTTGTTTTACCTACTGATTGTTGTTGTTATTTGCTGTTACGGTTTGCTATTTGCTGCTCCTGCTTGCTATTGCTAGTTGTTGTTTGTTGTTACGGTTTCCTGTTTGCTGTTGGAAAGCAGAGATTCTCTGCTTTTGTAAAAGGCTTTCAGATGTAAAAGGCAAACAGCAGGTCACTAACCAAACACTTAATGCTGCTTTTCAAGTGTAAAAGGAAAACATGAATGTCACTAACCAAACACCTAAAACTCTCCATTTCGAACTGAAAAGGCAAACCGGAGCACGAAAATGAGCACCCAAACACCCTTTTAGTAAATATAGAGGGAGTTATGGCTTTTAAAATATCAAAAGGCTAATAACGATATGTTTAACAGACCTGTCTTAAATATTTTTTATGTCATATGTTAAATATAAAAATTCAACTCCCAATATTTTTTCTTAAATATACACGACTTTGATTTGACGAGAGAATGAAATTACCATGTGAATTTTTGTTTTATTTGGACTTAAAGCACTATTTGCCCCTTTATATATTTAAAAAAATTTCATTTGAACTAGACCCGGCAAAGCGACACACGATCCGATGACACGACACGAATACGGCATGTTTTTTAGTGTTAGTGTTTAGGGCTTTATGACACGACACGAAAGTTGACACGACACGAAATGACACGTTAATTTTCGTGTCAACCCGAAAACACGAAACTGACCCGAAATTTAATTAAAGAAATTAAAAAAGTTAAAAATTATGATAAACTAGGTTAAAAATAGACATGACTTTTCTTATTTATTAAAGTATAAATATAAAGAGTATAAAAAAAAACCTATCTTATCTTATTATCTTAACTTATTAGGTTTTAATTTTTCAAATTATGAATTTGAAGTAAAGTTCAAAATATTTGGAATGACAGGTCGGGTCGTGTTGAGCAGGTCAGGTCGTGTCAATTTAATTGGTTGGGTAAAAAATTCGTGTCGTGTCGTGTTTACCGTGTCAAGAGCAGGTCGTGTTCGTGTTCTGATTTTGTGACACGAAAAGTTTTCGTGTCGTATTCGTGTTACAGGTTTTGACAAGAACCCGAAACCTGACACGACACGAACACGAAAATTGCCAGGTCTAATTTGAACCGTGCTCTATTATTTGATCATTTTTTGCCACTGGTGTATTCTAATTGATGAATTTTTACTTAATTTGAATGGAAACTTGACATAACCGTTATAACTGTCATACCTCTGATATGTGAAAATATTTTGACATTTTGAACTCGATAAATTTTAGGTTAGATTTTTTTTTACTTAAGTATTTCCACATAGGACAATATATGGTAAAAAAATTTCAAGACATGATATGTGTCAAGTCCAGGTGTCAAAACATCACCACGTATTAAAGGAAACAATTTTATTAAGTCTTAATTTAAATTGGATAAAATTTCACCAACTGAGATCGGTCATGAGCTAAATAGGACCAAATAATATGTCAACGACTAAATAATAAAATTTTGAATATATCAAAAGTGAAATAGTGGTTGAACCTTTTATTTCTTATAATATATATAATATTCTTTTTCAATTTAGTATTGGGTAAATTACACCCATGGCCAGTGAACTTTACCCATTTTAATATTGGTGACTATTGAAAACTTTACACTTTTTAACATTGGTGGTAACTCAATTTTAACTAACTCCTTAAAATGACCGTTAACGACTTCAAAATGAAAATATTCAAGAATTAAAATTGTTCAGAACGACATTTAACATAAAACCGCATTTTTTATTTTCCAAAATCACATTTTTTGGAGCTTTCTCTCTCTAAAAATTTACTTTCTCTCTCCTAACCAAACAACACATAAATGACCTCAAAACGAAAATTTGCAAGAATTAAAGTTCCTTAGAATACCATTAACTCTTCGAATTTTTTATTTTAAGGTCGTCAACGGTCGTTTTGAGGTGTTGAGTGGCCACCGGTATTAAAAAGTGTAAAGTTCGGTCACCATACTGTTAACAATTGAAGTTCAGTAGCCACAATATTAAAATAGTAAAGTTCAGTGACCATGTGTGTAATTTATCCATTTAGTATTCCATAATAATAATAATAATAATAATAATAATAATAATATTATTATTATTATTATTATTATTTATTGTTTCGAGTAAAAGCAGTTCAGAAAAGCATAAATAAACACTCACTAATCAATTGTTTGATTCTAGTTTTGATTTATAAATTGCATATACACATTCAGATGCTAGCTACTTAACAAATGGATATTTGGAAACTGAGATTGATTGGATTCGCGGCATGGAAGGTATACCTTTGAAAGCTTTGCCAAGCTTTTTTAGGACTACAGATCTTGAGGATGTTATGCTTAGTTTCGCTATGGTTGAAGTTGAAAATGCTCGGAATGCTTCCGGTGTTATTTTTAATACATTTGATGAACTAGAGGATCAAGTTCTAATGCATCTATCTTCCATCATTCCAAATCCAATTTACACTGTCGGTCCTCTTCAGTTTCTTATTCGGAATCAGGGAGAAGAAAACAATTTAAACAATATAAGAACTAATCTCTGGAAAGAACAATCCAGCTGCCTAAAATGGCTCGATTCCAAACAGCCGAAATCTGTCATTTATGTGAATTTCGGAAGTATAACAACCATGACATCTGAGCAATTAGTGGAATTCGCTTGGGGACTCGCAAATAGCAAAAAAGAATTCTTGTGGATAATACGACCAGATGTTGTCAACGATGAGTCTGCAATAGTTCCGGTGGAATTCTTAGAGGAAATTAAAGAAAGGGGATTTCTGGGAAGTTGGTGTCAACAAGAAGAAGTGTTGAGTCACTCTGCAATTGGAGGATTTCTAACGCATGGTGGATGGAATTCTACTTTGGAGAGTTTGTGTGGAGATGTGCCAATGATTTGTTGGCCCTTCTTCTCCGATCAAATGACTAATAGTTGGTTTTGCCAGAATAAGTGGAGAATGGGAATGGAAATCGGCGGTGATGTAAATAGGAATGAAATTGAAAAGTTAGTGAATGAATTAATGAATGGTGATGGAGGAAAGGAAATGAGGAAGAATGCGATGGAATGGAAAAGTAAAGCAGAAATGGCTACTTCAACTCCTACTGGATCCTCGTATATGAATTTCGAAAAATTGATCTCTAATTTGCTTCTTTCATAATCAGAAAATCAAATTAGTTAAATAATGATATGATTATTCTTTCATCACGAGTATAGTGTGTGTTTTACAGACTTTCAAAATATTTTATTCCTGATTTTAATGGAATATGTTGGTTCTTTATCATCACAAATATGTTGTTTCTTTATCATAAGATTTACTAAGAAGCCATCGAGAAACCTAACTTATAAGCTTGTTTAACTCAGATCACGAAAAACCTTGCACTTGTATTAAACATTCTTATAAACAATCCTATTTAAAGAACCGTAATATAAGATATACATGTGATTATAGACAAAGAGGGGTAGCGTAATCACATTAAAGGTCGAAAGACTAAGATGCGGATACAACTGGTACGTTTATTGGACATACGCCCTGAATTCTTATGTGAACACACTAAAGGAAGGATAAAATGCATGGAAGGATTTTACTAGAATACCGTATTGTCCAAATGAAAAAAAATGACACCTTAAAATCCTAATAAAGGTCATAACAACCTGTAAATAAATTGCTTAAAGGAATATTTCAGATATTTTAAAACTTTCTACTCTTTTTCCTTTTCTTTATTTCTAAGAGAGAAGTTGGCTTAAGCATTAATGTGCTTAGCCCCTGTTCTTTATTACTTAATTTCATTAATAACCAGTTCAGTTCAATTCAGTTCAGTAGCAATCAGTTCAGTTTAGTTCAATTCAGTTCAGTTCAGTTCAATTCAGTTCAGCATTCAGTTTCAACATTCAAATTCAATATCCAGTTTCAGCATTCAGTTTCAGTATTCAGTAATTTATCATTATTTGTTATAATTATAATTATTTGTATATAATTTATTATCATTATTATTATTATTTATCTATAATTTATCATTATTTATTATTATTTATTATTATTATGATTATTATTTATTTATAGTTTATCATTATCTATAAATTAGATAAAAGTCAAGAAATGTAGTTTATTAAAATATATATCGGTTAATAAAAAAAATAAAATTAAAGTATGCATCCATGTTCGAAAATTAGGAATTGCATCCATATTATGAATTATTTCTCAAATTTATCCAATTTATCAATGTTAAGGATAAAATTGCATCATTTTAGACGTTAGGGGTAAAATTACTAGAGGTATTTTTGCACCTTAACCTTTAATTGTAATAAAAAAAGTTAAGAGTTTATATTCACATGAAAATTTGTATTTAATTTCATAGGCTTTAAATTATATGTAAATTTGTGTTTGTATGTAATTTTTATTTTTAATTTAAATTAGACTCGTTTTTATTTAATCTCATAGGCTTTTAAAGTCTAATATCATCATTATTTTTAAGTTCGGTTAAGTTCGGTAGCATTCAGTTAAGTTCAGTAACCTTCATTTAAGTTCAATAACATTCAGTTAAATTCAGTTCAGTTTAGTATTCAGTTCAATTCAATTCAGTAGCATTCAGTTCAGTTCAATTTTTTCAGCGATTGTTTTGTAGGAGTTTGCTTAGGTGGCGAAGAAGATCGATATCCAACAACAACAACAACAACAAAGCCTTAGTCCCGAAATGATTCGGGGTCGGCTAACATGAACCATCATATAAAACCGTGAAAATCAAGTCGTGTCAGCGACACAGATTCGCTCCCTCCACTCCGTCCTATCCACTACCATATTTTCCTCAATTCCCAATAAACTCATATCACTCTCGATCACCCTCCTCCAAGTTTGCTTAGGTCTTCCCCTACCCCTCACCACTACATCCCTTTGCCACTCTTCGGTTCTCCTAACCGGCGCATCAAGCGCTCTACGTCTCACATGGCCAAACCACCTTAGTCGGTTTTCTCTCATTTTATTCTCAATAGATGTAACCCCTACTTTTGTCCTAATTATTTCATTACGCACCCGGTCCTTTCTCGTGTGACCACACATCCATCTCAACATACGCATCTCCGCCACCGACATCTTATGGATGTGGCAGTGTTTCACTGCCCAACACTCCGTACCATATAACAATGCTGGTCTAATTGCCGTCCGGTAGAATTTTCCCTTCAATCTATTAGGCATGCCGGGATCACAAAGGAAACCCGTAGCACTCTTCCACTTCGACCAACCAGCTTTAATCCTATGGGCAACATCTCCATCTACTTCTCCATCCGTTTGGATAATAGATCCTAAATACCGGAAGCAATCCGAGGCCTGAACAACTCTCCCATCTAGGGTGATTGTCCCTGCCTCCCTACTCCTACGGCCGCTAAACTTACACTCCAAATATTCTGTCTTACTTCGACTCAACTTAAAGCCTCTAGATTCTAGAGTTTGCCTCCATAGTTCCAACTTCATCTCCACTCCTTCTTTCGTCTCATCAACCAACACAATATCATCTGCAAACAGCATGCACCATGGTATACCATCTTGAAGTGAACTTGTTAGTTCATCCATAACGATGGCAAAAAGAAATGGGCTTAGTGCGGAACCTTGATGCACTCCAATCGTAATAGGAAACTCTTCAGTTTTCCCAACACTAGTACGTACACTCGTGCATACTCCCTCATACATGTCCTTTATGATGTCAATATATTTCCGCGAAATGCCTTTCCTTATCAAGGCCCACCAAAGTACTTCCTTTGGTACCTTATCATATGCTTTCTCCAAGTCAATGAAAACCATATGCAAGTCTTTCTTCTTATTTCGATAGTGCTCCATTAATTGTCTCATTAGATGGATGGCTTCCATAGTTGATCTTCCCGGCATAAAGCCAAACTGGTTTTCCGAGATCTTCACCGTCCTCCTTAGCCTTTGTTCAATCACTCGCTCCCAAAGTTTCATAGTGTGACTCATTAATTTGATTCCCCGATAGTTGGCACAATCTTGGACATCGCCTTTGTTCTTATACAAAGGGATTAAGGTACTTTTCCTCCATTCTGATGGCATCTTATTGTTTCTCCAAATTTTGTTGAAGAACGTCGTCAACCATTCGATTCCTCTTTCTCCCAAACATCTCCAAATCTCAATAGGGATGCCATCAGGTCCTACTGCTTTCTTCAACTTCATCTTACTTAATGCCATTTTGACTTCACCCTTTTGAATTCTCCGCAGGCATTCATGATTTATCATATCGTGATGGATACTTATATCTCCAACATCTTGTTGGCGATCTCCATTAAATAAGTCATCAAAATAGGACCTCCATCGTTCCTTGATATCCTTATCTCCAACTAGGACTTTCTGGTCCACATCCTTCACACATTTAACTTTTCCAAGATCTCGCGTCTTCCTATCTCTCATCCGAGCAATTCTATATATGTCTCTTTCCCCTTCTTTCGTATCCAATCTTGTATACAGATCCCGATTCACCTTTGCTCTAGCATCTCGTATGACCTTCTTTACTTCCCTTTTAGCCTCTTTGTATTTTTTGTAGTTCTCGTCACTCCTACATTTCCCCAATAGTTTATAGGATTCTCTCTTACTCTTTACTGCTTGTCGTACTTCTTCTGTCCACCAAGATGTGTCCTTACCCGGTGGCATGCTACCTTTAGATTCCCCTAGAACTTCCTTCGCTACTTCCCTTATACTATGCTCCATCTTATTCCATATCGAATCTATATCTGAATCCATATTGCAAGTCCAAATATCTTTTTTGGTCATCTCATCCACAAATTTTTGTTGATTCTCCCCTTGCAATTTCCACCACTTAATCTTAGTCTCTACTTGAGGTGTTTGTTTTCTTATACATTTCCTACTTCGAAAATCTAGCACCACTACTCTATGTTGGGTTGTCGTACTCTCACCAGGGATCACCTTACAATCAATATAACTCTTTCTCCAAGCACTCCTTACTAAGAAGAAGTCAATTTGGCTCGCATTACCGCCACTCCGATAAGTCACTAAGTGGGATGTTCTCTTCATAAACCATGTGTTCATGATACTCAAGTCATAGGCTGATGCGAATTCCAAAATATCATTTCCTGCTTCATTCTTATCTCCAAAACCATACCCTCCATGAACACTCTCAAACCCATCTCGCCTAGAACCCACGTGTCCATTGAGATCACCCCCTAGTACCATTTTTTCATCCCTAGGAACCTGTTGCACCACTTCCTCTAAGTCATCCCAAAAAGCTTGTCTTATAGACACATCTAATCCTATTTGTGGCGCATATACACTAATGACATTCACAACCTCATCCCCTATCACTAGCTTAACACTCATAATTCTATCGCTCTTCCTAGACACCGCTACTACCTCATCAATATACTCCCTATCAATAAGAATACCTACTCCATTTCTACCCTTATCCTTTCCTGAGTACCAAAGCTTATAACCCCAAGGAGCTATCTCTCTAGCCTTGGCTCCAACCCACTTGGTTTCTTGTAGGCATAATATATTTATTCTCCTCCTCTTCATAACATCTACAATTTCAGCTAATCTTCCTGTCAAAGAACCTATGTTCCATGTCCCAAAGCGTAACTTACTACCCTTACCCCTACCCCTACCATTACCGTGGACTAGCTTATTTACCCGCAACCCTTGCATATTTGACACCACCCCCGGGTCCTGGGGTGGCGCGCCGCTTCGGGGCGACGACCTAGCAACCCTTGCACATTTATCACTACACCCGGGTCTAGGAAGTGCAGCGCGTCGCTGAGTAGGGAACGCCCCAACGGTATTTATATTATGGTTCATGTCATAAGATGTGGCTAAGTTTTACGCTGGCCGCCACAAACCTACCGCAACCCTCCTCCTTTGTCCGGGCTTGGGACCGGCTGTAAAGGCCACCAAGTGACCCTCACAGGCGGAGTTGAAGAAGATCGATATCCATCTAAAAAAAACTTATACAAGTTATTAATCGGTGTCATGGGCTTGGAATTGAGAGTTAATCATGTCTTCATCAGTTCCAATAACGAATACGATTGATGAAACAATAGGAAATGTAAAGGATAAGGAGAAAGGCATGATCAAAGATCTTGCTAGTCAAAATGAATATGATGCCTCTCTTCGGGATAGACATAAGAAGTCCCTTGAGAAGATCTTCCAACGAGTGCAATTAGATATGAGAGTAGAAACATGAACATCTACTCAGCGACAATGGCTCAAATCTCCACACAATCAGGGAAATCAATAGACCTCCCTTTGGGATCCGCTTAGTCCATGGGAGCTATGGAACCTCCACCAAGTGTGAGTATGTTTGTGCTTAGGTGATTTGCGTGCATGCTATAGACTTTTGTATCGAAATCTCAAACGTGTGGAAATTAATTATGAGAATGTCTTTTCTGGGTTTGTTTTATTGAAACACAAGAGAATAGTTCTGAAGAACTAAGATGGTTTTTCTAATCAATAATACATACAGAGAAGAAGCTGTCAAATTAAATACAACTCATGTAGTGCTAGATAACTGCAAGCCACTATCCTAAATACAAGGCGGAGTAGTAACCGAGTAAGTGTGAGTAGTGGGCTTTAAGGGTAAATAGATTAGTGGGTGGTTATTACTTAATACGCCCCCGCAAGCCAATGCCAAGAGCATAAATGAAGTCAAGGACATAGTACTGAAAAACGAGTGCTCGATAATGGCTTGGTTAAAATATCAGCAACCTGATCTTCAGTAGGGATAAAGCGAACCGAAAGAAATCCTCGTCCAACCTGCTCACGAACAAAGTGGAAATCAAGTTCAATATGTTTGGTACGAGCATGAAAAACTAGATTGACTGTGAGATAAATAGCCCCTACATTGTCACACCATAGTTGTATGGGTCATGGAATGTTAAACCGAAATTCAGTTAGAAGAGAATGAACCCATAAGAGTTCAGCAGTTGCATTGGCAACTGCCTTATATTCACTTTTGGTAGATGATAAAGCAATGGTAGGTTTTTTCTTTGTATTCCACGAGATCAAGTTGTTGCCAAGAAAAATGCAATACGCCCTAGTTGAACGTCTGTCATCCGGACAACCACCCCAATCGCTGTCTGAGTAACAGTGCATGTCTCGAATTGGTGTTGAAGATAGTAGAATACCCATATCCTGTGTTCCATAGATATAGCGTAAAATATGTTTAACCCCCTTCCAATGAGCATCCGCTTGTTAACAGAGAATGCGATGTCAGGTCTTGTAAGTGTAAGATACTGCAATGCTCCAAGAGTGCTTCGATACTCATCACCATTAGCAAGTTGTATTCCTGTCTCTTTGGAGAGATTTGGTGTAGTAGCCATTGGAGTGAGACAAGGTTTGCAATCTGACATGTTAACTCGATCAATAATATCTCCAGCATATTTATATTGTGAAAGATGAATCCCATGTGGAGAGTAATGAATTTCTATTCCGAGAAAATAGGATGCTTGGCCAAGATTACGGATTGGAAATTCATTTTAAATGGCTTTAATTTTTTGAGAGATAAGATTAGGGTTAGTTCCAATGATGAGGATGTCATCCACATAACATAGAATGAATAATTTATCCGCTAAAGTATGCTTGACAGAGAGTGAGTTGTCGGCAAGAGACATGGAAAACCTAGAGTTATTAAGTATCGTTTGAGGCGAGTGAACCATTCCCTTGGTGCCTACTTTAGTCCATATAATGATTTTTGTAGTAAGCACATATGATCTGGTTTATTTTGATCTTTGAAGCCTTGTGGTTGCCCCATATAAATGGTTTCATTGAGATAACTATGAAGGAAAACATTTGACACATCTAATTGATTGACAAACCAATTATGAGCTGCAGCAAGAGCAATAACAATACGAATGGTGGTGTACTGGACTAAACGTTTCTTTGTAGTCAATGCCTGATTGCTGAGTAAATCCCTGAGCCACTAAACGAGCTTTGTGTCATTCAATACTACCATCTGCATTTTGTTTTGTATGAAATAACCATCGACAACCAATAACATGACGTCCCGAGGGACGCAGAACTAATTGCCAAGTACCATTATCAAGTAACACTTTGATTTCACACGACATTATTGTATGCCATTCCGAAATTTTGTTTGCCTTAGTAAAACAAGACGGATCATCATGTGGTGCTTTTATTGTCACGAGGATTGGCGAAGGTTCATAGGGTGCAATCGTGTTTCTGATGTAGAAGTTGATTTGGTAATTTGTGGATAGGTTATGGGTTCAATTGATTCGATGGTAGTGTCCAAGGTTGGGGACGTAATTGGTGTTGTGTGTAATGCAATGTCAATTTCTTTTGTGTGAGGTGTAACATTTAATTCTGGTGACTTGGCAGATGTTTAGTGGAGTTGTTGTATGTCCAATGGTTGAGAGAGTAGACTTGTGAGAGGAACAGGTAGTGATTGTTGTTGGGATGTAGTGGTAGTAATGGGAGTTGAATGTAAATATTGGTCTTGTTCCTGTGTATTAATTTGTGGTGAAAAAGTTGCTGGGACATGAGTGGATAATGTAGTGGCAGATGATTGGTCTTTTTGAATGATTGAATCATTAGGAGAGAGAGTTAGTGGCTCCGATAAAGTGGGATAATTGTGATTTGGTGCTTTGTCTTTTGTCAAATGAATTTGTCCAGGAACTTTAGATGAATGATGAGAATTATCTGTATGGAGCACAAGTGATTTACATGAATGCAGTGGGTTAGGGAGAACATCAGGTGCAAATTTAATATTGCTGGTGTCAATATGCAAAGATGAATTTGGGGAATTACCTTTATATGGACCAAGTAGAGAGGGTAGTTCAACTGAAACATCATTTGGCGGAGGAGAGGCACTAGATGACACTGAAGATGAATTTCGACCGGGGAAAACATCTTCAAAAAACTCAACATGTTTACATATATATAGACGATCAGAAGCAATATCGAGACAAAAATGACCATTGTGATTCGGTGAATCGCCTAAGTAAACACACAGTTTTGAACGAAAAGAGAATTTATGTTGATTGTATGGTCAGAGAAATGGAAAGATACCACAGCCAAAAAATTGCAATTTAGTAAAGTCTGGATTTTTGCGAAACAAGGAAAAAAATGGTGAGGTGTTTTTCAAGGTTTCTATTGGTAAAAAAATTGATAAGTTTGACACTATGCATGACTGCATAATTCCAATGTTTCAAGGAAAGAGAGGCATGAGTGTCACGTCCGTGTCTAAATTTCTAGAATTTATACCTAGATATTTAATATATGCTATAATTATTGGGTGTGTGAAATTAATTTAGTGCTATAGGAAAAGTTTGGGGTTATTTTGATGAGTTTATGTGTAAATTAAAAGTTTAGGGTAATTTTTAAAAGATTATATAAAGATGGAGGACCAAAATGGATATTTACCAAATTTGAGATATATATCTCAAATGTTCCAGTGGATACGATCATCACCATCATCTTCTTTTCGTCCTTTGCTTTTTCTTTTTCTTTCAGTTTTATCAAATCGTTCTTCGACCGTTTCTCCACCGTTTCTTTGATTTACAGAGATTCGACCGTCCGAATCACTCGAAATTGAAACCATAGCATCCTTATGCATAGATATAAATCCTAACCGAAGAGTTTATGAGTTTCGGCAGTGTTTGGAGGGAAAACATCTTAGACAGAATTTATAGGCGAATTGATCAGGTGTGTTTCTTCAATTAGTAGCCAAGGTAAGTGATCAACTGAAGATAATAGATATGAGATTGAGAAAGATAAAATATGGAGGTTTCATTTAATGGGTTTGGAAGTTGATTAATGATTGGGAGATTATAACATGAATTTAGTGTATTATGGAATATTAAGTTGAATCAATGAGATCTGAAATTTATATTACTGTTTTATTGGTGAACTTCATTGGGTTGAGGTTTAGAATTATTGAGAGTTATATAAATGATCTTTAGAGAGATACCGATGTTAGTCATCAATGAGAAGTAAAGTGAGAATAAATTGGAGTTCATGATTTGATGATTAAATATGAAAATTTGGTAAGCTTAAATAGTGTTTGAGGAAATAATTAAGATATGAATTTTGAGGACAATTTTTTCTGATCTTAAGCACAGTTTGAGGTAGGAAATTAAGAGATAAATATGATATAAGAGGATATATATGTTGATAATTGAAATTTTGTATTATATGTATATATTGTTAATAGAAGTTATTTTTAGTTGAAGTTTGTGTGATTATGGTTTAAGTTTATATGAATTATTTTAGAATATCTATTGAAGAGGAAGGCCAAAATAAATAAATAAATATGATATTATGATATTTGGATAAATTGGAGACTCCTAAGTATTGATTATGATCTTTCTATTTCACGCCCGATGCCAATTGAGGTCGTTTAGGGTCGGGTGTGACAATGAGCCAATAGGGTGAGAGCAATGTCAACTATATGTCGTATTTTTCTCTCAGCAATCCCATTTTGTTCATGGGTGTGAGGACAAGCAAGTTTATGATGGGTGTGAGGACAAGCAAGTTTATAATGAATTCCATGGCTATATAAAAAAGATCGTATTTTTTGAAATTCACCCCCAAAGTTAGAGTAAAAGGTTTTAACATGTGCATTAAACTGACGTGTTATCATTGCATAGAAATTAAGAAACATAGTATGCACATCACTCTTGTTCTTTAGACAAAAAGTCCAACTGAATCTGGTAAATTCATCAACTATCACCAAAAAATAACGATGACCGGAACTAGACATGATAGGTGTAGGACCCCATACATCTGAATGTAAAGATTCAAACATACAAGTACTTCTGCGAACAACATATTTTGAATGTAAACGAGAAGACTTTCCTAAAGGACAAGATAAACACATTGAAGAAGACTTTGAAGTAGGAAGATGATTACGATGAATGATGTTAGATATGGTGTGAGGCTGACAGTGACCCAATCGAGCATGCCACTATATAAATGAAACTTTTTCTCCAACCAAAGTCTGTTTTAGTGTCGTAGGCATGATGTATAATCCATCTATACTCGGTCCTCGTAATAGGATTTCCTTGCTGTCCTGGTCTTTTATAAGAAAGAAAGAGGGCCAAAATTCAAAGAAAAAATGAGTTATCTTTGATGAATCTTTGCATATAGTTTGATGGAGAGTTTCCAGCAAATTGATCATTGTATGAAAAATGTGCTTGAGGTCGATATTGTCCCCGTTGGAATCATCGTCCTCCTTATCCCACTCAGCCGCCCCGATTTTCATAACCTACACGATAATTTCTATCTCCATGTTGTTTTGTTGGACAATTGTTAGCCCAATGAGACACATCACCACACTCATAACAGAATCCACCACGCTTCTTGGGAGAGGTGGTCCTCACCGAACATTGAGGGATGTGAGCATGTTTCGATATTCCTTTCCCATGTTTTTGAATAAAGCAGCAATTAGTTGAACCGAAGACACTGGTGTGCCGGCCGCTGCAGCAAGTTCATCAGTGATGTTTTTTTACCTTTTTTAGATAATCAGCAACAGAAGAGTCATTCTGTTGTAGGGCTGGTAGTTCAAGCATTAATTACAGCTGGCGATTTTCACAGACATGCCCATAGGTGCGTTCCAGAGCATACCACATGTCACGGGGATTGGTAAGGCCAGTGACAGTGGAGAATACTATTAAGAGTTGACACTCTAGCTGTGTTTAATAATTTAAGTTGTTGTTTTTAATGTTTAGCATGTGACTTCTTGTCTTTATTGTTCTCATGTGATTTCTTATTTTATGTAGTTAGTCAGTTTTATAGGGACTTGAGGTATGGGGACCTTAATTGTAGTTGTGAACTTTTTTTTTTTTATCTTTTTTAGCTATTGCTGTGACATCAATCTTTTGTAAGCATTATATATTTCTTGTTCCTTGTAATGAATGTTAAGCTCTTTAGTTTATCCAGCCTGCTCTCCATTTTTGTTTTTCCATAATCCCTTGGTTTACAAATGGTATCAGAGCTTCTGATTTAATGGGACTGTGAGTGAATGTGAGTTTGGTGAGAGAAAACAAGAAAGGAATCCCTTCACTAAACCAAATTTGTGTGAGTTCTTTTGTTCTCTGCATGGCTTCAAATAGCTATTCAGCTCCTTCTCCTCCACCATTTTCTGGTGAAAACTATCAGATCTGGGCAGTGAAAATGAAAGCTTATTTAAGGGCTTTCGATATTTGGGAAGCTGTGGAAATAGGAAGAGATCCTACTCATTTGGGTAGGGATCCTACCACAGCTCAAATCAAACTTCATAAAGAGGAGGTTGCAAAAAAGCTCAAAGCCTTGTCTACTATTCACTCTGCTGTAAATGACGTTGTATTCACAAAATTATGGCTTGTGAAACAGCAAAGGAAGCTTGGGATAGATTGAGAGATGAGTTTCAAGGGAGTGAGAAAACTAAGCAAATTCATGTTCTCAACTTAAAAAGGGAGTTTGAGAATCTGAAACTGAAAGAAGTGGAAACTATCAAAGACTATGCTGATAGGATATCCAACACTGTCAATCAGATCAGGTTACTAGGAGAAGAATTACCTGATACAAGAGTTGTTGAGAAAGTTTCTATAAGTCTTCCAGAGAAATTTGAAGCTAAGATTTCTTCTCTTGAAGACTCCAAGGATCTCAGCAAAATTTCCTTAGTTGAGCTTGTGAGTTCATTGCAAGCTCAAGAGCAAAGAAGAATGATTCATGAAGAAGAAAGTACAGAGACAGCTTTCTTTGCTAAGCAAAAGGGTAAAGCTCAAGGAAACTTCAAGAAGAAATTTTCTAATGATAAGAAGAATAAGGAGAAGACAACATCCACCAGCAAAAGATGAGTTTTTCCTCCATGTTCTCATTGCAAGAGGGCTGACCACCTAGAGAAATATTGTTGGGTCAGGCCAGGAGTTTAATGTAGGGCCTGCAAACAATATGGACATATGGAGAGGATTTGCAAAAACAAATCTAATCAAGCAAATTTACAAGCTCAGATAGCAGAGGAGCAAGTAGAGGCATATCAAGAAGGAAATCTGTTCATGGCTACGTGTTATGCTGTAGCAAATTGCAAAGATGAATGGCTAGTGGATAGTGGTTGTTCATATCATATGTCTTCAAATGCAGAAAACTTTCTTGATTTGAAAAGTTCAAGTGTCATGAATGTGCAAATTGGAGATGGCAAGATGTTGAAAGTGAAGGGGCAAGGAAATGTTGCTATGCATACATCTGAAGGTACAAAAATAATTTCAGATGTACTTTTAGTTCCTGAGATTAGTCACAACTTGCTTAGTGTTGGGCAAATGCTTGAGAAAAATTACTCTTTGCATTTCAAAGATAAAACTTGTGTCATACTTGATCCTTCTGGTGGTGAGTTTCTCACTGCGAAAATGAGATAGAAATTTTCCTATAAATTGGAATCTGGTGCAGTGTCATGTGTGAATTACTGCTTCAAACAATCTACATGTTTGGCACAAGAGGTTGGGTCATGTTAATTGTGAAAGCCTTAGGAAGTTAAAGCTTGGAGGAGCAATTAGATTTGATAATATCAGTTTGATAGAGGAACTTTGTGGGGCCTGTCAGATGGGAAAGCAAACCAAATTACATTTTCCAACAAATAAAGCTTGGAGAGCTGTAGAAAAACTTCAGCTGGTACATGACAAGGGGCAAAAACCCCTATCTTTGGGTACGGTTTTAGGATGGTTTTTAGTTTACTTTCTGCTAATAAGTGAGCAATTCTCGCATTTATATGCATTTGTGTGTTAGTTAGGATTTGTATATGTTTTATTTACTTTTGTGGTTTAGAATCGTTTTCTGATCATTTTTAGGCAAATATGGCCAAACTAGCATATACGTTAACTCTTGATTATCTTTTATGGCTAAATGATCCGCCAAAAGTCACACCAAACGGAGTATTTACTCAAAACAAGCGATTGGTGGGTCAATTTAGAATCGGAACTAATGTCGTTTAGAGTTTGCGTGCGTGTGCAGGTCAAAACAGGAACGAGTTCAGGCGAAAATCACGTCGCAGGAACACCCTGTTGGAAATTAGGCTAAGGTAAAGCAGCGGAAATATAAATTTTTTAACCTATTTCCATAAACCACAAGATCCGTTAACTGTTATTTCATATAAAAAGGGATAAGAAGAATTACCTCTTGATGATACCGTTGTTAATGAAGTGCCCACAACTCTTCTCCGAGTTCCCAAACACGAAATAAAACACGGAAAGATTAATTGAGAATCAACCGTTGAATAGCAACCAAAGTAGATTGCCTCTAACTAATCAACACAAGATCAAGGATAAGAGAAATAGATGATGCGAACCCACGAGGAACAGTGCCTCAAAAACCCGACAACTAGATTTGATCCCTAGGAAAGCTAACGAATCAGGGTCGGACAGAAAAGAACCCTTACAAAACTAGGTTTTAAAGACCCAATCCCAGTCTCCAACAATTAAGGATTTAATCCCGAACTGTTCAAAGTAGTGCCCCAAAGAACACAAGAGAAACCACTCACAACTCTTTAAGAGTAATATTTTTATTGAAATCAAACTTGTGTCTTACATATGAAAAAGCTCACCTTTAAATAGGTAAAGCAAATACAAACAATGACTTGAATTGCCCTTACATATCTTTGATAACAATAATAATACAAGGGCATTTAAGTACTTTATTTAGTCAAACCATTAAGACAAAGAAAATCAATACACATAATTTGACAATAATGCAAATGAGAAAACAAGACTCAATTCCCATGGAATTGATTAGGTTCACATTGTGTTGAAATTGTGATTTTGACCATTGAAATAACTAAATCAATTCATATTGAATTGATTTTTATTTCCCCAATAAATCCAAATGGTTAAAATTTACATGGTGATTTTTGACTCAATTTCACCGCTTGTTTTGTTTAGTCCATGTTCGGTTTCTTTGATGTGTCCGCTTTCCGAATAACCTGAGAGGTATGAAAAAGTTATAGCTTCTTGAATTCCATCCGTGTCAATTTGGTCCGACATATCTAACATTTGCACCACATATGTTTGGAGCTCCTCTTCAAACTGCTTAGCACGTGCTCGAGTAACAGGTCCATCCGGTAGACGTATTCGCTCCATATGAGAATTCGGATTTTCAACCCGGGTTATATCATTCCCTCCCTCCTCAGAAGGATTCGACCTCGAATCAGAATCTGCATCATAAAAAGATAAATCAGTAACATTAAAAGTAGTTGATACATTATACTCACCAGGTAAATCAATTTTGTAAGCGTTGTCATTAACGCGCTCCAAAACTCGAAAAGGACCATCGCCTCGGGGTTGTAGCTTATTTTTACGAAGTCCTGGAAATCTCTATTTTCGAAAATGCACCCACACCAAATCACCAGGTGCAAACACAACCCGTTTACGATGTTGGTTTACTTTAGAAGCAACCCGTCTATTTTTTTCTTCAATGTGCTTGTGAATCTTCTCATGAATGGATTGCACTAATTCTGCTTTCTTAACACCATCTGTACTAGACCTGGCATCCACAGGTAAAGGTAGTAAATCCATAGGAGTAAGAGGGTTAAGACCATAAACAACTTCAAATGGTGAAAACAGAGTAGATGAGTGAATACTGCAATTATATGCAAATTCTACCATAGGTAAACACTCTTCCCAATTCTTAAGATTTTTCCCAACCACAGTACGCAAAATTTGACCAAGAGTTCGATTAACGACCTCGGTTTGTCCATCCGTTTGAGGATGACAAGCTGTAGAATACAAAAGCTTAGTACCCAATCGACTCCATAAAACACGCCAAAAATGACTTAAAAATTTAGCATCTCGGTCGGATACTATAGTTTTTGGTATTCCGTGCAACTTTACGACCTCTCGAAAGAAAAGGTCAGCAACATTGGTGGCATCATCGGTTTTATTGCATGCAATAAAATGTGCCATTTTGCTAAACCTATCAACCACAACAAAAATGGAATCACGACCTTTCTTTGTCCTAGGTAACCCAACAATAAAGTCCATAGAAATATCTACCCAGGGTTCCGTAGGCACGGGTAACGGGGTATAGAGACCTTGGGACAAAACCTTAGACTTAGCCTTTTTACAAGCGATGCACCTAGAACAAAGTCTGTTGACATCCCTACGCATCTTTGGCCAAAAGAAATGTTCATGCAAAATATCTAAAGTCTTACGAACCCCAAAATGTCCCATCAGTCCACCATCGTGGGCTTCCCTGACAAGCAATTCTCGATATGAACATTGTGGCACACATAGTCTATTTTCACGGAATAAAAAACCATCAAGTAAATAGAATTTATCCACCGCAGACTTACCGCATGCAAGGTACATATCACCAAAATCAACATCACCATTATACAATTCCTTAAGATGTGTAAATCCCAAGAGCTTAGTATTCAAGGAACTTAAAAGAATATACCTGCGCGACAGTGCATCAGCCACCACATTTTCTTTACCTTGCTTGTATTGAATAGTATATGGAAAAGTCTCAATGAACTCCATCCACCGGGCATGTCGTCTATTCAACTTACCTTGTCCCTTGAGGTGTTTTAGGGACTCGTGATCAGAATGAATAACAAACTCCTTAGGCCAAAGGTAATGCTGCCATGTTTCCAATGCCCTCACTAGAGCGTATAACTCCTTATCATAGGTGGGGTAATTAAGTGCAGCCCCACTCAACTTCTCACTAAAGAAAGCAATTGGTCTTTTATCCTGCATCAAAACAGCACCAATACCTATGCCGGAGGCATCACATTCAATCTCAAATGCTTTCTCAAAGTTAGGTAATGCAAGTACAGGAGCAGAACATAATTTATCCTTCAAAATATTAAAAGCATTCTCCTGTTCTATTCCCCATGAAAATCCTACTGTCTTTTTAATCACCTCAGTGAGGGGAGCAGCTAAAGTGCTAAAGTCCCTCACAAATCGTCTGTAGAATGATGCTAAGCCATGGAAGCTTCGCACCTCAGACACACTACTAGGTGTAGGCCAATCGCGGATTGCCTTAACCTTTTCCTCATCTACTTTAATTCCTTTAGCAGACACAACATAACCAAGGAAAATAATTTGGTCTGTGCAAAAGGAACATTTAGACAAGTTAGCATATAATTGTTCTTTTCTAAGCACATCAAAGACACTCCTTAAGTGACCTAAATGCTCTTCTAAAGACCTACTATATACCAATATGTCATCAAAGTAGACCACCACAAACTTGCCTATAAATGCACGCAACACATGATTCATTAAGCGCATAAAAGTTGACGGTGCATTGGTCAGACCAAAAGGCATAACGAGCCATTCATACAATCCGTGTTTAGTTTTAAATGCGGGTTTCCATTCATCCCCTTCTTTCATCCTAATCTGATGGTATCCACTTTTCAAATCTATTTTACTAAACACAATAGCTCCATGTAATTCATCTAACATATCATCTAACCTAGGAATAGGGTGACGATATTTTACCGTAATGTTGTTGACGGCTCGACAATCAACACACATTCTCCAACTTCCGTCTTTTTTTGGAACAAGAAGCACAGGTACGGCACATGGGCTCATCGACTCCCTCATGTACTCTTTAGCAAGTAACTCCTCCACTTGACGTTGTAACTCCTTCGTTTCCTCAGGATTACACCGATATGCTGGACGGTTAGGAATGACTGCCCCAGGTACTAGGTCGATCTGATGTTCGATCCCCCGAATAAGTGGTAATCCTTCAGGCAATTCCTCGGGCATGACATCTTGATATTCCTGCAAAAGAGAAATACAAGAACTAGGCAGGACATTATCAGCTTGACTTACATATGCTTCTTTATAAACAAGTAATAAGACAGGTTTATTTACAGAAAGAGCATACTTAACCTCGTTGGACCTCGCAAAGAAATTAGCCTTACCCCACCCCACACTGTTATTCTCTCTTGACTCTCCTTTTGCATGTGGCCCCTCTCCTTTTGCAATTTTCAGAATTACTTTTACCTCGGCTCTCTCGCTCTTTGGCCACATCATTATCAATTCTCTCATTTTTTTTTTAATTTTTCTTTTCTCTCACCAAATCCTCATTTTCATCACTCTTCTCACCATGCTTTTCTCTCAACTCTTGGTTATCATTAGATGATACATGAGTTTTATTAGAAACAGACCCACTATGATTTCTAAGCTTTATTTGGTCTTCATAGACCTCTGTAGGCATTAAGGGAGCTAAAACAATTTTTTTACCAATATGTTCAAAACTGTAATGGTTCTTTCTCCCTAAATGCATAGCATCTCTATCAAACTGCCAAGGTCTACCCAACAAAATATGACCAGCTTGCATGGGTACTACATCACACAGTATTTCATCCTTGTATTGCCCAATTTTGAGGGACACTAAGACTTGTCTATTTACTTTAATTTCCCCACAATCATTTAACCATTGCAATTTATAAGGGCGCGGGTGCTTTGTGACTGGTAACCCTAGCTTCTCTACTAAGGTGGTACTAGCTACATTAGCACAACTACCACTATCAATAATCACACTACATACCTTGCCTTGCACGAGACATCGAGTGTGGAAGATGTTTTCCCATTGTATCTTGTCCTCGGCAATCTTCATTTGAGAATTCAATAGTCGTATGACGACTAACGACTCCCCTCGTTCGGCTCTAGTGAAGCATTCCGCCTCCTCAGAGTCTTCGTTTTCTTCTTCGACCTCATCACAATCACTTTCAGTGTCAGTGACTACTTCTCCGCCCCTCATGATCATGGCTCGTCTATTTGTGCATTCAGATGCTATGTGACCGAATCCCAAACATTTAAAACACTGAAGTTTGCTTGGTCTCGGTTTCTCTTCTCCCTTCTGCTTATTTTTGTCAACCGAGTCTGACTTGTGTTTGGCATTGTCAAACTTTGAAGGAAATATGCTTCCTTTCTCTTGGTTACCCCACCGGTTCTTCCAATTAGAGTTAGAAGATGATGAACCTCCTGTGTAGGATTTGTCATACTTTCTCTCCTTGAGTTGTCGTTCTACTACCTTTGCTGCATGTACCATATCTTCTCTCTGGGAGGGATTGAAGAATTAAGTCTATGCTTAATTCGTTATCCATCGCGAATCCAATACTTGAAAGTTTGGTAATGTAGCCAATCATCTTGACACAATGTGTCATGACAGATGTGCCCTTTTGCATCCTGCAACGATATAGCAACTTGGATATCTCGTAGCGTTCGCACCTAGTCTGTTTCCCAAACAGCTCTTTAAGGTGCATGATGATGGAATAGGCATCCATTTCCTCATGTTGCCTTTGTAATTCCGGTGTCATCGATGCAAGTATGATGCATCCGACATGATCATCATCAGCCTTGTGCTTCTAGTAAGCATCAATTTCCTCAATGGGAGCATCATCAGCAGGGATAGGGGGTATCGTTGTATCAAGTACATACCCTATCTTATCGAACTTCAAAACAATTTTGAGGTTACGAAACCAGTCGGTGAAGTTTGAACCATTCAATTTGTTATCGGTAAGAATGTTTTGCAGATTGGTTTTAGTCATGATTTTAAGAGTGTGTTTAATTAAACTTGAGAGTGAGAAAGAGTAAACGTATGTCATTCATTTTCTTAAAGTATATCAATCTAAAATTATAGGCCTTTTAGTTTATTTTAGATTGCTTCCACTATTTTGCCAAATTAATAGCCCTCCATATTAATTCGAAGAATTTCACAAATCCTTTAGTGAGCTAGGATCCTAACTCCTGAGATTTCGCCTTGAGTTTGCTCAACAAGCTAGTCTCATTCGTTAGGTAGATTCATGTAATCAATCACATCTTTAATGTGATTCCTAGGTTATTGGGTTACTAACCACATTAGTAACTAATATGCTATTCACATTAATCCCAACCATCTTGCCCATTAGTTTATGACAACATGAGTTTGCTCATCCAATTATCATAATCTAATTTAAGTATTACCCCATATTCATGAAAAGTAATTTTCGATAATTCAAGTGTTACCGAAGGGACCCTGAGCTTGAGTTTTCTCAACAAACCAAAGGCCCTCAGCACTGCCGGCTGAATTATAATATTAAGGAGGGGCAACCGATTTTAATAACTTGTTTATTTACTTAACTTTTTAATGAGGGATTTTATTTTAGGTCTCATAATCTAACTTAGTCTTGATTTGCTTTAGCATACATCAGACACATACATTCACATACATTGGCGTTATGGACATATCATCTAAATTATTCCGTCGAGCCAGAGACGGAATAAAAGGGCAAAACCTAAGGAAATACTAACTATTACATATTTCTCTTTAGGTCCTCCGTTTTCTCCATGGCGCCTTGAAATTACATATTAATTTCTATACTACTAAAGAAAACTTCAATTGAATTGAAGGGAATTAGATGAGAGGAGAAATTACAATAGATAGTAGAAAGGCAGGACTCGCATGCCCTATTTCAAAAATACCAAAAGACTAAAAGAGGGTCCAAATATGTCCATAACTCCAAACATGCATAGACTCAATTAAATAAATTTAATTGGTTGATTACATAACTGTCTTATGTAATATTTATGTTAATCACATTAACTTATCAAATAACTTTCATCCAATTTTACTTCTAATAGTTTTCGTATCTTTTATATTAATCTTTAGATTAATATAACTATACAAAACTTTAATTATGCACGTTCCAATTATTTTGATTTTAATTCATTTAACATTTTGATTTACAAATTGGTAAAACAAACTTTTAAACAAATTTTCATTCGATAATCAAAACAGAAAACTATCAATTTGTGAAACATATATATTTAAATATAACAAAACGATTTTAAATAATTTAAAATCAAGTGGGTCTCGGGCCGGGCCCGAGAGTGGGCTGCTGCCGATTGGCAGCAGCCCTAGGGCGGTTGGGACACCGCTGCCTTGCGGCAGCGGCTGCTGCCGCGGGGCAGCAGCCGCGCGACAGCGACCAGTCGTGCCGCGAGGCGCGACTCAGGCTGCTGTCGTATTTATTTTTTTTATATATATATAAAACAATTTTAAATATATATATCAGTTCTAAAACGGTTTTAAAACGATTTTCAGAAAATAGGAAAAAACTACTATAGATTTCCGTTTTATCTTTAGAATTAATAAAACTGATTTTATCAATCTAACTATAAAACTAATAGATTTTGTTACGATGATTATCAACCAAAATAATTAGGAACATACACATAATCTATTTTAATTAACAATTAATTAAAACTTATTTATCTTTAGAATCAATTAATCAAAACAATTTGTTAATTAATCCTAACTATAAATATTTATTCAATCCTATTGAAAAACTCCTAAATTTTCATATATGAAATAACGGATTTAACGATGGCTCTGATACCACTGTTGGAAATTAGGCTAAGGTAAAGCAGCGGAAATATAATTTTTTTAACCTATTTCCATAAACCACAAGATCCGTTAACCGTTATTTCATATAACGAGGGATAAGAAGAATTACCTCTTGATGATCAATCTACCGTTGTTAATGAAGTGCCCACAACTCTTCTCCGAGTTCCCAAACACGAAATAAAACACGGGAAGATTAATTGAGAATCAACCGTTGAATAGCAATCAAAGTAGATTGCCTCTAACTAATCAACACAAGATCAAGGATAAGAGAAATAGATGAAATCAATTGATCGGAAGGAAGCCGTAGAGAAATCTCGTCCTCGAACTAGGGGTGTCGAATTTTCTCTCTCTTTCACTATAGGGATTTCGAAAATCTCAGTAGGAATGCACTTAGGGGGATTTTGAAAATCACTAGGGGGGTATATATAATCTCTTGTATCTAATCCCTAGTTAGATAGAATTAGGTTACCGAATAGGAATTCAATTCGGAATAGAATTCCTAATTATTATCTCACTATATATCTAATATATTAAGGATAATAATAATAACCTTATTGGATAATAATAGGAGTATTTTAATCTAATTAAAACTCCTAACTTATTTATCTCTTAATTAATTTAATTCATAATCCTAATCTAATTAGGAATAACAAAATCAAATTAATTATTCATGTATTTAATTACATGAATTTCGACCCCCCCTTGGTCCATGGGCCTTATTGGGCTCAATTGGGCTTCCATCAATTAATTAACATCTATCTCTCTTTTAGGTTCCAAGTCTTATGTGTGACCCATTAGGTTCTTATTGCTTCTAGCCGTATGCAACGTTATTAAATTAATTTTCAAAGAATTATATCTAATCTTTGCATAACGGAATGATGTACAGAGTATGTGATTAGCAAGTCCGTAATCATTCCCCCAGAGCTATAAGAAGACAGGTTGATTCTGTCGTTAACCTTTCCGTATTAGTTACAGTATAATTCGATCCTTTATCAACTACATCCTTGAACTGAATCTTATGACTATGGATGATGTCAAGTCACATATAGCGAGACGTTTGTTTTACTTGTACAGGCCGAGTCAACTCAAATAGATAAGTTAAGTGAAATCTGTATTTCAACTCTTAAGCTATCACCTTGCAAGGATTTAGAGTCGAGTCTTCCACAAGCGATCCTTGGATGTATCTCCCATTCATCGGGAGTGATAAATGCTCAATCCAATATATAACGATCCCGCAATCACTTCCCGTGATACCCAACGTCTACTGTTCACACCCCAGAGTCATCTCTATTAAGGATCGTGTTACACCAGAGTCAAAGCATCACATTCTATAATCCAGAATACCAATTAATATTCCTTTGAGTCTGAGGATTAGTTATACCTATTAATACCAATGAGATGAACAGGTGACAAGGACGAATCTACCCATCCTGTTATCTCAAATCGGATCCCCAATCCTAATGAACAACTTTTCATCGGATCTATGTAACTGTCCAGATATCTGTATATATGAAGCTTGTGAGATCAGCTTTCTGTCGGACAAAAGACATTGTTACATACAAGTCTCAATAGTGATATATCAATCTAAAACATATCACTTGACTTGGGGTGGTTTTAAGTTTATTAGTTTATTATAAAGTTTTATCTCACTTCATGCTTGTATGAACACTTTATAATCACTTTAAACAAACTTACGGATTTCCTTTTATTAGACTTTATTTAGTGCTTAAAAGGGATTGCCTTTATATAGTTATAAAACATATATCTCATTAAAACAAATGATATAAAGAACAATTCATTTACATTAAGTTTGTATCCTAGAACAATTGTCTATAGGACACTAAACCCCAACACACCCAACAGTCACGCAGGGCGTCTGGGCATGTCGCGCGTCGAAAACTGGCCTTTTTAGGCCAGTTCGACGAGCTGGCTCGCCCAGCTCGGTGAGCTGACCTGCGGGAATCAGTCTTTTGACTGATTCCCAGTCCCACAACGCCACGATTGACCCCATATCTTTCCACCTGCAAAAGGAAACGAATTATGTCAGAACGAGGACCCGAACCGCAACTATAAGTAGAACTCTTAGTTTCAGTTTGTAAATATCCTTCATTAATTGTAAAAACCCTAACCTTCCTCTTGAAGAATCCTCTCCACCTCCTCCATCTCCTTCAACCTCCATTGAAGAACCTCCGTAGCTCCGTTCATCGAGGATTGTTCAAGCTCCATCCTTAAGTCCTAGGAAGACGCCTGCATCGGTAGACAGGTTCCCTGAAAGGGATTTTTCTTCTCTTTTATATTCTGTCTAGCCTCTGATACATGTTATGAATCCTACGCTCATTGTATCTTCGTGACAATACTTTCCATCTTTAATAATATTATAGTTTTGTTTTCTTCAATTGATTTATTGCTTGTATCTTTGTCTTACGCTTTGTCAGATTGGTTTAACTCATTCAATAATCCAAATATTAAGTTGACACATATTGCGAGCTGAATCTGACCTAGTCAGTGCCTATAGGATTGACGACCCTATAGATGATTAAGCCCAAATTGCTGAGCCTTAGAGCTAGTTTCGGCCTTATAAGGGAATCACGAACTAGGGACTTTATAAGGATAAGTAGGGTTAATCGTCTCAGACACAAGTGACTTAGATTAGGTTTTAAATCAGTTATCTAAATAATCTATCTTCATTATTATCATATCATCCCATGTCCCTTTGGGCAATTACATTAGTAAAAGATCACTTAGGAGTAGAATAATTTAGCTAGGAATAGAATAATTTAATTAGGAGTAGGTTAACTTAATTAAAAACCAATTCAAACCCTCCAAAGCCTAGATAACACCTGAGACTGAGTAGATCGGTACTGGCAGAAATAAATCCTGTGGATTCGATACCTGGACTTGTCCAGATTTTATTACTTGATAACGACGGGGTACACTTATCCCTTAGTGAGCTTAGCGGTTCGATGCCGCTAGGCGCATCAGTACACACGGATTTATGTGGTCCAATGGGCACTCCATCTTTAAATGGAAGCAAGTATTTCATAACGTTCATTGATGACTATAGTAGATGGTGTTGGGTTTATTTCTTGAAGCTGAAATCTGAAGCTCTCCATCTGTTTAAGGAGTTCAAGTTATGGGTTGAAAAGCAATCTGGGCATCAAATTAAAATGTTGAGATCTGATAATTGAGGGGAATTCACTTCCAAAGAATTTGAAGCTGTCCTAAAAGCAAGTGGCATTCATCACCAGCTTGCTACACCCTATACTCCATAAAAAAATGGAGTAAGTGAAAGAAAAAATAGAACCTTGGTGGAAATGGGAAGATGCATGATGATTGAGAAGGGTTTGCCTAAAAGTTTTTGGGCTGAAGCAGTTCACACTGCTGCGTATTTACAAAACAGACTTCCAACAAGTTCTCTTCAAGGAAATTCACCATTTCAAGTGTGGAATGGAGATGATCCTACTGTTGAACATCTCAAGATATTTGGTTCCATATGCTATGTCAATATTCCTAAAATCCAAAGAGACAAGTTGGATCCAAAGGCATCTATAGGTGTGTTTGTTGGCTACAACAGTAATTCAAAAGCATACAGAATTTTTGATGTCAATAGCAAGAAGGTGGTTCTAAGTAGAGATGTGAGATTTTCTGAGAATGCAGCTTGGAATTGGGAGAAAGGAGCTATTGAAGTTCCTGAATCAAGTTCAAGTACAGCAGATGTTAAAGAAGAAGAACCAATTGCAGCAGTGGAAGATGATGATGATGAAAATGAAGTTGGTATCAGAGGTACCAGATCACTAAGTGAAATTTACAGCAGCTGTAACTTAGTAATTATGGAGCAAAAGTCATAGAGAAAAATGAGACATGGCAGCTTGTTGATAGGCCCAAAGATCGAAAAGTGATTGGAGTTTGATGGGTTTATAGAACCAAATTAAATGCAAATGGTTCTATAAACAAATTCAAGGCTAGATTGGTAGTCAAAGGGTATGCACAAGAGTTTGGTGTTGATTTCTTAGACACATTTGCACCGGTTGCAAAGTTCGACACAATCAAATTATTGACTTCAGTTGCAGCTCAACTTGGTTGGAAAATGCACCAAATGGATGTGAAGTCAGCCTTTCTCAATGGCTATCTACAGGAAAAGATTTTTATCGAGCAACACGAAGGCTTCGTTGTTGAAGGAAGTGAAGATAAAGTGTGCTTGCTAAAGAAAGCTTTGTATGGCTTGAAGCAGGCTCCTCGAGCCTGGTACACCAGAATCAATAAATATCTGCTGAAGTTGGGATTCAAGAAAAGTCTCAGTGAATCAACTTTGTATATGAAGCAAGTTGCGAATGAGATACTTATAGTTTCTCTCAATGTGGATGATATTTTGGTGATAGGAAATAGTAGCAATAAGATTGAGCAGTTCAAAAATGAAATGCAAAATGCTTCTGAGATGACAAATTTGGGATTAATGTCTTACTTTCTTGGCATGGAAATATCTCAAACACAACAAGGGATATTTATATGCCAAAAGAAGTATGTTGGTGAAATCCTAAAGAAGTTTGGACTAGATGAGTGCAAACCAGTGAGCAATCCTCTAGTTAAAGGTGAAAAATTGTGTCTAGATGATGGGGCTGATAAGGTTAATTCCACCTTATACAGAAGTATGGTTGGGTGTCTTTTATATCTTATAGCTTCTAGGCCAGATATTATGTATGCTTCAAGTTTATTGTCCAGATTTATGCAAACTCCATGTGAAATTCACTTAAGGACTGCTAAAAGACTACTTAGGTATGTCAAAGGAACTGCAAATTTTGGAGTTCAATTCAAGAAAGGAGCTGCTGTTAAATTAATTGGGTTCACCGATAGCGATTGGGCAGGTTCTAGCGATGATTCAAAGTCCACATCAGGTTATGCTTTCACACTTGGAAGTGGTTTTTTTAGTTGGAGATCAAAAAAGCAGTGTACAGTCAACAGCTGAAGCCGAATACATTGTTGCTTCAGCTGCTGTAAATCAAGCAATTTGGCTCCGAAAGTTAAAACAAAGTGAAGCTACAATAATTTTCTGTGATAACCAATATGATACCAAATGTCACGGGGCCTACCGTCGGGGCCCGTGCGGCGCTTACTTGTCTCCCCCGAAGTAAGCCAGCCAAGGGAACTAGATCACTCTAGCTTCGCATATGATTTGTAGACAGGATGGACCTTCATCGGAGGCGGAAACCATCGCCGCCGTCTTCGGAGTTTGTCCGATGAGACCTTCTTAGGATCTGGAAGCGAGCGAGAAACCATGGGAGACAGTTAGGAGATCCCAGGAGAGAGTGAACGAGAGCGAAATCGGAGAGAAGAAGGCCGACCGGAAATCCATGGAGCTAAAAGGAGACTGCGGATCGCAACATGAGAGAATGAGGGAAGAAAGAAGCTTAGAGTGATTGGATAGTCAAATTGGTGCATTGCAATTTGGAATTTCAGATTACTGATATATTTAATAATTTATGTTTTGTTTTTAATGTTTAGCACGTGACTTCTTGTCTTTATCAGTTTTATAATTGAGACCTTAGTTCTAACCTGTGACTTTTTTTTTTTTTGTTTGTTTGTTGTTGTTGTCTTTTATTAGCTATTGGTATGACACCAATAGCCTTATATATATATTTTTGTTCCCTGAATGTTAAACTCTTAGGTTTATTTAGTCTGGCTTGTTTTACATTTGTCATATCTTCCCATGTTCCATAGACATGATTGTATACAAAATCACTTGGAGTACGAGGGTCAGCATTTGGGATACAGGAACATACTGATTTGGGGGTGGGATTGCACCTGTGGCATGTTCATCAAAAGCATTGATTGCTTGAAAAACCGACACAGTATTGGTTCGCCATATGCCATAGTTTCTGGAAGTGAGTTTGATATGGAAGGTAGGAGCAGAGTTGTTATGAGGGAGAACTATAGAAGATGAAATTGGAGAAGTATATGATGGTTGAGTTAATATTGGGATTGAAAGGTTGTAGGAAAAGTTTGATTTCCATGAAGAGAATTGGGAAACCGAACAAGAGAATTAGCCCCTGGTTGAGAAGAATGAATGTGTGGCGAAATGGTTGACAAAGGGTTGAAAGATACAGCCGGCTGGGAAAAAGGGGTTCTAATTAAATCAGAATTCCACGATCGGAAAAGATAGGAACCCGTAATAGTTGATGGTGGTCTAAATTGACTGAAGGGTGGAAAAATATTATCAGAGAAGGTTGGTGCAAAAGAGGGCACAGAAGGTAAATTGAGAGTGGAGGAAAAGAGTTTGATACAGGATTATGAGAGAAAGAAGATTCTGCCTCTGCTATAGGATGAACAGCAGCTACTGGATCGGACCTAGGCTGATGGGCCAAATTGTCTTTCGAAGTCGGAATCGGCCGGCCATTAGGATTTCGCTTTTGCAGTGGAGGCCCTGAGGTTGGTTTGCAGGCAATTAATTTCTTCGATCTTCCATAGGTATATATTCTTTACAATTATTTCTCATTTTGTTTTTAAGGTGGAGGCGTTCCCAAATGGATTTTATTTCTCACAACGAGTTATCAAAAGGAAGTACAAACATGAGAAAATCTTTGTTCACATTTATCCTATGGCCTCCGATACGACTTATACAGCTTTCCTGTGAGTGCATTTGTCCTTGGCTGTGAGTAAATTCGTTTAGCTCAATTATTGTTCAAACTCATTCTAACCTGAACTAATATAATGCTCAACCTGAAATTTTTGGCCAGTGGAATCCAATTAATAGTGATGTGAAATTTTGAGCCTCGGGCTCATGCTTTTTTCTGATCCTGTTTGATTCTTAGTTGCGTTTTACTTGTACATATAAATATGGTTTGTGTTCCTTAATTTTGATTTTGGAAGCAGGATATTAGGGCTGGCTGCTGCTAACCAGTGTACTCCATGCCTTTACTTCTTTATAGAATTCAATTAATATTAATATTGGAAAGGAAGGGGCAAAGAAAAATATTTTATTTTATTTATTTTAATACAATCCCTTAAAAGAGAAAGAAGATATGACCCCTTGTTTTAATTAGTGGGATTCTCATTCTTATTCCACCAATAATACAATACCAGCATTCTATTATTCTATGCTGTCTCTAATTTCATATGAACCATTGGTCTTTTCTTAATGCTTTGTGGGTCCCTTCCCTTGCAGTAATTATGCATCATCTTGTTGAACTTCCTCTTTATCTTGTGCTTATTGTGGGTGTGATTTTCTTGATGCCTAATTGGTTGCATTTGCTGGTGCTATGGCTACTCAACCAGGTCTGCTTTTTTCTTTTGTTAATGGCATATGATAATATATGTACTCCTTATTCTGAGTTGCAAGCAAACCTATTCTATCTATGTGGTATTGGTTTTGTCTTTGAAGTGATTGTTGGTGAGGGAGAAGGTTGCAAAGACTGTATCAGAGGGATGGAGGAAGAGAAAAACATAATAATGTTATTGTTAGCTAAAATGCTAATTGGTTATAGAAAGTAACAACTTTTCGAGAAAGTAGACAATTGGTTAATTATTGCAGATGGATAAGTGATTCATGTTTCTGACTTGGAAAGTCTCAGGCTGCTGCTCACCTTCTTGATTTAATTATATAATCTTTTAGTTGATTACTTTGAACCTTGTTGTTTCTAGAACTTCAAAACAGCAGTTGCAATAGACTTGAGGATACATGTTTCTTGGAGACGAAACCAGCTTCTACTTTTGGAGTGTTTTTTATTTGGAATCCTATGAAGCTACTCGTCTTCTGTTTCATACTCTTCAATTTTCTAACCATTGCTTTTTCTTCAAAAGACCCCGACTTTGAAGGTTTGCTTATATCTTTAATTACTTCATTTTTCCCGCACTTACTTATCAAACATGTGTATTTTGATTCCAGCTATTCTTGTGCCTCAGTCTTTGTGCTAAAGCCAGCAAAATTGTGTGCACTTTTTAATCATCTTACCTTTAAATTCTTTTTCTCCATTTGCTTTTCTTTTAATGTAGTTATTCTTTTCCTGGCATGCTTAAATGAAAAAGCATACTATTTATAATTTGATAAATACCTATTAATTCATAACGAATCAAGATACAACATTCTAACTCTAGTTAGAGAAAGAAAACTCAATATATTATGATTATGAGAATAAGATAGGTATATTTACATAGGACACTAACTACAAATAAATACTAACTACTACCTAAACTAATAAACAGCTGTACACCTCTCTCTCTCTCTCTCTCTATATATATATATATATATCATGCTCAGTTTGTTACAAATGTAACCCGAACCCCATTTAAGGCTTTGGTAAAAATGTTCCCAACTTAGTGCCAATGTAAGCTGTTGCAATAATGTAAGCTGCTCTTTTTCTGATCCTGTTTGATTCTTAGTTGCATTTTACTTGTACATATAAATATGGTTTGTGTTCCTTAATTTTGATTTTGGAAGCAGGATATTAGGGCTGGCTGCTGCTAACCAGTGTACTCCATGTCTTTACTTCTAAGTTACTTTCAGGTGAAGCTTTGGTTGAGCTTCTAAGAGCTCTCAATGATACGAATTACCAAATAAGAGACTGGAATTTTTTCCTTGTGAGCCCTTGCGATAGTTGGTCTCATATCATTTGCAGGAATGGAAGTGTAATATCCCTGTAAGTACTCTCATTTTGAAAAGGCTTCTATTAGGGACTGCAATAACTCTTTTCACTGTTTTTTTCCTTTATTCTTTTTTATATATTACTTGATTAGGAGTTCTTTCGTTAGTAATTTTTCTATACTTCTTCTGTACACTGACTTCATGAGTTTCAATTTTCAGGAACTTGGCGTCAAATGGATTTTCTGGCACTCTTTCACCTGCAGTTTGCAAACTGAAGTCTTTAGTTAGCTTGTAAGTTTCCATGCTTGATGGATGAGATTGCATGTTGGTACAATTGATCAGTAAAAAGCTTTTAACAATGTTCAGCTAGAAATGCAGGGTTGAAAAGGCTTATTTATCTTGGTTGAAGAGAGTTTAAATTGATTGAGCTTTTAGTGTGAACGCAAAGGGTGGGAGAGGAAGCAGCTCAATAGTAACATGATGGTTTGGCTTGAAAATGCTCATTAAGCTAGGGTTGAAGAAAGTGTAAATTGATTGAATTTTTGGTTTCAAAGCAAAGGTTTGGAGAGGAACATTCCAAAAATAATATGACGGTAAATGGTCTGGGGTCTTCTTCTCCTCTAACTAGAGGCAAAAGGTACTAAATGTAAAGATGGGCATGCTTCCGCGGGATATTGGAGGAGTTTGTTTTCTTTTGTGCCTAGAAATGCTTTTTCAGTTACCTGTCTGTCCATTTTGCAAGGATGGAGTCGAAAAGGGCAGAGGAAAAAGGGTAGAAGCTGAAATAGGCAAGAGATTAATTAGGGGTATAAAAATGCAGTAATTATATAGCTAAATGTCAAAATTTTTAAAGGGGTTAAAGCAAATACGAAGAAAGTTTTGGGAGGTAAATATGCATACCATGGCGTTGCCTTAGAGATATATTGCGAGTCATATGGGTATTCTTTGCCAAAAGTATTCATCCCACCTCATTTCTATACTTTAGGTTAGCTTTGGAGTTCTGTAACACTTTGCAATGTAGATGGATGCATCAGACAGCTAATATCTAGGACCGAAATTGGTCTAGTTGCATGTGAGAGGATGAAAATAAAAAATGAGGCTGAACAGATATTTTATTTATCTTTTTATTTTTTTATTATTTTTTATTATTTTTTTTTATTTTGCTTATTTCTCTGTTAACTTTTTATCCATGATATGTTATCAAAGCGTTCATTTATTTTGATTTAATTTCTGACATTTGAAAGTTGTTTATGTGATTGGAACCTTTTCTTCTCCCTATTTTCTAATGAGGTATGATACTACACTACTGAACTCTGATCACTACTTATTCTGCTCTCCACCAGGGAACTACAGAACAATAACTTATCAGGTCCATTGCCTGAATATCTTGCCGACATGGTGCACCTGGAAAATCTAAATCTTGCTAACAATAAGTTCAATGGTTCTATACCTATCACTTGGGGGAGGTTGTCTAAGTTGAAGCACTTGTAAGTCATCATTTTAAGATCTTTTAGGAGTCCAATAACTCTTCTATATTTTCAATATGCATGTAGGAATGTGCCACTGTTTACTACAAATATCCTCTTGGAACATAACTTGCTTTGCCTCTCTCTTAAATTTTGTTTACCTTTTAATTATATCATGATACTTTGAAGGTGTGCCAAAGTTGACGTAAGATGCTTGTATTTATATTTTATAGATTACCCTTCTATGTGCCAATACCAATTTTCCAGGTTCAGCTTGCTTATCTTATCAACAAAATTACACAACTAGGCATGCGTGTCTCTGCAATTGCTTTGAGCCTTGAAGACAGAATAGAAACAAAATTCTAACTTTGTGAACCAAGCTGATACAAAATTAGCATAAGTAGTATTTGATAATTTTGCCATGATGTAAGATTGATTGACTTATTAGGCCTTGCTTATTTCTTTTGCTTGCAAGATTGACACTACACATGTTATTCAGGAAAAGAAACAAGTTCGAGGAACTCTGCTATAAATTACTAATTTTGTTACCTTTGTTCTTTTTCATAATTCTGGTAGCATTCTAGTTTCTTTTACTTGTTCTATTTGTGAGTTCGTGCACATGGTGACAGTTCATATGCCTTGCCAATCTCTTTATTTGATAGGGATCTTTCGTGTAATGATTTAGTTGGACAAGTGCCAGAACATCTGTTTTCGGTTCCAGAGTTCAAGTAAGTTTCACATGCAGTTGCTTTCAGCTTTTCACTTTCTTCTAACTACAGGCCTGGTCTTCTTTTTAACAGTAAATAAGCATATTTAATCAAACCAATCAAATTCTATTAACCCTAGAAATTACAAATAGGATTCCATCTATTAGAGAGACACATTTGCATGCTGCAGTTGTGACCGAATTCTGATGCAGAATTTTATTAAGTGAAAGAAAACTTGTCATAAGGGTTTGGTTAGATCTTTCATATATAGGAAAAATATGGCTTCCTATTCTTATTATTACCTCGTTCTACAATAATTAAAACTTCCAGTATAGATAATCTCTGTGAGAATTATAAAGTAAAGAGAATAACATTTTTTTATTCGTTTGGCATAAAAAGGAGTTCTTTGATTGATTATTAGTTCAATGTTAGGTTTTTGTGTTTTCACTGTGCTTACAAAAAGACTCTTTATGAAATAGCATGTTAACCGTTGGGTCATTCAGTACCTCATTGTCTCTGTTAATTATGCCAATACATTGTAACAATATGATGTAGGTTCATGTTGTCTAGCCATTGTTATTTTCTGCACAAGGGTCCTACTCGTTGATAGTACTAAGTTACTAACTATCTAATAGAAACCAAAAACAGAAGATACAACAAATTGGAAATATAAAATTGTATTGATAAGCTTGAATACAAGAATTAACAGAAACAAAAAGATAAATTGAGCCTAAACTCAACCCACACAGGAAGATATTCTTCCCTCTCTAAGTTCTGCATCATACAAATGATAGAACAAAATAGTAAGTCATGGAAGATAAATTAGTTAAGCGTTTTCAAGATTTTACTCTGTTTCTGTTACCATCTGATAACTATAATAAAATGCCTCTATTGCTTTAGCTACTTCCGAGCTTTGGAAGAATAAGTTTTCAATAAACTTATATAACCATTAATGAAGCAAACATGTGAGGAACATCAGAGAATAGAGAATTTTCTGATGAATTTCTGAGATTTTCTCATTGGACAGGAAAGTGGCTGACAGATTCTTAAGTTTTTAAGAAAATAGTGACATATACTTGTGGAAGAAAAGAGTCCACTGATCACAGCAAGTTATATGTACACCTGTTTTTACATATTGCTTATGCTCTCTCTCTCTCTCTCTCTCTCTCTCTCACTCACTCACTCGCACACTCATAATTGGGCACACACATGCACTGATAGAGAATGGTACAGAGGCATTAAGGCTGGTACGGGAACAAACCGACACATGGTTCATTATAGCTTGAGTCTGTTACGTCAGAGGATTGGTGTGATGTTGGGTGTGTTGTATTAGAGGTGAGGTATGTACAAAGAAAGGTAGCTTTTAGAAAATCAGTTTTTGGGTCTTTGTTTATAGCTCGGGAAGGGGCTTTGCCCTGTGGAAGAAGGAGTCTGTTCTATGTTCGTTTTATTTTCTTATTTTTTTTGCTGGTTTCCTTCATCTCTCTTCTATTAGTCTTGTTCTTTTTTTTTTCTCTCCAAATTCCTGATCCTATAGTGCTCAGAAAGTTCATTAATAGAATTCTATTTTCCTATTTCTTTGTGTTTATTGCGCTGTTCTCTATCATGCACATAAAAGTAAGCAAAGTTATATCATAATTACTTAAGTTTTTAGCTCATCAGTTTTGTGCTGTTCCCGTTAGTTTTTCTTCAGGGATTACCATATATATATATAAGTATGGTTACTCACTTGTGAATAATTAATTTTCCTCTCAGTTTTACAGGGACAGGTATGAATTGTGGCTCCAGGCTGGAAGAACCCTGTGCTTCAAGATCCCCTTTTTCAGGTTTATATGCTAACATCTTCCAATACTTTGTACCCATTACATGACATCATGCCTTTACTTGAACTTTACTTTAATGCGATTTACAGTTTCAAACAGCAAATCAAGACTTAAGATCATTGTTATTGTTACAAGCTGTGGTGTATCCATACTTCTGCTACTTGGCTTTGCATACCGATACCATCAACTGCGGAGCCACAAACATGATGTCTTTGTTGATGTTTCTGGTAATAACTTTTCCTTCTGTTCTTGAATACATTATAGCCATGTTCCATAACTAGAATATTTATCCATTCTAGTCATAAACCTGACAGTAGTTTTGTGTGTATTGCCTAAAACATTAATTAATACTTCCATTCCAACTTTGATAAATGCATAGTTTCTGATGGTCACGTCTGGATCCTGAATTAATACTTCCATCTAATGAGACAATTAATGGAGCACTATCGAAATAAGAAGAAAGACTTGCATATGGTTTTCATTGACTTGGAGAAAGCATATGATAAGGTACCAAGGGAAGTACTTTGATGGGCCTTGATAAGGAAAGGCATTTCGCGGAAATATATTGACATCATAAAGGACATGTATGAGGGAGTATGCACGAGTGTACGTACTAGTGTTGGGAAGACTGAAGAGTTTCCTATTACAATTGGAGTGCATCAAGGTTCCGCACTAAGCCCATTTCTTTTTGCCATCGTTATGGATGAACTAACAAGTTCACTTCAAGATGGTATACCATGGTGCATGCTGTTTGTAGATGATATTGTGTTGGTTGATGAGACGAAAGAAGGAGTGGAGATGAAGTTGGAACTATGGAGGCAAACTCTAGAATCTAGAGGCTTTAAGTTGAGTCGAAGTAAGACAGAATATTTGGAGTGTAAGTTTAGCGGCCGTAGGAGTAGGGAGGCAGGGACAATCACCCTAGATGGGAGAGTTGTTCAGGCCTCGGATTGCTTCCGGTATTTAGGATCTATTATCCAAGCGGATGGAGAAGTAGATGGAGATGTTGCTCATAGGATTAAAGCTGGTTGGTCGAAGTGGAAGAGTGCTACGGGTTTCCTTTGTGATCCCGGCATGCCTAATAGATTGAAGGGAAAATTCTACCGGACGGCAATTAGACCAGCATTGTTATATGGTACGGAGTGTTGGGCAGTGAAACACTGCCACATCCATAAGATGTCGGTGGCGGAGATGCGTATGTTGAGATGGATGTGTGGTCACACGAGAAAGGACCGGGTGCGTAATGAAATAATTAGGACAAAAGTAGGGGTCACATCTATTGAGAATAAAATGAGAGAAAACCGACTAAGGTGGTTTGGCCATGTGAGACGTAGAGCGCTTGATGCGCCGGTTAGGAGAACCGAAGAGTGGTAAAGGGATGTAGTGGTGAGGGGTAGGGGAAGACCTAAGCAAACTTGGAGGAGGGTGATCGAGAGTGATATGAGTTTATTGGGAATTGAGGAAAATATGGTAGTGGATAGGACGGAGTGGAGGGAGCGAATCTGTGTCGCTGACACGACTTGATTTTCACGGTTTTATATGATGGTTCATGTTAGCCGACCCCTAATCATTTCGGGACTAAGGCTTTGTTGTTGTTGTATTGTTAAATAAATTATCAGTATTTCTTTTTGTAGCTGGTCACAGAAAAATTATGTCTGTAATTTAGTTGTATAATATTATTACTTGAAAAATTTCTCATATCTTCAAACTGATTCTGTCTTGTTTTTATTAAATTGTGTTATACTTGCTCAATAATTGATGGTATCCAATTTGGATTCTACTGAGATGATTTACAGATTATCTTAATAGATCCAGCAGCGGGCTCATTGGGACATCTTTACAAATATATAAACTTTCCATGAAATATGTGATGTTTTCCTGTTTGTGCTTGACTAAATTAAACTTGTCTGACTTTCACTTGTTTGAATTGAAGATTAATATATAAAATGATAGTAGTTGAAACTTAGTGATCAAGGATACAACAACAACAAGCCTTAGTCCCGAAATGATTCGGGGTCGGCTAACATGAACCATCAGATAAAACCGTGAAATCAGATCGTGTCAACGACACAAATTCTCTCCCTCCACTCTTTCCCATCCACTACCATATTTAATCCCCAATAAACTCATATCACTCTCGATCACCCTCCTCCAAGTTTGCTTAGGTCTTCCCCTTCCCCTCACCACTACATCCCTTTGCCACTCTTCAGTCCTCCCAACCGGCGCATCAAGCGCTCCTCGTCTTACATGGCCAAACCACCTTAGTCGGTTTTCCCTCATTTTATTCTCAATAGATGTAACCCCTACTTTTGTCCTAATTATTTCATTACTCACCCGATCCTTTCTCGTATGACCACACATCCATCTCAACATACGCATCTCCGCCACCGACATCTTATTAGTGATCAAGGATATAGACTATTAATTAGTTTTGGCTTTCTTTCTTCACCCAAACGTGTGCCATTCTAATTTCTTCCATCTGTTCAAACCACGAGGAAATCTTTCTGCTTCTACTTCCTTCTTCTTCATCCTCCCCTTCCAAAGCAAACAAACCTTATACACTAGTATATGAACCTGTTGTATGGGTTCTTAAAGGTTTTGCAATATTTTATCTCGACTTGGTCTCTATACTTATGTGTGCTACAACAGAATCTTACATTCCTCATTTTTGTTGTTCATGTGAATAGTTTGAATGTAGAATGAGGATTCACTCAATGCATTTATTAGGAAATAGGCCTGAAAGATCATACACGTTATGAAGTGTCGTACACAACATGTTCCTATAGGAACTTAATGCTAATACAGGTAGGATCAGCTGTTTCTGTAATTACTTTTGAAGGAAAAATAACACTGTTCATCCCTTTAACTTTGCGTGTTTTTTCTTCATATTTTATATTGAGCCCCTGCTAATTTTTTGGATCTTATTTATTTTATATTTTTTATTCATGAAGGACCTTGTTTTTTGTTTTTCTTATTTATGTTTGTAAGAAATAAACAAATTTCTAGATTGTTTGATTTGGAAGTTTTATGGGTTTTGTTTCTATAAAATTTATGGATTTTACTTTCAAGCCCATTTTCACTTGCAAATTTGTTATATACTGTTAACTGGACTTGTATTAAAATATAAATTAGCTAAGTAGTGTCCTCAATGCATTTAAATTAGAATAAAAGTTCAAGGCAATCCAATCAGAGTGTTGGCCTTTTCTATGCTTTAATTGTGTTTCGGGTATATTGTTGATTCTGATTTTTTTTTTTTTTTTGTGACTTGCATATTTCTTTTTGCCATCGTTATGGATGAACTAACAAGTTCACTTCAAGATGGTATACCATGGTGCATGTTGTTTGCAGATGATATTGTGTTGGTCGATGAGACGAAAGAAGGAGTGGAGAGGAAGTTGGAACGATGGAGACAAACTCTAGAATCTAGAGGCTTTAAGTTGAGCCGAAGTAAGACAGAATATTTGGAGTGTAAGTTTGGCGGCCATAGGAGTAGGGAGGCAGGGACAATCACCCTAGATGGGAGAGTTGTTCAGGCCTCGGATTGCTTCCGGTATTTAGGATCTATTATCCAAACGGATGGAGAAGTAGATGGAGATGTTGCTCATAGGATTAAAGCTGGTTGGTCGAAGTGGAAGAGTGCTACGGGTTTCCTTTGTGACCCCGGCATGCCTAATAGATTGAAGGGAAAATTCTACCGGACGGCAATTAGACCAGCATTGTTATATGGTACGGAGTGTTGGGCAGTGAAACACTGCCACATCCATAAGATGTCGGTGGCGGAGATGCGTATGTTGAGATGGATGTGTGGTCATACGAGAAAGGATCGGGTGCGTAATGAAATAATTAGGACAAAAGTAGGGGTCACATCTATTGAGAATAAAATGAGAGAAAATCGACTAAGGTGGTTTGGCCATGTGAGACGTAGAGCGCTTGATGCGCCGGTTAGGAGAACCGAAGAGTGGCAAAGGGATGTAGTGGTGAGGGGTAGGGGAAGACCTAAGCAAACTTGGAGGAGGGTGATCGAGAGTGATATGAGTTTACTGGGAATTGAGGAAAATATGGTAGTGGATAGGACGGAGTGGAGGGAGCGAATTTGTGTCGCTGACACGACTTGATTTCACGGTTTTTATATGATGGTTCATGTTAGCCGACCCCGAATCATTTCGGGACTAAGGCTCTGTTGTTGTTGTTGTTGTTGTGACTTGCATATTATTCAATTAATAATTTATAGAATGAGAATTGCAACTTCTGATTTTGAATCTCATCTAACCAACTGTTTTAAAGATACACTATTGCCATAAAATCGAGGTTTAACTGCAAATATGTTCAAGGAACAATTGGAGACAGTCATCATAAATAGGAGATTGGTGTTCATTTTCTTTAAACTTATCTGTTATGACTAGCATACTGCATATCTATATGTTAGGTGAAGATGACCGCAGAATCTCCTTTGGGCATATCAAAAGATTTTCATGGCGCGAGCTCCAACTTGCAACAGATAATTTTAGTGAAAGCAATGTCATCGGACAAGGAGGCTTTGGGAAAGTGTATAGAGGTGTTCTCGGAGACAACACAAGGGTTGCTGTAAAACGTCTTTCAGATTACAGTCCAGGAGGAGAAGCTTCATTCCAGAGAGAAGTTTTACTTGTTAGCATTGCAGTTCATAGGAATCTTTTACGGTTGATTGGCTTTTGTACAACCTCCTCCGAAAGAATCCTTGTGTATCCTTATATGCCCAACCTCAGTGTTGCATACCATCTGAGAGGTATATCCATGAATTATTTCCTTTTTATGGGCAATTTTTCGAATATATATTGAACTAGCATTGCATAAAAGAGCAGTTTTGTCTTTATACCTGGATGTTTCCTGTTACTATTCTTATAATTTATAGAGTTGAGTATCTGCTCCTAACAAGATCGAACTCTAGACCTCCCACAAGGGGAGATATGCTTTTACAAAGACGCAGTCATTTTATTATTATTATCATTAAGCATTTGGATTGGCTGTACCAGCAAACAAGTGATGTTTATATCTGAGTACTGACATGTTCTTGTTATCCTTATTAGACCTCAAACCTGGAGAAATAGGCTTGGACTGGCCGACAAGGAAACGCGTGGCCTTTGGTGCAGCTCATGGCCTGGAGTATCTGCACGAGCATTGTAATCCTAAGATTATACATAGGGACTTGAAAGCTTCTAACATCCTGTTAGATGAAGATTTTGAAGCTGTTCTTGCAGATTTTGGGCTAGCAAGGGCAGCAGACACGAAGTTGACTCATGTTACCACTCAGATACGCGGTACCATGGGTCACATTGCCCCAGAATATTTATCCACTGGGAAAGCTACAGAGAAGACAGATGTGTTTGGATATGGAATAACACTTCTCGAATTAGTTACTGGGCAGCGTGCAATAGACCTATCCCGGCTTGAAGAGGAAGAGGATGTTCTTTTGGTTGATCATGTGAGTCTTCATTAGGAGACAACTCTATAATTTATTTTGCAATGTTCTCATATGAAATTTAACAGAATGGAGACATGTTATGCAGATCAAAAAGCTTCAGAAAGAAAATAGACTGGAGGACATTGTTGACAAGACTCTCGAGGTTTATGACTGCAAAGAAGTGGAGACTATTGTGAAGGTTGCGCTGCTATGCACCCAAAGCCAGCCTGAGCAGCGTCCGACAATGGCAGAAGTGGTAAAAATGCTGCAAGGAGTTGATCTGAGTGAGAGATGGACAGAGTGGAAGCAGGTGGAGGATGCAAGGAGCCAAGAATTCTCGCTCACATTTGTTTGGCCAGAAGATATTAGTGTTGACCAAGAAGCTATACAGTTGTCCAAAGCAAGATAGAGCTTCTGCAATATGTGATCAGTTTTGGGATCTATAGATACATACTTGTGCATACTAAGAATCTTGATATATATACTGATTATACTATTATATCCTATGCTGCTTGTGGCAATATTATGCTTTTATCAAGTGGTGAAACACTCATGATTCTCATTTCTGGGATGAGAATGAGATAATCCAAATGTCTAATTTGATCCTTGTATTGACATTATATTATGAGTGAGGAAAAGGCATGTAATTTTTCATGCACTAGTTGTAGAATGCAGATTTAACACTGACAGGTGCCTATGAACAGACAGTTTGTGCAGAATACTGTGTTGTATACTGTTAGCAGCAACTCCTAGGTGCAACGGGAGTTCTTATATGAAGTATTCCGTCTTTCATGTCACTTGGAGGATCTCCAATTCACATTTGGACACGTTTATTGTGATCTCAGTTAATAAATAAAATAGTGGAGTCTCTTATAATCTGTGTGGGTTCATATTACACATGAAAGAATATGTATGGAAGGTCTTCCGTTTGATATGGAGAACTGGGTGCTTCCAATAATTTCCTGTGCAACAGATATAAACCAATCTGCACTATGAGGTAGAATCTTCAATCATAATTTACACAACTTTTCTCTCTATTCAGTTTTCCTTCTACTACTTTCTAAAGTTCCAGTGATATCATTTCTCATCAGAGAACTTTCTTCACATGTGAGATTTTGCTCCTGCCATATCCGAAATTCACCAATGCCTGCAAATACTAGATCTCAGGATCTCAAAAAAATTTAAAGAGAACATCAACGCGACGGTGAAGAGCATTCACTGAAAATAGCAAGAGTAGGGCTATAATCGAGCCAAGCTTCGGCCTGCTCAGCTTCGGCTCACATAATGTTAATGAGCAAGCGTCGAGCTTAAATTTGTTTTTGGGCTCGGCTCATTTAGAAGCTCGTTCATTCACGATCTGTTCACGAACCAACTCGTTTATTTTGTTCATGAGCTTGCTTCCGAGCAGTTTGTTTATTTTGTTCACGAGTTTTGCTTGCGAGTAGCCCATTAAGCATGTTCATAAACAAGCTCATTTATTGTGTTTGTGAACGAAATAATATCAAATAAAATAGTAGTATGTTTAACAAAATAGGGTTAAATCTACACAATATCATGCGGTGAAGGTGGAATCCTAATATTAATAGGGTTACACGACGAGCATTCAAACATGTCTTCAAATAATCCCACTGGGAATGTCCCTACCAACGAGGATCTCAATGATAGTCCCCTTGAACAAATTGTACCACATCCTGACGGCACGGTACAACCTTCACATGAATGGTGCCCCGAGTCATTTTTTGACCAGATGGTGGAATCTATTTGGCGGGAACTAGGCAATGATTCGGCTGATAGGGCGCGCAATATCCTCAATAGCAACGATGTAACAGAGTGGGCTTGAAGGGTGTTTGCGCAGCAACAAACCCAAGGAGGTGCCGCTAGTGCAGGTCCAGCACTGAATAATTCTGAACTAAGAGATAGATCGAGATCACGTCACAAACGTTCGCCCAAACCACGAGAAAATAATAATAAGGGTCAAGATGGCGGATCCCTCTCTCCAGACAGGTTTACAGTGGCGGTAGAGGCGCGATTCCAAGAGGAATCCCGAAAGCAAAAACAGAATGAAGAACGATACGCCCATCAAGTAAATAGGCATTCGCCTTTCACCGCCTATATTATGGGATTCAAAACAGATGGACGCTACAAAACCTCCAACTTGCCACAGTACAAGAAAGCAGAAAACCCTGAAGCACACGTAAAAATACAGGGAACTGATGGACCTAGGAGGAGCAAATGAAGGGATCCTTTGTAGAATGTTTTCTACAACATTGAGCGGATCAGCCTATGGATGGTTCGAATCCCTAGCGGCTGGATCCATAAATAGTTGGGAAGAATTAAGCCGATAATTATGTGCGAGATTTGCAGGTAGTATCCCCTGTAAGGTGTCTAGCAGAACACTATATGATCTAAAGCATAAGGAAGGCGAACCATTGAGAACCTACATCAATCGATCCAATGACTTGTGTACGGATATAACAGACGTTGATGTAAATACGGCGGTAGAGGCCATAATAAAAAACACGAGGTGTAAACGATTGCAGGAAAAATTGGTTATCCATAAACCAAAAACAATGGTGGAATTAGTTGAACGCTGCAAAAGATTTATGGAGATTGATGACATCAACAGAAACAATGAATCGTCAGGCCATAATTCACCAGAAAGGAGAGACCATGGCGGATCTATCAGGCACGAGAACAAATGGGCGGTTGCCAGACCCAGTAGACGTGATAACAGATGGGCTGATAGCAAGTGGACGGATCAAAGAAGCAAGCGTCCATCCAAAGGCGGATCTCATTTCACGCCTCTTAACGTTCCTAAGAATGAGGTCTTATTATGGCTAGAGAAGAGTAGATTCAAAAGAGACGTCACATACCCTTATTTCAAAGGCGAACAGCACATCCCGATGGGAAAAACCACAAAGGCATATTGCAAATTCCATAGGAGGCAGGGCCATGACACTAATAGATACCTTGCGCTGGATAAGGAGATTGAAAAATTAATTGAACGGGGAGTGCTCGATAGGTTCGTTCAAAATGAACAAAATGAAGGAAAAGAAAAAGAAGGTGGCAAAGGCAAAGACAAGGGAGTGATCAACGTTATTGCAGGTGGACCCGGATATCAACCACTCGCTAAAAAATCAAGGATGCAGGATTCTGATAAAGTGGTTGCAGACACCGAGTCGGAGGACCTGTGACGAAAACCTAAAAACAAGACGGTTGAAGAGATTGATTCCGGAAGTTTCGAAAAAAATAAAATAAATAAGTTACAGTGGGTCGCTGTTGTGATATGCGTAGTGCGAGTGCTTAGCGGCAGCCGACGCGCGTTCGACGACAGTCGGACACCCGCTCGATGACGCAAAGCGTGCGCTCGACGCTCGTCGGACGCACGCGTCTAACCACGAATAGCACGCGCTTGACGTCCGAGCAATGCACGAGCTTGGCAACGCGGGGCGCGCGCTCGTCGACCACGGGGCGTGTGCGCCCGGCAGCGCGAAACACACGTTCGGCGGTCACAACGCGTGGGCGCCCGATGGCGCGGAACGCAAGCCCGGTGGTCACGACACGTGGACGCCCGAAGGTGCGGAACATGAGCTCGACGGCCGCGGGGCATGCACGCCAGACGGTGCGAGACGCGCCCCGGCGGTCGTTGGGCGAGCGCCCAACCGCGTCGGGCGGACGCCCAACGACAGTTGGGCGCGCGCGCCCAACGCTGTTGGGCGACCGCCCAACAATCGTTGGGCGATCGCCCAACCATCGTTGGGCGGCCGCCCAACAATGTTGGGCGGTAGCCCAACGCGAGGTTGGGCGGCCGCCCAACAATGTTGGGCGGTAGCCCAACGCAAGGTTGGGCGGCCGCCCAACATGCTTTGGGCGGCCGCCCAACCCTTTGGGCGACGCCCGATTTTACTCGGGCGTCGCCCATTGGTCCGGGGACCCGTTTGCCTATAAAAGGCACGGATCCCCATGCATTTGGAGAGGGGAGGGGAATTTTGGAGCCTTTCTCACTCTAAACATTTTTAGAGAGAGAAAGTGAATTTTTTTGAGAAAAATATTTTTTTTCTCAAAAATTCCGAATTTCCTAAAGTTAAATTTTTACTAAAAAATATAAAAAACGGAAGAAGGCAACTCGTGGAATCAATCGGCTTCGACTGTCAGATACCGAATTTAAGGTATTATCCGAGGACTAGACTCTTTTATTTTATTTTATTTATCTTCTCCTTCTATTTATTTTTATGCTATAGTTTTTTAGTTATTAATTTATTTTGTCACGTTTTATTTAATTAGCGTATTTATTTAATTTTCGTTTCGTGTTGAATAAAATTCGGTTTCGTTTTGAAATAAAAAACCTCGTTTTGATATCCCAATACGAACCATGATCCGATAAAAAAGGTAGTTCGGGTATCGAAAAACGTTGAGATTATAAGCTTTTTGATCTAAAAAAAATTTCCAAATAATGTTTTAAAATAAAAAACATCGTTTTAGGAACTTCCGTTATTGACTATGATCCATTTTTGGTAGTTCGGAAATCCAAAGCGGTTGAATTAGATTTAATTTAAAGCTTTTGAATAAATCTGGAAATAATTGGAGTGCTGCTGTAATTTGCCATTTCTGTCACTAGTTGCTGTTTACCGACGGATTGTCCGTCGGTAAATCTGCCAAAACGTAAAAAATGTCATTTCAGTCCCTTTTTCTTAACTTTTAAGCTTTTAATCCTTAATATATATATGTATAGTTATGTAATATATGTTTTTCAAACTATTTTAGATATTTAGTGTATATAATCATTTAGGATGTTTGCGTATCATTTTGTATTCAATCTTAAATATAAGTATATGTATATATATATATATTCTTTTTATTCATTTGAGTTATATTAGATTTTATTTTGAAGGTTATTTACTTGGGTATTTTGGGAGAATTAATAGGTATTAGTATATGTTATTTTTGATATTTAAAACTATAATAGTTATGTATATATGTAGTTTTGGGACATTTGAGTTATTTTATTAAATGAAATTATTTTGGATAAATGTTATTTTCTTATTTATGAAGTTTATTTACTATTTTCACCTCTTTTAAAGTATAAATATATTGTACCTAGTATTTTCATATATGTATAGTTTCTTTTTATTAACTCTTATTTTCATACTCTCTTTTGATTTGGATGTATATATATATGCTTAAAATACTTTCTTTATTCTTTTGGACCATTTATGGGTTCATGTTTCAAATGGGCTTTATTTGAGTATGAATCTTGCTTTAAGTGAGTTTATTATTGTAATTATAATAGGTGAAAAGTCCATTAAATAAAAGGGGAAAATAAATCACAAAAAGAGAGTTTTTCAACTTAATCATTTAAACTAATGAATTTTTAGAGGTTCCTAATGTAAATAAATGGAGTTATTTTAGTTAATATTTCAAATCTTTTCCAAAACATCACGTTTTAAAACCTTAATCCGTTCCAAAGGCGGATCAAGCGAACATTGTAATTAAAATCGTTTTCTTTGTGAATAATAGAGTTTTTGAATCATTTTCTTAAAGGGTTCGTACAAAATTAAATTGACTTGTATGTTTAATCACGTTTTCTTAACTAAAGGTTTTTGTCTCAAACGTTTTCAAAGCACTTGAGTCGTTCCAACGGCGATCCGGGTGAACTCCACTAATCGGGGTTTTAAAACGCACCTAAATCGTTCCAACGGCGATTAAGGTGCGAACCATGTAAATAAACTCGTTTTGGGGAAATAAGTTAGTGAAGAATAAACACACGGCATGACATTTAAATAAAGTTGTAAATAAATCACTTCTTTCTTCCCCCTTCTCTGTGTATGTATAATATAAATGGGTGATTCTTTACTAATATGGCTTTCCAATAATATATGCTCAAAACGGTTTCTGAAAAAAGAAAGAAAAGGTTTCAAATGAATTTTAAACTTAAAGAAGTATACGATTAGTCCGTTATCGCCTAACATGCTGAGTAGGAGGCCGGTGGTTCATAACCGGGCGATGTCGGGGTGCCTAGTAGCCTTTCTCCGGAAAGGAGCTAGCCTTCTCGGCTCGTACCTAAGTTTCCCGAACCCACACCGGTCTCCCGCAAGGGATTGGTGTTCATTTTCCCATTCGTGGGTGGCGACTCTTCCATATCTCCGAGCTCCGGTCCTGCCGAGCAGCTTGATTCCACGATTGGTTGCTTTCGGCGCCAATCACCGCTTACGTCGCCATGAGGTTGTCCACCCCCCGGTCCGCCCGGGAGATTAGACCGCGGCACCTCGTCTAACAGTGGCTCTCAATAAACCTTTCGCCGAAGTTGGATCCACTAATGGTCCTCACGCCGATGCGTTAGTAATCATGATGAACATTGAAGGATGGGATATGAAGCGTGTCATGATTGACACCGGGAGCTCGTCCAATGTGATCACAAGAAGCGCATTCGCCAAGTTGAAAATAGATCCAATGCAGGTTGAAGCTACTATTGTGCACATCCTAGGGGTGACCGGGCACACTGTCCAAACCAAGGGACAGGTAATGCTGGAATGTGAGATCACGAACGGAAATTAGACTTGGAAGGGAGATTAAGAATTCACCATCCTGGATGGTCGAGTGGCGTATAATGTTATCTTAGGAAGACCTTTCCTCTCAGAAGCTGTCGCCCTAATATCGGTACGCCATTTAACTATGTACGTGCCTACTGAAAAAGGCGGGATAATGATCAAAGGGAGCCAAAAAACGGCTCAAGAAACCTATACGACGTCTCTAACCATACGCCCATAAGAAGATAACGATGAACAAGAAGAAGAGGAGAATATGAACACAGCCTCTCTAGGAGAAACAGAAACATGCCTTATCTCCGAAGGAAAAAGAGTGAAAATTGCAAAGGGGCTGCACCCAGAAATCAAGGAGGCAATCATGCAAACGCTTATTGAATGTCAGGAGGTTTTTGCCGGGGATAGTGAAATACTAAGAGGAGTAAGCCCAGACCTCATCACTCACAAACTCAATACGATGGATGAAGTTGCACCAGTCACACAAAAAAGGAGAAATCATGGGCCAGAGAGACAGAAGGCGATAGAGGAAGAGATCGCAAAGCTAAAAAAGGCGGATGCAATAGAAGAAGTAATCTATACTGAATGGTTGGCGAATGTGGTTCTAGTTAAAAAAGCTGGCAGAGCATACAGAATGTGTGTCGACTTCACAGACCTAAATAAGGCGTGCCCAAAGGATAATTATCCTCTACCGTGTATTGACATCTTGGTGGATGGAACGGCAGGACACGAGGTCTACTCTTTCACAGATGTGAAATCCAGCTATCACCAGATACCCATGCATCTTGAGGATAGGATCAAGATATCATTTATCACACACCAGGCGACATATTGTTTTAAAGTGATGCCTTTTGGCTTAAAAAATGCAGGGGCCACATATCAGCGCATGATGAACAAAATCTTCGAGGATAAGAAGGGCGATAACTTCTCCATATACGTTGACGACATGATCATCAAAAGCAAAACCATGAAGGAACATGCGGCGGACATCAAAGAGGTACTTGATGTATTAAAAATTCATAATATTAAACTTAACCCGGAAAAATGTACATTTGGTGCCACATCTGGCAAATTTCTGGGCTATATCATTAATCGCCAAGGAGTCACGGCCAACCCTGAAAAAATAAAGGCGATGTTAGAAATGAAGCCACCAAAGAATCTTCAGGAGGTGAAGCGCTTGAACGGGCGAATCATTGCTTTGGGAAGATTCATATCTTGCTCCACTAGACGATGCTTCCCCTTCTATGAAGTGATTAAGAAGCAGAAATCCTTCGATTGGAATGATGATTACCAACAAGCTTTCGAAGGAATTAAGGAGTTCTTGTCTAAACCACCACTGATGAGTAGACCAACTAAAGGTGAGGACCTTTATTTATACGTCTCAGTTACAGAGAAAGCAATATGTACGGTCATAATCAGGGAGGAAGAAGGACAGCAATATCATATATATTATGTGAGCAAAGTGTTGAAGGATGCTGAGACAAGATATTCAAAGTTAGACAAAATGGCGTTGGCGGTAGTAGTCACTTCCATCCGCCTGCGTCCGTATTTTCAAGCACACACCATCATAGTACTAATGACTAGTGGAGAATTTCCGATTAGCTTCCGTCCCTGTGGGGGCGTCGTTGGGTTCGACGGGGGGAAGCTCCGATGCCAAAGTCAGTATAGAATAAGGAGGAATAAACTGAATTGACAAAGTAGGGCTACTAAGATTGTGTGAATGTGTACCTTGATAGCTTGAGATGCAAGCTATATATAGTCATGAAGTTGTAACCCTTAGTAACTAGAAAGTCTCCATTAATGCTTCATTAATGGCGGTTACTGGTTTCCTTTAAGTATGTCTGTTAGCTCATTAATAGCTCATTAATGGCCTTTATTGCGGAATCGGCTCAGCTATTCAGCTGGCGGATCGAGGGGTTATGGCGGATCTGCAATAGGTTTGACTACGGATCTCATGTGGCGGAGCTTCGGTGATCCGCCTATTGGATGTCGTTGCTTGATACGCCATGGCCTTCTTTGTCCGGTTCAATACGCGGTCGTTTGGGTAAATATTTCCTTTGATCCCTCTGATAATATCTCAATGTTATCAGAAGCCCCCCTAAAGTTCCTTTAAAGTGCTTTAGGGCTTTTGCGCGCCGCCATGATGATTCGCATTGATGGCCACTCTGTTCAATGCCATACGTTGGGTGACAGGTGTCATGTACGCACTGCTCGAGGGAAGAGAAAACGCCTTCTTCCCCTTCCCTTTTCTCTTTCTTCCTCATTCACGTTTTTCCCTTTCGTCTTCCTTTGAGCTTTTTACAGAGCTTTTTTCTGGAGTTCCAGAATCCTCAAAGCCTTTAATTCTCATGTAAGTGAATCCTTTTGCTCTGCTTTCTGAATGTTTAGGAGTTCTTCTTCTTCTTTTGAGTCTACTTTCGAACTGTTTAATTTGACCACTTCTTCTGAAACTGAAATTAGCTGGACTACTTCTTCGAAAAATTCCGATTCTTCCAAAGGTACTCCTAGTTGCGACCTAGCTGAGTTGTGTAACTCGACGTGTAATAACTATAGAACTCGTTTAGGTAGGACTCAATATCTTCCCATCGCCGTTTCTCATATTACTCCAGCAATAGGTTCTAGGCAGTTTTCTGGGATGGAGGCTTCTTCTTCAGCTCCGTCCAGGAAAAAGGCGCCACGTGCGGAGTCCACTCCGTCTCGTATGAGCGCCGTGGATCTAGCAAATCTGGCGGATCGCTTTCCGTGGATTAAGAATTATGAGACCCAGTTGGCGGCTGCTCATCAGCGACCCGCCTGTCCGCCAAGTGGATATTTGTCTGTGTATAGTTGTCATGTAGAAAGAGGGTTCCGGCTTCCTCTTCCTAAGATGATGGCGGACATCTTGGCATACTTTGGGATCACTGTTTGCCAGCTGCATCCGAATGGCTGGTTAGATCTGGCTCTGGATTGTTATTTGGCTTCGAACTTAGGAATAATGTGTAACCCTCGCGTCTTTCGGTCTCTTCACAAACCAACGAAGCGAAAGGCCGAATCCTTCCTCACTTTCACTAAATTCAAAACTTATTCGCCCTTCTGCGGTAAGATGTCAAATGTCCATCTTTGGGACGAAAGATTTTTCTTTGTAAAGATAGGAGAGGGTGAATCTCTAGGATTTCTGTCGGTCTGGAATGCCAAACCTTTGCATATGGCTGGAGATATGCGTATAGTGACAGACAGTGATGAGGAAGTGGCGGATATCCTAAGCAGTATCAGGGCGGATGCCTGGACATACGCCGACGCCTTAGACTTTATGATGAATGACATTCCCCTGATCCGCCGGGAGGGGGACAAGATCTCTCACGTGAAGTTTACACAACTTGATGAAGGTAACTTTTGTTTTTCCTTGAACCTTGATTATTTTATTGTTCCCTTGTCAGGGGTTTGTCTAAAGCCAGTCGCGCTCTTGTAGAGATACGCAAGAAACAGAAGGAAGAAGAGGCTCGAAAGAAGGGGCAGATAGCGGATCCTCGTAAGAGTGCTGAGAAACGACATGCGGTCGATTTGGTTGATCCTCCTCTCCCAAAGAAGAAGAAGTCTGTGTCTAACAGTGGAGGAAAGCTAATGGCGGATGCCATGCGAGCCGTGAAACCAACGGCGAGACTCGAAGAGGTATGTTGATCTTATTATTTTCTCTTCTCTTACTTTGAATCTTACTTTCTGCTTTTTAATGCTTGCATAGTTGGTGAAGCCGGACTTGGGAGGTTACTGGTCCGCCAAATATGGTGACAAAGGATCTCTGAAGAACGAATCCATCATCAATGATTTTGATGAAGCTCTTGGCCAACTAGGGGAAGTCCGGGAGAGCCAGAATAAGATCTCGGGATCAGCCCGTGTCCAGATGGAAAAAACAGAGCTTCTTACGGTAAGTTTCTTCTATCTCTTTTTGCATTTTTGGATGAAAGAGTGATCTTTTTGAGGAAGAGTTTACGGTTATTCGTTTGCTTGAATTGGCTTTTGCCTTGATAGGTATACACCCATATGTGTGCTATGGAAGCGGATCTCCTTCAAAGAGTAGCGGATAAGGAAACCATAGAAAGTTTAGAGAAGGAGGTCGTTGTTGCCAATGCGAACGCTGCTTCTGCTGTTGCCCTGAACGAGAGTAAGGATGCTGAGATCCTTAGATTGAAGGAGAAGATAGATGCGGATGCTGAAGCGCATAAGGCTGCCTTACTCGACACGGAGATCCTAGTAGGGGAACGGGCTTACTATTATGGCGAGTGGATCATGGCGTATGTTCAACTTGCTCATCCTGAGATTGATTTTACTGATCCGGAGTACGTGGTTCCTGACGTGGAGGTTTGCCTTGAGTATCGCAAAATTCCAAACGTCAAGGATTACATCCGTGATCATATTCGCAAAGTGATGAATGGATCCACCGAAGAGAGTAAACCCCTTGTCGACCTTGAACCAGAGGACCTTGGTGAAGTGTCTTAGAAGGCGGGTGATAAGAGTGAGGAGCTGATAACTGATTGTACCATTCCTCAGGAGGGTACTGTTTCTGTAGAGAAGGAAGCCCCACTGGAGGGCGCATCTGGTGTAAAAGATGCTAAGGAGGATGCTCCTTTAGATGTTTAGTTTTTTTTTTTGTAAAACTAAGTATAATTTTTAATCCTTACTATAATCATTTACTTTACGCTTTATGTTTTTCAACAAGTAAATCTATAGGTTTTAGGATTGAGTTGAAGTAGGTGGCAAGCCATACCTCAGAGTGTGAGCCTTTGTAAAGGCTTGGAGCTTTTATTCCTTTAGAGGAAGTTAAGCTGCCTTAGGCGATCGATTGGCTTCCTATCTTTGAGGTGAATCGATCCGCCACTAGGACTTTGGACTCTTTTTTGGAAAGAGTGTACGAGAGTGTAAAGATCTCACGTCTGAGAAATGTTTTAACTCTATCTCTGACGGGGATCAATTTGTTTCCTATCTTTGAGGTAGATAGATCCGCCGTTGAGATTGTTCTCCTATCTTTGAGGAGAAAGCATTATCCTATGCGTGTGGGAATGCGTTTGTTGGCCCCCTTTCTTTTTTAATATGGAATATTTATATTGCTACAAGAAAATACTTAAAAAAGAATTGATAGGACAAAAGTTGCTTTTTATTGAATGGCGATGCGCCTTAGTACAGTAAGTGGGTCTTACATGTGAGTCTCGTTAAAACCTTTGATAAGAAAAACCTCATGGGATAAAAACTTATAAAAGGAAAAAGAGTACTCAAGACCGTGATTACATTCTATTTTTCGGTGAAATATTTGCGGAGGTTCTGGATGTTCCATGTACGCGGCAGCGTATTTCCCTCCATGTCTTGGATTTTAAATGTGGCGAATCCAATCTTGGTGACTATTCGGTACGGACCTATCCAGGAGATCCCCAGCTTTCCTTTCCCTTCCGTAGATTGGATTTTGTCTGCTTTTCGGATCACAAGATCTCCCACATTCAGATTGACGAGCTTTGCATTTTTGTCATGATAAGCCGCGATCCGCTGTTTGTAGGCTGCCATGCGTACATATGCCTTTTCCCGCTTTTCCTCCACTTGATCAAGACTTTCTTTCAACCTTTGGCTGTTTTCATCCTCGCAATAGAATGCAACTCTGTCACTTGGGACCTGTATTTCAACTGGGATTACAGCTTCCACACCGTGATAAAGGGCGAATGGTGTCTCGCCCGTGGCTGTTCTAGGAGTAGTGCGATACGCCCATAGGATGCTCATTAACTGATCCGCCCACTTTTTTTCATGCTCCCCCAACCTTTTCTTTATTCCTTTAACGATCGTCCGATTTGTAACTTCGGTCATGCCATTAGATTGAGGATAATAAACGGAGGCGAATCTGTTCTGAATGCCCAATTTTTCACAGAAAGTTTTGAACTCTCCACAGTTGAATTGCGTTCCATTGGCAGTGATAATCGTGTGGGGAACTCCATACCTTCCTACGATGTTATCCTTGACGAACTCCACCATTCGTTCAGCATTGATAGAGGAGACAGCTTCAACCTCTACCCATTTGGTAAAATGATCCACAGCCACTACCACATACTTCCTCTGTCTTTTTGTAGGAGGAAAGGGTCCAACGATATCAATTCCCCAAACTACAAAGGGTCGACCTTCAATGATGGGCCTTTGAAGGTGTTTAGCTGTGTGTGATTCATTTGCATGAATCTGACAATTATGGCAAGACTCCACAAACTTTTGAGCATCAAGTTCCACCGCGGGCCAATAAAATACTGCTAACCGGGATTTCTTCAAAATGGAGGCAAATGCCTCATGGGCTCCACATGTGCCTTCGTGCAACTCTTTGAGGATCTGTTGTCCCTCTTCCGGCACGATGCATTTCAGCCAGGGGTGGCTAAAAGACTTTCTGTATAGGCAATCATTTATCACGGAGAAATAGGCCGCCTTCCTTACTATCCGCCGAGCTTCTTCCTTGTCCAAAGGCAAAGTTCCATCTATCAGATACTGGCGGATTGGTGATCTCCAATCACTTTCCACAGACGTTAGTAAGGATACCATCTCCGAGGCGAATGTCGGAGCTGTCTTGACCTCAAACGGGCACTGTAGATCCGCCCAATGCTCCTTGCTTGAAGCCATTTTGGCTAGGTGATCGGCCTCTGTGTTAGATCCTTGAGGCACATGGATTAGTTCCCACTTGGTTTCTTTGGCTTCGAGGTGGTTCAACAATTTCTTAACCTCTTCAACATATTTGGCCAGAATGTTATCTTTTACCTCAAAATTCTTAATCACCTGGTTGACCATTAATTTGGAATCACTGTAGATTACGATCCGTTCGGGAGTGATTTCCTTTAACAGGCGCAATCCCAATATCAAGGCTTCGTACTCCGCGGCATTGTTGGTTGCGTGGAAGTCTAATTTTGCAGCGTAATGCAGTTTTATATATTGGGGACCTTTGATCACGATGCCAATACCTACGCCTTCTGCCGATGAAGCCCCATCTGTGTACATCGTCCATTCCTCAACTTTAGATTTGGGGAGATTCATTCCCTCTTCAGTGAATTCATTCACAAAGTCTGCCAAGACTTGACTTTTTAGGGTTGATCGACTTTCATAACGAACATCGAATTCTCCTAGGCGGATTGCCCATTCCATCAATCTCCCTGAAGTTTCTGGCTTTTGCAATACTTTCCTCATTGGTATGCTTGTGTGAACTATGACCGTATGAGCCTGAAATAGGGCCTGAGGTGTATTGAAGTGGTGACAATGGCCAGCGCCATTTTATCCAGCTTGGAATAGCGGGTTTCAGCATCTTTTAATACTTTGCTCACGTAATAAATTGGATACTGCTGGCCATCTTCTTCCCTTATCATGACCGTGCAAACGGCTTTATCTGTAACTGAGACATACATGTAGAGATTCTCACCTTTCAAGGGTCGACTCATCAGGGGCGGTTCCGTGAGAAACCGTTTGATCCCTTCGAAGGCTTTTTTACAATCTTCGTTCCATTCAAACACCTTTTGCTTCTTGATCACTTCATAAAAGGGTTGGCATCTACGAGCTGAACATGAGATAAACCTACCTAAGGCTACAATACGCCGTTAAGACGTTGCACTTCTCTAATATTCTGCGGCGTTTTCATTTCCAAGACAGCTTTGATCTTGTCGGGGTTTGGGCTCACTCCCTTCTGGCTGATCATGAATCCCAAGAATTTTCCATACGTCGCTTTAAAGGTACATTTCTCTGGATTCAATTTAATGTTGTGATGTCAGAGTACGCCCAGTACCTCCTTTATATCATCCGCATGCTTCTCTACAGTGGTACTTTTGATGATCATATCATCCACATAGACAGAAAAGTTATCACCTTTGCTTCCTTCGAATATTTTGTTCATCATCCGTTGATAGGTTGCCCCCGCGTTCTTAAGCCCAAAGGGCATGACTTTGAAGCAATAGGTGGCTTGGTGTGTCACGAACGAAGTTTTGATTCTATCCGAAGGCTCCATCGGGATCTGGTGATAGCTCGACTTCACATCAGTGAAGGAGTACATGGCATGTCCTGCGGTTCCATCTACTAGGATATCAATACACGGCAGGGGGTAGTTGTCTTTGGGACAAGCTTTGTTGAGATCTGTGAAGTCAATACATATGCGGTATGATCCGCCTGCTTTTTTGACTAGGACCACATTCGCCAGCCACTGTGTATAAAGCACCTCTTCAATGGCGTCTGCCCGTTTGAGCTTGGTGATCTCCTCTTCTATCACCTTCTGCCTCTCAGGACCATGGTTTCTCCGTTTTTGTGCCATCGGGACCGCATCCTTGTCAATGTTGAGTTTGTGAGTGATCACATCCGGACTAATCCCTGGAAGAATGTCATCTTTCCACGCAAAAACATCCTCTGACTCATGGAGAACCTTGGCAATAGCTTCCTTAATCTCTTCCTTTAGCCCTTTAGCCATCCGTACCTGTTTTTCATCCGCCATAAGGTACATCTCTGTTTCACCTAAGGCTATTGTGACAAGTTCCTCCTCGTCCTCATCTTTAGACTGCGGGCGAATCATTAAGGATGCCGAATACGTCTCCTGAGCAACTTTTTGGTTTCCTCTGATCATTACACCTCCCTTGGCCGTGGGGATGTAAATAGTTAAGTGGCATATGGAGATGAGAGCTGCGGCCTCGGAGATGAAGGGTCGCCCAAGGATGATATTGTAAGCTAACTGGCCATCTAGGATGGAGAATTCCAGATCTCCCTTCCAGATTTGATCTTCATCTGCCAATTCACAATCTAGTGTTACCTGGCCTTTTGTTTGGATGGTGTGCCCTGTTACCCCCAAGATGTCCACTATGGTTGTTTCCACTTGTATGGGATCGACCATAAGTTTGGCGAATGCCCCTCTTGTGATGACATTGCACGAACTTCTGGTGTCAATCATCACTCTTTTCATTTCCCATCCTTCTATCATCATAGTAATGACCAGTGCATCTACATGAGGAGGAATCTCCGGGCCTACGTCCGCAAAAGGGCGATTAAGTGATGCCCTATCCAGAGCAGTGGTTTTTGCTTTTTTCAGCACAGGTTGATATCCTGGTATGCCCGCTATGACATTGATGGTGCCTTTCGCCTTCTTTTTCTGATCGTCTCTTGATCTATCACCATCTCCTTTCATGTTATCATTTTGGACGAACCTGTCTAGCTTTCCCCTTTCGATAAGCCTTTCTATCTCTCTATCCAACTCCCAGTATGCGTCCGTATCATGACCATTCCTCCTATGGTATTTGCAATAATTTTTAGGATTTTTCCCAGTGTTGGTGTAGTCCCCCCCTTTTGGTTCGGGGTATGAAATGCTCCGCTTGTGCTGGCTGTTCTCTATCCACATCAGCACTTTGCTTTTGGAGGCGTTTAATGGTGCAAACGACGACATGTATGCCGGTTTGTTCTTAGAGCCTCTACGCCTGCCTCTGGATGACGAATCAGGATTCTTGTCTTTCTCTTTATCCCGTCGTCGAGATTCGCCCTTGTCCTTTCTAGGCGGAGACACTGACTCCCGGCGGATATCATCCACTTCCATGAAGTCCTTGCACCGTTCTATTAACTCTGCCATATCTCTGGGCTTCTTTCTGATCAGATCCTCCTGCAAGCTTTTACATGTGGTGTTTTTCACTAGAGCTTCCACCGCCATGGAGACATCCACATCGACAATTCGTATACACAATTTGTTGAAATTGTCTACATATTCTCGAAAGGGTTCACTTGCTTTCTGTTTCAACTCAAAAAGCTTCCTTGATTTGACCACTGGAGGGATACATCCGGCGAATTTGGCACAAAACTCTCTACTCAACTGATCCCAGCTATCTATCGATCCGGGAGGTAAAGATTGGAACCAATCATAAGCAGGTCCTCCTAGCGTGGTGATAAACATCCGGCATAATACCGCTTCACTGGCTCGATTAAGGCTAAGCAACATTCGGTACTTTCTGGCATGGGCTTCAGGGTTGTCTGCGCCCATGTAAACTGGGATATTAGGAATTTTGAAGTGCCTATCTGTCTCCTCAGCTTCGATCCACGCCGTGAAGGGTGAATCACGATTGGCGAATGGGTTATGCCTGGCATTCTCTTCGTTTATGCGGAGCACCTCAGCTCTAACTAGATCTGCTAGATTGCATGGATCCGCTCTGGGGCGTCTCCTATTTGGAGATCTACTCGGAGGTCTCTTGTTTGGAGATTGACTCGGAGATGATGAGGAGCTAGAGCCGGACGACGGATCTGATGGCGAACGCCCACCTCCACCTGCATGTCCTCTAGGAGGAGCTTGTCTATCTTCCCCATGGTTCGGCGGTGGTTGTGGCCAATCCGGATAAGGTGTCTCTACTGGCCTCTTACTTGGTCTCCGACCTGATGGTGGGGATGACCTACCCCATCGGGATGACCTCTGTCTTGGAGGTGAAGGTGACTTTGATCGCCTGCCGTTTCCCTTCTTTCGCTTTTTGTGTCTTCGGCCTTCCGATCCGCCTTCTGGGAGATTCGACCGTGGGCGACTAGGGGCACCTGATCCGCCCAGATTCACCCTAGGGTTTATTGGTCCCCCCGGGAAAGTTTGATCATTCCTTCGACTCCCTTCCGCTCCATCAGAAAATAGTTGTCGATTGAGTGGTGGGTTACCGGCTGCGACGGTAGTAATCACCATGGAATCCGCAGGTTGAGTTTGGAAAAATGAAGAATCATGGGCGTTCGATCCTATAGCTGCATGTGGCAATTGAGATGCTGTAGGAGTTGGTGTCGTGCGCCAAAGCGGGGGAATTAACATGAATGACCTTAGGCGGTTCTCCATCTCAGGTCCAAACTCTCTTCCTATGGCTCCCGCACATATTTCAATGAATGAATCCGGTGACATACTCCTCTCACCATGCGTCGTAGGAGCATCCACATCAACGCGACCAGTGCTTGTTACAGGTTGGCTTGATGGTGTTACCAACGGTGTTTCAATCCCCGATGAGGGATTCTGATCTCCACTCGTTATGTCTTACTGTGAATGAAAACCCTTTATTTGGTTAAGGGTCCACGCTCACCGCACCAATTAATGACTAGTGGAGAATTTTCGATTAGCTTCCGTCCCTATGGGGGCATCGTTGGGTTCGATGGGGGGAAGCTCCGATGCCAAAGTTAGTATAAAATAAGGATGAATAAACTGAATTGACAAAGTAGGGTTACTAAGATTGTGTGAATGTGTACCTTGATAGCTTGAGATGCAAGCTATATATAGTCATGAAGTTGTAACCTTTAGTAACTAGAAAGTCTCCATTAATGCTTCATTAATGGCGGTTACTAGTTTCCTTTAAGTATGTCCGTTAGCTCATTAATAGCTCATTAATGGCCTTTATTGTGGAATCGGCTCAGCTGTTCAGCTGGCGGATCGAGGGGTTATGGCGGATCTCCAATAGGTTTGACTACGGATCTCGCGTGGCGGAGCTTCGGTGATCCGCCCATCGGATGTCGTTGCTTGATACGCCATGGCCTTCTTTGTCCGGTTTAATACGCGGTCATTTGGGTAAATATCTCCTTTGATCCCTCGGATAATATCTCAATGTTATCAAGTACGAACGAGTATACCAATGAGGAAGGTATTGCAGCGGCCAGAAACATCCAGCAGGTTGACGGAATGGTCCATACGGCTAGGCGAGTTCGACATTCGCTACGAGGGAAGGTAGCGTTGAAAAGTCAGGTTTTGGCGGATTTTGTTAATGAATTCACAGAGGAATTCACAAGCTCGCCAAAAGTCAAAAAAGAGGAATGGACAATGCATACGGATGGAGCCTCTTCAGAAGAAGGGGCATGGGCGGGAGTAGTAATAAAGGGACCAGAATATGTCCGAATCTGCTATGCAGCCAAATTAGATTTCACCACAACTAACAACGCGGAAGAATACGAAGCCTTAATCCTCGGATTACAACTGTTGAAGGAAGTTGTGCCAGAACATATAGTGATATACAGCGATTCAAAGCTGATGGTGAACCAGGTAATGAAGAATTTCCATATCAAAGACGAAACCTTGGTAAAATATATGGAAGAAGCAAAGCGAATCCTATCTATACTGGAGGGCAAGGACATAAAGTGGGAAATAGTACACATCCCGCGAGAATCAAATACGGAGGCGGATCACCTAGCCAAAGCAGCCTCCACCAAAAGTCAGTGGCAAGACCTCACATGTCCATTTTCAATCAAAACGAGACCGGCATTTGATAAAGAAGAAGTGGCGATCGTCCAGTTGGCTCAGAATGATTGGAGAACTGCCATAGTGAAGTACCTGGAGGAAGGAATTCTGCCTGAAAACAAAAATCAAGCTAGGAAGGTGGTCAAGAGGGCCGCTCATCATGCTATTATGGAGGATTAATTATACAAAAAATCCTTTAGCCAGGCTTGGTTAAAATGTATAACTACAGAAGAGGGACACGATGTTCTCTGGGAATTGCACGAAGGAATATATGGAGCACACGAGGCGCATGCTACGATCTTTAGAAAAACAAGGTTAGCAGGATATTATTGGCCCACAGCAGAGAAAGATGCTAAGAAAATGGTAGAAGAATGCCACAATTGTCAAATTCACGCAGATGAGACACATGTACACAAGGCGCTTCAGAGACCAATCGTAGAAGGCTGGCCATTCGCCACCTGGGGCATTGATATAGTAGGACCCTTTCCGCCTACCAAGAGACAATACAAGTTCGTGATAGTAGCGGTAGATCATTTCACCAAATGGGCGGAGGCCGAACCCGTTTCAATTATCACTGCCATGCGAATGATAGATTTCCTCCATGACAACATTATTGGAAGATTTGGCGTACCTCATACAATTGTCACAGACAATGGGACACAGTTCAATTGTGAATAATTCAAGAAATACTGCTCAGAATACTGCTCAGATTAGGGGATCACCAACAACTTCACCTCTGTTTATTATCCGCAATCAAATGGGATGACCGAGGTTACAAATCGTAAGCTTGTCAAGGGGATTAAGAAAAGATTGGGAGAAAAGAAGAAATGCTGGGCGGATGAGTTAATGTCAGTCTTATGGGCGTACCGTACAACCCCTAGGGTAGCGACTGGGGAAACTCCATTCTCTCTCACCTATGAAGTCGAAGCAGTTCTCCCCATTGAAATCAAAAATCCAAGTGGGCGAGTCTCTTTTTATTTTCGAGCAACAGAATGAAGAAAGGCTTAGACAAAGCCTGGATGATCTTGACACGAAGAGGGATAAAGCTTCTACTAGAATTGCCGCCTATAAACAACGAATTGCCACCTACCATAACAAAAACGCTCGCCTAATGGAGCTAAATAAAGGGGATTTAGTCCTAAAGAAGGCGGATAAAATCCAGTCGGCAGATGGAAAAGGCAAGCTAGGCGTAACCTGGACGTGACCATACCGTGTAACGGTTAAAATTAGAGCCGCCACCTTCAAGATTGAGGAGATGGATGGAACAGAGATACCAAGAACTTGGAACATCTAGAATCTCTGCAAATACTTTCAAAAGTAGAAGGAAAAGGGCCTTGAGTACTCTTTTTCCTTAGAATAAGATTTTTTCCCAATGGGTTTTTTCTTGTTATAAGGTTTTAATGAGGCTCATAAGAAAGGCTATTCATCATTGTAATAAAGGCAAGCCATTTCTTGCTCAATAAATGAATTGTTATTGAAATTGATTTTTTGCTCGTACGTTTCTTATTAGCACATAATACATAAATGTCTTCTAACTAAGAAGGAAGGGATAGATTATCCATTTATGATCACCATTGCATCTCTTGTAAAGAGATTTTTAGGCAAAATTCTCCCTCCGCGACGGGGCAGAGTCTCCATTTGTGTTCTCCATTGTTTCTCTCGTGAAGAGATTTCATACAAAGTCCCTCCATATCAGGGCAAATTCTCTTCCCCGTGAAAGAATCTTTTAAAAGTCCCTTCATAGGGCGGATCCAAAATTATAAATGTCCCGCAACAGATAGACACTTTTTTAAAGTGGTCGTTTAGATATCCTATTAATGGGCGGATTCATCATGCGCAAAGGAAATCCTTAAAAGCTTATCGCAAGCTTACCGGGGGACGGCTGGCCACCTACCCCGGAATATGGTGGAAAAGTTTAAGTACTTGAAAGATTGATATGGTGAAACAAGTCTGAAATACTTAAAGAAGCAGTTCAGAGAATAAGTCTAGACACTTATGTCTCTCCCGAAAAGCATATAACTAAGTGAATGCTTAAAGTAAAAGGCATGCATCCAAAGGCAAAAAACTCCTTAGAGAGGAGCAAAATAAAAATTGAGAAATGTGCAAAATGATATTGTAGCATTTTTACATCAAAAAAGAAGACCTTAAACAGTAAGGTCATCAACATTTTCATCAGGAGGAGAGGCGCCCAGGTTAGCTTCAACGGGCTTTGACGTAAGTTCAGGAGCAAGGGTATATGGACCTTCCACCGATTCACCCTCCTTAGGGAGATCCCCACCAGATGCAGCATCGCCATCCTCCAAGGCGTCCTTTGTGTCCTGAACAACGCCCTCCAGGTCGACGATCTCTCCACTCTTCTTTGGTATGGTGGGAGGGGCAAAAGCTTCTTTGAAAATGACCTCCCTGGCATCCTCTAAAGAAGCATAGTAAACTGCTTCATTCTCGGAAGGCACTTCCACTTGGGGATTGTCAATGCCAGCGTCCAGGAAGTCTTTCAGAAGAGCCGCCAGGATGCGTTCGCCGTAATAGTAGGCACGAAGTCTGCAAGCTCCCTCTAACCGCTCCCAATCCTTCTCTCGCCCCTCTTGCTCCGCGTTCAACTCCTCAGACAACTTGGCAGCTTCTAAGGTCTTCTCCTCTAGCTTCTTCTCCAGACCAGCAAGCTTCTCCTTTAAGCCATTCGCTAAAGCACTTGCCGCTTGAGCGTTGGACTTGGCAAGGGAGACTTCATCTTCCAGCTCCTTGAGACGGGCTTCCTTCACCGCGTTCATATCGATGTCCACCTCCACAACATTACAGTGATCAATGGTCTAAAACAGATAGTAAAAGAAAGAGTGAGTAAGAGAAGGAAAATATGAAAGGTACCAGGAGCAAAAATGTCACATACTGCTAAAGATCGCCGCTTGATCATCTTAAGGTGGGTTAGGGTCTTGTACTTGGCCCTCGTCTCCAAAACAACAGGAAGCTTGCCGATAGCTTCCTCAATGTCATGCATTATATGCTCCGAAGCCAAGACCAACCCAGGACCATGCTTGGATAACCAGTAACCTCCGAGGTCGGGCTTTGAAGACTGAAAATCCAAACGAAAAGTAAAGCTAAGACAAAGGTAAATCCTAATATTCTTTACAAAAACACATCAAAAATAAAGGCATACCTGAGAAAAGGAAGAGGGGAATAAGGAGACCTTAGAAGTCTTCGCTGGAATCATTTGTTGATCCGATTCGCCGGCTTGTGAAACTTGCTCCTGAGGAGGACCGTCCGCCCTGGCCTTTTTCGAAGAAGGAGGGGTTTGGGCACCAGAGGTCGCAGGACGCTTCCCGTCCTTCTTGCTAAGCGCAGCGTTCGCCTTCTCCTGGGCGACCAGAGCTGCCTGAAGTTTCCGCCTCTCTGCAATAACATCCTTGGCGTTAATTCTCCCCCTGCAAGAAGGGGCGAAGGACAAAAACATGTCAATAAAGCGGATCAAAAGAGGCAGAAGATACCTTCAAAAGCGTAAAAATTATTGTAGCGAATCTCTCCGTCCCGTATTGTCGCTAAGGGTTCGCCGGACTTCATAATAGTCAAAGCTTGGTCATACGTCCAAAAGTCATGCTTGAGAGACCAAAGAATCCGCAGGGTATTCTTCTCCTCCTGGGTAAGGTAAATGTCACGTCCTAAATTTCTAAAATTTATATTTTTATATTAGTATATTATAATTATTGGGTGTGTGAAGTTAATTTGGTGCTATGGGAAAAGTTTGGAGTTAATTCGATGATTTTATGTATAAAATAAAAGTTTAGGGTAATTTTTAAAAGATTATAGAAAGATGGAGGATCAAATCTGATATTTTTCATATTTGAGATATATATCTCAAATTCGTCAGGCGGTGACTCCTTTCTTTTATTTTTCTTTTCTTTTCTTTTTGATTTATCAGTTTTCTCTGAACCGTTTCTCCACTGTTTCTTTAATTTACGGAGATTCGACCGTTCGAATCACTCGAAATTTAAAACATAGCATCCTTATGCATAGATCTAAGTCCTAACCGAAGGGTTTTTGAGTTTCGACAGTGATTGGAGGGAAACGTCTTAGACAGAATTTAGAGGCGGATTGAACGGGTGTGTTTTCTTCAATTAATAGCCAAGGTAAGTAACTATCAACTATATTTTGAGTTTGATGTATGTATATATATATATATATATATATATATATATATATATATATAATCAAAGAATTTTCAGAAAGTGATATTTTAAGGTTATGCAGGAATTTTGTAAATTGGGGTTTTTCACGATTTTGTTTTTTATTGTGAAATTATGGTTCAAATGAAGCTATTGACTATGCTTTTATGTGAAGTTCAGATTTTACTTGATTATGTTGATTTAAGGCTTAATTTGGTTGATTTACATATATACATATATGTTTTTGGTTTCAATGTATATATATATATATATATTGAATAAAATGAATTTGATGATTTCTTACGAATTGTTTGGATTGAGAAATCTGTTGCGGTTATTGTTGTTATTATTTTGGATTGAAGTCCAAATATGATTTTTATAAGTTGTGATATTTCGAAAGATAAAATGGTTTTGTCCATCTAGGATTGCCCAGGGTAGGAATTGTATTTGTAAGACCATATCTAATGGCGGTATGGCTAGAGTGCATGGCTGGTAGTCCTAATTGTTAGGCAAGGAACGAGATATAAATGAGATATCTCGATATTGTTATGATTGATGTTATGATCTACATGGGTGGAATTCGAGGATGGATACACATACACAAATTTTATTTTATGAACTTAAGTTTTGAGTATATTTTATAAGGTTTTGAACTCAAGAATGGATACAAGATTATATATTTTTGGTTTTTGGTTTACTACTTTGACTATATTATGAACTTAAGTTTTGAGTATATTTTATAAGGTTTTGATTAAATCCATTTATAAATATATGTTGTAGTAGGAATATGAATTATTTTAGAATATATATTGAAGAGGAAGTATGCACGAGTGTACGTACTAGTGTTGGGAAGACTGAAGAGTTTCCTATTACGATTGGAGTGCATCAAGGTTCCGCACTAAGCCCATTTCTTTTTGCCATCGTTATGGATGAACTAACAAGTTCACTTCAAGATGGTATACCATGGTGCATGCTGTTTGCAGATGATATTGTGTTGGTTGAGGAGACGAAAGAAGGAGTGGAGATGAAGTTGGAACTATGGAGGCAAACTCTAGAATCTAGAGGCTTTAAGTTGAGTCGAAGTAAGACAGAATATTTGGAGTGTAAGTTTAGCGGCCGTAGGAGTAGGGAGGCAGGGACAATCATCCTAGATGGGAGAGTTGTTCAGGCCTTGGATTGCTTCCGGTATTTAGGATCTATTATCCAAACGGATGGAGAAGTAGATGGAGATGTTGCTCATAGGATTAAAGCTGGTTGGTCGAAGTGGAAGAGTGCTACGGGTTTCCTTTGTGATCCCGGCATGCCTAATAGATTGAAGGGAAAATTCTACCGGACGGCAATTAGACCAGCATTGTTATATGGTACGGAGTGTTGGGCAGTGAAACACTGCCACATCCATAAGATGTCGGTGGCGGAGATGCGTATGTTGAGATGGATGTGTGGTCACACGAGAAAGGACCGGGTGCGTAATGAAATAATTAGGACAAAAGTAGGGGTCACATCTATTGAGAATAAAATGAGAGAAAACCGACTAAGGTGGTTTGGCCATGTGAGACGTAGAGCGCTTGATGCGCCGGTTAGGAGAACCGAAGAGTGGCAAAGGGATGTAGTGGTGAGGGGTAGGGGAAGACCTAAGCAAACTTGGAGGAAGGTGATCGAGAGTGATATGAGTTTATTGGGAATTGAGGAAAATATGGTAGTGGATAGGACGGAGTGGAGGGAGTGAATCTGTGTCGCTGACACGACTTGATTTTCACGGTTTTATATGATGGTTCATGTTAGCCGACCCCGAATCATTTCGGGACTAAGGCTTTGTTGTTGTTGTTGTTGTATTGAAGAGGAAGGCCAAAATAAATGAATAAATATGATATTATGATTTTTGAATAAATTGGAGACTTCTAAGTATTGATTATAATCTTTCTATTTTACGCCCGATGCCGATTGAGGTTGTCTAGGGTCGGGTGTGACAGTAAAACTTTTGATTTGCCTTCTCTTTTGGTTTATAGTTCCATCCGGCAGGAAACCCGAGAGGTACGCCTTCCACTATCTTCACAAAGAAAAATCTTTGCTCCCAACGATGGACGTTCGACATCTTACTATGAAAAGGCGAATACCCTTTCAATTTGGAAAAGATAATGTGACTTTCCACCCCATGCTTGGACATGGTGTGAAGAGTTCGGAAAATGCGAGGGCTCAGAATTAAGCCCAGATTCGCCGCCAAGTAAGTATCCAATATTAAGTCTAACCAACCGTTTGGGTGCAGTTGGCAAATAGGGATATAGAAAAATTCAAGAATGTCCCCAACCATCTTGGGGACCGAATAACTAAATCCCCTTTCAACATGGCTTTGATAGATTGTGAAATAACCCCTAGGAGGGGACACATGTCTCTGATAAGGTGTAGGAACCAAGCAAGAAGCTGCTCGGAGCCAAGGATATAGAGATTGAAGAGTTATCAGAAGGGTGAAGCTAAAACTGGAAGAGGTCACCTCCATTTTAGGGGATTTTGCCCCTTTCTTCTTAGGAGCAGAAGAACTGGCTTCTCCTCCAGAAGTAAGGTTTTGGGCCTTCATAGTCGCAATAGGAATACGAGACGAGGAAGGCACCGAGGAATAATTTAAGTTCAAGCTCGAGGTTCTCTCGGAAGAAGAAGTAGAAGATGAAAGAAGCATTCAATAAACAAAAATTCAAGTAAGAATGGAGAAATTACAGTAGAAAGATGAACTTACACGAAAAATCGAAAGGTATAGAGAGAGATTAAGCTTCTGCAGATGATTGAAGAAAATCATAGAGAGTAAAAATGAAGATGAAAGAAGTTGAAAGAAAAGCCTTTTCTATTTAGTGAAATGATTAAATAGTTTCGAAGTCCGTGTCGAGAACTTCCACCTGTAAAAACGTCATTGGCCTAAATAAAGGTGCCTGTCAGGTGCAATAAATGCTAATAGCATGCGAGGAAGCTGAGAAGTCCTAAAGAACTTAAAAGACCATTTAGGGGAGGCTTCTGATAACATCCGCCATGAAACATAAAGGACTAAACTGGAGATATTCCCTAGCAAGGAGGGCTTAAAGGGACAAAAGGCCTGCCTCCAAGATATATATGGTGTACAGATAAAGATACGGGGTCATCTTGAGCATTCCTTCTTACGATCCGCCACATAGCACATAACAGGAATACGATGTCGTCTCGTAGAGCTCCACTTATGATCCGCCATAGTTGGAAATACGGTGTTGTGCCAGGGATTCTTACAAAGATCCGCCCAAGAGGGGCAAAAAGGGATTCGCCTCATATGGCAATCCGCCTCTAGAAGAAACAGATGATTATATGGCGTAACTCACTATCATTTAACTAGCATTAATGATAGCTCAGAACCTGCCAAAGAACGGAGGATAGAGGATGGAGTTAAACTACATTGAAAGAGCATTACTCTTCATTAAAGGGGCATTAAAGAGAAGGTTATTACAAAGATCCGCCCAAGAGGGGCAAAAAGGTTATTACAGTTATCACTCAAACCTGTATAAATACCCTTGTAACATGACAACAGAGGTACACTTACACACTCTTCTTAGCTTTGTTTTGTCATTACAGTTTATTCTCTTAAGAAGTTTACTAACTTAGGCATCAGAGTGCACTCGGCCGATCCCAATAGCGCCTCACAGGGATGATCTACGGTGTTACTAAATCTACACAATATCAAATACAATTTATATGCATAAACATTAAAAAATCTCCATTTAGTCAAATAGAACTTAGTGTGAGAGGGAGGTGGAATTGAAAAGAGGAGTGTGAGGAGGAGAATGAATGTGATGAAGATAGAAGTGACCTTACGATTATTCAGGAAAAAACCCAAATCCCTTCCCTATCCTCCTAATCTAATTTATATTTTACTATAATATGAAATAAAACTTTTTTGAAATGGCTATATATCAAATTATAATTATTAAATATAAATAATATTTGATATTATTTATGAGTTTATTCACGAGCTTCTATCGAGTTTGTTCACGGGCCTCTATCGAGGACGTTCGTGAACATTATAATCAAGTTTGTTTATGAACTTGCTTATAACCGAACCTACTCGCGAGCTTTCGAACCGAGATTTATCATGATCAAGCTCAACTTATATGAATCGATCCTCTAAATCGTGTTCACGAACAACTCGTTTATAATTTAGCCGAGCTGAACTTTTATGGAACCGATCTTTGAGCCGCTCATGAACGGCTCGACTCATTTATAGCTCTAAGTAAGAGGCAAGAGCAAGCTTTTTCTGAGCTACTTTAAAGGAAGCAAGGTACGTTCCTTGACGAGCTCAAGGACCTAATCTAGAATATGCTCCCCAAGAATCCCCACCTTCAACCCATTATGATGGAACCGATTTGGAAAGGTGGTTGTTAAATTTAGTCTTATGGTTATTGGTGAAGGACAAATTTTCTATGTATAAAACACTGCAGTAAACTGTTAAGCCCAAAATATACCTAATATATCATCAATAATTACATCAATATTGCTACGAATTTATGCTATTTATAACTGTTTAGAAAGCTTTTACTCTCGAATATGTTTCTTTCTTGTAAGGTACATAAATATTTGGTAAAATCCAAATAGGAACGAAAAGAGCTAAAAAACAGAAGAAAAACCCTACAAAAGGAATCGAAGACGACAGAAATTAATAACGCCAAATCGAGGACACGAACGAAAGCAGAAGAACTGAAAAACGTTCCGTGCCGCGACCGCGGCCCCCACATTCACGGTCGCGACACGCGTTCCTCAGTTTCCCCTTCCTTTCGTTTGAAGACCAATTGATGCTCCCCCATTCTCGATAGAGAATTTAATATTCTCGGTACGAGCAGGAGTTTTTAGAGGCCTAGCTGCACACTTTCGTTTTCGACGAAATGCGATCGTTCGGGTGGATAAAGACGTCCTTTCGCAACAGATACGATCCTTCACAACGGACACGACACTTCAATCAAGGCTCTTCAACATCTATAAATAAAGAGTTGATGGAGAGTTGAAGATATGTAGAAAAAGAGATTAGTATAGAATTTATGCAGAAATTACGATTCGAGTGATTCAGAGTTAGATTTCGATTCTGTAAAAAGCAATATGTTGTACACACATTGTTTATTCAATAATAACAAGTTTAGTAGTGTTTAGACATTGTTCCAGTTTAGTTTTCATTTTGGTAGTAGACCGACCCAGTCTCTATTACGAAGATTCAACGAGAAGATTGAGTAGAGGATCCGCCCCGGAGCCTGACAAACTCTAACGAAACCCAAGGAAAGGATTGACAACCCGTTCACTTGCAAGCCGTCGAATGTTTCCATACTCCATGTTCTCTGTAAACTTGTATCAATTTATATTTCATCTAATAAAGTCTGTTCTATTCGATAGATTTTTATGCAGCACTTATGGTAACCAATCCACTAGAGTGACTGCTGGTGTTTTCATTAAAATGTATTTAATTCAAAATCTTTACAAGGAAACTTTGTTGAACACTTAGGCAAATTATTATCTCGAAAGAGTTTTAATTTGATTAAGGGCAATTATCCCGGATAGGGTTTTGTCATGTTCAAAGCCAATTAATTAGAGGTTCCGTCATTTATTTCATCTTTATAATTCGTGCAAAGTTTAAAGTTGTTTTCTTTGCTTAATGCAAATAAATACATTTGTTTACTTTTCTAAAAAGTACTAAACGTTCCTATCTTGCAAATTCATTCTTAAATCAGAGTATTTTCTAACGTTTTCATACTCTAATCTAATTCTCATTCTAGCAATTTCAAAACCAAAACCAATTAAACGATTTTCCATATTATAAACCTTAAAAGTAAATTTAACCGATTGTAAATAAGTTTTGTTCGAAAAACGTTCCCTGTGAGATCGATATCTTTTATTACTACAAGCGTATACCGTGCACTTGCGGAAATTGCTCAACAAGTTTTTGACAAAATTTTAAATTTTTCGTGTTTTATTACGAATTTAGGTTTATTCATACTTATTCAAACTTTTATATTTTATTTATTTTCAATTACTAACATATTTATTTTTCAAATTCTGTTTTGTAGGTAGTTTCGGTTCGTGCGAAATTTCAAGTTCATGAGCAGTTCTCGAAGTTCAGGCACGTCCCCAGATCCTATTGACCCAGAAATTGAAAGAACTCTTAAAAAGAACAAGAAAGAAAAGAAAAAGAAAAACAAAACCCCAATAAAAACTAGAATTACCGAGCCAGAAGTTATGGCCACACTTATGGATTACGCTAGGCCAGGAGTGGCCGGTGTAACAAACAGTATAGTTAGACCCCAAATTAATGCAAACCAATTTGAAATTAAGCATGCGTTGCTTAATATGTTGCAAAATAACGTATCATTTTACGGGTTACCTAACGAAAATCCTAATACCCATTTGACGAATTTCTTAGAAATTTGTGACACTTTTAAAATTACTGATGTAACTGCAGAAGCAATCAAACTTCGCCTTTTTCCTTTTACTTTGAAGGATCGAGCCAAAGAATGGTTAACTTCTATGCCAGCCGCATCATTTGCCACTTGGGAACAATTAGCCCAAGCGTTTTTATCAAATTTTTTTCCTTTAGCAAAAACCGCAAGAGTCATTAAAGAGTTAACATCTTTTTCTCAAAATGATAATGAAACTCTTTATGAGGCTTGGGAACGTTTTAAAGAACTTCAACGTTTATGCCCACACCACCAATTGCCCGCTGAACTTTTAATGCAAACATTTTATAATGGACTAAATCCTACAACTAGAGGTTCATTGGACGCTATGTCTGGAGGGTTATTTATGAAGAAAACATCTGCCCAATCAAGGGAACTTTTGGAGGAAATGGCAATCAATAGCAGTATGTGGCCCGCGAAACGTGGACACGTACCATTAGCGAAACCATCATCCTCAGCAACTTCATCAGTTAAAGGTATAGTGAATTTTGATCCAGTAGCGATGTTGCAAGCCCAATTTTCTGCCTTATCGCACAAAATTGATAGGTTTATGGCATCGTGTGATCCTAATGGTAAGCCAATCCAAACGGATGTGGATTACGAAGGTATGAGTGAAATTGAACAGGTAAATTTTGTCCAAGGGCAAAACCAAAATAATAACCCTTATTCCAATACATATAATCCTGGATGGAGAAATCATCCTAACTTTAACTGGAGAGATAATAATAATAATACTAATGCTAATCAAAATCGTACTGCTAATTATCAAAATCAATCAAGAGATACGATTAACACTTTATCTTCTAAAATCAACAAATTTATTGATGCTATGAGCGGAAAAATAAGTAATCACGACGATGGTTTTAAACGGATCGAGAATAAATTCGATCAGCTTATTAAAAACCAATCATCTAGCATCCATAATTTGAAGATTCAAATTGGACAACTCGCTAAATCAATTCCATCCCGCAAAGAGGGAAGTCTTCCAAGCCATACGGAAGAAAATCTGAAAGAGCATGTTAAGGCTATCACTCTTCGTTCAAGGAAAAATTACTTAGGCCCGGAAATGCCCGGAAATTCGACCTTACCTGGAACTGATTTACCGAAGCCCAAAGAAGATACATTAAAACAAAAAGATGCACCAATTGACTCTAGTACAAAAACTTTTGTACCCAAACCACCTTTTCCACACAAAGTCCGCAATAAGGACTATGACAAACAACTTTTAACATTTTTAGACAAACTTAAGAATTTGCATATTAATTTAACGTTTATGGATGCGATTACGCAAATTTCCAATTATGGTAAATTCCTCAAAGATTTAATTTCAAAGAAAATCAGTTGGGAAGGAATTTCATCCATTTCACTAACTGAAGATTGTAGTTCAATTGTGTCAAGTAATTTGCCCACAAAACTCAAGGATCCCGGATGTTTTACCATTCCATGTAAATTGGGAGATATTGAATTTCCCAGTTGTCTCTGTGATTTAGGAGCAAGCATTAACTTGATGCCATTATCTATTTTTAATAAGTTAGGCTTAGAAGAAGACATCAAACGTACCAATATGGTTTTGCAATTAGCAGATCAAACCACTAAAAGACCATACGGTATAATTGAGGATGTTTTAGTTAAAGTTGACAAATTTATTTTTCCTACCGATTTCGTTATTTTAGATTTTGCTTATGACGTAAATTGTCCGCTAATCTTTGGTAGACCGTTCATGAACACGGGACGTGCTCTAGTTGATGTGTCGGAAGGGAAAGTAGTTTTAAGAATAGGCGATGATAAGATTGAGTTTGATATGAATCAAGCGATGAAGTATCCTATGGAGGATTTCGCTTGTATGAAACTTGATTTAATTGAAGAATGTGTAAATGACATTGTTAAAAAAGAAGAAATAATAGAACCTATAATGAGTGAGGAACTAGAAGATAAGGACCCAGAACCTTTGATTCGAGAAGATGGACCAGTTTCGCCTTCAATTATAGTTCCACCTAAATTAGAACTTAAAGAATTACCAAGTCATTTGAGGTACGCTTTCTTAGGGGAAGGCGATTCTCTACCTATAATTATCTCTAACAAATTAACACAAGGCCAAGAAGAAAAATTGAAAGAAGTTGTTAGAAATAGGATAGGAAGTATGGGTTGGCAAATTTCAGACTTAAAAGGTATCAATCCGAGCATCGTAATGCACAGAATTCACTTAGAAGAAGATAAGCCACCTAAAGCGGATAGGCAAAGACGCCTAAATCCGAATATGAAGGAAGTAGTAAAAAATGAGATTACTAAACTTCTGGATATTGGAATCATCTACCCTATCTCGGATAGTGAATGGGTTAGTCCGATCCATTGTGTACCTAAAAAGGGAGGCATAACAGTTGTAAGGAATGAAGAAGGTGAATTAATACCTACACGAACCACCACTGGTTGGAGGGTTTGTATAGATTATAGAAATCTAAATAAAGCAACTAGGAAAGATCATTTTCCTCTACCTTTCATTGATCAAATGATCGAAAGGATAGCTGGTCATGTTTTCTACTGTTTTCTAGATGGTTACTCCGGATTCTTTCAAATATACATTTACCCGGATGACCAAGATAAAACAACCTTCATATGTCCTTACGGAACATTTGCATATAGGAGAATGCCATTTGGTCTATGTAACGCACCTGCAACATTTCAACGTTGTATGACTGCGATTTTTAATGATTTGATTGAAGATATCATGGAAGTTTTTATGGACGATTTTTCAGTTTATGGAGATTCTTTTGATTCGTGCCTAGAAAACTTGGATAAAGTTTTGTCTAGGTGTGAAGAAACAAATTTGGTATTAAACTGGGAAAAATGTCATTTCATGGTTGACGAAGGAATTGGTTTAGGTCACAAAATATCTGAAAAAGGATTAGAAGTGGATAGAGCAAAAACCTCAGTAATAGAAAAATTACCCCCTCCAACTACTATTAAGGGAGTAAGATCATTTTTAGGACATGCCGGTTTTTACAGACGATTTATTAAGAATTTTTCTGTAATTTCCAAACCACTCACTAATCTACTCATGAAAGATTCCACCTTTGATTTTAATGAAGATTGCGTTAAAGCTTTCGAAACATTAAAAACAGCTTTAGTCAGTGCACCT